>NC_091001.1:17551214-19004964 GCF_041146395.1 Eulemur rufifrons
AAATTATCTTGATTTACCACCCAATTCAGAAAAAAATGAGTATTTTGAATTATTGTAACAGGGTTAACTTATTCTTTGAAAACAAAACAAAGTATGTGACTTGCAAAAACCTCCACTATTTTTTTTTAATTTTTCATTATTATGGATATGTAATATTTGTACATATTTACAGGGTACATAAAATGTTTTGATACAGGCATCAGTGTTTAATCATTAAATCAGAACAATTGGGATATCCATCACCTCAAGAATTTATCATTTTTTTGTGTTGGGAACATTCCAGTTCTACTGTTTTAGTTATTTTTAAATGTATAATGAACTATTGTTAACTATCAGTCACCCTATTTTATACGCTGTGTTTGTGTATACCCATGTGTGTGTGTGTCTGTGTGTGGGTGTGTATATATTTTTTTCTCCCTTACCCTAAGAGAGAATCTACAACTTGGAAATAATATAAATAATCATATTTTACATTCCAATTGTCTGGGGATTTCTCACTGGGGAAATTAAAATATACAGACATATACATTGCACTAAACATCAAACTGTCGTGTATTTTCTTATTGCTGTCATCACAGACATTACTGTAAAATCAAGGACATGAATGGCAATAGATGCTACTCTTTTTATACATTTTAGAGTAGGATTCATTTTAAACTCATGGAGCTTTAAACTTCAGAAGATATAAAAAATTATCTCAGGAAATAGGATATAAAAAAGTAAGAAAATGCTTCATGTGGAGTGTTTTATTATAATTGGTACTATAATACAGATTAATATGTGTCACATTAAAATTTAAAATTCCAGAAATAAAGTATATCAAGTGGAATATTGTTTTAATAAACTATTGATTAAAAATGTTCTTCAAAATGACACATTTTAAAAGCAGAACTACTTTAATAAACTTAAATTATGTGTCTGCACCCTGTACAGAATATATCTGAGGTTTTCAAACTTCCTAACCTCAAACTTTATTTGTTCCATTTTACCCTTGCTTTTACCTATAGGATGTTAAAACAAAATGTAGAATCATCTACATTCCTTTCCATCCACCACCATATTACTCTATCTAAAGAAATTAATCCACTATTTAATTATAACTTCTAAGTGCGGGGTGTATATAGAGTCATTACAAGCATTTGGCAGGGGTTTTGGCTTTAAGTGCTGAAAATGTTTGGGGTGTGGCATCGCTGACTACCATGACTGGATAGTACCTGTTCCATCTTTAATATTTGTGTGAAACACCTCACAGTCCTTCTCAGAAGCCTGTCCAGCTTTTCAGTCACCATGATAGAACCCTGATGTTTCTAGACTTCTTAAAACAATTTTTATAACATCTGCATCAAAATTACTTGAGGTGCTAACTAAAAATTTAAATTACAAGGTCCCATTCTACATCTACCTTAATTAAAATCTTTGGTAATTGGATAGAAGAATTTGCTATTTAATAAGGTCCTTGGATGCTTCTTATACATGAGAAATAATATGTAGGAAATACTATTCTAGAAGTATGTGATTATGATCTATTTTGCTTCATCACTTCCTTCCCCTCAACTCTCCCTTTGACTGCACATCCAGAGAAACAAGCCTCTAAGTGTGCAAGAGCAATTTCATAAGTTTTAAAAAGTAGTTCCTCATTTTGAAAAATCTATATGGCGGTAAATATGTAATGAGGTAAGTATTGTGTAATGTAGTGCTTTATTTTATTTTATTTTTAATTTTAGTTATTTAAATTAAAATCTTTGAAATGTTCAAATAGAAAAATTTATATCTCAGTAATTTGAGTGTTTTTACATGGGAAAATGAGAATACTAGATAAATTATCTTTAAAAGTCTCTGTGCCAGTTGAGCAAAGTTGGACCTATTTTCTCATTATATGTACTAAAAATCCTTCTAATTTTTTCTTTTCCCTCTCTTTTTGTTTGTTTCTTCCTATTTTTTTTCCTTATCCTTTTTCTGCTTCTTATTTTTCTTCTCTACCTTTTCAATCTTAGATCCCATGAACACATACTTACTATGTTATTAGACCAGACAATTTTGTTCTGGTCTTACCGTTTGAACAAGTTGAGGATCTCCCGTGTTTAGCCATATATAAATCTGAACATTGGCCTTGCTCTTTGAAAAGCCTTCTGTGCTTATTTTCTTAAATAAAGTTGTCTTCTTTCCTAGTATGGAATACTGTCTCTTTTGCATTCATTTATGTATACAATGAACATTCTGGCCTGGGAAATTCTCTTCAACTTCTCTTGGAATTTTTTAAAAACAGTCTGAAATGTTCGGGATCTAAATAACCAATCCTAAAAATGAATGCTTATTTTGCTTTATTATATTTCCACCCTCAGAATATAAAATAACTTCTCCACTAAACCATTTGTCATGGCTATTTCTGTAGTGGATCAATGTGTATTTATCCTGATGAAATACTATGGTTCTTTGCCAGTAAAAATATAGCTAACCCTGTAGTAAACAGATATGAAAATGAGCATCAAATTTCCAGAGGTTGCACTTAAGTACGTATTAAGCAGGGCAGCTCTGCAGGTATTGGCAGAGCAGAAACTGGAAATCTGTGAAAGTGTAAATGTATATGTGAATAAGATTCCCCTTCGAAACTCCAGGAAATATTCAAGAGTGAGAACATGCTGTTCTGAACTCCATCAACTCAGTGTTAGTTTGAAAAACCATGTTGCATGTTCTGAAAAAACAGAAACTCAATATATGGTCATGTTTAATGTAGAAATCTTCTATAAACCTCAGGTTTTGATCCAAGTGTATCACTGAATTCTTTATGTCAATATTTAGATTAAATGGATTAAATGGGGTGGCATTCTATTTCTTCAGAGATCTTTTAAACAAAATCTTGGAAGAAGGGACAGTCTAACCTAGAATTCAATTGTTTCAAGTCTCAATTGTAATTATAACATTGATATCGGTGGTGAAATAAAACTATTAGACTTTTCTGAGAAGTAAATTTCCTCATCTTCACTGCAATGGTATAGTTTAGGATTCAATTTTTACCAAATCCTCAAACGACGAATAAAGTAGAGATTATCGTTTGTTTATTTCTCCCTTATCTATTTGATAATTATTCATCTTTATTAGGAACTATGTACTGAGAAGTATGGAAAAAAATCCAATAAAACAACTCAGCTTCAGGGACTTTCTAGGTTAAAAAGAGTTAAGAGTTGTTTCAAAATATACCTACCTACCTGGGATAAAGTATTTGTTTTTTCACTTTTATTTGATTTATGGCCAAATGCAAGCCAAAAATAATTGCAAATAAGCCTTTTTTAAAAAAGATAAGGAACAAGGACGTTTTCCTCATTAAAACAGTGTTATGAGATAAGAGGTTGTGACCAATTATAAGAGAGAATTTTGTTAATTTCGAACATGATTCATTACGAGGTTGGACCACAAATTGTCATTTACTTTTACAATTGGCTTCTCTAAGACCTTTAAATGTGACCAGAATTCCTGTTAGCAATTACATCTAGTAGTGTAAAGCCAGTTTCAGCCAGATTTTTCTAGAAGCAGAGCTTTGAGATAAGGCTTTCTTTGAAAAGCATTTATGGAGGATGTATTCCCGGAATATAAGGAATGAGAAAAGCAGGATAGGAGAGAAAGGGACTCAGCTAATCTAGAATATGATCGTGCCTGGGTCTAGCTTTGGCCTGGTCCCACTGGCAGCTCTGAAACCTGAGTTTTATCACAGAGTTGGTCTCATCGAGGGGCAAACGGGCTGACACTTTGCACTCTTATGTCAATCCTGATTTGTTGTTTGTTGCTTGTCCCTTGTTAAGCTGAGGGGAATTCTCTGCAGAAGGGAGTGGATCTGAATCACTGGCTGCCAAAAATCAAAAGGAAATGAATGTACTAGTCTGGTTAAATGGATTTGTGCAGGTAACAAAATTGCGCCCACATATGATCATTGACTCCGTGTTTCAGAGAAAATCTGGCAGGACTGAGAGCAGGAATGAGATGTAATATGTAAAAGAAAAAAGGACGAGAAATGAGAAAAAAATATATAGAAGTTTTAAGTTGAGGAAAGATAGGGGATGGACAGGCAATTTATATAGCCATTGTATTACTGTTGATTGATATAGGGGTTAGCAAGAGAAATACAGAAATTGAAATAACAGTAGTGCATGGGACCAAGGGAATCATGTAAAGATTTAGTCAAAAGGAGGAGGGCCTACAGCCTAGTAGCAATAAGCATAACTAGTTCCAAAATCTTGTTTTTTATATTATTCATAAATAAAAGGAATAAACATTCTATGAAAAACAGTTGACTCTAGAGTGAGACAGAAAATATATAAGATAAGCTGGAAGTATCTTGCAGGACCAGAAAGTAAGTGCTTAAAACACACATGAACACACATACACATATGTGCACCTACACAGGGAGAATCACACAGTGATGTGGTCATGTTAGAGAGACACAAAAGCCAACTGAAAGGGCTCCAAATGGACAAAACTGGAATAAATTGAACAAACAAAATAAATGAAGTATTACTGGATTATAACCCAAGGTATAAAATAAATACCCATAAATCCTTACTGAAATAAATAAATGAGTGAATAAATGAATAAATGGTGAGGAATACACAAATCTCCTATGTGGAAAACTTCAAAATAATTTATGAAGATTGTGATGTTTAGTTTTATGTTTCAACTTGACTGGGCCATGAGGTGCCCAGATACTTAGTTAAATGTTATTCTGGGTGTGTCTGTGAGGGTGTTTCTGAATGAGATTAACATTTGAATCCTTAGGCTGAGTCAAGCAACTTTCCCTCTGCACTGTGAGTAGACCCCGTCTAATCCACTGAAGGCCTGAATAGAACAAAAAGTTAAGTAAGGGTGAATTTGCTCTCTTTACCTCTGTTCAAACTGGAACATTATTCTTCTGCCTTTAGCCTTGGATTCAGACTAGCATTGTACCATTGGACCTCCTGGGTCTTCATCTTGTCAACTGCAGATCTTGGAACTACTCAGCTTCTATAACGACATGGACTAATCCTTTAGAATCTCTCTCTCTCTTCTGTTTCTCTCTCTCTTTCTCCCCCTCCCCCTCTCTCTGGAGAACCCATACTAATGCATAATTAACCTACCCTCAAAGAAATGATACACAAATTCCTCACTCTTCTAAGTGTGGGCTGCACATAATAACTTATTTAAAATTAATCTTTTTCTATTTAATATATCCCGTTGGTTCTGTTTCTCTGGGAAACACTTACTAATACAATTAGACTGGGGATGTGGATTTTGGGGAGGAAGACCACAGAGGTGAATGACATTCTCACTATCTACATATAACTGTTGATGTTAACCTTGACCACCTGATTGGTGGTATCTATTAGGTTGGTCTACTGCAAAATTACACTTCCTTCTGCCCTTGGCATACTGTACACTTTGACACAAAGCTTAGCAAATACAAACATCCTTAAAATAAATACAAGGAAAAAAACACAAAAGAAAAGAAACAAAAAACCCTAATCATATCATCTCCTACCTGCAGAAAACCAAAGGCAAAGAGAATATCACAGAAAAAGCCAGGGTGTTGGGAGCATCTTGTATAGAGAGGAAAAAGTGTAATATTTTCGACATCTTATAAGAAACCATGCAGCAACAAGAGCCTGGAGTGAAATATTTAGAATGTTGAAAAAAAATTCACCAAACAAGATTTCTGTATCCAGCAAAATTATCTTTCAAATATAAAAAAGAAATAAAAGTTTTATCAAAGAATAACTGACAAAATTCATCACTGGCAGAATTGCCTAGCAAGGAATGTTAAAAGAAGCTTTTCAAGGAGAAGGACAATTATACACATCTTAAGCTTGGATCTATATTAAGTTCAGTAGAGCACCAGAGAAGGAATAAATCAAGGTCAAATAAAATATTGTATTTTCCTTATTCTTAATTGGTCTAAAGAATGTTGTTTAGTAATAACATCAACAATGTATGTAGTGATTATCACATATAGACAAGTGAAATGAATGACAGTAATGTCATAAGGAACAGGAGAGAGGAATTGAGAATACTCTAT
The DNA here is from genome assembly GCF_041146395.1 of Eulemur rufifrons. Lineage (NCBI taxonomy): Eukaryota > Metazoa > Chordata > Mammalia > Primates > Lemuridae > Eulemur > Eulemur rufifrons. The sequence continues at coordinate 17,557,255 of NC_091001.1, forward strand.
TTTAAGATAGCTGCACTACACTTGAAGCAGTATAGTCTTATCTGAAGGTGGACATAGGGTAGTTTTAAACATATATTGATTGCCAACTCCAGAACAATGACTAATGTTGATTTTAAAAATATAATTGCTATGCCAGGAGATAAACTGGAATCATACAAAATGTAAGATTAAAATTAGAGAAGTCAAAAAAGGCAGAAAAAAAGAACAAGTGTGATGAATAGCAAAACATTACAAATCTAATAGATATTAATCCAAATATAGTAGCAATCACTTTAATTGTGAATAATCACTTTAAAAGTCAGATATTGTCAAATGAATTTTTAAAAAGATCCAACTATATGTTGTCTACAAGAATCTGATTTTAATTACAAAGACTTAAATATGTTAAATTGAACGGATTGGAGAAAAATATACAGTGCTAATTAATAAAAAGAAGCTGAAGTAGTTATAATAATTTCAGTCAACCAGACCTTGGAATAAAGAAAATTATTAGGTATGAGACACATTACATAATGTTAAAAAGACAATTCTCCAGGAAGGCATAACAATTCTTAGTGTGTATACACAAAAAGACAGAGTCAAAATATGTGAGGCCAAAACTGAAAGAAATGCAAAGAAAAATAGACAAATTCACTATTATAATTGTATATAGATACCCCTCTTTCAATAATTGATGGATTAAGAAGGTAGAAAATCAGTACAGATATAACTGATCTGAATAGAATTACTAATTCACATGATCTAATTGACATTTATAAAATACTCTATCCCACTCTGGCTGAATACCTATTTTTCTCAATATCTAACAGAACATTCACTTAGATAGGTCACATGCAGGCCATAAAACATATTGTCAAGTTTAAAAGAAAAAAACATACAACGTGTATTTTCAAACCACAATGGAATTTACCTAGAAATCAATACTAGAATGATAGCTGAATATATTCAAATTATTTGGCAATTAAATAACAGACTTCTAAATAATACATTATTCATGGAAGATGTTTCAAGAGTAGTTAAAAATATTTCAAACTAAATGAGAATAAAACTATATCTCATCAAAATTTGTTGGATGCAATGGAAGAAGTGTTGAGTGAGAAATTAATAGCATTAAATGTGTATGTGAGAGAAGAAATATCTAAACACAGTAGTCTAAGCTTCCGTCTTAGGAGTTCTAGGAGAAATAACAGTAATTATAGCTTAAATCAAGAAGAAGAAAAGAAATAATAACAATCAATGAAATTGCAAATAAGAAAACTATAGAGAACAATCAATGACATCTGAGCTGTTTCTTTAAAACAAATCAATACAATTGATAAATTTTTAGCCAGGCTAATCAGAATAAAAAGACAGAATACACATATTACAAATATCAGAAATGGAAGAGTGGCCCATAGACATTAAACTGATTCTATAGACATTAAAAATAATAAAAGAATATTATGAACAAATCTATGTCCATAATTTTAATAAATTAGATGAAATGTAGCAATTCTTTGAAAGACACAAACTACCATACCTTACACAAATATCAATAAATAATCTAATTAAATAAATTCAATATTAAAGTAATTGAGTCAATAATTAATAATATTCTGAAAGAGAAGGCACCAGGACAATTTAAATAGAGGAAAATGATCTAAGCAGACACCCTTTGAAAGAAGATGTACAGGTGCAAATATGCATAAGAGAAGATGCTCAATATTATTTGATTTTAAGAAAATGCAAATTAAGACAACTATGAGATATTAGTACACACCAGTTAGAATGACTAAAATCGGAAACTAATAGGACCAGTTGTTGGAGGTAATGCAGACAAATGGAACTCACATTCATTACAATTAGGAATGCAAAAGAGTTCAGCCACTTTGGAAGGACAGTTCAGCAATTTCTTAAAAAGCTAAACCATTTAATCCAGCATTTATACTCTTATGTATTTACCTAATGATTGATTGAAAACTTACTTCCACACTAAAACCACCATGCAAATATTTATAGCACTTTAGTTATGATTTCCAAAATCTGAAAGCTTCCAAGATGTTATCCAGTAAGTGAGTAGGCGACCAATCTGTGGTATATCCGTAAAATAGAGTATTATTCTGTGATAAAAGCATAGTGTTAAATGAAATAATCAAGGTACAAAATAGTATATGCTACATGAGTCTATGTATTAATATATAAATGTTAAAAATATGGAAAATTATCCTATGGTGCTAAAAGCTAGTGGTTATCTTTGGAGAGGAGGGAAAGAGTAGAGATTTTAAGAGAAACAAGGGTTGTAGCAGTTTCTTATATGATTCTTTTTCTTATCCTAGGTTGTGTTTCTATGAGTGTATTCATTCTGCAACAATTAGTCTAGCTTCCCATTTATGATTTTCCAGCTTTATGTCTGTAAATTTTATTCCTATACAAGATTTTAAAAAGTGTTTTAATTTATTGGCTTCGTATTCTTGGACAATTTGCTTACCCTTTTATGAGCCTACATTTGTTTCATATGTAAAATTGTTATGATAAAGTTGTTTTGAGGATTAATTAAATGTGAATTCTTTGTCACAAAGATTAACAAATATGAAAATGCTAAATAAATAACAGCTATGATTTAAACCCAAATGGTTATTCAAAGTGTAAACATTTTATAAATCCTTATTTTCAGTGAATCTAATGGTTTAAATTCAAATGGAATAGGTGTCACTTAAATGAGGATCGGGTGTACAAGAAATATTTAGTCCACAAATACTAAGAATTTACTATGTCAACAGAATTATTTAATGCACTTAGGATACATTAATTAATAGAACAGCTAAAAACTCCTAACTCTCTGGAGCTTAAATTATCATGGGAGGCACAGACTCTAAACATAAGAAATACATTACATTGATTACACTGCAAGTTATACGGTTAAAAATTGCTAAGGAAAAAAGTAGAATAGGAAAGAGAACATCTATATTTTCATAAATAAAATTGAGTTGTAATTTTAATAGAAAGGACAGGTAAGCACCATATATATTTACACTCACAGACACATACACACATTACACATACATATATACTTTTTTTGCAAAATCTTGCATGAGGTAGGATACAACTGGGGAAAAAACAATACACTCCAAGAGGACAAAAACTGAAAAAGCCTGAAACTGATAGGATCTACTGATGAAATATATGTGCGGTGGGGAAAGAAAAAAGTCAAAGATGGGGCTGGAGATTTTATCATGTGAAACAATTGTCATGTGAAGAATGTAGTCGCTATTAATTGAGATGGAATGCTTGGAGAAATTTTTTCTCAGGCTTACAGTGCTAAAATTCAAACAAAATCTTGGGGTTGTGGCAAAGATTGGTGTACTCACCAATTTCTTACTTTGCTTCTGGTGAAAAGGGACTCAATTTATCCTTTTGCCTGAATGTTAACATATTAAAAGCAAAGTGAGGAAGTGGGCTGGTATGGTAGAGATGATAATGGAGTCTCCACTTTCATCATGTAAACTTTCATTTACTCCCAGGTTTGCACTACACTACCTGTGATAAATCAGGTTTGTGTTTCCTAATCTGCAGATACTACGTTTTAGCTAGGCAAGAGAATAAACCTGAAGTATTTCTTCAAGTGTATATGTGTGCTATTGTGTAGGAGATGGGAGAGCACTCTCCTGACAGGGGAGTAGGGGAGGGCATCTGAGGTTATACCAGGTGGTTATTGTTGTTTTTTGTTTGTTTGTCTGTTTGTTTGTTTTTTGCAGAGGAGGGTCGGGGGTGGATTATATTTTGAAATAGTTTCAAACTTACAGAAAAGTTACTAGAATTGTGTTAGAAATTCTTACATACCTTTTATTCAAATTCGACTATTGTTTCATTTTGGACCATTTACTTTACATTTCCCTCTGCATATTAATTTTATACCTATATGAATGTTATTACTTTGTGCGAGTCATCTTATAATAAGATGGAAATATTTTGTGTCTTTAACTTAAAGAATTTATTTTATATTTCTAAGTGACAGCACATTTGCTTACAAAATCACAAATGATTTAAAATTTAGGAAAAATCAGAAAATTATCTCATCCACAGACAATATTCAGATTTAAGTTTCAAATAATATCTTTTATATTTATTTGTTTTTCTTTTCCAGGGTCAAATCCAAAATTATAGATTGCATTTAACTGTCATATCTCTTAAATCCCAATCTTTCTTTGTGTGTATTGGGTTTAATATATTTTCAGATACTAGGCCAGTTATTTTGTAGAATGTCCTGAACTTAGGTTTGTCTTATGACTCTATGATTAGATTTACTCTGGTAATGTGTCTTTCTCAGAGTAACTATTTCACACCAATGCTGCTTGTCCCAATTCTGTTGACGCTAGGTTTGTTGTCTTGGCTCAGATGGTATTCCCCACAATTCTGAATCATGACATAACATTTTTTCTTTGAAATGAATAAGTACTTTGTTGCGAAATATTTGAAACTGTAAAAGTTTTCTTGCCTGGTCAACATCTACCCTGTAAGTTCAGCATCCATTGGTGATTCCTACATGTATTATTCTTGCTATGTTTATTATGCGGCATTGTACTATGAGGAAGGGATTTGTTTATTTAGTATTTATTTACTTTTATCAGGATGGACTTTTAGTTTATTATTTTATTTATTCATTTACAATCCACTCCTTTCATTATTTATTTTGATGCTCAAACAACTCCAGATATGATGCGATGGACCTCTGTCAACTGGTTTGTGTTAGTTTGATATATTTCTATGATTCTTTGAGTTCCTCCTATGCAATGCAAAATGCTCCAGGATCATATTGCTCATTTCCAGCCCTGGAAATAATAACCCTTTCTCCAATAACCCCTGAATCCTTTTAGTGGAAAATACTATTAATACTTACAAACCAAAATCAGAATATTAGGTGTGCTTATTTCTTTTTTTCTCTCTTGCTCTTCCTTGTCCTCTTAGTCTTTCTCCCTCTCTCACACGCATGCACACACACACACACACACACACATGTATATTAGATATATAATATTAATATATGTTGATATTTCCAATACCAATCCAACATCATATGGTATATACCAGTTTTACCCTTTTCCAATTTTGAAACTCTCTTCCTTAACAGTGAGGAACATGGATCTTATTATCTTCAATATATTAACTAGAATTTACCACTTGTGTTGTAAGGTAAAACTTACATATATTGAAATTCACAAGGAGTTCAATTTAATGAGTCCTAACAAGTGAATATACCCATGGCATGAACAATAGTATTAATAGTAAGATATAGAAAACTTCCTTCAAATCAAAGAACTCTCTCATTTCCCATGCCAGTCTATCTCCCTACACCCCTCACCCCAGAAGCAACCACACTTAGATCTTCTTTTCACTATATGTTAGCTTTGACTATTTTACAAGTTCATATGAAGGAAACCATACCATATATATTCTTTTTTCTCTGGATTATTTTGTTCACTAAAATATCTGCAAGATTTACACATGTTAAAGGAATCAGTCTGTTCCTTTTTATCGATGAGCAAAATTCATTGCATTGTATGAATATAAAGCATAGTGTGTATCTATTCTCCTGTTGTATTATTTACAGTTTTGAAGTATTATAAATATATCTCCTATAAACATTTCTGAACATGTCTAATTTGTGTACACATACATTTTAATTTTTCTTGAATAACTCTTGAGAAGTATAATTGCTAGATCAAAGGTAGTTCTACGTTCAACTTTATAGGAAACAGCCAAACATTTTATAGAATAGTTGTTCTATTTTACATTAACACCAGCAATGTATGAGAATTTCTGCTGTTCCACACCCATGACAATATTTGGTGTTAATGGTCTTTTTAAAATTTTCATCATTAAGGTGATTATAAAATGATATATCATTGTAGGTAAAATTTGTATTTCCCTCTTGGTTAATGGCTTAAAAGATCCTTTCATGAGCTTTTGGGTTATTTATATATTTTCTTTTTAGATGTGTGTTCAAGTCATTTGTCCATTCATTTATGGGTTTTATTGAACTTTATGAGTTGTAAGATTTTTTTTAAAAAGGCACTCTGGATATGTCTAGGATATATGATCCCTTCTGTGGTTTGCTTGTTAATTTTCATTATAGCATCTTTTGATAATCAGAATTTTGAATAAGATGAAGCATAATTTATAACTGTTTTCTTTTATGGTGATCATTTTATTTTGCCTAAGAATACTTTACTTACCCTCAGGTCAACTTTGAGCCATTTATAGTTTTCTAACCTTTATTGTTTCAACTTTTACCATCACTTCATGACTCATTTTGAATTAAGTTTGCGCGTGATGTTGAACATAAATCAAAGTTGGCATTTTTTCCTATATGGATACCCACTTGTTACATCACCATTTGTTAAAAAGTCTTTGTGTTTTCCACTGTATTGCTTTGGAACTTTTATTGAAAAATCAATTGAACTTTTAGTATTAGTTTACATCTCAACTTTCTATTCTGTTCCATTGATCTGTCTGTCTATACATGTCACTGCCACAGTGTCTGCAGCTTCCTTGTAAGCTGTGAAATCTGGTAGTCTTCCAATTAATTTCTACTTATTCAATATTGTTTTGACTATTATAAGTATTTTTCATTTATTAATTTTAGAATAATCTTTCACTTTTCACAAAAGCCTGATGAGATTTTCATTTAGATTTGTTGACTCCAAAGATCAATTTGGATGAATTATCACTTTAACAGCATTCACTTTTCTAATCTTTGTAGATGGCTTTACATCTGGGTTCTCAGTCCTGTTCCAAAGTCTGTATCTCTGTTCTTGTGCCAATATCATGCTGTTTTGGTTACTATAGATCTTTTCCCCATTTTTGAATTAGGTTGTTTGATTTTTGTTGTTGTTGTTGTTGAGTTTTGAGAGTTCTCTATATATTCCAGCTATTAATCCCTTATCAGTATATGATTTACAAATACTTTTCTTCTATTCTGTGGGCTGTGTTTTTACTCTGTTGATAGTGTCTTTTGATTTTAAAAATTAAAAAACAATTTCATTGCCTGTTTTTTTATTGCCAAGTACAATTGGCAATAAAATTGTATTTGGTGTCATATCAAAGAAATTAATGCCAAATCCAGTGTTATGAAAGTTTTTGCCCTGTGTTCTTCTAAAAGTTTCACAGTTTTAGATTTTACATTTAGGTCATAGATCCATTTTGAGTTAATTTTTGTATTTGGTGTTAGGTAAGGGTCACATCTCATTATTTTGCCCATGGATATTCAAATTTTCCAGTACCATTTGTTGAGAAGACTGTCTTTCATCCTCCTTAATGGTCTTAGCACCTTCCAAGGTTTGTTTGTGGACTCTCTATTCCATTAAGTTGGTCCATATGTCTGTCATTATGCCAGCACCACACTGTTTTGATTACTGAAGATTTGTAGGAAATTTTGAAATCAGGACATGTGAGTCTTCCAGATTTGTTATTCTTTTTGGGGATTGTTCAGGCTATTTATGGATTTTTCTGGGTTCATAATAATTTATTTCTGCAAGAAAAAAAGTTATTGGAGTTTTGATAAGGATGGCATTAAAACTTAAGATTGCTTTTGGAAGTATCGATATCTTCCATTCCACGTACATGGAATGTCTTTCCATTTATTTATCTCTTCTTTCATTTAGTAAAGATATATTTTGTAGTTTTCATTGTAGAAGTCTCACCTTTTTGGTTAATTTCTAAATATTTTGTTCTATTTGATGTCATTGTATGTAGAATTGTTTTCTTAATCTCCTTTTCAGATTGTTTATTGTTAATCTAAAAATGCAACAGATTTTTTCAAGTTGACTTTGTATTCTGCTACTTTGCTAAATTTTTTTATTAGTTCTAACAGTTTTATTATTTTTTGCAGAATATTTAGAGTTTTCTACATATAATATTATATCATCTGTGATCATAATTAATTTTATTTATTTTCTAATTTGGATGCACTTTTTTTTATTATTTTCTAATCACTCTGGCTAGGACTTCCAATGCTAAGTCGAATAGAAGTAGTGAAAGCTGACTTTTTTCCTCTCTTAATCTTAGAGAAAAAGCTTTCAGTCTTTCACCATTAAGTATGATGTTTGCTGTGGGCTTATATGGCTTTTATTACATTGAGGTAACTTTCTTCTATTCTTAGTTCATTCAGTGTTTTTATCATGAGAAGGTGTTGAGTATTGTCAAATATTTTTTGTTCTGTATCAATTGAGATATCATGTGTTTTTGTTTTTTATATTGTTAATGTATGTTACATCGATCAATATTTATATTTTGAAACGCCATTGCATTCCAGGAATAAATCCCACTTAGTCATGGTGTATAATCCTTTTAATATATTGCTAAATTCAGTTTCCTAGTATTTTATCAAAGATTTTTCTAGTAATGTCCATAGGGATTTTGTTCTTTAGTTTTTTTTTTATGCTTCTAGGAGTGTGTGCATTTTGTCTGGATTATTCAATTTATTGATAAACAATTGCTTATTATACACTCATTGTGTTTCTATTAATATTATTTTTGATTGAAAAATCATAATTATATCCATTTATGGAATGCAATTTTATGTTTTGATATGTATATAATGTGAAATTATTAAATTAATTGACACATTAACCACTCCATTTATCTTTTTTATGGTGAGACATTTGAAATTTAGTCTGAGTTACTTTGAAATATAAATTATTATTAACTATGGTTACTCTACTGTGCAACAGATCTCAAAACCTATTCTTCTGACTATCTGAAACTTTTTACCCTTTCATCTACAACTCTTTGTTACCCCCATCCCACCACCTCCCCCAACTTCTGGTAATCATCATTCTACTCACTACTGTGAGTTCAACTTTTTCAAGATTTCATATATAAGTGAGTTCATGTGGTGTTTGTCTGTCTATGCCTGGCTTATTTTACTTACCATAATGCCTTCCAGATTTATCCATGTTGTCACAAATGATGGAATTTTCTTCTATTTAAGGCTTAATAAAATTTCATTGTGTATAGATACCACATTTCACTTATTCATTCATTCATTCATAGACAAGTAGCTTGATTTCATATTTTGGCTATTGTGAATGATGTTAAAATGAACATGTAAGTACACATTTCTTTGAACATATTGATTTCAATTTCTTTAGATATAAACCCAGAAGAGGAATTATTGGATAACATAGTTGTTCTATTTTTAGTTTTTTGAGGAACATCTATACCATTTTTTCATAATGGCTATACCAATTTACATGTCCACCAACAGTTTATAAAGGTCACCTTTTCTCTTCATCCTTACTAACACTTGTTTTTTTTATATTTTTGATAAAAGGCTTTTGTCACTTCTGAGGTAATATCTCATTGTAGTTTTAATTTGCATTTACCTAAGGATTAGTGATGTTGAGGTATTTTTTCATGCCTGTGTTGTCCATTTGTATGTCTTTTTTTTGAGAAATGTCTCTTTAGGTCTTTTGCTCATATTTAAAACTCTGTTTTTTTTTTATTTTCAATTGAGCTATTTGAGTTTCTTATATATTTTGGAAATTAGCTCTTTATTCAATATACAGTTTACAAATATTTTCTCACATTCTGTTAGTTGGCTTTTCATTTTGTTTGTTGTTTCCTTTGCTGGCAAAATTTTAGTTTCATGCCATCCTATTTGTCTATTTTTGCTTTTGTTGCCTGTGCTTTTGAGGTCATATCCATAAAATTGTTGCCCAAACCCAGTGGTATGGAACTGCTTCCCTATATTTTCTTCTAGAAGTTTTACAGTTTCTGGTCTTATATTTAAGCCTTTAATTCATTTTGGGTTGATTTTTTTTATATGGTATATTACAATATCCAATTTTATTCTTCTGCATGTGGATATCTAGTTGTCCCAATAACATTTTTGAAGACTGTCCTTTCCTCATATTGTGTTCCTGGCATCTTTGTCAAAATTCAATAGATGATAAGTGCGTGGGTTTATTTCTGGGCTCTTTATATGGTTTTATCAGTGAATGTGCCTATTTTAATGCAAGTACAATGCCATTTTGATTACAATTGCTTTATAATATGTTTTGAAATCAGGGAGTGTGATATCTTCAGCTTTGTTCTTTTTGCTTAAGATTATTTTATTTAAGTCATTAAATATGAAATGTCTGATTTCAAATGAAATGTTTAGTTTATTATATCTCAAACAAGAAGCAGTACAATTGATCAAAGTATGCACCTAAACTACTGACAAGTTTCATCATCTTAACCATTGCTCATTTGTGCCAGCAGCAAAGAAGCATGGAGAGCAAGTGGTAATGAAATTATGAAAGGCATTTTCCACAGCTTGTTGAGAATTGAATATTTTTTCTTGCAAGAAGTGGTCCAAAGCCTGGAAGAAGTGGTAGTCAGTTGGTGGAAGGCCTGGAAAATATGGTGGATGACAGAGAGTTTTGAAGTCCAGCTTCTGTAGTTTGAGCAGCACTGTTTTTGCAACAGGTGGTCAAGCATTGTCTTGCAAGAGGATTGGCCTGTCTGTATTGACCAATTTTGCTTAATCACAAACATCTTCATCATTTTGTCCAGTTGGTTACAGTAGATATCTGCTATAATCGATTGATCAGCTTTCATTAAGCTGTAGTGGATAATACCAGCACTGGACCACCAAATAAACACCATTAACTTTTTGGATGAATATTAGGTTTTGGACTGTGTTTTGGCACTTCATCTTTACCCAACCATTATGCCAAATGCTTGCAATTATCAAAAAGAATCCATTTTTCATCACATGTAATGATATGGTGTAGAAATGGTTCACCTTTATGTTGTGACAGCAAAGAAAGGCAAGCTTCAGGATAATTTATTTTCTGATACTCACTTAATTCAGGTGTAACCCATCTATTAAGCTTCTTTATCTTGCCTTTGTGCTTCAAATGGTTCAATATTGTTAGAATAGTAAGGTCAAACCTTGCTGCTAATTCACGTGTAGGTTGAGGTGGATTTGCTTCTCCTACAGCTTTCAGTGCATCATTATCCACATGATCTCAGGTAACTCACAAGGCTCATTTTCAAGATTAAAATCACCAGAATGGAACTGCTCCTCCTTGGTTAAGTTTATTCCTAAGCATTTTATTCTTTCTGATGGTACTAAAAATGAAATTGTTTTCATTTCTTTTTCTGATTGTCCATTGTTGCATGAAAATGCAACTGATTTTTGCATGTTGATTTTGTATCCTGCAACTTTGCTGAATTTGTTCATGAGTTTTAAGAATTTGGAGTAGGGGATTTTTAGGATTTTCCATAGTTTTTAAATAGCTTTTTATTTTAGAACAGTTTTAAATTTATAGAATTGTGATAATAGTGCAGAGAGTTCCCATGTACTATACACTCAGTTTCCTCTATCATTAACATCTTTGTTTAGTGTGGTGCATTTGTCACAATTAATGAACTGATATTGATAGATTATAATATACTTTATTCATGTTTCTTCAGTTTTTCCCTAATCTCCTTTTTCCGTTCCAGCATCTCATACAGGATACCATGTTGTGTTTAGTCACCGTGTCTCCTTAGGCCCCTCTTGACTGTGACGATTTTTCAGGCTTTCCTTGTTGTTAATGACCTGGGCAGTTTTGAGGATTAATGGTTAGGTGTTCTGTAGAATGTCCCTCAACTGGAATTTGCTTAATATTTTTCTCATAGTTAAACTGTGGTAATTTGTTTTGGGGAGGGAGACCACAAAGGTAAATTGCTCTTCTCATCACATTGCCCCAAAGGTATGTTTTATCAACATGACTTTACACTGCTTATGTTGAGCATGATCACCCGGTTAAGTTAGTATTTGTCAGACTTCTCCAGGGCAAAGTTTCTTTTTTCCTTATAATGTACTTTCTGAAAAGAATCACTTTTGGTGGTACATACTTTAATAGTGGAGAGTTATATGCCACCTCCTTGAACATGAAGTATTTGCATAATTTATTTGGAATTATTTTGCACTGGAGATGTGTCTATGCTCCCTCATTTATTTATTTGATTAATCACTTATTTATATGAGTATGGACTCATGGATATTTATTTTAAGCTTTGGATTATAATCCAATACTACTTATTTATTTTGCTTTTCAAATATTTCCATCTTTCACTTTTGGGAGATTTTTCAGTTGACTTTTATGTCCCTGTGATGTACCTCCATTGTGTGGGTTATTTTTCTTTGCTTTTGAGCCTAATTTTTGTTCTGACTTCTGCCACTAAAATACTTAATTTCTCTTGCATGTGACAGTCCTTTAGATTTCTGAAAATATCCATCATTACCCCCTCTAGTCTTCTCTAGACTAAACATTTCCCACCCTCTATCAGACATTCTTCATGTGACAGATTTATTGAGCCTTTACTCTCCTGTTTGTTTTTTTCTGGAAAAAATTAATTTTGTCAGTTTCTTGAACTACCTCATCTCACTGTCCTTACCCTCTACAACAATTATACAATTTATAAAAAAAATCAAAGGTAGTTCTTTTACTTCAATAGAAATTATTTATGGTAATAATTAGTACACAGGATATATCACTGAATGCATAAATCACTTCCTGTATTAGAATAAAGAAATCTAGGAACTAGAGGGAATACAAAATGCTTATGTTTTGTGCAGAGCTTAATATTTTTCAAAGCCATTTAGGAATCTATTCTTTTGAGACTTCTAACCTCTTTGTGAGGTGAGGCAGTTAGTATTATACCCAGAAAACATGGCTCAAAGAGGGTGCCTTATCCAAAGTCATTGTATGAGTTAGACAGAATTGGGTTTTCCTGATGCTTATTCCAGTGACCTTTACATTTTTTTTTTTAAATTTTGACTGTATTGGCTAATATTTTTTGTCAGATTTTTAATTTTAATTAAAAATTGTTAGTACCTTTGTTTATGGGATGAACTTAGCCTCTTGGTGTAACAAAGTAATTTTTGTATGCTAGTAGGTAGCAATTGGGTGGTCAAGTTAGAATCTAGAAAGTATATGGTTGACTTTGGAAGTGGAAGTGTGAACAGAACAAAAATGAATGTTTTCTAAATGTCCTCAGCTGTTGTAGATATTAGGTAGCTAATTTTGTGTCTTTTTCACCATTTATCAAATTCTAAAGGAAATGTGCTAAGGTGTTGCTAATCCTAAACAGTATATAATCCCCAAATAGTTCATACATTAATATCCTGTTCCACATACACACCCCAGTGCCTAGTCCCTGCTATTCTATTTTGGAGGTTGCAGGAACTACACTGAGAGATTTGGCAAACGGAATCAACATTAATTTGTGGGCTCCGTCTTCACTCACACTTAGGGTAAGAAGTTACTAAGAGCCCTGTCATTTTTTTTTTTTTTTAATGTGAACTAGCATTGAGTTGAGAAGAAAAAAGAACTAGAAAAGTTAACCTTTTTTTGCTACTTGGCCATTCTGTCAATCTTTAAACCAGTCTCTACAAGCCTGAAATTTTGCTATGTACAGAATATTTCAAATCACAAGTCTCTGGGATGAATGGTTGCTGTAACCAAAGAGCCTGCTGCCATCAGTTGAAAAGAAACAGACAGCTATCAGTGGCACTGCCTCCTGGTGAGCGTGGGATGGAGACAGTGGTCTGAAGTTTGACTGGAAAATGCGAAGGGCTGAATTTCAGGGTTGAAGGAGGGAGAGTGTGATATCAGAGATAGAGGAAGGCAGCAAAGGGGCTGAGAGCTAGACTTTTCAACTACAGTGAAAATGTTGGGGAGGAGTAAGTGGGTGCAGACCCTGTCTCTACTTAGACAGTGGGGGAGTGTTAGGAAGGAGAACCCCTACTTTATATTAAATCTTAACTTCAATATTTTATAGGTCTTTGAGATGGAAGGTTGATAGAAGAATCCCAGAGGCTGATTAAGTAGTTGAATCTGCTATGGCAAAGGGGAAACTGAGAGGGCTTTTAGTTTTTAGAACCTATGAACTTTGCATTTTTGGAACCTGAAAGAGGAGAATTGAAGGAGGAACATGAATTCTGCTAATATGATTCTTCTTACTGGAGATAAACTAAGTTCTTTGGAAACTTGAACTTTTTAATTCTCTCTTACTCCTCAAAGGATTATTCATTGTAAATATGATTAACATACTCTGTCTCTAGCTAGGGGTATCTAAGTTAGTGGCAGAGCCAGGTCATTATTCCAGGTCCAAATGGCCCAGACCAAACCTGTCATTTGGGCAGCTTTGCATAAATTTAGGAGACAAGAATATCTGCAGAGGGTCTGATGAGCCCAAGATGAGACTTTGAAGAGAGAAGCTTCTACATCATCCATAGACATTATTTGATTGTGTGTATGTCTGTCAAATATTTTAAAAATCTGACAACTTGCCTAAGTCCAATCTTCCCATCTCCATTTTATCGTCTGTGTCATTTGTTCTTTCTCTTCCATGTTTGTTGGATGCACAAAATTAAGTATAATAATTTTAATGTTGCACATATAATGAAATGGTTTGCTTAGCTGTAACTTTAAGGCCGGCTGTAACATAGTCTACATAAGTCTGAGCTTACTCATCAGATGAGGTCTTTAAGTCTTTAAAAGACATGGGAGTGAGGCCGGGCGCTATGGCTCACGCCTGTAATCCTAGCACTCTGGGAGGCCGAGGTGGGTGGATGGCTTGAGGTCAAGAGTTCAAGACCAGCCTGAGCAAGAGCGACACACCATCTCTCTACTAAAAATAGAAAGAAATTATCTGGCCAACTAAAAATATATATAGAAAAAAATTAGCCAGGCATGGTGGCACATGCCTGTAATCCCAGCTACTCGGGAGGCTGAGACAGAAGGATTGCTTGAGCCCAGGAGTTTGAGGTTGCTGTGAGCAAGGCTGACACCACGGCACTCTAGCCTGGGCAACAGAGTGAGACTCTGTCAAAAAAAAAAAAAAAAAAAAAAGACATGGGGGTGAAAAACAAGAAAACTTTCCAATTTTCAGTCTTCCATTTTCTATGAAGCATGAGAACTAAGTACAAGGAGAAAAAGATAGAACAGTAAACTAGAAGATAATAAAAAAAGTCCACTTTTTCTCCTAGTACCTTAACTTCTTGAGTAATTAAAAGAGACACTTGCAATTTTCTATTATTAATATTTGAAGTCATCTGCTTTGTGGATTATTCAGACTCTTTTTTTATTTCAAATTGCAGCAGGACAATATTTTTGGTTACATGTATCAATTTTGTTATACCCGAGTCAGGTTTATAAGTGTGCCCATCACCCAGGTAGTGTTCCTTTTACCCCTTAGGTAGGTTTTTTCCCACCTGCTTCTCATCCCTCCCCCTTGCTTGATGTCCAATGAGTTTTACTTCCCTCTATGCACATGTGTGTACATCAGTTAGTTCCAATTTAATAGTGAGTACATGTGGTGGTTATTTTTCTATTCTTTAGATACTTCAGTTAGGATAATGGTCTCCACTTCCATCCCAATTGTTTGAAAAACATTAAAGCATCCTTTTTATGGCTGAGTAGTACTCTATGGTATACATATACCACATTTTGTTAATCCACTCAGGAATTCACGGGCACTTGGGTTGATTCCACATCTTTGCAATTGTGAATTGCACAATAAACATTCAAGTGCCAGTGTCTTTTTGATAAAATGACTTATTTTCCTTTGAGTAAATGCCCAAGAATGGGATTTCTGGATCCAATGGTAGGTCTACTTTTAGTTCTTTAAGGAATCGCCACACTGTGTTCCATAGAGTTTGTCCTAATTTGTAGTCCCCAAAACAGCATATAAGCATTCCTTTCTCTCTGCATCCAAACTAACATCTATTGTTTTTGGACTTTTTAATAAAAGCCATACTAACTGGGGTAAGGTGATACTGATACCTCATTGTTATTTTAATTTGCATTTCCCTGATGATTAATGACATCGAGCATTTTTTCACATATGTATTGGCCATTTATCTATCTTTTTTTGAAAAGCTTCTGTTCATGTCTTTTGTCCACTATTTAACGAGGTTGTTTTTTTTTTGTTTGTTTATTTTGTTTTTTTCTTGATGATTTGCTTGAGTTCTTTGTATGATAGACTCTGGTTATTTGCCCTTTATCAGATATATAGCTTGCTAACATTTTCTCCCATTCTGTAGGTTGTCCATTTGTTCTGTTGATTATTTCTTTAGCTGTGCAGAAGCTTTTTAATTTAATCAAGTCCCTTTTATTTTTTTTGTTGCTGTGATTGCCATTGGGTTCTTCTTTATAAATTTTTTACCTACGCTGATATCTAGAAGAGTTTTTCCAACATTTTCTTCTGAAGTTATTATGGTTTCATACCTTACATTTAAGTCTTTAATCATCTTGATTTAATTTTTGTTAGTAATGAGAGATGTGTATCCTGTTTCTTTCTTCTGAATGTGGCTATAAAATTTTCCCAGCACCATTTATAGAATAGGGCTTCTTTTCCCCAGTGTATATTGCTATCTGCTTTGTCAAAGAGCAGTTGGCTGTATGTGGATGGTTTTACTTCTGGGTTTTCTATTGTGTTCCATTGGTCTATGTCTCTATTTTTTATGCCAATACCATGATGTTTTGTTTACAATAGCCTTGTAGTGTAGACTGAAGTCTGGTAATGTGATGCCTCCAGATTTTTTCTTTTTGCTTAAGATTTCTTTGACTATTCAGGCTCTTTTCTTGTTCCAAATGAAGTGCAGAATTATTTTTTCTAGGACTATGAAATATGACATTGATATTTTGATGGGGATTACACTGAATCTTCAAATCGGTTTGGGTAGCACGGACACTGTAACAATGTTGACTTTACCAATCAATGAGCATGATATGTTATTCCTCCACTTGTTTGTGTCACCTGTTATTTCTTCATCAGTGTTTCATAGTTCTCTTTGTAGAGATCTTTCAGCTCCTTGGTTAAGTATTTCCTATGTATTTTATATCCTTTGTAGCTATAATGAATGGTATTGAGTCTTTGATTTGACTCTCAGCTTGACTGTTAGTGGTGAATAGAAATGCAACTTATTTGTGTACATTGATTTTATAACCTGAGACTTTTCTGAATTTATTTATCAATTCCAGGAGTCTCTTGGTGGAGTTTGAGGCTTTCTAAATATAAGCAAAAAGGAATACTTTCACCTCCTCTTTCCTGAATTGGATGCCCTTAATTTCTTTCTTTTACCTGATTGCTCTGGCTAGGACTTCCAGTACTATCTTAAATAAAAGTGGTGACAGTGGGCACCCTTATCTTGTTCCAGTTCTTAGTGGAAATGCTTTCAACTTTTCCCTATTCACTATGATGTTAGCTGTGGGTTTTTTATACATCGCTTTTATAATCTTGAGATGTGTTCCTTCAGAGTCTTGTTTCTTTGTTCTTCAGCTAGTCACTGTCACTTCCATCAAAGTTTTTCTTACATGAATTTTCTGATTCTACCAGAAGAGCAGTCACAGGGCTTAGGTACGTAGAGTAAAACAGAAAATCATGGAAGATAAACTAGTCCATTTTCTAGCATTCTTTTTAAGACCCAAGTCGGCATTTTTATTTAAAAAAGAAAAACTATCTCCTGCTTTCCACTTCCTGTCTCATACATACATATTCTCTCTCTCTCTCCCCCTTCCTTTCTCCTTAATGTGTTTGGTAGAATGACCTGTCTCAAAAATATTCTAAGAAAGAAACCAAATTCTGTCTCTGATATTCTGTTCCCTCTTTGGTTTTAATCAGGTGTAAATTTTCCTATGCTTGCTTTGAAGCATGTCTCAGGATCTTAGGGAGATTGCAGGCAGATGAGGTATTAATGCAGGGTGATATTTCTTACTTCACAACACCCATGGAACATTTATTGTCATCAGAGAACTGTCATTCAAATGAGGTAGCTGATGTTGGAAAATGAATGTGAAATTGGTTATTGTTCTGTAGATCTGCGCCTAGGTGAAGAAGGTGAATTAGAGGCAGCACTTCAACTCTGCTTATGCATTGTATATCTGTGTATCCATCACTTAATTGTAACACCCTTGAGTCTCTGACAGGAGGATGAAGCTCATAATACTATATTAGGGTCATAAGTATAAAAGTATGTGCCTCTCCTGTTTTACCATATTTTGGGGAAAATGAGGAAAATAATATGTGTGAAGTGTTCTGAGTGCCTAGAAGGAAGTATGCAGATGTATTATCAGCCCTATGTAAGATCTTTGGTTAATTTCCCATAGCCTTCTAGCTTCCTGGAAGCCCTGTAACAAATTTCTCTTTTTCTTCTTCTTCAGATTTTTTTGTTTTCCCGTGGTGCTCAGATTAAACAGAAATTAATGCCTTTCCTCTTTATGTATACCTTTTGTCCCTCTGCATTGAGGCTTTGAATTCAGAAAACCTGGGTTTTCTTTGGTTTTATATGGCTACCCACTGATGCTAAGGCTTAAACATTAACCAACCTCACAGAACTAATTAGGTTTTATGGCCCATGGCCAAGTCAGCAGATTTTGCTTCATAGAATTTCTAAGAGAGAAAAAAAAAATTCATATTAGGACTTGGTAAAACTTTCCTCAAAATATTTCCTTGTAAATGCAATTGTTCCTGCCCCAGTGGAAATATTTTTTAGTAGCCAACATTGGGAACATTTTCTACATTTCTGTACTGTATACTTTATGACTTCTCTCCAGGTTGAACTGTGAAAAGCTCAGGGGGACAATAGACATTTAGATAGGGAGAATAGACTGAATCAAATGTTTAGAGGACATAGATTGATTAATTCAAAACTGGGGAAGCCCTGGCACACCCAGTCTCATACCCTATAGCAATAATTTCTTCCTGTCCAGAAGCCTAAATGTCCATCTTCAAATCTCATACTGTTTCTTGGATGAATTCATCAAGTCAAACCTTGAATTATTTAGGTTTTTGGGTTTTTTTTTTTTTTTTGGCCGCACCATCCCCTACTTTAAATTAAGCTTAAAAATGAAAGGAATTAAATATCTAAATAAGCAAATACAACAATAATAATGGGACTTTCTGTCCTGGCCTATAGAGGTCAATTTAATGGGATTAGCAGGATAAAAGCTCACAAAGCCTTTCACTGGAGTATTACCAGAAACAGCATACTTCATCATGCTGCCATGCACTGCCATTCTTCCATTTTGGCGTTATTAATTGTAGCAGAAGAACAACATTTGTTCCTATTAAACCATTTAGTCTCCTTTCAGCTTTTCTTGAATCAAAGTAGAACTGCACCGTTATTATTAAACTGTTAGCAAGTTCATTGAGAATGTATAAACAACATTTGGACTTTTTTACATCCTTGGTTACAAAGGCAAGTATTGAGGCATTGGTCTGCCTGCATTGATTCATGTCAAGGGTAACACTTCGTGTGTGTGTGTGTGTGTGTTCACACAGGCGTGAGTAGTGAGTGGAGTAAGAGTTTGAAAGAAGAAGGGGGGCTGGAAGAATAAAAACTTTTTAATGAATTGAAACTGCATATTACAATAAAAGATTCTGAACATAAGTTAAAAAAAAATAACTGTTTATTTACCACTTCTTTCTCTTCTTTCCTCCTTCCTACCCTCCCTAAAAGCACTCTTTTAGGTCCTTTGCCCATTTTTTAATTGAGTTCTTTGTTTTCCTGCTATTGAATTGTTTGAGTTCCTTATATATTTTGGATTTTAACCATTTATCAGATGAACAGTTAAAACATATTTCCTCCCAATCCATAGGTTGTCTCTTCACTCTGTTGTTTGCTTTGATGTACAGAGTCTTTTTAGTTTGATATAATGCCCTTTGTCTATTTTTGCTTTTGTTGTCTTTTCTTTTGGGAGTCATATCCAAAACGTCATTGCCTAAACCAATGTCATAAAACTATTTTCCTGTTTTTTTCTACTTGTTTCATATAATCTCAAGTCTTACATTTAAGTGTTTAATCCATTTTGAGTTCCTTTTGTATATGGTGTTAGATAGGGTCTAATGGCATTCTTCTGCAAGTGATTTTCCAGTTTTCCCAATATCATTTATTGAAGAGATGGTCCTTTCCTCTCTGTATGTTTTTGGTGCCTTTTTAAAGAATCCATTTACTGTAAATGCATGGATTTGTTTCTCAGCTCTTTATTCTGTTCCATTAGTCTACGTGTCTGTTTTTATACCAGTGCCATGTTGTTTTGATTACTGTATCTTTGTGGTATATTTTGAAGTCAGGTTGTATGATGCCTCCAGTTCTGTCCCTTTTACTCAAGATTACTTTTTATATGTGTTTTTTTTTTTTTGTGGTTTCATATGAACTTCAGGATTTTTTTTTATTTATGTGAAAATGGCATTGGTATTTTGATAAGGATTTCATTGAATCTATAGATAACTTTGGGTAGTTTATATATTTTAGCAATATCAATTTTTCCAATCCATGAACATGGGATATCTTCCCATTTATTTGTATTTACTTCAATTTTGTTCATTAATGTTTTATAATTTTCAGTGTACAGATCTTTTACTTTCTTGGTTAAATTTATTCTAAGTGTTTATTTTTGTAACTATTGTAAATGTAGTCATTTTCTTAATTTCTTTTTCATTGTCACTGTATAGGAATGTGATGAACTTTCATTTGTTGATTTTGTATTCTTCAGATTTACTGAATTTGTTTATCAATTATAATCTTTTTTTTTTGATAGAGTCTTTAGGGTTCTATATGTGTAAGATCATGTCATCAATAAATAGAGATATTTTCACTTCTTTCTTTCATATGAGGATGATTTTTATTTGTTTTGTTTGTTGAAAATTGCATATTTATATCTACTAATGTAGCTCTCCAGTCTGTTCAGGCTGCTATAACAAATGGTATAAACCAGGTAGCTTACAAACAACTGAAATTTATTTCTTATAGTTCTGGAGACTGAAAATTCCAAGCTCAGAATGCTAGCAGATCTGGTGAAGGCCTGGTTTCTGGTTAATAGATGGTACTTTCTCATTGTATCCTCACATGGATGAAGAGAAGAATGAGCTATGTGGATTTTCTTTTATAAAAGCACTAATCCCATTTATGAGTGCTCACCCTGCATGACCTAATCATCTACTAAAGACCCCCATATCCTGTCACTTTCCAGGGTAGGATTTTAATATACAAATTTTGGGGGGCATAAACTTCTAGTCCATTATGTGTGGTAACTCAGGAAATCAGATTTTCTCTTTCATCTAGGGTTTGGTGGGGATTTTTTTGTTGGTTTGTTTGTTTTTAGTTTTGATTCTTTTTTCTTTTTGATTTTCATAGTCTATCTCTGCATGGAAGATCATTCTGAGGTATAAACTCAAGCTGCTCTCAAGTCTTTTCTGAGCCTATCCTTTCCCCTTGGCATGCGTGATGACTTTCTAATGTCTTCCATATATGTGGTAGTTTCTGAAAGTCCTAATCTTCAACGTCTGGCTCTTCAAAAAGGGAAAAAAGTGGAACAAAAAAAGAGGCACTAGTTCTTTAAATTTTCTGGAAGTCACTAAAGCCATAGGGGAGGGGGCCTGCAACAAATGGAAGTGCAACAAAAATAACTTCTGCCTTTTTTTCTGCACCTCTCTGATAAGAAGTAGTAATAGATGATCAGATCACGGATCCCCAATATTTGGAAGACAGAGTCTTATTGGTCCATCCTTTTTCCAAGAAGCTGTGTTCCAGATGCTCTAGGAATATGTGCATAGCTGTCTGCCTCACGGCTGAGGAGTGGGGAGTGGGGAATGGATAGCTACCACTGTGCTAAAAGTGGAACTTAATCATAATTAAGGACAATATGCAATCCAAGCCTACTCTTGGAAGTTGCAAGCATTCAGTGTTCTCTAGCTTGCAAAACAGTTACATTAGACAGATTAATGAAAACTGGCATAACAGTGCAGTTTTCATCTGGGTAGGGAAGGAGTTTGTTGGTGCTTCCTATTCTGCTATCTTCCCAGATATTTTATCCTTTTAAATACAACTAGATTTTATTGTATGGCTAGAGATAAAATTCTAAGTTTAAGTATTATTTATTTAATATTTAACAAATGTTACCTAATTATCTTCTTATATCCAGTAGTTTGGTTTAAAAAAAATTGATATTAGTTTTATCTTCTTTCCTTTGTAAATGATATTCTGTGTCTCTGGGGAAATTTTTTTATAAATTATTTTACTCTTTTTTCCATATTTTTAAACCTTACTATCACATATCTAGATCTAAGTTTTTCTTTATCTCTTCTCTTTTGCACTCTATGTGCTCTTTCAACATGAGATCTTTATCCTTATTTCTGGTCAATTTATTGCCATTATTTCTCCAAAGAGTTTCTCTATTACATTTATGGAAAACTTTTTATCAATTTCTTTTAATTGTATTGCATTTGGGCCAGCGTATTTGGTTTCAAATTTTTGGCATTTCTGAGACCTTATGGGAGTCTAATATTTGATGAAATATATGGGTTTCAGGACTTTTAAAGCATTATTGAATACTAAGGTCTACAGTTGACTTATAAATGCACAGTTGATATGACAACTGTGCATTTCAAAACATTTATATTTGTACTTTTAAAAAATCTGTTTGATATATCAATTACTAAGAAAGTTGATCATTTCTGACAATGTCTAGTAATTTATCAATACCTTCTTAATATATATAATATATATTTAAGTGTATTTAATTTAAAAGTGAGTATACATACCTGGTAAATTGTACATTCAGAGATAAGTAGGATTCTATTCCAATCTTGTATTTTTCTCTTCAGTCTATTTTTTGACATAAATTATTACAGTAACTCATTAATTTAGTGCTTGTCATAAGCATTATGAAGGGACTCTTAATATGAAGGTGAAAGCCATGGCCTCTGCCCTCCAGAATTCTAGAGTTTAATATAAATATATAAAAATTAATCTGAACATTTGACCTGAATATCAGTATTTGAAAGATTAAACAAGAAAATTAGTGAGGCCATAGATATATGCTATTTTCCACTTAGCAACTTCATTTAATTGAAGTTATTAAAAAGTGAAGCATATACTGCCATGTGACTGCTAATTTCTTCTATGTGGAATAAATAATGATATTGTATTTCATCAATAGACCCTATTTCTCCACTGAATTCAACACCAATATTCAAAATATATAAACTGAAATGGAAACCCATTCTGGATATTTTAATGTACTTAGTTTGTAAGTATTAAAAATACCCTGTTCATATAAAAAATGTAGAAAAATAATTTCATTAGGTTTAATATTTGAATCTTGGGATTATTATTTCCTCTTTGATTTTTTGAAGTACCCAAATCTGGGTCATGATGTGCATATGCAAACATATGATCTTGTACATACATATACATAATAATAAAGGGCTTATTGCATCACAGTGAGCACACTCATGGTCAATGCAGGATGATTTATTTATGAGGGGGTTTTTATAACAGCTAATTTGAAAAATCTCTGCATTTAGGGAACACAATTATTAGCAAATAAAAAAGTCATTTCTCAGAGGTGTCATTACAAATAATATAACATTTCACGTTTTACCTTTTTCTTAGGACTGATAGGTCCTGCAGGGACTTATTATAAAAGAGAGAGCTCACTTGTTACTTATATGCTGAAGACAAAACCATAGTCATCCCTACTACTTTGTGTCAAAAAATTTCATAGAGTAAGTGCCTTTCAACAATGAATAGGTATTAAAACAAGACTCCATCCTAAATGTACATATTGATGGTGAAATACCTTTTTATGAAGAATTTATTGAAATGGTTTATTTATAAAATATGTGGCTGACAGCTACATGCTAAAACAGCAAGTTAAAGACTAAATAGTCCAAAAAAATTTATATGATGTTATTAAAAGAATAAAAAAATTCTTTAGATAAATTCATTATGACCTTCCAAAAATTGATAAAATTATAATACTAATACTTTCTGATTTTCTTAAAGAAAAAAAACTTTACCTCTTTGTCCTTTAGAGTAACAAGTAAGAAATAGGCACTTGGAGAACAGGAGACAATTTAAAGTACAATGATAAGCTGCTTTAGGCTTAGTGTGTTAAATTTTTTGTGTCACATGACTATTTCTCTATATTAATACATAAATTAAATATGATAGCTAATAAGTCTTTCTCATATGGCACAACCCAAAAATGTTCAATAAAACATATGACTTTTTAATAAATGGAAAACATAGGCAAATATAGATAATAAGTTGTTCTCAATTAGGCAATCTACACTATTATTTATTTTTTGTCAATTATGACTTATAATGTATCTCTATTATTATTGCTGTAATATATAGTTTATTAACGTCTTCTTGACCTATTTAGTTTTTGATACATATGAAAGCAACTTCCTTTTTTCATTTTTTTGTTCATGCTGTTGCTTGGTGTGGAATTTATACCTTTTTCTGTCTTCCATCATGAACTATTCTATCCACCTCTAAATTCAGTTCAAATTCAGCTTCTTCCACAATGTGTGCATGAGGATTTCTTTTTATGCAAAATTTTTCCTTTATTTTCTGTAATCTAAAAATATTTTTTATGTGTGTATGTTTACTATTTTCTCATAATTCTTACAACCCTTAAGCAAAATCTGGGCCCTGGTGTTGACTTTTTTGATTTACCAACGAGACTAAAATCTCCTTGAGAGCAAATATAGGTCTGATGCACCATTAAATTCACAGTAATGTCAGAACCAAAAGTTCAAATTTGGCAACTTGCAGACCCCAAGAGGGTTGATGCTTTGATTTACTAAGGAAAATGGGTGTTGTAACACTACACAAATGTTCCTTGACTTACAATGGTGTTACGTCCTAATAAACCCATTGTATGTTGAAAATATCTTAATTCTAAAATGCATTTTGAACTTAAGATATTTTCAATTTAGGATGGGTTTATCTAGATGTAACCCCATGGTAAGTCAAGGGGAGTACACTGAATGACTATCATTTTCTCATCATTTGTAAAGTTGAGCCATCATAAGTTGAGGACTAACATTAAGATTTTCACATAGATCATTACTCAAAAATGTCTGTTTTCCATTCACAGTGGTCTAGCAGTCAAAATTATTCAGCTGTTGGTGCTAGAAAATCCTCAAATTATGATTAATAGTCAAGTTGTACAAAATATAATTTCCTTTCAGGAATTATAGAATATTATTTCCTTTTTCCATAAAAAAGAACACTTTCCTCTTGACAGAACAAAAGGGAACCACAACTCGCAAAGCCTGATTTCACACAGGGTAATCATTTTAGCTGAGGAAACCAAGTGAATGAGCTAGTAATAGTTTATCATGATAAAGCTACTTTCGAGAATTTAAGATCCAATACATACAAGTGCATGCATGTGTATTATTCCTCCCTTTTTTGATTACAAATTCAAGATCATAATTTGTAATAAATTTTAATATCTTGGGGCCCTAAATATATATGGTCCCCTAAAAATGCTACATTTAGTTATTATAAATTTTCTTCTCAATTAGCAGAAAATAGTGTTCTGAGCGATTAAATAATAAGAATTCTCAATTTAATATATTATTAAAACTACTCAGAATAGGTAACTCACACATCAAGGTGGATTGAAACCTTCTTTTTACAAGGCTCAACAATGGTAATTCTTCTTTTTGTGATAAAATTAACACTTAAATTGTTTTTTCTTTTCATTGTTCAAGTATCCTAACCTATAACTGTTAATGTTTGAATTTATGTTTAGTAGTATGTATTCTTTCTTTAGAGAAATAATAACCTTTATTTGAAAATGATATATACTGAAGGAATTTCCAAATGTGTACTGTTTATTTTCAAGAGTATATTCAAACTAAGCATTCATGTTTGAGGAAAGCAAAAGTGACAGCCAGAAGAGCAGGTTAAAATATGCCTTTCTATGAATTATCCAAGAAAGAATCCTTTCCTTTCACCAGCATCAGAGGACAATGGTATCATATGTCTCAAAAAAAGTCACATATCCAAAAGAAATATTAAATTTTAAAGTTAGAGAATAATACATAATATTCACTAAATTCTGAATTCTGAAAATCATCCTGAATCATTAGATCCTACCCTGATTTTTTCTTTATATCATATTTAATTGAATAATTGTCATAGTTTTCCAAAAATATACCTAAAAATGACTATACTTCGAATCCACATTTTTACAAGAATCTCTTCCTTGCTTGTCCTTAACATTTCTTAGAAGATCCAAAAATAAAATGCAAGCTTACTTATTGAAAATTTTTATGTTTAGGAAGAAAACATTCTCTTGAAAATGTTACATTCACAATCAAGTTACATTAAGGTCTTTTTCTTGGGAATTCTGAGAAGCATAAGTCATCAAAGTTTTGCGATATTTTAAAAAGTTTTTTAAAACTGATGTTGAGCATTGTAGAGAGCAATAGTGTATAACTTGAAAAATTGACCCTCAAAAATAGTAATTTCTTACCTATCTCTGAATTTTACATTTAAATTTAAAATATTTTGCTGGATAAACTCTGAGAATGGTTTTCAGACTTAGAAAGATGTTATATTAATATGTATTTTATGTAATCTAATAATAAGTAAACTTGTAGTAAAACAATTTTCTGTGGTTAAGGCATATGAAAAATACACTGAAAATGGAAGCTTGTGTCATCTAATTTGACTGCACAAAGATTTTTTTTTAATCCTGTATTTGTGCCCTATTCTAAATAGGTGAAATTGCTGATTGACAAAATCTAAAACAGTGAATCCAACAGTACTCAAATTTTGCTCTGATATCACCTAAAATGATTTTGAAAAATGTTACCCCATTTCAATTTTTAAAAAATTACTTCTGATGTATAATCTAAAGAGGACTAGATTATGTATGGCTTCTTATCAATAATTATTTTACTTTATTGATAAAACAATGTGCCACCACCTTTAATATAGTTAACATCAATGTTTCTGCTTTTTTCTCGGAGGACCAATACTCTTCCTATTGTCCTTCATCCCTTTTTACATTCCTTGGTTCCTTTTTTCCTTAGCATGGCCGAATGAAAATGTGAATTCATTTAGTAAAAACTGTCATTATTCTTGTCACCTATTTTATAATTTAGAACATCTTAGCACAGATCAACATGCAGTTCTAACACAAAGCTTAGGAATTATTAGAAATGTATTTAAGTCATGAAGCTCAAGTGTGGGTTTGCGTTGCCTTTTTAAAGGATGCTTTATTAATACCCTGCATTCTTGGGCAGGTCTGTTAGAGGAAAGACTTCAAGCACCGATGAAGCATCTGGAAGTTGGTTTTTGTAAAACACTGATTATAAATGTAAGACAATTTCATTTCGTTCCAGAGGATATTTGGAAAAATAGGGAGGTGATTTTGGGTGTCACAGCTTGGGGAGTATTACTGGAGTCAATGAACCAGGGTATTGCTAAATTTCCAATGAGCAAGACAATCCCCGGCAACAAAGAATAATCCAACCGAAAATGTACAATAGAGCTGATTGAAGAGCCCTGTTCTAACATAATCTTTGACCCTGAGAAGTTTTAAAGTGAGCTCAGAGGTCCATAACCCTATTTTGAAGATTTGGGTAGGGCCACTCTATTATTTTCCCCTAAATACAATTGTTCATCATCTTCTATTTGGGAGTAAAGGACAAACATTTACATGATCAAACATTATTTCTTCAGACGGAAAAGGTGAAAGGGACATATGAGGGGCAAAGTTTGACACCCACACATACACACCCACCCATATACATACACATACACCAAAAGCTGTACATGTTCCGAGTCATTATGCTTTGACTGGATAGAAAACATTAAAACAAAAATATGATCCCTGTGTCATCTAAGAATGTGATAAATGTCATATCTGAATCTACCCTTTCCCACGCCCTTACTTCTTGCCTTATCCTGTTTTACCTTCATAATACAACATTTCTCCTTCTCATGTCACAATGTATTTTTTCTGAGTTCCATTGCCTTGGAGTTTGTCTTAATTTCTGCTTCTCATTTTGATATGTAATATCACATAACAGATTAAATAATGAATTGAGATTTTACACTAGCCTTAATTTAAAGGAACCTTTTAGAGGCACAATGCTTTGATCAAAAATGAGATTTTAATGAAGAGAATTTCAGGTAATAAAGCAAACCAGTGGAGAAAATAATTTGGTTCAAGCAGGCATTTCCACATCCCATCAGTAAGAATCTGTCTATGATATGGAAAGCACACCAGATGATTTTAGTGAAAAAAAAAAAAAATACCTACATCTTTCTGAGAATTTAAAGTGGACTATAGCATCCGTTAAGTCCCAAATCTCTTCTGAGCTATTTACATGAGTGGTATATAGAGGTGAGTATAAGAGAAGGGTAAATTGTTATTTCTTCTGTTTTAAAATAAAACAATTCAATTCAGTTATTTAGATCAGTAACAAAAAATTCCTTTACTTTAACCTTCTAACAAGGGGTATAAAGGAAAGCTTTGCTCAAAAAACAAAAAAAACAAACAAACAAAAAAAAACAAACCACAAACAAAACACCACACACACAAAAAATTAGATTTTGGCATGAGTTAATTACCTCCAGATTCCATTCCCATTGCTAATCTTTTATATTGCCCAAAATGCTTTCCTCATCCAATGTTAATTTTCATTGCATATGATTTTAAAGTGGTTTATGTTTTAAAAGTTCACATTAAAGACATAATTCACATTAGGATTAATAGAAGTTGTACATCTAGTTCAATGCTAGAGAGAATATGTGCTAACATAATTGTTATGAGACACACCTCATCTGCTATTCCTTAGGACACCTTGGAAACTCCATATAATACATCAAAAGGAAAAGTGTCCATAATGTAATGTCATTTATTTTTATATAGCAACTCACATGCTGTGTATCATAAATGCTTCACAAAGAGTATTGGTCACAAGCAAAGAAAAAAAAAAAGACTGAGAATTTTTTAGTGATACAAGATGCCACTACTGGACAATTTTACACACTAATCCCTAATGAAGTTACAATAAAAGTCAAAACTAATGAAACCCTTTTCAAGATTTGGCATTTCTGGGGAACTCACCTATTTAAATCCAATATGATCTTACGTTATTTTTAAGTTTAGAGTTGTACTTCAGTTATTACAGAGTCTTATGAAGATTAAAATAAAGATAGCAAAATAACTCTTCTTACTTCTTGAATATTTTTTAAAATGAGATTTTATAATGACATTATTCATTCAGCTGAGCTCAGATTGTGCTCTGGATGATTCTAATTTTGTTAGGAGTTGACCTCAAACTTGTACTTGGATGATGTAAATGACAATGTGGCAACAGTATGATGTGGCAACAATGTGGTAAATATATGAAGTAGAAAAGTTCTCTATTTCCATTCAAATTAATAAATTCTATTTCAATTTCTATAAGATAATCAAAAGTAAATCAGGTTTTAAATTATTATTTTTTCTGATAATACTCATTAATATTTTTACTTACAAGAATATGAAACTGTGCCTATAGCATATTCAAACATCTAATAGACAGCTATAGGATCCACAGAATCAAATAAGATATGTAATTATCAAGTCTCTTCCCTGATTTACACTCTTTTTGCAATCTATTGCAACTAGATTAAAACAAATTCCTTATCATTGGCTGTGAGGATCTGCAGAGTGGTCCGGGGCTAACCCTCCAGCTTCAGCGCTCATAGATCCTTAGGGCTCCCGCACACTCATCCTGGCCTTCTCTCTGAGCCCCTTCGAGCTTTGCCCATTGTGACCGTGTGCTTAGGACAGTCAGCTCCCATGCGTAAGTCAGTCATCAGGGCACCGAGTCTTAAACCATCAATAAAGAACCCTGTCTTCCCATCATTCTGTATTCCTTTGACCCTCTTAAATTTTATTCTTGGCTCCTATAATTACTTGTTATTCCATCCTACCTTCCTTATTTCTATTCTCTGTTCTCCCATTACAATGTTAAGGTAAGAGAGCAGAGATTTGAATTTCTTTGCTCATAACTTTATTCTTGGCACCTCTAAGAGCACAGGTACAGTGAAAGGTTCATGAATATATCATATATTGAATAAATAAATGAATAAATAAACCTTGTAACCAGGTTGACATATAAATTAATATGTAAAATATTATATGACAGTTTTTTGCTTGATTGCTTTTTGTTTCTGCACTGAGTGTTGTGCACATATATACATGTTTGTGTCTGCATGTGTTTGTGTGTGTGTTTGGGATATTGTAAAAGGATTGGGGATCCTGGAAAGAATTTTTACAAGGATTTCTTATCTTCAGTATCATTTCTTTTCTTACATTAGGTAAATGTGACTTTAGCTTTCTAAAGCATCACCTTTTACCTTATCTTGCTAAGATCACCAAGGATATGTTTTTATTTGCCATGTTTAATGTATAGTTTTTAGTTCTCATCTTAGAATACTACTCCCAGCTATATGGTACTCTTTCATTCACTTCTTAGTTATTTCTATACCTTATCTATCAACATATTTCAGCTGACTTTATAATGTTCTACCTAATGAGCTACTATCCTTACATGTCTCTGTTTGCTAGGAATGCTGTTTGAGTTTGTTTTTTCATGGAAAATTTATCTGTGTCCACAACTACAACTATTACTTCATATGATGACAACTTTTTATTTTGTAGCCTCTGGATGAACCTCTTCCCCAAGATCACAAGAGTTTACCAAACGGTCTGATGGATACCTCCATCTGAATAACCCAAGATCCATGAACAAAAATGTAATGCATCTTCTACTGAAGTCCATTATTTTGTTGATTTGCTCCACCATCTTCCCAGAAGCACTGACTTAACATTTCTAGACTGTGCTGACATAACAAAAGTGTTCATAATATTTATGAGTAATATTGCCCATAATCTTACTTTGCCTGCCTAGACATATTGGGAGTTGTAATTTATAGTCATCAAACCAGGATCCCTAAAGTGAGTTAATTGCATCCATTATTTGGTAATTTTGGGACCTAGGAAATATAACCTAAATGTCTTCGCCACCTCCTGCTCATCGAGAAAATGGGAATAATAATTAAAGTACTTACACAAGTGGACTGAGTCAGATAATACACATAAAGCACTTAGAACAGTGCCTGGAAGACAGTTACTCTTATCAAATAGTATATATTATTATTTTTTATATTAGAATTTCTCCTACCTGACTGAGGCTAATGTTCAGGCCAATTCTAACTCACACCTGAAATAATATTTTATCTTTTATGTCAGTTCATCCTAAAATACCCTGTTGGGAAGATAGCCTGTAAAATGCAAATCTGTTATACTATTCTAATATTTGATAACTCTCAGTGACTTCTTTGTTCCTTCAAGGTAATGGTACATCTCCTTGGCATTGCTCAAAAGACCCTTTCCAACCCTTCCTATGCCTGTTTCTCCAGCCACATCTCTTACAAATCAAACATAGATTCGAGTTGGAAAAAATAAAATGAATAGACTAGTATATTATAATTAATATTTAAAATAACTTTTTTGTTTGTGATCAGAAATTTTTTGAAGTATTCTTGATAATTACTTTTTTATAAATAAATAGTACTTTCTTAATTTATCTTTTTTCTTAAGTTTTACTAACATATTATCTAGAGAGTTATCTATTTTCTTAAAAATGCACTAGCCTAATTTAACAGATAAGTCCCATACTGCTTATATTGTTACAGAGCATAAAAAAAATGGAAAAAGAAATCAACTTATTTCATTGTTAATATAATTTCAATACCAAACATGCTAAGTGTAGCATGGGAAGACTCAGAGATCAATATTAAGAATACAGAATTTTAAAAATCCCTAAATAAAACATGTTTCATTAATAATCTTAAAATAGTAGTATAATAATTCATGCCTCTGAAACTCAGAGTTCTGAAGTTAGAAAATGAACTATTAATAGAAAGAAAGTGTATGAAACCTTGAGATCAGATAAGATCATGAAAACAGAGAATGAAAGCTGAAATCTTTAGCATTCCAAAAATTTGAATTCTAGTTGATGAGAGGACAAAGTGAAAGAAGACAGAATGAAAACCTCATTCTATGAGGTTGCAGTCAGATTAACTAAGTGAGGTATAATGGATTTTAATTTATCCTGGGTTGCTGCTAAGAGGTTACTATGAGTACATAAAATTGAAATCTGGTTTCTGAAGGATCCAGCCCTGATATTATTCATATGATCATGAAGGCCATTTCAGCAGAATTGTGGGCATCAAAGTCTGATTGGGGTGGGTTCTCATTCAGAAAACTATTGCAAGGAACAAGGCTGAAACCTGAAGGCTATCAGAAGATAAATATGTGATCAGGTCTTTAAAAAAAAAAAATAGATGATGCTATTAAGAAGTAGTTTCTATATTATTTTTTCAAAATATTAATTGTCTAATATATATACATTAGTCACTATTAGTAATAGCCTTCATTATATCAATAAGTCAAAGTATAAAAGTAAAAAAACAGGTCATCTTTAGAAACGCTAAAGAGTGATTTAATGATATTTAATATATACTTTATGATTTTTAAAAGTAATCATAGTAAACTGTTCCAGGAAACCTGTATGAGATATACATTTTTCATAGATTAATTTCTTAATTCAATATATTCTAATAAAAATCCAAGTATCTTACTGTAAACAAGACAAAAGATATTTAGATTCATTTGAAAAAAAATTTCTATCAGAATTGTTAAGAAAATTATAAAAGTAAATAAATAATAGGAAGGAATTTGTACAGTCTGGATATAGAAGTATATTAAACTATATTACATTGTGAAGAATACATGAGCAGATTTTTAAACAGAGTCAAACCTCTTTAAAAAGACTGTGTATGTGTCTATATAATTCTGCATATGTATGTTTATTCACTTGTACACAAAATAATGGCATTTCAAGGTTGTGTAAAAAGATTGAACATTGGTAAATGTTTTGTGGACACTTAATTTTCTGTTTCAAATAAAATAAAATAACAATTGATCCATCAAAAAAAATTTGTTAAACATAAAAGAACAATAATAACATAAGAGAATTAGCCAGAAGTATAGGTGTGTATTTATCTCACATCATGGAGAAGATTTCTGGCACAATGCCTAAAAGAAAATTTTATAACATTTGATAATGTAAATATTTTAATGTGCATATTACAAAACAGCATATAAAATTAAAACATGATATGTATCACAAACTGAACAGTAACTTCATATATGCATATCTTGCTTAATATGCCTAATAGGAAAAAGAATAAATAAAAAGACAAAGAAACCCATGAAACTGTGCAAAAAATATTAATGTGCAATCTGTAGACATATAAATAGTCAGCGATATATCCCCAATCCACCTGGTAAAAATTGAAATAATCATTAGTTCCAACAGTAGAAGATGCAAGAAGAATTCCTTATGCTGTTACTGCAAATGTGGAATGATATATATTTCTGGATTTCTTGAAATAAAATTAGCAGTTTACACCGATGTAAATTTAAAAAGAGATTCTTTGTGCCAGTTATCCTACATTTAAGAATTTTCTCTCTCATGGTAACCATAAATATATAACCATAATTACTATACTTATTTAAGAAGAGTTTTACAAAGAATTAAAACCTTGGCTAAAATAACATAGTTATGTACAAGTTGAATTGTTAAATATTTATAAAAATGCAGACAGTATCTAAATATGGAAAGGTCCCCCTAATATGTTGGTAAATACGGCAATTCTCAATTTATATTTATACTCACGCATCACACGTGCACATTCCCATACCAAAGATAAAGCCTCAAACTAACTGTTTGGAATAAACACTAATTTTTATTTTCTTCTATTAGGTTTTCCAAACTATTTAAATTTCAATGATAAATATATAATAAATTTTGTCATCAA
Source organism: Eulemur rufifrons (assembly GCF_041146395.1). Classification (NCBI taxonomy): domain Eukaryota; kingdom Metazoa; phylum Chordata; class Mammalia; order Primates; family Lemuridae; genus Eulemur; species Eulemur rufifrons. The sequence continues at coordinate 17,590,973 of NC_091001.1, forward strand.
AAACATTAAAAATCAATTCAAATTATTAAAAATGATGTATTTAAGGGAGACCTGCTCTTCTCTTGGCATGCAAATCTGTCCTGTCATTAGTTTTTTTCTCTTCATGCTTCTGTGTAGTTAATAATATTCATTTCAGCATATGTTCACACATTCATTTATATGGATAATATATATCTATATCTATGTTAAGTGAACTGCAGTTGAAGGAAGAAACTGCCCTTCATAATGGCCTTCCAAAGTACATGTTTCTTGGGAATAGCTCCATGGTAGGCAAAATAACAAGGAGGCCACTATGAATAGCTATAAATAGCTACTCTCTAAGTTCTTTATAAGTCTTTTTATAATTATCACATTGTTAAAGATATCAAATGTGTTTTTCTTTCATATGGGCATATGGCTAGAATTGAAAAACGTGAAATTGGCTTTCCTTGCTACTAGAAGGTGAAAGCTACATGTAAGACTATATTTCATGACTTGCATCTTGTATTGACAAGTTCCTTGACAAAAAACAAATCACTATGAATCCATTTCCATATCTGCATGTGATTACTCTGGAAATATTGCAAGAGTTGGTTATATATAGCTCACTTTCCCATACTCTCTCTCTCTCTCTAAGGCTAGAACTATAATATAAAATTAGATGTATTTTCCAAAGGTCAATTCAGGGTTTTTCCAGGGAAAACCTATGGAAATTATTTCTTTGCTTATCTTGAATTAGCTATAAAAGAGATAAAATAGTTGTACCTAACAAATAGATTCAAGAAACAGGACTTGAACAGCTAACACTAATCTTAAAAAGAAAAAGAAAAAAAGAAATGAAGAGAAGAGAAAACAGAAAAGCTTTTTCAGCCACCAAAAAAACTACTTTGAATATAAGCTAGAAATAAAATTTCTCTTATTTCAAGTGTTATCAGATAAAGTCAAATTTACTCATTTAGCAAACAAAAATGTACTGCTTAAAAGACAATAAATAAATAAAAAGAAGAAAAGTAAGGAATAGGACGGACATCATTAATATCAAAAATAAAAAATGGTTTCTAACTTCATAAGAATTTTTGGAGAATATGCTGTGCATAATAGTTATTATTATTTGATATATTCTGTGTATTATGTCGCTTATTTGAATATTTTCTGTTCTCTCTCATCAGCATGCAAATTCCATGAAGCAGTGAACTTGTCAATCTCTTCCTAATTAGCAAATGTATACTGAATAGCATCATTTACATATCTATATACTAACTTGCTTTATTTTCAGTGCAAATTGTGTTTTTTAAGTTTTATTATGTGAGATTTGCTTTTTATGGATTTGTAGGACCACCTGCTCCTAACCTCTAAATTCTTACAAAAGATCTATTCTCTCCTTTTTAAACTGTTCACAGAAATGAAAATGGTCAGGTCAATGTCAAAAGTTTTAAAGCATGTTCTTAAGTCACTTACAGAAAACACTTTTAGTACACTAATTATAATATAACTATTAGGACATAACTAATATCGTGCAAACACTTTCCTGAACTCCAGATTTATTTATTCTGTGGCAGAGATTCCCAAAAGTTGTTCTGAGGACTTCCACTGTACCCCAAAGAAACACTTGTATGCTACATACTGGTCAACTCCGCTCTAGGAGCAGTTGGGCTGTACAACTATTGCCCCTGTTACCTGAATTGAAAAGGTTAGGGAGCACTGGTAAATGTCACTCTACTATTTTTATTAACAAATAAAATGAGGTACATCTGGCATGAATGTTCTTAGAGATTTTAAGCAGTACTCTTTTGATCATTTTTCAAGTACTTAGTCCCCCAAATCTTTTCTTTGACAAGCGGGGCCCTGCCCTCTGGCATAAGTCGTGATGATGTAAGCCAGCCGAAGGTGGTGACTGGACTTCCGAACATGGAGCCAAAAGTTAACACAAAATGTGCTTGAGGGATAGCAAAGCCAGACAAAACCCAAGCAGATAATGTGACGAAGGAGACTGTGAAACCGGCAGAAGAAAATTGCAAACAAAATTAGCGAGGAATTTGGATTTGGGCTATACAACTCTCTGGGTAATAGGGCTAGCTAACTTTGCAAATCCTGGTATGGGGTGATCCCATTCTGGTAGGTACACACCAGCACCTCAGTTCTGACTCTTCCCACCTTTCCGCCTGAAATATATTTAGAAGTATAAGGAGAATAAAATCCCTAAAGCTAGACCAGGAGACAATAAAAACATAAAGTTCAAATTGCCAAGTACCTGTGATCGAAAGCAACTGAGACTGGCAGAAATGAGGCAGAGAGAGGGGACCATGCACCCTGAGGAAGGGGATAACAGAGGTGCCTGACAGGGGTAAAGATCAAAAATGTTTGAAAATGTTTAGTCTCAGAAAAAATGTCATGGCCAGTGCCAAGTTGGGGCAGGTAAGTTTCCTTACTGTCTCCTTTTGTGAACATTTTTTTTTCCTAGTTCATCTTTTCAATAAAATGGTAGAACTTTAGCCTGGCTTAATAATAGGACTCTTGTGTGCAGTTTGTCACCTTCAAGTTCAAATTGTGTTTTGTTTTAGTATGCTCAGGGTATTTTTACTTTCTTGCAAGCTGAACTTTTTATTTTAAAATGGTTTTGTTATATTTAATTATATGTGTCTAATTATCTTTCCTCAGTATTTTTTCATTAATTTAAGGATTGAATGACTCAAAAATTATACTAATATGTTCCATATTACTCATAATGAAAGAGTCACCTACACAAAATCTAGAGCAGAGTGTCAGAAAAATAAATGGCTTAGAAATTAGAGAAATGAAAACTTAAAAAGGCAAATGGTTACCACACACAATACCAGACTTACATGTGGGAAAGAGGAAAAGACTCAAGTAGAAGGTACAACTGTTTCAAAAATCAACTGAACCTTTCTGAAAGTATAGGGGAACACTAGAGAGAAATTAATACTAGAGATATATCATATTGCTACAAAAAAAGAAAAAATTATGTACACATATACAGCAGAAACAAATGCTGCTTAAAATCTGGAACATTTACTATCTGAGGAAAGACAATCTATTTGGAGAACAAATAACAAATGGCAGATATACCGCTTTCCACTATGCCACTAGGGGCACAGGTTTCAGAATCATCACAATAGATTAAGTTTAGAAAACTGTCAAGGACAATTCTTCACTTGAAAGAGAGAGCGAGAGAAAGAGAGAGAGATGGTAACTTTCTCAAAAGTTGGGTTTCACAGGCCTAAGCAATTCTATAGTAAGAGTCAGTGTAAGGAACAAATCTGGCCCAGGATTAAAAATGCCTACTCACAAAGTGGTTATGTCATTAGAACGGTTTTTTTTTTTTTTTTTTTTTTTTGTCTTATTTCAACATAATGTGGGGGTACAAAATTTAGGTTACATATATTGACCTTGTCCCACCACCCCCTGAATCAGAGCTTCAAACGTGTCCATCCCCTAGACAGCGCGCATCACACTCATTATGTATATATACACACATCCCCTCCCCTACCTCCCATCTGCCTGACACCCAATCAATGTTATTCCTAAATGTGCTCTTAGGTGATGATCAGTGAAACCAATTTGATAGGGAGTACATGTGGTGCTTATTTTTCCATTCTTGGGATACTTCACTTAGTAGAATGGGTTCTAACTCTTTCCAGGAAAATACAAGAGGTGCTATATCATCATTGTTTCTTATAGCTGAGTAGTACTCCATAGTATACATATACCACATTTTATTAATCCACTCATGTATTGATGGACACTTGGCTTGTTTCCACATCTTCGCAATTGTGAATTGTGCTGCTATAAACATTTGGGTGCATGTATCTTTGTCATAGAATGTCTTTTGTTCTTTTGGGTAGATACCCAATAATGGGATTGCTGGATCAAATGGTAGGTCTACTCGTATCTGTTTAAGGTATCTCCATATTGCTTTCCACAGAGGTTTCACTAGTTTGCAGTCCCACTAGCAGTGTATGAGTGTTCCTGTCTCTCCACATCCACACCAACATTTGTTGTTATGGGACTTTTTGATAAAGGTCATTCTCACTGGAGTTAAGTGATATCTCATTGTGGTTTTGATTTGCATTTCCCTGGTGATTAGAGATGTTGGGCATTTTTTCATGTTTTTTGGCCATTCTTCTGTCTTCTTTTGAAAAATTTCTGTTCATGTCCTTTGCCCAAAAATTGTAGAAGAAAAACAACAGCAACTATAGATGATTTATATATATATATATATATATATATAAAATCCATCACATTTTATCCCCACAGCCTGTTAAGTAGATGCTATTACTAATCCACTTGAAGAAGAAACACAGGAACACAGAAGTTAAATAATATATCCCAGATCATGGTTAGAGCATGACACAGTGGGTATGTGATCTCGGATAGTATGACTCCAGAATTAAGTACTTAATACAACATATAGAATGATATTATATCATTGAGTCAACTATTGACTGTATATTTATATGAATCCTCTTGTCTCCTTAGAGTTCAAAAGAAAAGATTTTATTTACTGTGATCAATTCTCTATACTGATCTTGAGCTTCTTGTGTGACTCCACACTTGTATTTAAAATAAAAACAAACAGAATGAACTCTGCCTCCAAAAAATATAAAGGCATTCACCAGGCAACACCTGATTAGTGTCAACTGCTCCTAATGCTTTTGACAAATAGCAAACTACCTGCAGACAAGCAAACAGATGCTTTAAAATAGACCTGTGACAAATGACAAATGACAAAAATTTAAGGTCAAAACATGCCCAGTCACATACCTGCTGTCTGTTGAATCACCCCTGAGTAAGTAAGGTAAAGTTTTAAGAAAGAAAGCAGAAGACGAGCCCTCTCTTATTATGCCACTTTATCCACTTAATGACGGACACTGATTTGAGAGGTGTCTTTCACTTTACAAACTTCTTTCAGGTTCTCTGGAATGATACATTTAAAGCAAACAAAGAGAACTCATTAATTTGATTAAGTTTCACTTACTGCACTAAATGTTATCATTTACTATTCTATAACTAAATACTTCAATGTCTCTTTTCCCAACTATGGTTTAAGTCCATGATAATGGACTATAACTATTTTGTTTTTTGCTTTATCTTTTATGCCTAATACAAAACTAGGCATATCATAGGTGATCAATAAATATTTGTTGAGTGAAAGAATACATGAGTCATAAAAGCACAATATATGTTTGCTGAATTAAGGGATAAATATTCAAACAGAAATGTGTTCCATAGCAAATAAAGTTTTTTGACATTTTCAAAAATGTTCTATGAATCATAAATTTACTTAAAATCTGAAAAATCAAGATAATGATTCATCCTGATCAGTGTCTCTGGCCATTCTTCCAATTTATCACTTTCTTATTAGAGATGGTCTTGTTTTCTTCTTCTTAAGCTTTGGGTAAACTGCTATTGTTCCATTTGCTATGCTACTCAGCCCTTTAAGACTTTTTTAAATGCTTGTTCTTGCTGATGAGGCTCAGCATAGTCTTATGACTATGTTATGGTTATTGTAATAATGAGCAATTCAGTACACAAACAAATAAAAAATCTAAAGTAATTCTCTTCATGCTATATATAGCAGAGGATCAACACAAAATATCTGGTACAATTTGTTTCAAAGTGAAATGAGATACTGCATAGGGATTCTCTATAGAAATTATCATATAAATTAATATGTTTAAGAATGAATGAATGATCAATCATTGCTTATCTTTCAGTACAAGATATTTAGCTAGTTACAATGAACACCCTACCCCACACTCCTTTGTAATTTTACTGAACCCAGTTTTTAACATTTTCCATTAAAGGAAAGTCATGAAAAGTCAGAGGAAAGGTGCACATAAAGAGGCATATGAAAGAAATAGTAGTGATAAAATTACAACCTGTATGGATTTTATGTAAAAATATGTAATAGTTTAAACCACATTAAGAGAGTAGTAGAACCTACAGATATATTCTTTGAGGAACTTAAGTAAATTAATTGGCCCAAATCTGTCTCCTCTTCTGTAAATTGAGGGTTTTAATAAATTCTTTACTTACCATATGTTTTTTTGGAGGAAGAGGATACTAGAAATAGGCAATTTATTTACCCTGAAATTTTCAGCAGGTTTCTGCAAAGAGTTGTTTGAATTTGCCATTTCCAATTTTTCTTCTATTTAAAACCATATAATCCTTTTTGATGTTGTGGAATAATCTCTGCATGATAGACACCAGTTCTTCTTTGTAGGTCTGGTAAAATTCAGGTGTGAAACCATCTGGTCCGAGGCTTTTTTTTCTTTTTTTTTTAGGAAGGCTTTTTATTGCTGTTTCAATTGTGGTACTTGATATTGATCTGTTCAGGAATTCTATTTCCTCCTGGGTGCACTTAGGGAGGTTGTATGTTTCTAGGAATTTATCTATTTCCTCCACATTATGTAGTTTGGGGGCGAATAAGTTTTTATAGTATTCAAGGATAATGTTTTGTATTTCCACGGTGTCTGTTGTGACCTCTCCTTTTTCATTTCTAATTGAGTTTATTAGAGTCCTTTCCTTTCAAGTTCTTGTCAATCTGGCAAGAGGAAAATTTGTTTATCTTTTCAATAAACAAGCTTTTCATGCTGTTGCTCTTCTGTATAGTTCTTTTATTCTCAATTTCATTTAGGTCTGCTTTGATCTTATTTATTTTTTCTCTTCTGCTAGCTTTGCAATTGATTTGCTCTTCCTTTTCCAATTCTTTGAGACTGTTTATTAGATTGTTGATTTTTGAGCTTTCTGGTTTTTGGATGTGAGCATTTAATGCTATTAGTTTTCCTCTCAAGAATGCTTTTGCTATATTCCACAGATTTTGAATAACTTGTGTACCCATTATCATTCAGTTTGAAGAATCTTTTGATTTCTCTCTAGTATTTCCTCTTTGACCCAGTAGTCATTCAGCAATAGATCATTTAATTTCCACAACTTTGTGAAGCGGTGAATATTTCTGTTGGAATTAAACTCTAATTTTATACCACTATGATCTGAGAAGATACATGGTATAATTTCTATGTTTTTGAATTTCTTGAGGTCTGATTTGTGGCCTAGTATGTGATCAATTTTGGAAAAAGTTCCATGGGCAGATGAGAAGAATGTATATTCGGTTTTATTTGGGTGAAATGTTCAGTAGAGGTCTGTCAGACCCTTTTGTTCTAGAGCTCTGTTAAAGTCCATTATTTCTTTGCTTATTTTCTGTTTGGAAGCTCTGTCCAGTTCATTCAGTGGGGTGTTGAAGTCCCCTGCTACTATGACATTATTGTTTATCATGCTATTTAGATCAGACAGGGTTTGCTTTATGTATCTGGGTGCTCCTGATTTGGGCGCATAAATATTAAGAATTGTTAATCTTCTTGTTGGATCTTCCTTCTCACCATTATGTAGCATCCATGTTTGTCCTGTCTTAGTTTTGCTATTTTAAACTTATGTTATCTGAAATAAATATAGCTACCTCTGCTTTCTTTTGGATTCCATTTGCCTGGAGGATTTTTTTTTCCATCTCCTGACCTTGAGCTTGAAAGCATCTTTGTGGTTAATGTGTTTCCTGTAGACAGCAGATACTAGGCTTATGGATTTATATCCACTCTGCCAGTCTATGTCTCATCAGAGAACAATTCAAGCCATTCACATTTATTGAGAGGATTGATATTTGGGGTAGATTTCCATTCATATTGTTGGGTGAATTTCTATTGTTTGTTTTACTCCTTGAGCCATTGTGGAGACCAGGTTATAGATTTTAAGTCTTTAGTGATTTTACTTTGGAGAGTGTCTATTGTGCTGTTTAGTGTGTAATGCAGGTCTGAGTACTTCCTGTAGGGCTGGGCTGGTCTTTGCAAATTCCATCAGTGATTGTTTGTCTGGGAAGGTCTTTATTTCTCCCTCATAGATGAAGCTTAATTTTACTGGGTAGAGAATTCTAGGTTGGCAATTATTCTGCGTTAGGAGATTAAGAATAGACATCCATTCCCTTCTGGCTTTTAAAGTTTCAGTTGAGAAGTCAGCAGTTAGTCTGATAGGTTTCCCTTTGTAGATCATCTGCTGTTTTCACCTCACTGCTCGAAGGGTTGCTTCTTTCATGTTTACTTTGGTCAATCTAATAAGTACGTGACATGGTGACTGCCTTTTCACAATGAGTCTCCCAGGAATTCTGTGTGCTGCTTGTATCTGGATATCTAGATTTCTGACCAGACCAGGCATATTTTCCCCCAATATTCCATGAAATAAGTTTTCCAGCCCTTGTGTATTTTCTTCTCTCTCTCTGGAATGCCTATGATTCTTATGTTTGCTTTCTTTATATAATCCCACATTTCTTGTATGTTTTGGTCTTGTCTCTATGTTCTTTTTCTTCATCCAATTTGTTTAGCACATAGACATTATCTTCAAGCTCTGAGGTTCTTTCCTCTGTGTAATCCATTCTGTTCTTGAGGCTTTCCACTGTGTTTTGAAGTTCCTTGAATGCCTCCTTCATTTCCAAGATTTCTGTTTGGTTTTTCCATAACATGTCAATTTCTTTAGGGAATTTTTCATTCATTTCCTATATTGCTCTTGTGGCTTATTTATGTTGGGTTTCTATTTTTTCTTCAATTCCATTGAGTTTTCTTACAATCCATAGTCAGAATTCTTCCTCTGTCAGTTTAATCATATTGTGTAAGTTGGTATCTATTGATGGAGATAGAATATTTTCTTTTGGGGGTGACTTTGCTCTCTGATCTTTCATGTTTCCTATTCTTTCACTGATTCTTTCTCATCAGGGAACTTTTTCGAGAACTGGGGGTGCCGGGGCTGGTTTTTGGCTTTATCTCCAAGTCCCCAAAGGGACGTTCCTTGACAGTGCTGGAGAGATGCACTCTGGTCCTGTATTGCCTTAGAGGTGTTTTCTCCTGTTGGGTTATCTCTGACCTGTTGTCTTCGCCTCTTGCCAAAGGAGATTAGTGAGTTTGGACACCTTGCTTAATCTCCCAGGTGGAGAATCACTCGTGTGTGTGTGTGTGTGTGTGTGTGTGTAACTCCACTGCCCTCCAATAGTTCGTGATGGAAGGCACTGTGTTGGATTATTGAGTTACTTTCTCTTTTGTTGCTTGTAGCTTGCCTGGAGGAGTCCACTATCAAGGTATTCCAATGCCTTTGTATTGGGCTCTAAACCCCCGAATGGGGTATAGAAGGGGAACGGTTTTTGGGAAATGTCTTGTCACTTCCAAGGGTTACTTTAGCCCTATTGCCACTTTAGGTGGGGTAAGGGAAACAGATACCTGTGAGCCTGAGAGTGTATATTTCTGTGGTTGCTTGATTTGCTGCTAGGGGAGAGCTGCTAATATGTTATTCAAAGCCCTTTTGCCACACTTGCAAAGAAGCTCCAGGTGGGAGTTGTCAATTGGTGCAATTGCTAACCACTCTCACCAGGATTTTCCTTCCCAGACCACAAGCTCCAAAGCTGGTAGTGGCCTTGGCACCAAGGGTGAGCCCTAGTGTTATGTTCTTATCAGATGATCAAAACCCACCCGTTCGACCGAATCAACAGTCTGCCCCCTTTTGCTTAGTTCCGAGGTCCCACAGATTCATGCCAGTTGCACAGACAAAGCGACTTTTCTCCTTTCTCTCTGCCTCCAAGGGAGGAGTCTGTCCTGCTAGGCTGGGGGAGGGGCGCTGCCTGAGGCTTCCAGTGGGTCTCAGCCCAGAAAGTGGCTTCCCTCCGCCCTCCACCCCTCCAACGGCAGGGTCTGTCCCGCCAGCGCAAAAAGGCAAGCAGCTGGGTTGGGGGAGGAATGTCAGAAAGTGGCTTTTCTCATTACTCCCTTCCTCCAAGGGCGGGGCCTGCTCTGCCAGGCAGGGGCAGGGGCGTGGGCTGAGATCATTGACTGGGCTTGCCCTGCTGGGCTGGAGAAGGGGCGGTGCCCAGATCTGCAACATGCTACAGTGTTTTTAGGCTATGGACCCCCAAAATGGTGGCTGTCCTCTTACAGAGAGCCAGCACTGGAGGCAACTGCTGGCGGTCCAGCGGGTGCTGGGTTTATCAGGCTGTCTCAATGAGCCGCTGGCTGTCCTCACTGTTTCTCTGACGCATTGTCTCAGTCAGTCCTGTAGGGGGTCCTGTACTTTCTGTCCCACCCTGTGCCAGCCTAATCTTTGGCGGTTTCCAAGGGCAGAGCCTCCCTTTCGTCATTCACCTCCCTTGTTTTGGTCCTGGCAACCGCCAGAGGTGAAGTGCCTGTCTCCAAATTCCCTCCTGCGGACCGGGGAAGTGTCCACTCAGAGGGTCTCTCCCACGCCCAGTGCAGACCTAGCACAGAGCACTGGAGAGTTCAAAATGTTTCCTGCTTTTGTCCCTTCTCCGCACAGCCTGTCTCCTGTGCCACAACTTCGCACTGAATTCAGGCGCTTCCCTGCCTGAGTGCATGTGGAGGTCGGTGGAGGAAGAGTCGTCCTCCTGTGGGTCAGATCACACTGCCCCACCTGGCCGACTGGCCTGGCCATCCCACCCACTGTTCCCTATTGTATATCTCACACTTCCCAGGCTTTGTGGTCGAGTCGTCAATTCACTTTTTTTTTTTCCCAATGCTGCACGTCCCGTGCTGCTTGTCTGCAGATTCACGATGTTGTTCCTGTGGGAGAGCGATCCACTCGTGTGTAGCTGTCCACATTCTTCACCTCCTACTCTGGGAGCAGAGAGCCAGGAGGTCACCGCTAATCTGCCATTTTCTGAGATCCGAGATTTTCTTTAGTTTAAAAAGAAAGTCTCCTTCAGGACTTGGTCAACATGATTGGTTCTTTGCTGAAATATGCCCCTGTATAAAATCGTAGCTTTCTTCCCTATCTCCAAAATGTCTTAGTTTGGGTCATCATGTCTTAGTTTGGATTATTAAAAACCAGGCTTGAATAAAAGGCATTATATGAAGTTAGCTTATTTGAGAGATAAATCCAGGGAAAAAAAATGAAAGAACAAAAAAAGTGAGGCAGATAGAAGAATGGAAAAAAATAAAAAGCTTGTAAGGAGTGTATTAATGGTCTGTTTACCACTATGATAATTCCACTTTGTAGCATGTAAGTCAGAATTATTTCATAAGGCACTGGAAAGGATGGTGCCTATATCCACAGGGTTCCATTTCCTATTGATTAAAGGTTGTCCCCAGAAATGATAATTACTCAGTGACTCACATGCCTGTCACTGAGGCCTGAAAGACTCAAACATCTTAAACCTAGAACAGTTGAAACTCCTTAGGCAACTTTTTATTTCTCTATGACTTCCCAACATGGCAGTTTCAGGGTAGCTAAACTTCTTACAGAGTAGCACAGAGCTCCAAATGTGTGGGGGGTGGGGTGGGGGGGAGAGATAAAGTGAGATCTAGTCTCTGAAGTCACATACCATCACTTCCACTTTATTTTGTTGGTTAGGACAGTCACAACATTCTCCTACTTATTTGGGTATTTTTAATTTAATTTTTTGGGATAATTGTAGAATTAAATGAAGTTGTAAGCAATAATACTGAGAAATAACTTGTACACTTTTTCCCAGTGTTCCTCAATGGTTACATTTTGAAAAACTGTAATTTAATATCACAACACCCTTCTCCATCTCTAACTACTTTGTTCTCCATTTCTAAAATTTTGTCATTTCAAAAATATTACATAAAATGTGCATAAATGGAATCATACACTATGTAATATTTTTAGATTGACTTTTTTCACTCACCATAATTCCCTGAGGATTTATCCAAATTATTGTGTATATCATTACTTCATTCCTTTATATTGCTGAGTAGTATTGTACATTATATATGTTCCACCTATTGAAAGACATCTAGAATAACTCCAATGTTTAGCTATTATAAAAAAAGTTGCTACGTACATTCATGTACAAGTTTTTGTGTAAACATAAGTTTTCACTTTTTAAGGATAAATGCCCAGAAGACTAATTGTTAGGTCAGATGGCAATTTGCATGTTAAGTTTTATAAGAAATTCCAAAACACTTTGCCAGAGTAGCAATGTATGAGTTTCTTCACATTCCAGAATTTAGTGCTATTTCTGTCTGCATAACTTTGGCAAAGCCTCTGTTCATGACTTTTGCTCCTTTTCTATTTAGTTTGCTTTTCCTTGCTGTTGAAATTTCTTTATATATTCTAGATACTAGTTCCTTTTGAATATGAGGATATATCTATTTTATTTCATTACTTATTTTTAATTTCATGGATTTCTTATTTTTAATTTCATGGATCCTACTCTTATTTTTACTATTTCCTTCTCCTTGATTTTGGTATATTTTGCTCTTTATCCTAGATCTTGAGTTAAAAAATAAGCTTATTTATGTAAGATATTTCCTCCTGTCTAACACAAATATTTAGTGGGATGAATTTCGATTAGCATGGTTTTAGTTGCATCCCACATATTTTGACATGTTGTGGTTTCCTTTTACTTCAGTTCTATATATTCTTTAATATCATTTGAGTCTTCCACTTTGGCCCATGAATTATTTAGGATTGGGTTGTTTAATTTCCACAAATTTAGAAATTCTACTGTTGTTTAGGTTTGTTTTATGGTCCAAGATATGATTATTTTTCTTGGTGAATGTTCCATGAGCACTTGAAAGTATATTCTATTGTTGTTGGGTAGAGTATTCTACATATGTCAAATAGATCTTGTTGGTTGCATACATTATTCAGATATTCTATACTGTTACAATATTTCTATCTAGTAATTCTATCAGGTGTTGAAATGAGGGTTTTGAAGTTCCCAATTATTCTTGACAACTTGTCTATTTTTCTTTTTCCCACTAGTTGTAAGGATGGTAAGGAGAAACAAAGATAGACATTCTTTGTTTTCTATTCTTCTCACTGGGAGAATTGTCAGCAAAAAATTTAATAACATGTAAGCTGGGATATATATCTATCGCTCTTTATACCTAGATGCCGTATCTATATCTTTACCTATATTTTATCTATATCTTCCTATAGTCATTGCTGGGAAATACAATTTGCCACATCCATTAATGGTAGGCAGCCTAATTCCATATAAGATAATCTCCTGAAAATCTTATTCACAAACAATTGCAACCTAGATACTCAGATATCCGGTTGCCAATCTCCCTAGTGTGTTTCTTATTTCCCTAGTGTCATTTGAGAACTTAGACATGTAGTGGGTGCTCTGGTTTCATGTAAAACATCCACTCTAAATGGCCATTACTTTGAACCTTCTGGCTTATAAAAGAGTTATTCAATAATAATGATGCTACAGTCTACCAGGAGTTATCACTTCTTCACCTATGGTTGGCAATGATGCCTTTGATGCAATCCAGAGTAAGTGTTCCTACACTTGAATCCCACACTAAGGGTCTTATCTCAAGGACTTCTTCTAGTATGATCTCTCTTAAATAAGGTTCTCTCTGGCAGAGCATGGTGGGTTACAAATGAAATCCTAGAACTTTCAGAGGCCAAGGCCTGAGGATCACTTAAGGCCAGGAGTTCAAGATCAGCCTGGTGAACATAGTGAGCCCATCTCTACCAAAAAAAAAAAAAAAAAGTTATCCAGGTACGGTGGTATGCACCTATAGTCCTAGCTACTTGGGACGCTGAGGTGGAAGGATTGCTTGAGCTCAGTAGTTCAAGGTTAAAATGAGCTATGATTTTGCCACTGTACTCTAGCCTGGGTGACAAAGAGAGAGACTATCTTTTGAAATTTTTTTAATAAATAATTAATAAATTATTAATTTATTAATTTGTTAATAAATTATGTAATTAATTTATTAATTATGTATTTATAAATACATAAATTAGCTTCTCTCAGAAACCTACTGTAAGGTAAGGTTTTAAATATAGGTGGTATATTTTGGTGGTAAACCTAGGGAACATAAGTGAAAATGAGCAGAAAGAGAAACAAGGAAGGAAGAAAAGCTACACACTTTGCATTAGTATGATGTTACTAGTGAAGATTATGAAGATGTGTAGAATATCTCTGAAAATTCACACTCAGTTTATCTTTAGAATGAAGTACAATTATATCAAATTTATATATAACTTAATATCATAACTATTAAATGTTATCAAATTTATGCACATAATTTAATACTATAATTTCTCATAATTTAATATTAATGAATAATACCAAACAAAAACTAAGTACCCTGAGCTAACCATGTTTTAAACTTGTGAATGACATCCTCTTTTCCAAAAGTTACTTTAGCCAGGTTGTTAGCTTTTGAAAAATTCTACTTGTTATTCAAGATAATAATTAAAATAATTTGAAGGTAGTGATTCAATCATTTGTACAGAGACATCAAATGTTTTGACCTCTAGATGCTATTGATTTTCTAAATATACTTTCCAGTGCTTTAAAACTTTAGATTTTAGGAATAAGCCATATTTTACTGATGAATTATAATTAGATAAAATAACAGAAGATATATTTGATAAAATAATTATTTCCTGAAAGGGAAAGTGTTTTACATTGTGTGCCAGTAAATCAGTATATCAATTTGAAGCACTTTTAATTAATTTGAAAATCTCATTATTTTATTTCCTAATGCCTTTCAAAATCCTGTTTGGAAGGAATTCCTTAAAAATAACAAAATAGAAATTCATTATAGATTATTTTGAGAAATGTGAGCTAAAACTAATTATTTTGCTTAAAGTTAAACTTTATAATAAAAAATACCCAAAATATATTCAGGTTGAAATTTTAAAATTCCAAAAAATCAACCAGTTATCAGTTATATTTTTAATTTCAAACACCTAGAAATCTATGAGGATTTCCAGTATTGACTCTCATAAAGGATAAACTTTCTGATTCATAGTTCAACGAATATTGAGTGTGGTGCTGCTTTAAAAAATAATTATGTCAGGCTAAGAAAAAAGTATGTTATTGCATTCTTCCACCAAGTTTTATGCCTTTAAATTGCACACCAGAGAGAAACTTGTTTGATTGTCTCTCTGACTTTATGCTCTAAGATGTCAAAGAAGTATCCCTTGACTGTATTTGGTAAAAGAGTAGATCATAAAATACGAACATTTAGAATAAACTCACGGCTAAGAGATTGTTTTAACCATTTGTTCCATTTTTGATGTATCCTGCAGTACATTTGTGAGGAATTATTCAAAGCCAGAAAAGCTTTGATAGACTTAAACATGGAGCATTACCTTGGCGGGTAAGAAACTGCTTGTGATTTGCCCCCAATGAAGGGATATTGCGTTAAGGTTGCATAATAAGAACACTGAGTACCCAAGAAAGCACAAAATGAAAGCAAATAAGTGGAAGTGAGCCATCTGGATAAAAATATTAACTTTTCCATTGGTCCCTGTCTTGATATCCATTTTTCATGGCTTTGATTATAGGCTCAAACCAAATCAAAAGGTCTTCCTTTATTCCTGTTTCCTTTCATCTGGTTTAAACTGCTAATATTATTAGTTTTCTAACTAGTTTGATATGCTTTCATTAGTATTTTCTACAATATCTCTCTTCAGTGTTTGATACCTCTATGACCTCAGGGCACATTAATAAGTAGTAAAGCTGGTGGGAGTGTTTGGTGTGTGAATATGTTTATGATTTTGTGTATGTGTCAGGAAAGAGAGAGGTACATAGAAATATATACCAATCTCATTCAATAATTTGAAACTTGGCAAACCAGATAATATTCATTTCTTCTTCCAACTACATCCCTGGCAGACACACACCAACTCTGCCTTCTTCTTATCACCAAGGTAACATTACATTATCAAAGAAGACTATTGAAACCAATCTTATCTTCAGATACCAATATAATGTGATGTACTGATTTTGAATTAGTAGGCTCTCAATACTTTCAGTTGTTAGATACACATACACACACACACACACACACACACACAAAATATGTATCTTCTCCTCCAAGCCCCACCAAAAATGCAATTAAAGCTTTACCAATCTTCACTTAAAAATAGTTCTGCTTTTCTTTCTGTGAACTGGGAAAATATCCACTGACCAAAATATATATAAATGAATATGCTTTATTAAACATACTGTCATCTGTAAACATTTGAAAAATACATTACATGTGTGTAGACCACATGATTTTTACTTTAGTCTTCAGGCAGCCCTTAGTGTGCACATGTATTAAAAACTCCTAAAAATAAATCCCTGTTCCTAGGTGTCCCCAGAGGACAGGATGGGGATCATTGGTTTAAAATAGTGCTTTTAAAGGAATTGTGACACAAGGACATTTCTTCAAAGGAAATTCTCATTTGAAAGGTCAACTTGTACAACAGATGGAACAAGATTGCTCTCTTTGGGTTCCTGGATGTCTGCCCAGGATCTCTGTCCAGTCCCCCATCCCTCTCCTTTATGAACCACTCCTCTTTCTCTTCCCTGAGGTCCACTTTGCAGCCCAAGGGAAGTGCTACGATCCACCTTCAATGTTTTACAAGAGAATTTAGCTATGCAGGCCTAATCAGATCAAAATACTCTTTCTAAAACATAAACGTTTAAATATCTGGCTATGGAGTTACAACTTTAAACAGAAAATTTAAAGAACTCAAATGTCTCTATTAAATCCTGCTTGACATTACTGAACCAGAGTATTTCTCAATAGTACCCATTGGGTTAGAAGTTTATGAAAAAGAATTGCAGCATGTTTTGTTGAGCTACATTTCCTTGTAGAACACATTACAAATTGATTACAAGATGACTAAAGTGGTAAAATTTGAATTACTTTTAATTATTAGTATTATTCTTTTTCTGTTTTTCATGGATAATCCAGATGAATAATCACATTTTCTACTAACATTTGCTCTTTTCTTTATTCACTTTTCATTAGATCTATATGTAAGGAATTGTATATTTGTATTTTTTACAGGTTAAAAACTTGGATTCAGTCAATTTAACCATAACATATGCTTTACATATATTATCACATTTAGTCCTTCGATGATCCTATAAAGGAGACGTTATTATAATGGGCACATTTAGATGAGTAAACTAAAATTCAGGGGGTAATTTCTCCAAAGTCTTAAAGTACTTGAAGTGAGAACCCAGGTTCAAACACAGACCTCACGTTGGAGTTCCAATTCTTTGTTATATGTCAAAATGCCTAACAATATATCCATGTTTTTATTTACATTTTTAAAAACAGGATTTAAGGTTGTATAACACTGCACATTTTTCCTTAAAACAATAATGGAATAACTCAGTATAAAAATACAGAACAAGAAAAAAAGAAACAAAATTGTCCATTTTAATAATACCTACATATGCTATTGTCATATGTACTGATACATGTTGTTGATTTTTCTTCAAATCTTTTAAAATATTTGCATATCTGTGATCATACTGCTTGTGCAATTTTATATGCTGCTTTTTAAATTTTATATAACATAAGCATTTTTCATATTATGCCATCTTTTGAAAAAAACATGTTAAAAGACTTCATAATATTTCATTAAAACAGTAAATATTCAAATCTAGTTAGGCATTCACGTTATTTCCCATTGTCTCTATTACAAAAATCTCTGTAGGACATAAAAAAAAAAACACATTTTAATTTTCAAAATTGTAATTGTTTTCCAAGAAAGTTTGTATAAGTGAAATTACCATTTCAAAGGCTATAAACATAGTTGTTTCTTTATGCATAATGACAACATTTTTTCCAAAGTCTAGTGCTAGTTAACAGTTTCAACAGAAATGCCTAAATAGACAGAGTTCACTGCATGTTCGCAGTCTGCACAACATTATAAGAAGCAACAAACACTCTGGAAGGTACTATAGCTGGAAACCACATCCTATACCCACTCCTCCTTCCCCCCTTTAATATGCTAGTACAATAGAAGGTGAGGAAATGGCTTCACATCTTTACAGACACAAGAGACTGATCAAAGAGACTGATCAAAGCAACAATGATAGTGAAAGAAGATACATGAGCCTTCCTTCTATCACCTCTTGTCACTGATTTCAAGTGTTGCAACAATGCCGTTTCCATGACTGAATTGGAAGTCCACGCTCCTCCCTTCAGACTGCACCTTGGCAGAGACAGGCTAGAATATTTACATAGAATTTTCATAAAGAATGGATCAACATCAAACCATCGTTTCCCCATCTAAGGAAAGGAAGCCCCGTGCTAATTTACACTGTCCTGTTATACTCTTCACAGGTCATTGACTAAATGGTCTGTCCTGGTATGTCTTCAAGTCTCTTTTGGTTTCAAATCTCTATGTTTATTTATTTTTTCTCTCCTTACTGCCTAGATTGTGGTTTTCTTATTTCCTTATATTAACAATTAAATATTTTAATGGTTAGCTAAAAGATTACAAGATTATCTTTTACTTATCAAAGTTTAACATAAATTAATAATTTTACTATTTCCTGTTAACTTCATTTACCTTGCTACTTTAATGCTATACTTGCTGGTTATTTTCTTCTATAGATGTAATACACCAACAGATCATTATTATCGAGATTTTTACTGAGTCCATATTACTTTTAATAATATACATAATTACATTTCTTTTTTTTTGCTGTTCATTTCTGATTCCCTGAGTTTCTATCTAGGATTACTTTTTTTCTCATAAAATAAAATTATTTAATATTTTCTTTAGTGATGGTAACAGACTCTCTAAGCTCGTTTTTTCCTAAATTTCCTGAAAATATTTTAGTTGCACCATTATTTTTAAACGATTTTTTGAGGATATAATTCTGTTCACATTACGCTCTTTCTCTCTCTCTCTTTTGTTTTTATCTCCTTGAAGGAATAATTTTATTTTCTCCCAGCCTCTAGTGTTTATTTGAATGAGTCTTCTGTCAGTTTATTATTGCTACTTTGAAAGTAATCAGTTGTTTTTTCAGTGACTGTTTAAATTTATTTTCTCTTTTTTTGTGGGGTGCTATCAGTTTTATTATAGTATATTGTAGTGTGGGGGAGTTTTGTATTTATCATATTTAGGGTAAATGATGTTTCTTGAATGTGTGGTCTGAGACTTTAAATTAGTTTTGAAAAATCTTAGTATCTCTTTTAAAATGTACCTGCTCTGCTCTCTTTGTCTACTAGGACTCTACTCAAGCTTTTTTCTACTGAACCACGTGGTTATTTCTCTTTTAGAAATCAACTAACCTCCCCACCCTTATCTAATCTTCTGTTATGCCCAGCCATTCAATTCTCAATTTTATTTATTGGAGTTTTCAGCTCTAGGTTTTGAATTTAGTCATTTCAAACATTTATATGTATACTTATCTTTTGAACTTGTCTGCCTTATCTTTTGTATTTTAAAACACAAAGTTTGGATATTCCTGTTACACAAACTTTCAAGGAGCTCACTAAACATATATGTACATACTATATACATCACAATATTCTTAATTTAAAAATTGAACAAAGAACTTTATTTTCTAGAAAAGTGTCAAACTTTTACATCAAAAATAAAATAATGTTATTATTAAGGAGTTTAAAGTATATGTCCAGATGTTATTTTCATAAAGCACTTTTATAATTCTATAACCTCACAATTGTATCTTATTTCATCTTCTTAAAAAATATGTGCTGGCTGCATATTGATAGTTTAATAAATTCTATGCTATCTTTGGATATGAGCAGAAATTCAATATATGTATTCTAAGATTCAGACATTAAATTTTCCAAGGTATTTTTATGACTGATTGGAAAAATGTGAAAGATATGGAAATTTTTGTTGCCATTGAAAATATGGGGCATTTAAAGTAAAAAATATGTTAGGTGCCAATCAATACTATCTATACTATGAACCCAGGTCATATATTTCCCCCAGCATTTTCAGCACCTGTGCTCTTGCTGACAACCATAACTTCAGGGCTGGACTAGGCATGAAGTCTTAACAGCCATGAGATGTACCAAAATCAAGGGGCTAGACAGAGAAAAACATAGAATTTATTATAAAAGAAACCAGAGAATTGAAACAAAAGAAGTTCATTTAGGCAGTGGATTTGGGATAAGTACTGGTACTGGTTTATTCCATTCCTACATCTCTCATGAGTTAGGAACAAAAAGCAAACAAAGAAACAGAAAAAAATAATGCTAGCACTTCTTGTATGATCCTGGATAGAGCTGGAGCCCATTCTACTAAGTGAAGTATCACAAGAATGGACAATCAAGCACCACATATATTCACCATCAAATTGGTATTAATTGATCAACACTATGCACACATATAGTAGTAACATTTATTGGGTGTTGGGCAGGTGGGAAGGGGATGGGTATATTCAAATCTTATGGGTGCGGTGTGCACCATGTGGGAGATGGACACAGTTGAAGCCCTGACTCGGGCGGGGCAACCGCAATATATGTAACTTAAACATTTGTACCCCCGTAATATGATGAAATAAAAAATGAATAAATAAAACAAAACAAAACAAACAATAATGCTAAATGTGCTGTCCCACATCAGAAAACTTAATAAGCCAGATCAGATTGCCAGTCCTCAAAATCACCATGTACTATTTCACCACCATAATTTTTCAAGCTAATCTTCTCCAGAATGTATTTTTTCTTTTTGAACTCTTCAGCTATATAGGACAATCATCATTCAACAGCTAGTTTAAATTTCACACTTAACAGAATTCTTTCCAGTTTCTATTATCCCCTCAGGGACTTTGCTTTTCTCTTAACTCAGATAGTACTCTTATTTTACTGCTTTTATAATTAAAATATTTTTATCCATTATTATTGTGGTTGTGTCTATGGTCATGTCATTGCAAATACATCTGGTGTTACATGATCTGGTACAGATTTAGTTACTTTATAGATATTTGCATCGGCCTTGTTCTCTGCTAAATATTATGCTCTGAATGATCAAGACTATGCTTAACATGTCTTTGTATCTACCTGACAGCAATGTCAAATAATATTAATTAAATATATTATTGAAAATCACAAGCAGTTTTCTCAGATAATTTACTTTACAGCATGTGTGATGTAACCTAAAAATGTCATTGACCACTGACAGGTTTAAATTGAATTTTCAATTTGAACATATCCTTCATTTCCTCTCCAAATAAATATTAAGCATATAAACACAGAGACATACACATATATTTTTTTCATTGTGAAAGTAAAAATAGTTATGTTCATAAATTTTTAAATAGATCAAATTATAAAGTTAATCAAATATCCTTTTGTATTGACTTGTTTAAATTCTTATTTTGGTTATAACCATGACCTTTTAATACCTTGCCAAACCACTCATAAAATCAAAAATAAATTTGCAGGTACATATGGTCATTAAAAGTGAGCCAATCAATTATTTTTTTTAATTATATGGTCTTCATGGAATATTATCACATGTTCAGTGGGAAATATAAAAATACTTTGAGAATAGTCCTGCCCTTGGAAAGCATAAAATCTGACTGAGGAAGGAGAGGGAGTCACAGGTGAAACAATGTGAAAATAATTTCTGACAGAATTTAATTGTTAAATTTTAGGATGTATATCTCCATATATGAAGGATCTGAACATGATATACATGTGAAAAGCTCCGCAGCTGATTTAACTAATTTGCATGAGAATAACAATAATAATGAATTTTTATTTCAGCAATGTCAACACTACGCTTCACATTCATGTCAGCATTTTCTATTATAAAATTATCTTCTCAAAGTGTAAATATCAGAAGAACTTGAAGCATATTTATATTTGATTTGAAATTTAAAAAGTGTGAGGTCAAATTTTACCCTATATTACCAATGTCCCAGGCATGTTACGGCAGAATTTAAAAATTTACAATTTGCTAATTGATGTATAGATTTGTTGTGTGTGATTTACTTATTAACTTCTTTTAGCCAAAGGAATAGAAACAGTCAATTGCTCTCCACGGCAGTGTTTATGATCCTTGCAGCTCTGCTCTACATACAGCAAGTTTCAAATTCTAGAAAAATTTACAAACATCTCATTCACCCATGGCAAGTCCCTAAGTCTGCTTCAGGCTCTCCTAACTGCTTTTGTTTGTTGGCAAATCTATGGGTTTATACATATAAAGGGAAATCCCCCTCCCCCCAAATTGTGAAAAGTAAGTTGGAAGCCAGTAGAGTACTTAGGTTTATACAACAATTAGGAGAACTCAAAAAGGGGTGAAACAGAAGAAATAGGGGAAATATAAACGAAAGAATGTATAACACACATATGAATTTGATAAAAAATAAATGGGTTGAGGTGATCCTTGCGAGATGCTACTCCATACTCATGCTTTCAGAATATCAGGATGAAAGGCCAGTCCATTATGTGTATGGCTCAAAATACATCTTTTTATTTCTTCAAATAACCATGATATAGTAGGAAGTGCAGCTGGGCTATTCATCACAATCATTTAGGAAACCATATAAAAATAAAATGCAGACTCCTGGGTCTCACTCAAGTTTATTTACATGTATTCAGTGCTTAATATATTATAGCCACTTTTCAAAAGCTTTAAAAATTTAATTCTCCTAATATCTGTTTGAAGTAATTCTGTTTTACAAGGGAAGAACTTGTGTCTCAGCTGGATTAAGCAACTTTGTAAGCCACTGGGAGTAAATTTCCATGTCCTTTAGTAAAACCTCTTACTCTTTCTTATCTTTAAATTTTGAAGTGACTCAGGCTTGTTTGTCTGACCTCTTTTATCTCAATCTCCCCACTGTGATCTATATGTAACCTCATCAATCCACACAGATTTTAATACCATCTATGCCAGACACACTCAAATATCTATTTCTTGTAAAAATCACACATACCTCTACAAATATCTTGATGGTCCCTCTTTGGTAAGCAGTGAAATAGAAGGATAGATTTCAAAAATAAGCTACTATGCCTTTGTCATAGTAATTAGCTTATTTCAATCATTCTATAATGTATATTCATATATCAAAACATCACCTTGTATGCCATAAATATATACAAATTTTGTCAATTAAAAATAAATATATGTGTGTACACATACACACATACATGTTATATTTATAAAATAGGTACAACAATTAGCCAAGTCATCTAGGTAATAATTATGAAATATTCCAAAGATCTCCTAGTTTAGGGCCCTTTCAAATCTCCATAAAGGTGATAGCATATCCACAGGATAGGTGTGCTTCTCCCACAATTTCAGGATCCATTCTGCCCATTGACAGGCATTTTCTCTCTTGAGTATCTTTAATCAAAATATCCTCCATCTTACCAGTGTGTCTCTAAAGTTACTTCTTGCCAGATACACTGTGTAAGTGTACTGAAGGCCAAAGGAATCCAATAATCTTTTAAACAAGTTTTTCTTTCTGGAATATAGTTCCCCTTCTTCACTTTGAAGAATTCTAAATCATCCTCAAGTATCCTCTTGAAAATGACCCAGTGTTTGAACTAGTTCTGAATTCAATTATTTGTCCTTTCTATGATATCATTTTTACCTCTTTGATGGTGCTTATTTTGTTCCCTGTGTTTCAGTAATGAATCCAAAATGCCAGGTGAATTTACCCTATTCTTTTGTATTTAAACATAATCTACTCAAAACACCATATTGAAATAATCATGCCTTTTCTACTTACAACTACCAAAATCTTGATCTCACTCTCATCTCAAATTCTGCAGATGGTATTTTTCTCTATTCAGTACTGTTACAAGAGGTGGTATGGAGCTTATTTTTCTTGATCTCTCCCCCACCGAAAAACTCAAAATTAAAATGTGTACACATTTTTGAAATAAAATTCATGCACACAGTAGAACTTATTAATGTTTTTCAGACATTGGAGGAAGGCCAATTATATCACAGAAACACAGTTTAGTATACAATATTAAGAAATTTCCTGTACATAAAAGTCTTTTGGCCAAAGTGCTACCGGAAATTTCTTTCCTGATCATGTTCCCCAGATTTTTAGACTTTAAACTGAAATCATGTTCTATGATTTTAACTTGTCCAATCCCATTTCCTTATTTCCCCATATAGCCCAACTTCAAACTTATGTTTTTTTACTTATCTTTGTATTTTACTATTTATTTCAAAATAATATATTCTAGGTCTCAATATCTAGATTCAAAGTGGGTTGGTAAGATATTTTACTCTAAAAAAAGATAGCCTTTTACCTAAGAAAATTCTGATGCCAGGTGAAAAAGTAATATATTTTTTACCCTATTAAAATTACTCATTTGAACTACTCTCTTAGCTCCTTTATTAGAGATGGCCAATGACATTCTAATTGTCAAACTTATCATGTATATCTACACCTATCTACCTAATCTCTTCTGTGAAAAAAAAATAATCATTTTATAAGTTTCTGAATTATCATCTTTCTTTTTTTTTTTTTTTTTGAGACAGAGTCTCATTCTGTTGCCCTGGCTAGAGTGCCGTGGCATCAGCCTAGCTCACAATCATAGCAACCTCAAACTACTCGGCTTAAGCAATCCTTCTGCCTCAGCCTCCCAAGTAGCTGGGACTACAGGCATGCGCTACCATGCCCGGCTAATTTTTTCTATATATATATTTTAGTTGTCCAGATAATTTCTTTCTATTTTTAGTAGTGATGGGGTCTCACTCTTGCTCAGGTTGGTCTTGAACTCCTGACCTCAAGTGATCCTCCCACCTCGGCCTCTCAGAGTGCTAGGATTACAGGTGTGAGCCACGGCACCCGGCCTTGAATTATCATCTTTCTGAAACTCCCAAACTCAAGCTGACCTTCACTTCTTAGGATAAAAATTATTACTAAAACACATAATTGTAAACACAAATTATGATTTATAGATTTCATCTGCCCCAATGTTAGGAATTTTAGGCAAAAGCTTCAATTGCATTATTGACTGTGTTTAGGTGCTATATGATAATAGAGTAAATAAGTAGATACATTCTAAATTAGTCAACATAAAATTATCATTATTAATAAAATAATCTGAAAAGTGGAAAGAAAGCAAGCTATGGGAATAAGAATGGAGTAGAAATTTCAAATGACTTGAGGGAATTTGAGTTTCAATGGGGGTGATGGTTAAATGGAAATGAAGCTATATTTTGAGTCAAAGACCTCAGGTTTAATATTAGTCGCAATTTATACAACCTTATGAAAACTATTAATTTCCAGCACTTATATATATTTCCAACCTAGGACACAGGATTTATAGCAATTTACAATGACATACATGATGAATGAAGAAGAGATAATTGAAACATCAAGACCAAAGTCCATAGGGAAAAGCAAATGTGTTAACAATAAAGGGTGGTCTTTCATTTGACTATAAGCCTCCTCAAAGCTAGGGCCAAAACAGAAAAATTTCTTGTTATACAGCTTCCAGTTTTAGACAGTACTTTATGTGCCAGTTGCTTTCAAAAGACAAGTCCAGCAAATTCCCTAATACCTGTCCTTGAACCTGTTTTCTCACTTAAATATAGCATTTATTAAAATAATTACTAATAACTGTCAATATTCTTGGAAACAGTAGATGATACTAATTAAGACAATGAGGTTGTGGCCCCCTCATGATAATTTTTCTGACCCACCGGGCACATAGAGTTGTATCTTCAGTGGCTGTGTGTGCTTTGTAATTTTTTTACCTGGAACATAGCCAGCTGAATTGTATCCTCTTTACTGGCTGTATGAAATTTGGACTTGGAGACATTAAAATCATAGAATCTCTAGAACTGACTTGTATTAATGGCAGCTGCCTGAAATGGTCAACAGACTTCTCCAAAATTGTGTGTTCAGCTCTACTTTTTCAGGTCTTTTTTCGTTTCTGTAAGTTAGACCATCTCCTTCCTATGAATTCAATCTACTACGGAACTTTAACTAAAGTAGATACAATTTAAAATTTGGGGTGGTGGGAAAAATGATATAAATATGAGCTTTTCTTTCAGGAATGGTAGATCAAGCAAGGTTTTCAACATTGTCAGCAAAGAGTTAGGAGATCTAATATAATCTTTTGGATATTTATTTATTTCAGTGATTTAGTTTTAGAGATTTATTTTCTTAGAGCTGAGCAGACAGCAAGAATTCTAAATAAATAGAGCTTCTGGAGAAAATGTAATTACCAGTGTGTACAGAGACAGAGCAGTTCCAAGGGTATAATAAGTTTTATAGCCATTAGAGGAAACCAGAATTAATGAAGTACATTTATGAAAATCTTATCAGTTGGAGTATTTAAAACAAAACAATCAAGAGGCTTTTATTTCATTAAGCAACCACAATCACTCTTAATATCATTCTGAGGGTTTAATAAAAGAGTTCTCTATTTAACCTCAGTTTAAATAAATGAAAAGCAACAACTGCTCTAAAAGTGTTAAATCATTTTAAAATAGTATTTCACTTCTGAGAATCTACTAAAAAATTGACCTCAACTAGAAAAAAAGATTCATGCTCAATGATACTAATCACAGCATTATTTAGCAGGAGAAAAAATAAAATTTCCACAGTTAAAAACATAATTATATAATAATGTAATATTTAAGTAAATTATGGTGAATACATACAATGAAGCAACACAAAAACTTTAAAATTAGAGTGTAATGGCATGGGGAAATGCTAGTGGAATATTGTTGAACAAAAAGTAGTTTATAAATGTGCATGTTCTATAATGTTTCTATTGCTTTAAAATTTACATAGTATAGAAAAATTAAAGGATTTTCTACCCTAATGTCAGTTCCCAGGATGGTCAACAAACTCCTGCTGATGAAACGCACAGAAGAGTTGCCCAACAGTGGTTGTTGAAATCTCTCTTCCATTCTGTAAGTTACCTTTATTTCCTTCAAGAAATTCTACCAAATAAAAATTTTAAGTTAAAAGAAGTCAAATTAGAGGAAAAATATGAATTAATCCAATTTGAACAAAAATATAAATCTATACATATATGAGATGAGCAAGCAAATGAATATAACAGGACGTGAAAAAATTAATAGCTAACAACCTACTACTTTTGATGAAGGAAGAGTATGGAGGACAACTAAGATCTTTCATGTTTTATTTTATACACAGTGCTATGGCCTGAGTCTTTTGTAATACAACTAATATAAATACAAACAACATTTTTTTTTAAATGTAGGGAATTATCTAAATTTATGGTATGTCTATTTTCAAAAGGTGATCAATATCAAGGTATTTTTAATTGTTTTTCTTTTCTTTATGTGTCTGTGTGTGTGTTTTAAAGATATAATATACTTTGTTTGCTATAGAAACTATATGTTATTTTCAGTCCTAAAAGACTAAAGGGTTCTTGAAAATGCATTTGAATTGTTGAAATGTGATAAGTGTTATAGCAGAATATGAAGCTTAATTTATTTCTTAATAATGTTTGCTAGAGTTACCTGTTAAATATCAAAATGTCATTGAAAAGCTCTTCAACAAATTACTGCAGTGAGTACCTTCCTAATGTTTTGATTGGCTTGCAGTTCTCAGAAATTTCCTCTGTGGTTTTTACAAGATATATGTGAGAGCCAAGAGTTGTCGTAATATACTTTGTTTGTTCAAGCCCTGGGAGGTAATACCAATTGGAATTTTATCAAAAATAACCGTATGGCAATAGTGATAATTCTACAGCATCTAGATTAGTTCTCTTTTTTATTCCACTAATGAATACTCTGGAGAAATATGGGTAATTTTACAGAACAAATTAACCTTAGAGCACAGCTACTTAAAATGTCCGTTTTACTGGACACCCACAAAGCAGTATAAATTTAAGTGCAGATTAATCAACCCTTCCAGGCCTGGTAGAGATCAAATGCTAGGACATAAATATAATGATAATTAACCTAAAATAATGCTAAGTGTTTTTTGTTGTTTTTTTTTTTTTTTTTTTTTAGGTAAGTACTGATAAATGTTGCACTTTGGATCCTAATTCCAAGGAAAGAGAGAGAATATAGGAATTGAGCTGTAACCCTGTCCTATGTGTCACTTGTGCCACAATAGTCAGAGGTGGCTTTTGCTGGAAAGGAAATCTGATTCTCAATTACTCTGCTGTTTTCCAGCGTATAATGGCCATGACTTGTTTAACACGAGCACCATGATGTGAGCTGCATTTTGTTTTCCTCTGTCTTCATTTCACTGCAGATTTAACAAAATATAACCCTCTTTCCTACTAATAGGGCAGCATAAAAACTAATTGGTATGCTCTGTTTTCAAATATTTGTATCCTCAAGCCTCTCTGCCTAAAAAAAAGCCTGACAGAGTCTCTTCATTATCTCATTATGCTGCAATTATTGCATACTTAATTGTCAGGCCTGAGAGTAATTCATTTATGTTGTGCATCAATATAAGCTTATGCCTCTAGAACCAGATTTAACCAACTTTTCAAAATTCTAATTTAGAACACAGTGTTATTTGTCTCCTGATTATTCAACACATTTATTAAAAGAGGAAAAATCTAAATCAATATACTAACTATTCTAGCTTTTAAGGCTTTATTGCTATTTCTTTGCTATTTTCTTATACTGTACTCAGAAAGGATCACAAAGCATCTTCTGATGCTGTTATGCACACCTGCTCACTCCTGCCACATCCAGGCTAGTATTCTGCTCCTCTCATCCAACAAGCTCTTCTGAAATTCATACATTTCTCTTCTTAGTTTTGATACACTGAGTATTTTGATATGGTGACTAATAGCTATCTCTTATTCTATAATTTTATTCAATTTAATTCAGAAAAATGCATTCAGTTCAAATAAATAAGCATCTATTTCATAATTCCCAGCAGAGTGATTTGTAAATGGCACATGCTAACTATTATTTACTGAATTGGCTTTTGCAATGAGTTAAAAATAAGTTCCCATTTCGATGTGTATTTTCATATTCCCTTCAATTTTTTCACTTCCATAACTTATTTTCCAGGACACATATATAATCAATAGCAGTCATGCCATAAATCTTTTAAACACACAAATATAACTATTTCCTCATAAGATATAGAAACTTGATATTAGCGTCAGGGAATCAAGGTCTTTCCTTTTCACTACATAAACCCATCTCTTTTTCTGTCTTACATTGTTCTCCACCTTTTCAAATATTCGAGTTTATCATGCCTTTTATAGTTCTACCCAAATCTTCACATATTTTGAAAATCTATGTAAGACATTTAAGCCAAGTACTTCCCAATGTAATAGAGGTATCCAGAAAGAAAAATCTCACAAACAATAAATTTAACAATAACCATAAACTCAAATGACAACATCAAAACAGGCCTCACCCGAGGAAATCAGGCCAATCTCAGACTTGTCCTTTGATGAAACTCTTTCCATTTCTCTTACTACCAACTTAGTCCCAAAACAACATCATTTTTTAGTGGTTTATCTGCTTATAATCCACCCCTAATAATTCATTCTCTATACAATAATCTCTTAAAATATAAATTAGTTCATGTTACTTTCTTGCTCAAAACATTCTAGTAGTTTCCCATCACATTTAACATACAATCCACACTCCTTGTTCCGGCCTTGAAAGCCAGGGTCCAGCCTCCACCTTCCTCTAGAACTGTCTATCCCACCAGTTTCCTCCTTGTCCAGTGTGCTACAGCAATGTTAGCCTTATTTCTGTTCTTTCATTACCCCTAAATATTCTAGCAAACTATTTAACTCTTGGAGTTGCCTGTTTTACTAGCTAATATTAATATTTTCCTTATTTACTGATGTCTTTATTGCCTTTGTTAAGCCACTCAGGTTCCAGCATCCTGCCTAATACACTATGGTTTCCCAAGTGCCTAGAAAATTGCTAGGCACTCTATAAACAGTTGTTTAATGCACACATACATGGATGATTGGTTGATTGATAAGATTTTCTAACTGGCAATGAAATAATATCTACAAGTGTTTGATGACGAATTGTTGGGACCAAGAATATTGAAACAATTAACCTGACTTTCATTTGTAACTAATGATATATCAATAGTCTATATTTAAGAAAATCATATCATATGCTATTTATTGTGGTAAGTGCTAAAGAAAATGTATTTAATTTAATCTTTACAATAATCTAATGAGTTAATGACTATTATTACACCCAATTTTAAAAAGAAACTGAGGCTGGTAAAGGGAAAAGCAATTTCCCAAAGTTATGTACTAAATAAGTGGGAGCTGGGAATCTCAGACTTCAATATGACTTCAGAGCTCCTATGCGTAACAACTATGCTAAATTTCTTTATTTTTCTGAAAGACCTCAGTAAGCATAATTCAGATCAACAGTTTAAGGTAGTAATGCATCTGTATCCTGACAAATTTTCAATGAATACTTGGTTGCATGCAAGGTTTCTACATAAATATTGAAACATTTCAAAATTTTCTGATATACTCTACTTATCTGTCTCTTCATGCTTACAGTAATATTTTAATCTCTATATCTTTATTAATGCTTCCTTCAATTCTAATAGAACAAATTGAATTTCAATGAATACTTAACTTCTACATTCCTTGATTTCATTTCAATATTTTATTACTGGTTTTTGAATTATAATTTATATTTTTATGATCTTTATTGAAATTCATCATTAATGGTTATACTTTTTTCAGAGAATGCACTTGTCAATTACCTATTGCAAATTTAGCCACAGATTAAGACTAATTTCCCAAATATAAAAGTATAAATTATATTCTTGGTGTATAATGTAACATGAAATGAAGGAGGGATGTAAAAAAAAAAAAAACCTAAACTATTTGAGAATAAAACAAACTTTCTTTTTTCTCTTAATTCTTCTGAAACCAAAGAAAATATGATAACAAGGAAATGAACATATACTAAAATTCTTGGAGGTAGCCAAAGAGTTATTTACAGGTAAATTTATAGCTCTAAAGTATTTGTTGCCAAAATTACAATAATAAAATTTAAATAACTACACATTTTGCATTATGCATTTATCTATAAAAATAAAGAGAAAATACAATAAAAGCTTAAGCAAGTGCTGACTACTCAAAAGTTGCATAGTCATAAGGGCCTTAAAGATCTATACTTTTGAAAGCAAAGATTGTATAAATAATATGTCTTCGACACATGTAAACTTCTAATTTATAGAGAGCTACTTTTGTGATCAATGAAATAAAATGGAGCATAGTACTTAAAAACATTAACTTTGGAGGGAGAAGAAGCGAGGAAAATCCCAGTTCTACCTTTTGCCAGTGCTGACCGTCATCAAATCATGTAACTTTTAAAGCATAAGTTTCAGCATCTGCTACATAGAGGTACTTATTTCTTAGTAGAAATGTTCTGAGTTTTAAATGAAATAGTGTATATTTTTCCACTAGCAATATAGAATCACCTACTGCATGTTGAATTATAGGTTTATAGATGTTTAAAGTAGTATGACATCTTGTGCTCACTTCAGCAGCACATATACTAAAATTGGAATAATACAGTGAAGATTAGCATTGACCCTCTGCAAGGATGGCATGCAAATTTGTGAAGTGTGCCATATTTTTAAAAGACATTTTATAAAAAATACACTTGCACTCAAATGCTTATAGTGGCACAATTCACAATTGCAAAAATTTGAAAACAACCCAGGTGCCCATCAATACATTAGTGGATCAATAAATTGCAGTATATGTATACCATGGAGCATTACTCAGCCATAAAAAATGTTGAACTAATGCTTTTTGTAACAACCTACGTGGAACTATACACCATTCTTTTAAGTGAAGTATCACAAGAATGGAGAAACAAAAACTACATGTACTCACAACTAAATTTAAACTTATAGATCAACACTCATGTGCACATATGACAGTAAAATTCAATGGAAATCAAATAGGTGGGAGGATGGAAGAGGGGATGGATAAATTCACACCTAACGGGTACAATGCACACCATATGGGTGATGAATGCACTTATAATTTACAACTACTATACAAAAGCAATTTGTACAAACATTTGTACCCTGTAATATTCTGAAATAAAGCATAGTATAAAATCATCTTTTAAAAGGACCAATAAATTACATATGAAGGAGTACATTAAAGCTGTGGTCCCCAAACCAATACTGGGCTGTGGCCTGTTAGGAACTGGGCTTCACAGCAGTAGGTGAGCAGCAGGCAAGCAAAGCTTCATCTGTATTTACAGCCACTTCCCATCACTCACATCACCACATAAGCTCCACCTACTATCAGATCAATGGCAGCATTAGATTCTCATCGGAGCATGAACCCTGCTGTAAGCTGTGTGAGAGATCTAGGTTGCATGCTTTTTATGAGAATCTAATGCCCAGTGATCTGAGGTGGAGCTGAGGTGGTGATCCTAGCAGTAGGGAGTGGCTGCAAATACAGATTATCATTGGGAGAGAGGTTTGACAACACAATAAATATAATGAATCATCCCAAAACCACCCCCCACCTGTCCATGAAAAAATTGTCTTCCATGAAACTGGTTCCTGTTGCTAAAAAGGTTGGGGACCACTGCATTAAAGCACAAAGCCTGAATAATATTTATTCTAGTATTGACAAATTCATTTGATGTGAGATGTACAAGAAATAATACATAAAACTAATAGGTAAATTGGTATTAAGAAAGGATTTCTATTTAATTAAACACCCATTCATAACTGAAGAGATTAAAGATGATCTTTTATATGATTAAAAATATTTCTATTTTAAACTGACAGCCATCATTTTACCTAATGACAAAATATAGTGCCATTTTCATACATGTAGAAGGAACATAAAAAGTTCATCTACATCATTTACTGTATAATATTGTCCTAGAAAAATTAGCCAAAGTAATAATGCCTGATAGAAAAAAATAAACTATTCGTTTTGAAAAAATAGGCGATAAAAAATCACAAGGCCACACACAGACTCAAAGTGAAAGGATGGAAAAAATATTCCACAAAATGAAAATCAAAAGAAAGCAGGAGTAGCTATTCTCATGTCAGATAAAAATTGATTTTAACTGAACAAAGGTAAAGAAAGATAAAGAGGGTCATTGTATAATGGCAAAGGAAGTTATCCAACAAGAAATCATAACAATCCTAAACATATATGCACTCAACATAGGGGCTCACAGATGCACAAAACAAAATTTACTAGTGCTAAGCAAACAAACAGCACCATCATAATGGCTAGAGACCTCAACAACCCACTCAGAGCATGACAAATCTAACTAATCTCCTCTTTCCCATCAGATGCTTCCTTTAGCCTTTCTTTTCTACCTTGTTCTGGGCCACAGGGTGTTGACTGTTATGGGATGCATCCTCTCCCATGTCCTAACTCCTACATCCTCAGTTTGGGCTTTGCCAATGGAGGCAGAAGTAGAAAATTGATGAGCTAGAAAGAGAGAGAATGAGAATGAGATTTTTTTCCTTCCACTGCTTGTTGTAAGGATGCTAGACTGCCACTTGGACAGGGGTTGCTTTTCTCCACCTAGGGGAAACTCCCACCCTGCTGCTCTCTCCAGTTTCCTAAGTCTCACTGCTCCTGTGGGTAGACAAGTAGTAAGAGTGCAGAGGCACCCAGAGGCTGCCAGCACCACGGTGCTTCACCATTCTTTGTTGGATCTTTTAATCCTACCTACACGACTATAAATAGACACTGCATTAAGCCTTCATGAGACTCTCTTGAATTAACATTTTCGGTATATCCTGCTGACTGGTACAGATGTTGTTTCAGAATCTTCCATACCCCAATGTGAATTTCAGACACCGTGGGAGGAGGTTTTCCACTTATTAAGTTGCTATTTGGTAAACTGAACTTTTAATGAAAGCTCATTAAGGGCCTAACTTATTCCCACTATAAGGAAAGAGGTTTAATATTTGTTGAAGTAGCCAATTAACTCAGACAATTTCATATTTATTTTCATTACAATTTCATCTACAATACATATAGAGCATAACTTCTGCTGAGTTTTAAGTTTTCTATATTTCAAACATATTAGATACGTGCAGTGTTGAAATCACCGTGAGCAAATTAGTTATTAAAAAGTGAATGCTAAAAAAAAAAAAAAAAAAAAAAAAAAAAAGGTGAATGCTAACTAATGCAATTGGTGTTTTCTAGTAAATAGAGAGGAAAAATGACAGGATACTTGTCACCTGATGGCATAAGTAAAATCTCTAAAAGTTGAAAAAGGTATAGTGTCAAGTACTGTTCAATTTTTTTTTTAAACTAACAATAATATCTTAAGTGATTTACATATATTGACTCATTTTAGCTTCTTAAAAACTATGAATTCTATTACTTCTCTGACTTTTAGGCAAGGACTTGGTCACAGAAAGATTAAGTAACGAGCTCCAAATCATATAGTACATGGCTGGGCTGGAAATACAACAAGAGTTAAAAGTAATTAAGGCCAGGCGCCATGGCTCACACCTGTAATCCCAGGACTCTGGGAGGTCGAGGCCGGTGGATCGTTTGAGCTCAGGCGTTCGAGACCAGCCTGAGCAAGAGCGAGACCCCGTCTCTACTAAAAATGGAAAGAAATTATCTAGTCAACTAAAATATATATAGAAAAAATTAGCCAGGCATGGTGGCACATGCCTGTAGTCCCAGCTACCCGGGAGGCTGAGGCAAGAGGATCGCTTGAGCCCAGGAGTTTGAGGTTGCTGTGACCTAGGCTGATGCCACGGCACTCACTCTAGCCCTGGCAACAAAGGGAGACTCTGTCTCAAAAAAAAAAAAGAGTTAAAAGTAATTAAATTGGCCTTTGCAGGTAACCTTTCCTTTACCTCTTTTAATAAAATTAATAAATTTACAGAGATATTAAGAAATTGAACTTGTGAGTAAAAACTAAATTTTTATGACTTATATATGGATACATTTTAATTTTACTCACTTAAAATTTAGTTTAAGTAGTTTTTGCTAGGTTATTATTTTAAGTTGCTCTTTTATTGTTTTATTTTCTGAGCATAGAAAAATAATTACCAATGTAACTGTACCACAATTTAAGATAAATGAAGGAACAAAGAAAAAGAATTACATGACAGCTAGGAAATAGGTACATTACTGGCACTCCTAACTCACCCTTTCTCCATTGCTATCTTTGTTTACTCGTCAAATGGTTATAAAATGACAGGTATATCTGATACTGTGCCTATGCTGGTGTGATACAGGGAGCAACACAAATACTCTGAGTCTCCTGGACATAGCACCAGAAGGAAAATGTGAAAAAAACAATTACATCGTGATATTTACCATTAAAGACAGGCTTCAGATGACATAAAAGTAAATTAATTTTCCAAATCAAGAAAAGGACAAAGCATTTTTCTGTGTTGAATCTAGATCTGAGGGAAGAGGTATTGCCTATATAGTAGTGAGGTGGGCACAGAGAGAGGATATTCCAAGGACAGCGTAGTGCACTAGACAAAGGCCTGGGAAGGGGAGCTCAGATCTTTCTGGAAAGTAAAAAACAATCATCATTGTTTCTGGAATGCAGAAACTTCTGGATACCAAGGCCTAGATCCTATGTTTGTAGAACAAAAGTAGATTATATTTTCTCTATTTGGTTTAGAAGGCAGAAGTTTTTAAGAAACCCTCCTTCAAGTGTCTAATGTCAAGGTCATACATAGTTCCAGCCTCTGTAAAGTCCCTCTCATTCATTTTTCATAATCTCCCATTCTAGAAGGAGAATGAAGATAATGAGAACTGAGTGAAGCTGAAATCACATGGCAAGTTCACCTTGAAAACATTTTATGAAACGAATGTTTTGAAAAATTCTTCTTAAGGAAATATATCCATGGGAAAATTCGAGTAACAAATAGAGGGTGCATTTTGACATGAGATTCTAATAGGGAGCTATGAAAGCTATACTTTAATGAGCATCTCTTAGGAATTCTGCATATGTTATATGTAACCCTTATAAGAACCTTACAATACTGGTGCTCTTATCCACTTCATATAGATGAGGAGACTGAGAGGTCATATAAGTTGCCCAAGTCTCAGACCTAAAATAGCAATGCTGGTATTATAAACATGGCCAGTGTCACGCCATAGTTTTTGTACTTTCCACTGCATTGTTCTCTGATGAGAAATTGATCTTCTTAAAGCAAAGTTCACTGCTAATATGTGGATGATCCAAGAAGGGTAGGGTTTGTGGATTAAAGATTTAAAATATACAGAAATGTATTAAATACATGTTACTTTAGATTCTTCTTTCAATGGAGTTTTAAAAATTTGTCTAAGATTTATTGTATTAAGGTGATGTTTCTTATAAAAATTAAATGTACTTTGGTATAATGTTCTTGTGGGCAAGATTCAGTGAAATGTAGAAAAAGGGAAGAACAAGACAATATTTCCACTGACTTTCAGTCTCAAAGAATGAATGTTCCTTAAAAGTTCATCACATGCAGTCTTGACCACCTGTTTTGTGAGAATATTTTTGAATTGCTGGAATTGAAGTCAATTTTTTAGCTTATACTATATTCCAAGTTATCATGTAAGTGTCATACAGACATTTTGGAATTTAATACCTATATGGTGGAAAACCCAGAAACAGGTATTATAATCCCCATTTACATGTGAAGAATCTGAGGCTTACCAAGATTATATAACTTTTTACTATTTTACTTAATTAGCAACTGGAGTAGCCAAGATCTGAAAAACATATTTTTACTTTAAAAGCTATGTTTAGAATCCATCATGAATATTTGAATGTGGTTAGTGCCTAGCAGAGAATATGCTAAAGGTTTTGCATTATATGTTTCAATAAACCAAACACTATTGGGGTTTAAATGAGAACAGTGATGATAATGAATATGATGGTGATGATGGGGAGGAGTAGGCCGAGAAAGAAGATGACTATGGTAATATTCATTTTATAGGTGAGGAACTTGGGTAACCATCTCCACCTACCATGTCCTGCATACTGAACTTAACAAGCTAAAGGTTCAAAGAATCACTTTGAGACTCTAGAAGTCCAGGAATATTCTCTCAGGAAATTGGAAATTTACCATTCTTCAGTGAGGGCTTATTTTGCTTCCCCACTCTGGTGACCACCCAAAGAGTAAAAGAGAATGGTATATTCCTACTTGTAGTTTAAAAGGCAGCTCCGAGTGGCAGGGCTATGAGACCTGTTTATCATTCATCTGTGGCAATTAGCCTAATGGGCACCATTCTAAGAAAAACTATTGCTTTGGCATCTCATTTATTTCATTACTCAAGCCTTTTTTTCCAGCTGTGATCATATGCTGACTGGGATATGCACAAATGAGAATCAGGGAGTTCTAAATACCATAATAGATGTATTGGTTTGAAATCCAATGCCTTGGAGACTTCATGGGAAATTACTTCTTGTTTAGAAATATTTTAATGACCTTGGCCCTGAAATGCTCTTAGATGGCCAATTCAGTTAAGAGCTGATGACACTGAGTGAACAAAATTTAGTTGGTTTTGAGCATCAGAAAGGAGAAAATATAAATTTTAAAATAGAATTTAAAATGTTTAGAGTAATACACAACATGTATTATAGGTGACACTGAAGAACTCTTGTGTTAATTCAACTTTTGTGCTATTTTTCATGTGATCCAATCAGACTATTTATCTCCTCCTCTTTCCTGTTGTCTCTGCAGCATGCATATGGCATAAGCTCGCTCTTCGATAAGTCTGTCCATGCTGGAAAGCGCTGTGGATAATACATTTACCCCTCTCAGTTGATTCACTGCTTTCACTTTGCTGCTAATGATTTAAAGAAAGGTATACTATAAAAATGATTAAATTGAAATGCATATATACGTAAGGTGATTACATTTATATAGAGATAGAATGACACAGACATGTATACAGTATACATTAAATGTCAATAGGAATAGAATAATTTAGAAAAACATTGATTTGTTTCAGCAAAGAAAATGGGAGTTGAACTTTTCTTTGTATGCCACTTCTAAAGATTCAAAAAGATGTGTTTGATTTCACAAATTGTCCGAAGGCCACAAATCAGTTACTGTGTACACAGAAAGCTAGTTCAACCAAGACATGTGAGAACAATAAACTTATATTGTAATTTATATAAAAATGTATTTAGTCCTGGATTTGAGGATGAATGAATGAATAAATTAAGAATATATTAATTTTCCTAACTCATTTAACATATTAGAACATCTATTCTCAATAAGAAACGTGTACCCTCAAGGATTCATCAAAGAATTATGTCCTATAAAGAACTCAAATATCTCCTGCCCTGGCTTTCTTTCCCTATTGGAAATCACTGCTATTACTTTTGGGATCATGCCGCATTACTAGTCATGTTCAGAGAGCCATACTTGGAGGAGTGAGGGGATTCAGTTTGAAAACTAAATTACATTTGAAAGAAAGACACAATACCAGTATCTTCCATAGGTCTTTTGGGATTTTGTTGAAGAAAGTATTTTGAAATTGAAATGTAATGATATTTATAAGGAGTAATAAAGATTCCTACAGCATCTCATTTCCCGAGAGACCAGATTAGCTCAGCCAATTACCATTCTAAAGGATAGGTCTCCGTTGTAGGGTAGACAAAGACATTATGAGACTTAGTGGGGAAAAGGAAACTTAATTTTATATGAACTTATGTTTAGTATATATGGGTATTCTGTTCTGGTGGTTATTTTTCAATTTTTCAGTTTTCAAAATTATAATGCAACAATTACTGGTTGCAAAACATTCAAGAATAAAAAGATTACCCTAAAATTTTCTTAATATTTGTCCTACTTTACAATAATTTTCTATGTATGTGTATATTAACAGATGTATTATATAAATATATTTATGAGTATATACATCCATACATTTTTTTTCCAAAATGATATACTGTAGAATTTGTTTTTGGGTTTTGTTTTTACTTAAAGACAGAGCTGTCTATATCTGTACACATAAAAATATCTTATTCTTTATAATTTCAAAATGAATAATATTTCATAATATTAACATACAGTAGAGGGAAGGAGTATAGTTCTCAAGAGTGCTAATTTGAGTGCCTACTCAATTGTTGATTCCTAAAAATAAGCTTTTTACATTAAAACACAAACTCTATCACGTATGGCTAGGTTTCCTTATCTGTAAGACAGCAATGTCCATGCGTGTACATTATAAGATTATTTTGAAGATTAAATGGTTGATTTATTCATTCAATTTATTCAACAAATGTTTCCTAAGCTTCTACTGTGTGTCAGACATATCCAAGTACTTTTAGTTTTTTATTGAAGAAAGCTGACAAACGTTTTTTCCTCTCTTAGAGCTTACATTCTAGCAAGCGGATACAGAAATTAATTTTTATACAGAAATTAAAAAGAAATATATACATATATATATTACACAATATGTTACCATACAAGTGTTAGGCACAATAGAAAAAGAAATAGAGCAGACTAGGAGGCATTAGGACTCTATGTGGAGGGAGAACTTTCCATTTAAATAGGTGCTTAGGATTGGCATCCTACGGAAGGTGGTATAAGCAAGGACTTGAAGGTAGGAAGTGATGAGGATCTCAAAGGGAAACACATACCAGATGGATGGTACAGTCAATTTAAAGTCTTAAGAAAGGATTAGGCATAAACTGCCCAAGGTAGAATAAGGAGGGCAGCTGGCAAGAACACAGTGAGTGAGAAAGAAAGTAGAAGACAACTAGGTTATAGAAATCAGGATGGGGAGGACCAATAATGTAAGTCATTGTAGGACACTAAATAGCTTTGAAACTATTACAGGACTCAGACCAGAGAAGTAACATCATAAGATTACCTGTAAAAAGAATCTTTTGCTATGTGGACTGTAGCATATAGGTAGGGAACAAGCATAGAAACCTAAAATTCATTAAAAAGCTACTTCAGTAATCAAGATGAGCACTGATGGTGGCTCAGGGTAGGATATTTGCAGTGGAAGTGGTTGGAAATTATTGGATTTGGATATAATTTGAAGGTCAAGAAAATAGGATTTGTTGATGAATTGGATACGGGGTATAGGAGAAAAAAGGATTTAAGGATGACTCCAAGTGTTTTTCCCTCATTAGCCAGAAGGATGGAATTGTCATCAGTTGGAAATGAGAAAACTTCAAGGAGAAGCAGGTTTAACAAAGAAAAATCAGAGTTAATTTATGTTATGATAAGTTTATAAAGTCTACCTAGCATCCAAGGGGAGATATAGAGAAGCCAATTGTCAAATAACATAATTTACATTTAGAAAAAGCTCTCACAGACGCTATGATATAGGCTTATTTTGTTGGAATATACAACAGGTTCCTGAAGGAGATGATTGTCATGCCTCTTGTACACTGAGTACTAGGTCAGTTGATGTAAAATTCATTACCACATTTCCAGCTTCCAACTGCAGGTGCATGACTTAAACAATGATGGGCAGGTTACTGAGTGCTGCCAATTGTAATGAGTACCACACAAGTGCCATAAACTGCTTTATTAAATTTAATTAAATCAAATCCACTAGATTTTTATGATGTCAAAGTGCTTGCTAGGCCTAGTTCACCAGAAAAATAGAAAATAGAAAGAAAAAATCACACTTATGAATCACTCAGACTCTGGGAGAGCTTTTGTGCTACATTAGAATCCATATAGATCAAGAAAAAGAATAAGCTTGAGCCAGTAACAACAAGGAAATCTCTTTGAACTCAATGACCTTAGTATGACAAACCTTTAACACTAAATACCCTGTAAAAATGTACTCAAGAAAGGAAAGGCAATTCTTGCATTGACACCCCTCTGAACACACTACTTCATTTAAGGTGCCCAGAGACTTTTGTGTTGTTAAGTCAAATGGTTACACCTTTTTCTTCATCTGTCTTGACTCAACAGCATCATTTGGCACAGTTGGTGCTTTTATGCTTGAAATATTTTCCTCATTGGTATCTGGAACATCACTTTCTCTCGGTTGCTGGTTCTATTCAGTGGCTTTACTGATTCCCCAGCCTCACCTCCACTGTTGCCAAATTGCTCTGCCCTTATTTCCCCCAAAGGCAGCCACATTCTTCCACATTTCTCCCCCCTCCCAAAGCCCTCGACACTTATTTCTGCCTTCTATCATAGATAAAATTCATAAGTCCTTTTAGCTCTGACTTGAAATGCATTCAGAATTCAGCCTCTTCCAATTATGCAAGATGAATAAATCCTAGAGATCTACTTTACAGCGTAGTGACTACGGTTAAAAATACTGTATTGTATACTTAAAATTCTGCTAAGAGGGTGAATCTTATGCTGTGTTCTTATCACAATAATAATAAAGAAGGTGGGAAAAAGTTTAGAGTTGATGGATATGTTTATGGCATAGATTCTGGAGATGATTTCATGGGTGTATGCTTATCTACAAACCCATCAAGTGGTATAAAGTAAATTGTACAGCTGTTTGTAGGCGGATCATACCTCAAAGTGTGTGTTCTTTTAAAAAAAAGAGCTCAGCTCCTTCCAATGCTTCCATACCTATCATGATCCAAGCAAATGAAGACTTCTAAAGAGATTTCATACTGCACACTTACCCTCCTTCCCATGTCTTTTCTTAACACACCATCAAAGCACTTCTTTAAAAATGTAAATCAGTTGACTTCATTCCTTTGCTCAAAATCTGTCAGCAGTTTCTCATTCAATTCATGAAAAGTCCTATATAAATGTCTCTGGCTACCCATCTGATATTATCTCTTATTGCTCCCAGCCCTGTTCATTTGGTTTTCACCCACACTGGTTTATTATTATTTCTGAAATACCCTAAACTATCTCCATGTCTTAAATGCCTCAAAACATTTGCATTACACTTGGTATTGTCTCTACCTGGAATGATCTTTTTCCCACAAATGCTACATGGTTCACCTCCCTCTTCCTCTTATATGCTCATATGTTTTCTTCTCAGTGATTGCTTCTTAAAGACCCACCATAAAGCAGCAACCACCTTCCAGCCCTGCAGCACCTATTTCCTTTACACTACTTCTCTCACTACCAATTATCTCCTCAAGAAATGTCATGTATGTATATATTTAGTATCTTGTCATTATCCTCCCACTAGAATGTAACTTCCATTAATGTTCCCAATAAATAATAGTTTGAGTAATGAATGAATTCTTTGAAACACTACTTGTGTTTTAATTACCCAACAGGATATTTTTCTCTACTAAATTTCTATTTAAAGAAGTGTTTCTAAGTCTATTAGTAGATTGAATACTTAGGTGGGGAGGTAAGTTATATGACTTTTGCCTTCTCTGGCTATCCTCACAAAATGTACTAGAGTGTCATATCTTTTTGAGGTTCTTTGAAGTCTTCATATTTTCCTGATTAATGAGGATTTGAGAATTATATTTTCATGTGAAAAGTCTGGTAGTGTTTTGGAGTGTTAGAAACCAGCAGAGACATGAACATCTAAAGGTGATATGAAATATCCATCATTTCATCACCTGCATCTTCTCTATCATTATTATAATTTTTGTGGTCATAGCTAACATTTACTGAGAATTTATGACAAACTGTGAACTGTTCTCATTGCTCTACAGTACGAACTTGTTTAATCCTCTCAATAACTCCATGTGGTAGGTATCACCTACTTATTTCATTGATTACTTTTCATATTTTACAAATGATGTCACTGAGATAATTTGGCTCAGGCTTTCTGTAACATAAACATCCAACTTGAAAGTGTTTGGGGTTTAACAGGAATTCACATCATAAGCATTAGCCCACGCCACAAATCTACAGTTATTAAAAGAGAGCATACTGTGGTGCATGGGGAATGGCTAACTCACAGCTTAGCACATTCTCAGTAGCCTGGGCTAATCTAATCCCAGCCAAAGATCCCTACGTGTTAATACATTATGTAATTCTGAATATTGGCTTACCCAATATCATTTTTAGCCAAACCCATTGGAAAATGATCTAATTATTTCAGTCTTCAAAACACTGAATAGTCTTGCCTAATCACCCATTTTATCACTCATTGGCTATTGGCCTGTAAATCAGGAGATTTGGGGACCAGGTGTCATCATCTAAAATGTGCCTCCACTTCATTTGCCTTTTCACCTGCTGCCATGCTTCACAAAACACACAGGTGGTAGGTCAATAAGCCCTACCAGAATGGTTAACAGTCAGCAACACAAAACAAAATAGCAAGCAACATCTAGCTATAATTGCAAGAGGGGTTCACTGTGAAAGATAAGATAAAACATCAGAATTCCAAAGCTCAAACAGGACTGAAGCATCTCCCAAACTGAAGTCAGCCCATATAATACACAACGCTAAGTCTCTCTTCCAAGAAGAAATAATAACTCATCTTGCTCAGTTTGTGAAAGGACAGAAGTGAGAGTCATCCATCTGATGATAAGTTCAGTGGCTGGCATCATTCTTATACAGCCTCTTTCAAGAAATCAATAATTGTCATAAGGACACAAGCAAATGGACACAGTAAGAAAATCAACAGGAAAAAATTATCTTCACAATGCCTGCTGCAGGCTGCAGGTCTCCAACAGCCCCACCTTCACACTCAAAGTTTTAGGCTGAGTGGGGGACATTTCAGCCGCTCTCTGGAAGCTTTTCCTAGAAGCAAAGAACAGACCCTTGTCCCCTGCTAACAGCATTTGTGGAGCTTGAGGGCAGGCTCATACAACCCTGCCCTGCCCAGCCTCACTCCCCTATCTGCCCCTGCTGAGCTGGAGAATAATAACACACCTGGAAGTCCCAGGGCCCAACCCACCACTTGAGGCACTAGAGTGCTTCTCCGGAGAAACAAGAGCTGATTATAGGACTCAAAAGCAACATTGCAGCTTGCTCCTCCTGGCAAGCACCACCAACTGACAGGGAGGTCAATTTGCACTCCCTTTTATTGCATTTACTGACTCATCACACAGGTTGTGGTTGAATCTCACCCACAAGCACCACCTACTGGCTCAGAGACTAAACTGGGCATGTAAATATCTGAACAAAAATCCAAAGGTTAGAAGCAACAGCTGCTCCAGATGGGAAGGGATCAGTGAAAGAAATCTGAGAGCATGAAGAATCAAACTGAAAGACACCCCCCAAAGCAGAACACCAGCTCTCTAGCAACAGATATCAACCAAATTCAGAACATTGAAATGAGAGAAGAATTTCAAACATGGATTATATGAAAACTCAAATGATATTCAAGAGAAAATGCACACTCAACACCAAGAAACCACAAAAAATATCCAAGACTTGGGAGAAAAATTCACTAAAGAAATTGAAATATTAAAGGAAAATCAAACAGAGGTTCTGGATATTAAGAATTTATTCAAGGAAATACAAAACAAAGTGCAAAGCCACAAGAACAGGGTAGAGCAAACAGAAGAAAGAATCTCAGGGATTGAAGATAACATCTTTCAATTAAATGGGTCACTAGCAGAGATAGAACAGAGAAATAAGAGAAAAGAGCAAATCCTCCAAGACATGCGGGATTATGTGAAAAGGTCTAACATGAGAATCGTAGGCAT
Organism: Eulemur rufifrons; assembly: GCF_041146395.1. Classification (NCBI taxonomy): domain Eukaryota; kingdom Metazoa; phylum Chordata; class Mammalia; order Primates; family Lemuridae; genus Eulemur; species Eulemur rufifrons. Next base: position 17,635,190 of record NC_091001.1, read on the forward strand.
CCCTGAGGGTGAAGAAGAAAACATAAAAGGGTTGGATATACTATTTGAGGACATAATAGAGGAAAATTTACCTGGCCTTGCTAGAAAGCTAGATATTCAGGTACAGGGAGCTGAAAGGACTCTTGGGAGATTAATTGCAAGCAGGAAGACACCACAACACATAGTCATCAGACTGGTCAAAATAAACATGAAAGAGGCCCTCCTGTGAGCAGTAAGGAGAAATAAGCAGGAAACATACAAAGGAAAACCCAACAGAATAACTGCAGAATTCTCAGCTGAGACCTTACAACCCAGAAGGGACTGGGGGTCCAATCTCACTCTTCTCTTAGAAAATAATGCCCAGCCTAGAATCTTGTATCCTGTAAAACTAAGTTTCTTATATAAAGGAGAAATAAAGACCTTATCAGACAAGCAAACACTGAGGGAATTCATCAAACCAAGACCTGCCCCTCAGGAAGTACTCAGAACAGTGTTATACACAGATCAGTGCAATAAACACTCATCAGTAAAAAATCATCCAAATGCTAAAGGTCAAAAGCTAGATACTACAATGGCTTAAGACAAAACAAAGCAACAAAGTTCAACTCAACAGGATGAACAGAAATCTGCCCCACTTATCAGTTCTTTCAATAAATGTGAATGGCTTGAACTGCCCACTAAAGAGACATAGGCTGACTGAATAAATAAATATACACAAGCCAAGTATCTGCTGTCTTCAGGAAACACATCTAATCGTAAAGGATACATTCAGACTCAAGGTGAAGGGATAGGAAACAATAGTTTGTGCAAATGGAAACCAAAGGAAAGCTGGCGCAGCAATTCTGATTTTAGATAACTTAGTCTCAAAATAACAAAAGTAATGAAAGACAAAGGTGATCACTATCTAATGGTGAAGAATACAATTCAACAAGAAGACCAAAAATTCTAAATATGTATGTACCTAACTTACATGCACCCATATTCATAAAGCAACTTCTACTTGATCTAAACAAAATGGTAAAAAGTAGCACTGTAATAGCCAGGGACTTCAAAACCTCTCTGACAGCACAGGACAGATCCTCCAAACAGAAAATAAACAAAAAAACAATGAACTTAAACATAACTCTAGAACAAATGGGCCCAACTGACATTTACAGAACATTTGACCCCAAAATGACTGAATATATGTTTTTCTCATCAGCTCATGGGACATTCTCTAAGATTCACCATATCATAGGCCACAAAGTATGGCTCAGAAAAATTTGAAAAATAGAAATAACACCATACATCTTCTCAGACCACAGTGGAATAAAATTAGAAATCAACTCCAACAGAAACTCTCATCTCTACACAATGTCATAGAAACTAAACAACCTTCTACTGAACGATTATTTGGGTTAAGGTGAAAATTAAGATGGAAATCAAAAGATTCTTTGAACTAAATGATAAATGAGACACAAGTTATCAAAATGTGTGGGACACAGCTAAAGCAGTCCTGAGAGCAAAATTTGTATCCATAAATGCCTACGTCCAAAAGACAGAAAGATCACAAATCAGCAATCTAATGAATCATCTCAAAGAACTGGAAGAGGATGAGCAAACCAACCCAAAACCCAGTAGAAGAAAAGAAATAACCAAGATCAGAGAGAACTAAGTGAAATTTAAAACAAACGAACCAAAAAAAAAAAAAAAAACAAAAAACCTGATAAGGAAGATTAATAAAACAAAAAGTTAATTCTTTTAAAAAATAAAGAAAATTGGCATGCCTCTTGCTGGAATAACAAGAAGCAGAAAAGAAAGGACTCTAATAGTTCGATCAGGAATGAAAAAGGAGAAATTACAACTGATACTATGGAAATACAAAATATCATCTATGAATACTATAAAAACCACCATGCACATAAACTGGAAAACATGGAAGAAAAGGAGTAATTCTTAGGAACACACAGCCTCCCTAGGCTCAATCAGGAAGAAGGAGAATTCCTGAACCGACCAATATCAAGTACTGAAATTAAAGCAACAATAAAAAGCCTTCCTAAAAAGAAAAGTGCCAGACCAGATGATTTGACAACCAAATTTTATCAGACCTACAAAGAAGAACTGGTGCCTATCCTGCAGAAATTATTCCAAAAATTTGAGAAGGAAGTAATCCTACCCAACACCTTTTAGGATGCCAATATAACCGTGGTACCAAAACCAGGAAAGGATGCAACAAAAAAAAGAAAACTATAGACCAATATCTCTAATGAATATAGATGCAAAATTTTTCAGCAAAATCCTAGCAAACTGAATTCAGGTTCTTGTCAAAAACATAATCCATCACGATCAAGTGGGCTTCATCCTAGAAATGGAGGGATGGTTCGACATATGCCAATTCGTACATGTAATTAAACACGCAAATAGAAGTAGAAACAAAGATCATATCATCCTCTCAATAGACACAGAAAAAGCATTCAACAAAATTCAGCACACTTTTATAATAAGAACACTTAACAAAATAGGCATAGACGAGACTTACCTAAAAATGATAAAAGCCAAGTATGACAAACTCACAGCTACCACCATAATGAATGGGGAAAAATTGAAAGCATTCCCACTGAGAACTGGAACCAGACAAGGTTCCCCTCTATCCTCACTTCTATTCAACATAGTGCTGGAAGTCCTGGCCAGAGCAATCACAGAGGAGAAGAAAATCAAGGGCATCCAAATGGGGGCATAAGAGGTCAAACTCTCCCTCTTTGCTGATGGTATGATCTTATATATAGAAAACCCCAAAGATTCTGCCATAAGACTACTGGAATTGATAAACAAATTCAGCAAAGTCTCCAGTTATAAAATCAGTGTACAGAAATCAGTAGCGTTCCTATATGCCAACAACAGTCAAACTGAGAACCAAATCAAAGACTCAATAACCTTCACAATAGCTAGAAAGAAAATAAAATACCTAGGAATATATTTAACTAAGGAGGTGAAAGACATTTACAGGGAGAACAGCAAAACACTGAGGAAGGAAACAGCAGAGGATGTAAACAGGTGAAACACCATACCATGCTCAGGGGTCAGCAGAATCAACATTGTTAAAATGACTGTACTACCCAAAGTTATCTCTATATTCAACACAATCCCTATTAAAATATGAACATCATTTTTTGCAGATCTAGAAAAAATAATTTTATGCTTTGTATTTAACCAGAGGAGAACTCGTAGAGCAAAAAAAAAAAATCTTAAGCAAAAGGAACAAAATAGGAAGCATCAATTTACCAGACTTCAAGCTATACTGCAAGGCTATAGTAACTATAATGTCATGGTACTGGCAGAAGAACAAGGCCATAGATCAATGGAACATAACTGAGAACCCAGATATAAAACAATCCTCATATAGCCATCTAGTCTTTGACAAAGCAGACAAAAACATACACTGGAGAAAAGAATCTTAATAAATGGTGCTGGGAAAAGTAGATAGCCACATTTAGAAGACTTAAACAGGATCCACACATCTCACCTCTCACAAAACTCAACTTATGGTGGATAACAGACTTAAACCTAAGACATGAAACTGCAAGGATTCTAGAAGAAAATGTTGGAAAAACTCTTAGAGACATATACCTAGGCAAAGAATTTATGAAGAAGACTCCAAAGGCAATCATAGCAACAAAAAAAAATAAATAAATGGGACCTGATCAAATTAAAAAAACTTTTGCACAACAAAGAAAACTATCACAAGAGCAAACAGACAACCTACAGAATGGGAGAAAATATTCGCATGGTACACATCTGATAAAGGGTTGATAACTTGAGCAAGGCAAAAGCATTATATGTAACTAAAATGTTTGTACCCCATAAAATTCTGAAATAATAATAAAAAAGGCAAAAACCAAAAATAACTCAGGAAAATTAACAACAAAAAAATAAAACAACCCCATTAAAAAGTGGCAAAGGACATGAACAGAAACTTTTCAAAAGAAGACAAACTAATGGACAACAATCATATGGAAAAATGCTCAACATCTCTAATCATCAGAGAAATGCAAATCAAAACCACAAGGAGATATCACTTAACTCCAGTGAGAATGGCTTTTATCAAAAAGACCCAAAACAATAAATGTTTGTGTAGATACAGAGAGATAAGAACACTCACACTGCTAGTGGGACTGTAAACCAGTATAACCTCTGTGGAAAGCAATATGGAGATACCTCAAAGAGCTTCAAGTAGAAGTACCATTTGATCCAGCAATCCCATTACTGGGCATCTACCCAAAAGAAAAAAAGACATTCTATAAAAAAGACATCTGCACTAGAATGGTTATTGCAACACAATTCACAATTACAAAGATGTGGAAACAACCCAAGTGCCCTTCAATACATGTATGGATTAATGAAATGTATATGTATATCATGGAGTTTTACTCAGCAACAAAAAACAATTGTCATCTAGCACCTCTGGTAGTATCCTGGATAGAGCTGAAACCCATTCTACTAAGTGAAGAATCACAAGAATGGAAAAAACAAGCACCACATGTACTCACCATCAAATTGATATTAACTGATCCACACTTATGTGCACATTTGGTAGTAACATTTATCAAGTGTTGGGCAGGTGGGAGGGATGAGGAGGGGATGGATAAATTCTCACTTCATGGGTACTGTGTACACAGTCTGGGAAATGGACACACTTGACACTCTGACTCAGGTGGAGTAAAGGCACTATAAGTAACCTAAACATTTGTACCCTCATAATATGCTGAAATAAAATAAATAAATAAAAACGTAAAATGAAAAAAAAAATTATCTTGAAGACATTAGTCACAACTATCCATAGAATGCAGATATTTTATTGAACAAATCAATTTTTTATTAAAAAATGTGATTTTACAAAGTGTAATGGTCTAAAGTTCCTTTTAATTTTATTTGGCCTTTGGGCTAGCATCTTTTGGGGTCTGTGTAAATAATAATTGTGTAAAATAATTTAGAAATGCTTTGAAGTTTTCCGTTCAATTGCAAATTTCAGTTTTTTTAACAGGAAAAACAAATGCAAAGTATCTCAATTTCATTGACTTATTCATGAAATTTATCCACTTTCTGATTAGTAATTTGGCTTCATAGATACGTACGTGTGTGATCTGATGATTTTTACATCTCAGTTCCTTGCATGCTATCAAAGCTAGAGGTGCGCTACAATTCCATCATAACAAAAATCTACATTTTGGTCAAAATCAGCAACTGACTGCCTGTTAAAAGAAAGGTCGTTAAAGTGTTTTATATAGTACCAGTTTGATCATTGGCAAAGTTAATTGATGTGGTCTCATATCACAAGTGTAGGCAAGAAGCCACACGAGTAATGTTTAATTTACATCATTATCACCAAACTGGGCACAGAGACCCAGCCCCACACGTTAGAAACCCAGATTTGATATCTTTCCGGGATAGGCCATCTTAACAAAATTAATAAAATTAGAAATTTCAATTTATAAAGTTAGAGAAAGAATTAAAATGTCAAATCAACTGGACATTTGCATCAGCCAGTTCAGTATTTTTCTCTTTTCAAGAAAAATATGTGAATTCAGATTATCAAAAGATTATTAATGGACTCAGAATTCACACCAGAAAAATTACTTTTAAGTTTCAAAAGTCACAATACTAAACTCTAATAGCTTGATGCAACCTTCTCAAAAGATAGACCTGATTAGTAGGCATGTAGCCCAACAGAATAATTGATCAGCTTAGCACTGTTACCTTCAATATTTGTAGCTGTCCTTTCCTATTTTACCTAGACTGACTGCTACCTTCTGTTTATATAATCTTTCTCCTACTAAAATGAATATAACTACTGATCAAATTACCATGCCATTTACTCCTTCCACACTTAGGTTGCTCCTCAGTTACCTTGATTGGAGTTCTAAAATTCCGGAATCCCTTCATTCTGTGGGTATTTGGTTGTACAGTTACTGATCATTCTTTCAGCATCTTTCAAGAAGTATTTACTAGGCATATATTTTGAGAAAATAGCTATGTTAGTCCTTAGGGCTATAATGTTACCTCTTGGCAAATAGAAGCAGTCCTTGCCTTCTTAAACTGTAAAGACCAAAAGAAAAAAATCAAAATGAGTACATTATTAAAATAATGTATATTGAATATATGATTACAAAGATACCTGGTACTATTGGGACTTCAGGAAAGTTCTCTCATATGAAATTATATGTTACATCAACATTGAGGGATAAGAATAAATTATTATTTTTCTGTTACTTATGGTCTGCTTACTTATTATGTATGGACTATTTTGGTTTAGTTTTCTAAACTAAAAATGGCTTTAATCTGTAAATTTATTTATGGTACCTCGTAGAGTACCCATTGGGTTGAACAAAATTAGTAGTTATGTCTGAGCTTCCTTATCATAGAAATAGAAGGAAAAAATATAAAGCACTGATATAACATCTAGTGTAAATGGCCTCTCAAAAAGCAATTATTAATGGTGTTAAATTGTTTAAAAAGAGAATTGTTACACAGGAAATACATAACAGGCTCCCCCTAGTGACAAAGGAAGCAACACACCTAGGCTACTACACAGCCTAAGAACAGAGCACAAGGTCTGTCCAAATTCCTGTTCATGAGAATATTTACTCAGCTCCTCTGCATTCAAGTCATCATCATTTCGCCTCTTGATGGATACCTAACAGGGCTTCCCAATGATGAATGTCACTATCTAAACTGTGTTTCTGCTTTTGAAGAGGGTAGATTTGGGGAATCTCCTAAAGGCTTCATCATCCATATGCTATTAATTTAAGCCCAAGTCTTTAAAATTTTAATAATCAGAAGTTTTCAAGAAAATATTCAAGTGTTACATAGACAATCTACAGAATGGGAGAAAATATTCACAAACTACATATCCAACAAAGAACTAATATCCAGAATCTACAAGGAACTCAAACACATCTACAAGCAAACAAAATGACCCATCAAAAATTGGGCAAAAGACAAGAACAGATTTTTTTTCAAAAGATGATATGCAACTAACAAACATGTAAAAAAATGTTCTACATCAGTAATCATCAGAAAAATGCAAATAAAACCACAATGAGATACCACCTTACCCCTGTCAGAATGGCCATTTTTAAAAAGTCAAAAAACAGTAAATTTTGCTGCAGATGCAGTGAAATGGGTTCACTCCTACACTGTTGGTGGCAAAGTAAATTAGTACAACCTCAACGGAAAACAGTATGGAGACTCCCAAAGAACTAAAAGTAGACCTACCATTTGATCCAGAAATCCCACTAATTTGTATCTACTCAATGAAAAAGACACCTGCACTCAAATATTTATCACAGAAAAATTCATAATTGCAAAGATATGGAATCAACCTGAGTGCCCAACAACTGATTAATGGATAAAGAAAATGTGGTATATATTTGTGTGTGTGTCTATTTTGGTGTTTATATATGTGCGTGTACATACACACACACACACTCACATATACCATGAAGTACTACTCAGCCATAAAAAGAAATAATATCTTTTGCAGAAACTTGGATGAAATGAAAGTACCTCGGGAACAGAAAAACAAATACTGCATGTTCTCACTTATAAGGGGGAGCTAGATGATTAGTATATATGATCACACGAGATGAAATAATGAACATGGAAAACTAAGAAGGGGGAGGGTGGGAGAGGATAAGGGATAAAAATTACCTGCTGGGTATAATGTGAAGTACTTGAGCAATGGGTACACTGAAAGCCTTGATTTCACCCCTATACGATGTATCTATGTAACAAAAACACTTGTGCCCCCAAAACCTATTGAAATTAAAAAAAGTTTTCCTTGCACTGCATTAACATTAAAAGCATTTAAGCCATAAAAATTCCATTAGAGATGATGCTGGTGCTATTTCACAAAGGAGTACGAAAGAGACACAGAGCATTTCTAGGATAAGTTTACAGTCTTGCTCAGTCCCAGCAGCTGCCTCATGATTCAGGCTTGTATTACCAGTTGCTTTCATTCTTAGTCATGCATCACTCTTGCTTGTCTAACCCCTATGCAAGCTGTGTGCACTTCCAGGAGCCCTAACATTCACAAACCACCTATTTCCTAATTTGATTTCATCACAATTGTTGACATGAAAAAATATGCATATGGTTGTGCAAATTTGAATTAGAGACCAAGAATATGAATTGACATTTAAAAGCTGGTCAATATAATTCAATACCTTAACGCATATGTTGTTTTTTTCCTATAAATCAGTCTAACCTATAAAACTTTTAAACTATTACAAAATTCCAGATTCCTTCCACAGTCGTCTTCTTTGCTTTAAATGCCCTTTATTGTCTGGCCACACTCTTCCTATTTCTCACTCTTAGCACATCATAGCTTCTTAGTAGGTTTATACAATATATACTTGATATTCATGAAGATGTACTGGGAGGTCTATGTATATTTGTTTGAGCTTCAAATTCTCTTTCAAATCTTATTTCTTTCTAGTGGTATATAAACTGATCATATTACACCTTAAGCCTTTTCAAATTTCACTAACATTTTCTAATTTGATGAGAAAATTTTGACCCAGCTGGGGCTTTTCTTAAAATACCTTAACTAATTACTCTTTCTTAATGTCATAGAGTATACATGAAAGTCTTGTTCCATTCTATTATTTTAGCCCCATAAAATTTAACTCTTTTCTGATTTATTTTTTAAAAATCTGAACTTTAGCTTAAAGGCTTACTCTTTTAGATCTCTTATTTAATTTTCATGTACATTAATAATTTTTGGTTTTATTCCTAATTATGAGTGTATTTATTTTATGGGGTTAGAGCATTTTTCATAATGATACCAGCTTTTTCCTTGCCTTTGTTTTCAATTGTATTTACTTTATAGGATTTTTGACAAAAATGCTTATGTTCACTGATAAATTATGTGACTTTAAACACTACAAACAAAAAAATGAAAATAAGTTTGTGTCTCATTCCATGGAATATTGAAGTCATTCAATGTATATAAATGTATATTATATACATATGGTATATATGTGTATGTGTAATGTGTGCATTCACATATATGAATTATTTCAATATTCATACTTGTGTATAAAAGCATGCTGTATACATGCATATGTCATACATATGTATAATATGTATCATACATATATACGCATGCACACAATTATATATATTTCCATTTAAGTTTTAAGGAACTCTAGTGCAGAGATTTTTGCTTTATAATATTCTTTAGGCCAAATTTAAGCATGACTTCTTCATTACTCCAGACAACATCTTTCTCTCTGAGCTCTCGCAATCTCACTTATTTCATCTTCCAATTTGTCCATGCATGTATCTTATTTCTCTAACTTGCTAATATATTTCTTAAGGTGAGGAAACTACTAATTTAGTTTAATTTAGTTTTAAATTCCCTCTTGTTATGCAGTATACTGTAAGTATTTGATAAAAATATTGCAAGTTAGTACATTTTACTAAATATATATAATAAGTAGTTTTTAAAAATGAAGAGCAGAACAAATATATAAAGGAAGAAAATTAAACATACTTATTAAGTCTTCATATTAAGAAAATATAGTGCCTTTTGTTTCCTTAAAGATTGAAACAGCTTTGCCATAACTGATGAATGTTTTGTTTACATTTTAATATCCTGTCTTGCACATTCTTATAGATCCTGACTTGAACTCAGTGAAAGAATTAGGATGTAGATAAGTGAATAAAATATTTGTTAAATTTGCTAAAGTGATATTAACATTTTCTGCTAGAGGCCAGCAAGAGTTTAGAGGAAGCAGTGGTAACCTCCAAAATGAGTTGCTACTAAGGCACAATAGACACAGATCATGTGGGACTGGATGATCTTTTCCAAAGGAAAAATGTGTCTGATCAATAAAGAGCATTAGCAAAAATAAAAGAGAGCAGTATCTACTTTTATTTTTTCTTGGGTCTTACCACCACCTCAAAGCAAGAAATTATCTGTGCATGAACTTACTGGAAGCTCAACTGGCAATTAAGATCCTTGTGTTCATGTAACACATAACTCTTAAGATTACTTCAAGCTATAAAAATAGAACATAATATATGTTCTGGAAAAAGTTCTGATTTGGTGATAATTTTGAACACCATTGCCCTCCCCATCCTCTCCAAATTAACCATTTTGTTAGTTTACTTTATATCCTTCCAGAACTTTATGCTATATATACTATATAAGTATGCATAGTATATGTAAGAATAAATAAAAAGATGTAACATGTTATATCATTATATACATTAATATCTGTATTATACCTTTATATTTATTCCTATACATTCACACATATTATATACCTTATATATGCATATATACATAGGGAGGTATAGAGATAGAGATATACATCTGAAATATGAAGTTTTAGCTTACATGTTGGTGATCATTTATTTTTTGACCATTTGACCCTTGTTCATCTTAATAGCTTTCTTTTTTTCTACTTGGTACAGTTTTGGTGAGCACTGTTTAATTAATGGGTTCAATGAAATTTTGGTTTAAAAATGTCGGCTTTTGAGATGGTCCTGCAGGCAGTTAAGCCAACTCTTTTTCTGTCCTTGAAATAATTTTAATACTCTGTATTCCAAATTGTACATCCTGGGTATGAATGAAATTTTGGTTTAAAAATGTTGGCTTTTGGGATCGTCCTGCAGGCAGTTAAGCCAACTCTTTTTCTGTCCTTGAAATAATTTTAATACTCTGTATTCCAAATTGTACATCCTGGGTATGAGCAGAGTCTCTTGCATCTTCTTGGCCTGCAGGCGTATACAAAAGAATAGCAGATGCAATGAAAGCTATACCTTACCACACCCTCTGTGCAAGGGCTAGATGGAGGCTGCTATGAAGTTTAAAACTTTATTTTCAGAAATGTAAAACTAAAACTTCCTCTAACAAATAGGAGATTCAGGAATTTTTGTTGTTGTTGTTGTTGTTTTTTCTTTTCTTTCTTTCTTTTTTTTTTTTACCACTTAATTTAAACTGAGAATTATTCTTAAAAATTCAGTGGCTAACCTCTACTCATGGTAACTCACAAGCTGAATTTTTCAATTTAAATTTGCAAATGTCCCAATAAGGAAACAATGCATCATGCAATAATGTGTAACTTCTTTGACATGAATATATAAAAAGCCATTCTGGCAAATAATTTAGTGATATACATTGTTATATAGGGTATCTAGTAGTATAGGAAAGTCATCAAACTTCTGTAACCCATTATCAGCTGTTTTATCTGCTAATAGGTTAAGTTCTTAAATAATTAAAACAATGCAGTAATATACAGTTGATCATTGAACAACATGGATTTGTACTGTGCTGCTCCAGTTTTATATGAATTTTCTTTTGCCTCTGCTACCCCTGAGACAGAAAGACCAAGTCCTTTTCTTTTTCCTCCTCCTCATCCTATTCAATGTGAAGACAATGAGGATGAAGACCTTTATGATGATTTACTTAATGAACGGTAAATATATTTTCTCTTCCTTATGATTTTCTTAATAACTCCATTTATCTAGCTTACTTTATTATAAGAATATAGTATATAATATATATACACATTATATATAACATACAAGTTATATGTTAATCAACTATTTATGTAATCACTAAGGCTTCCAGTCAACAGTAGGCCATTAGTAGTAAAGTTTTGGGGGAATCAAAGGTATATGTGGGATATAACAAAATACCTATGTACCCCCATGATATTTTGAAATAAAAAACCCAAAACAAAACAAAACAAAATAAAAAGGTATATGTGGATTTTCAGCTGTTCAGAGGGTCAATGTCCCTAAACCGTGCATTAAGCATCAATTTTACTAACTAACTGTTTTACATTAAAAGATTCTAGAAAATAAAGCTCATCATATGGACTCCTCAGCGACTTAATTTGACCCAACCAATTTTACCAGCTTCACTTATTTGACTTCACTTCAACCACCACTTTAAGTGAACAGGCTTTATGCATGTGACCTCAATCTCTCTGCTTTATAACAATTTTGTGCATTAAAAAAAAGTATTATAAATTTTATTTGTCAGGTTATCTCTGCCAGCATTTACAACATATATAAAATAACAAAGTTATTAAATTCATGGCCGGGCGCGGTGGCTCACGCCTGTAATCCTAGCACTCTGGGAGGCCGAGGTGGGCGGATCGTTTGAGCTCAGGAGTTCGAGACCAGCCTGAGCAAGAGCGAGACCCCATCTCTACTAAAAATAGAAAGAAATTATATAGACAGCTAAAAAAATATAGAAAAAATTAGCCGGGCATGGTGGCACATGCCTGTAGTCCCAGCTACTCGGGAGGCTGAGACAGGAGGATCCCTTGAGCTCAGGAGTTTGAGGTTGCTGTGAGCTAGGCTGAAGCCATGGCACTCACTCTAGCCTGGGCAACAGAGTGAGACTCTGTCTCAAAAAAAAAAAAAAAAAAAAAAAAAAGTTATTAAATTCAAACATTGCATAATTCAATCAATACACTACCAAAAATGAGACAGCAACTATTCTTTGATATTCTTTTCAAAATATGTTCTAAAATAATGTTTTTAAAAATATAAAAATCACAAATTTTAGTAAAGCATGATTCCTTTAAGACATTTCATAGAAACTTGCATTTTAAAGGAATCTATGGGGCTTGTATTTTATCACCTTTTCAAGTGTGACTAGCTTTGACTTTCATCAGTATAACATTTCAGTACTGGTATTAAAAGAAAGGGCTCATTATTGTAAAGACAGTATGCTATTCATTAATAAGTTCATTAGATATTTTGAAATAGGTTAAAATAATAAGTGGGATGCTGATTGTTGCTTAATCACCCTAATTATTTGAATATTCTTTTGGAGCAGTTCTTTCAATATACTTATTGTAAACCTCCATTTACTTCTCTCATCATTCCATTTCCCTGTGCTTATGTGAAATTTCTTATTAAAACCAATTTGTTTTATGCACTGACAATCATGTTGAAAAGTCAGCAGGAAATATAAATCATCCAATTATTCCTATTGAGGAAACAGCATGAAAGTGTTGATAGATGGAGAATGATGATTTGTGCAGCTTTGCATCGCTGTGCAGTCGGAGGGGCTTTGATGACTTGATTTAGATTTGAGTCTGCTGTTCTGCCTTTTGTTCTGTAGGAGATTATTTATTCCTACACACTCCAGAATATGCAGGATGATGGGTAGAAAATACAGGAGGAAAAATGATGATAAATTACGGTGTGGGCCTTCTAGTGGAAAAGCATCTGTTGTTGAAGCAGATGAGGTTTATCAATCTGGAGTAATTATCAATGTCTTTTTAAAATCAATGTCAACTAAACCACTTTTTGTGTCAGAATTTTCCCTAATCGGATTTATTAGAGATGCTAGAGTACACAAAATAATGATCATCTCCTTAATTGAAACAGCCGGAAACCAAAAAACCATACCTCTCCACCCTCTGACATAGACATCAGGGGAAAAACTGCTCATTAAAAATCTGGGGTAGTGGATAAAAATTGGTGTCGTTCTCTGAAAAGTTAAAAACTCAATGTGCTACACAACTTAGAGACTTTTAATAAAGCACTGTTGAAGACAGCGCAGCTGTTGCTTTGAAATGCAACATTATTTTCTGTGTTGTCTTAATGTTAGTCTTTGATAATGAATAAAGAAAACAGCCAATTTAAAACTCAGGGATGTCCTTCGAGAACAGAAAAAGTTGAGTGGCACACTGAGAGCAAATTAGAGGAAAGTAAATGTCACTGTAACACTCCAGATGGTTTAGAGCACTTTCTCAATAGATCTGTACTATTCCCACTGGGAACAGGGGCTAAGCTACCAGCCCCCAAACAAAATTCCTCCAAAGAAGCTGAGCACACATTTACTTTTTGAAAAACTGTACTCCATGTTCTAGTTTTAATCAAAGCTCCTGAATATAGAAGAAGAAGAAAGATTCTGTTCATTGACTAAATTCTGTCTTGAGGACAATAGAGCTAAATTCTTATGTAGGTCTCACTTGTATGTTGGTACATAGACTCAGGATACCCACAGATTCAGATAAGAGGGCCCTCTTCATGCTTCTGTTTACCAAATAGTTAGTAAGCCATGGATCCAAGAGGCCTTACTAGGTATTCAGGACCTTGCATGTCCTGTCTACATAGCCTTAAGCCACCTTCCAATAATCCAATGGTCATCACCCCCAGCTTAAATCTCTCAAGGAAACATCATGAAGTTGGTGGCACATGCCACCAAGGGATGGTAGTTTCTCCGAGGTTGTGGCCAAAGCTTGGACATGTGTACTAGAGAGTGTTGAGTGCAGAAATTGGGAGTAGCAAGAGAAGTGAGGTGGAATCTTGAGCTAGGAGAGAGGGGTAGCATTCTGAATGGGGCATCACCATTTTGAGTGGGGATCTGTCTAAACCTGTGCCTGGTTTTAAGACTGCTATTGGCATATAAGAGGCAGGATAAGAAGATAAAACCTAAATTTAATGGTTGCTTGTCTTGATTTATAACTTCAAAGAATTTAGACTTATTGTACATGGTCCCTATTTATTCTCTATGCTCCATAAAAGTTAACATTGGACCCATTTCCTACTGGATTTCTCCCCACTTCCATTTCAAAGACAATTTTATCCATTGCTAATAGGTTGAATTTTTACTTTAAAACATAAAAGTTTTTTAGTTAATTAAGTTGAATCTTTCTTTTTAAACCCGTTTTTTAAAAATTTATCTTCTACTCTAACTTTAACATTTATGGAGATGGATTTTGTCATGAAAATTTTCAGTTGAATCCAACACTTTGCCCTCTCGTGGTACTTAATTTTTCTCCGATGTATCATTGCTTCATACATAGGTTCTTCTTCCTCCAACAACTAAGGAATGAGTAGGTCTTGAAAACTTGCCCAGTTCTGTGTTCAGTTCTGGTCTTCTTTATTTTTGTTTTCTCTCAAAATATTAATAAAAGGAGAAAGAGAAGAAAAAGGAGGAGAACAATAGGGGGAGGAGAAAAAGAAGGAGGAAGAAGAAAGAGGGCAAAAAAGTTGTTATCTCTATAATGATGTGAACAACCAGTTCTGTATACTCTTAGCCCAAACAGCTAATACAAGATATTATGTTAATAACAACCGTACATAAGATTCCAGTGACACCTCCCCTTGAATAATGTATTACTGTTCTTCAAACACATGTATATTTATATTTTGAGTACTTAATGCATTCAGGACTCTGGTCTGTATTCTTTAGAGGTCATGAGTTAAAAATAATATATATACTTTAAAAATGTACAACAACACTGATTTCATTCACTTCTCTATTTCATGCCAACTCTCATTATTAACTTTCCTCTTATTGTTTTATAACCTCGATATATGACTCTTCATCTCCCTTTACATTATGTACAAAAAAAGGCTAAAGTCTATTTCATCTTCCTTTCTTGCACTTATGCTGGACATAAGTGCCTTTTTCTTTCTCTTTATCCAAAACACTACCTCAACAACATGATTAGTGAAATTGCATCCTATATTTGCCCTTTTTATATGCAAACAATGTGTTTATTAACATTTTCTAAAATGTCATTTTCAAACATCCTGAAACAAAAAGATGTTTATTATCACTGCTTATTCATGCCTGACCTCAATTTTTCTCAAAGACAGGCATGATCATGATAGTCAGATTCATCAGTCAAATTAAGCATCTTCAATGGATTAATTATTTTTGTATTTGTATTTTTTTTTTTTTTTTTGCCAAACAGTCCATACTTAATCATATTTTCTATCTAAATGTTCTCTTCTTTTAGCTAAACTCATTTTTTTTGGTCTATCCTTATCCTATTAACTTTTCCATCATCAGTGGATAGATCAAACATATTAGGATATTCCTACTTGGAAGACTGTAGAAATGTTGTTTAGCCTTTACAATCTGGTTCAATTCCTGACCCGTCATGTACTCATCATGATTGCCTGGTCCCTGCTATGTTGTTAGCTTGTCCAAAATAAGTGGAATTCTGGATTATCTAATTTCCTAATGTTCTAATTTTTGTACATATTAATTCACTGCCTAAAATACAAATCACTTGGCTATATTTATGATATTCTTTGTCACAGTTTGGGCCCTCTGTAAACAGAAGCTGTCTAATGTACAAGATGTTTATTAGAGATCAACATCTATATCAGGTAGGCAAAGAAAACAGGATTAGTGGCAGGAAGAAATAAAAAGTCTGTGTAAACCTGTCAACCCAATGGGAAGCTCTAGTATTGCCCAGCAGAGATGTCTTGCAACAAAACTAAATAGCTCAACTTTTATGCCTCTGCTTCATTCTATCACCTGATGTGGATTGCCCTGAGATGTATACCTGTACTAATACAAATGGTGTGGTACTTGAAACCATCTTGAGAAGTGAGCAAGAAACTGCCAAATGGGAAAAGATTTGTAGAATTAAAAAACAACTTATATAAACGTGGCATAATAATGCGTGACATAATTGGAAATTAGAACATGGTTTAATGTTGGTGATATATGGTGTATAATAATGAAATGTGGTAGAGAAGGTAAAAGTGTGAACGGAAGCTAAACCTGATGACATATAGCATTTCCTAATCTACATGTTTGACACTGTTTTCAGTGCTTCACGTGTATTAATTTAGAGCAGCACTAATGTAGATATAATGAGATAACACATCTCAATCATTTATTTCTAGGCAGGAATGTCTCCAATTTATAACACTTAATGCATATTAAAAGCTTGAAGCATTGAGTGTAAGAAGTAAGGAAAATAACAGAAATATGAATATATACAATGGTCTATCCTTCTCTTCATGAGTTTTGTAACTCATATTTGATGATTGAAACAAAAATTTTAACACTATTTTATACTCAAGAAAATGATATGTACAAGGCAGGAAGCTAAAGGCACTCAAATGAAAGTAATGTTTGCATACTTCACTCAAAGTAATAAAATATTGATAGCAGTAGATTTTTATAAGTCACATACATGTACTATCATCCCCAAAGTAACAAATATACAAAATTTCAAAGACATATTCTCAAAAACACAATGAATAAATCAAGATGAAGCCTTTATTCAAGTAAACTATGGGAATGCAAGAAATAAGAAACAGTGATTAGGAATCAGAAGAATTAAACAGAAAACAAATGATAAAATGGCATACTTAATTGCTAACATATCAATAATTACTTTAAATGTACATAATCTGAATATACCAATCAAAATTCAAAGATTGTAAAAGTTAATAACACAAAAGGGAGGGGGAAATTATATGTTACTAAAAGGAAACATTTCAAACTCAATAGCGTAAGTCTTTTGAAAGTAAGGTTGGGAAAAATACCATATGAAAATATTAATACAAAAACAGTAGGAGTGGCTATATTTTAGATCTGATGAAGTAGAGTACATGGTAAAGAAAATGGCTAGAGACAAAAAGAGACATTACATAATGATAAAAAGGATCAATATACCAGGAAGACATAATGATACTAAATGTTTGCACAACAACCAAGTCTCAAAATAGAGAAAATAAAATATGATAGAAGTGGTGAAAAAAATAGACAAATCCACAGTTATGGTAGGAGACTTCAATACCCCTTTTTTCTCAACCAAAATAACAGAAAATCAGCAAGCATATAAAAGAACTGAACAACATAATCAACAAGTTGAATCTAATTGACGTTTATAGACTCTTCCATCCAAAACAGCACACTTTTTTTTTCAAGTACTCATAGACCATTTCCTATGATAAAACATATCTGAACCAAAAAACTTCAACAAATTTAAAAGAATTGAAATCATACAGAGTATGTTCTCTGTCCATAATAGGATGAAAATAAAAGTGACATAAAGAGAACAAGAAATTTCTAAATATGTGGAAATTAAACTCACTAAATAATCCATGAGTAAAGAAGTCTCAAAGGAAAAAAAAATACAAAGAATTGAAATGAAATTGAACACCCAACATATCACTGTATGTGGGATGCAGCTACATTACTCTTGATAGGAAAATTTGTGGCACAAAATAATTAAACTAGAAATTAGAAAAAGACTCAAATCAGAGCTTCAAGCATGTCCATTCCCCAGACAGTGCGCATTGCACTCATCATGTAGGTATACACCCATCCCCTCCCCCCACCCCCCACCTCAGTCTGATACCCAATTGGCGTTATTCCCAAATGTGCACTTAGGTGATGATCAGGGAAACCAATTTGCTGGTGAGTACATGTGGTGTTTATTTTTCCATTCTTGGGATAGTTCACTTAATAGAATGAGTTCCAACTCTCTCCAAGAGAACAAAAGAGATTTTATATCACCGTTATTTCTTATAGCTGAGTAATACTCCATGGTATGTGGGGGGCATGGGCAATATATATAACCTGAACTTTTGTACCCTCATAATAAGCTGAAATAAAAAAAATACTAAAAGAAAACCTAAGGAAAACTCTTCTGGACATTAGTCTATGCAAAGTGTTCATGACTAAGACCTCAAAAGACCTCAAAAGCATAGGCAACAAAACAAAACAAAAAAAGACTCAAATCAATAACCAAATTTAACACCCAAAGAAACTAGAAAAAGCAGAGTCAAATGAACCCAAATTAAGCAGAATAAAGGAACTAATAAAGATAAGGAGAAAAAAAAATCAGTGTGATTAAAAATAGGAAAACAATAAGAAAAAACAATGAAGCAAAAAGTTAAAAAAAATTGACTTCAAAAAAATCAATAAGGCAGGAAGATGGCGTAGTGGAGGTCACCTCCTGGATTCATGCTCCTGGAGAGGAAAGCATGGATCTCTGTCTGCCACAATGCTAGAGGATCACTCCCCCACAAGAACAGCTGTCTGAATCCACGGAGAATCAGCATGGACACAGAGAACAAGAAAAGACTGAGGTGAATGGGAAATAAGATTGCGAACATCTGGAGATTGTGGGACGGACAATAGAGAGTGGAGCACGGGATGGCTGTACCCACCTCACCAGCGAGTGAGGTGGGCTCAGCCCCACAAGAAAGCGGCTTGTTTCCCCACTGACATCCACACCCTCTTAATTAGGGATCTTTCTGTAGTTGGTGCAGAATCACCGCAGGAGACATGGGGCTCTGTGAGGAGGAGACATTAACAGGAGGCATTTTGGACCCCTGGAGCTCTGTGCCGGGACTGCACCTGGAGGGGGAGGGTTTGCTCTAGGCTGCAGCGAAAGGCAGCTAGGAGACACCGAACTGGCTCTATTACTTGGTGGGTTTCTAGCATGGAGACTGCGGGCAGCTGGGCTCCCTCAATCCCCGGCTCCTCTGGTGCTTGCCAGACCCTGAACATTCACCCCCAGTGCTGGAGATCTGCAGATGAGCAGCCGCTGTTTTCTAGGTCCACAACCAAGCCACTGCAGAGGGATTGAGTACCAGGTGGCTCCCTGGGCAGCTCCTTCCCCTAGACCATGGACCCCCACTAGGAGCTCCGCCATTGCATGAACACTGAGTGCTTTCCCAGTAGCGAGGGAGTGGAGTGTGGACCTTGCAGACATTGGGGCAGGGCAGACCATTGCCCATGGGAGCTGCAGAAGCTAGGGCACTGGGCGAGCGAGGGCACCACCGCCTCCTCCTAGCCACTGTCTTTCATGTGGAGAGAAGCAGAAACCACCTCTGGAGAGGAAGAGGCAAGAAAAAGATACTTTCCATCTGCAACCAGCACAGCCCAGTGACTTAACTCGTCAAACCAGTTTTAGGTCAAATTAATTCTCTGGGGCTGGACCCACTAGGAGCAGCCCCCCAGGTGAGGTAGAAAAATCCTAAACAACACATAACAGGCTCCCCCTAGTGACAAAAGAAGCAGCACACCTAGGCTGCTACACAGCCTAAGAACAGTGTGCATGGCATGCCTCTATCCAGACTAAAGCTGAAAGAAGAAATCTAATGATTGATCCAGATGGGAAGAGCTCAGCAAAAGAAACCTGGGAGTATAAAGAATCAAACGGAAATCTTGCCCCCAAAGAGGAATACCAGCTCTCTACCAATGGACACAAACCAGATTCAAAATAGCAACATGTCACAAGAAGAATTTCAAACATGGATCATAAATAAGTTGAATATTATGCAAGAAAAAATGGATAACCAACACAAAGAAACCACAAACAAAATCCAGGACTTGGAAGAAAAATTCACTAAAGAAATCGAAATGTTGAAGAAAAATCAAACTGAACTCCTGGAAATGAAGAATTTATTCAGGGAGCTATAAAACACAGTGGAAAGTCTCAAGAGCAGGGTAGATCAAATAGAAGAAAGAGTCTCAGAGATCGAAGATAACATTGTCCAATTAAATAAGTCAGTCACAGAGATAGAGAAAAGAAATAAGAGAAAAGACCAGAGTCTAGAAGAAATGTGGGATTATGTGAAGAAGCCTAACATGAAAGTTATCAGCATCCCAGAGGGTGAAGAAGACAATAAGCAAGGGTTGGATAAGCTATTTGAAGACATAATTGAGGAAAATTTCCCAGGCCTTGCCAAAACTCTAGATATACAGGTTCAAGAGGCTCAAAGAACCCCTGGGAGATTCATAGCAAATAGGAAGACATCACATCACGCAGTCATCAGACTGACCAAAATATCCACTAAAGAGTCCCTTCTTCGAGCTGTAAGGAGAAAGAAACAAGTAACATACAAAGGAAAGCCCATCAGTATTACACCAGAGTTCTCAACTGAAACCTTACAAGCAAGAAGAGATTGGGGCCCCATTCTCACTCTTCTGAAACAGAATAATGCCCAGCCTAGAATCTTGTACCCCGCTAGGCTAAGTTTTATATACGAAGGAGAAATTAAGACATTCTCAGATAAACAAAAACTCAGAGAATTCACCAACACAAGACCAGCTCTCCAAGAAGTACTCAAAACAGAGTTACACACGGACCAGCACAAGAAAGACCCATGAATGTAAAACTACTCAAAAGTTAAAGATCTAAACCCAGTTATCACAATGGCTCAAGAGGAAAACATAACAATGAAGTTCCACCCAACAAGATGAACAAAAATCCGTCTCACATATCAGTTCTCTCATTAAATGTGAATGGCTTGAATTCCCCACTAAAGAGACATAGACTAGCCCAAGGGATAAAAAAACACAAGCCAAGTATCTGCTGTCTTCAGGAAACTCATCTAACCTGCAAAAATGCATTTAGACTGAAAATAAAAGGGTGGAAATCGATATTTCAAGCAAATGGAAGCCAAAAGAAAGCTGGCATGGCAGTTTTAATCTCCGATAACTTAGTTTTTAAATCAACAAAAGTAATGAAAGACAAAGATGGCTATTATATACTGGTGAAGGATACAATTCAACAAGAAGACATAACTATACTTAATATATATGCACCCAATTTAGGTGCACCCAGATTCATAAAGCACACCCTACTTGATCTGAACTAAATAATAGATAGCAATACAGTAATAGCCAGAGACTTTAACACGCCACTGACAGTACAGGACAAAATCCTTCAAACAGAAAATAAAGAAAGAAATAATGGATTTAAATAGAATGCTAGAACAAATGGGCCTGACTGACATCTACAGGACATTCTACCCAAAATCCACTCAATATACTTTCTTCTCATCAGCTCATGGGACATTCTCTAAGATTGGCCATATCCTAGCACATAAAGCATGTCTTAAAAAATTAAAAAAAAAAAATAGAAATTATACCATGCATCTTCTCAGATCACAGCGGAATAAAAGTAATAATGAACCCTAACAGAAATTCTCATTTCTACTGAAAGTCATGGAAGCTAAACAACCTTCTCCTGAACTATCATTTTATAAATGAAGAAATCAAGATGGAAATCAAAAGATTCTTTGAATTAAATGACAAAGGAGACACAGCTTATCAAAATCTGTGGGACACATCTAAAGCAGTCCTAAGAGGAAAATTTATTTTCATAAATGCCTATATCAAAAATACAGAAAACTTACAAATAGACAACCTAATGAATAGACTCAAAGAGCTGGAGAAAGAAGAACAGACCGATCCCAAACCCAGCAGAAGGGGAGAAATTATTAGGATCAAATAAGAACTAAATGAAACAGACAATAAAAAAACCATAAGGGAGATTAATAAAACAAAAAGTTGGTTCTTTGAAAAGATAAACAAAATAGACACACCTCTGGCTAGACTAAGCAAGAGCAGAAAAGAAAAATCTCTAATAACCTCCATCAGGAACATGAAAGGAGAAATCACGACCCATGCCACAGAGACACATGATATCATCTATGAGTTCTACAAAAATTTTTATGCACACAAACTGGAAAATGTGGAGGAAATGGACAAATTTTTAGAAACACACAGCCTTCCCAGGCTCAACCAGGAAGAAATAGAATTCCTGAATAGACCAATATCTAGATATGAAATTGAAACAGCAATAAAAAATCTTCCCAAAAAGAAAAGCCCTGGTCCAGGTGGGTTCACACCCAAATTTTACCACACCTACAATGAAGAACTGGTGCCCATCCTACATAAAGTATTCTCCAACATCGAGAAGGATGGAATTCTCCCCAACACATTTTACCAAGCCAACATAACTTTGATACCAAAACCAGGAAAGGATGCCACAAAAAAAGAAAACTACAGACCAATATCCCTTATGAATATAGATGGAAAAATTCTCAATAAAATCCTAGCAAATCGAATACAAGTGGTTATCAAAAAAATAATCCATCACGACCAAGTGGGCTTCATCCCAGAGATGCAGGGATGGTTTAACATATGCAAATCTATAAATGTAATTCACCACATAAATTGAAGCAAAAATAAAGACCATATGATTCCTTCAATAGATCCAGAAAAAGCATTTGACAAAATTCAACACCCTTTTATGATAAGAACTCTTAACAAAATAGGCATAGACGGGGCCTATCTAAAAATGATACAAGCCATATATGACAAACCCACAGCCAACATCATACTGAATGGGGAAAAATTGAAAGCCTTCCCACTTAGAACTGGGACCAGACAAGACTGCCCACTGTCCTTATTACTTTTCAACATAGTATTGGAAGTTCTTGCGAGAGCTATCAGGCAAGAGAGCAGAATCAAGGGAGTCCAAATAGGGACAGAAGAGATCCAACTCTCACTCTTTGCTGATGATATGATGTTATATCTGGAAAACCCCAAGAATTCAACGAAGAGACTCCTGGAATTGATCAATGAACTCAGTAAAGTCTCAGGATACAAAATCAATACACACAAATCAGAGGCATTCATATATGCCAATAACAGTCAAACGGAAAACCATATTAAGGACTCAATACCCTTCAAAATAGCAACAAAGAAAATAAAACACCTAGGAATATATTTAACTAAGGAGGTAAAGGACCTCTATAGGGAGAACTATGAAACACTGAGGAAGGAAATCACAGAGCATGCAAATAGGTGGAAAACCATACCATGCTCGTGGATCGGAAGAATCAACATTATTAAAATGTCTATACTACCCAAAGTGATCTACAGATTCAATGCAATCCCTATTAAATTACCAACATCATTTTTCACAGATATAGAAAAACTAATTTTACGCTTTGTATGGAACCAGAGAAGACCCCATTTAGCAAAAACAATTTTAAGCAATAAAAACAAAATGGGAGGTATAAATTTGCCAGACTTCAAACTATACTACAAGGCTGTGGTTCTTAAAACTGCTTGGTATTGGCACAAGTGCAGGGACACAGACCAGTGGAAAACAACAAAAAATCCAAATATAAAACCATCCTCACATAGCCATCTAATGTTTGACAAAGCAGACAAAAACATACTCCGGGGAAAAGATTCCTTTTTCAATAAATGGTGCTGGGAAAACCGGATAGCCACATTTAGAAGACTAAAACAGGACTCACAGCTTTCACCTCTCACAAAAATCAAATCACAGTGGATAACAGACTTAAACCTTAGGTGTGAAACCATTAGAATTCTAGAAGAGAATGTAGGAAAGACTCTTACAGACATTGGCCTAGGCAAAGAATTTATGAAGAAGATCCCTAAGGCAATCACAGCAACAACAAAAATAAATGAATGGGACCTGATTAAATTAAAAAGCTTCTGCACAGCCAAAGAAACAGTCACAAGAGCAAACAGACAACCTACAGAATGGGAAAAAATTTTCACATACTACACATTAGATAAAGGACTGATAACAAGAATCTATTTAGAACTCAGGAAAATTAGTAGGAAAAAATTGAACAACCCTATCTAAAAGTGAGCAAAGGACATGAATACAAATTTTTCCAAAGAAGATATAAGAATGGCTAACAAACATATGAAAAAATGCTCAATATCTCTAATCATCAGGGAAATGCAAATCAAAACCACAATGAGATATCACTTAACCCCGGTGACAATGGCCTTTATCAAAAAGTCCCAAAACAATACATGTTGGTGTGGATGCAGAGACACAGGAACACTCATACACTGCTGGTGGGACTATAAACTAGTGCAACCCCTGTGGAAATCATTATGGAGATACCTTAAACAGATTCAAGTAGACCTACCATTCGATCCAGCAATCCCATTATTGGGCATCTACCCAGAAGAACAAAAGTCATTCTATAAAAAAGACACCTGCACCCGAATGTTTATAGCAGCACAATTCACAATTGCAAAGATGTGGAAACAACCCAAATGCCCATCAATTCATGAATGGATTAGTAAAATGTGGTATATGTATACCATGGAGTATTACTCAACTATAGGAAATAACAGTGATATAGAATCTCTTTTGTTCTCCTGGATAGAGTTGGAACCCATTCTATTCAGTGAAGTATCCCAAGAATGGAAAAATAAGCACCACATGTACTCACCAGCAAATTGGTTTCCCTGATCATCACCTAAGTGCACATTTGGGAGTGACACCAATTGGGTATCGGACTGCAGTGGGGGGGGGTGTGGGGGGAGGAGATGAGTGTATACCTACATGATGAGTGTGATGTGCACTGTCTGGGCAATGGACACACTTGAAGCTCAGCCTCGGGGGAGGGGGGCATGGGCAATACATATAACCTGAACTTTTGTACCCCCATAATAAGCTGAAATTAAAAAAAATAAAATTGAAGCCAAAAAATAAAATAAAATAAAATAATTATCACACTCCTTACATATATTTAAAACAGGAATAAAATCCACTGCATTAAAAAATAATATTAATAAAAATAAAAAAAGTATTTGCAGCATTATGAAAGTATGTTTTAATTTATCTGACTTAAAAAACAATACATTTTAACATCAAAAGTACTTCATTATCATAAAATAATTTTCAAATCCTATTGGTTTTAAAAATTAAAGCTCTGGTCAGTTTGAAAACATATTGACCCTCTGGTTATTATACACATTTGCCAATTCCATAAATATGCAAAATAATACCCAGGCTATCCATTCTCCAATATTCATTGACTAGAATAATGGTAGATATGAAATTCTCCCATTTTGTTTCTGGAACACCTGTTTGGCCATCATTATTGCTGTGCATAAAAAAGTTGCTTACTGAAATTTCATTCCTACTTAAGCAAGATCATCCTATGATTCTATTTATGGAATCATGTGAAATATGTTAGCATTGACTATTATGAGACTCTACCTCACAGGATATACACTTACAAATTATGGATATATATTAATTTTAAATATACTTTAAAATTATTATATTTGCCTCAATTAAATTTATATATTATCAACAAGTTGATCAATTATAATTATGTCATTCATATCAATATTCATGAATGCTTCTTTCTAGTGTTCTAAATTTAGGTTTAAAAAAATCAATAAAATTGTTAAAACTTTAGTAATACCAAGAAAAACATTTAAAAATGGGTAAAATACAAATCACTAACATCAGAAATGATATAGAGAATGTCACTATAGATATTGCAGCTTCTAAAAATTAATAAGGGAATTCTATGAACAAATAATATATTTCAGTAACTATAAAAATAATTGCATTTGTAATTTAA
Source organism: Eulemur rufifrons (assembly GCF_041146395.1). Lineage (NCBI taxonomy): Eukaryota > Metazoa > Chordata > Mammalia > Primates > Lemuridae > Eulemur > Eulemur rufifrons. The sequence continues at coordinate 17,661,113 of NC_091001.1, forward strand.
AATCACCGAGAAAAAATCAGCAACCAAGATAATTTCACTGGAGAACTATACCTAACAATTAATAGTTAACACCACATCTAAACAATCTCTTGCTGAACATAGAATAGGAGGGAGGGAAGATTTCTCAATCCAGCATATGAAAATAGGTTTTCAATGACAGGAAAAACAAAGAAGTACAAAAATTACATAAAATAAAACTATAGAACAATATCTATGAAGAACTTAGACACAAAAATTATTACCAAAGTATTAGTAAATAAAATCTGGCAATATATGAAAAGAATTTTATATCATGACCAATGGGGGTTTATTCTAGAAATACAAGATGCTTTAATATTTGAAAAAAATCTATTTCATCCACAATATTATAAAGCTAAATAACAAACATTATATAATCATGTCAACTTATTCAGTGAAAGCATTTAACAAAATTCAATTCCCATTTTGATAAATATTCTCAGCAAGTTAATGATTATAGGAAAATATCCTCAACTTGATAAAGAGTATCTACAAATAACTTAAACAACTAACATTATACTTACTGATGAAGAAATGAGTGTTTTCCCCTAATATCAAGATCATGGCAAGAATGTCTGCTATCACCACTCTTATTCACATAATACTGAAAGTTCTAGCTTCTGCTATAAGGTAAGTAAAGAAAATAGAAGCCATACTGATGGGAAAAGAGTAAACTCTTTGCAAATGACTGGATTGAATATAAAAATCCAAAGGAACCTAAAACAAAATGAACAAAAAACTTCCTAAATTAATAAGGAATCTCAGTTTGCAGGACACAAGGCCAATACATTAAGATTGGTTACATTTCTACTTACTAGCAATGAACATATGCAAACTAAAACTAAAACACAAAATCCTACACAATCACTCCAGAGACAATGAAATATATAGATATGCTGTTACCAAAACACATATAGGATCTGTATGTCAAAATTAAAAAATACTGGTAAATGAAATCAAAGAAAACCTAAATAAATGATGAGACATAATGTGTTCATGGGTGGGAAAACCCAAGGTTAATAAGCAAACAAAAAAGATATCAATTCTCTTCAAAACTGATCTATAGTTTAAGGCAATTCCTGCCAATATCATGTTGTAGATGTAGACAAGCTTTATCTAAAATTTATTTGGAAAGGTAGAGGCCTTAGAATATCTAAAACTATCTTGACAAGGAAGAATTAAATGAGAAGAAATAGTCTACCCAAACTTACAGCTCACTAAAGATTTTTGTGTAATCAAGATGATATAGTATTACCAGAGAAATGGACACATGAATTAATGAAACAGAATACAGAACACAAAAATAGAGATACAGGAATATGCCCAGGTGAATTTTGGCACAGGTGTAAAATCAATTTAAATGAGGAGTAATAGATTACCTAGATTACCATCATGTGATGCTGGATAATTGAACATCCATAGACCAAAAAAATAAAATAAAATTAAGCTGGACTTAAACATCAAACCTTATAATGAAAATCAACTCAAAATCAACTATGGTCTTAAATTTAAAATGCAAAGCTATAAAATTTTAGGAAAAAAAAAATTAAAAACATAGGAGACAATCCTGAGGATCCAGAACTAGACAAAGGATTATTAGACTTGACACCAAAAGTACGATCCATGAAAAAAATAAAGTCATGAACTGGATCTCATCAAAATTAAAATTTTCTATGTAAAAATCCATATAAAGAGGATGACAAGACAAGCTAGAGACAGGCGACAATATTTGCAAAACACATATCTGTCCTAGGACTGTATACAGAATATACAAAGAACCTTAAACACTCACCAATAAATATATCAAACCATCAAAATAAAAAATCGGATGGGCAGAGGAAATGAACATTTTACTGAAGATAATATACAGATGTGAAAGAAGCACATGAAGACATGTTAAATCCTTAGCCATTAAGAAAATGCAAATTAAAGACACAATAAAATATTACTACACACCATCAGAATAACAAAAAAAAAAGTGACAGTCACACCACACATTCTGGCAAGGATCTGTAAAAACCAGATCATTCATTCAATGCTGATGGGAATGTAAAGAAGTACAGCCACTCTGAGAAAACTGTTGGCCATTTATTATCTTGAGCATTTATGCTACAGAAATCAAAATTTGTTTATGCATATATCAGTACACAATTGTTCACAGAAGTTGTGTTCATAATGGCCTAAGTACAGAATCCTTCAACAGATGGTGAAAATGCTTTGGTACCTGCATAGCATGGAACACTACTCAGAAATAAAATTGCTCAAACATTTAATACACGCAATTTGTATGAAATTTGAGGGAATTATATGAAGCTCTGGAGAGAAGTAGATATGATTATGAAAGGGAAAAAGGGGCCTTTTGGCAATGAAATTGCTCAATATCTTGACTGTAGTAGCAGACACATTAACCTAAACATTTAATAAAGTTGTATAGAATTAAATGCCACATATGAGTACAAGAAAATATGAGGAAATATAAATATATTGGTGGATTGTGGTTGTGGTATTATATCATAGTGTACAAGGGGTATATAGAAAAATTGTATCTAGGATTATATTGCTCACTGCTGCATTTGAATCTATTATTATCTCAAAGCTTTCAATTAAAAGTGATTATAAGTTTGCAAGATAACTTCTATGAACCCCTTTTTGAAATTGTTTACTTTTAATTATTCTGTATTCATAACAGTTGTACATATTTAATGGGGTATATGTGAAATTTTAATATAAGCATGCAATGTGTAATGATCAAATCATGGTAATTGGGGTATCTGTCACATCAAGCATTTATATAATGATTTCTTTGTGTTAGGAACATTCCAATTCAACTCTTAGCTATTTTGAAACCAACAATAAAATGTGGTGCATACACATAATATACTGTTAGCCATATAAAAGAATGAAATTCTTTCATTTGCAACAACATGGATGGGCCCAGAGGACATTATGTTAACTGTAATAAGCCAGACATGGCAAGACAGATATCACATGTCCTCTCTCCTACGTGGGGGCTAAAATACAATTGAACGCATGGAGATAGAGTGTAGAAAGATGTTTACCAGATGCTGGGAAAGGTAGTGGGGAGAAGGAGACAAAGAAGGGACAGTAAAGGGGTACAAAGTATAGTTAGAAAGAATAAGCTCTAGTGTTTGGTAGCAAATAGGGCAACTATAGTTCATAACAATTTATGAGCATTTTCATTACTATATGTTTCTGACTATGAAGGGATAGGAAATTATGACTATGGAGGACTATGAACCCGTGACAAATATCTATATTATGTCTCAGCCTATGAAAGACTAAATAAAGAAGTCAATTTAAAGTGAGGGGAGTGAGTATAAATTCATGAGATGAGCTATCAGGTGATCATATAAGACCTCTACTTGTGAGGTTTTCTAGGAGAATCTGGAGAACTGTACATCCTAAATAGTTAAACTTGTATTTTCTTACAAGTATGACATTGAATACTAATAATATAGATATTAATAGGTGTTAAGAGAAAAATATATTCGTTGCACAACTGGATACTGAATTGATAACAATGTGAACATTTCTTTTATCTAATAATTAATAGAGACTAATGTGAGTTTTTATTTTTAAGTCTCCAAAAGGGGGAGATAAAATATAACCCCCAAAAATCGGAGTGTACGTGTGTGTGTGTGTGTGTGTCTGCACGCTCACTGGCAGGATCTTTTAGAACTAACATTCTTTGGAATATATTTTTGCAAGAGTTGGTTTAAATTAGCACTGACCAACACTGTTTCTCCAGTAATTTTTACTTTTATGCTTCAGTTATCTAAGTGCTTCCTTTCACCTCTTGCCAGATACGTAAAGTATTTGTTTTGTTACTTTCTTTGCTTATTTTATGAAGGTCTAGAGAGAAAAACAATAAAAGTTTTTCTCAACTAAAAAAGCATATGCAAGAATTACTTTAAGTACATTTTAATTTATTTTTTCCTCAGTAAATAGATATTGCAGTCGCTTGGCTTTTTTGATATGGCAATATGTAGGTCAGCAATTAAATTTAAATATAATCTTATTCTTGACACAATAAAAATAGGAACATTCATAGTATTCCGTGTATGAGGCATTATTTTTCTACTTCTGCCTGCTCTCATATTTTTATTTAAATTTGATAATTCATGATATTAAAATGCCTTTGTGATCTGGAGCAATTCACTAAAACCGTGATTCCCTAAAGTCATCTTGTTCCAAGCACAGTTATTTATTCTCATTTCATTGCAGTGATTTGATTTAGCATAATGCTGATCTGACTCTATTTTTGACTCTGAATTTTATTGTAGGCATGTGTCAGCTTATTTCTAAAGTTGTTATACATAAGCCCCTCTCAAAGATTCACTGTCCTATTTTGTGGTCTCTTTTCAGAAAACGCTCCATTGAGAGCAATGGCCTTGACTTAGCTCTTTAGGTGTCTCACCAATCAGGATGCAAGTTCCATTTCTGGTGGAATTAACTCTTCAAACAAACATGTTTCTATAAAGAGAGCAAAGCTGAAGGTTCATTAATATTCAGGTTTGCTGTAGATGAGAGGCTTCTCTTAAGCACATTAATCTTATCTTTTCTTATGAGCATGCTTTAACAGTGACCCAAGCCAAGTGCCTTCATGTAGCTTTCTTCCTTTTGGGACTCAAAAATTGCAATGCAGAGATTTTTTTTTTTCCTGAAAATCAAGTGCTCTAGGTTTTTTCTTTATCCTGAACATTCAATTATTATACCTACACAAATTAACATTGATATGGCACAGAACTTAGGGACAAGTGTGTAACTTGTGTGTACAATGTTGAAGTTTATCTTGCTCCCCCCTAAAATGAATAAATATCTCATTAGGCTGGCTTGGAAATAGTCTCAGGATTTCTTATTGTGGAATTTATAATCTACATTAATTTATAAAGAAATACCAAGGAAAAATTCTATGATTAATCTATATTAATTTATGTCTTCCTGTATTCTTCTCCCCTCAATATTTACTAGAATTTATTTTCTTTTAAAAATAGTAATCAATGTGAAGCCATGTGGCTTTTCTTTTTAATTTATATAAATTTATTAGATATAAAAATAATTTTCATATGTCTGCTTTTGATATCTATCACATAAATAATGTACATTTTACCCATTTAGGAATTTCTCATCATCCACCCTTCTCCCTCCCCCTCCCCCTCCAAGCATCCATTGTCTATCAGTCCATTCTCTATGTCCATGTGTACACATTTTGTAGCAACCACTTATGAATGAGAACATGCAATATTTGTCTTTCTGGATTGTTTCACTTAAGACAATGACCTCCAGGTCCATCCATGTTACTGCAAAAGACATAATTTCATTTTTTATGGCTGATTAATATTCCATGTTGTTACGTATGTGCCATTTTCTTTGTCCAATCATCTGTTGATGTACACTTAGGTTGATTCCACATCTTTGCTATTGTGAATAGTGCTGCAATAAACATACAAGTGCAGGTTATCTTTTTGATATAATAATTCCTTTTTCTTTGCATAGCTACCCAGGAGTGGGATTACAGGATCTAATGGTAGTTTTATTTTCTGTTCTTTGAGAAGTCTCCATACTGTCTTCCAAAGAGGTTGTACTAATTTATGTTCCCACCAACACGTGAAGAGTTCCCATTTTTCTGCATCCTCGCCAACATCTCTTATTTTCTGTGTTTTTATGAGTAGGCATTATGACTAGGGTAGGATGATATGTCATGGTGGTTTTGAAGAAACAGGCCACACATCAACGTTATTGTAAAGAAAATTTGGTCTTAAATATGAATTTCAAATTGAAAATCACAGTATCAGATACATTAAATTCCAGGCATTGATTTGTTAATAAGCTGTTTGTTTTGCAGATGAGTAATTCTGTGTTGATTGTTTCAGGTTTAAGTACCAGTAAGGTTTTGTGTAATCATTCTTCCAAAAATTCTGCAGAAACTTCTGTGCACCCATCATTTCTATTAGGTTCCTGATGTTTACAACACACTTCTCCTCTTTGATTTTAATTAGCCTTCATAACAGTCCATGAGCAAAGAAGTATATGTATTATTATCTCCATTTTAAAAATTGAGAAATTTAAATGTTTAAATGTTTTATCACTGTCAAATAGCCAGTTAAATCAGAGGGGCATCCTAGCATCATTCATGCATTGCATTCAATAGTTGTTGCCTTTTCATTCCTGATTTCTTATAAGTATAAATGTAATGATATATTCTTCAATAAACCTGTTTTCTCCTTCTTATAATTTGAATTTGGAGAGTATGGGGGTAATAGATTATTCTAGTAGTTTTTGAGAATTTAGATGGGCAAAGTTTGCAAGACAGACAACACTGGAATACCTTTCTGTATAGAAACACTTGATGAAATGGAGTATTGGCCCATTTGACATTGATTTGATGAGAAAGACCAGGGACTTCAATGTAAAGTGGAAAATTAGAAGGATGTGAATGATATCAAGCAATCTGGAAAGCTCCAGGAATAACACAGAAGCATTTAATGCAAGAGAGACACTAACAGACTAGCTAAGCAAACTAAAACTAAATTAAAACTGTAATGTTCTGGCCATTTCCCTCCTGTCTTACCGCTTTAAATGCATCCTTTAATTACATTTACCATCACTCTAGAATGCTGTGGCTGACAATATGCAAACCATAGTTCTTTGTTAGTTGGAACTGCATTAGATACACGCAATAGAAGACATAGAGGAGAAACTGAAAAGAGACTTTCTTCTTTTGTTTTGTACTCTGTTCCTGGTAGGATCCCTTAGGAACAGCAACCCTCAGCCCAGCCACAGCAGTTTAGTAAGCATCATCAGTTCATTCCAGCCTTTATCATCCTTCAGCACTTTTTTCAGAGATACTAACAGCAACCAGGACACACCCTCTCATATGAGTTTTGAGCCCCAGCTATGTGATGTCCCTTCCCTGAGCTTCTATGTTCTGTTAATGCCAATTGCATCCTGTTCTTTTCCCCACCATAGACACAATAGCTGTTTCTTATAATTATTATCTCTGAGTTACTCAAGGTCCACCTTATCTATTTAGGTTCCTAATATCTGTGTAACAAGCTCCTTGTAATAAATTATCTCTGTTGAAATAACTAAGATGGTTTTGATTTTCCTACTTGGTCCTAATAAAAACAAGGCTATTCCAAGAAAAGGTAATATGAACATATAAATAAAACCCTTAAAAGTATATACATTTTTTCTCAATTGGTATATCACTATTTCTAGGCATTTCTTAGTCATGCTTGTCCTTAACTCAGATTGAGAATTTTTCTTCTTTTCTAAGCATCTTTGTGAGAGAATAAGAATTTTAAAATGAGGCCAGAGTCATCTTTCTTTTTTTTTGGTCTTAATCTTCATTTGAATGTATAGTCACAGAAAATTGTTACCAGAAAATAGACTTTGAACATTTGGAAATGGGGCTCATTTAGGGCTGACCTCTAGTTGGTGTATATGTGCCTGTGTTTGTGTCTTCATGTGCATCTAATTATTTTTTAGTGAAATTATATATAATCCAAATAGTAACTGTGCATCATAAAAATTACATGAATAAAATTTGGAAATAGAATTAAACCTTATAGTACAGTTTTCTTTTCAAAGTTCTTTATCATTTGTTGCCAATATTAAAATCATTGCTATAGTGATGCTAAAATTGCACTACACGGTTCCAAAAAATTGAGTCAAATGCTCTTAGGTAATTAATTTTAGTCATATTCTGAAACATCAAGATTTCAACAATTTAAAAACCATTTGTTGGCATGGAAACATCAACTTAATTAAAACAGGATTAAACTAATTAACCTAAAACATATTGTACTACTGAGTGTTTAATTTAGAGTACTTTGGAAGGAAAAGAACATTTTTCATAATCATTTTAGGTCTTTTATCTAATGGAAGTGTTTAGGTTTTATAATGGACCTACACATGCACTGATGTCTCCAATGACTGCTTTCATGGGAAGAGGATGGTTATGAAGAAGGTTTCCATTAAACAAAATGCCAGTTTTCTTGCAGGGATTCAGAGAGCAGAGCAATTTATGAAAATTGCCTTTTGTTTTTGCTTAAGCATAGTATCCAGGAGATTTAAGAAAAAAGCCATAGTGTTATCCTTTTTTTTGTTTTTTACATTTTATCCCAATAGACTAAGATTTATGTCATATAACAAGGAAAATCACAACATGATGAACCACAAAGATAAAACATGGGTTAGAGTAGGATAGTTAAAAATTTGTGATGATATTTAATAGATTTTAATAACCATTATTTTTTACAGCAAGATGCTCATAATTGCCTAGGTGGTATTCATTACATACATTTTAGATTGTCTAAAAGTTTTTAAATCAATGCTTTTTTTGTTTTGTTTTGTTTTACTTTTTTGTCCTTTTTACCAATACTGAGTGCTTACCATTTTGTAGGCTCAACTTTGAACAATTTTAAAAGATCAATTGGATGTGTCTTTACTTTTTGGCTGCCACATCAACATTACCCATTCTTTCAGTGCAAATATAATCCTCTCATTTCCTATGCTTTGATGGAGCTGATTTATACCTTTAACTCTAAGGTAGTGAGGAGGCTTTATAATGTGTCAACCAGGCTAAACTACATTTCCCAGAATTCTCTTGCTTGTGTTATTTCTAGCTGGAGTGACCATATGGAAGATTCTTGGGAAATTTGGAAGACAGAAATGAAACAGCAGCCATTTTGTGACTAATACACATTATTGCTGACTCACTCACCTTCTTAGGCTGAAATAAATAACATTGGGTTTGTAACTGTTCAACTTTTTGCTGGATTCTCCTATAATTCCTCTAACTCCTGAACTAGGTGTATATGCGTGTGTGTGTGGCGGGGGGTGTATGTGTGTGTGTGTGGTGTGTATGTGAGTATGTATGCGTCAGTGTTTATCTCAGTGAGGAAGACTTCTAGTTTGTATAGTACACCAGACAACAAAGGCAAGAAGGACTGACAAGATAAATCTCTCCTCCTGGGCTTTGAGTTTATGCATTTGTGTTTCAGCCTTCACTGTACATTCATCTTACCTTCCTCACTGCTTGCCTTGTGGATTTCAAGCTCTAGTTTTAGAAATGAAGACAACAGCTCTACAGAGAATGCTTAACTCACTCCGACAATTGTGCAAAGCCAAATTCCTAATCCCCGATTTATTATACCTGGTAGTTATGAGGTTATGTTTCTGAATAAGGGAGTGATCCCCAACTGCCTTTTTGGCACCAAGGACTGATTCCGTGGAAGACAATTTTTCCACGGATGTGGGGTTGGACTTGCAGCGGAGCTCTGCAGCCCCATCCTTAACAGGCCACGGATCAGTAATGGGTCCATGGCCCCGGGGGTTGGGGACTGCAGAGAGGATGTGTAACCTAGGTGCCATAGCGAGTAAACAGAGCCCATTTTGCTAGGCACCATGGCAATTTGTTCAGGGGTTGATGCTTGACTGAATTTGGTCAATGTCATTACAATAACTCATGCATTAGTCAATACTCTTTTACCCTCTATACTGAGATTTTCCATTAGTGCAACTGAATGGTTGATCAATGGTACAAATCTAACTTCATATAAACCACAGTTCCTTGAATGATTTATCAATGGTACAAATTTCACTTCATATTTCCCACAATTCCTTGAGTGTGTTATTCTTATGCCCATTTTACTCATCAGGTATGTGGTAACTGAGGTTTTGAAAAACTAATTTACCCCAGGTTACACAACTGGTTACTATAGGAGATTAATTTCAACATAGGTCCATTTACTTTCAAATCCAGTTGTATTTTGCATGATTGATTAAAGTATTTTCATGATTATCATAATGATCCATTGCTTTCAGAAAGCTTTTCTATAAGTAAAATGATAGCTGTAATTTTTAATTTGGGGAAAGTGTTGAGCACCTATAAAAAAACAACCGTATTCTCCAGCATATTACCTTCTTCTATGGCAGGGCTTTGGATTGCATTAAGTAATTCTTTGCTTGAAGACATGGATTCTGGACAGGTCCTCTTATTTGAGACTGGTATTTTTTTCTCTTTGTGTCATAGGCTATTTATACTTTCAGGAAAGAAAGAGTTTGTCAGAGTTTTCATCAGATTCAGTAAATCAACCAGTTGTTCTTTGGCATGAGGAGAAATATCTCATGAGCTCCTTTTATTCACGTGAGCCTTTTTCTTTATTTCAAAGTATTATGGGGGTACAAATGTTTTTGGTTACATGGATAGCCTTTGTAATGCTTGAGTCAGTGTTAAAAGTGTGCCTGTCAACTTGTCAACAAGATAGTGTTCATTGTACATATTAGGTAGGTTTTTGCCTATCCTGCTTCCACCTCCCTTCTACTTAATTTCCATTGAGTTTCACTTCCCTCTATGCACATGTGCTCCTCAGGTAGTTCCAATATAATAGTGAGTACATGTGTCATTTGTTTTTCCATTCTTGTGATACTTCATTTAGGATAATGGTCTCCAGTTCCATCCAAATACTACTCAACCATGAAGAAGGATGATTCATATGAGCCTTATTAATAGAATTTGATTCATGAATTTATTTCTTTTATGTTATGTGAATATGTATTTTCATATTAGAATATTACTTGAACATACTTTCCTTAAACCAGAGAGTTCATATAAATTTGCATTAAATCTTACAATCTATGTGCTACTAAAGTCAAGTTCATCCTTCAGGACCTATTGGGAAGAAAGCAAAACAGTGCATTTATTACATTCACGGTGGGTTTAAGATAAGTCCTGTAAAGTTTTAGAAAAATATAGTCATATTTTTTATTTAGTAAGTGTTTCATAATTGTGAAGACCTTTCTTCCAATGAAAACCTATTCCCATTTGGCATTTTGGAAGATATTGCTGATGTAAAGAAAATTAAAGCCCCCTACTTGCTGTTGAAGAACTTCAAGATTAGGAGAGGCAGACAATAAAATAAACATGGACACAAAAGTGGTGGCCTATTCCAAGTGTTCTTAGACCACAGCAGGCAGGTTGCTTAACTGAGTTTGTGTTGGGGATGGAGTGGTAGGGAAAAAGCCATTTGTGTTGAGATTTGAAGGCTAACTAGAAGCTAATAAGGCAAAATAAGAGGGTGACAGAAAAGAATTTCAAATAGAAGGAATAACATATGCAAAAGTTCAAAGTTGTAAGAATGATAAGTAGGAGCAGAATGGGCAGATAATGAGATTAAGGAAATAGAAGTGCAGGTAACGGGTTTGTGTGTCCTATACCAAGGAAACTATCTATGAAAAAGGAAATTATTGAGGCACTTTAAGGATGAGATTGGCATAATCAAGGAGATTATTTAGGAGAAAAGTAGAGAATGGGTTGAAGAGAAAGAAAACAGGAGATGGAGAAGCCACTTGGAAGACTGTAGCAGTAGTCCAGAGACAACAAGATAAGAGACAGAACTAAGGCAGAGAATCTACGCTTACATCAAAGGATTTTGGCATAGATTTAAAAGTACATATAAAAATAAAGGAAATCTATTGACATAGATTGGAAACCACATAGGAAATTAAAGCACAAAATTTCAAATTGTAAATAAATAATATTGATATTTGTTTATATAGTGTTCACTCTAAAAGGTAAGAACTATTTTAAGTGTATCCCTATATAACTCAATTGATTCTCAGAATAACTCTTAAACATATACATTTTTATAATTCCAATGTTTACAATTAAGAATGAGTCACAGAAGTTCAGCAATTTGTCGGATGTCAGCCAGCTTGTGTGACGGGGCTGATAATCTAATCTAGATATCCAGAGCGCTTGGTCCAGATTTCAAGATTTCCAAACCATGCACTCCATTAACAGCTAAGGTTCCTTGAGCACCTCCTGTGTGCCAACACTGCAGTAAGCACTTGAATCCTTACAATAACCTGAATTAGTTGCTTTTGTTGTCTCCGTTTTACTTATGAAGAAGCTGAAAATTAGTGTCTCAGTAAAATCATTAGTAACAACAAAAAAGCAACTAATAAAATTAGCTTCTGAGCAAAATGGCACAAATATGAAGAGAGGGAACCAGGACTCAATGACATCTCTGTCTATTCCAAACAATATTTTTAATGCCATGGATTTCAATTCCAGAAAATGCTATGTGTTATGCACTATGCCAGATATTTGTTATACAACGAAGAAGAAAAGAGAATGCTTTTCTAGTAAGAAAACCAGAGCATGAATATTTATTTAGTGCACTGTGCTTTATGCTATAATATTAGGAAAAAAAGAGCCTTGTTAGAAAGAAAAAATCATAAGAAAAGGGGATACATTAAAATCATTAACAAAGTCCTGGTTATATTTTGTTTAGTATTAACGAATTTGTAAACATGGATTTTCATTGTGAATGGCTAGATATATAAGCTTAAAAATGTCCATCAGAGCTGGCAAAAAGCAAATTTTCTTTAAATTATTTGAACAATTCCCCTCATGCCTTGAGAGAAATCTATTTATCATCTCCTCAATTCAACAGATACCTGTGGGTACCCAATTCTATACTGAAGTTTCAAAATATGGATTCCATTTTTTAAGAACTTGAAGTCTTAATCGACTATTTCCTACATCTGTATTGTAATCAGCTGTAAGAATATTATGTCTTTTTTGTATTATTAAATAAAGCAGGAACACAGTCTTATTGACGAGATTAGAAAAGATTGAGGAATAGTTTTTTTTTAATATAGCCACATATTATCAAGAGATTATTTCAGAAAGAGTAGTAGAAATGATGTTTTTTTCTTATTTTCTATTGTTTGTATGTGTGTGGAAGGGAAAATATGAACAAAAGTACAGAGATGGCAAAAAATGAATTATCCTCAAGAAACAAAAAGCATTGTATTTGGTTGGTGCATTGGAAAAATAAAGGGGAATGATGAGAGATATGTTATAAAATGTAAGTGAAGAAGGGCTGAAAGGGGCATTGGCTATCAGACTAAGTCATTTGTGGGTTTTTTTGGCAGGAAATACTGGAGAATTTTAAGCAGAGGGTAGGTTGGACACACTTATTGGCACAGGGTTTGCATTTATCATCCACCTCACTGCAATATTTAATATAAATTTGTTAAGGACCTACTATGTTCATGGTGATACAAACAGGCCTTTCCCTCTAAATAATGCATAATCTAGCTGTTGAGTCAAGAGAGAAATCTTTAAGAATAATGACACGCAGCAGCTCCACACAATTAGTAAGTGATGTCAGTGCTGCTGCTGAAAATGATTAATTAAAGTCTGAACTACTGACTATTTACATCATCAAAGCATCAACAACTGCATTTGCTTCCCTCCCCTTTGACTGTGACTGTGTGAGCCATTAGAATTGCCTATTGCAATTTATTTTACTTCTTTTCAGCTGCTTCAGAAACCCAGCTTTAGGCAATTAATTGCAGAAGCCATTTTGTGAGGTAGATTAGTGGCAAAGAGAAGCAAAATAACTGAAGTGACTACGTCAAGAATTTTTTTCCCTATCACACATGTAACCTCACTGCTTCACTTTCCCACATGGTCATGGTACATTCATACAATGCACTGGGACTACAACAAAAAACAAGGAAGACAAAATTTCACACTGTCATGGGGCTTACATTTTAGTAGAAGGGGGAGGCAGAAAGTTAACAGACAAACTGTACCTACACATATACATGTACATTCGTATGTGTGTGTCTATCAACCATCTGTTTGTCATCTGTGTAACTATCTGTATTAGAGATTTCCAGAGAAACAGAAGCAACGTGTATATGTGTATTTATTTATAAAAGGAGATTTATGTGTATATATGTATGTATTTGTGTATAAATGCATATATGTATGTATACATATATATAAAGATGTTTATATGAGTGTATGCATATAGAGAGGGGTATGTAGTTATGAGTTTATCATAAGGAATTGTCTCATACAATTATGGATGTTGACATGTCCCAGGATCTGCAGGGTGACTTGGCAAGCTGGAGACCCAGCAGAACTGATGGTGTGGCTCTAGTCCTAAGGCTGGCAGGCTAAAACCCAGGAACAGCTGATATTTCAGTTCAGATTTAAAGGCAGGAAAAAGCCCAATTTGAAGGCTGCTAGGCAGAATGAATTCTCTCTAACTTGGGAAACGGTCAGCATTTTTGTTTTATTCAAGCCTTCAACTAATTGGATGATGCCCCCTCAGATTTGGGAGGGTATTCTGCTTTACTAGATATACTTGTAAATGTTAATTTGATCCAAAAACACCTTCACAGAAACACCTCGAATAATGTTGGAACAAATATCTGGGTACCCTATGACCCAGTCAAGTTGACATATAAAATAGCCATTACTCTACTGATCCATTTATCTCTCTATAATGTTAGAAAATGTTAAGTGCTATGGAAAATAAGAAAGAAAAGGAGATCGGACATACTGGACTTGTTTGTAGACAGTTGCACATTGAAATATGACTGATGTGGTGCTTCACAGAGATGATGTTTTAGTAAACAGCTGAGGGAGCTTGAGGTGAGGGAGAAGAAGACAAGGAAAAAAAAATCTAGGAGAGCTTTAAGTGTAGAAGGAGTAGTAAGAGCAAAGGCTCTGCAGGAGTCAGTCTGGAATGTTCCAGGATCATGAAGGAAGCTAGTGTGGTTGCAGTAGAACCTGCAAGTAATATAAGATGAGCTTGGAGAGATAATGGAATTCAGATCACATAGCATTTTCTAATCCATTGTACAGTTTTGTCATTTACTCAGAGTGAAATGGGTCCTAACTGGAGAGTTTTCAGCATGCAACTGACATAATCTGATGTACATTTTTACAGATTCATTTTAGCTATTCTATTAAGCGTAGATTAAAGTGTGGCAAGAGTGCATGTAGAGAGCCCAGTTCGGAGGTTATTGCAATAATACAGGTGAGAGATCATGGTGGCTTCAACCAGAGGTATAAAAGCAAATGGTTAAAATTAAATGAGGTTACAATGTTTCTTCAGAAACCATGTACATAATAATCACATAAAAATCACTGATTAATTTTAAAATTTACATAAATCTTATGCCATCATAAATCTGTTTATCCTAAAACCTTGAGTGTAAAACTAAATTGTATTTATTTTATTAAATGTTTTAATTATTTGCCAAAATAATACTGTGCTTATCTCAGAGGAGTTGACCACATATTTGCATAGATATGTGAGCTAAAAATGTGCAGCAAATGAGAGAGAAGAGATGATTTTTTTTTTTAATACTATAATGTCAGGATTGCTCTTTTATCCCTAATGTGGCATGTAATAGATGTGGCTGTGCCTAGTAGGGGACTGAGGTTCTCTGTCAGCTATGTTGTTATGCTCTGCAGGAATATTTAAAACCATTCATACAGCTCAAAATCTCTAAGAATTTTCATATTACTTTGTGACTTCATTTGGAATATAAATATCAATGACCTTTGCAGAATCAAATAAAGAAAACTTTTCAGTGAAATTGCCCCTTGCCTGCAACTAAGAAAACATCAGTAGTCTATGGTGTTGGAAGCCTTCCCTTTTTGATCATCTTGAGCATTCTTTTATCAAACACATTATTTTAATTAGATGTTGTAAACTCAAGTAGTGGAGGTAGGAAGGGTGTCTATTTAGTTCACGATGATTCTCTTTCCAGGGGCCATAAGGTTTCAACCTCAGCCACTTTTAGAAACGATTCTTAATTTCCCTAGCAAAATCAAGAGGCCTGAAAGCAAGCTGCCTTCGGATTGCCTTACCCCACCACGACAGCCGACAGCCACCGTAAATAGTTAATGTGTGGAAAACTTCCCAAGATAAATCTGTTTGTGTGCTTTCTCTCCATTTTATTGTACAGGCACTGAAGCTTGCCACTATAATTCCATAATTTCTTCTCGCTCTGTTTGTGGGGCTGGGAAAATGTGAGTTCAGATCACTCTCTTATAAAGTCCCTCTGAAGTGAACAGAAATAAAGTCATAGTTAAAGTTAAAGAGACAGAAAGGGAGAAAGGCCAAGGGAGGAGAGAGAGAGAGAGAGAGAAAGAAAGTGAGGGAGAGGGAAAAGGTGAGGAAGGCGGGGTGGAGAAGAGGTTGAGGCTTCCTTTCCAGACTTTGCTCTTCTATAACCCTAGAGACCATCTTGATAATCATCTTCCGTAAAATTCTCTCTCTCTCTCTCTCTCTGTCTCTGACTTAATGGCATTTTGTTTTTAGGATCTCTATGATACAAATGCCAGGGGACATTTTATTCATTTTTATTGCATTTTCTCATATACATTAATGAAGTAGCCAACCTCTGCATCCATGTACCTTTATAAGTATGAAAAATAAATCTCATAATCTCTACCACTGATTAATTCACATTGTGCAAATTGATGTAGGAAAAAGGAGAGGAAAATTCTAGTCTCATTTCATAACTAATTTGGGTAAATCACTTTATTTATCTTGCCTACGTTATCTGTAAGGTCTACTGCAGCCATATTAGTGGATATTTCTTTTTATCCATAATGCAAACTGTACAGTAGTACATACAAAAGGCTTAATCATCACCATGCTTTCTAAATAGTCATAAAACACTAGGTATTTATAGAGTGCTACAAGTGCATCTGTATTAAAATCCCATGGAGGGTCTAAAAAGTTATTCTAAGTTTTCATAAGTGTCATAAAAATTTCCATCACATCATTCATAATCCCAGTTTTCCATGCACACAGAGGTAGAAAGATCCTATAGGTGAAAGTTCAACTATGTTTAGAGTCAAGTACCTTTTTCAGTTTCCTTTTTTTGCCACTTTCACTTCCCAGCTAGTGTGAAGTGTGCTACTGTGAAGTCCCCTAAAGAATAGAAACTTAGAGAAGTAGAACTATGTATTACAAAGAAAAGATGTGAAAGAAAAGACCATTTACGTTGAGATATTAGACTTGCATGTGATAGAGGAAGTGGAGAACTTTGGATCTGATAGATTAGATTTTAAAAATCGATTAAACTAAACTTTAAAAGTATAAGGAGAATAGTTGTGGAATCTGTCTCAAGTATGAAGGGTTCCTGTACTACAGAGAACAGTTGGAAACAACAGACAACTAAAGTCTCCTCCTCCTTCTCCTCCTCCCTCTTCTTCTTCCTCTTCTCCATCCTATTTTTATCTCTTAGCTACCAAAACCTAAAATATTTCTTACAGTTCTTTAGCTTCATCACAAATCTGGCTATAAGATTGAATTTTCTACTCATCCTTTTTCATTTTTCAAAATTAAACTTTTAAACTTTTTAAACTTTCAATTTTAAGGATTCAACTGTTAATAACAATATAAAAATATACAGAAGGTCACTTAATAAATATGGGAAAATAATATGTTTAATGATCCCATTAAATTTTCTTAACTGGAAACAAATCTCTTTGGTATCAGCATCCTTTGTTAGATGGTTGGAGTTTCAAAGCCACCGCCCATAAACTTGTGGGGATTCATACTTATGGTCACCTCTCCTTCTAGGTAACATAGATAACAATATGTGCCACTTGAAGTTCTGTTCACTGGGAAGATTTCCCATAAGAATTGTCTGTCAGGACCATCCTGGTTGGTGCAATAGTACTTAAACTGCCCATCTTTGGATGGTGCCTGCATATTGTGCAGAACCATCTGGAAGCCAAGCCTGAGTTTTTCTTCCTCAGCCAACTGTTCAACACATATGTGTGGACTAAAAAAGAAACATCAGTGCAGTAGGGATACATGCAATGAGATTTGGGGTATTTGTTCATGCACCGTGCCTTCAGGACATGCTTGAGGCTGATACCACGTATACTATTAATGCCTTCATTTTATGGAGTGCTGCTGTGCATGACCAGCTTTTTGGATGGAAGGGTCAGACATTATCCAGTTCATGATGCTCCAAAACCCTAAGATTTTCCCCTGTGATTTATCTATAAGTCCCTGTCAAAGCCTCTGTAAAGCATTCTTATTTGCAATTTACATCTCAAGCAACATCAGATCTGCTAACTCACTTCGCTCAAATGTCAGAGCAGCTTTCACTGCAGCCTAAATCTGTTGCCAAATTTTCTTTTGTTTCTGAGCTAGTGAACTGACAAACTGAAAAATTGATCAAGTCTCTAGGTCCTCGTATATGACACAGGCTGGATAGTTGATATAATCCTAAGGTAGAGCAAAGTAAACAAGGGTTTGTCCTATCAGCTGAAATAAAACTACTTGTGATGATCTTTATTTACAGGTACAGAGAGTGCAGTTGTCAGCTCAATGCCTGCATACCAGGTTCCAAAGGATGTGTAGGTTTGCTCTCCTAGCAATTAAAGTATATCTGGAAAAAACAGCTGCAATTAGTCACCACTGATTAACTGTACAATAATTCATTATCATTCTCCAAGATCTATGTTTATACTTCACAGACAACATAAATGAATTGAATGGAGATCAGTGGAAATCACCACCTTTCATCCAGCAAAACTTGTAAAACAATATTTCTTACGATCTACCCAAATTGGAAATACACAAGCAAGTATATTCTGGGAAACATAATTCACTCAAGCCAAATAGATAGTCTATAAAGTCACCTGCATTACAATAGTTGTCTAGGGCTGCCCTAATAAAGCACCACAGACTAGGTGGTTTAAAACAACAGAGATATATTGCTTCCCTATTCTCGTGGTTAAAAGTCAAAAATCAGGATGTTTTCAAGGCCATGTTCCTCCTGAAACGTATAGGGAAGAATCTTTCCTTGCCATTTCCTAGATTCTTGTGGTGGACATCAGTCTGAGATGATTCTTGGCTTAGGGAGTCCTCTCTGCATGGCTGAGACTTTTCAGAATTGTCTGCATCTGGGGCTTTTTCTGTCGTTTTATTTTTCCCTCTCACTTTTGAAAAGTGTCTGGTTTGCATCATGTTCTGAAGGCTTTCCCTACCTACTCTTTTTCCCTCATTCTTTGTCCTTCACATGTTTTATTTTCAACAAACCTCTTACATGGCCCATATTGCTTAGTATGTGCTTCCTGGATAACTGAACTAATAGTGAGAATAAAAATTTATGAACAAAGAAATTAAGGCAGAGATAGTAATGCTAAGGAACAAAGAAAAAATAAAAGGATAAGTTTGGGAAGTGATCCAATGTGAGGGTGTCAAATTTCTCAGGGAATTTGGACTCTCTGTCCAGCTTTAGGTGATAAACTATTATTGATCAAAGCCAATTGTTTTAGGTCAAGCATAGAAGTGACATTCATTTTTTTAGAGATTAATGTAAGGTTAAGGAATGTAAACAAGCATAAGCCAATGAGGTATAAGGGGAAGATAGGGACTATTTCTTGAGGGTTGGAGTGAAACTCTGAAGATTTTCTCTTGATTAAAAAAAGTCAAGGTAACTATGACTTTTTATTCCCTTCCCTTCTGGTCTTTGGATTTATTGAGCAATGTAATTTTTGAATCAGCAGATGCCATTTTTGGAATATAGGAAAATTCAAGAAAACTTCAGAAGTGCTATAGAACATGCCTGGCGCGGTGGCTCAAGCCTGTAATCCCAGCACTCTGGGATGCCGAGGTGGGCGGATCGTTTGAGCTCAGGAGTTCGAGACCAGCCTGAGCAAGAGCGAGACCCCGTCTCTACTAAACATAGAAAGAAATTATACAGACAGCTAAAAATATATATAGAAAAATTAGCCGGGCATGGTGGCACATGCCTGTAGTCCCAGCTACTCGGGAGGCTGAGGCAGGAGGATCACCTGAGCCCAGGAGTGTAAGGTTGCTGTGAGCTAGGCTGATGCCACGGCACTCTAGCCCGGGCAACAGAGTGAGACTCTGTCTCAAAAAAAAAAAAAAAAAAAGTGCTATAGAACATAAAAAACTAGAGTATCTAACTCTCCATTTTGTTAGGTATTGTGCTACTTATTGCCAGAAGCAAATTGATATAAGATGAGATAAAGGTTGAGAAGTTAGGCTAGTAACAAGGACAAATTTCTTCTCTCTATGTGGATCCCACTTACAAATCGATATCTGAAAAATTAATAGTAACCAATTTATACAGTATTTACACACATTCAAAAATATATTTTAATGAGAAATACTATTAAAATACTAGCAGTAATTTGTAGCCATGATCGAGGGCTAATACTGGTTTTCTGTTCCTTTCATTAATTATTATTAAGGCTGTCTTCAAAATCATAGACCCCAATATCTCACAATGCTAGTAAAGTTACCTTCATGCATGTTCTGTGTATGAAGTTTTTAATTTTCCCCTTAGTTTAATGTTTCTCTCTCTTTTTGTTTGTGTATTTTTTTAATAAAGCAAAAATGTGAAAGTTCTAAAATATACAATTGGTAAATATATTGTCTATTCAGAGGTTAGCATTAAAATGGCCGACTGGACACATTGAAGAGTAAATATCTTTGGGAATCAAAACTCAAGAATGTATAATGGTTAGCAAAATTAAACTACAGCAATTAAATTATAGGTATGTCTTGCTGACATTTAGCATACTTGACTCTTCTTTTCAACCAGTATTTTTTAGAGTAAAATTATGGTCTTTTTTTGCATGTGTGTGTGTTTACTGAAGTTAAATAGTTCAATATCTTGTGACATACCCAAGCAGGTATCTCTTCACTTCATCTAGTGTGCATTTATACACACACACACACACACAGACAAAAAAAAAACACACACACACAAAAAAAACCTCTATGTTGGGAGATAATACATCAAAAAAAATTTTTTTTTAAGTTCTAAAATATCCAAATGTTAGGATATTGAATAAGCAGATTATAACTTCTGTTGTTATAATTTAATTAAACGTGGCTAAGAGAAGTTGCAATTGTCATCCATCAAGTTCATGTTTGCCTATATTAGCCAATTTGCAAAAAGTTAGAAAGTGAACAGAATTCTACAATATTTTTAATGTTGACCTTGAATTATAACTCTAGTTACCCAGTGTATTGCATTTTAAAAAGTATAAGTAATTAAGAACATCATTTCCAAACATGATAAGTGTGGAAATAATATCTTTTGCTGAGATTCTGTAGTCTGGAGGTATTGTCAGATATATAAAAAATGAAGATTGAAAATTTATCTATGAACCCTGCCAAGTTTTTCAATAAATATATATAAAGTAATTTAAAGTTATAGAAGTAGTTATTTGTGTGCTAGCCTTATTGCATGGTAGAACTCCAAAAATCTGAAAAATAATTTCATTGATCTAAAGTTTAGATTGGATTTAGAAGTATATCTCTAAATTAGACATTTCCAAAGCCACAAAAAATAATCTATTTATCTTAGAATTGATAATACACTCTCCTGATCTCTGCCTCAGTGAAAAAATAGAAAAACACGTGTTTCAGAGAGGTGGACGCTAGAATTAAGAGTTGGAAACTATTCTCATATAAAGTAGCCATACCATGTAATATTTTTAAAACAAAAATTTTTAAAAAAAGGGTTTGGGGGTAAATATATGATGTCAAATAATGGAATTCATTATTCATTATTGTTCACTTGAAATCTTCCTCTCAAATGTCTTTTCTCTTCTAGACATTAGGTAAGGCATTGTCAATGAATTATGTTAGCATGGTTAATATTCACAAAAATAAGCAATTATTAATATAATTCACTAAAATGAACAGCACAAAAGAGGTGCATACAGGATGCATGGGAACCTGCAAGAGTGGCATCTTTCCTGGCCTGGAAGGTAGGAGAGGCTTTGGATGAGATAAAACATAAGATAATTTAAAAATAGATTAATCAGCAAAAGAAAAAGACGACTTACAGAAAGGAAAAAAGAAAACATATAAAAAGGCCACTAGAGTTGAAAAAATAAAATAACAAATATAGTCATGTGTTTCCATACAGCATGTCCTTGTATAGAGGAGTGGAGATTTGATTAAGTAATTGAAGTGAACAAAAGGGGAAAAAAAACAGACTTAGAACGTTTCCACTTCTATTTAATATATAACCAATTTTTTTTTTAATTTTTAGAATTTAATTTTAAATTTATATTCACTAAAATTCACTCTTTTAGGTGTACAGTTCTATGAAATTTGACAAATGTGTAGTCTTGCAATTACTACCACAAGCAAGGTACAGAACAGTTTGATCACCCCCCAAAATTTCCTTATACTTTCTTTTCATAGTCATCCTGACTTCTCACTCTCAACTTCTGGCAACTTGGTAACTATAATTTTATTTTTTCCAGATGTCATTTAGTTGGTATCAATGACTATGTAGCATTTTGGATGTGGCTTCTGAAATTCAGCATTATTAAATTAAGATTCATTTATGCTGTTTGTGTATCAATAATCCATTACTTTTTATCATTGAGTAGGATTTCATTGTATTGATATACCACAGTTGCTTATCCATTTACAAATGAAAGGGTATCTGGATTTTTCCATTATTATTAATAATAAAGTTGCTATAAACATCCATGTATAGGTTTTTGTGGGAACATGTATTTTTATTTATCTTGGGTAAATACATAGGAATGAGAATGCTGGATCATATAGTAAGGTATGTTTACCTTTAAAAGAAACTATCAAATTGTTTTTTCCAAGAGGCTGAGCCATTTTTATTTCTATCAGCAATGAATGAGAATTCCAGGTGCTTAGTATCCTCACCATTACCTGATATTGTCAGGGGAGTATTTTATTTTATTGAGATTTCTCCAAGAAAATTAAAATAAAAATGAGAATTCACCTGATAAATTCTAATATAGTAAGGTGTAATCTGTAGTTCTGAATCAAATAGAGGTTAAATTAATAATAGTATGTAAAAATTAACAAGATAAATACAAGGTAATTATTCATTCAATAGAAAACAAAATAAGGCACAAGAAAGGGAATGAATTCATAATATATTTCAAGACTCAGGTAGGAATTATAAATCATATTAAGGCAATAATAAGGTAAAGATAGAATATTTCAACATTATTGGGAGACAAAACTAGGAGAAATATGTGTGTGTTTGTGTATTTGTGCCCACATGTGCTAGTGTGTGCCTACTCACATGTGGCAGATAAAAGCGACAAATCTTCAACTTTTATGGTAGAAAGTCTATGGAAAATACCTATATGTGAAAAATACCTATATGTGAAACAAGTGACATAAGTATGTCATTAAGATATATGAGTAAAATAATAAAGGAAACAGCTTAAAATTTAAAGTAGTTGCAATTGTTGAACAGGATAAGGAGGTAAGTGATGAGAAAAGAACTATAATTAGACATTAGAAGCCTTTAAAATTATACTAAAATAATTGCACATTTTAATAATTTAATACAACTTTTAAAATAAAAATAAAAATAAATTCAATTTATTATTATTTTAAAAAGAAATATACCTGTAACATATATATATATATATATATATGTTTTTTTGATTAAGAAAAGAAAGCATGGTTATGAAAGTAGGCACACTATGAACCTGATACATGCCATTATCAGTGAAGGAAGGAATAAAAACATGTACATAGACAATAAATATCTAAAAAATGATCTTTCAATAAATCACCTGTAGTTAATTTTGGCTGTTTAGACTTTTACTCTCCTTTGATTCTTTTTTTAAGTTCAGCATATTATCGGAGTACACATGTTTAGGTTAGATACACTGCCTTTGCCCCACCTGAGTCAGAGCTACAAGTAGTGTGTCTGTCCCCCAGAGCGTGCACACCACACCCATTAGGTGTAAATATACCCATCCCCTCCTCCTCCCTCCCTCCTGCCCAACACCTGAAGAATGTTACTATTAAATGTGCACATAAGTGTTGATCAGTTAATACCAATTTAATGGTGAGTAATGTGGTGCTTGTTTTTCCATTCTTGTGATATTTCACTTAGTACGATGGGCTCCAGCTATATATAGGATATTTACTCTCTTTACAAAGTCATTGAAAAAATTGTATGGTTTAATAAATTCATGTAAAAGATGAAGAAATCCATAATCAGAAAGTTAAAGAGATTTTTACCATCATTACTGCTTGAATCACGTGTAAAATTTGATGGCTTAAATGCTTGAGTTTATCTTGTTTTATCTGTACATAAATCTATTTTTTCTTTATGACTCATAAATATATGTTTAGGGTCTCACGTTTGAAAATAGATAATAAATACATATTCATTATTCATGATATTTAACTATATTTTATCAACAAAATTAATTTCAATAAATTCTACAGAAGATAAAAAATAAAAACAGTCCTTATCACAATTCAAAAAAAATGAGATATTAATAGACAAATTAACAAACAAATGCCTTTCAATCCAGGAAAAAGAAATGCTACAAAATTAATTTTGGGTCCAAGAATTCCAGACCTTTAAAAATAATATAATATTAATAATAACATACTAGTTATAATAATTGTAAGAAAAATTAATGGCACATTTTTATTTTTAAAAACTTGAAATGATTTAAACCAAAAAAGCTAAAAGATAATGAATGAAAATTACATATTAATGTTAAAAAATAAAGCACCGATAAAAGTTTTTTTTTAAATGTCATTTTGAATGCTAATGCTTTTTCTCCTAAAAAATCATTTTTGAAAAAAATCAATAAATTATAACACTGCTAGTTATAAATGAAAAAAATTCAAATATATACGTTTAGAAATAACAAAGATCAAACAATATGGAAATAGAAAAATATTTGAAAGACCCTTTTGTATATCCCTACAGAAATAAATCTAGAAAAATAGATAAAATGATTAGTTATCTAGAAAAGATGAGTTTACCAATATTGTCCAGAGCGGATACAGAGTCTAACTGATCAAATATCATAAAGGAAGAAGGAAATTAAAGAACTCTGTAGAGAAAAGGTATAGATCAAACTTTAAAACAACAGTCCTAGGGGTACTTAAACTATTCTAGAGTATAAAATGAAGTAAACTTCTAACTTTCTTTTATGAAAAAGTAGAATTTTAATCTCCAAACTTAATAAAGATTACAGAAAAAACCAAACAGCTGCAGACCAATTTTACTAATAAATATTAATATGAAAATCTTAATATTAAATAGAATTCAAAAGTGCATTAAAAGTGCAATAAATACATCATGAACAAGTGGACTTTATTCAAGGAATATAAAGGTAGCTAAATAATAGGAAATCCAATAATGTTATCATATAATCATAAACAGCTAAAGAGAAAAAAGTTGCACTTTTCATCTCAATAGATTTTAGGAAAATATATCACAGCCAGGTATACTGGCAAGTGCCTGTAGTCTCAGCTACTCCAGAGACTGAGGCAGGAGGATCACTTGAGTCTGTGTGTTCTGGGCTGCAGCTGATAGGGCATCTGCACTAAGTTTTGCATCAATATGGTGACTTCTTGGGAATGAGGGACCACTAGGTTGCCTAAGGAGAAGTGAACCAGCCCAGGTGGGAAATGGAGCCAGTCACAACTCCTGTGCTGATCAGTAGTGGGATCACAACTGTGAATAGCCATAGCACTCTGGCATGGAAAACATACTGAGACCTCATCTCTAAATAAAAAAAAGAAAAAAAGAAAGAAAGAAAGAAGAAAAAACGTGTCACAAAAGTTAGCACCTGCTCCAATTTAAAATAATCAATGAAATAAGAATTGACGAGGCCAGGTTTGATGGCTCACACCTGTAATCCTAGCACTCTGAGAGGCCAAGGCAGAAGGATCTCTTGAGGTCAGGAGTTCAAGACCAGCCTAAGCAAAAGCAATACCCCATCGCTACTAAAAATAGAAAATATTAGCCAAACGGTGGTGCATGTCTGTAATCTCAGCTACTCAGGAGGCTGAGGCAGGAGGATCACTTGAGCCCAGGAGTTTGAAGTTTCTGTGAGCTAGGCTGATGCCACACCACTCTAGCCCAGGCAACAGAGCAGTCTCAAAAAAAAAAAAAAAAAAAAAAAAAAAAAATTGATGAATTCTTCCTTAAAATGATTGTGTATATATAATCACACAAATATATAAAATTATTTCTGGCATTTGTGTTGAAAAGTATGCTTTAGTCTGACAGCCCATATCTTATTTAATGGGGAACACATATGATTTTTCTCACAAATATCAGGAACAAGATGAATATACCAACTTTCTATACCAGTTTTAGGCCATATTGGAGATATTAACCATTGTACTTAGACAAGATCAAGCATTCTGAGGCTTGATCTGTTTGAAGTTAATAGAATTACATCTCTGGCAACCAATATGGAAACTACAGTAATTTTAATCAAATGACAATTTAACAAATAAATATACAAAAAACCCAGTAAGTCTCAGATAAACTATCAGTCATGAAAGACATAAAGATGTAGTTGAATAACTGGAAAGATAGTTTATGATTTTGGTTTTGAAAAGATAACTAGCTATTGAATCAAAAGAAGCTATAGGAGGCAAAGTAGGATTCAAGGTGAACACTTGGGAAGCTACTCTAATAATCCAGTGGGCATATGTGAGTGGTATCAGATGGATCAAGGGAAGTAGTGAGAAGTAGATTCCAGATAATTTGAGAATCAGAGTTGACAGAATTTGCCACCGTATGTGGAGTGTAAGAGAGAAGAAACAAGTTGCCTCGGAGAGCCAGTAATAGCTTATTTTATGTCCCCTCTGAGTGTCTTTCAGTTGTTCTTTTTTTTTCTTTTTCGTCTTCTTTTTCTTTTTCTTTTTCTTTTTTTTTTTTTTTTTTAAGCATGGCATGTAGATACAATACCTAACACCATGCTTCATCTGTTGGTACAGGAAGATGGAATGGTCATCTGGCCTGTAGTAAAAAGATACTGTTTAATTTCCTATTGCAGCTATAACTAATTACTATAAATTTGGAGACACATAAACAAATCATTAGCTTCAAATTCTGGAGTTCAAAAATATGAAATGGGTCTCACTGCACTAAAATCAAGGTATCAGAAGGACTGTACTTCCTTGGAGACTGGAGGGAGGAATCTGTTTCCTTGCCTTTTCTAGCTTCTAGAGGCTGCCTGCACTTCTTAGCTTGTGGCCCCCTTCCATCTGCAAAATTAGCAATGACAGGTTGTATATTCTGCACATTAAATTACTCTGACTCTGCTTCAGTCTACTCTGCATATCTTCTCTGACTTTTCCACCTCCTTGTTTCACTTACAAGAACTCTTGTGATTGCACTGGGTCTACTGAGTGATCCAGAATATTCACTGCATCTCAAGATCCTTAACTTAATCATATCTGCAAAGTCCCTATTGCAATGTGAAGGAACATATTCATGGGGTCTGAGAATTAGGACCTGGACATATTTGGAGGGTGATTATTCTCTCTACCACAGATAATACCATACCGGTTGAAAGTTTGGCCTAAAACTAAACTTGAATCCTTCCACCACTTACTGTGAAGCTTAGGCAAATCCATTTCAAGGATTTATCCATTCTAAGCCTCCATTCCTTTACAGGTCAAGAGGAAATACTAATTAAATCTATTTCAGAGAGTTTCTGGGTGTGTTTTTAAAGAAATAATGCCTGCACAGCACTTGGCATGATATTTAACGCTTAAAATATACTCAACATATATTAGCTAACATAATAATATTACTAAGAATTCATTGGTTATAGGCAGGATTATATAAGCATATCTGACATGCAGTTTACTCTACTGACTTTTATGCAATTTACAGCCAAAAATTTCCTTTCCAACTTCAAACCATATTCATTTTATATTTGCCCCTCACATTCTTTATTAATAAAACTTTGAATTATTTCACCTCCATTAAGAATGTTTATAGATCCTTAATATCATCTATCAGGACAAGAAAATCTGCCATATTTGATTTATAAGAATTATGATGTCAACTATGATATCATTTAAATCATTTATGGGAATGTTGAAGAGGAAAGAATTGAGAATAGAAATCTCAAGAAAGCAATTGTGCAATGTCTCAAGATTGACATTTGTACATATCATTAAGATTTTGTCTCTAATTTACAAATCTAGTTTTTCTGCTTTTATATTTAGTGTGTGTGTATATGTGTGTACCTGCACACTTGTGTGTACCTGTGTGCAGCGGGGGCTGGGACTTGGAAAATTGCCTTTCTCCTTTGCCAGCTGATGTCCCATAAAATTTTGCCAATGAAAAGAATTAGAGAAATTGGAACTCGGGAGAAGATGAGAAATAATTTACTTGTTTTTGTTTGTTTGACTTCTTTGGTCATCCTAAAAATGGATTCTCACATCAATAGCAGCAATTAGGGTCAGTTGGATGCAGAAGCTTCTTTCAACACTCTCAGAACTGGCCTCCTTAGGTCCCCTCAGATATGCCAGCATCAGCCATTGTCACTTCCTCCTATGAAGTTTAGTTCTAGTTCTACAAGTTATTTTTTCCTTGTTTCTGAGATATCAACACCTGTTCATCAGCAAAACCTCCTCAGAGATCGGGGGCCCAACTCTACATGTCTCTCCTCAGGGTACTAGTTTCTAATATGTCTAAAATATTCACTTTTTTCTTCATTCTGTGGGAAGTTAGCTACTTGCTGATTACATCCTTGGTAATGTAATACCTCAGTGTCCCCTTTTGGCATCTTAATTTCTCTAATGCTCATTCAATGAGTTTCTTATTAAATTATTTCTACTAAAATAATTCATGAGTCCCCACAGAACAAATTATTTAGTTCCCATTCATTGCCCCCCCCCCCCGTATCTGGATCCCCTTTCTCCCATTTTTACTTACCCATTTTGGTGACTACTTCTGGGTCCCAGCTCCACGAGTTCCTCCTCAGTCCTGTAACTCCCTTCCATGGACCACACCATGTGTTGATCTCTATCCCCTTACTATTCTTCATAAAAATCTTTCCAACATGCCAACACTCATTTGTACACCTGTTTATCCAGCTGCACGTATCTTTCAGCTTACAGGGCCCTTTTCTTCACTTTGCATCCAACCCATCCCTAAATATCCATTGAGCTAAGTTCTAAAGCCATGAAGAATCTAGTATAAAACCTATGCATTGGGTTGATGAAGAGTCAAATAGATTTTAAAAGGTGCCATACTTAAGAGTAGAAGCAAAATGGGTTCATCGCAGAATCTTGCCTTTGCACTTCTTCCTTGAATATCTTTATTTGTAGTTTTACAACTGTCGCACCCAAATATTAATTTACAAACTAGGAAAATAACTTGAATTTTAGTAGGTATTCTTACAGAGAGCAATGGTTCCCATGCTGCTCTCTTAAGCATGCTTTTGCCCCATAATCCTAGCATCCCAATATCTTACGATTCCTTCCCTATTCACTTCTATTCTTGTTCCATGTTTTCTGTCTTGGGCTGTACTCTCATCTTTTCCATATGGCTACCAGATATCTCAGTACCGGATGTCCCTTACCTTCTCCCTTTATCTACCTGATGACATTTGCTCTCAGTTCCTTGGGCTGCTATCATAGTCAGATTCATTTATCTAATTGTCTCTGGCATTTTAAAATTCTACCTTCTAAATCTAACTGCAGTGCTTTCTTTTTGAATACATGGCTTTTCTACCCTTTGACCTCCATCTTTTCCACTCCTTCTTATCAGTATGTACCTTTTAAAAATACTTTCATATAAGTAAAAGCAAACACGAGTTCATTTAAAGAGAAGTATAATAAAATAAGAACACAAGTCATATGCAAATTTGGCAAAAATGATGAGAACATCATGGTCTAATGTTTTCTAAAACCTTAAATCTACTCATTCTTGGTGAATTTTTGATGGCTTTCAGGGATCATTGTTTTCTAATTTACCTAAATCATCACATTAATAGTTTATGTATTTATTCTCCTTGGGAAAGATGCACATGTTATCAACTCACAATTTTAAAAAAAGTTTCAGATGTATAGCCCTATGTTAAAAAAAAAAAAACAGAAAAAATTTATTAATTGCTAATCTTCCAGAATATGGTACATTATTTTCCACTTCTGAAAGCTTACTGAAAGTCCCTTAGTGAGTTCATATGCAAATGCTCTGATTTCCCTAGAAGGGAAATCCAAGAGACCAAGAGATTTAAATTGATTTTAAGCAACTGGGGGTTTCCTATAATCTAACCAATCATAGATTTTAATTTCCTATTAATGGTATTTGTTCTGCTCTTGCCAGTTTAAAGATCTTCTCTTGACAGAGAAGAATGTTAACAAAATAGATTTGGATGGCTATGTTTATAAAGAATGTCTGGCTTTAACAGACTAATTTGTTTATTTTTTTAGTATCTGTAATTACAATACACAATTATACTTAAAATAATTTAGGAATGTTATATCTATGCCATCACTTTAATGTCCACACTAAGCTAATGTATTTGTCTGCAATAGCCACTATTTAATCAACAAACACTATCACACTTTTAATTATATATTTGAAGAGTTGTTATCTGAGTATAACTCAAATTTAGGTTTCCTATGAGATTTTATTGCTGTTCTCAGTGTGTTTATAACGTTTACACTAATATTTATTGTCTAGTTAAACCATTGTTTGCATTTGGGCTAAACTCCAAATGGAGAGTTCTTTAATGGTGTTCCATCCATCCTTGGAAAATTCTGCTTACTTCAGGATGATCTTATCATGTCAAGCAAACCATAAGTATAAATAATGTCAATATATTGACTTTTTCTTGTCACAATTAATGTGCCACTTAAAACCATCTTAAACACAATTAATGTGCCACTTAAACAGAACCAAAATATTTTAATTTATCAGAGAATAGGGTTAATGCAGTAGTGGGGTACAGTCTGCCCTCCACATGTGCTGGTTCTGCATCTGTGGATTAATCCAACCATGGATAGAAAATACTCAACAGAATAAAGCATAACAATAAAATAATATAATTTTTAAAAATACAATATAACAACTATTTACATAGCATTCACATTGTAGTAGATATTATAAGCAATCAAGTAATCTAGAGATGATGTAAAGTATATGAGAGGATGTGTTTAAGTTACATTCAAATACTACCTCATTTTATATAAGGGTCTTGAGCATCTGTAGGTTTTGGTATTCACGGAGGGTCCAAGGACTAATCCTGCATGAATACCGAGGGACAACTATATTTAATTCAGGCAATATATAGATAGTAATAAGCTGTAGTCCACGGAGGTGGAGAACATAAATTTTGGATTTAGACAACTTGGGTTAAAACGCTATATTTGGTACTATATGTGTTACCTTGGGTAAATTATCTAGTCTGTCAGTGAGGACAGTAAAATTATACATGATAGTTTTCTGGTGAGCCTACAATAGTAATGTGTTTGTAAATCACATAGTAAACTGGCTAGACACAGATGGTTAAACTGGCTAGACAAAACCAATAAAGTATTACTTTATTAATGCTATTTTTAAATGTCTACAATATGCCAGTCATTTTAATTTCAAAAAGCTGTGTTAGCAAATTAAAAAAAATAAAATGAATAGCTACAATACATATTGTGATTCAGAGTTCAATGAAACTAGGACAAAAAGGAAGTGTGATTCTCAACAAAAAATGCATTTGTTGATGCCTCATAAACTTCATAAGTAATAAAAATTGCTAATACATATTAAGCACTTATTCTAGACCAGGAAGGTGTGATAACAACATAGCATGCCTCTTTTGCAGAAATTATTAATTCCATGTACATCAGGAACAAGAGATGGGGAAATTATATACCTTGCATAATGTGACTGACACCATAACAGAAGTGTTAATGGTGTGTAAATTCAGAGTTTTCTAAGACCAATGCTCATGCTTATAATCATTGTATACCAGTGCCAGTATTTGCGATAGAATCATTTCTTGAAATGCAGGGTTAAAGAGGTTATGGAGTCCATAGTCAGGCAGGGATAAACAATGAATTCACAAAAAGATCATCTCCACCAACTGAAATTTTTAAAATCCCAGAAAAGACTTGGAGCAGCCTAGCTTAGAATTTATGACTTTCCTGTGCCTGAGAGGATGAAAGAAAATGCCATGTTAAGATTATTTGTGGTGGCGGGGTGGGGGGGTTCGTAAACCCAACTCTGTTCAGAGTGCATGGGCTAGAGATTGGCAGCCTTTACTAAAACTCTTTAAATTGAAGAAACATTTCTCCCAACACGATATCCTCACTGTTGAGGACAGAATAAGTAACTTGCATTTACATAGTGTGTCTTTGGATCCTTCTCTTTGAGGACACTGTATCAGGTGGTATGATTTAGGAAATCAGACAAAGGATAGATTCTATGCTGTAATTTTCCTTCTCAGTTAATTGCTTTCTGCAGTAGCCTGTCTACTACCAACATTAAGAAACAATAGAAGAGATGCTAGAAGTAATGTGAGAAATTAGGTATAGAATTAAAGACACAAACTTATTTTTCATATACATTTATAACTTTGGCATAGTACTTCTCAGAAGACTTCTAGCTCCTGCTTTTTCCTGCATGGGAAATACTAACTCACAGATGCTACAGTCTATCTTTTTGAGTAGTCTCTCAAACTATTGTAGAGTATTTCAAACATGAAAGCAACATTGTATGAATGCATTATCCCCAGAGGGCATGGCTGGAGTACCTGGCTTAAACATGATGTTTAATATAGCTATTTCTCAGCCACAGTCTTGTATTAGGGCAATTAAACATATCTTACTATATACCTTGCTCATGACTTTTAATCAATTCCTGTCACTGCACAAGATTTCTGACGAGCATAAACATATGTCTGGGATCATTGGTCATGGCCCTGCAAGCCCACCACCTATTATCATAGGCAGATAAATCCTTTGGAATGCCATAGACACCCTACCCAAGTCCCTAAAGAAGTGTAAATATTTGGGTTTAATAAGGTTTGCTAGTTAACTTTCTGACAACCAAAATGTTTGACCAATGACAATATTTCTTTCTGCAGATTGGATAACATAGTCTTAACTCTTTGTGATTATCGTGATATATATATTCAATATAGATATTCTATTATAGACAGGTTTGGGACTTTTTCTTAAAAAAAAAGAGCAGATTAAAAAAAATGGCTTGGAGTATAAATACACATGGAATTCTATCTAACTCTTACCTGCCTTGGAGCAGTCCTCTTGGGCTGGTAACAAGAGGTGGTGGTGGTGGGAAGGAATGTATGCAAAATAACAGGCATGAGAAATATTTGGATAAACCTAAGTTCTGCTTAGAAGTTAGATAAATAGATAAGGTCTTGGTGAGCCACTCATTTTGACACAAACCTTTCCTGTTGAAATTTTCTCTGTCATTTTTAACATTTGGGAAAATTAATTCAAATAACCAACTGCTGCAAATCACCCACTATTATTTGAGATCTCTGGCAGCATCACCCAAATATTGTAAGTAGAACCACGTCATTCTAATTCTTGTCCTTCCCTTGTGAACGTGAAGAAGTTGCTTTATAATAATACATCAATCACATGCTCTCTTGGTCTCTAGGGAATGATTCTGTAGTCAGCAGGAATTTCCCTCACTCTGAGATTTTATACAATAACTTTATGCGATCACATCTTAAGAATAAGTAGAGTTATTGTCAAGTTCGTTATCTCAGCAGGGAATGTTTGTGATGATGAAACTGCCAAGCTTCATCAGGTTGTTCATGAGTTTTCAATTTTATTAACATGACCCAATTCAGGCTCCATCTCATGATAACTTGTTTTGATTTCAACTCACGTTAAAAATGAGTAAATTTCATTTGTAAAACCTTGTTGATTTAAAATCATTTTAACATTTCCTGATACAATATCTTGTATTTTAGCAGAAAAAATAATTGCAATCCTCTCAACTCAGCTATCTTAAGAGGAAAATGTGAAGAAATAGAAAATTGACAAATATAAAACTAGCACTAGTTCATTTTTTTTTCTTTTTTCCGCCAATTATTAACCACCTTCTGCAATGTGACACAATTCTTAAAAATAACATACCCATCTTTTCTATAATCACAATCCTAGCCTTGTCTGAACTGCTTTTAATCCACACACTTGACTATGCCTTGACAGCATACTATCATATTTGGTTCAAGTAAACAAGTATAATATGGTAAACTAAGAGCCAGACAATTCCTATAAAACTGCCAACTTTCATGAAACATGATTTACACCATTCTGTTTTCATGGCATTGCTTTCTGCTAACATGTCCAGCTGCTATTTTGTCGTATTCCCATTTTTGGTTTTTCTAAGATTTATTCCAGTAACCCATGACACAGGCAGAATGCTAGCGGCAATATCTTAGCAACAATTTCAAGTCTAATCATGAAATTTATAATACTGCTTGTAGCTTCTAGGGAACCCACACACAAAAGTAGTTCCTCCTGTTTTAAATTGCTCACTTGAATTTCTGAGTAACTTTTATTGTATAAACCTTAACAATTATTGGTAGTTAAGTTCCCAGGCTAGCCCAAACTATACCTTAAGTACCATGTATTCACACTAAGAAGCAACAGTAATTAGTAGTTTTGCAATATTAATCAAAGTATTGAAAATAAAAATTATTGCTACTTTTTCTACATATCTTTAAGATTCCTGGAAGAAAATTTAGTTTAACTATAGATAGGTGATGTGGGTGTGTATGGGGGCGTGTGTGTGTGTGTGTGTGTGTGTGCGTGTATCTTTGAATTTCTGAGAGAGGACTTCTGGACCTTCATAATTGCAGAGATACAACATATTAGAGTTGGAGACAAACCTTAAATCTTTGCATTCCTTGCCTGTTTATTTATTTTTTTTACCACAGCTGGTTTCTCAAATCTAGACACTAAATCTCTATCAGTACTCTTAACCCAATTAAGCTCTTGCAAAATTTAGGTATTCCTCTAGCTTTAGCTCCCCTGCTTCAAATCAACAGGATTTTGAATAAAGTACCATGGAGTAAATAAAGCACATGGAGGACCAGCCATGATATTATTACTTGGCATCACTCCAGAAAACTCGTAATTGGCTAATAATTCCAAGGTCCTATGGCCTTTGTGTTATCCCAGGAAATCATGTTGCACGTTACCCATCTCATTGCCTTGCTATCCACTGTTGTTGTCTTAGTCCATTTTACAAAACCCTGCCCACGACCCTGACAAGGATTCCATCCTGCACCAAAGGATCCCCTGATGCCAGTCCCTCAGAGTCGTGGCTTCTCCCATGTTTTGTTGTTTTCTTCCACCTACCATTACATTTCCCAGCTATGTAAATTTGAACATTTAGTTATTTATTTATCATTTCCCTAATTATAAGGATTTACTAATATAAGAGTCTATTAGCACTCCAAATTGAACCTTCTTCTGACATTATATCCAGCTTATTATTTTTTCTACTGCCTATCCTGCCCAACATATTGATTATGGGATAAGTTCTGCCTGTTTGCCATAAGTTTATACCTATTAAATAAAATTAAATCTATCATGTAAAGCTGACTCAGTAACTATGACTAAAAAATATTCAATATACAGCTTAATTACTCTAATCTTTGAAATCATGCTGTCAAAACCGTAACTATTTTCAGGGTGTTTTCTATCTTCACTCTTCTTGGTAGCATCCCCATTCTTAAGGTAGCCTATCTTTGTACAGTCATTTAATGCATCATGGTTTATTTCTGTAAAGAATCTTCCTAGGTAGAAGGAGTAATCTGTGATATTATGTACAGTTAAGTCCTTTTGCAACTTTATGACCATATGAATTTGTTAAATAATTTAATCTTCATGACTACCAATTAGATTGGCATTTATATTTCATTTAAAAGATAAGAGCAATAAAACTTGTGATTCTTTCTAAAATTCTTAATATGAATGTCCTTAACAGTCTTTAATATGAAGAAAATGTAAAAGATAGGCACTTGTAAAGTAATGATTAACCCATTTGTTCAACTGACCAAGAGATTTGTCTGAATGCTTGTATGTTAGTGTATGTCTGTTGTAGTTTACATTTTGGACCATAGATCACCTTAAAATTCTCTTTTTGGGAAAAATGCATGTATTCAAACACATTTAGTGGCAGGACATTAAATGAACATAAACTCAAGATTTCTAGAAATTTGAGCATAGAAGATATTTTGGTACTAGCAAAGCCAAATTTTTAAGACTTATAATGCAGACATAAGCCA
Source organism: Eulemur rufifrons (assembly GCF_041146395.1). Taxonomy (NCBI): domain Eukaryota; kingdom Metazoa; phylum Chordata; class Mammalia; order Primates; family Lemuridae; genus Eulemur; species Eulemur rufifrons. The sequence goes on from NC_091001.1 coordinate 17,697,054, forward strand.
TAATGATTAGCTATAATGACTGACTTTTAAGGTAATGTTCTCTTATTTAGATTTGTTTACTTTTGTTTTCTTTTTGGTTGTGACTTGATCATTGATATAAAAAGCAGGATGCCCTCAAATCAGGTATCTGCTAATTTACTGAGCATATAACTATATGCCCCAAATTTCTAAACATCACGATTGCTTCTGGTATTTTAACATGGATTGCATTGAATCTGTAGATCACTTTGGGTAGTATAGACATTTTAACAGAGTTGATTCTACCAACCCATGAATATGGTACGGTTTTCCACTTATTTATGTCCTCTGCTATTTCCTTCTTCATTGTTTCATAGCTCTTCCTGTAGAGGTCTTTTACCTCCTTAGTTAAATATATTCCTAGGTATTGTTTTTTTCTTTGTTGCTATTGTGAAGGGTATTGAGTCTTTGATTTGGTTCTCAGTTTGACTGCTGTTGACATATAGGAATGCTACTGATTTCTGTACATGGACTTTGTAATCTGAGACTTTGCTGAATTTGTTTATCAATTTCAGTAGTGTCATGGCAGAATCTTTGGTGTTTTCTAGATATAAGATCATATCATCAGCACAGAGAGATAGTTTGACCTCTTTTGCCCCCATTTGGATACCCTTGATTTGCCTCTCTTGTCTGATTACTCTGGCTAGGACTTTTACCACTAAGTTGAATAGAAGCAGTGATAGGCGGTAAACTTGTCTGGCTTCAGTTCTAAGTGGGAATGCTTTCAACTTTTCCCCATTCAGTATGACGTTGGCTGTGGGTTTGTCATATATGGCTTTTATCATTTTTACATTAGTCCGATCTATGCTTATATTGTTAAGCATTCTGCTTTTTCTGTGTCTATTGAGAGAATCATGTGGTCTTTCTTTTTGCTTCTATTTATGTGTGGAATTACATTTATAGATTTGCATATGTTGAACCATCCCTACATCTCTGGGATGAAGCCCACCTGGTCATGATGGATTATTTTTTTGATAAGCATCTGAATTTGGTTTGCTAAAATTTTGTTGAGAATTTTTGTGTGTATATTCATAAGGGATGTTGTCTGTAGTTTTCTTTTTTCCTGTGTCCTTTCCTGGTTATGGTGTCAGGATGATATTGGCTTCATAAAGTGTGTTGGGGAGGATTCCTTGCTTCTCAATGTTGTGAAATACTTTCTGCAGGATAGGTACCAGTTCTTCTTTGTAGGTCTGGTAAAATTTGAGTGTGAAAACATCTGGTCTAGGGCTTTTCTTTTTCAGAAGGCTTTTTATTTCTGCTTTAATTCTGGTACTAGATATCGGTCTGTTCAGGAATTCCATTTCTTCCTGATTGAGCTTAGGGTGGCTGTGTGTTTTTAAGAATTTGTGTATTTCCTCCATGTTTTCAAGTTTATGTGCATGGAGGTTTTCATAGTGTTCATAGATGATATATTTCCATGGCATAAGTTGTAATTTCTCCTTTTTCATTACTGATTGAGCTTATTAGAGTCCTTTCTTTTCTACTTCTCATTAATCTAGCAAGAAGCATGTCAATTTTGTTTATTTTTTGAAAGAACTAACTTTTTGTTTTATCAATCTTCCATATAGTTTTTTTGTTATCACTTTCATTTAGTTCCACTCTGATCTTTCTTATTTCTTGTTTTCTGCTGGGTTTGGGGTTGGTTTGCCCATCCTTTTACAGTTTTTTGAGATGATTCATTAGATTGTTGATTTATGATCTTTCTGCTTTTTGGATGTAGGCATTTATGGATATAAATTTTCCTCTCAGGACTGCTTTAGCTATGTCCCACAGATTTTGATAACTTGTGTCTCCTTTATCATTTAGTTCAAAGAATCTTTTGATTTCCATCAAAAGATTTGATTTCCATCTTAATTTCCTCCTCAACCCAATAATCACTCAGCAGAATGTTGTTTAGTTTCCATGACTTTGTGTAGAGATGAGAGTTTCTGTGGGAGTTGATTTCTAATTTTATTCCACTCTGGTTTGAGAAGATGCATTGTATAATTTCCATTTTTTTAAAAATTTTCTGAGACAAGCTTTGTGGCTTAAGATATGTTCAGTCTTACAGAATGTCCCATGAGCTGATGAGAAAAATGTACATTCAGTGGTTTTGGGGTAGAATGTTCCATAAATGTCAGTTGGGCCCATTTATTCTAGAGTTCTGTTTATGTCCATTGTTTCTTTGTTTATGTTCTGTTTGGAGGATCTGTCCTGTTCTGTCAGAGGGGTGTTGAAGTCCCCAGCTATTATGGTGCTGATGTTTACAATTTTGTTTAGATCAAGTAGGATTTTCTTATGAATCTGGGTTCACATGAGTTAGGTGCATAAATACTTAGAATTGTTTTGTCTTCTTATTGAATTGTACCCTTCACCATCATATGGAGACCATCTTTGTCTTTTATTATTTTTTTTGTTCTACACTTTGTATGGAACCAGAGAAGATCTTGTATAGAAAAAGCAATCTTAAGCAAAAAGAACAAATTTGGAGGCATCAAATTATCAGACTTCAAGATATACTACAAGGCTATAGTAACCAAAATGACATGGTATTGGCACAAGAACAGAGACATAGACCAATGGAAAAGGACTGAGAACCTAGATATAAAACCATCCACATATAGCCATCTACTGTTTGACAAAACAGACAAAAACATACACTGGGGAAAAGAATCCCTATTTTATAAGTAGTGCTGAGAAATTGGATAGCCACATGTAGATGACTTAAATAGGATTTACACCTCTCACCTCTCAGAAAAATCAACTCACGGTGGTAACAGACTTAAACTCAAGGCATGAAACTATAAGTATTCTAGAACAAAATTTTAGGAAAGCTCTTATAGACATTGGCCTAGGGAAAGAATTTATGAAGAAGACCCCAAAAGCAATCACAGCAACAACAAAAATAAATAAATGGGACCTGATCAAATTAAAAGCTTCTGCATAGCCAAAGAAACTATCATGAGAGCAAACAGACACCCTACACAATGGGAGAAAATATTCACATGCTACACATCCAAGAAAGGGCTGATGACTCTATAAAGAACTCAAGAAAATCAGCAAGAAAAAATCAAACAACCCTATCAAAAAGTGGTTGAAGTCCATGAACAGAACTTTTCAAAAGAAGGTAGACTAATGGCCAAGAAACATACAAAAAATGTTCAACATCTCTAATCAATGGGAAAATGCAAATCAAAAGCACAATGAGAATCTAGCGAGAATGGCTTTTATCAAAAAGTCCCAAAAAATAAATGTTGGCATGGATAAGGAGAGTTAGGAACACACATTCATGGATGGTGGGACTGCAAACTAGTACAATCTCTGTGGAAAGTAAATATAGGGATACCTCACAGAGTTGCTAGTAGAACTACCATTTTGTCCAGCAATCCCATTACTGGGCATCTACCCAAAGGAAAAAAAGACATTCTATAAAAAATACATTTGCACTAGAATGTTTATAGCAGCACAATTCACAATTGCAAGATGTGGAAACAACCCAAGTGGCCATGAATACATGAGTGGATTAATAAAATGTGGTATATGTATGCCATGGAGTTCTACTCACCCAGAAAAAAATACAGTGGTGATCTAGCTCCTCTTGTATTAACATCAATAGAGTTAGAGCCAAGCATCACATGTACTCACTATCAAACTGTTATTAACTGATCAACACTTATGTGCACATATAGTAGTGACATTCATCAGGTGTCAGGCAGGTGGGAGCGGGGACGAGGGGGTGGGTATATTCACGCTTAATGGTTCTGGTGCACATAGTCTGGAGGATGGACAAGCTTGAAGTTCTGACTCAGGTGGGCAAAGGCAATATATGTAATCTAAACATTTGTATCCCCGTAATGTGCTGAAATAAAGAAAAAAATAAGATTACTTCTGAGAAATGCAAGACAGAAAACTGGAAACACATTTTTTCACAAGGGTTGTCTTCTTTTTAGAGTCCTTATACTTTTCATTTGCACAAAGTAAAACAACTTTCAAACAAGCCAACTCATCATTCTTGGTCCGTTCTCAAACCTGTACCACTTATAGGTCTGCCCTACCTGATATGTGCATGAAATCATGTGACTGCTGATGATTCAAAAAGCTTCACAAACCTCAGATAGAAAACATCAAATAGTCTGTCAGAATAGAAATCCATTCTCTGATAGGTTTCCAGGTGAGCATAATCTGAGGTAGAGAGCTGATACTTTTAAAGGATTTATACTTCTATTTATATCCTAACTTATTATTGATTATAGTCACTTTGCTGTGCTATCAAATTTAACTATAATAAGTTAACATAATTTTCACATGAAAACTTAGGTTGTTGTACTTTTAGTTTAGGAATATTACATCCTTAAAATAAATATGTAGCTCTATATTTATTCCCAATACATTTCACAGTCATAAATTATATCAAGTTTCTGCATGACAGAGAATTTTAAATTCTAATTTTATATTTCCCTAATTTATATATTTTCTAAATTTATGCTATTTTCCTATCTGATTAACATGTCATTGTTATATTTGTAGCATTTGTATAAATTTTATGATGATATGGAAAAAATATAAGTGAGTTGACTTTAATAATTACAATGTTAATTACTTATAGACAATATAAGCTGCACATATTAAAATATGAAACCAATGTTACTGTTAATAATCAAAATATAGGATCAACATGTATACCATTTCAGCTCTATTATTGATGTAGGGGATATGAAAATAACAAAGGTTATTTTGGCATAACAGAGAGTGTACGTGCATGTCAGTGAAGCATAACTAGGTTAGGATCATGTCTCTGCAACTTTCTTGGGCATATGGTATTAGGAAAACTGTTAAATTATCTTAATTTTATTCACCAAAATAGTTTTTCATACTTTGCTGCATAACTTGGTAGAAGCACAAACTATTTTAAACATTTAATAGAGATATAATTCACTCACAATCCTATCCTTTTAAGAATCAACTGCTATAATTTTTTACTCTATTTCTTGTCAAAATTCCCATATATTTATCTAGTAAAAATCATAGCACATAAAATTTTGCAGTTCATTTATTTCACTGAACATTATAAAAATGTCATTTTTTAGGTTTCTATATTATTTCCATGATTAATGATTAATTGATTGCATAACATGACAGTTTATATTTCTTTCAATACTTAATCATTTTATCCTTTGAACATATTAAATATTTCCAATCAAGAAACATTTTTTATACATTTTAGTTCAGTGTTCATAGATGTTGGGTCAGAGCATCAAAATTTATATCGTTTTAAATAATGTTTTCTTAATATTTCCCTTTCTATTCTAGGAATAAAATAAGGTAGACAGTTTTTATTCACATACAGTTGTATGTAATCTAAGAAATAATGTGCTTAAGAATGACATTATTGGAAATAAGAGGAGACGGTGTCTTAAAAAAAGTACCAACAGAGGATCTTAAATATTTATCCTCTACATGGATTTTACCCTAGTTTTTCCAACATACACAGATTTATTGACAGATTTAAACAGAAATTTGACTATATCTATTAATATCTCTCTAAAGGACTGTGCAGTCTGTAAGTTTATATGGGGTGGACATGCATTTGGTATCTTTCAATAAATAGAGGAATGGGAGAATTATATTGCCTAAAAATACCTATATTTTTTCCCAGTACTGTACATGCCTCTTTTTACCACTCTATAACCCTCAGTAAGGTATGTAGAGGTCAGAAATGACAGGTAAGTTGGTAGTAGCTATAAAAACATTGCTAGAAGATTGGTAAAGGCACCCAAAAAGCCTGAAAGCAATACTACTCCCTGAAGTCAAAGACGAAACCCATACCTGTCTTGTTCACATCAATTGAAATCACAGAGAGTGAGAGTTAAAAGGTACCATACAGAGCATCAGATTCAATTCTTTTATTTGGGTAATGTGCAAGTTACATCTCAGATATTTAAAGTAATCTGTTCACTATCACATGGAAAAGTTTAATTTTAATGTGTAATAACATCATTATGCTTTGATTCATAGTTTTTCTGCTTGTATTATTCTGATATTATAAAATTTAAGTTATACCAGATCAGCAATTTCTAGAGATCTATTGTACAACACTGTGCCTATGCATAACGATACTATCTTGTACACTTAAAATTTAATTAAGAGGGTAGATCTCATGTTAAGAGTTTTTACAATGTGAATTTTTAAAGAACATAAGACTTTCTGGAGGGGCAAACATAACTGACTCCAGAGTACAAATATAATCTCCAGGGATACTCTGATAGGAACTTCAGTGAGAACACTTTGTTTTCAAATATTTACATAGATCTATCATTTTTTGTAAGATATTCTACAGGTAGCTATATGAATTTATTATTTAAATTTACTTTTAACAGGAAGTGAGTCTTATGGTGACTAGTATCCTCCTGGTAACATCTAACCTTATATTACAAATGTAATATATAACAACTCAATTAACAAGAAGAAACATGGATAATACACAATTAAGCAAAATATCCAGATCAGTTTACATAGTCTTACGATAAACTATGAATCTGGAAAAAAATTCCAAATAGTGGAAGATGACCAGAGAAACAGGCTATATTTATTCTGTGATATTTACATTTTTACAAATTTTATAAAGTTATTTATTTAGTATTTATTCCCTTAAGTGATATAATTTCAAATATACACTCTGACAAATAAAGAAAAATCATAGGGGCTATTTTTTATTTATATTTTGAATGTTCTTTTTTATCGGCATATATTTCCTATATATAAGTTTTACAAATATTAATAAGGGTTGTACATATATTCAATAAGAGAATAAAATGCCTTTCAGTATGTAATAAAGGATGCATTACTACTCATTAAGTTGATGGATTGCCCAATAAGCTCCAATGCATATTGATTGTGTTAGCTGATGGCATCAACACAAATACAATAAATTATTTGGCATCATTCCTTGGCAAATTAGAAAACATAATATTCTTTAAGAACTAAACAAGCTGAGGAAAAATTGTATTTTACCTAGGAGCATAAACGGTAATCTATAAAAAATTATCTGAATCTATTTTGAGGAATGCATGTTGTATATTAAATATAAAGTATGCCACGATCAAAGTAAATTTAAAAAAACTAAATTTTACCTTAAGTGATAATGTCCTAAATGTTTTCATAAAGAAATATTAATAACTTTAGTAAGATATTAAATTTTAACTTTTAATGATAACCAAAATGCAAATTAAAACATGATATGATACAATTATGTCTGCCTGTAGCAAATTAAGATAGATTATACATTCTATTGCTCAGAGTCTTGACTCAACTTGACAGATTAACCCCACAGTTTGGTTGGCTTCTTCTTTTCATACAAACTGGTTTAAACTAATAATAAAGGAATATAATAATAAAATGTTACAACTTAGTGAACTAGAAAGGCCCATTAGAATATGAGACCTGCCTATACTTTTTGACAACAGTGGCATATGGATGGGTGGTAAATGATAACACAGGACCAAGCGAATTGCATCCTCAAACCTAGGTGAGCATATCACAGGAAGGTTTTAGGTGTTTTAGGAAGAAAGTATTAGAACTCTTACTTGTATTTCTATTTAAATAAAAATTAGAAAAGAATGCAAGCTTTGCCTTATATTAAGGATGCAGATTATTACAGGGCTCCTCTTAGGGTCCACACTTTACATGTACCATCTCCATCATGCACGACAATGGACAAGCAGGAGAGAGGGGATTCCACAGCACAGTGGATCCCCAGTGGCCCTGCACACATGCTGCGGGAGGCTTTGCAGCTTAGCAGTACCTAGCCTACTAGATTTATGTATTCCCTTAATTAGTTTTTACTATAATTACCATCCAAAAATAAACTTTTGTTTTTAAATGTCCAGACATTAGGGTATATTAATAATGCAAATAAATTAAATAAGGTAGAACTGATTTCTCTCCTACTCTTATGTTGAGAACTGAGCAATATCATAAGGTTTTTTTTTTTTTTTTTTTTTTGTTGAGACAGAGTCTCACTTTGTTGCCCAGGCTAGAGTGAGTGCCGTGGCGTCAGCTTAGCTCACAGCAACCTCAGACTCCTCGGCTTAAGCAATCCTACTGCCTCAGCCTCCCGAGTAGCTGGGACTACAGGCATGCGCCACCATGCCCGGCTAATTTTTTCTATATAGATTTTTAGTTGTCCATATAATGTCTTTCTATTTTTAGTAGAGACGGGGTCTCGCTCAGGCTGGTCTCGAACTCCTGACCTTGAGCAATCCACCCGCCTCGGCCTCCCAGAGTGCTAGGATTACAGGCGTGAGCCACGGCGCCTGGCCTATAAGGTTTTTTAAAATGATGATTTAAGCAGGTTATAAAGAGTTGGATCACCATAATTGGAAACTGACATCTTTATAAACTTCTATTTTGTGCAGAGTTATAATATATGACAAAATATTCCTATTATAATCTATAAATGATACATATATAAATAATGTAAATATTCTAATGCAACCTAGAAATAGTTTCTAAATAGTAATATAAATAGAAAAATATTAACTGTTATAAAAATAAATATATTACATAACATGAATGTATATATAATATATAGTGTATGCATGTGTGTGTGTGTGTATGTGTGTGTGTACAACTGGAAAGTATTACCAGTATAAATGTTTGTCCATTTTTGAGTTTGAGACCAATATGGGTTTGAGAGCAATAGTTTGGAAAATAATTAAAATATGTCTTAGAAGGGAACCAACTGCTTCTGCAAAACCCAAAATATTTTGAAACCTGAGAAATGCTGAGCATTCTGGAAGATACAATTGGCATTTGGTACCAAAAATGAAGATATATTCATAATAATTAATTCCACTTACATTCATAAAATGCCTGGAATCCTCTTTTCCCCCCTCTAGGCAAAGACTCAGTAAGTTTGTTTTTACTTCATGAAATTTAAACATCCTTAAGGGAAAGATCTATTAAATTTGTTTTATTTGATGATTTTTCTTCTAGGCAGTTGATGTCCTACCAGACCACCCTGAGTTAAAAGTGACATCCTATGAGTTAGAATGAGATGTAAAACAAAAAAATATATATATATTTGTTATATGCATATGGTTTTACTGATTTTGCTGGGTTTGTTTTGTTTATTTTTTATTGTCTCACATTTAGATATGAACAGACAACCACAGACAAAAGATTTGTAGACATTTGCTTAACAGAGGGGAAAAGAAAATGAAATAGAATATTCCTGTAGGAAACTGATAAAAAAAAAAGTAGACAAAAAGTTCCTCACATTGACAAAACTTAGATTTTTACAAAAGAAGAGCACCATAAATGAAAAATAAATACATAAATTTATAAAGACTTTTATCTCATTTTAAAGTTTTCTTAAGGTATAATTATTTAAAGCCAAAATATATGACTATAATAGCAAAAAGGCAGACTGGGGATATTGTATGATTCTCACATTATATGTAAAGGAATACAACATGATTTTAAAGAGATTGTGACAAGTATGCATACTGTGAATTCTCTAATAATCAATTAAAAAGGAAGCATGTCTAATAACCTAAAGTATAGATAAAATGAAATACTGAAAAATACACAATTAATCCAAAAGAACACTGAAAATATAAAATGAGTACAGAGTAAATAAAAAGAACCGAGATAAATCAAATAAGAAAAAAGTAGGTTTAAACCCAGTTGATACATTTAATATATAAATTAAATGGAAATATTTCAAAACTGCAATTCGAAGGCATAATTTTTGAGTTCTTAGAGAGTAAGAGTATCATAGGGGCAGAATAGGCAGTGCCGAAACAAAACAATACACTATAGCCACCTGATTTACCTAAAAGGGGCCATTCTGAAATAAATGTTTTGTACAATAAATTATGGCATATCACGTACATACCTGTATGGAAAAATAAATGAGTCTTATTTCCTTCCTTACAAAATACAAATAGTTTGAGGTTGATCATAGAACTAATACAAAACATACAACAATGTCAACAAAACTCCAGCAAAATAAGAGTAAAATGCATTTATGATATTATAATAGTCAAGACTTTCTTTTTTTATTTTCAAATTTCAGAATATTATTAGGGTGTAAACATTTTGGTTACATATATTGCTTTTGCACTGCCCAAGCCAGAGGTACAAGCATGCTCATCCCCCAGACAGACTTTCTAAAGGACATAAAAATCACTACTCAGTCAAGTAAATATTAATAATTTGGTCCTAATTATAATTTAAAAATTCTATTTATAGAGGTCAGAATATTCCTGTAGGAAGCTAATGAAAAAAGTAAAAAACAAAAAAAATAGTTCCTCACATTGTCAGAAACTTAGATTTTTACCAAAGAAGAGCACCATAAATGAAAAATAAGTAAGTAAATACATAAAAACTTTTATCTCATTTTAAAGTTTTCTTAAGATATTATTTAAAGCCAAAATATGTGACAATAATAGCACAAAGATTAAGAAAGGATATTTTTAAAGCATATAGACTACACATAACTTCCATACCTAATTTAGAGAGTACAACTGATTTAAAAAATGAGCAAAATAGTTGAAGGAACATTTCACAAAATAGATATCTGAATAGCCAATAATCATACAAAATGGAGTGGAAGAGGATTAGTCACCACAGTAATGCAAGTTAAAATGACTACAATAAACCATGACACACATATATCAGGATGACTAAAATTTAAAAACTAGACAATGTCAAGAGTTGCCAAGGATGTGGAACAATTGGATTGCTGGTGGACATATAAATTAGTCAAATCTCTTTGGAAAACAGTTTACTAGTGTCTCCTAAAACAATCATATTTACCAAGGAATTCTACTCCTAGGTATTATATTCAAGAAAAGTGAATTAATTTGTCTAATAAATGATATGTACAAAAATGTTCTTACAGCTATATTCAACAATAGAATGGGTAAGTACATTGTATTGTACTCATATAAGGTAATAATATGTCCACAATAAAAGGAGAACTGCTACACTTGACAATATGGGTCATTCTCACCAAAACTATTTTGAGCAAAAGCAGTTTTATAAAAGACGGCATGAATTGTTGAGTTCCAATTCTGTGAAATCTAATCAAGGTAAAACTTGTTTATAATTTTAGAATAAAAGTTACATTTGGGCAGATGTACTAAAGAATAATCAAATGGGACATTCTTAGAAATATTCCACATCTTAATCTGGACATTGGTTACACGTGTGTACACATATGTAAGATTTATTGAGGTTTAAAACTATATGTTTAGAAAGAAAAATTTTTCCTTTAGCACAAATACAAATATTTTGGTAGGGAAAATGTCTGTATTTTTTAAAGGAAAAAAAAAAAACCTGTGGTTGATCTTACTAAGTTTGAATTTATTCTCGTGGATATAGATTTTGCTTCCATTTTAAAAAAAATTGAAAGTCAATTTTCCCTTTAAAGGTTTAACATTTAAAAGGTTACTATAAAGAATTAAAATGTTTAAATCATTTTCCTATTTCCAGTCTTTTTATTGGACCAACATTAAATTTTATCAAATAGTACAAATTAATAAGAGAATACTATGAAAAAAGGTGTACCTATTCTATTTCGTCAAATTGCTTGTAATTTATTGCCATTACTCCAACTCCTTGTGTTTCCAGGGAAATCAGGAAAAAAGAGGATTTGTATGACCTTAGAAAAATTATAAACTGCATTATGAGAATAGATAATCCTGTAATTCAATATGTTTTCAAGAAATAAAAATCTCACAAAGTAATTTAAGATCAGTAGTTCTCAAACTTTTTTGTTTCAGCACCCATTTATCTTCTAAAAATTTCCTAAAAACCCGACTGGAATTTAGTTTAAGTGAGTTATATATTTATTATTTACTCTAGTGAAATTAAAAAAGAGACTATTAAATATACCTATTAATCCATTTAACATGAGCACAGAAACACACTTATAACTTAACATGTTGATCTTACTTTTATGAGATTAAGCATATTTCCAAAATAAATAAAAAATATAATAAAAAGAGTGGGATTGTTTTTTCTTTTTGTGAATCTCTCTAATGTCTGAAAGGAAAGCTGGATTCTCACAATCTGCTTCTGCATTCAATCTGTTGTGATATTGCATGCTACTTTATTTAGCCTCTGAAAAATTCTACTTTAACTTGTGAAAGAAAGGGAATATAATTGCAAATAATGTTGTGATATTATTGTGAAAATGGTTTGCAGACCCCTTGAAAGTGTCTCGGAGACCTCTAGAACTCTTTGAACCCCAGCTGGAGGTTGGTTGATACAGATTATTTTTTCTCAGCATTAAAAGATTTGATTAACCCCCGTCCATCTATATAAAGACCACATTCCAGAACAACCTTCAGGATTATAAGAGTGAACTGGTGCACATTTGTCTCCGATTCTCTTTGATTCCAGTTAATGTTTTTCTTCAGGGGGCAATTTGTTCTCAAGAACTGCGTTTAAGAATCTTATGGGTCCTTTATAGGTAGTAACAAAATAACTCTTCAAAATATCTATCTATAAGTGTCCTAAATATGCTGGCATCAGTAATTCTATTCAGAACTTTTGAGTTATCAATAAAATTAGCATTAATAAGGAAAAAAGCTTATTTAGCAAAAGAACTCCAGCCCTGGTTATCTAACAACAGTCCAGTAACATAAGGAGCTTAACAAGACAGAAAACATAGAAAGTCATGCCCTAAGCACTCTGTAGAGGGCATAGAAAATGGTCAGGAAGATAAAAGCAGACAGATGTAGCCTCTGATCATAAACTTGGAAACCAGTTCAGGGTCACCAAGGCCCACCTCAATGCAATTAAATATTCTCTTTTTAAATGAAGATGGTTAAAAAGTTAAAGTAAAAGCATGGATATTTTTAAGAACCAAAAGTATTTTGTGAGACATACTTGGCATAATTCAGAGTGAAAATATAAATCCTAATTTATTACATTACAGCAACCACATGCTCAGTATTGCACACATAATCAAAAGAAGGCAAGTTGAGTGATTTTTTTTGAAGGATTTGATGTAGAAGTTTGGTTGCCAAAAATAACTTTGTTCCAGATGAAATGAGAAAAACATGATGTGGTTATTCACAAAGGGAAGGACAAGCATAAGCCTTCTAAAGGCCACTCAATTACGATTAAAAAAAATGTAGTGGAAAATTGCTTTGGAAAGCTTAAAAGTACATTAAAGAAACAGAAGAGAATGTTACAGGAGAGTGGGAAGGGGGGGAAAAAACAGGTGATGAGTGTACTCCAAAGAGTATATTCATGGAAAATGGGCTGTAAAGAAAAATAACACTGCAATGACTAAACAACAGTTCTAGTTTCAGTTTTCTAGCCTTACAAAATACAAAATAGCTAAATCCTATTAATGTAGGCAGGCTACTGATAAATAAATTAATTTTATTAACTTTAAAAATAGCTGTAACATTCATACTAAACCTAATACCCTTTTCTCACCAGATTTTTTTTTTTTATTTCAGCATATTATGGGGATACAAATGTTTAGGTTTCATATATTGCCTTCACCCCACCCAAGTCAGAGCTTCACATGTGTCCATAACCCAGATGGTGCACACGGCATTCATTAGGTATGAATATATCCATCCCCTCCTCCCCCCTCCCACCTGCCCAATAGCCGATGAATGTCACTACTATATGTGCACATAAGTGTTGATCAGTTAATATAATTTGATGGTGAGTACATGTGGTGCTTGTTTTTCCGTTATTGTGATGATTCACTTAGTAGAATGGGCTCCAGCTCTATCCAGGATAATACAAGAGGTGCTAGGTCCCCATTGTTTTTTGTGGCTTAGTAGAACTCTGTGGTATACTAAGGCATGAAACTGTAAGAATTCTAGAAGAAAATGTTGGAAAAACTCTTATACTCATTGGTCTATGGAAAGAATTTATGAAGAAGACTCAAAAGGCAATCACAACAACAACAAAAATAAATAAATGAGACCTGATCAAATTAAAAAGCTTCTGCACAACCAAGGAAACTGTCACAAGAACAGACAGACAACCTACAGAATGGTAGAAAATATTCACATGGTACACATCCGATGAAGGGCTGATAACTAGAAACTATTTAGAATTCAGGAAAATCACCAAGAAAATATCAAACAACCCCATTAAAAAGTGGGCAAAGGACATGAACAGAAACTTTTCAAAAGAAGATAGACTAATGGACAACAAATATATGAAAAAGTACTCAACATCTCTAGTTATCATGGAAATGCAAATCAAAGGCACAATGAGATATCACTTATTCCAGTGAGAATGGCTTTTATCAACAAGTCCCAAAACAATAAGTGTTGGTGTGGATGTGGAGAGATAGGAGCACTCATACACTGCAGGTGGGACTGCAAACTAGTACAACCTCTGTGGAAAGTAATATGGACATACCTCTAAGAGCTAAAAGTAGAATTACCATTTGATCCAGCAATCCCATTACTGGGCATCTACTGAAAAGAACAAAAGACATTCCATTAAAAAGATATCTGCATTCGAATGTTTGTAGCCACACAATTCACGATTGCAAAGATGTGGAAACAATCCAAGTGCCCATCAATACAAGAGTGGATTAATAAAATGTGGTATATGTATATCATGGAGTTCTACTCAGTAACCAGATTTTTGCAATATACTTTTTTTTTAATTTCAGCTTATTTTGGGGGTACAAAAGTTCAGGTTATATATATTGCCCATACCCCCATCCCCCTGAGTCTGAGCTTCAAGTGTGTCCACTCCCCAGACACTACACATCGCACTCATCATGTAGGTATACACCCATCCCCTTCCCCCAGCCCCCACCTCTGTCCGATACCCAATTGGTGTCATTCCCAAATATGCACTTAGGTGATGATCAGGGAAACCAATTTGTTGGTAAGTACATGTGATGCTTATTTTTCCATTCTTGGGATACTTCACTTAATAGAATGGGTTCCAGCTCTCTCCAGGAGAACAAAAGAGATGCCATATCACCATTATTTCTTATAGCTAAGTAATATTCCCTGGTATACATATACCACATTTTACTAATCCATTCATGAATTGATGGGCATTTGGATTGTTTCCACATCTTTGTAATTGTGAATTGTGCTGCTATAAACATTCGGGTGCAGGTGTCTTTTTTATAGAATGACTTTTGTTCTTCTGGGTAGATGCCCAATAATGGGATTGCTGGATCGAATGGTAGGTCTACTTGAATCTGTTTAAGGTATCTCCACATTGCTTTCCACAGGGGTTGCACTAGTTTACAGTCCCACCAGCAGTGTATGAGTGTTCCTGTCTCTCCGCATCCACGCCAACATGTATTGTTTTGGAACTTTTTGATAAAGGCCATTGTCACTGGAGTTAAGGGATATCTCATTGTGGTTTTGATTTGCATTTCCCTGATGATTAGAGATGTTGAACATTTTTTCATATGTTTGTTAGCCATTCTTATATCTTCTTTTGAAAAATTCCTATTCATGTCCTTTGCCCACTTTTTGATAGGGCTGTTCGATTCTTTCTTACTGATTTTCCTGAGTTCTAAATAGATTCTTGTTATCAGTCCTTTATCTGATGTGTAGTATGTGAAAATTTTTTCCCATTCTGTAGGTTGTCTGTTTACTCTCGTGACTGATTCTTTGGCTGTGCAGAAGCTTTTAATTTAATTAGGTCCTATTTATTTTTGTTGTTGCTGTGATTGCCTTACGGGTCTTCTTCATAAATTCTTTGCCTAGGCCAATGTCTGTAAGAGTCTTTCCTACATTTTCTTCTAGAATTCTAATCGTTTCACACCTAAGGTTTAAGTTTGTTACCCACCATGATTTGATTTTTGTGAAAGGTGAAAGCTGTGGGTCCTGTTTTAGCCTTCTACATGTGGCTATCCGGTTTTCCCAGCACCATTTATTGAATAAGGAATCTTTTCCCCAGAGTATGTTTTTGTCTGCTTTGTCAAAGATTAGATGGCTATATGAGGATGGTTTTATATTTAGATTTTCTGTTCTGTTCCACTGGTCTGTGTCCCTGCACTTGTGCCAATACCAAGCAGTTTTAAGAACCACAGCCTTGTAGTATAGTTTGAAGTCTGGCAAATTAATATCTCCCATTTTGTTTCTATTGCCTAAGATTGATTTTGCTATACGGGGTCTTCTCTGATTCCATACAAAGTGTATAATTATTTTTTCTATATCCGTGAAAAATAATGTTGGTAATTTAATAGGGATTGCATTGAATCTGTAGACCACTTTGGGAAGTACAGACATTTTAACAATGTTGATTCTTTCGATCCACGAGCATGGTATAGTTTTCCACCTATTTACATGCTCTGCAATTTCCTTCCTCAGTGTTTCATAGTTCTCCCTATAGAGGTCCTTTACCTCTTTAGTTAAATATATTCCTAGGTATTTTATTTTCTTTGTTGCTATTTTGAAGGGAATTCAGTCCTTAATTTGGTTCTCCGATTGACTGTTATTGGTATATATGAATGCCTCTGATTTGTGTGTATTGGTTTTGTAACCTGAGACTTTACTGAATTCATTGATCAATTCCAGGAGTCTCTTAGTTGAATCCTTGGGGTTTTTCCAGATATAACATCATATCATCAGCAAAGAGTGAGAGTTTGATCTCTTCTTTCCCTATTTGGACTCCCTTGATTCTGCTCTCTTGCCTGATAGCTCTCACAATGAAATATACTTTTTTTTTAAAAAAAAAAAAAAAAAAAAGCTTTTGCACAGCCAAGGGAATAATCAGCAGAGAAAACAGATAACCTACAGAATGGGAGAAAATATTCACATGCTATACATCTGATACAGGGGTAATAACCAGAATCTACAAAGAACTCAAGGAAATCAGCAAGAAAAAAAATCATACAACCCCATTAAAAAGTGGGCAAAAGACATGAACAGAAGATTTTCAAAAGGAGATAGACTAATGGCCAATAACATTATGAAGAAATGCTAAAAAGTCACTTATCATCAGGGAAATGCAAATTAAAACCACAATGAGATATTACTCTGTTAGAATTGCTTTGATTAAAAAGTCCAAAAATAAAAAATGCTAGCATGGCTGCAGAGAGAAAGGAATATTTCTAAATTGTTGGTGGGACTGAAAATTAGTACAACTTCTATGATAAACAGCATGGAGATACCTCAAGGAATTAAAAGTAGACTTACCGTTTGATCCAGCAATCCCACCTCTGGTTATTTAACCAAAGGAAGAAAAATCATTTTATCAAATAGAAATGGAACTTGAATGTTTATTTCAGCACAGTTCACAATTGCAAAGATGTGGAATCAACCCAAATGTCCATCAATTCATGAGTGGATTAACAAAATGTGGGATATGCATACCATGGAATACTGGTCATCTATGAAGAAGGATGACTTAATGTCTTTTGCAAGAATTTGTGTGGAACTGGAGACCATTATCCTAAGTGAAATATCTAAAGAATGGAAAAACAAACACCACGTGAACTCACTATTAAATTGGAACTAACCAACCAATGAGCACACATGTGCATAGAGGGAAGTAAAACTCAATGGAAATCAAGCAGAGAAGAGGAGTGAAGAGGTGATGGGAGATAACCTACTTAACGGGTACAGTGAACACTATCTGGGAGATGGGCACACTTATAACCATGATTCAAGCATTATAAAAGTGATCCAATGTCACCAAAAATATCTGTACCCCCATAATACTTTGAAATAAAAAATCAGTTTTTTTCTATTGCCATGCATTTATTTTTGCACAAAAATATATAAATATGTCACCAGCTTTTCTTAACTTAAAACTTGTATAAAAAAGTTTGGAAGTTTTCTATCATAAAATGAATATGTTTTATATAACATATCAATAAGACTATAAAAAGAGAACAGAGTAACCTCCCAAATATCCACATATTGCTTAAGAAAAAGAACATTATCTATCTTGAAACAGCTTATATATCTCAGCAGTCTTGGACTCTTTTCTTGCTCCAGTTAATGATCTTAAATTTAACATTTATAATTCACTTTATTTTCTTCATTTTACCAAAAATATGTATTCATAAACATAAAATCTTCAATACGGTATATTTTCAAACTATAATTAACTGGATTCTAACTTTATGTATTCTTGTATGATTATTGTTTTTCTCAAACTGTTTTAGAGATTAATGGCAATATATATTGGATTTATTAATCATATCTTTCATTGGTAGCATGGTTTGTGTTTTCAGAAAACTTTCCTTAGTTTGAGGTCACAAAGACATTCTCAGATGCGATCTGCTAAAACTTTGTTAGGTATTTAGACAACCTGAAATGAATTTGAGTAGCAGTCAAATTTCTTTGTTTTCCCTTCTCGATGCCTAATTATTACATCCACGATTATTGAAAAGATTCTGTATTCCCAATTGCTTTTCAGTTACTCTTGCTTGTATCAAGCATCTATGTATGTGTAGTCTATTTTCAGGTCTTCAATCGTCTATCCCTGTCCCCATACTGTTTTGTCAGAATTTATATAGTTTTAAAATAAATAATGATATTTCATTGGGCAAGTCCTTTATCCATATTCCTCCCCTTCAAAAGTATCTTGGCAATAATTCACTCTTCTTGATAAACTTCATATATATTTTAGAATCAACATTCCCCTAAAATATGTGTGACAATTGGATTGAGATTTCATTAAAACTATAAATCAATTTGAAGCACTTGACATATTTATAATATTGAGTCTTCCTATCCATAGGTGATATATCAAAACATTTAATCAATTCTCTAATGCATTTCCTATAAATTTAACAATTTTAACAATTTTTGCTCATCGTATATTTACTCATTTTATTTTTTATGATATGTAAAATTTTTCTTTAAACATTTTTTTACTAAGTTTTTTGGTTGATATATAGAAATCCAACTGATTATTCCATCTTATTTGTATTCAGAAACCTTGCAAAACTCTTGTAAAATTAGTAATATCTTTGGATTTAAAATTTTTCTATACATAATAATATCATGTAAAATCATAATAACACATACTCCCTTTTATCAATCCTTACAAATTTATTTCCTTCTGTTGCTGCAAAGAAAACTTCAGGATTTTCAGTTCAAAGAAAAACAGGAATGCAGATATTGAACAACTTTTTCTTATTGGTAAATTTAAAGAAATATCTTTCAATGTTTCAAAATTAAATGTGATATTGGTTACAGGTTTTTAAAGATATGTTTATCAGAATAACAATTTTTAATATCAATTTACTGATAATTTTATCATAAATTAGTATTGAAGCATATCAAAAATCTATTGAAATGGTCACATATTTTTTCAAAAATTTAAACTGCTAAGTAGATTCAATGTTTGTTGGATAACGAATACTTTGTCTCAGAAATACGTACTGAAGAAGTCAGATACATTCAGTAAGCACTGTGTAAGAACAGATGTATATTGCAAGCCCTTGGAGGTACAGAACTAGAACTTTTATAATCCAAAAAAGGATTCTATCAGATTCAAAACCCCAAGTGATTGGGTCTCTGGGTCTCAACATTGCTTAGTTTCAAGTGCTATTATGAAATATTGTGCGATAATTAGTTTCAGTATAGTTACGCACTTTTATTTCAAATAGCCTACATGTTTAATTTTCTAAATAAACTGAAATATGCCTGAGCTCCTAGCAGATTGTGTCACAATAACAGCTGTTTTATAAAGTCTCAACTGGGATGATAGTTAAAAGTCCTTGAAAAGTGAATGGCATACATTCAATTAAGCCAAAGAAATAGCTAAAACAAGTATTATTTAGTGGGTTTTTAATTAGATGACTTCTATTAAATTGAGGCTGTAAAAGGGATTTCACAAACTCCCAAGATTGTGCTAGTTACAAATGAAACCATAAACATTCCGTGTAAGTCTATGAGAGCTCACTCACAGGTTGGATATTTCTCAGCTAGCAGCATCCATATGCCTGGCATGGAACCATTAATTCCCCAAATAGTGCTAAAGAGGTAAAACAGGTAGATTACCCTTTTGTCCTTTTGTGAGAAATCAAAGAGACAGACTTTTCTGATCATAAGGCATGATCTCTAACCTCATACCCCTGGAATTTACCAACATCAACAACCTAGTCGCTTGAGACCATGATTAGGATTTCCTCCTTACTTGAAAATGTCTGAGGCAGAGAGAAAAACGTTTACCCCTCTCTCCACTGGGAATATCCAAAATCTCTCAGTAGACCTTACTTGTATGTTAGTAAAAAAAAAAAAAAAAAAAAGCTTTGTATATTTTGGTCTCTGTCTTACTAGTCAGACTCCTTCTTACCAGTCTTGCCAAATGTCTGTCACTGAGCCTCTTATTGTTTTCAGAAAAATAATGTTCTTTTTACATCCATTTCTTTGCAGTTTCTCTCACCATCTGGGATGATTCCTCATATGGGAAACTCTGCCCATTCTATAACCACTGCTCTAGCATTGTCTTCTTTTCTCCAGGACTGTTTTCATGATACCATATGTTTCCTCTCAGCAACTACCCCATCCCCAGTCAATGTCTTCTTTCATTTGCTAATTTGGTGTATTCATATTGTGCTTATCAGTGCATGTTATAGATGACTGTTTCCAAAATAGAATTATGAATTTTTTTGGTCAAAGATTTTGTTAATCAGATATTTATTGCATTACTTTTACTAGATACTTAATAAAGGTTGGTTGAACTTAGCAAAATTATTAACACGTTCCCCTTCTTCATTTTTTACTAACAGACTTGCCAATGACTAATTCAATGTTTCAGGTACATAAAGAAAGTAAAACGAAGTAAAACACACACACACACACACACACACACACACACATAGTTGATATTAAAGCAGAAAAAGCATGGGATCTTGATTTTTTCATACCCGAAGCAATCCTTGGTTCTGCCATATCCTATAAATAAGGGCAAGAGTAAGATAAAGTCTTAAACCTCAGTTTTCTTTTGTGTAAATAGTGATGAATTATATTTACTTCAAAGTTTTATCTTAACAATCAATTGAATGGTAAATACAAAAGAATTTTGTAGCTTGTTATCTAGTGACAATCATATGATCAAAAATTATGTATGTACTGGGTGCCAGTCACTTTATGTACATTATCTGATTTGATCCTCACTACAAACCCATGTAGTAGCGCTTTTATCATTACCATTTTACTAATGAGTGAAATGATGCTTAGGTCAAAAATTTTGCTTAATGGCACAAAAGGCGACTGAGTCCAGAAACCATGTATTTAAGTATTGTAATACAAATTAAAAATGAATACTGACACTGGTAAAAAAAATTATGAGTCTGGAAAACTGGCAGATTTGTTTGACTGAACTGCTTTGCCTATGGTATAATGTAGTGCTATTGGAACAAAATGAGTGGCTGTTCTTTTTTTGTGAATTTAACATAAGTAATAAAGAGATGTTTTTTCTTTGAACATATCCGGTAGAGGAAGAAAGTGGTGAATATTATCTGAGAAATATTATCAAAATTTATGTATAAAGTTAATAAAAATGCAAACTAAAGATCTTCATTCAATCTCACAATCCTTCCACCAGTGTAACTTGGCATTAATAGCAGAGAAGAGATATTTCTGGCTTGTTAAAGACAAAGCACATCTGTTTAGCCACGTATTTTCAGAGTCTACATTAGGAATTAGAAAGTCGATTCCAAGCATTCTCTGTGCCTGGACACTGCCTTCCCTTTCCTTTCCAATATGTTCCCCTTACTCACGGACATTCCTTGTACCCTTTTACCTTGGCCACATACCCTCTCTCTAATCTTTCAAACCATTCACATAGATCTCTCAATTTTACTACTATCTTAGAAGTAACAGTAGCAGAATGAATTCCAGTATTGAGGGCTTTCGTTTATTTTTACTTAACACATGCCAGGAATATGATTAGGCATGTTTTACAATGTGTTTTTCTATTTAATTATCCTTCAATCCTGATAATTGGGTACCATTATCAACCTTATAAATAAAGAAATCGAAACTTGATTTTCCATAGTCAAACAGCCAGAAAGCACATAACCTGTGTAAGAACTCTGGACGGTTGCATTCCAAAGTGGATCCTATACTTTACTTCCTCCGTGAATAAGCCGCACTTGTTTTAGTCAATAAACATTTATTAAGCATCTCTGTGATGCTAAGTATGACATTTGGTGTTGGAGATGTAAAAAAAAAAAAAAAAACAATTAAGAAACAAATGATTTTCAAAACGAATACTGGATGATCAAGTAATGGAGATGAAAGAAAAGCACGGAAGATAAATGTAAGACCAGGAATACTAACCTAGGTCCTTACCCACAAGGAATGCTGAGATATTGTCCCAATGATGAGATACAAAGCCACATGGCACTGATGGGTAATTTTCTCCTCAAATTTGGTAGTTAATTCAAAGAAAGAAGAAATTTATACCAGTCACTGGGCTCTGGGGGCTCCCCATTTCTACTTTCTTCACCCAGAAGCTGCCATAGTTGCAAGGTTGTCCAAATTATCTTGACCTCCCATAAATATGCAGAGAGTTTTCTAGCTAAAACCCTCTCTCTTTAGTTTTCTAACTAAAACCCCTGGACCAGTTCTGTCCAGTCCAGCCTGAGCACTCCTTTTTGGGGACAATAATAGCTTAGGAGATTATATGCATTCTGTGACATCTCTGCTTGTAAATTTTCTCTGCAATAAAATATTCTTAATTTGTACCCTGGTGGACTAGTTATGTCTATGTTTCTGTTCCCTTTGTATGTCCTCACCCATTTGAAAGAATAAACATACTGTTTTTAGCTGTACTATATCTTATAAAATTACTTCCTTTTTAAAACACCTGGCTGTGTTTAAACAATTACTTCTTAGTAATAGTTATTTTTTTTTTACAGCTACTAAAGGGAAGGTATTATACACACATTACTTCCAAAATAAAAAAAATCTTGCAAGGTAAGTATTATTGATATTCATCTTTTCCATATTAAGGATAATAAGGTTCAGACAATAATGTATTTTCTGTTTTAATTCCACTTTTTTTTTTTTTTTTTGAGACAGAATCTCACTCTGTTGCCCAGGCTAGAGTGCCGTGGCATCAGCCTAGCTCACACCAACCTCAAACTCTTGGGCTCAAGCAATCCTCCTGCCTCAGCCTCCCAAGTAGCTGGGACTACAGGCTTGCACCACCATGCCTGGCTCATTTTATTTCTATATATATATTTTTAGTTGTCCAGTTAATTTCTTTCTATTTCTTAGTAGAGACGGGGTCTTGCTCTTGCTCAGGCTGGTCTCAAACTCCTGAGGTCAAAAGATCCACCCACCTCAGCCTCCCAGAGTGCTAGGATTACATGCATAAGCCACTGCACCTGGCCTCAGGTGATAATGTAAATTTTATCAGTACTATTTACTGAAAGAACCTGGAGATATAGCTGTGATCTAAATGGGCATTGTCTTCATCTTCATGGACTGAACAGAAGAGACAGACAAGCAAATATTTATTCAAACAATATATAATTATATATTGTGATTTGTTATAAATCAAAATAAATAGTACCACAAAAAATCAAAACAGTAAACAAATTCAACTTAGAAGATTAAAGAAGGTGTAACTGAGAAAGTGACAATTGAGGATAAATAAAAGTCAAAAATGTAAATCAAAACCACAATGAGATATCACTTATCCCTAGTGAGAATGGCCTTTATCAAAAAGCCCCCAAACAATAAATGTCAGCGTGTATACGGAAAGATAGGAACACTCATACACCGCTGGTGGGACTGCAAACTAGTATAACCTCTGTGGAAAATAATATGGAGATACCTCAAAGAGCTAAAGCAGAACTACCATTTGATCCAGCAATCCCATTACTTGGAATCTACCCAAAAGAACAAAAGACATTGTATAAAAAAGACATCTGCACTCGAATGTTCATAGCAGCACAATTCATAATTGCAAAGATGTGGAAACAACCCAAGTGCCCATCAATACATGAGTGGATTAATAAAATATGGTATATGTATACCATGGAGTTCTACTCAGCCACAAAAAACAATGGTGATATAGCATCTCTTATATTATCCTGGATAGAGCTAGAGCCCATCTACTAAGTGGAGTATCGCAAGAATGAGAAAAAAAGCACCACATGTACTCACCATCAAAATGGTATTAACTGATCAACACTTAAGTGCACATATAGTAAAAACCTACATCCGGTGTTGGGCAGATGGGAGGGGAGAGAAGGAGATGGGTACATTCACATCTAATGGGTGCCGTGTGCACCGTTTGGGGAATGGACATGCTTGAAGCTCTGACTTGGGTGGGGTAAAGACAATATATGTAATCTAAACATTTGTAACCCCATAATATGATGAAATAAAAAAAAAATTTTTAAGTCAAAAATATGAACTATACAGGGGGAAAAATATAATCCAAACAGAGAAACTAATTAATTTAAATGTCTCAATGTGGAGAAATTTCTGACACAGAGAAGAAAATCAAAGAAAGGCAGGGGGGCTGGAGTCTAGTGAGTGACGCAAAATGGAAGGAGATTGTTTTAAGTGTAGGAAAGTCGCACTTTCATACAGGGCTTTACCTATCAATCTGAGGATTATTGATTGTATTCTAAGGATAATAAGAATAGAATTAAAAAAATTTAGCAGACAATATGACACGATTAGAGCTGCATTTTAACAATCTCATTTATGATGTTCCAGGGTGAAATAATCCAGTAACAAGGACTTGAGACCAGGTCTGCCTTATTCTAAAGCTGAGCTCTTTTTTTTTTTTTATTACACTTGCATTATTCATTATTGCATTTGCTTTTGAAAGTAATTCTGTGGGGTGGAAAATGCAGGAACTGTTATTCACATTTTTTACATATTGAAACTGGGACCAAAAAGGAAGTGCACAAGGCCAAGGTTTTCTTTCCTCCAGTGGCAAAATGATATGCCAATGAGACAATGAGTAATGACTAAGAGCCACCATGGGCTTGCCCAGTGCTAGCTTTTGTTCTAAACATCTCATGTCTATTAGCTCCTGGAATAATTATTAATATAAAAATATTATGTTCCTGAAGAGGAAGCTGGGACACAGAAAAATTAAGTAAATTCCCCAAATTCACTTAGCTAGATACAGTTCAAAGATATTTGATGCTAGTGCTGAAATTAATTAATTACTGTTCTCTTCTGAATTAGACATAGTATATTAGATCATTCTCAGCAATACAAAAATTATACTGTCTCCTCTTGTCTACATAAAAAGTGGCTGGCGAGCTTTATTATTCCTTGTGTAACAATATGATATGAGATTCACAATTAATGTTTACAGCAACCAACATTAGATGGACTTGCTAAAATTTAGTAGTAATTAGATGTTTGCAAGTATGAATAGAATTTTTATTCATATTTTAGTGATTTTTATCACACACAGTAAATGAATATTCGTAGTGATGGTAAAGTAGCATAATATTATGGCTGAACATGATGCAAAATATCCATAAGGATCAATGAACACAAATGGTAGATTAAGTTTAAATAGTCCCACTATGCCACCTAGAAGTAAAAGCAAAGCAATCTTTCTTAAGTACATATTACATTATTTTTAGAATAAGTATGTACTATGTAGTTATGTGTCCCATGTTTTTTTAACTTAAATTATCATATACTGTTTGGTTTCTTGCTTATGTATGTAAATATTCTGTTTCTGTTCAATAAATGCTCCCCAATTAAAAATAATGATGCAGACCTACAAATTATTGCTTTAGTGTATACTGTATTATATAACTGGATGTTCAAATTGGATTAAAATTTTCAGAGCAATAAATGCTATGCAAAATTTTAAGTATGTACATTAAATTTGAGTTTAATTAAAATTAGTTTAAAATGTTATATTTTTATGTAATGGATATTTAGATATTGAGACAGGTGCTTGTGTCTCATAATTTTGAAAATCATCATCACTCCTAGATCTGGTGTAACCATCCTTTGATTAGGGGACAAGACTTCTAAGGAAGGGAAGTCAACATAATGAATATAGTGAAGCAATAACATGAGAATACCTTAGCTTGATGATGTCTTTGAGATCTTGAACTATCTCTGAAACTACCTTCCTCTGGACTGTTACTATGTAAATTTATTTATTTGTTTTTTACTGTTAATCAGGCTTTCTCTTACTGATCTTTACATTTTCATTTGTAGAGATTTTTTTACAAAAATGAAAAAAAAAGATAATGAAATCTTAGCGTCTTCAAAACAAAGTAAGGGCAATACTGTAGCTATGGAAAAAGACAACTTTTTCCTTTTCAGTTTTAAAGGAACCAAATAGTAGGAAAAGCATCATCTAAAGATTGCTACTCTCAGTTTCTTATCTTTTTCCTCACCTAGTGTTGTGTTGGACATATGGTATTTCAGAAATGTTATTTTAATTAAGATAATTAGAATTCATTGGGGTTTGGGGAGGGGGAATGAGGAGGCACAGAAACTAGCAGACATTCATCTTGGATCAGTTCTATTCCAGGGCTTAGGATTCCCCAGTATTATGAAGTCTCCAGCATGTGTCTTCTCTTTACTGACTAAATTATAGATCCTGGCATCAGCTATAGAAATTGGCATCATTCCTGGCTTCACAAATAATGTACCAACTGGAGCATGATATATACCTTCATTAGTAAAATTGGGGCATTGTATTGAATAAACTTGCCCAACCACTGGTTCACTGTCAAATGCAATTTAGTCAGAGCTATTTTTAGCTAGGGAGTAAATTGTTTTATATTGGCAGGGAGCTTGGTGGTGGCCATGCCAGAAGTCTTAATTAAGCATCAAATAGCAAGATTAGTTATATAAACTTTAAAAAAAATGTAGCGTAGGCTTTGGGCAAGTACCACTATGAATTTTCTTGAAGATCTTATAATTTGTGACAAAAGAAAAACAGTCCCCTGTCTTAGAAAATAATTTGTCACTGTGTTCTCTTTAAAGTTATATTTTAATACATCAAGAGATCATGATATATGGACTAATGCACTAATCCACAGAGTCAATGGTTGATTTATCCTTTAAGAGAAATATCCAACAGAGATGAACTCATCACAAAAAACATTTTCAGCCAACGCTGAAATCAATGTTTTCAATGGTTTACTGAGTAGTTTCCCTAAAGACTTTATTAATATTTCTCCTCTTTCTTCATGTAACTTAAGAGATTCTTAACCTAGGGCCAAAGGATACTCTTAGAAATACATGAATCCCCTGATATTGAATGCAAAATTTTGAATGTAGCAGTCATAGATTTATTTGATTCTCAAAGCTGTTATCTGCAGCAACAATAAAAAAATAATAAACAGTGTTCTAAGCCCTCTTCTGGGGCATTTTAAGTACTTCTGTGGTGTTCATGAATACACTGATACTTTCTAAATATGCACCAAATGACAGCACTCTAACCTAAATAACGGTTCTATAAACCCTCTAATGATAATGCCGAGAGCATTTGTAATTCTCCTAAACCCACTGCCTCTGCCATGTTTGCTACCCCACCTTCTACCCAGTTGCTAAAGTCACAAACAAAACCAGATTAAACTCCTTCCTGTTCACCCACCCCATGTACACGTGATTGAGTTCTGTGTACAATAATTTATACAAAAATGACAGACTGACCCCTTTTTCTTCATTGTCACTCTCACTTCTTTAGCCCAAATCCTCATAACCTCCTGTTAGGTCCAGTGCAATAGCTTTCAATTTAGTTTCCCTGACACTGGTGTTCTGTATTAAGTCCAATGACAATATGGTTATCTGACGATGTTGCCAAATATAAACCTGACCATACCATTCCCTGGCTAATTATGCATCCACGGTTGTCTTCACTTATAAGGTAAGCTGAAGTAACTAATCATAGCATCCATATATTTCATAACCAAAACGTGGCCCAGACTGCCTCATCTACCATTCTCCATAGTGGCTCCCACACTGTCTATGTAAAGAGCAATCTTTAGCTAATCAGCTTCCATTCCAGCTCTGTCTTCTACTATAAACCTAAAGATGCCAAATCCTTCTGTCACTTGAAACCACAGAGCATTTTTCTAAATACATCAGCCTTTCTCTGCTCCATATCTTGCATATGGTATTGTCTCTTTCTACAATGACCTTCTCTTGCTTTAGTAGTCTGGATCAAGCATCAAATATTATTTTTCTCATCTTGTTCCCTTGATAGTATCATCTGAGAGTATCATTAGGAACCTTTTTTCCTATGTTCCCATATGAACATGTTCAAATCTTCACTTTAACACTTCAAGTGTATAGAATACCTGTTATCTCCACCAATAAATTGAGAAGTTCTTGTGGATGGGGCTGATTTTTACTCATATTTGTTTCAACAATGTCTTGCCCATATAAATGACTCAGTAAATGTGTTTTGAAATAATGAATAAACATATAAAAGTATGGAGTATATATGCATAATGCAATCCTTTGCTTGAGCATATGGGAACGTCAGTTTTACCTTTTGGAAAAGATAACTCAGCCATCATTTCTTAAGCAGGTGTCTTGGATTTCTTCCCAGATAAGTCACTGAAAATAGAAAGAGACATGAAGTAAAAACCCAAAATTCATATCTTCCTTGCAAGTGTGTAAACATACCCATGTGTTTTCCCTCATCTTTTACCAAAACAAAGACAAAACTAAATGAATCTACACTTTGCAACCTACCTTCTATTCCAGCCCATTTTTAAAAGATATTGCTATCACACATGCCCATGGACATACACGCATATATACTTGCATCCACCCATATATATGGAAAGAGACAGAGAGATGGGGGAAGAGGGAGAGATCATTACATTATTTTGCATTTTTGTTATTTTAGGGATTTTGCTAATTTTATTCAGTGATAGGGAAGTCCATCAGTTACATTATATTTTGAAAAGTCATCAATTATGGGAAACTAATTTTGAGTAATGCAGTTTGGTTATGTTTAAAAATGTTCAGGCAATTTATTTTCCTGTGAAATATATTTAAAACGTAATCTTATCAGGAGAAACTATTTTCTGACCTATTTATTTCTTATCAGACATTTCCTGAACTTTTAAGTCCCATTTTCATTTTTCTATATACTCAGCAGTAATTCTAAGAGTAAAGCACTCTACATTTACAGCTTGCTTTTCATATCAGTCCTCATCTTTGGGAGTAGCATATGGTTTTAAGTTAGAATGTATGACAGTAGTCAGAAAACCTATCGATACTGACAAAAATAGTAATATGAGAAAGTCTCTTTTTCCACCTATCATGCTGGAATACAATCTAGTCCCCAAGATTTTCTTTTTTTACAGGCAACTAACCAGTAGGTTTTACAGCGACACATTCTGGAGACATAAATTGATGTTAGGTGTTTATAGTACAATGTACAAAGTTTCTAATTCCATTAGGACCCAGGGCAAACGCTCATTTGAGATTTGCATAATTCATCACTGGCAAGAGATCACTCAGAAGTAGGAGCAGTAAGAACCCACTATGAAGGCATTTTCCATTCTCAGTGAATTGTAAACTTTGCATGTGTTTAGATTCAGTAATAAAATGGCATTAAACCCTTATTACTATGTCTAGAAATGTCCTGAAATTACCACGTTCATGAAAAACCTGTCATAAATATTAATTTTACTTATTCATTATGTATTAATATGGTTTATTTAGTAACTATTTCCTGGGGACCTATTCGTTGCCAAGCACTGAGCTATGTCCTAGAATTTCAGAAGCTAATATGAGACAAATTTGGTCCAGAATCTCATATGCTAATAAGAAGAATGTTATATATGCAAATAACTGTAGCAAAGTGTGCTACTATAGCACTTAAAGTACATAATAAGCCTTTTTTGAATGCTTATTAAATAAACAGAAAAAAATGGTAAACTGCATATATCGTGAAAGTACCAATGCCTCGGAGATAAAAGCTTCATTGAGTCACAGTGCTTGAGGGGCAAATGTATAATAATTCATCCACCAGACATTATTGGAGAGATCATCCCAGGCAGAGAGAAGATTCTGTGTATAGTATGGAATAAGAAACAATGTGATTTTGCTTTTGGAGAATTGTAAAGAGGTTGTTATTGCTGGAGGAAAATATACAAAGTAGACTGGTGGAGGTGAGACGGAGTATGAATCAGAGGGCTGATGACAGTGTAATTTCACACCATAATAAAATATTTGGAATTAATTCTAACTGTATGTGGTGATGGGGAGTTATTTTATTCCATATGAATGTTAAAATTTAATTCTTTAATAGGAATGCTACTACTTACTGAAAAAAAATTAAGCATGAAAAAGACATGTTTATATTTGTATTTGAGAGAAATATTTAACCACAGTATGGAGCATTGTCTGAAGATAGGATGCAATATAAGCAGAAATAAAAACTAGAAGCCCATTCCAAAAGTTGAGCCTAGATATAATAGCTTAAATTAGTAGAATAGGAATGAAGGTATGGGTGAAATGTATTAAACTTGTTAACTAATTGGATGTAGCACCAGATATATATTTGTTACCTAACTGGATTTAGAACCATCAATACATATGTTTATATTATTATTTTCTATAATGTTAAGCTCACAAGTTCCAAAAATTTTAGAACAGACCCTCCCTCTTCCTTCAAGTAAAATAAAAGGATTTTAAAAAAGGAGAGAAGGACATTGTGAGGGTTTCTGTGAGAATGAAATGATGGACCATGGTTTCTAGGCAACTTAATGAAGAAACTTAATAAGAAACTGAGAGAGGTCCAAAAATTTGAGATAAAAAATCAGGAAGCTACCAGAAGGCCCAATCAAATAAAAGACTAATGGAATGAAAACATAAAGAAATAAGGATTTTGCAGGATGGAAAGTCACATTCATAAATTGAGATACTTTCATTTAACTTTTCGTCAACAGAAAAATTTCAATGTGCTGGGAAAATACAGGGTAATATCTAAAAATAAAAATTTCAGAGATTAGAAAATCAATGAACTGGGAGACTAGATTCTTAGCTGTAGCATCTGAGTATATTTTGAAGACCTTCCACATGTATATGGCACGAGTTGTTACATGGAGAACACCTTGAGCCTGACACCAAATGCCCAATGAAAGTAGAATGTGATGGTCAATGGTACAAAACCTCAATTAGGAGCCATAAAGTATTTTTTTTCTTTCAGATATATTTCACAGTGTGTTGTATATAGTAAATAATAATGTGTTGTACATTTCAAAATAGCAAGAGAGTAAATTTCAAATGCTCTCACAATATGAAAATGACAAGTATTTGAGGTGATGGACTTGTTAATTAGCTTGATTTAATGATTCCATGCTGTATTCATAAATCATGGCATTTATTTGTACCCTACAAATATATGCAAGTATAATCTGTCAATTTACAATTAAAAACTTAAAAAGAAAAAAAGCAAAACAGAGTGGAATAACAGTGCAACAGAGGACGGCATCAGCAAAGAAGCCGAAAGCACCTGATTCTCCAAAGAGGAAGGTTCTTCAGTCAGAGCGGAAGTGAAGGAATTTAAAAAAGGAAATAGGGATGTGGGGAAAAAATGGCACATAATATTTATTAAGAGCATATTAGGAGCGCTATGATGTGATGAACTTTACATACTACAGCTTTGCCCCTCTGGGGCATCCAGAGCTTTGAAGGAGAGCAGAGCCTTGTGTGAATAAGGTTCCTCCAGAGGAGAGCTGAATTAACAGGACTGTGCTTTAGCTGGTACTTGAAGATAACAGGAACGAGAAATATCAACAGAATTAAGCAGTATTAGCATTCTGACTACAGTGTTCTCATCAAGGAATGGGGGAGGTGCGGGGAGAGAGAGAAACAAAAAACCCTGCCCTCTTGAAACTTACCTTCTACTGGTGACAGTTCATGTCATTGTTTCAGCGTCAGGTCCCATGTACCATCAGGAATCTGGTGATATTTGTGTCAATCACAAGAATATCACTGAGTCAATCACAAAAATAATCTTTACTATCAGTTTCAGTAAAAATTTACAGAAAAAGTTGACTCTGAATCATCTGTCCCTCAGGTGGTAAGGAATTGATTGCAAATCATATTCTTGGGCACAAAGAATGCAGTCACAGTTGTATGCCTTTTATCTTTTTTGTTAATTTTCCAAAATTGCTATAGATGTATTTCATAATCTGCTTTCATCTGTAGGGTAAACGTTTTGATGAGGGAGTTGATGGGGAGTTGATATACTATTTGCCCTGCTAAAGTGTCCTAAGTATTCCCCCTGTTCCTAGTTCTGTAGAATGACCCTTGATTAGTTGAAATAATCTTAAGCAGTTAAGAGACATCACAATTCAACAAAATTCTTTAAATAACCTAAATGGTTCTGGATAATTGAAACCACAGCATTAAAGTGTCTCTTTTAGGATGTCAGAAGCAATCAAAGGTAATATTATATCTATCTTAGTATCCACTGCCATAAGAGCAATGTGTCATCCATTAATTCAAGATTTATGCTAAGTAAAAAGATCACAAAAGTGGGAAAAGAACACAACAGCACAATAATAGCAAAACTCACATAAAAGAAGTGGTCTGAAATATCTCTTCCCTGCCATATTGTTGCCAATGGCCTTTAAATATAATTCCTTCCTGTTTCTGAATTATTATATAGTAATAAAATCATTCAAGTAAGAAAGTCTTTCTTTCAGTATCTCGTCTTTTATCCAATAATGTGACTGGGCAAATCTTATATTTACTCTGGACTTTGCCTTTTTTTTTTTTTTTTTAGTAACATTAGAAGTCAGTGCAACAATTTCCCCAGTTACTTTAAATCACTTTGCTGTGATTCTTAATTGAACAGAAGAGGAAAGGGCAAAACTAGATCGATTTTGGAGACAAATTGTATTTCAAGAGAAATAACAATAAATTTTCCAGACTTGTAATCAACAAAATTACATAAAATCAAGGTTTATATTTAAAAAATAAAATCAGTAAGGTAAAAAAATATGATTTTTAAAGATTTCAACTAAAGAAATAAGATAATTGAGAGGAAAGATAAATTTTAGGGACTCAGGAAAACTTGTACTTAAACTGTGACTCAGGTACTTTTATCCTCTTTCTGGTCTTTCAAATCACTGTTTTGTTCCTCGCTGCTAAATGGTGAT
The DNA here is from genome assembly GCF_041146395.1 of Eulemur rufifrons. Taxonomy (NCBI): domain Eukaryota; kingdom Metazoa; phylum Chordata; class Mammalia; order Primates; family Lemuridae; genus Eulemur; species Eulemur rufifrons. Next base: position 17,730,124 of record NC_091001.1, read on the forward strand.
ACCAATTTTTGCCATTTACTGTTCAAAAAAGTGGATAGGATCAATGTGATGATATTTATCAAGTGCTTTGAGTTCCTTGGATAGTAGAACTGTATAAATATCATATACTGAATTCAAGTGTATAGAAGAGAATTGCCTCAGACTTCAAATTCTTCAGAGAGTTCCCCATATAATGGAATCTGTCCCAGTGAAATTGAGATTAATGAAAAACAAGTGCTATAGGAAAGTCTGTAGTGTATCCTGCCAAGATTTTACCTGCACCAATAAAGCACAGCTTTCAAATCCACACTCTTCTTACAAGCAGAAATAAATGGAGGTACCTGTAGTAAGTTTCCCTTATGGCAAACATGGCAGCAAGTGTACCTGTTTTTAATAATACAAATAAAATTAAAATTTGGTACTTTATGTATAGTTTGGAGTAAAATATGTGTTTAGTACCCAATTCAAGTGAATTTCATTCTTTTAAACGAACAAAAATTAATCATTTTTGTCTATTGCAAAGTCTCACAAGTTGCTATTAAAACCATCAATTAATTAATTAAGCCAATATTAACTGAGCACAAGTACCTGCTCTTTACTAAAGATACACTGCTGAACAAGACAAGGATGGCCTTTGCCCACATTGAATTCTGAAACTCCATGCTACGTGTACTCAGATGGGAAAGAACAATAGTTTACTTTTCTTTCTTTATAGCCTGAGAACCTCAAAGGGTATGTGTGTGCAGGGCTGAGTCTGCCAGGATCTTGGAAGTAATAAATAAGTTCCGCTAAACTTGAAAGCTCAAGCAACAGCAGAAATGAACAAGAGACATAAAAGGATTTAAAATGTGATCAGAACAGATCCTGAAAGGGTTAGGTCAAGCTCTCAAAGGCGCTCTATTAGAGCTAATGCAGTAAGTTTTGTCTTAGATTTATCAGGAGCAGCATTTGATTGACTACATTCCCAAATTCGTAGCTAACTAGTACAAATAAGAGTTTTCACGAAATGCAAGTAACAGTGGGAGAAGCACACTATGCAGTTTAAGAAGAGGTACAGAGTGACCTTCTAATTCCATTTCGATCACAGAGCCACATGGTAAATTCTCTTGTTTTCTGAATTAATGTAATTCTCTACTCCATCCCTCTGCAAGCAGTTACTTTTTTTTGTTTCCCAGAGCATCAGAAGAAAAAGGGATTAAGGAACCGCAGAATAAAGACAACTTTGTTGTGAGCTAAAAATGCCCTCACGGGAATGATGCTTGGTACCCCAGAGGGAGCCAAGAAGTGAAGGTTTCTTCCTTTTTGAATAATAGCTAGCTCTATGAGGAAGGAAAATAGTCTGGCAAATCCTTTCCCTGCTAGAAGAAAAGAAATGCAAGTGCATGATTAGTTTGGTGATTCATTTAAAATGTATTCATAAAATTATTCAATCACTTATTCATCAAATGTATGTTGAGAATTTACAAGTAAGAAGCTGTTTCAAACTCTAGAGGTAAAAGATTAAAATACCAGAGTATTCATATTCACGTCTTTCTTTCTAGTGGGTCAGAATGTGAAAACAAATAAATAAATGAAATAAACAATTTTAGCCGGTGATAAATTCTATGAAGGGCATAAACCATAATAATTCAAAATAGTATAATATTTGGAATGGCCAGAAAAGACCATCTGAAGAAATGGACTAAACAACAAGAATGAGCCAGACATGCAAGTATCTGGGGACAGAAGGTTTCACACAAAGGAACAGTAAGCGCCAGGGTACTCAGGCAGGTGATACTTGGTTGCATCAGAAGGCCACCAAAGGTGAGTGTGACAAGAGACTAGTGAGCAAAGGAGAGGGTCATCTTAGATATAGAATAAGAGTTTTGCAGGAGCCAAGCAGTAGGGAGATTCAGAACTTGAAAAGTCTTTTTTATTTATTTATTTATTTATTTTTCTTGTAAGCCTGTGGTAGGCAGAATAATGGTGCAAGGATGTTTAGGGCCAAATCCCCTGAACCTGTGAACCTGTTACTTTACATAATCAAGGGCAATTATGGTTGCTAACCAGCTGACCTTCAAATAGGAGTGAGCTCAGCGTAATCACAGGGACCCTCACAAGTGGAATCAGAAGGCAGAAGAGCATCAGTGTCAGAGTGACGCAGACTGAGAAAGACTTGCTCTTCCATCGCTGAGGATAGACATGGTCCAAGCAGCCACTAGAAGCTACAAAAGGCAAGAACACATTCTCCCTAGAGCCTCCAGAAGGAATACGGCTCAGTTGACGCCTAGATTTTAGCCCAATGAGACTCATTTTGGAATTCTGACCTTAACTGTAAGATAATAAATTTGTGTCGTTTTAAGTCACAGATTTTGTAGTGTCTCATTACAGTAGTAATAGGAAGCTAATCCAAAGCCAGTGGAAAGTTTTAAGTCTAGAAGTAGCTTATTTTTATTTTAATGTTAACATATTCTGGCTGGTCCTTGAAGAAGAAATTATAAGAATGCAGAAGTAGAAAGAACAATTTGGAGGGTGCAACAGTAGACCAGATGTAAGATAATGAAGTTATAATGAGGCAGACTCTCTGGAGAAAGAGAGAAGTGAGTAAAGTTCAGACAGATTTTTGAAATACAGCCCACAACTTTTTGAGCAATTGGAGTTTGGTGAGGTTCAATAGAGAAATCAACCCTAGACTTTTGAATGGAAAATGTAGGGGGATGGGAGTACAATTTGCTAAGTCTTAAACTACAGATGAGAAATTTGGGTGAAAAAAAAAACAGTACTCTTTTAGATGTGTATTTAGATAACATTGCTATGTGTATTGCAGATATATAAAGTGTGAATTTAAGGCAGAGAGTAGAGCAATAAGAATAAGTGTGTAAGTAATCTGCATAAAGATATTTTTGTGTCATTGTACTGAATTAAATGACTCACGGGAAGACCTACTGGGCCTCTGTTGGATTCCTGAGTATATCACATCTTTAGTTAGTGGAGCCACAAAATGGAATTGAGATATATGGCTGAGTTTCCCAAGCTTGTGAATACTATGGATTTTCCATAATATATTTTGAGTTAACCATTGATTATCTCTAGCTCTTCTTCTATTGGAATATGCAAAGATAGAAGCTGATAGGTCTAATATGGTATACATTTTAGCTTTTGTTTTTCTTTCTTTGTGGTAATTCCACAATGGTAAAAGTAAAAATATGATAAAAGTGTGGGAGAAGGCATGATCTGAGTCCTGGTTCTAGACTCGGTATTCTAATTGCAGATCTGGGAGTTTAGCCTGACTGTGAGTGTAGACAGACATGGAAAGGACTCATTGTCTGGAACCAGGAAGCATATAACAGCAGATTGAGCAATTTATACAATGCATTTTTTCAAAATAGTTTAGCAAGTTAAAACTTGAGAAATAGGCAATAAAATAGAAGCTAGAGAATAAAAGGTCTGGATATAAATATAATTGAAAGGTTGTGGAGACTATTTCCTTAAATTTGGGACTAGGACTTCCAAGCTTTTTGATGTTATAACCATCTCTTGCATCATAAGGAGTATCAAAGGATAAAAAATAAAAAATTAACAATCTTAAAATTTTGCCATGGACTAACCCTGCCTATAGGTTTTAGTCTGTTACTATGGTCTTGAGTTCTGTGACTGTCTCTCAGTTTCTAAACATACAACTTTGCCTTTTGGAACACAAATATAATTTCACCCTCTCCCTGGATCACCAATCCATAAAGTGATTACACAATTCCTTTGAATTGAAGTACCAACATAATGACAGAGCAATGTGTCAAAATAGGATACGAGCATTAGCAATATTATCATGAATTAAGGTTCTGAGTTACATGGTGTATTAGCCAGAATTCTCCTGAGAAAGAGAGAGAAAAAGACAGAAAGATGGAGAGAGATTTATTACAGTCAGATGTTATGTATTTGTGGGACTATATTCTGAGAAATGTGATGCTAGGTAGTTCTGTCATTAGGTGAACATCACAGAGTGTACTTGCACAAACATAGATGGTATAACCTATTACACACTTAGGCTGTATGGTACAGCCTATTGTTCCTGGACTACAAACCGGTATCACATTTTACTGCACTAAATACTATAGGCCATTGTAACACAAGGGGAAGTGTTTATGTAACTAGACAAATATAAACATAATAGAAAAGGTACAGTAAGAACATAGTAGTATAATCTTAAGGGACCACTGTTGTATATTTGCTCTGTCGATGATTGAAACTTCTTCTGCGGTACACAACTGTATAAAAAATTGGCTCATGCGATTATTGAAGCTGGCAAGTCCCCAAATCTGCAAGGTGAGTGGGCAAGCTGGAGAGGCAGGAGGGCAGATGATTAAGTTCTAGTCTGAGACAGGGCCCGGGAACAAGGACAGTCAATGTTGTAGTTCAAGTCTGAAGGACAGCAGGGCTCCAGACCAGGAAGAGCCCATGCTGCAGTTTGAATCTGAAGGCAAGAGAAAAGCTTATGTTTTAATTCAAAGGCAGTGAGGCAGAAGGTGCTCCCTCTCACTTTATTCTATTCGGGTCTTCTACTGATTGTATGAGGCCCACCCACATTAGCAAGGGGACTCTGCTTTACTCTGTCTGCCAATTTAAACGTTATTCTTATCCAAAAATACCCTCGTGGAAATACCCAAAATAATGTGTAAGCAAATACCTGGGCATGCTGTGTCTAGTCAAGCTGATGCATAAAATTACCCTTCATACATGGGAATGTTGGAAAACCAGCTAAGACAATAGAAAACAGCAATGAAAAGGAAGTACAGTGGGAAGGGGTTAGTCCAGATAAATTTGGGGACTGCTAGAGCCAATGCTCAGAGTGCAGATTTTACCTGCTTGCAGTTTGGAGTACAGACAGTATTTAAATGTGCAGTCTCTAGGATCAGGCAGATATGATCTTAAATGCTGCCAGAACTAAAACAGCATTATGGCAATGAGCACTGAATAAACCACTCTGAACCATAATTTCCTTATGTGTAAAATGGGAGATGTAATATCTGCCTCATTAGGTTGTTAAAAGAAATATGATAATATATGTAAATGATTTAGCACACTGATACACAAATCTAAGAAAACAGATTTTTAGATGTTGTTAACATTTGTATCAATATCATTATTTGTATAAGCATGTTGGATCTCACAGAAAAGCTCAAAATGAAAGAGAAATTCACTTTATCAAGTATTTTTCAATATGGATTTATTTTGATTTTAAAAGATTTGGTTACATATTTCTTCTTGTTTTAGAAATTGTACTTTTTTGTAGAAATCAATAGTATACAACAAACAGATATCACTCAAAGAGTACAGCTCACATATTCCTACAAATCTTCGCTGATCCTCCCAGCATTTATTATGTATCTGATTGTGTGGGGTAAGTAATCCCCCTATTACATTTAAAATTAAAGTAACCGCTTTGGTCTGATAATGTCACAGAAGGTTTTATAGCACATGAGCTGCTTTTGATGGAGACTGATACCACAGGGTGGGAGAGAATTAGAAGTGATATTTCCCATGTCTTTTCTCAGGGCCTACTTAAGTAGTGATTTTCTCACATCATAGAGTATCCATTTTTCTTTATCCTAAATGAAAAATTTAGTAGAAATACAAAATATAGGGTTTTTAAAAATCAATTTTTCATGACCAATGTTATATATTTCCAATGATCTTATCATTTTCTTCAAAACACATCATTTGCTGCGTTCTTATTGGGGTGAGGCAGAAAACTAGGTGTGTTCCAAGGCTGCCCCCACCCCAGAAAGTCAGCATGTGGATGTCACAGTCCAAAGATCTAGCAGAAGTGGTTTGGTGATCATTATGATTCATTATTGCGTGGCTTATGGGGAGTACTCACCTTGGCAAACCAATAGCGAGTTTCCCAGCGGGAGCTGACAAAAATAAATACTCCTAGCAGTAGAGTAGAGGGGGGAGTGAGGCAGGAGCCAAGCTCTGGAGCCATACAGCTTAGGTTCTAATCCTGTATACAGCACAAAACAGCTACATAGCAATTGGCCTGTTAGTTAACTCTATTGGCTGTAAATATCTTCAAATGTGTACTTCATGTATGTAATTTAAGATTGCTTGAGATAATAACGTACATAAAGTGCCTGACAATTATTGTTAACTATTTTTATTACTTATGACATCTTTATACAGATAGTCCCTAACTTTTGCTGGTTTGATTTACAATTTTTCAACTTTATGATGATATGCAACCAATATGCAGTCAGTACAGTATTCAGTATATTACATGAGATAGTCAACACTTTCTTATAAAATAGGATTTGTGTTAGATAATTTTGCCTAACCATAGTAGAATGTAAGTGTTCTGAGGATGTTTAAGTTCAGCTAGGCTAAGCTATGCTGTTCAGTAGGTGAGATATATTAAATACATTTTCAATTTACAATATTTTCAATTTACGATGGGTTTATCATAAGTCAAGGAACATCTCTATAAATATTTTTACTGGAAACCTAAATGAAAATCTTAGATTGTTAAACAGACAGATGTAGGATACCATTACTCTGTTCAGTTTCATTTGGAAGATTCAAGGCAGCATGGTTGAATGTGGAATGGTCCAACCAAGTAGATCCAGTGGCCATATTTTCTTGTATTGTTTTAAATTGATCACAGTCCAATTGAGCATAAAATAAGTAATCAGAGACAGAGATTACCACTATAATCGTTAGAAAATGCCCAGCTACCAACAAAAACACTTTTTTGAACTGCCCATACAATTAAAGCTTCTTGGACAAAGAATGGAAAATATCTATGCAGACTCGTCTTTTCATATGCTTGGGTGGGGCTGGGAGAGGGTGTTTACCTTAGTTTTCAGGTTAGGACTCAGATATAAGTGTGAAGACATTGACATGTAAAAGGTTAAGAAAAGAAACTCAATATCTAAGTAGCTGCAAAAGATTAAGATAGTGAAATACAATAGGAGAGGGATTTCAGGGAGAGGGATTTTGGGGAGAGTCAAACTGAAGAACAACCAAAAGTACTTTTTAGCATTTGGTGTTCATTGCTGTTGATTTGGTTGACAACAAAAAAGCAGGAGCAGGCCAGTTGGCAGACACTGCCCCTGTCACATTCCTCAGCTTCTTTGCTTCTACCTGCTAAAGAGCATCCCAGCAGCCCACTGCTCACTTCATTTCCTGCATGACTCTTTTCTGTGGAGAGCCTGGGAGAATATAAGGAGCTGCAACTCCATCCAGTGATACAACCTGAAGTTGTTCTCTTCACACTTTATGTCCATCTTATTAAGGACAAATCCTGGACATTGCTGGAGTCTCAGCCTATTACACAGAAATGGTGTTGACCCAGTTGTGTCATAGCACTCCTGTTCCTCAAAGAGATTAAAAGTTGAACCTGAATCCTAGTCCTAGCCTACTCTCCTGGTTTCTCGGCACCTTGTCAATTCTCTCCACCCTCTTGGAATCTGCTCCCTCTCCCCACAGCAAACAGGTGCAGTCCCTGTGTAAGTGAAATTGTCAGCGAGAGAAGTACTCCCTACCTGAGTTAGAGCAGATGACAGGATGATTTGTGGAGGACTAAATATTAAATTAATTAAGACATCACATCAGGGGGGTAATGTGAATTTTATTTTCCCAATGACCCTCATAAAAACAGCCAGAAGAAAGATGCTACATCTTGTCTTAGAGTTCAAAAGACACCATAACAGATAGGATACAAAAGTAATGAGAACTGTTTACCTACCATAAGAATAGCACGGATATTACTGACCTCTATTAAGATGAAATGAAATTAAGAGAGGGTGAACTAGAAGTGCTTCTGCTCCCTGAATCTCTCCAGCCCACAGTAACCATGAGAAAGGTAAGGTGAGCAGGGACACCTGTCCATATTGAGGGAAGGAGAATGGTTCAGATGCCTGACTATATCTGACAATCCAGAAATCCCAGGGGTTGTCCATCTTAATGTGATTTCTGCTTCCAGATGTGGGGGTGGGAAATAAAAAAATGACGTGGAAAAATCCACATTTCCCTTAAACTAGGCTCTAGTCACAACACCTAGGAAAGAAAGTAGCAAATGTTCCCACCATCTCAGTCAGGGTTTGGTCAGGAAGTAGAGACACAGTCAATGTTGTAGGATATAGAATTACTATATATTGGATCCACTGGGGGAAGAGATGGGGAAGTGGAGGTCTAAAAGTGTGGGGAAGGAGTGGGGATTGGAAGACGAGGGGAAGAGTGATTCGTCAATCAACTAGCAGAGAAACCAAGCACTTTCCAGACTCATAAGAGCGACCATGAAAGGGGAGCTTGTGCAGAGGTCTATGGTAATTCCATCTCTCTGTACGGCAACAACCTCTGTGGGTCCGCAGTTAACACTGCCACGGTGGAGCTGGGGATGCTGTTTGCCAGCAGAGCAGGCACTTGGGAAGCACATGGAGCAGAGGAGAGTGAGGACAAATTGAAAGCCACTGGGTACCTCTGCATGTCTCTTTCACTGCAGCTGGCTGCAAACACAGCTCCAGAAACAATGGTTGCTGATTCACTTCTGTCTTCCAAACTGTTTTTCTTGTGGTCAACACCAATCTGACACCAAAGAGGGAAGGAGATTCTGGTACATGTGGTTCCAAGCATAAGAAAAGTGATACAGCACAGTCCACCATTCCAAGACAAGACTGACTGGTAGAATAAAAACATGACAGTAGCAGGATGTGGGAGACATTCATTTTTGAGTAAGGGACTGGTAGCTACAATTCTATGGGGTTCCTGATGCCATGGATACAGATGGCAGCCAAATCTCTCAGAGCCATCAAGACAAAATGCCCAAACGGAAACAGTCAGTTATTTTGAAATCAGCTGCTGTTCACTGTTATTGTGGGATTGATAATCAGATGATATCAAAGTCAAGAATACCTCCAAGACACACATGTGTGTGCACACACACACGTATATGCAAATGCACACTCATACCACTCCTGTGGCTTGGCAGTAGCTGGGAAAGCTACTGGGGCAATAGAGTCATCCAAGGAGCAGTAAGGTGGAGGAAGCTTTGAGTTGGAAATTTAAACTGGACTAGGAGTAAATATAAATTACACAATCAAGTGAAAAATAGTTCTGGATTGAACTAAACTTGAATTAGCAAAATCAATTTTTCCAACACTAAGCAGATATAGGGCCTCCTGAGATAAAGTATGTTCTAAAGAAAGTTAATATTTATGAACAAATTAATTTATGAGTTTACACTGGTTCTAGCACCGTGGAGACTTCCTTGAAGCTGCGCATAAATGCTGAATGGACATCACCTGTTTGCCTTGAGCATGCTGCTGACCATGGGCTTGCCCAGCTCAGCAGCACCCTGCTCCAGGCTTCTAAGCTGATCTCACAAGGACCAGCCCCTGAAATTATATCTGTCTCCCCAACCCTCATCATGTGCACTCCTGGCCCCTTTTTATCCTCAAAGGCTAGTGCTACTGTAACTCTGCATGCCTTGCCCCGGAGTATGCTCCCAATACTACATTTACAGAAGCTGAAAGAATATTTTATTTTAGGGATTTGCATTCTGAAGAGTGACACTAAGTACCTTTAAGTATCTGCTAAGTTTGGAGCCTTTCTATTGACTTGAAATTTCTCCTATATAGAACAGAAAGTGATTTCATCTTAAATATGGGTAAAATGCTACACTATGTTCAGAGAGATCAGCAGGAGCTTAGAAAAGCACTTGTCACAATAATTCTCCAAAGTAAATTATCAAAATATGCAATTCTAATACCTTACACAGGGAACCTTTTAAAAATTTTCTATGCATGTTTAGGTCAAGGGTTATTTGAGCCTATAGAAGATATGGACACCTAATATGCAAGATTAGAAACACTCAAATCACATGAGCCTGCTGAATGTTCTCGTGGTCCCTCCTCCCCCACAAAAAAAAACAAACAAACAAAAAAAAAAAAAACACTTCTGCATGCTTCCAGCAGATTATTAAAGAGACTTAAATGGAACCATTCACTTACTGTTTTTAACCAGGCATATCATACTTCTCAACATCATACTAATGTAAATTCCAGAAGTATGCCAGATCTCTAGTCACTTTAAAAGGATAATCAGATAGAATACAAAAAAATTGAATCAATAGTGTATTAAATTATGTCACATATTATTTTTTACCTGACCTACTTATAGATCAATAAATGTTGCTTTTTTATCAATCAATTCTACATGATATTGCTAAATTTTTCCTCTTAAATTAACAGAAAACAAGCATATTGAAAAGAAACATAAGTTATAGTGCAGCAAGGGAAAATATATTGATATATTTCCTTCAAGTTATGCTACGCAAGTTGCTGGACAAGATACACCTAGGAGAAATATATATATAAACTGTAAGTAGTTGGATTATTGATTTATAAGACAAGTCATGAAAATAATTTGAATGAACATGAATTCAGATGATACTGATTCTGACCTATGAATATCCAATTATGAATTATCCTTTATTAGTTCCAGTTAATAGATGTTGGGGGAAAAAAGCAAGGGTTGTCTATATTCTGTGATTTTCAGGATAATTGGAAGTTCACTTCCTTCCAGATCATCTCTTACCAATAATACCACTGTGCTTGAAATACTTTTATATATTTATGCTTTGGGATAAAACATTGCCACCTCTGGATAACTTACGCTAACAATGTAAACAACCGCCTTTTGATGAATATTTATTAGGTGCTAGGAATTCTATTTAATCTGTCAAATGCATTATTTCCTATAATCTTTAGAGCAAAATGATGAGGAAACTATTAATAATACTTTCATCTTATAGATGAAAACTAAAGCTTAAAGAGGCTAAATAACTTACCAGAGGTTGCATAGACAGATAGTGTTGTAGATTTATGTTCTAATATTTTGTGACTTACCTAATTCTTTATATTTGTTATATTTTATATTTGTATATGTATAAAACAGGTTTATATTTTATATTTGTCTCTTGGCAGGAGTTGTCTTCCTACAAATAGGGTCAACATGTTTTTTATCTCTCAATATGAAGCTTTCTATGATTATCACAGGCAACTCTCTCTGTATGTGAGCTATTCTTACCTTTATGATAGCTCATGTGATATTGATTTGAATTTTTTTTATTTCTGTATTCCTTACCAGGCTGTATTTTGTAAGTGCAGTGAGCATATCTTTTGTATAGTTATTATTATTGTTGTTGTGATTGCTTTTCTTAGTGTTATAAGACTGAACACAATGATAACTGCATATTTGGTGCTCCAAGAATGCTTGCTGGATGAGAGTATATAAAATTAAATTAATATCAGCATCTTCATAAAATGTTTCTTGTTGCTTTCCTTCATAAATGGTAAAATCTAGGATAGCATGGAAAATTTAATGCTTAAGAGATTAATAGATATTTATTATCCATTTATAGAAACAAAAATGGTAAGGAGGCCATGGGAATTCTCTGTGATTCTACCTTAGGACAGATCTGCTTCCTGATCAACAGAATAAATTGTCCTGATTAAGCAGCTTAGATAGTGATGACAAAGAAGAGTGGTTGGAGTCTTGAGCTATAATTGATGAACTGAACTCACATGCTTAATGAAAAATGATATTAAAGGGTTAATAAAAAATAAATCCACAAGGACAAAAATAGCAGGGGATAGGAAACACTAGAAATTACAATTTGAAAGCTGTGAAATAGGTGCATAAATAGTAAATAACCTCTACACCAGGGGTTGGCAAATCTTTTCTGTAAAAATTCAGATCTATACATTTGGCCTATGGATCATGCAGTCTCCATCCTAGAGACTCATTGTATCACTGTTGTGTAACAGAAGCCATAGACAAAATAACAATGAATAAGCACAGCTATGTTCTTTTAACTTTATTTACCAAAACAGGTGGGTAGACAAGCCAAAGTTTTCCATCTCCTGATGAAAATCCACACACCTACAAAACTGAAGATAAGCTCACAGTGGAAGAAGCTCAGAAACAGCCCAATTTAGACCTGAGATTGGTATAAGGGTTTAAGAATTGGAAATGACAAGTAACTCTAAAGTTTGGTATGCATTTGAAGCATTTAGCAGCACTGTTTAACAATCTATTAAAAAGGCAATTAGGTCCTAAGTAGCAATTTGCCATCTGTTATTAACCGAATGCTATGTCTCCTCAAAATGTATGTATTGAAAGTCTAACCTCCAATGTGATAGTATTGGGAGGGGAAGTCTTGAGAGGTTATTATATCATGAGGGTGGAGCCCTCATGGATAGTATTAGTGCCCTACGAAAGAGATCCCAGAGGCTCACTTGTTCTTTTCAGAATGTAAAGATATAAGTCAGCAGTCTGCAATCCAGAAGAGGGCTTTCACCAGAATCAATCATGCTAGTACCATGATCTCAAATTCCCAGACTCCAAAACTATGAGAAATAAATTTCTGGTGTTTATTAGCCACCCAGTCTGTGACAGTTTGTTAAAATAGCCTCAACAAACATAGCATCCCATGCAGCCAGCAACTGTCTTCTCACTGCCTGGAAGAAAACTGGAGATTGCAATTCTGAGAGGGTGAACCACCAGAAATCTGGACTATAAAATACAATGAATAGTTGAAGTGATAATTTTCTGAAAGCAATGAATGGTAAGAGCCCCCACCACATTCATTTTCACTATTTGGTTCTAGCAGGCTAACAGCCTAGTTTTCCCTCTAAGGACAACATTGGTAGAATTATATCTGGCCAGTAAAACCAGTCCCAAAGAAAATATTGAAGAAAACCAAGGACCTGCACCATATGGTACAGTCATTTTAATCCACAGTCAAGCTTATCAATAGGATCTATACATAAAACAAGAAGAGTTAGCTCTAAAACGAAATATTCAGAGGGGAAAAATGTGTTTTGAAATTAACATGTACTAATATCAATTTAAAAATAAGTAGAATACTGAGAATTAAAGTCTACATTGAAGAATTTTATCAGAAATTGTATTAAAAACACCAAAAAATTAGGAGAGAAAAATGATTTTAAAATATAGAATCTGCCCAGAAGTTACAGAGTTTGAATATTAGGAATTACAGAATGAGGACAAAAAAAGAAGGGAAAGCAAATAATTCAATATTTTTTTCAAACCCAAACCCATGCATTTATAGATTAAAAGGGTCCAACAAGTGCCCAAGACAACAGCTAAAAAAGATCCAAATTAGGACATATTATTGTGAACACTTAGAACAGTGAATAAAGAAAAACTATTCTAAGATTGTTCATAGAGAGATAAAAAAAATTAGAGGAGGAAAATAAAATCAAAATCAGATTACAAGCATAGGGATAAGAATAAGAATGTCAGCATAAATATAAAGAAAACCACACCCAAGCACATTGATGTCAAACTATTGAAAATCAAAGTTAAGAAACAAATAATGAAAGCAGGCAGGAAAGAAATGGTATATCATATGCAATCTATGTTGAATTAAAGTTTGCAAATTAGCTCCCATTTTCCTATCAAAAGGTATAATCTATTTATGTGAAATTTTGTATGTATTCATTCTTTTCTGCCATATTTTCCTTTATGTCCTTGAATAAATTTATATCTGCTTTAAAATACTTTTCTGGAAATTGTAAGATCTCATATTTCATAATATCAGATTTTATTACATTTTCTTTAATAAAATACTATTCTACTGTATGACATACACCATGGCTGTTTTATGACCTCTTCCTTTAAAAAATACTCAACTTCATTCTGGCAGTCACGTTAAATAGAGGAATTGTCTTCTAGTATGGCCAGGCTTAGTTTTATTCTCTGTTAGTTCCTGTCTACTTATGGTTTGAACTTAGTCCTAGAGTGTGTCCTTACTCTAGGTTATTTTCCTAGAATAATCTGTGGGTTTTCTGGGGTCTCAGCTGAATGCCTGAGGTTGTTAGATCTCTCCTTTCTGGTTGTATTGCAGCCATATTAGTGTCTTCCAGTATTGCGCATTTTCTCATATAGTTGATCTCTGCTAGGCCCTTAACATTTGGCCCAGAGCATGTGCCTCTTGACGCTTAGCCAAGAACCCATGCTGAATGTCCACACAAACTTTTGTGATTCACCCTCCCTGTATCTTCCTCTCTTGAATTATCCCCTCCCACAACTTCTGGCCACTTCAGCAACTCAGAATTCTGACGTCTGCCATTTCGGCTTGTTGAGATCAATGCTTTGCCTCGGAGTCACTTCCTAGTTTCTTATCAATAAAGTGCTCCAAGATAGGAATTTTTGGATATTGGATAAGTGATTGTAGGGCTCACTTTTTGTGTTTCCCTTGTCCCAAAGATCACAGTTCTGCACTTCTTATTGTTCAACACCTCAACGTTATTTCCTAATATTTTATTTTTCAAGTTTCATAGAATTTACAATTGGGAGTGTAAGCCTGTTCGCAGTGAAAATTTTATGGCTGGAAGCAAAGGAGACTCAATTTTTATTTTCAAAGATAAACTTATTTTTAATGTTTGCAATTCAGAATAATGCTGGAGGATTGGTTCTGAGTAGCCTATGTAATTGATTTCTTTTCAGACCCCACTCTTTCCCTCCAATCACAAAGGGAACATTCACATTAGCCTTAGGAATCCGACCTTGCACAGTCTGTCATCTGGCCTAATGTTATGAAAATAAGATATGTAGGTGATGTGTCCATAGCTTATCAGCAACTTGGTGCAAGTGTAAGTTCTTTGCTCTGTTCCCTGCAAACCTGACCAATATCAACGCCTTGACAGTAGATTATTTAACTCAGATCATTTGTTTCTGTCATGGGCAGTATTTCTTCAATTTCCATAACTGTGCATCTCATAAATGTAACCTCCAAGCCATCTTTTGAACTTCTGCTTTTGTAAATGTTATTCAGCTAATTATCATTCTAATAATGGCAGTCACCACAAGCTGTTATCTCTTACCATGTTTTGTCTCCTTAAAATTCTTGTGTCTTATCATTATCTTCTTTATTCTCATCAGCAACCATACTTATTTTCTCCTAATTATTTGATCTGCGGTGACAGAAAGGATGAGTTGCTATTTGTTAGATTTGCGCAGTGTGTTTTATAGTTGCTAGGTGATACCAGCCAGTACCAGTCAAAAAACTTAATAATCCTCAGATTAAATTTTCTCGTTACTTTTCCTTTAAGCAACACAAAGCACCTGGACCAGACTGATTTAGACTGCATTATAAAACTCCAGGGATTAAAGAAACATTTTGATTGGTCCACAGATTAATGTAAAGGGCAGATTAATTTTTTGTGAACTACCAGTTCAGCTGAAGCAGCTGTTCATATTTTAAACTGCTAACCACATCATATTCTAGCACACAGAAGTATGATTTTCCTAAGAATGAAGATATCCAAAAGAGAAACTAATAAGGCATATCTAAGCAGGGTGTTTGGTAATCATGAGATAACACTCTGGAGGGATTAGAAGCATGAGGCTGCATTTCTGTCAAATTATTAGCTCATGATAACCCCTTCCTTCTTGTCACACCTGACTGCATAATTCCTATCCAATTAAAAGTGACAGTTTTCTGGTGATGTTAGCAATTTAGGTGCATACTTTCTTTTTCACTTCAGAACCTATTTGGAAGACAGACCCTGAAAATTGGAGATGTCTTTGTTCCTCAGATACTCTCACACATACTTGGTAAGGAAGTTTTTCTAGAACATATCAGATGGAGCTTGGCTACAGAACAAAGAAATCTACTTTTCAACATCAAACAGTTGAACCTATATTGTTTTATCCAAGTCCACAAGATGATTTACTCCATTTACTCCATTTCAGCAATTACTGGTAAGAACTATCCATATATTTTAAGGGATCTCTTTTTATTGCAGTTAATTAGGTTGGTGGTTTCTTGCAGGTATAAAAAGTTTTAAGAAAAGGAATTCTAATTCTAAATCATAGAAAAAGTCATTCATTGTACTTATGAGTGTGGGCTTTATCATAAAATAATATCTCATATATATAAAAAATCAAAACTATTTTATGTGCTTTATGTTATTTTAGTGTTAAATATTTATACATATATACATACATACATGCATAAACATTTATATGGTGATATGAAAGAAGTTTGTAAAAATATCGCACTATTACACGTCTTTCTAAATGTTAGTTTTATATATTAATATCCAGTTCTTAGCAGTATGCTAGCATATGTATTAAATAATAGAAAATGCCCCAAAATGATATTTTGGCAAAATTTAATACACTTTTATTCACTTAATATCACATCAAACATTTTCTATGTGTTTATCTGATTTCCACAATTAATGTCCTAAATAGTATCCCAATTTTATTGAGGTTCCAAAATTTACTAAATGATTTTCAGGTTTCTCACTTTCTTCCTTCTTATTAATGATGCTGACATGAACATAATTTTATACAAATATTGATTCTCCTTGTTTCAAATCATTTCCCCAGAATAAATTCCTTAGGATAGTATTCCTAGACCTAAATTTATGGCTCTTGCTATGTGTAACTTTTTAGTCTGTTTGTGTTGCTATAAAGGAATACCAGAGACTTGGTGATTTATAAAGAGGAAAGGCAGGCTGTACAAGAAGCATGTCATCAATATGGCATCTGATGAGGGCCTCAAGCTTCTTCCACTCATAATGGAAGGTGAAGAGGACCAGGGCGAGAAGAAGAGAGAAGAAGAAAGAGAGAAGGGAAGAAGGTGCCACACTCTTTTTAATTATCAGCTCTATTGGGAACAGGGTGAGAACTAACTCACTTCCCCACTCCAGGCATGAATCTATTCATGAAGGATTCACTGCCAAGACCAAGTACCTCTCACTAGGCCCCCACCCCCAACATTGGGGATCAAATTTTAACATGAGGTTTGGAGAGTCAAATACCCAAACTATTACAGTAGCCATATTGTTTTCTTTAGTCATGGGTCTGGCTCTACCACCAGCATAGTGAACTTTATAAGCCACATAAGGATGTATCACTGCCCTGGTCTTGAGATGAGGTTGGGCCATGGTCTCATGCAGCCTTACATCACTACCATTGCTACTAAATTTGTACTGACAATTGATGAGCATTTCTTACACCTCTATCCCTCTTCCTGCTGCACACCTTCCATTATTATATTTCTTGGCCAATAGTTTTTTCTGCTCTAGTTTGTACATCATTTATTATTCTAATGGATCCTAGTAACAGACTATCTTGGGGCTTCCCTTCAGAAGCCCTTTAGTTATGGAACTTTATCATGTGTTTTTCCCCTCTCTGTGTGTATAACTCTTTATAGGGAAA
Source organism: Eulemur rufifrons (assembly GCF_041146395.1). Taxonomy (NCBI): domain Eukaryota; kingdom Metazoa; phylum Chordata; class Mammalia; order Primates; family Lemuridae; genus Eulemur; species Eulemur rufifrons. Next base: position 17,747,335 of record NC_091001.1, read on the forward strand.
GCACTCAAAAAGCAGAAAGTGGTTTACCTGGGACAGTAATCACCAGACCTATCCAAACAATACATGATAATGATAACGTATTCTTCTAGACTTTCAGTGTCCAGTTTGTTATGTCACCCAGAATGGAATGGATATGGCAGATTATATAAATGTACCAAAAGAACTCTACAGGAAGTTATTTCACGGTGTTAAAAACCTCTGACATTTTATTAAATTAAGATAATTAATATTGTGAAGGAAATACTACAAGAGAGAAATTTGAAAATAAGTAGAATGAGATCTTAAAATATCTTGAAGAATTTTCATCTTATCAGAATCAATAGGGTTTCCTGAAAAATACCATAAATAAAATTTTTAACATGTCTTTGGATAGTTATAAATAAATGAGTATGCATTTAAAATCCTAATTTTAGTGCACAGTTGTACAAATAAAAGATGTACAATGTGGTTTTGACACTAAATAAAGAGAATTTTAAATGCTGTGTTATATAGTAGGTACAATTCAGATTTTTTTAACTGATGTATAATGATGACAGCTAATCACTATATTCTTTATTTTACTTGCATCTTATAGTAAATATCTTCCTTAAAAAAGAAATATGTACTTTTAAAGTTTTATTGTGATAACATATATGTAAAATTTATGATCTTATACAGTTTTAAGTGTAGAGTTCAGCACCAGTATGCACATGGACAATGTTGCACAACCATCATCACTGTGCATTTTCAGAACTTTTCATCAACCCAAATAGAAACTCTGTATCCATTAACTGTGACACTCCAATCCCTCTCTCCCTATCTTCTGTAACTTTTATCATACTCATTATCTCTATATGAATTTGCCTATTCTAGGTGTCTCAGATAAGTGGAATCGTACCATATTTATATGTTGGAACCTGGATACCATTGGATGTATATATCACATTTTGTTTATCCACTCATCTGTTGATGGACACTTGTTTCCATCTCGTAGCTACTGTGAATAATCTTTCTGTAAACAATAATGCAAGTATCTGAGTTGCTGCTTTCAATTTTGAGTATATATACATACTTTATTTTGGATATATAGAAAGAATTCCTGTAATTGCTGGATCATGTGGTAATTATTTAAATTTTTGAGGAACAGCTAAACTGTTTCCCATAGCAGTCATACCATTTTATGTTTCCACCAGCAATACAGAAGGGTTTCAATTTCTCCACATCCTCACAAACCCTTGTTATTTTTCATTTCTTATTATAGCCACCCTAAAAAAATAAGAAGCAATAAGAAACATGCACTTTTAAACCCTTCATTTCTTACCATAACTTGTACCTTACATTACCCACAGCATTCATGTGTGAAAACACTCTAAATATTATCTTCTTTAAAGTTACAGTATTAACCCCCCAAAAATTGCTAATCTGAAAGAGATTATATCATCCAATTGGTTCTAGGAAAGTGATAATAATTTCTGCTATCTAAATTTATAACATTATCACTGGGGTGTTGATTTTTATCAAATCATCTGTCATATGATTAAGTGAATTTGTGTGTGTGTGTGCATGTGCATGTATGTGTATAATTTTTTAAAAAATGTTTGTTGACTGAGTGGAAAATGCAGCTTTATAATATGTTGACTATAGTTTATTTGCTTCTAAATTTGTTGTGTCCTTATCAGTGCAGGAACATTAGCGCAAAGAGGAATTTATTTTTTTGTGCCTGTATCTATCAGTAATCAGTATTTTTCTTAAAATATCTGAAAAATGTTTTCATCTTATCAGAACAGCTCATATCCTATTTCTTGTTCATTTCTGCTTCTGTAAACAGTTCTGATAAAAATGTATTCCAACTCTCTTAATTTGATAACTCAAAGAAGACTCGTTCCAATTCTCTGCCAAAAAAAAAAGAATATTCAAAAAGAAATCCAAGGAAGTTTTAAAACAGTACGTTGTGATTAAAATTTGTTGTTTGATTTCAAGCTTGTGTGCCTGATTGAGGACCCTAAACTACCCTTCCACAAGCTGAATTAGTACACTAACATAGTCGGAGGAACTAGAATATGTTAGAGTAGTGGTTCCCAACATCTTTGGCACCAGGGACAATTTTCATGAAAGACAATTTTTCCACAGATGGAGATGGGGGAAGGGGGAGGCAGAATTCAGGCGGTGATGCCAGTGATGGGGAGCAGCTGTGGATACAGATGAAGCTTCACTTGCCCGCTACTCATTTCCTGCTATGAGGCCCGGTTTCTAAGTTTCAGGGAAGATAATTTTTCCATGGATAGAGGGTAGGGTGGTGGGATGGGAGTGGCAGGAGGTTGGGAGAGCTCAGGTGGTCATGCACAGTCAGGTTCCTAACAGGCTGCAGACCTGGGCCATGGCCAAGGATTGGGGGCTGCAGTGTTACAGCATGAAAAATATATCTACACAGTTATAAGACAAATATTAGCTTATACAGGAAAAACTTACAAAACACCAAATAAACTCTCAACATCTGATTAAATGCTAAAAGAAATTTACCAAACCACAAGTCAATAATCATTTTTCATAAATTCCAAAATGACTCACAAAAAGTTTGAAGACATTGGAAAAGAAAGGTAGAGATAGTCTGGTGGTCATACACCAAAATAGGAAAATTTATTGGTTTGACATATACAGGTTGTTAAAATCCATTTAGGCCACTTTAACAAAATGCCTTAGCCTAGGTTATTTATAAACTATAGAAATTTGTTGCTTGCAGTTCTGGAGGCTGGGAAGTCCAAGACGAAGGCACTAACTGATTCAGTGCCTGCTTAGGGTCCATTTCTCATAGTTAGAGTCTTCTATGTGTTCTCACATGGTGCAATGCCAAGGGGGCTCCCTCAAACTTCTTTTATAAGGACACTAATCCTATTTCTGAGTGCAGATCCTTCATGACCTAATCACCTCCCAAAAGCCCCACTTCTCAATACCATCACTGTAGGAGTTAGATACAGAGATACAGACCATAGTGTTCTGCCCCTGGACCCCCAAATTCATATTCTTCTCACATGCACAGTATATTCATTCCATCCCAATAGCCCCCAATTTTTAAATCATTCCAGGGTAAACTTTAAAATTTAAAGTCCAAAGACTCACTTAAATATCATCGAATTCAGAAATCAGAGATGCATGGAGTGATTCATCTTGAGGCAAATTTCTCTCTAGCTGTGAGCCTGTGAAATGAAACAAGTTGTGTGCTTTCAAGACCCAACTGTAGGATAGGCATAAAGTAGACATTCCTATTTCAAAAAGAAGAAATAGGAAAGAAGAAAGGAATAACATATCCAAAGTAATTCCAAAATCCAATAAGGCAAACAATATTAAATCTTAAGGCTTGAGAATAATCTTCTTTGACTCAGTGTCCCACCTTCTGGACCCATTGTACACTTGGGAAAAGATTGGGCCCAATAGCTCTGGGAAGCCTTGTCCAAGTAGTTTCGTGGGGTGCAGTCTACACAACAGCTCTCATGCATTGGAGTCACATGCCCATGACTCTCCCAGACTGGAGTTGCATGCTGGTGGGTCTACTGGTCTGGAGTCTCCGGGGGATGTTCTACCCCCACAGCTCATGTACACTCATGCAGTAGGCTCTGTCACTGTTACAAATCTATATCTGGTCCCCAAGGCTAATACATCCTTGAAATCTAAGTGGGATCACTAATCCTTTCACAGTTTCTGTACTCTTCCCACCCCTAGAGATGGCACTACATGGAGGCTGCCATGGTTTATCATTTGTGCCTTCCTGAGCTGCACCTGAGCCAACTTGAGTCATAGCTGGGGCAGCCAAAAAGTGCTGTACCAAAATGCTGAAGCAGAGCCTTGAAATCCTTTACCCCAAAAGCCTTGGCATTCTGGGCCTGTAATGCTCAGGGCAACTCCTAAGATCTCAGAATGTCCTCAGGGTCTTACTTTCATTGTCTTAATGAATAGTATCAGTTTCCTTCTACCCACAGTAATCCCGTTATGAAATGTTTGGCCAGCACCCTTGATTTTTTTTTTCTCCTGAACGTGTTTTCTTATTCTTTACAACATGGCCATACTAATAATTTTCCAAATCTTTAAATTGCAAATCTTAAATTCTTTTTTGATTATGTAATCAGCTGCAAACATGCAGATGATAATGACTACACTATAGAGAATAGGGGGACAACAAGGTGGAAGAAACTCAAGTCCCTGAAAGATTTCATGGACCAGAGCCATCCTGTAAACCCAGGCCAGTCTGAATTTAACATACCTGAAAAATGAACTAGTCATAACTCTCTTAACCTTTCCTATTCTAGCTCCCTAATTGGTCTGAAGTAGATCTTTTAATCTTAGTTCTGAAAATTATTATTTCCTGCCCTAGCAAGCAAAAAAAAAAAAAAAAAAAACACAAAACAAAACAACACAACAACAAACCTGCTACAATTAAACTCTGTTGGTAATAAGTCAATAGATCATATTTGGATATTTTACCTAAGTTGTTTTCTAAAAATACAGATACAATCATTACTATCACCCTCTCCTCAACTCTAAAAAATTATCCTTCCATGTAATCTCTTCCTTGATGAAGAGAATTCAAGGTTCTTCATGAGTCCTGAATTTTATATTTTCAGTATTTTCCTAAGTACTTTATACTATGTTTTAATTAAATTATTTTTCCTAAAATGCTCAGTCCCTTCACTTGTATATGCCACTACATATGCTATTTCTCCAGCTATAACTGATAAGCCTAGTGAAATCTTGTTTCCTTTTATGAATCAGCTAAAATATGAATGATTTTTAATCCTTCAACTACTCCAGGAGGAGTTAATGTTTTTCGCTGATACACTTCATCAATTTGACTTAACACATTGCATTTCAGTTCATCACATTTTGATTCCTCAATTGTCTGTACCTAACATGGTAAATAATTTGAGAGAAGAGATTATATCTTCTACATTTTGTAGGTCAAGTACCTAGGATAACACCTTTTTCTGTGAAGATGCTTTTATTGCTTGAATTTACAAATAAAAGCTCAAGTACCTAGAAGCCTATCCAGAGTGCTATGTTTTACATGTACCCCCCAAAGTTTCTGTGTTGGAAACTTGATCCCCATTGCAGCAGTATTGGGAGGTGAGATCTCTAAGTGGTGATTAGGTCATGAGAGCAATGTATATTCACTGCATATAGTAATGGATTAATGCCATTATCATGGGAGTAGATTTGTTATCTTGGGAGTAGGTTCTTATAAATGATGAGTTCAGCCCCGCCCTCCCTCCCTCATCCATGTTACGACTTTCACTGTGTTATGACATGGCAAGAAAGCCCTCACCAGATCTGGCCTCTCAATCTTGGACTTCTCAGCCTCCTCAACCATGAGCCAAACACATTTTTGTACATTATAAATTACCTAGTCCCAAGTACTCTGTAACAACAGCAAAAATGGACTAAGCTAGGAAATTGGTCCCACAAGTAGAGTGTTGCTATAACAAATATCTGAAAATGTGGAAGCAGTTTTGGAACTTAATAAGGGGTAGATACAAGAGCAAATTTGAAGTGAATACTTGAAAAAAATCTGTATTGCTGTTAATGGAGCATTAAGGATGATTCTGGTGAGGGTCAGAAGAAGAGAACAGCTGTTGGGAAAGTGTAGAACTTCTTAAAGATATTTTAAGTGGTTGTGACCAGAATGCTGATAAAAATATGGGCAGTAAAAGTGTACTATGGAGTTCTACTCAGCCACAAAAAACAGTGGTGATATAGCACCTCTTGTATTATCCTGGATAGAGCTAGAACCCATTCTACTAAGTGAAGTATCACAAGAATGGAAAACAAAGCACCACATGTACTCACCATCAAATTGGTATTAACTGATCAACACTTAAATGCATATATAGTAATAACATTCATTGGGTGTTGGGTAGATGGGAGAGGAGAGGAAGGGATGGGTATATATACACACATAATGGGTGTGGTGTGCACTATCTGGGAAATGGACATACTTGAAGTTCTGACTCAGGTGGGGCAAAGGCAATATATGTAACATAAATATTTGTACCCCTGTAATATGCTGAAAAAAAAAAAGTGGGCAATAAAGACCATTCTGATGAAATCTCAAATGGAAATAAAGAATTTGTTATTGGAAACTTGAGTAAAGGTCATCCATATTATAAAGTGGCAAAGAACTAGGCCAAATTGTGTCCATAACCTGGAATCTTATGGAAGGCAGAATTTAAGAGCAATTAACTAAAATATCTAGCAGAAGAACTTTCTAAGAAAAATGTTCAAGGAGTTGTGTGGCTAGTTTTGACTGCCTATAAGATATGACAGGAGGGAAATGATTTAAAGACAGAATTTATAATTAAAAGTTAAGCAGAGCAAAATATTTAGAAAATTTGCAGCCTGACCATGTGAAAAGTTAAAAAATGTTTTTAAGGGAGCAAACCAAAGGTGTGACTAAGCTATCCTTTGCTAAGGAGATTAGTATGGCTAGAAAGGATCCAGGTGCTACCCATCAAGGCAATGGAAGAAAGACCCTGAAGACATTTCAGACATCTTCAAGACTCTTCCTTACATCCAAAACCTTGAAGGCAACGTTTCCAGATAGATGCCCTCAGGACCTCAGCATTTGCTCCACAGTGCCATGTTTAAGTGTCTACTTCCCACACTCCAGTGTATTGCTTTTCAGTCTTCCCAGCCATGGTCCAAGAAGGCCTGATCACCACTCAGAAGGTACAGGCTGTAAACCTTGGCAGCAACTGCATTGTGCTAATTCTGCAGGCATGCAGAGTATACAAACTGTGGGGCCATGGAAGCCTCCACCTAGATTTCAAAGTATGTACTGGACAGCCTAGGGGTCCAGGTAGAGCTATGTCACCTGGGTGGAACCACCACAGAGAGCCTCCACTAGGGTAATACCTAGTGGAGCCATGGGAGCAAAGCCATTCCCCCCAGTGTGTCCAAGACACAGCACATGGAGTGAAAGATTATTCTGGATTCTTAAAAGTTAATGTTGTCTGCCCCGTTCAATTTTGGACTTATCTAGGGCCAGTTACTCTTTTCTTCTTGTCTGTTGCTCTTTTGAAAATGGAAATGTCCATCCTCTGCCCGTACCACTATTGTATTTTGGAAAGATGTAACTTGTTTTGACTTCACAGGTCCAGAGCTGGAGGGGAATTTGCAGCAGGATTGGCTGTGCCTTGAGTCTCACAAATATTTGATTTAGATGAAACTCTGGACTTTGGAATTTTTAGTTAATACTGGAACAAGTTAAGATTTTGAGGTCTATTGGGATGGAATGAATTTTGAATGTGAAAAGGACATGGATTTGGGGCACCAGGGGCAGAATGCTATCATTTGAATGTGTCCCCCACAGTTCATGTATTGGAAACTTGATCCCAGATGTGGTGGGTAATTAGGTCAGGAGAGGTGAGCCCTCATGAATGGATTAATGCTGTTATCATGATAGTGGGTTATATGTCATGGAAGGGAATTCATTATACTGAGAGTAGTTTTCTCAATTGAGTTTGCTCACCTTTCCTCTCTCTTCCATCCACATGATGTCTTCTGCCATTGTTATGACACAGCAAGAGGGCCCTCACTGAATGCAGCCCCTCATTCTTGAACTTCATAGTCTCCAGAATCATGAGCCAAATAAATTTCTGCCCATTATAAGTTACCAACTCTCAAGTATTCTGTTACAGTATCCAAAACTGACTAAGATACAGAGCCACTCATAAAATTAATATAAATCCTGTGATTAAAATTCATATAAATCAGACTAATAGGTTGTTGACCATACCAATTAAAAGCAATAAAGTATTTAACAATATTTAGAAAGCATTAATTAGGATTTATACTCACAAGAAAGACTTTTTGAATATCATTAATAAGAGGATAATACGTATTAAAAATTGGGGCTAGGTCTCTGTGTCCTTTATATCCTAAGAAAAGAATTATTTCTATCTAATACAATAAATAAAATAGAATTTGATACAATATTGTAACCATTTCCATGAGCAAATTTCAGTGACCCTTATATGTTGTTTTATAATCCTCTCCCTTAACTAACTACTTAATCTTTTTAGTTGTTTCCCAGAGATGGTGGATTTTCTGCAAGACAAAGGAGTGGAGATTCTGAAGGCCTGTGGGCAGACTTCCTGACACCAAGATTCCCCATCCCCCTAAACCTGCCCCCAATGTAGCTTAGCCACTTGTTAGTTACACCACAACCTGCCCCAACCCCTGTGGCCCCTCCCTTAAAAGCTCATGATCTTGATCTCCTCCATTAATGGGGGAGATGGATTTGAGGCAGCTTCTCCCGTGTTCTCCCAACAAGACATCTGTCATATTAAAAACTCCTTTCTTCCTTGGCAATCCTAATTGTCTCAATAATAGGATCTTTGTGTGATGAGCAACTGGACCTTGGCCAAAACTCCCTTGTGGTTTCAATACCAATATTCCATGAACTATAGAATCTGAAATAAAATCAGACTCTTAATTTTGTGCTTTATCTATAATACTTCAGGCCTAGAGTGCAACCAAATTAGACTTCATGTTAGTTACTATAATGTGAAAGCACATGATTTCCACAGAGTATAGTAAAAGGGCATATAGTATGTAAATAGCAGAGAAGTATTTTCAATGCATAATATAACATCGAAAATTTTATTGTATTTAAGATACGGAAAAATTATACTTTCCATTGTAAATTAAAATATAATTTACAGTGACACAATAAAGTTAAACGTATTATCCTCTTATAAACAGTTAAATTTTAGGAGGAAACCAGCCACAGAAGAAAATAACTTGGAACTTCAGGAAGACATGGGAAATGGACCAGTTCAGATGTTCTTTACTATAAATATCAAATAACCAACTAAATCTTACTTAAAAGGGGCTAAAATGCATTTTATCACATAACAAGGACCCTGGGGACAAAGCAGGTGTATCTGTTTTGGTTCAGGCATTCAATAATTATAATCAATGACCTGGATCTTTCATTTTATTTTCCAACCTTTCTCAGTATTTTGCCTTGGGACTTAGATGTGTTCCCTCAGGATATATGATGGCAGTACCTGTTTCTGGCATCATATAAAGATTCTACTGCCATATCTGGACAAAGAAAAGGAATATATATTCCTATTGTGTGTTTTTTAAAATTTTTATTGGAATTTATGAATAAGACCCCTAAGGCAATCACAGCAACAACAAAAATAAATAAATGGGACCTGATCAAATTAAAAAGCTTCTGCACAGCCAAAGAAACAGTCCCAAGAGTAAGCAGACAACCTACAGAATGGGAAAAAATTTTCACATACTACACATCAGATAAAGGACTGATAACAAGAATTTATTTAGAACTCAGGAAAATCAGTAAGAAAAAATTGAACAACCCTATCAAAAAGTGGGCAAAGGACATGAATAGAAATTTTTCAAAAGAAGATATAAAAATGGCTAACAAACATATGAAAAAGTGTTCAACATCTCTAATCATCAGGGAAATGCAAATCAAAACCACCATGAGATATCACTTAACTCCAGTGAGAATGGCCTTTATCAAAAAGTTCCAAAACAATACATGTTGGCGTGGATGCGGAGAGACAGGTACACTCATACACTTCTGGTGGGACTATAAACTAGTGCAACCCCTGTGGAAAGCAATGTGGAGATACCTTAAACAGATTCAAGTAGACCTACCATTCGATCCAGCAATCCCATTATTGGGCATCTACCCAGAAGAACAAAAGTCATTCTATAAAATAGACACCTGCACCCGAATGTTTATAGCAGCACAATTCACAATCGCAAAGATGTGGAAACAACCCAAATGCCCATCAATTCATGAATGGATTAGCAAAATGTGGTATATGTATACCATGGAATATTACTCAGCTATTAGAAATAATGGCGATATGGCATCTCTTTGGTTCTCCTGGGGAGAATTGGAACCCATTCTATTAAGTGAAGTACCCCAAGAATGGAAAAATAAGCACCACAGGTTTCCTTGAGTGCACATTTGGGAATAACACCAATTGGGTATCGGACAGAGGTCGGGGCTGGGTGGAAGAGATGGGTGTATACCTACTTGATGAGTGCGATGCGCACTGCCTGGGGAATGGTCACCCTTGAAGTTCTGACTGGGGGGGATGGGGTGGGGGGAGGGGATGGGTGCACACCTACATGATGAGTGTGATGTGTACTGTCTAGGGAATGGACACTCTTGAAGCTCAGACTCGGGGGGATGGGGAGGCATGGGCAATATATATAACCTGAACTTTTATACCCTGATAATGAGCTGAAAAAAAAATTTCATTGGAGAGAAAAAATATTTTCAATAGTCCCTCAGGAGTCATTTCCTCCAATATCATTGATGAGGTGTGGTTAATATGTCTATGCAATAAAACTGTACAGGACTGGGAAAGTGAGTGTCCAGCATTTTCAGTCTTTATACTGGACAGTGAGCCTCATCACATCTTGTGCATATTTAGACAATTGTACTCATTCCATTATGCTTCCATTATTCTTCCCTATACTGTAAGTTTATGAATAAAAACAATTTATTTTAATTCATATTCAATAAAATTTCTTTCTAGAAGTGAAAGAAAAACAAAAAGAAGACAGAAAGAGAGAGAGAGGAAAGGAAGGAGGAAGGAAGTTAGAAAAGAAGGGAGAGAGAAAGGAGAAGGGAGGATATTAACTGTAAATTTTAAATGTGGAAGACGTCCCCCCTTCCCCAAGCTATGTCACTCCAGTGAAAAAAACTAGAGAAAAGTAGTATGCTAACTGAGCAACATTAGAGTAGCACATCAGTCTGCTTTATTTTATGAAGCTCCTTTTGCATCTTATTATGCATGTCCATTTTAAGGCATTTCAACAAAAACCAAGGGACTATTTCTTCACCCATGCTCAATATACTTATGCTGATGCCACATAGCTTTCTTAAAGTTGTATGAAAATTTTCAAATTCAGATAAATAATTTAGCCATAGCTGCTTCTGATAGAAATTCTTGTTTCCTTCAGATTATGCAATCATTTTGAAAATGATTAATTTTTAATTGAAATAAAGTAAAACATATTACATTATTGTAGAATGATTGGGTAATTAGGATAAGATGCAGAAATATAAATTAAGTCTACACCCAGTGATTTAATGCATAGCTTTGGGGTCAAATGCATACAACTAGGAACACAAAGTTTAAGTCTTGTGGTAAGCTCCTCATTTTCATATGGCAGCCTATGCTATATGCTTAAGAAGGGCAAGACTTAACTGCAATATAATACCATTTGGGCACATATTACACTATAATGGGCCTAATATCACTAAAGTTGAAGTCACAGTGATTTTCAGTGCTCCAGAGGACCAATAATGAAGCATAAAACATGCCCTGAAGTGGGTTAGTGCTTTTTAAATGACCAGCACTGATGAAATCTGTCTCTTAATACATGAATAAATATTACTGACAAAATTCATAGCATAATGAGAGCCATAGAATAAATACTGAAAAGTGGAAAATTTGGGCAAATAAAAATGTACTTAGGAAAGAAAAAAAATTGTTCTTTGTTGTTGATAAGAATGAGTTGTATTTAGACATGCTTTATATATGCCAGCTTGATCATTAAACATAATTTATCTCAAGGGTTAATTATTTGATGGTCATCTTCTAATTTATGTTCCCTTCACTTCTTCCTTTGACTATTGTAATAACTGCCTATACATATACTTGACATATAATGGGTCTTTATTGTTAAATGTGTAAATGAGTAGATTGAAAAATTCACTCTCTTGTTTTCTCTTTCAATTTGAAGTTTTCATTCCACACACCAATGTTGCATATTACTTCTTCACACACAAAAAAAAAATCGTTATAGCCTTTGATTTACTCACATCTAAATTATATTTTTAATTGTCTATAACATTAATAGAATATATTGGATTTAGAAGCATGTCACATTATGATATTATAAAATGTTTCTATGCCAGAGGTATGATCCACCTCTAAAGGTATAGTTCATTTACCAATTAGCATTTTATGATCTGAATTTAGAGTATTGCATTTATCAACAAGGTGGTCAAATATTTCAACAGGTATTTGTTGAATAAATAAAAATGATAACAAACACTGCTAAACACTGGAAGAACATAATGAAAGACAATAGATGAGACTTACTTTTGAAAGAATTAAAATCTATTGGGAGAGAGAACATGAAAATGACAAAGCCAACAGACATTTATAAATAATTTTGAAATTATAACATTTGTTCATCAATGAACAAAGGGTATATTTTTTTCTGTTGATGTTTAGGGATTTACACACATGAAAGATCCTCAGGTAATTTGAATAGTGCTATACTTGTATAATGACACAACAATTCATTGAGTTATAACTCTAAGAACCCCAGCAGTATCACAGTGAAGAAAGCCAAGCAAGATTCTTTCTTGTCTCCAGTATAGGAAGAGAAAAAATAGCCAATGCAAAATCTGACCAGAGTGTTTTTCATAAAAATGTTCTACTCTCTAGGAAAAAAGACTTTACCTGAGCCTCATCCTATCTGGGGGAAGGAAATTTCTCCCACTCTAACTCCAACTAAATTTCATGTCTCACTTATAGGCAGGGAAAATAAGAAGCTAAGACACACGTGTGAAAGTCAGAGCCCAGGAACACAGCCCACTAAAAGAATGAGACTCAAGTATAAGATTATATTAACTGGGATTTATTTTAGATATGCAAGAAAGATTCAACATTTGAAAACTCAACCACATCTATGGGCTAAAGAAAAAAAATATATATATATATATATATATATAATCATACCAAGTGCTGCAGAAACAGAATGTGAAAAAATACAACACAGAGTCATGATAAAAGTTCTCAATAACTAGAAATAGGAAGAAACTCCCTCAACATGACAAAGAACATCTACAAAACACCTACAGCTAACATCATACTTAATCGTGGGAAATTGGAAGCTTTCTCCCTAAGTTCAGGAAAAGGATGATCTTTCTCACCACTCATATTTACTATTATTTACTACCATATTTACTAGAAGTCCTAAGAAGGGTAATTATACAAGAAAATGAAATAAATGATACAGAAATTGAGAAGGAAGAATGTTTACAGTAGCTTTATTCATAATTGCTGAAAACTGTAAGCCACTAAGTTTTCCTTCAGTATGTGAATAGATAAACTGTGATACATTAGTATAACAATATATTATGCCATGATAAAAAGAAATGAGCTCTCAAGCCACAAAGAGACATGAATGATCCTTAAATGCATGTTAATAAGTGAAGGAATCCAGTCTGAAGTGTCTACATACTCAATGAGAAGAGTTACATGACATTTTGGAAAAGGCAAAACTGTAGAAACAGTAACAGGTTAAGTGATTGCTAGGGGTTGGACAAGCGAGATGCAGGTGATTTTTTAGGTCAAGGAAACTATTCTGTATGATACTAGAGTGGTAGATACATGACATTATACATTTGTTAAAATCCATAAAATTGACAGCACAGAGTCAAACTCAATGTATGCAATTATAAACAAAATCATTTAGCTGGTCAGGGGATCCCAGGATAGAATGAAGGCTAGGATGCAAGAATCTATAATAACTGCAATTACAAATGCATGAAACAACTCTATAAAAAGAGGTTGGGGGAAACGGTGCTATCCTAAGTTAGTTTGAAAATGAGTAGAAATAATAAGACTAGAGGCAAAAGGAACTGCACGTAACCACTGTACTCTAGTTGATAAAATTGTTTACTGTGGCAGTACAGGTTAATAATTCTGATATTGCTATACATGTTTAATGAAGATGGGCAACTAAGTAAATGAATGGCAAATGCTAGGAAGCCAGGTTCTCTACTGTTGGATAGGGAGCTTTCAAGTAAGCAACGGCAGGGTGCAAAAATGATATGGGTGGTGGTAGATTGACATTGGAAACATCACTATGAATTCAAATTTAGCTTAATATAGATACATGTGGTTAAATATAGGAGTATTTAGAGATATCTGTAAATGTACTTGGTGAGTAAATGGAAGATTTCTTCCTTAGATTAGGAACAAAAATAATCTTTCTCACTTTTCATATTTAACATCTTAGTGGAAATCCTAACAAGGGCAATTAGACAATATGTGTTAGTGTCTACAGATAAGTTTTCTAGGCTGAAAAGGCCTAGAAAAAAATGACACCCCAGTAGTAATGAGTATACCTAGAATCTGGATCTTGTGAACCAGACTCCTTGGAGAAATGTTTGATTCTAGGGTTTGAACAAAAAATAAAAAACACAAGACTAGAGCATCATGCAAAGTCATAAAATAAGGAAGCTTTAAAAACAAAATAGAACAAATTGATAGTTATACATCAAAGAGACACAGAAGCCAACTGAAAGAGCTCCCAATGGCCAAACTTAGAACAATTTGAGCAACAAAATAAATGAAGAAGCATTACATTATAACCCAAGTATAAAATGGATATCCATTGGCCCATACTAATATAAATAAACGATTGAAAAAATAAATAAATTGGGAAGAAGAGATGGATCTAACATATAGAATTCTAAATAATTTATGTAGATAGTCTGCCCTAAAGGAGAGGGAACATTATTCTTCACCTCTTAAGTGTGGTCTGCACACAACTACTTCCTCTCAATGAGTTCAGTGTGGAAAGAAAGCTATAAGGTAATTTTATTGTGGAGAAACCTGACTAATATTACATTAGCCAGTGATCAAGGTCAATACAAACAGTGATATTTCAGGTTTGACAGCGTGTACCCTTGCTATTATATGATGGAAATGGCAATTTACCTCTGTGCTATTTCCCCCACAAACTTATAACCTTTAAACTTATAACTTTTGTGTAGACACAAAAATTCACAGGACAAATTCCAATAGAGGAACATTCTGTAAATACTTCACCATTATGCCTCAAAACTGTCAAGAATATCACAAGCAAGAAAAGTCTGAGAAACTCTAACAACTAAGAAGGATACAGGAGAAATACAACTAAATGGTGTCCTGGATCAGATGCTGAAACAGAAAAATGACATTTGGTCAAAATCTAATAAACTGTGAGTGAGGTAAGGACTTTAATTAATCACAGTGTATCCATATTGATTCACTAACCATAACAAATGTAAGATATTAATAATAGGAAAACAGAATATCAGATATATAGGTACTCTCTTTACTATTTTTTCAATTTTTCTTTAAATATACAAGTATTTTAAAAAATAATGCCTACTTTTAAAAAAGGGTTTACATGTAAAAAAAGAGAGAAAAACTTTATAACACTGTTTAAAGTTCAATATTATGGGAATTTTCAAACATGTTCATAGCTATATTTTCTTTACTTCAAATTTTCAATTGTTAAGTGTTCTGTTTTTTGCTTCTTCCCTCTATCACTGTCTGGAGAAGTATTGAACCATGACTTCCTCTGTACATGGTGGAAGAGAAGCAAATCAGGACATTAGGTTGGGGTTTTACCAGAATGTTTTAGGTGGCTTACGTGAAATTTTTTAGCACATTAAGTTTTGCTTTAACACTTCACAATTGTAGCATTTAAAAATATTTCACTGTAGTCTACCTTTCGTTTTGTCAGTTAATATTCTAGTTCTCAGTATAGTATTTTACATAATCACATAATTCCTGAGACATTGCATTCTTAATTAAAAGCAAAAGGCTATATGACAAAATTGAGTTAGACCTGGCCCTCTTTATAACACATTTGAAAGGATTTGGTTAGTAGGCATAAAATATTTTAAGGGCTTAATATTTCAAAGTTTCTGTACAGAGCAAGGAACCTCTAGTGAGTTTACACTTGGCTGATGAAAGACTAAATAATTCCTCAGCCCATTAAAATTATCTGAATGATGTATCAAGCCAACAAATCATTAATATTTGTGGTTAAGGTTCAAAACACTTGGTTCCTTACTGAAGTACTTTTATGTCTGTTTAAAATTTCAGATCATTGGAACTCTGTGGTTTAAATACTGCTTTCAAAACAAATAAGTACTGATTCTTAATTTCAGAGAAAAGTACATTAAATTTCATGTGATCTTTATTGCTCTGTATCGTACTGTTTTTCATTTATTTTTTTAACCTGTAATAAGGCCCTCTGTGTGGAGCATTTCACAACCAGAAAGCTGAAAACATTAAAGAGCCAATTTGTATGCATAAAAATAATGTAACTTATGCTACCTAAGGAAACTAGGCCCTTGAAGAAGAAACAAAATTCTTTAGTAGTTAGCCAGGTATATAAGCTCTGTTAGGCAAATTACTAATAATTATAACAAAATTAAGATGAGATTTTAATTCTTTACAGGTCATTCGTAGGTATTGGTTTTGTATCAGCACTGACCTTCAATTGTCAATATTAGATATGTGTTTGCAAAGTGATTCATGAGCATGAGCACATACATATATGTGGTTCCTATATAAAAAGAGAGATAAAATTAACTATGAAAGTATAAAGTCAAGTGTGCGAAATAAATAAGAAAAACTTCTAAAATAATAAAAATAAAATATATAATTTCCTACCAGTGGTTAGACAAAAGAAAATTTGATAAATCTAATAAAACTTAGAAAATAAGAAAGAAAATAAAAGCGAACAGCATGGTAAACAGCCAAAAGTAAGTGGTAAGATTGCATAATATTAAAATTTAACAAAATCCAGACAAATGCAATTTTTGAAAAGCTAAACTAAAATATTCATACAGAGGAAAATGGGAAGTAGGAGAGAAAAATAACTTCTTAAATGCTAATAAAAATAACACTGGATTAGATACATAATAATTAAAACAGATTCCTAGATGAGAAGCTTAATTAAGGATAAAGAGGTTTATAACTAAAAAATAAACTTTGATCACCAGATGAAGGAAGAAAGTCAAGTCAAAAAGAGAAACAGGAGCAAAGATTCAGAAGAACTAGACTATGAAGAGTGAATTGGGAAAACAGGGAAACTGTGGCATAACTGGACCATAAATTTTACATGGAAGGTTGCAGAGGAAGTAAGGAATAGCACTTCACAAGGGACTAGTGAGATACTTGGAATGAAATTTATTTGACTTTCTAAGGAATTTAAAATATCTTTGCAATCATTTATATAAAAATTTAATTAAAAAAAAAACACAACTGTGCCAATGTAAGGGAAATTCATTTGTATAAGCAATAAGTTTCTTAGGCCAGACTAAAGTAATTGCCCACATGTCTTCTGTCAGCCTTCCGGGGAAGCATAAGTCAACACACTTATGTAACCAAAGTGTTATCACCCATGTGAACCATGTGATCACGCTTTCCCATGGTATGTTGCCACTATTGTTCTAAGCCATATTTAAGCGCTCACCATATTCTCAGGCATGCTCTTGCTGCTGCATTCCACCCCCCTTCCCCCCACAATAAAGAACATGTCTCATCTGCCACTCTTCTCTTCTTTCAAGTCCTGGAAGCCTGCTCCAGTGCACTCGCTAGCCACAGAGCCCACTTCCCACAGCCAGGTATCAGAGTTTTTAAAGAAATATTAGATGAGGTAGATGCTTCTATTAAGCATCTGGCTGTCTATTGAGAAGGTAAGCTAGTGAACCATTTATTATAGTATAAGATGTGAAGTGTAACAAAAGAATTCAGAAAAAAAGAAAACAGAAATCTCTAAGGTCTTACAAACAGAGAGAATTGGTTGCTCCACCAATGAACAAATTGAGAAGTCAAATAGTTTTATTGAGGTAACCTGCTGTTGTAAGCATGGGGAAGACACCTTCATAACAGCCCTGGAAGGAGAATGGAGGGAGATGGTGTTACTAGACCCCCAAAACCAGGGCCATCTGGAGAGATGTGGAGCTACAATTAGGGTGTGGGGTAAGTGGACTGATGGGATTTGGGGCCATGGAGGGAGATAACTAGAGTTACAGAGAGTAGAGGCACAGTCCATGCCAGAATCATTCAGTGCAGCAAAATAGGAGAGGGAAATACATCCTGCTTCTCTTATTGTCTGAATCTATCAGGAAGTCAATTGTTAAATTATCCTCTGAAATGTGGTTATTTAAAATGCAAGTCAGAGGCAGAGGGGAAGTGGAGAACTGACATGAAAAGGAATGGACAAATTATTAGCACCAGGAGCCTTAAATGGAAGATATGTAAATAAATAGATGACTAAAAATGCTTCTTGAGATATGAGATTAAATTATATTTTAAGGAAAAATTTAGGATTGATTAAATGAATGAAAAATTGTTTCAGACTATATTTTGAGTACACATAAAATATTCATAAGAAAAAATTGAACACATTGACCATGAAAGATACAAACATATACACTGTTATTAGATACTAAAAAGCAAATGGAATAATGCCAATGTCTCTATATTAAATGTAATTCCTATCAAGATTAAAACAAATTTTCTTTGAGGAACTTGATAAAATAATTCAATAATTTATGTATAACTTACAACCACACAAAATAAACGGTATATTCAAGAAGAAAAAGAACACTAGGGCGGTAATAGGAGTGCTATGGGTACTAGGGTCAGGAACATAATGGAACAATAGAATGTAAGAGACTGCCCAAAACAGCCTAAAATCTAAAGAGATTCAATATATGAAATAGGTAGCATCATACATAAGTCATTACCAATAAATTTTGCTGGGAAAATTACACTTTGTATTGGAAACAGATTAAATTAATGTCTTAACCTCTATCTGTAAAGCAAAATAAAAATCTCAGGGCTCAGCAACATGGCTCACACTATTATCAAAAACCCAGGGAGGTTTTGATCCCGATCCACTTGTTCAACATAGGAAATCCAATTATTGAGACAATGAGGATTGCCAAGGAAGAAAGGAATTTTAATGGAAAGATGTCTGTTGTGAGAATGAGAGAAATAGTCTCAAATCCATTTCCCTGACCAACAGAGATCATAGGCTTTTTAAGGATGAGGCTACATGCACTGGGGCAGGTTACAGGCACTTGGGCAGGTCATGGGGTAATGGTGATTCTTGGTATCAGGAATGTTGCCCAGGGGCTTTTGGAATCTCAATTACTTTGTCTTGTAAAAATTCTGTCATTTCTGGAAAACAACTCAAAAAGTTCAAGTAGTTGTTTGAGGGAGGAGATCATAAAAAAACATAGAGGGGTTATTGAAATTTGTTCTTAGAGTAAGTTACAACCAGCTTCTTTCTAGTTCATTCCTTCTTTCTAGTTCATTCCACAATCTTGGGGAATCAGGACTTCAATATGTCTGGCTGCTTTCTGCTTAAATGCGAGGTAATTGGGTTATGAGGAAAAATGAAAATGTTGAGCCTGTAACCTAAACTTTTTAATTCATATTGTTGAATAGCTAACCTCTTCTCACTATGGTAGTAAAGCATATCCACAGAACCCACCACCTCTGGGATCCATCCTTGGAAATATGGGCCCACTGCTCCCCAGATGGAATCTCCATCCAACTCTTTCCTAGTTACTTGTGACAACAGTTTTAGGGGTTAGTTTAATGATCAACTTCCAACATGTTATGGACTGCTAAAGAGGGGCTAATGAGTAAGAAAGAAACATGGGACGTCTAGGTACAGAGTTATTAATCAGAACAATCACAAGGTCAGAGTGGTCATGACTGAATAAAGTTTAGGATGATAAATTCAGCAATGGGCTAGGTTAGTGGAAGAGGTGATATATTGAGAGATACTAACTCAAGAGTTGCCTTACTGGGCTAGTAAGAATCCCCAATGGATAAGCAAGACTAACAGGGCACATATTTTCATTCTCCTTATCCTTTTTATGAAAGAGTAGCTTTAGGTCCTCCAAGGACTCACAAATCCAGTGTTTTTCTGGCTTCTCAATTGGCAGGGAGTTTTCTGGTGTTGTTGATTTGATTGAAGTATAATGAATCCATGATTTCAGTCCTGCTAGCTTGACTGATGAGTTTGTGGTCAGGAGCACTTCAAAAGGGCCGATCCACTGCTGTTTCAATTGATCCTCAGATGCTGGTTCCTCCAAGTTTTGAGTAAGGCCTTATCTCCTGGCCTCTAGGAATAGATGGGTACATCTGTCAGAAACTGGAGCTTGTTGGAAGAAAACTGAGAGACACCAGCTAGAAACCAACTAGAAAAAGCTGGTTGTAACTTGCTCTAAGAACAAATATCAATTACCATGCTGTTTCGTATATGATGGCACCTCCTTTTCTGCCAGCAAGGGACCATTAGGTAAGCCTTGATTAGGGTCCCTCAGGAATGGTCTCCCATATAAAATTTCAAAGGGGCTAAATGCCAACTTGCTTTTGGGGTACACCTGAATTCTCAGCAAGGCAAGGGACATTACTTTAGGCCAGGTTAAATTGGTTTCTTGGTAGACTTTAGAAAAATTCATTTTAAGGGTTCTATTCATCCAACTGATTTTTCCCAAAGATTGGAGTCTCCGTGGCAAATGCAATTTCCAGACAATCCACAAAAGTTGTGAGATCTCCTGAGTAACCTTGGCAACAAAGGCAGCTCCATTATTGCTTTGGATAATTTGGAGAAGTGTCAACAAGGACCAATAGTTATTGAAAGTTTCCAGGAACTCATGGCATCATGGTAAAATCTACTTGCCAATCCTTTCTAGGGGAGGTTCCTTTCCACTGGATTCCTTCCCTAAGGAGGCAGCTGTGAACCACCAAAGGGAAGCTTTGAGGTTGTTTCTCAGGCATATGGAGCAACTCTGGATTACAGCTTGAGTGATCCTCTGCAAGTTGGGCCCTGCAAGATAAGGTTGTATCCATTGTAACATGGTATCACACCCAAAATGGGTGCTCTCATGAATTTGTTCAAGTACAGGTCTGATGAGGGCACCAGGAAGAAGGACTTCCCGCTTTTCATTTATAAGTTATTTCTGGTCATTATTTTTTGCAAATCCCTATTCTTTTTTCCCTTTTAAAATCCATTTTAGCATATGTGGGGTCCTGGATATCAAATTGTAGGGAGGGGATTAAGGCCAGTTCATTGGACAATTGTTGGTCTGCTCTTTTAGCTGTTAAGTCTGCCATGGTGTTTCCTTCAGTATTATGAACGTTTCCTTCAGTATTATGTCCTCTGATGTCCCAGGCAATGCATGATGTCTACCTCCCTGGGCAGCAAAATGGCTTTTGCTTTTAATAACTCAAGAATCTGTGTTCCATATTTAATTTCCTTATTTCCAGAGGTAAGGTGCTCTCCCTCCTTCCAAATAGCTCGATCAGCGTATACCCTTCCAAATAGGTCAATGAGTGTATACCACCATAAAGGCATACTTAGAATTAGTATAAATATTGACATGCTTATTTTTCCCATGGCATAGCGCTCTAGTCAGTGTAATTAATTCAGCCTTCTGGGAAGATAGCCCAGGGGTAGGTCCTTTGCCTCAATTACTTATTGATAGGTAAACCCAGCTTTGCATTGTCCCAGTTCTGTAAAGCCGATTCCATCCACAAAGAGCTCCTCATCTGGGTCTGGCAGGGGCTGATCAGTCAAATCTGGTTGACTAGAATACACCTGGCCAATGATTTGAATACACCCACGGACTAGGGGATGAGAGTCTGTAGGCAGCAAGGTAGCTGGATTTAAGGTGAACACTTCCTTCAAAGTTACATTGGGATTATCTAACAAAAGAGTCTGATATTTATGGACTTGCTCTGCTGTAAACCAAAAGCCTCCCTTTCATTCCAACAAGGGTAATACGTAATGCATGGTATGTATAGTCACTGGTTGCCTAAGGGTAAATTTTTCAGCTTCCTGTAAAATATCACAAGTGGCAGCCACTGCTCTCAAACAAGTGGCCATCCTTTTATTACCACATCCAATTGCTTAAAGAAGTAGGCTACAGATCTCTTATGTTTCCCTCAAAGTTTGTGTCAATACCCTGAGTCCAGGTCCTTGATTTCCTTGAAAAATCAAAAGGCTTACTTCAGTCTGGGAGGCCCAATGCAGGACAGTCATTAATTCTTCTTTAATAGTCAAGAAAGCCTGTGACATTCCCCTGTCCACGTGAGGGGCTCCTTTTCTTCTCCTTTTGAAACTTCATAAAGGGGTTTCTTATTAGCCCAAAGTTAGGAATTGAAATCTGGCAAAACCCGGCCATACCCAAGAAGTCTCATAACTGCACATGAGTAGTAGGAACTGCTACTTGGTTTACAGTCTCTGTCCAGTCTGGGAGGAGGTTTCAAGTTCCCAGAGACAATTCAAACCCCAATTATTTGACAGTGGGAAGTGAAATCTGAGCTTTGATCTGAGATGCCTTATATCCTTTGTCAGTCAAGAAATTTAATATGATTACAGCATGTTGCCTTGATTCAACATATAAGGATATCATCTACATACTGCAAAATCATTCCCTTTCTTAAAACTATTTCCCTCAAATCTCTAGCCAGAATCTCGCTGAAGATTGTTGGGGAGTTTTTAACCCCCTAAGAGAGGACAGTCCAGCAGTACTGGCATTTGGCTCTAGATTTTAAATCTTCCCATTCAAAAGCAAAAAGTTCTTGTGATTTGGGAGCAAGAGGAATGCAAAAGAAAGCATTCTTTAAATCTATTATGGAAAATCATGCAAAATTTCTGGATAAAGTGGTAAGGAGAGTGAAAGGATTAGTTACCACAGGATGAGTATCCTCCACTATCTGGTTCATTGTTCTTAGATCTCGAACAACCCAAAACTCCTGAGTTCCAGGTTTTTTAACTGGCAGAATGGGGATGTTGTAAGAAGAATGACAGGGTCAAAGAAGTCTACGCTATAAGCAGACTGAAACTAGAGGTTGAAAGCCCTCCTTAGCTTGAATTTTCAGTGGGCCAGAGGTCTTCTTCTAAATGAGGATCCTCTTCAGGTGGTAGGACTGGGTTTTTAGTTTTGGATTCTTGTTCTCTAATCTTTACAAAGGCTTCTGTCCTCTGCACTAAAATCTTACATTTAATTTGATCTGGCTCATTTTGATAAAGAAACATAAAAGACTACACATGTGGGATTACATTCCATTTCCAAAACCAATGACAAAATAAACCTAATTGGAAAATAGTATCACAGTTGAGTGATCCATTAGAAGGCCAGATTTCCCCAGACCCTAGAGAGTATGGGGGCCAAGCAGTATTACAAAAGAACATTATTTTCTTTTTCTCCATACACTGATGACTATATTCAGGCCAATTTTGAAGAATGCAACTCAACACGCTACATTACAGGATCAAATTTCTATTTCTCATGGTCACTCACCATACACACACCAACACACGCTTACTCAATACCCACAAAGATGGTTACAAACAAACTGCAGTTCAGCTAATAAGCCCCCGGGAGTTCCAAATCAAAAGTTAGGTGAGTTCCCACTCTCACAAATGGTTGGGGGATTACTCAACCCAAAACAAATAGGAATTCCCTTGAAATTCCCCAAATGGAGAGAAGTGTTCCCCACTGTGCAGTACCTTCAAACAGTACTCACCCATCCAGACAACACAAATGCCAGATTCTGAGTTCCTTTCTTTTGGAGAAATCAAGGAGCAATCAAGAATGTGTTGGAGGCTGGTGACAGTGGAGCTGGTGGGAGAGTCCAAGGCCACCCTCTGGCAAATATGACCAGGCAGCTGCTAAGGAAAGCTTTTGGCTGTCCTCACTCCACAGCCAACAAACCACGGGCAACATCTTCCTGATCAGTGAACCAAAATTGTTATTGAAACTGCCAGGGGGATTTGGCCTTGATCCAGGTGCTCACACCACAAAGATCCAATTATTGAGACAATGAGGATTGCCAAGGAAGAAAGGAATTTTAATGCAAGGACATCTGTTGGGAGAAAGGGAGGAATAGTCTCAAATCCATCTCCCTGACCAACAAGGATCATGGGATTTTAAGGAGAAGCATTGGGGCAGGTCACAGGCATCAGGGCTGGTCATGGAGGATGGTGATTCTTGGCATCAGGACTCTTGCAGGGGTCTTCAGAATCTCAATCCCTTTGCAGTTTGTAAAAATTCCACCATTTCTGAGAAATAGCTCAAGAAGTTCAAGTAGTTACTTAAGGGAGGAGATTATAATAAAACATAAAGTGGTCACTGAAATTTGTTCATAGAGCTCTTACAACAATTGTAATCCTAGCACTTTGGAAGGCCAAGGCAGGAGGATTGCCTGAGGCCAGGAGTTCAAGACCAACCTGAGCATCATAATGAGGCCCCATATCTACGAAAAAATAAAATAAAATAGCTGGGTGTGGTGGCATGTGCCCATACTGCCAACTACTGGAGAGGGTGAGGCAGGAGGAATGCTAGAGCCCAGGTGTTTGAAATTGCAGTGAGCTGCAATGACTCCACTGCACTCTATCCTGGCCAACAGAGAGAGACCCTGTCTTGGGGGGGGAGGGGATTCAGGAACAGCTCCCTCCCCCCAACTCCTTATGCAAAAGGGAAAGTCAAGCCTGGAGGCTGATTCTTAAAATACCTTAGTAACAATATGCATTAGCCAAATCCCCAGGGAAAGGTAAAAGGCCTCAGACATCTATAAGGACTGCCCCCACAAATCATTCATAAGGAAATTCTTTGCTGGCTTCCCATAAACAAAAACATGCAAATGGTAACTTTAGGTCTACAGGCTAAATCTAGCTCCTAAAAATAAAGTCCACACTGATAATGTTGATTGCAAATTTATCTTCCATGTGTAGAACAGAGACAAGACAAAATCAATCTTTCTTCCACCCACCCAGGGACATCTACATAATTGATTCTTCCATTACTCCTTGTTTTCCCTTCAAATATTCACCTTATCTCATGTAAAATGTAGATTTCCTGGGCATTAACTAAAGTCTCACAAGAATGTAACCATTTGCCTCACTGCCAAACCCCCTCCTCCTTTTTCTTTCTGTATGTCTTCTCCCTTTAAATATTGAGTTCTTAAATCCCATTTTGGAGAGCACAGGCCACAGATACTTCTGTGGTTTGTGCTTTTCCCTGGGCACATCCTCAAATTTCAGCTTAATAAACTTCTATTGATTGAGATCTTTGGCTTAGTCACTTATTTTGGGTTGTCACATCTTACGCAAAAATTATTTCAAGTTGTTTTAAACCTTAAATGGGAATGGCAAAGGTAAAAAAGAATTTATAAAACATGAAAGACTATTTTATGATGTTTTATATAGATGGTATTTTTAAAAAGGAGACAAATTGTGCAAGGCACAAAGCAAAATATTGATAAATAATACCATATTAAATTTTAACATATCAGTAATCCATTGCTGAATAAATTCAACAAATATGTATTATTACTTATGGATTTATGTCAACTAGAAAGTTTTGCTGATCTAAGTGTTACTGAAACCTCAGCACTTGTCTTCAAGTCTGCATCAGAAGAAAGAGGACAATTGGTTGAGGAGAAGGAAAGAGGAGCTTATTACTTTGCTGGAAAAGGAGAAAAAATGGCAGACTCTCACTTCAAAATCCAAATTTCCTGAATGTAAGCAGAAATACAGAACTTTTAAAGGGAGGGCCCTCAGTTGTAGGCTATTGCTGTTAATGATTCTAATGGTCCCATCTCTGCCAAAGACAAAGCCCTGACCTCTGTCCACCTGGGGGCCCCAGATCTGGGATGGATGAGCTGTCTCCTGTAATACAAAGAACAAAAGACATTCCCCTGCCCCTCCTGACTACCTGCCTGAGGCAGGGATGCTGAGCAGTCTGCAGTTCCCAAAACAAGTAGAGAAAGAGTCAGAAATATTTTTGCCCTTTTTGTTTTCAGATCATTCCCTCTGTTACATAAGCTCAGTTGATCTGAACTGAGCTTACTCATACATACATCTGTGGTCAACTGACGGATCAACAGGAAGGTGGCTAACTACTGACTGGAGCAATGGTGTTGACTAGGGCATGTATCTTTCATCATAGAGCAGGTAAGCACGGGTATGTTTGCATTTTAATGGCAAGGGAGAGAGTAGACACATGCAAGGCTGAGGCTGAAAACTAGCTTGGTGTTGCTTCCATCATATTATTTTGGCCAATGCAAGCCACAACCCATTAAAATTCAAGAATTGGGGAAATAGCTTCTAGTTGTTGAAGGGAGGAGCTGCAAGTTAATATTATGTTAGTATAGAAAAAGTACAAAGATAAGCCTCAGAGAGAAGATATCTATAATAAACTAGCAAACAAGTTGTTGTAAAGCTATTGTATTTAATACTGTGGCTTCTGGCAGAACAGATATACTGAACAATTAAATTGAAAAGAGAGCCTGGAAGCTGGCTCATACATATACGGACATTTGACATATGAGAAAAGAAAAGGACAAATTTTCTAATAAAATGGAGCTTAACATACTCAGTTATAAATGAGGAAAAAAATTTTAAACAAGGTACACTACTTCTCACCAAACACAAAAATCAATACAAAAATATTTCCAGCTAGGATCACAGTAGCAGCATAGATTTTTGCAATAGCTAGGCCGCAAATTTCATGTACAATAAATTACAAGAGATAACATGAAAAACAGAAAAACTCACACTGAAAATAGTTATCAGTCTTACATAATTCAAGTAGATTTAATAACATTAAAGCTATAGAGACCCTAAACAACATAATCTATAAGGTAAATGTAATACACATATGCATATATCCACACATTCTCAAACCATGATATATTTATTATCTATTGTATACTGATAATAAAGAAAGCACCTTCTTTTCAAGGGAGAAGAGAGCATTTACCAAAATGGACCAAGCAAAATATATTGGACCAGAAAGATAAAGGCAATTAATTTTTAAAAGTAGAAATAATAACTTTCAGTATTCTCTAAACAGAATACAAAAAAAATATTAAATAATCAAAACTTTCTATTTGAAAGATTAGGTAAATGATAGATAGATAAAAGATAAATACGTTTTTTATTAAGCAACTCTTTTGTCTGAGGGAAAATGTAATAGAAAATTGAAGATATAAGGAGAAGCAAAGTGTAACTCAGGAGAATCTTTAGGAGATTGCTAATGAATTGCTCAGAGGAAAATTTATGGCACTAAATACTTAACCCAATAAAAAGGGAAATAAAAATTCAAAATAAGACTAGAAAAAGAATATAAAGAGAAGGGTGAAAAAAACTGAAGAATGTATTTAATGAAAATGAAAGAATAAGGTAAACTGAACAGGGATATACATTTATGAAAAAAGTTGATTCTTTAAAAAATGAATATGATCAACAAACTATTAGGCAATCTAATTTTTTAAGGATATAAATTCCAGAAACAGCTGCCTGAACATATATAAATACAAGAAATGACTGGAGAGAACTAGCTAAAAAAAGTCAGGAAAATTTTAAAACAAATGAGACTACATTTTCAACTTTATAAAAATAAAGTTTTTGTAATAAACTCATGAAATAAATGTTTTTAAGATATTACATTTTACTGGGCATAGACATTTGCTTATCAGTAGGATGGGTATATTAAAGACTAAAATACACAGACAAAATGATTATATTTACAAGACAATGTAGATGATTTTAAAAAACACAGTTTATGAAAATATTTTATTTAACTGGACACACATATAAAGAGTAAAATAGTGAATAGTTCTGAAATTTTTGAAATACTTAACAATATATTTTAGAGATTGCCCTCTATATCCTACCTATCTATTTATCTTTCTGTCTCTCTATCTACTTTGTTCTTCTTTAATGGCTGTTCAGTGTTCCTTTTTATGAATGTACCCTGATTTATTTGACATTAGAAATCCCCCTTTTATAAGGTACAAGTCTTTATGTGGTCAACATGTATATAAAAATTTGTGTATAAACAAATTTTGCATGAAATAAAATTTTAGTATACAAAATGCATAAACTCTCTTAGGGATTAGCTGGGATGATGTATATAATAAAATACTTAATTTTAATTATAAATATTGATTAAGAAATAAATTTTTAAGTGACTACTCACATCTTATTTAAAAAAAAGAGTAAAATAGATCAGTTCAAATATATTAAAATTTAGGCTATTGGTTATTGAAAGTCATAAACACAAAAGCAGACAGACAAGCAGTAACAGACATTATGTATGACTTATAGCCAATAAGAAGTAAATTGTCAAAATATACAAAGAATTACCACAAATCAATAAAGAAAGGATTTTTTAAAGGGCAAATGATATAAACAGCCATTTCAAACAATAGTAAACAATGAAATACAAGTAAATGAAATAATGTGTAACCTGACTAATTGTCATAGAAATCTAAAGTAAAAATATTTTGTACAAAGTTATAATTTACATATTTATAAAGATGTATGTTATATAAATTATAAAAGATTTGTAATGATTAATGTTTGGTTATACAACATGATATTGAACATTCCTAGCACTGAAAGTTTTTATATCTACTTTCTAAAACACCTTAGCATTACATAGTGAAACACTAAGTAAGTTATAAATTTGCAATTTCACTCTTTGCACATATGCATCAGAAAATTCATGCAAGAATGTTCATGAAGCTCTACTTTATGTAGGATATGTACCTTTATTTAGGTATGCAAATTCTCATCGTATGCTATCATGATGAATTATTTTCCAAAGTAATAATAGCTTAAACTCTCACCATCAAAGTATAAGACTTCTCCTTGGTTCAAGTTCTCACTAGCACTTGCAATTTTCAAATTTATCAATCTTTAATAATCTTGTAGCGATAAAATTTTATTTTATTATGGTTTAACTTTATTAATATGAATAATAATTGGGTTTAGCAGACATTTAGAGAAGATATTTTTAGGAAAATTATTTATTTATAACAGGAACCTCTTTTTAAACATATGTATTATATGGCAGGAAGAAGTTCTATTATAAACACAATTATAAATTATAAAATATCCACAATAAATTGAAGTCATTTATTGATTTAGCATGTGATGGATGTTTTTATTACTTATAAATTGTGAAAGACATTATATATGCATGAATTTATATAAATATATGTGTTTGTATAAAATATATAAGTACTATTTTAAAAACATGTATAAATCATACCTTATGTACAATACACTCACCAATGATGTTATGAAGTAATCCTCAGGCACCAGGAGACATGTAAAATAATTTTTGGAGTAGATAAACAGAAACAACCAAAGTGTTTACTGATATAACTGGAAAAATAAGTTGTCATATATGCACTTGATGGAATGGCATATATCAGTGAAAATGGTTGAAACAACAAGCAGCAACATATATCATACTCATAATGCTAAAAAGTAAAGTCCAGAAAAGTATATATAATGTGATGTGATTTTTATATACTTCAGAAAGAAAGAAAGAAGAAAGAATGAAAGAAAGAGAAAGAGAGAGAGAGAGAGAGAGAGAGAAAACCAATACTTAATTTACATATACATATATGTGAGGTGCCTGTGGCGAATAGTGATGCTTTGTAGAGCTGCTGACAATAGTAAAATCACAGCACCTTTGGGCTCATATAGTAGTTCCTTACAATCAGATGAATTTAGAATAAAACATCCAAGCCTGGTTTATAAATTTTTCTGCATGACATTCTGGTACCACCCAAAATCGCATGACTGCCACATTACAGCACACATTAATGGTGACTTTGAAGGAAAGCAATGAGGAAAATTCTTCCAGTGGGCAGACAAGTCATTGAGTTATACATTTGTCGTCCACTTTGTCTGGACTGACACATGGCCAGAAGTATTGATCTACATTGACTCATGAGTGATTTCTAATGGTTTGGTTGGCTCGTCATAGGCTTAGATGGAGCGTGCTTGAAAGATTAGTGAAAATGAAATCTGAAAAAGATAGACCTCGCAGAATAGACACAGGCTGTAAAGATACTGTGTTCCATGTTAATGTGCACCAAAAGTCATCCACTGCCAAGGACAATGTAAATCATGGGTGGACAAAATACCATACCTTGTGAATTTCAGTGTCTTTTTCCCCAACCACTCCAGTGTTTTTCAAATGGGCTTATAGATTATGAAGGGACAGAGCTTACGTATGGGCTCAATAAAATAGACTTTCCTTTCCCACGGCTTTACCCTTGCCAATGACTTTACAACCATTGTAGTGTTTTGTGCAGTATTGCTTATGAGCAATTAATTAATTTCACAGCAAAGAAAACACAACAACGTACTCATGCCCAATGTTAATGGGTCTTACATAGTTCCTATCTCGTCATCCAAAAATGGCTTTCCTAATAGAAGGTTCAAAGGAGGTACTTAACACTTATTTACAGTGACATTAGGAGACAACCCTTTCAATGGATGTTGTTCTGTCTTACAAATGCAGTATATGCTTTGTACCAGAGAGCATTATATAGTGTGGTCTTGCTTGAAGACAGAATAAATAGGTACAGGAATCAAGAGGTGAATTGTTGGTATCTCTTCTCCCTATTATATCCCTCATATTCCCCAGGCAGAATTTTTTTTCCCCATCTAAGTACCTTTGAGCTCTGAAATCTTAGACATCTTAGTTCCCAAGGTGTCTGTGTTTCCACTACGGCACAAACAATGGTTCCGTTAAATTGGAAGGTGAGACTGCTGCCTGGACATTATGGGTTCAGAATATCCCTAAAGCAACAGGAAAAGAAAGGCTGCTACTCCCCAAGCTAGAATAATAAATTCTAATCAGCTAAGGAAAGACAGTTTGCTGCTATACAATGGGGGCAGGGAGACTCATTCTGGAAACTAGATCATTCTCTATAGCATCCCTTACTATTTCCATGTTGAATATAAAGGTTAATGAAAAATGACAGCAACCAACAATAAATAAATAAATAAATAAAAAGCCCCAACTACCTGAGATTCTGTCTGAGAAAGTCAATATGGGTTGCAGAGTGGGAAAAAAGCAAGTTGTAGATATCACAATGAACTTGTGACCAATTACAAAAGCAATAGTAGTAGTTTGCATATTTCATTTTGCTCAATAGTGTACATAGTTATTTGTATGTATTAACTACTTGTTTTCTTATTTTCCTTCTTTACCTTACTATTTTATATAAATTGTCTGATGCTAACTTTGTAATTTAACATTTAGGTAATGGAATAGTAAGTAAGAATTTCAATAAATTTTAATAGAAATTAATATAACTAGCAATGGGTACAATGACACTGGGACATGTGTATCTTTATTAAGGGGATGCAGTGAGTATCTTGCAAATATGAATGATAGTTTTCTTTTCTTAGGTGGACATAGCCAGTTGTGTTATTCTTGTGTGAAAGTTTGAATGCATGCATGAGGGTACAAATGTGTGTAGAAGGGTGCCCAGGCTAGAACAGAGGGAAGAAGTTTCCTTCTTTCTTCCAAGTTCTGTCTTCTAACTTCCTTCCTTGTTTACTCCCCATCAAATTGGGAACAGTAGCTGCTTCTTCAGTTGCTGCTCTGTGCCTCAAAGATTCCTCCATAACTTTTTTTAGCATTATTCACCTTTTACTAAATTTTACTATTCAAGTTATTGGTATGATTTCTATCTCCTATCTACTATCTTAAGTCATCAATAAAATCTTGAGTAGTTTAAGTGGAATAATATGTATGTACAGGAATTTTCTCCTCCACCACCATAAGCCAATTATCTTTGAATTTTGATGAATTAAAAAGACTTAGATTTCCACTTGAAGCTGTAAAAAAAATAATTCAAAATCTAAGCTGTTGGAACTTGAAATTAATTTAAGCCTTAATGGAATATGATTATAGGACCTGAGTCCTGTGACAGACAGCTGTAACCCAGGCAGTTGCAACCTTAGTAGCTATAAACTTTGTTCTTCTCAATATAGCTTAGCCTCTTCTTTACCTTCGTTGTTTTGTAAAATGTCATAAAAGACTAAAGGGTGACAGAGAAGACCCCTTCTCTCTTCACTGGTGATCTTTCTGATAGCAATTAGCTTCCTTCTTACTTCTCTTACACAAAGGCCTCATGACTATTACATTGCCTAAGATGGAATGTTAAGTGTACTCTTAAATTGAAAAAAGGAAAAGAAAACAGCTGCAACTAATCAAATTGCTATAACTCATAAAACAGCCTTATATGAAAAAGATTGCAATTCCAATAAATTTCTTTGTTTTCTTCCAATATAAGCAAGACTTTAACTTTTCAGCTTTGGAGCACTGACCTCATTCCCTTGGAGTCTGTGTTGCCCAAATGGTCATTCTCAGCTTTGTGCTTGAATAAACTCTTTTAAACTGGCTTATGATCCATTTGATTGTTTCAGGTTAGGAAAGCTCATGGAAAAATTATTCCCAATGTATTGTCCTTAATGGAGAGATTTTTGGAAGGGGGGTCATGTGAGGTGAGGGTAGAACCCTGAAAAATGACACTGATAAATATAAGTCATTATGCTTTGTCTTCCATTTTTTAAATGTGACATGACTCCATCAATTAGAATAATATTTTGAATGTTTTTCTTTGCCTAGAAGGAAAATTTTATCTTAATATATCTATAAAAACCTGAGTGGGAAACTGAGAGAGAGAGAGAGAGAGAGAGAAAGAGAGAGAGAGAAAGAAGAATTATGAAGGGAGAAAGGAAGGGGGGAAAAAGTATTATATATGGGTGAGAACTGAGAGAGAGAATGAGAAAGATCAAGGAATAATGAAAAAGAAGTCATAGAGGTTGTGAAAAGAGGATGCACATTCTTGCAAAGCTTCAAGATTCTCAGTATATAAAACACTTATAACTTGGCTATTTGTAAGAAATTTACAACAATGCTTGATGAAAGTATCTTTTTAAGCACTTAATTTACAAATGGACACTAATGGCAAGCACTCACAGTTGTATTTTATTAATACAACAAAACCACCTTCTTGAACTACTACTGTCCATAAATAGTAAAGAAAAGAAAGTTGAAATATTATAGGTATTTCAATTATATCTGAAAACTTTTATGAAAAGCTGCATTAAAAGTAAAATGGGGGGTGGGAGGAGGGGATGGGTGTATACCTACATGATGAGTGCAATGCGCACTGTCTGGGGAATGGGCACGCTTGGAGCTCTGACTCGGGGGGATAGGCGGTATATGGGCAACGTATATAACCTGAACTTTTGTACCCCCCATAATAAGCTGAAATAAAAAATAAATAAGTAAATAAATCAAATAAAAATAAATAAATAAATAATAAATAATTAAAAAAAGTAAAATGGGTTAACATTTTGCGACATAGACATTTTTAAAATATGTCCTGACCTCTAAACTATAAGCAAGTAAAACTCTCAAAAATTATAAAAGGTAAAGAAACCAGATTAAGCATCATCTGTTATTGTGACTAAAGTTCTCCTAAGTGTATAATGTTGTTTCTCAAGTATATTTTATTTGTTAAATGTGTTCTCTTTGCCTTATTTGTAAACATAAATTTAACGTACAAGTATCATATAAGAACATAAATAAAACACTTTTTTCTCTTTATACAATAAATATTTGTATAAAAAAAGCCAAGAAATATCTTCATAAAGAGTTTCAGTCTTGGGCCAGTAAACTTTTTGTACCATCTTTACCTTCCAAAAAGGTAAAATTACATTAATAAAGCTTTAGACATAAGCTTGGCATTTAAAGTTCTCTAACTTAACACTATTGAATATTAACAAGAAAATTAATACTAAATGGTATCAAAATTGCTCTTAGAAGGTCATACTCTTGTGAGATCCTTCCATTTGCCCAATGAAACGTTAAGAAATGGATTTCATCTCTTCTGGCAGTAAGTAGGGCCCCAGAGTACTAACAGAATAATTTCATTTTATCTGAATAAGGTATTTGCTTTTATTAGTTTATTAATAAAGCATTATAACAAGAATTGTATTCCTGAGCCAGGTTTTATTTATTTATGTGAAGGCAAGTATCACTATACTTGCTAGTATCAAAGACTCAAATCAAACAAGTAAGGAGATTTTTTTACCACAGTTTTTAATTGTGTAATTCCCATAATCGGTGTAATGGCTCTTATAATGCACATAAGGAAAATATAGGTGATTCACCCTGGAGAGTTCTCTCATTATCCTATTGTTGGTTCATTTGTAAGTGATCATTTAAATCTCCAGAGAGATTTAAATCACAGTTGAGGTGGTGATTTTGAATATTTGGAAGAATTGAACAAGAATTCCAAAGGCAGAGTGATTACCCTCTATTCCCCAGTGGGGTACAGAAGCTCATATGTCCTTTTTCATAGGGGAGGGAGGAGAAAGGGACTATAGACAATTCTCTTCAGGGGTAGTGAATGATTACTAGGGAGAATGAGCAGAAAAAGGCAGACAAAAAATAACTTGTAAATGATTCTCTTTGGAATTTGGATGAGCCCCAGAGACAGATATTATCCTGTGAAAAGGTCCATCCAGGTGTGGTTACACTGCTCAGCTGCCTTTTTTCTGTGATAAAAGTTAACGATGGCCTATGTACAGGTATTATGCTCCTCTTCCATGGAGAGGAACCAGAATAGTAAGCAGATTCTCAATTCTCACATTTCAAACAGTTCATCTGGAAGAAAACATTAGAATTCACCAGAGACGTGACAAGAAGCACCAAAAGTGGGTAAGGAGAGGGTGTAGGGCCACTTGCCCAGCTAGGGACTGGCCAACAGAAGTGAGAAGCTGTTCGATGTGAGGAAACAGTAAGAGAGAAGTCCTCAGGTCTCCACCACCTAGACGAGCTTTCATAGTTGTGGCTACAAGAGAACCTGCTGACCCATACAGGTCTTAGGCCTAACATAGGGAGCTGCTTAGAGATTACTCAGAGACATTGTTCCAGAAAGAGAACCCACACGAATCCGACAAGAATCCAAGCCTAGAGCAGCTTGAGTCAGGTACCATTCTGAGGTCATAGATACCAGGAAACCACAGGCACACCTGCAGCCACTGCATAGCTCCAAGGAGAGATATAGGAGCTCAGAGGCTCCTACAAACCCCTGGAAAGGTCCCCGTGTCCTCCTATGGGCTGATGTTGAGTCTGAGACATGAATAAATACCATTTTCCAAAGTTTCCCCCTCATGCTGCCTACCTTGGTGGCCACAGCCTTCCTGGTTGCAAGTCCAAGGTTCCATTTTGAGAGATTGACACTAGGCTGCACCTAACCCTTGGGCTGAGTTTGGGCTTGACCTGGCTGCAGCAGCCCCTATCTGGTTGAGGAGGGCCAGAGAAACCAAGCGTTCCAGCATGCCTCTGTAGCCAGCTGCTTTGAGACTGAGTCCAAGTGAACTACACTCCCACAGTTCCCTGCCAATGCAGCCTTGCCCTCTCTGATCACAGAGCCAGAGTACCATGCTGGGAGCTCGAATCTGCCCCATATTCTCACTTACAAGTGGGAGCTAAACTACGGCTACACAAGGGCACATGGACTGTTATAATGACTTTGGAAACTCAAACGGTTGGAGAGTGGGGTAGGGTGAGGAATGAAAAATCACTCATGGAGTACAGTGTACACTGCTGGGGTGATGGGTACACCCAAAGCCCAAACTCTATCATTATACAACATATACATGCAATGGGATTCAACTTTTACCCCCTAAATCTATTAAAAAAATAATAAAAACATCCACCTGGTATAGGGGGTATACCAGGGGAAGTTGCCATCTGTGGGGAGCTGCTGGCACACTGCATGAGGCTGCCAATCCAGGGCCCCTAAACCAAGGAAGAAATAGTCTTTCCCCCTGCAGTGCTATAGCCATAAAAAGTACAAACTATTGATACGCACACTGGGTATTACTCTGATAGACATTATTTTGAGTGAAAAGAGCTAGACATCAAAGAGTATATACTGAATGGTTCCATTTATTTGAAGTTCAAAACCAGGTAAAACTTATCAATGATGAAAGAAGTCACACTAGTGATTGCCTTTGGTGGAGACTTGTTGACTGGGAGGAGGCACAAGGAACCTTCTGGAGAGCTGAATACATTTTATTCTTGATCTAGGTGGTGGTTACATGGGTGCAAACATATGTAAAAAATTCATTGAGTCATACAACTAAGATTTGTATACTTTGTTGTATATAAATTATAACATGCTAATATTTTAATAATTTCAATTAAAAAAATCTCTGAAAAAGTAAAAAATATTGACAGAAGAGAGAGTGTAGGCTTATGCAAGGTGGAAGTTTTAATTATGAACCATCAAATCTAAGAAGAAAGTTATAAATTAATTGAACAGCAAAGATAATTAAAAGAGGAGGATTATTTAAAGTACAAGGGAGAAAACCATTAAAGCATACTCAATATATAATAAAATATTTCCTGGGATGCTTACACACTAAATGTTATTTTTAATTATGGTTACTTATATTCATATTACCATGCACAATTTACACATGTATTTTGTCTTTTAAGTAGCCGTGTCATTTTGTTTTTCTAGAATATTATAAAAAAATGTGGAGCTATTAAGTTTATTCTGCACAGCAAACATAACCCTGATGATATTCAAATCTAATTTAAAAAACAGAGAAAACAAAATCATAGGCCAGTATCGCTTATAAATATAGATACGGAAGTATGAAAATATTAGCATAGAATTCAGCAATACATTAAAAGAATAATATAAAATATCATTTAGTGTTTAAATCAAAAATATAGGGATAATTCAACAAAAATAAATCTATTAATATTAATATAATACAATATAAAAACAGCAGCGTGCAGGAGAAAAGTGTATTGGCTTTGGAATCACGTTGTATGAATTTGTCTTCTTGCTCTGCCATATTGTTCAAAATTTATTTATTTATTTTTCCCTCTCTGCTGTTGTCATGGCTTTGCTTTTGGAGCATATAGACACTCTCCCATCTGATACTGGACTTGTTTACGTGGTTTTTTTGCCCATGGAACACAGGTACTAGATATGAGTTGAGGCTTTTAGAGTTATGATATATTGGTCCTAGCACCATTGAGGGAACCATACATTTACCATGTGAACAACATGCTCAAATAAGCACTCCTTTGCCTAGGTCCCAAATAAGAAACACGTGGAACAGATCTGAATCAAATCCATAGCTTCAGAGTTCAGCTGGGCCAGTTTAGCCCAGCCCAAATCAGATGAACTGCAGCCAACCTGCAAAGCCATGAGCATGAAATTAATGAGCAACAAGGAATGCACATCAGCTATACATCTGAGTCATTTGTTATGTTGTATTATGCATAATAGCCAATTAATATGGTAGCTCTGTCATCTTGGACAAGTTATTTTACACTTACATCTCAGTTTCATCTTCAATAAAAGATAAAATAATAGTACCTATGTTAGATATTATAGTAAGGATTAAATGCTTTAGTACATGTAAAGTACTTAGAGTAACGTACTAAATAGAATTATTCAATAAATGTTAACATTATTATTAGAAAATGCAGTATCATTTCATTTGATGCTAAAAACCTGTGATAACATTTTAAATACCAATTTAAAGAGCAGAAATATACTACTTTTCAAAGTCTTGGAAAATGTCTTTTTAGAGTGAATAGCCAAAGTTATATTTTGTATGAAATTATGCCTTATAGAAAATATAGAGTAAGTAGACCATGAATTACATTTCATTTAGTAATTAATTACCAGAAAATCATTGTATCTCTAGATGATATCACATGCTTTATTTTAAATAAAAATAAGAAATATATAACTTACACTTTTCTTATGTTTATCTTGTTTGTTAGGAATATCAAAATCAAATATAGAATATATTTCAATATATATTATTAATACATCTATTTTTCCTCTACTAGTGTTCTTTCTTAATTTTAAGTGATAATTGCTTTATTAAATTTATAACATTTTTAGATATGGCTGATATACAATTCTTAGAGTTTATTTTTTTTGGCTTGATTTTATATAAATGGGAGAGATGATCCACTGTAGTGGACAAGAGTATTAGAAACAAATTTATTCTATTTTATTCTATTCTTGGCTCCATAAATATGTTTATCAATCTGAAGACATAAGAAGTCTTCCCTCTCTACTTTTAAGTAGATAATAATAATAATAATTCTTTTCTAAGACACTCAAATTGTTGAAGGGATCAAATGTGATCATAAATTTAAAATATTTTAAAAATATGGGCCAGGCGCAGTGGCTCACGCCTGTAATCCTAGCACTCTGGGAGGCTGAGGTGGGCGGATTGTTTGAGCTCAGGAGTTCAAGACCAGCCTGAGCAAGAGCAAGACCCCATCTCTACTAAAAATAGAAAGAAATTATATGGACAGCTAAAAATATACATAGAAAAATTTAGCTGGGCATAGTGGTGCATGCCTGTAGTCCCAGCTATTCGGGAGGCTGAGACAGGAGGATCCCTTGAGCTCAGGAGTCTGAGGTTGCTGTGAGCTAGGCTGACGCCACAGCACTCACTCTAGCCTGGGCAACAGAGTGAGACTCTGTCTCAAAAAAAAAATTGTAAAAAAAAAAAAAAATGTGAACTGATTAAATGTAAGGAGTTCTTATTTAACTGAA
This sequence comes from Eulemur rufifrons, assembly GCF_041146395.1. Classification (NCBI taxonomy): domain Eukaryota; kingdom Metazoa; phylum Chordata; class Mammalia; order Primates; family Lemuridae; genus Eulemur; species Eulemur rufifrons. Next base: position 17,785,632 of record NC_091001.1, read on the forward strand.
ATTGAGACCAAAGGCTATGCTACTTAAATGCATAATTTCTGTTTTCTACAGATTTCTTTATTTCTTATTTAATTCTAGAATTACTCTACCAAAGGAGACAGTGTTTTGTTTAATAATACAATCAGTAATCAACTTTTAATTACATCTTTTCTCAAAGTGATAGAAGACTTCCCTAAGTCCCCAAACAACACAAATGAACTGCAGTAATACTCTGTAATCGATATTTCATTTTCAGAAGGGTAAAAAGAAAATGTGGACATTTTAAATCCCAGAATATTTTACCAGGGTTAAAGTTATGTATTTATGTAGGTTTCAAGTTAAAGGCAGATGTAAAGCTTATATACAATTATATATATACATAGAGAGAGAGAGAGACAGAGAGAGAGAGAGCACGCTATTTCTGATATATTAAAATGTAGACTAACTCTAAAATCTATCACAGTAAATGCAAGTTTTATTAACGTAAGTTTAACGAAACAAAATATCCCTTCTTTCATGGGTCTTTAAAATTCCTATGTAGCGTAATTTACAAATTCATATGTCAACAGGGGCCAGACAAATAAATGAGTAAAGTAAGCAAAGTGGGGAACCTGGCAAACTGGAGAGTATATTCATGTAAAAAGCTAGTGGCAGGCACTCAGCTCCACTAATTGTATGTAGCTGAGCACAAATACAAGTTCAATATTTTATATGAGTTTTTCAAGAAAAGATAAAAGGTGTGATTTTTATGTTAACCTCCTAGACTATAAATGTTGCCAACAAATCCAATTATTTTTAAATCACTAAGCAGCCCAAACAAATCAGTTATATAGTCTAATGATTTTGAACTTCTATCCCATATCGTAGCAAGATATTATCTTGTGACTTCTGTTTTCTCTTCTTCTCAATCATCTCCATTCCTTTAATAGTGTGATCTGCCTCTAAGTTACCCATCCTCTACTAAGGAAAGCCTCAAATCTAGCTTCATGATCCAGCAATCTAGCCCTAGAGAGAAAGTATGCTCATTCTTGATCATGTATCTTTGCTCAAGGTGCACCACAAGAAAAAATAAAGGATTAGCAGTCAATTTTGCCTTTTTGAAGAGTAGGAGGGGTGTACATGTTTCGATGTGGAGGAATAGAGAGAGGTAAGGAAAACATTTCTTTCCCTATCCTATTAAACTTCTGAGCCTGACATTTTGAATATTAATAGAAGGAGAAAGAGCTATTGGCCATCTTTGTTCATTTATTTAATTCAATTTGTTGAGGGTGTACCATGTGTTGACAATGTATTAGGTATTGGCAAAGACAAATGGTTAAAAATCAAAGACTCTTCTTTCATAAAGTTTACTATCTAGCAGGAAAGAAAATAGACCAAGAATTGTATACATATCAGTTTACTCATAGGTCTGAAAACCTGCATAGGTAAAATACAGCCTGCTATGGGAAGATCCAACTGGGTATTCATCTAGATCAAAGGACTATGGAAGCTGACCTTTAATCTTGGACCTGCAGAATACATAGGAGTTAACATGGCAAAGGTAATACCATGCCTAGGCAGAACACGTAGCATGAATAAATTGTTCACATTTTGGCCCAATTATTCTACCATTTTTTCTCTCCTCCTTCCCTCTCTCTTTGCCCCTTTCCGATACATACATATCTATTTTAAAACTTTTCAGGGTCAATTGGAGAAATCATGTGCCCTTGACCCTAAAATAATTCCAATTGTCATTTGATTTGAAGAAATAGTAGAAATGTAGATCCCATTACCAGGTAGGAGTTAATTCTATTAGAAAGTTCTCATTCATAGTGGACTATAGTTTTTATTTCTTTCAAGTCAAAAGAGAACACTATCTTTTAAATAGTTTCCAAACTTACAATTGCCTCACTCATACTTAATTTGGCAACATGTCTTCAGCATCCTAACTTTATCAGGTATTTTCAAAGTATGTTATCTCTGTTTATTTCATATTTTACCAATATTCAGGACATCGTTACCATGCCCTTAGAACTATGGTGAGTCAGTTAAGACAGATTTTGCTCTATTTTTATATGCTTTGAGTTAAAATATTTAAGGTATTCATGTCTATTTTTTTCAGTAAAGACTAATTTTGTTTTATTTTGACATGTTTCAGGTAAAAATATTTAAGGTATGCACATATTAATTTTTTATGATTCTTTGCTTTACTTACTGTTGGATTGATTATCCGACTAGCTATTAGTACAGATAGGGTAGAATAAGTGGTCTTCTGCATGCTGCCAAGAACAATGTTTTATTTTTATTATTACTAAAACCAGGATTAGAAGAAGTGCTTTTGGATATCAACTAATCTTGGAATTTATACTTCTCAATGCTATGATTAACTTAAAATAACTTGCACTATCTAATTCAATAATCTGGTGTTATATTTTAGCCCATAACTATGTTTTTAGCGAAAAATTTCTCTGCTTTTGAGTTCTCATATTTGGAAAGACAGCGTAACTTGTTTGTCAAATTTCTATAAGAAGTAGAATGAGGCACAGAATATTCACTCCCTGTGGTCACTGTGCTATCAGAGCCTGGATTTAAGCTGGCAAGGTCGATTTTTTTCTGAGCTCCTTAAGACGCTATGAAGTGAGAATGCTGACAAGAACTATGCTCTGGAAGAGAATGACTGGAAATGGATTGAATATGTGCCTTGTGTCCAAATTAGAAGACTAAGTATTAGTTTACTAAAAATTACATTTACTCAAAATTGAACCTAAGTATTCATTATGATAATAAACTATGGATTGGGGTCACTTTAAAATGTGAAAGCAAAAAATTTAAGTGTATGTGATTTGAAGAAGAAAAATAAAAATCTCAGAGAATTAGGGTACCATATTAGTACAGGTATATTTGAAGGCAGAAATAATGAGTTTCTGTTACATAGTTTTAATGGTATTTGTATAAAGGCCAATAATGGATTTGGTCTTTATAATTAAAAATAAAAAATAAAGTTCATTGGGATTTAGCTCTGCCTTGGAATTAATATAATTTAATTTCTTCATATAATATTATTTTTTCATAAAGCTAATATTTGATGTTCCCTAGATTTGATTCTATCTTCTTATCCTTTAGTCTTTTTCTAATGTAGAAAAACTTTTTCAGGTTTATGATGCATACTGCAGGTTAAAAGTGTGTTCACCAAAGGAATGATTGTCCTGTATAAAAATTCATTTTCACCAAGATTTGATTCACCTTAAGCATGCACTTGACAATCATCTTTTCTGCCAACCTTAGGCCTGTGGGGATGTGTCATAAAATACTGAACAAAATTCTGTTCCCAGGCAATGACCAAGTCAGAGCTATTTTTAACTAGTATTTTGAAGTGTTATAAAATGCACTTGAAACATATCTGTGTATTAGTTCCCTGCTCAGCATGAACAAATTGCTCTATTATATTGTTATCCTTTTCTTTAGTGTGCTTCTATATTTTTTATGTTATTCCACCATTAGTGCCATGATGTAGAAAGAGTGCATATCATTTTCCAAAAGTACAGATGCAAAAATTTGTCCTTTGAACAAGGCCATACGACAAGCAATGACCATGCCCAGTTCAATCCTTATACTCTCATAATTACACACCTACTTAAACACCCATTTTTAGGCTCAAAGATTCAAATAACAATACATTGAAGCAAGTTCTAAAAGGTATACAAAATCAAAGTCTGTTTAATATATACTGTAATTTCCTTGGGAAGTTTGATTTGACAAGTTAGGGAAAAGAAATTCTAAAAGAAGAAACAATAGGTACAAAGACAGATAATTGCAATGGCTGAAATTGATTGAGCTCTCCCTTATGACAAACACTGTAACAAGCCATTCCTGAGTATATTATTCTATTCTTTACTTTTATATACTGTTCAATACTTGTAGGTAAAATTTACAAATGTTGTTTTAGGTTTGAACACATATAGGCATTCAATTATGGAAATAGGTACATTTCAGCAATATAAAAATTATAACCATTATGCTCTTTCATTAAGTCACAGTTTGATTATGGTTATTTTTCTTTTCAAAGATAAACTATTTTTATTAGTAAATGTCATAATCCACTGTTAAAACTTAAAAAAGTTCTGAGTTATTTTGAGTGAACAAGACTTGGCATAATCTTTCATTAACTCACTAGACAAAAGACCTGAAATGAATCAAGTTAAAAAACCATCTTATGCCAAATAGATTTCAAATGACTATGATGATATTAAACAATCTAAATATACAAAGCAAATGACACTTTGAATCCCTCTCTCCTATTAAATATGAGTTTCATAACTACCTTCTAGAAGAAAACAATTATGAAACCTTATCAACCATTTAATTTCTAATTATTGTGACCATTTTTATAATAAAAACATTTCAAAACTATTTACATTAATAGCAGATCAGCAGATATATGCTAGAAATAGTTGTTACATAATTTCTATATACAGAGTTTATACCAGTGATTTTTAATACCTGCCTTCAATTTAGAATCACCTGGAGAGATTTTATAAATTGCCATTTCTAAGACCCATGCCCAAATCCAATTTAGAAAAAAATATCTGGGGATGGTGCCCAAGCAAATAATTTGTAAAATCTCCCCAGATGATTTCTAAAGTCTCGGAACCACTCATCTACCAAAACAAACTGCTATGTGAGGAAGAAATAAACAACTAGGGTATAAGACTCCTAGTCTGATTTGTAAAGTAATTCCCTCAAATAGAAATTTTAGCATTGCCCCCAAAAGAGCCTACTAATTATTTTCTAAAGTTGAATGTAGAATCAAGTATTTTCCTAGTCTTGTAACAAGTATTTCATACGAGAAGAGCAGTTAGTTAAAAAAGGGGAAGAAGAAAAAAAAAAAAAAGAGGAAGAAGAGAGGAGAAAGTAAAGTGTCAAAAATACCTGGGTATTTCATCTGAACATTATGTAGATGAAATAACAAATAAAAATCATGAGGTTACACAAGGAAGAAAAAATTTCATTTAGTTGGATATAAGGGAATTAGTCCAGCTGACATATTTTGAGAGATGAAAAACACTCTTTTCTTCTGTATGTCACCTGTTGCCCTGAAATAATCATCTTTAGAATCCCTAGTAGATTAGATAACAAAGTTAGAATATTTGAATCTGAATATATTAAAATATAAAAAAAAGTAAAATAATAAGCAGAAATGTAAAAAAGTAAAGGTCACAGGTAAACTTGTCATATCATAGAATAAATTACAGTGTCCTATGTTAGCAGTCAGAAAATTAGTCCTGCTATCTCTTTACCTGGACAAATTGCAAATTGTTTCACCCTATTTCATTATGTGCTTTTGCCTTCTTTAGAGTGATTTATCAAATCTTGAAGATTCTAAGGCACTATAAAAGTGAGGTATAATTATTATCAAGTTATATAATTATGCCATTGAAATCTCTACCAGAGTCTTGAGTAGTCTGAAGCAAATCTAAAAGAATTCAGTTAAGAGAAAACAACTGGTATGAGTAAAACTCTGATGACTATCAGTGCCATCCACTGCTATGTTCTCAGTGTGCAGCAGAGTCTAGCACATAACCAGAGCAGAATATGCACGAGGCTGTGTAGAAATTGATACCTTCTTACACTGTTGCTAAGATTGTAAATTGATGCATCTACTTTGGAAAACAGTTTGACATTTCTTCAAAATGTTACATATAAAGTTACTGTAGGACTCCAGAAATTCCTAGGTATATAACCAAAATAAATGAAAACATATGTCTACATTAAAACTTGTACTCCCATGTTCATGGCAGCATAATGAATAAGAACCTGAAAATGGAATAACCCAATGTCCATAAATGATGAATGGATAAAATATTCATACAGTGAAATCCATACAATGGAATATTATTTGTCAATCAAAAGGAGTGAAATATTGATACATACTTCAACATGAATAAACTTTGAAAACATTATGCTAAATAAAAGAAGTTAGTCATAATTGTCCAGAATAGGCAAATAAATAGAGACAGAGAGCAGATTAGTAACTGCCTGGGACTGGCTGTTGGGGAGGGAGGAATGCGGTGTGACTGCCTAAGGGTGATATTACTCCCTTTGTGAGTGACATAAATGGCCTGAAATTTGACTGTGATGGTTACTGCACAACTCTGGAAATATACTTAAGAAAACTGAATTTCATGCTTTTAAGTGGGTGAATTGTATGATATGTGAAGTATATTTCAAGAAATCTGTTTTTATAAAACCCTGATAATGTGTTACTAGACTGTCTGATTTTTCCATAAAAAGGGAAAGATGAAGATTTGGCCCAAAAAAGGCAAATAAAAGCAAGAAAGCTCCTAGGGGATATAGACTATGTGTCAAGGGTATTAGAATAGGTGAGGGACAAATTACTACTCAAAATGCCACTGAAAATAATTAAGGATGAAGAGAGTAGTTATTGTAAAACTAATTAAGGTGATAAACATATATGCTTTTTAAAGTTTTTAGGAGTTATTACTATCAATAAAAATAAAATTCTTTGTTTAATATTTGGCCTTATGTGTAAGATACAATTCCTTCTCTCAAAATAAATATGATGGAAGAGAATTGTTTGTATTTACCTTTGAATTCTGCTCTAGTTAGATCTCCTGCAACAACACAGGTGAATGGGTTAATTTTGGGGGGAAGGAAGTGCTTTATTTTAAAAAAAGAGAGATAGTTCTACAGCCCTTCACAGCCCTATACATTCCTGTTAATGTATAAACATTTACAAGACCCAGATCAGTAGACTCTTACTTTTGACTAAAAACCCCAGAAAAGTACTCAAATTTTTCTTGTGACTTAAATTCCCATATCAAATGATTTCATCTCCCCATCTTAAGTTTCTCCATCTGCAAAATAACTGTCTTATAGGCAAATGTGTGATATGAACAGAATGACCAAATATATGAAAATCAACATTTATATTTCAGAAAAAGAAATATTTCATGTAGCACATCTAATTTGACTAATATTGAATATGGATATGAAACTTTTGTTTAGTGTAAAGTTCTAAGAATATATTAATACCATACGCAGCATATAGACTACTGGTCTTGATGCTGGCTTCCTTTTGGATATTCTCTTAGACTACTTCTCACACTCTTTTTCTACACCGTTTCCAGTCAACCAGAGCCCTATGGCTTTTTTTGATTCCTATAGTCCCTTTCTTAATATATCTATTATCAAATTCAACTTTTTATTCTTATTGCCACTTTCTTAATACATCTATTATTATCTCTCTTAGATTACAGCAACATTCTCTAAGTTTTGTTTTATACAGTTTTGTTCTCAACAAGTTAAAGTTTGTAAAGTGAAATATCTCACTCTATTATTATTAATAATTAAGGCAAGCTTGCTACTAATATTAATAGACCCCCCATCCCCTGCCCCCAATAGCACAGTCATAACAGAAGTTTATGTCTTGCTCACAATAGCCATGAATAGGTACATCTGTCAGCATGGCAGCCCTACTTCATGCAGAAATTCCGAACCCAGCTCACAGTCTTTGTCATCTTTTACAAGTGGCAGCCACAGGTGAGTAACCTCATATCACCATTCATACAACTGGCAGGGGAAAAATGGATAGAGAATATGGTTTTGAGTGTTTTTGTATCAGGCCCAGGAGTGTTGCTCAACACTTACATTTACATTACTGTGGCTAAAAATAACTCACTTGAGTGTATGTAAATGGAAGTGAACACAGAAAATTCAGGAAAAAGAGGAAATATATCAATAGATTTTGGTGATAGTTTACAAATTTCTGTCACTTTCCAAGTATCATTTCCCCAGATGGAAACTATTATAAACAGTGCTGAGATCAAATAGATGTGACCAGTGAGAGAGATCGTTAAAGAAGGCAGAGGTGAGAGATCACAGATATCAGTTTTTCTAACAGTGACAGAGTCAGCCTTGATGGTAGAGGCTGTGCTGATTGGCCATATTAAGTGGTAAACGGGTATATCTATGCTGCTGGGAAAAGCATTCTTATACCAGACTCTGTGAAGACAAGGGATTATACCCACTGGAAGGTATTATTAAAAAAAAAAAAAAAAAAAAAACAATCTTTACTGCATAAATAGAAGTTGTACAGGTAATGGAAAGAAACTGGGGAGCTATCCTGGCCTCTCCAACTATTCCAGAGATTCCTCTTGCTAATAGCTGGTCCAAGAAAATTCAACACAATTTAATATGCGCTAAGAAAAGAATAAACATAACATCTATACAAAGATCTTACAAAAATGTGTGAAATTAGCAGTAAAGCTTAACTAAAAACAAAAATACAAAGAAAATTGACACTTAAAGGCAACAAAAATTATAACACAACATTCGAAATTAGATAAAGGTGTTAAGAAACATTAAGGAAATGTTTAAGCATATTTAAAAATAAAATGGTAAATATTAAGAAAGTTAATACTATTAACTAAATTTAAGTAATTTGTTATTTTTCTTCTTGCTCTTATCAGAGAGCTGTTAGATTTTCTAAAAGCAAAAATTGAGTGCATTATATCAAAGTATATAATATAAATAAAGGTAACCACTGTAATAAAAATACAAATAATTCTAAATATAAGAACTATATTGTTAAATGTATGAAAAATGTTTAGTATCAAGCATCATAAAAATCACGCAAATTTAAACTGTTTTTAGACACTTTTCATAAACTTTCAAATGAGCCAAAATCTAAAATTAACTGCATGTTCTGTTACTGAGGCTATTGGAAAATAGGTCCTCTTTTACATTGCTTCTGGGCATGCAAAAATGTTATACTGCTAGGGAGGAGAATCTGTCTATTAACTAACATCTATTAAGATTAGAAATAAATTGACTTTTGATAATGATTACATTTCTGGGATTTTATACTAATGATCCAATTTCATACACACAAAATGTTGTGTGCATAATGCTACTGATGACAGTAATGATTATAATTTTAAAAATTAGGAAAAAAATCAAATGCCCATCTATAAGGGGCTAATTAAATGAACAGATATATCTCTACAATGGAATATAATGCAGATGTGAAATAGAATGAGGAACCTCTCTTCTACAGATATAAGATTATTTCCAGGAAATAGTGTCATTTAAAAATGAAGTAAAGAAAAAAGAAATACTGGTGTGGATTAAAATAATCAGTATATGAAGACAAGAAGAACAGAAAGCACAAATATATCAGTAACTACTTTGAAGATAAATGGAGTAATACTCCAGCTAAAAGATTACAATTGTAGAGTGTGTGAGAAGGTAAGGCCCAACTGTTGAACTATATTTTGGTTATAACAGACATCAGGTAGTTAGGTAAGTAGGTAGAAAGATAGATGAGAGATAGAGATGAGAGAGAGAGAGAGAGAGAGAGAGAGAATGAAAAGGGACATGAAAGTATTATCCAAAAATAAAGTTGATTTAGCTATCTCAATATTCACAAGAGAAACTTGAATGCAACACACACTTCTAGGGTTAGAGAAGAACATAGGAGCATATCAGGAACATACAGGATTGCTTTACTTTTGTACGATCAGCAACATAGTTTAAATATAATATATACCAAGCAAATAACCTCAAATAAGAGACAAAGCCATAATCATAGTTGGATAATTTAATATTACTTGATGATCATCTGGCTGGTCACCCAGCTGAAGCAGCATTTGTCGGGTTTCTCCGCATTAAATTTACTTTTCCTTTTCTCTTTCCAAATTGTGCCCACATCATTTTAGGTTTTGCATAGTTTATTTTCTTAGCAGTTCTTTACTTTCTAGCACTATAAGATATTCTAAGTTCATCTTCCATATTTCAAATCTCAACCCATAATCTGTCATTTTTCCAAGGAGCCCTGGTTCCTTTTATAGGAGGACGGTATTGGAGACCAATATGTACATGCTGGATGTGCTTTAAATTTTTCTGTTCTTATATTTATATGCTTTTCTCTTTCATTTATTTAAGTCAGTTAAACAGAAATATAGTAATCTAAAACTCTGCATCTGATAACTCCAATAGCTGAATTATATGTGGGTTTATTTTTGTTCACTGTTGTTTCTCTATTATTCTGTCCCTGGGTACATTTTTTGATTTCTGAAAGTTGATCATTAACTTTGAAACTTTATTGAAAATGAAGTTTTTTTTTCAGAGAAAATTGTGTTTCCTTCTGCCAGTTACCTGCAGGCTCCACCACCTTGGCATTGCTTTAAATTAAAATATCCTTTTGAGTATTCTATGACAATAGAAATTTGAATTTTCATTGCAAAGGCATGAGATGACTCTGGTTATGAATTCTCATTGGAAATATGTAACTTTTCCTTCTTCTCTAGTGCCAACTTTGAGACAGGAAAGTCTCTTGGTATTGCATTCTTCACAGGAGGTTTTTTTCCTATATCACCTCTTACACTGCAGTTGCTCCTTTTGAATTTTCTAGAAAATTCTCCATATTGGTTATATCTAAGGTTTTGTCTCTTATCTACAAACCCTAAACTCAGGGCATACATTTTTTGACTCAAGATTTGGCAGAAACATTCAGTAACAAAGTCATCTTTGGCACTAGCTCTCTCATGAAATGTCTATTTTCACATTTTCTTTGATTCTAAATTTCATACCTGTGCGGGAATGCATTTTTATTAACTTTCTTAATTACCTCAAATATTACTTGTTTCGGTCTAGAGGGACTTTCAGTTTTCCTACCACAGAATGCTGTAAAAAAATATAGGGCAATATGTTCTTTGACATTTTAGCCAATTTAGCAGCTGTTTTTTCTTGGCAATATCAAAAACTTTTGGGTTTCATTGTTAAGGTGCACAAATTAATTTTGAAATTTTTGCATTTTATGAAACTGCATTATTAGTATTGAAAAATATTTATTTTGGAAAGGATATAAAATTTAAATAATACTTTTTTTTTATTTCAGCTTATTATGGGGGTACAAAAGTTCAGGTTATATATATTGCCCATGTCCCGCCTATCCCCTCGAATCAGAGCTTCAAGCGTGTCCATTCCCCAGACTGTGCGCATCGCACTCATCATGTAGATATACACCCATCCCCTGCCCCCACCCCCCATCCCCCCCCAACCCTCACCTCAGTCCGATACCCAATTGGTGTTATTCCCAAATGTGCACTTAGGTGATGATCAGGGAAACCAATTTGCTGGTGAGTACATGTGGTGCTTATTTTTCCATTCTTGGGATACTTCACTTAATAGAAATGGGTTCCAACTCTCTCCAGGAGAACAAAAGGGATTCTATATCACCGTTATTTCTTATAGCTGAGTAATACTCCATGGTATACATATACCACATTTTACTAATCCACTCATGAATTGATGGGCATTTGGGTTGTTCCCACATCTTTGCAATTAATTCACAATTGCAAAGATGTGGAAACAACCTAAATAATACGTTTCCTATTTTCTATTAAGTATATTGTGAGAATGAGGACAATGAGTCTAAAATGATATCAGATAACCTATTTTTTAAGACTTCTAGAATACTAAATAACTACAGTCTATGTTTTTCCTCCATAAGAAGGCAGAAATAGAAGATATACCAGGAAATAACCTCTGAGTTACCATGGTCTAGTGGAGAAAGGACCAGTTTACTTAATAGGAAAATTAAGATTTTTAAAATTTTTTGTTTGTTTTTGTTTGTTTTGGATTTTCCATGGACCTGTGGCATAAACCTTAATTATTCAATAATTCTATTTTTTCATATGAGAGACATATAACACATATCCTCTACTAAGATAATATGTCTATCCCCTCTTTTCTACTAGGGAAGAGTATTTGTAACACTTTTCTGTTCTCCCTTAGTAGAGTGAGTAGGAAATTTTTATTTCCTTCATAGAAGTATTTAAAATGTGTGCCTTATAGCTGCCTCAAGTGTATGGCCTAATAACAATTATTTTTAGTAATAAAACATTTAAAATACATTTTACTCATAATTTTTGAATAATAGAAATAAAACTGTAAAAGGATTCTTGAAAAAAATGTGCAATGCTTTTTTAAAGAGCAATCTGCAACCAAGAAAGCCACAAATTATTGCTGGTATAAAACCAGATAGTTATCATTTATTGTGAATTTAATTAATAATAGCAATATATGTCTGATTGTATAAATCTCAATGCCCAGAAATTCATATTTACAGCATTTTATAATAAAAATTCATTATAAAGCTTCTAATTTATTATTTTGGAAATGTTTTTTTTCTGTGAATTTCATTAAATGTTATTCCCATACTTAATTTGCAGAATCAATGAGTTTTGGAATGTAAAGTGGCTGCTGGAGGAAAATCCTGTACGTAACATAGGGTGGCACACCAGGGAGACTCTTTTCGTCAGTTACCCAGTTTTGTGGATGTAGACATGTTTCGTTACCCTGCCTGGTCTTGTCTCAGTTTCATCACAAGGTAATGATATGGAATTAATGTCTGCTTAACACCTAGAGTGGCACCTCATACACAGGAAGTATTACATCAAAATCTCTATTATGGAAAGAATATAGAATATGCAGTCTAATAGTATAGAACTTATATTCTGGCTTTTTGGTCTTGTCCAGGTGGCTTCGATTTTCTCAGCACTAAATGGGGAACGAAAACTCTCAAACAAGCAAGAGTTACACGAAGTAGCTTATTTCAAGTATCTAACATTGTTATTATAGATGTTCAGTAAATATTACCCCTTTTTTCTCTTTTAACTTGTTTTTGTTTCTTACCCCAAAATGCTGTCTCTAATGACAAGATAACTGAGACTCAGCAAGATCTTTGGTTTGCCCAGAATTAGAAACAAGTTGCAGGAAGTTGACACCTGCAACATGAGCTACTCATTCTTGCCAAAATGCAGGTTGTTATATACCATTTGACAGCAATTATACATCATCTTTGATTGCTTCTGTTGTCAACTTGTTGGCATATTTTAAATGGGCACTTTCAGAGTCTCCATTTATTCCAATTTACCATACTTTATTATTAAATAGATTGTATGTAGTCGGTGGAAACAAATACATTTGCATTATTTTTCTGACTATAGGCTGGAAAAATGAAAAAAAAATGGATTTTATATATTTGAAAAGTGATTCATATATTATACTTCTCTCCAATTTTGAAGATGCACAATGCCAGAAATCACACTCTAAGTAAAATTATTCCTTGAGCTAATATTTAAAATGATACTAAAATTAAATAATGATTTAAAAAAAAAATGTCTGAGTCTTAACATTTTTGCAGCAGTTTTGAATGTCATTCTGTCACATTTTAGGGGCAGTTTATTTTGAATTCCCTAGAGATGCATATCTCTAAATATATATCAGTTTATAATGAAAGCCAATAAGAAAATCAATTTTAATACATAGGAATTTGATTTATAGGCAAGTGTTCAGAAATATATATCTGTTCAGCAAAATGAGATATGTCTCTATATTTGAATATGTGAAAACTTATCCAAATATAAAAAAGAAATGCATATTTTTATATGTCATCCAATTATTTTTCAAAATATTCTGAAAGTAAATTAAGTTCTTTATTCAAAGTTTATAGATAAGGAATTGGATAAATGCTTATATATACGCGGCAAAGTGAAGAATTAAGTTAGTTTATTAGATACTACAAATCAGAAAAGTGCTTTGGAAGTTATATGATTAATGAATATTAGTTTTGGCTTTTATTGTCTGGATATCCAGAATATTTCCTAATCACAACATAGAGATATACAATAATGATGTATCCAGGAAACATAAAAGGCCTGTCAAGCTCACATTTCTTTCTGGAAAGGATGCTTCAGTCCTTTTTCTAAAGTTCTTTGCCTTCCTCCATGTGACATGGATAAGCTAATAAAACCTTTCAAGCAGGGATGGGTGCATAAGCCAGAAAAATAGGAGTATGTTGGGCATAAGGAGGGTTATCTCGTGTCACTTGGCTTAAGGAATTACTCAACAGCAATCCTCAATATTAGGATACAAAATTAATGTACATAAAGAGAATATGGCAAAGACTACCTGAGAGAAATAGATCCCTCATTCTAAGGGATGGAAAATTTGATAAAGACCACCAGAACCTCAGTGTCTCCTGCAGGACATCATATTTGCTGAAAAGTATCCTAGTTTTATGAAAGATTAAGACATTTTGATGTTGATTTTCTGTTTTTCAGGACTGTTGTAGTTCAAGATGTACTTCTTGGATGTCCTTGCCAGTGTCTCTTATGTATGTTTTTTTGAGATCTCTTTAGTCAATGTTAGTTTCAATTGTCTACTACAATTGAAATTTTGAAAATTCTCAAGCCACTAGAACTTATTCCTCCTATGTAACTGTATTTTTGTACCCATCAACCAAACTCTGTTTATCCTGCCCACGCCTCTACGATTCCCAGCTCTGGTAACCACCATTCTACTCACTACCTCCATGAGATCACTTTTTGTTGATGTATGAAAAAAAATTCCTTAAGTCGAGCGATGGGGGATGGTGGGAGGGGATGGTGTATAACTACATGATGAGTGCGATGAGCCCTGTCTGGGGAATGGACACGCTTGAATCGCTGACTCAGGGGGATGGGCGGGACATGGGCAATATATATAACCTGAACTTTTGAACCCCCATAATAAGCTGAAAAAAAAAAATTCCCTAAGTCAGAGTGTCAGTACTTCAAGCCTTAAGTATTCAGTAAGCCACATAAACAATGGAAAAACAGATCATTATAATATGGAATGCAAATGGTGTTTCAATGTGCTGTCTATACTTATATTTTCAGTTTAAGGGTCTGCTACTAGCTACCTAGTGTTTTTTGGTCTTTTGATTCAAATAAAATGTAAAGCCCATCTTAGCCAGGTATTTATTTTATTTTTTACATTTATTTTTAACTTTATTTTTAATTTTTGTTTTATTTTATTATTTTTAGAGACAAGATCTTGCTCTGTCACCAGGCTGGAGTGCAGTGGTGTAATCAGAGTTTACTGCAGCCTCAAACTCCTGGGCTCAAGCGATCATTCTACCTCACTCTACCAAGTAGCTGGGATTACAGGAATGAGCCACCATGCCTGTGTCACCAGGTATTTACTATATGTATAGTCAACCGTGATGAAAGGGTATAAAAATTTCTCTCAATATGCATAATTTAATAAGGGGCTGTAGATGGAGAATAGTTTCAAAACTATTTGTACTACAGTCTCAGAGTAGCTGTTTTGCAAGCAAGAAAATTTCCCAATTTTTTGTAGCCATCTTATATATCCTTATAATAAACTTCTGTAATATAAAGACCTTTGAATTTGCCATATTTTTCTGCCTAGATTATTCTCCAACTAGTTCATGACATGATAGACTCCTTTTCTTCCACTTAGACTCAGCCCCAAATGTTATGTTCTTCTCTAATCAACCTGTGCACACTTGCCTGGCTTCTATCACTTCCAGTCAGTCTAAATCCAACTTTACCATTGCATATATTGATACTTCCAAGTACTCAGCACTCTTCAAAAGGATTTTGTTCATTTTCTGTAATACATGTTAGCTGCTTTTCACCCCCACTGGTTTGTAAGATTTCTTATAACTTCTTTTTCTTATTCATCACTATAATCACAGCACCAAGATCAGCATATACCACATAGAAATACTTCAATACACATTTTTAATGATTAAATATACCCAAGGTATTCCAAAGTGTTTCACATAAACACTATTCCTGGAAGGTATAAAGTGGAAGTTGGAAAAAGGTGAATAATAAACTCATAATTCAAGTTACAATTCTATTTAACAAATTAAAGGTGTTAAATAGCCTTAGAGTCAAAACAAAATAAAATTTTGTTCAACTTTTCTAAACCAGTAGTTCTCACACTTTTTTTTAAAGGATCCTATGTGGTGAAATATCTATTTCTGCACAACTAGTGTTCCCTGTAACATTATTTTGTTCATTGCTAATGCAAAGTAACCTTGATAGGCCTCTTTCTTCAAACCTAAAAGGAATTCATTAATACAGAGGGAAGACAGAGTAGCTGTTTGATTCACCTAAAATGTCATGTGCAAAAGTTTTTCATTGAATTTAATCCTCTGTATGCTTTGACTGAAACAATGTATTCTGAGCTGCATATGTGGTCACGAGAATGGAATTTAGCAGGATTACTGGTGCAGCAAAATCCATTCAACTTGAAATTCATCAACCCAAAATATCCATTAATTATCATGTCACCAAATTTTCTATGCACACTCTTGATAGCTCCATGTCATTTATGAATTTTCAACATTGTATGGATTATTAACCATTAATTGATTTTTAATATAATATGTTTATTTGAAAAGAGGTAATGAATGTAGGAACAGTTCAAATAGAATGATTATATACTTAGATCAATCTATTTTGTGATAAATCTACTGAATGAAAGAATATAGTATTCAGAAGAGGAACTGGTGAAAGAGGTATGCTCACATGAGAACAAAAAGAAAACTAAGGAAAATTAGTTTGCGCAGATTATAATAGCCCATGGGGGGCAAGAAAGTAGTTTATATGCATTATTTCAATTCTTACCTCAATAATTCCATAACATGTGTATTATTACTGTCCCCAGTTTATAAATAAAAAAAGCTGAGACTGAAAGATGTTAAATAACTACTTTAAATAACTACATATCACTTTGTTATCACAGGCTGGAGGCAAGACACAAGCTTTCTTGTGTTCTAAACCTGGACTCCTTGATACGTGTGTTCATGGCTGGCCATCATTTTTAAAATGGTTTCCCCCCAGTCAAAACAAGTATGGCTTCTAAGGAAAACAACCAAAATCTATCTTCTCACATATGAGTTTTGTGTGCAGAGAGGAAAGAAATCTGCCTGTAAAGAGTCAAGAAACAACTGACTGAGAATACAAATGGTTAGGAATATAGACAGATCTCGAAAGGATATAAGAGTAGGGGGACAAGGAGAAAAAAACAACTGGAAGAAATCAAAGCAAATGGGTCACTACCTATCTCTGTTTCAAATGATAAAGTCAAAATTTGAGTCTTTGATTTGGTTCTCAGTTTGACTGCTCTTGGTGTACAGGAGTGCTACTGATTTCTGTATATTGATTTTTGTAACCTGAAACTTTGCTGAATTTGTTAATCAATTCCAGTAGTCTCGTGGCAGAATCTGTGGAATTTACGAGATATAAGATCATATTATCAGCAAAAAGGGATAGTTTGACTTCTTCTGCCCCCCATTTGGATGCCCTTGATTTCCTTCTCTTGTCTGATTGATGTGGCTGGGACTTCTAGCACTAAGTTGAACAGAAGCAGTGACAGAGGGCAACCTTGTCTGGTTCCAGTTCTAAGCAGGAATGCTTTCAATTTTTCCCTGTTCAATATGATGTTGGCTGTGGGTTTGTCATATATGGCTTATATCATTTTTAGGTAAGTCCTGTTTATGCCTATTTTGTTAAGTGCTCTTATCATAAAAGAATGCTGAATGTGATCTACAGATTCAATGCAATTCCTATTAAAATACCAACATCGCTTTTCACCGATCTAGAAAAAATAATTCAATGCTTTGTATGGAACCAGAGAAGACCCCACATAGCAAAACCAATCTTAAGCAAAAAGAACTAATTGGGAGCCATCAGTTTACCAGACTTCAAGCTATACTACAAGGCTATAGTAACTAAAACAGCATGGTACTGGCACAAGAACAGGGACATAAACTAACGGAATAGAACTGAGACCCCAGATATAAAACCATCCTCATATAGCCATCTACTCTTTGACAAAACAGACAAAAACACACACTGGGGAAAAGATTCCTTATTCAATAAATGGTGCTGGGAAAATTGGATAGCCACATGTAGAAGACTGAAACAGGATTCGCACCTTTCACTTCTCACAAAAATCAACTCACGGTGGATAACAGACTTAAACCTAAGCCATGAAACTATAATAATTCTAGAAGAAAATTTTGGAAAGACTCTTACAAACATTGACCTAGGGAAAGAATTTATGAGGAAGATCCCAAAAGCAATAATAACAACAACAAAATAATTAAATGGGACCTGATCAAGTTAAAATGCTTCTGCACAGCCAACGAAACTGTCACAAGAGCAGATAACCTACAGAACAGGAGAAAATGTTTGCATGCTACACATCCGATAAAAAGTTGATAACTAGAATCTATTTAGAACTCAGGAAAATCAGCAAGAAAAAAAAATCAAACAACCCTATCAAAAAGTGGGCAAAGGACATGAACAGAAACTTTTCAAAAGAAAATAGACTAATGGCCAACAAACATATGAAAAAATGCTCAACATCTCTAATCACCAGGGAAATGCAAATCAAAACATCAATGAAATATCACTTAACTCTAGTGAGAATGGCCTTTATCAAAAAGTCCCAAAACTATAAATGTTGACATGGATATGGAGAGATAGGAACACTCATACACTGCTGGTGGGACTGCAAACTAATACAACCTCTGTGGAAAATAATATGGAGATACCTCAAAGAGTTACAAGTAGAACTACCATCTGATCCAGCAATCCCATTACAATACCCAGCATACACAAAGGAAAAAAAGGCATTCTATAAAAAAGACATCTGCTCTCAAATGTTTATAGCAGCACAATTCACAATTGCAAAGATGGGGAAACAACCCATGTTCCCATCAATACGTGAATGAATTAATAAAATGTGGTGTATATATACCATGGAGTTCTACTCAGCCACAAAAAACAATAATTATCTAGCATCTCTTGTATTATCCTGGGTAGAGCTGGAGCCCATTATACTAAATTTCTCATTGAGATTAGCATAATATGTTTAAATATTAACCTTAAAAAATGACGAGGTTAAGCTAACTGTGAAACACATCACTTAAAGAAGTAAGTTTTGCTTATAATACTAATTACCAAAGTTAGAAGTGAATGAATTAATAGATATAGAATGCTAATAGAAAGAGAATGAAGAATGGTAGTCCTGTGCTTTTAGCTTAAACCTATAATTTTTCAGCCATCTGTTCAGCATTTCACCCAAAGAATTGAGGAGTTCTCTTTAAATAAAATTCTAAAATTGTTCCTGGTTAAATATAATTCATAAATACTTCTGTACCTCCAGAGAGAATTTTGAGGATAAATTTCATGTTTGCTTTTTACTGACTTTGTTTTTAAAAACAAATATTTCTAAAAACAGTGAAATAAAAACAAAGATTAGCTTCATATAACTTAAAAAAAAACTAACTTAGATTATCAGACCATTAACATGAATAAGAGAAAATAGAAAAATCATTCCATAATCACTTTTTTGCTATTTTATTTTTCTTTTGCCTGCAAACTAGAGAAATATTGTATTCTTTCTCAGTCTCAAGAATCAGGCACTGAGAACAGCAGAAACGTTGTTTTAACCATCTTCTGTAGAATGCAAGAATAGGAATGCTTGTTCTGCATATTAAGTGATTAATGAAGCTTGGATTTGTTTTGACTGATTTGCTGTTGAGCTTTTGCCTGGGATAGTTTGTCAGCACTAAAGTTGCCTACAATATTTTATATAGAAATTAAATCATTCCAGGAGTTTGCAGAAGGCTTATATAACATTCCAGACAGTATTGAAAATTAAAAATATCCAAATAATATATATGCTGATAGAGTCACAACCATTTTGCACAAAAAAATTGTACACATTGAATGCATTAAACTAATAGCAATCCATTTTGGTTCAATGAAGGTACAGTAATAAAAGATATTCATGACATATGTCATGAACCATTTAGATAGGTGTCTCAGTACAGAAGAAAAGTTATGAATTCTTTATAGAATAATATTACTAGCTGCAAACATTGCTGCTGCTGACAACAAAAGAGCCTGAGGTTCACACACATGTGTTTCTGAACCACACGGGATTATGAATAAGTCTTTGATTCGGGTGTTAACTTGGGGTAAAAAGGGGTATAAATTGTCTATATCTTCCATAAAATAGTATTTTTGGATTGAAAATAATACATGCTTACTTAAGAAAAATTGAAAAACGTGATAAATCAAGAAAAATATTAATAATGGTTCTACTATTACTTTACGGAAAAAAAAAATGCCTGTAAATAGTTTAATAGATATTTTCCATATCATATATATTGAAAATTGACTTGGAACATATATGTGTTCTAAATATAGAAAGAATATAAATATGAAAAATTTTGTTTTCCATTTTCCCTATAAACATTTTTATTTTATAAAATATTCTTTAAAATTTGATTTTCATACTTTCCCAGATGTCATATTTTAGTTATAAAAAACATTCCTCATTCTAATATTAACCAGGCTTTTAATTTTTACCAAGTTTTATTATTATAAGTAACAATATATACATCTGTGTAACTAAAGTGATAGTACTGGTACCAACCCCCTTGATTTTTATAATGGACCAGACATAAGCTTTGAAATCAAACTGATGCTGTTCTTACTCTGTGTCTCCCATTACTCTCTCTATGCACTTGCACACATTGCAGAAATAAATCCTGATATTTAATATCTCAATATGTTGAATGTTTATTTTAGTTCACACACAATTTTATTCAGCTGCCCTTCATTGGGTGGCACTCCTATGTGGCTCTCTTCTAAGTGACACATTCAGGGATTGTTCCTCCTTCTTTCATGTTCCCCTGCTGTCTTGGAGTGTTTTGCTTTCAGTTTCCATGTGTGAAGGAGAGCACAGAAGATTGAAAAAGATGTTTTATGTATAACTCAATAAATGACATATGTCCTCCCCTTGCTACCTTCCATTGGCCAAAACTCAGCCACATTGCTCCTAATTGCTTAGAAATTAGAAATGTAGATTTCCTTCATGCCCAGAAGAAAGTTGCAAGTGTCCCTTTCACAGATACCTTACAGGGTCACTGGGAGTAATCCATGAGATAATACAGAACTGCCAAATAAATGGAATTACCAAAGTGTGGATCATAGTCTAGCTTTTGATGTCTAGAGTAAGGAGATGATTGATTTTTATTGCACAGACTCTAAAGTAGGGAATGCCTGGAGCTGGATTCTTCCTGCGTGCTGGCTGAACCTGAAAGCTGATGCTCAGTACTAGGGCATATGACCCAACATTTGTATTGGAAGTTGGTGACAGACTTGAAAGGTTTTAGTTTTTAACTTATTTTATTACTGAATCTTTAAAAATAGTTTTTGGCAATAGGAAGGCCATCAGGATTATCCGATTTCTCATGTTATTTTCTCCATTTTGTAGATGACATTTTAATTTTTAGATACTATCCTATCAAATGGGATATCTCCAAGTTTAAAAATTAAGTACTGCTAGAATGAACACTTTTTTTCCCTACAATCTTTTTTTCAGTTAGTATTAGTTCCTTGTAACAAATTACGAAATGAGAAATTCCTGGGTATGCTTACATAGCTATTCATTCATTCTTCTAGGACACTATGCTATTTTCCTAAATATTCAGGCATTGGGGAAATGACATATTGAACATAGTGAAACTTTCTTTTTTTCCCAATGGGATAAACACTTATTTAAAATTTTTATTATCAATTATTTACTGAGTATTCACTGTATGTGAATTAATATGCCAGCCAATGAGTATTCAAACAAGTCTAAGTTAGTTTCTTACATTGAGGAAGTACAGTAAGGTAGCCAGAAAGATAGTTTTGAAATTAAATAAATTTGATGTTTAATGTCAACCCCCTTGGCCATCAGCTGCATGATTGGGGCAAGTTACTGAATATTTCTATTATTCTGTTTTTTCATCTTTAAATTGGAAATAATTCCATCCTTCTTGGATTAAATGAAATAACGTACATAATGTGTTTACCAATAGAAGTTATATACTATTTATTGACTTCTTGTATGCCAGAGACTCACTGAATGGGTGTTTAATTATTATTGTTATCATCAAGAACCCACATGTTGACATGGATCAGGCACAAAATATAAAATGGTACCAGGTAGCATACAGCCAGGTGCCATGAACATGTAAGAAGGTACCACCAGAGTAAGAAAGGGCTGCTCACAAGAGCTGATATACTTGAGGAAGGCCTCATGCTGGAGGTAAGGGTGGAAGGGCATTGTAAGAATGAAAAAATAACCTGAGCAAAATTCAGAGGTATGTTGAGAGACCAATAAAGACAATTTAGAATGGCAATAATTTATGGATGAATTTACAGAGAGGATTAAGAAATATAAATTTGAAAATATTAGACATTATGTTCACGGAAGAGGTGGCAGGAGATTTAGAGAGGTGTCTGGTAACATTCAGTATCCTCTAAGACTGCAGTCCCCAACCCCTGGGCCACAGCCCGGTACCCTAATAGTCTGTGGCCTGTTAGGAACCTGGCGACACATCACTGCCTGAGCAAGCCCCCCACCCCCGCACTGCCCCGTCCATGGAAAATTGTCTTCCATGAAACTGAAACTGGTCCCTGGTGGCAAAAAGGCTGGGGACCGCTGCTCTAACAGATATCTTTAGGTACAAAGCTACAGCCATGGCCATTGTGCTTGCTTGCTTGCTTCCTCCAAAAGTAGAGCTTAGATGGGTTATGTATTTAATAAATTAGTTCCTTTCTGTTAATCCTAGTTGAAAATAGGAATCCAGGGATAATACAGAATATGGTATGTGACCACAGCCCACATTTGTCACTGTATATTAGAGGTCCTTGCGCAGACAGTCCAGTTCCAAGGGGAGGTAGTATGTAACTTAAAGGGTTTGGCCAATCCTCATAAAGTAAGGGAAAGCTAATTTAACTCTAACCAATTATATAATATTTTGTGTCATCTATATCTGCAAGAGTTAAAGAGGCAAAGTAAATTAATTAAATTATTACTCTATTATTTGGCATTTAAGTTGCTAAAAAAAAGGATTTACTTCCAGTGTGTGTACTCATATAAATATGATACCAAGCTCACAGAGTGATTGTCAAGATAGTATATGAAAATGCTCAATATGCTATCTGGTGCATATTAGACTTTTAATAATACTTAAATGAGTAGAAGACAGATTTGGGTTTTGATGAACTAGTCCTATTTTGCCTCTTTTTCTAGGTGAGTCAAGGGAACTCACACTCAACCAGATCCTAATGCTCTGAGGACTTAAGCAGGGAGAAGGAAACCATTTAGACACAAATTTAACTGCACCTTCTCATATCCCTCACCTCACTCTCAGAACCACCTACCTCACCAGATTTCTGCATGAACCAAAGAATAGTGCTGAACAAAAAGTGAGAACTATAAAATGCTAGTCCAATTCCAACTATTCTTAAAATTGTAACAATGCCTAGGCCTTTGCAACCTCTGAAATGCAAGGCTGCTAAGATAATTTATACATACAATAGTTCTATACAGAAGGAGTAGTGAATAATATTATTTCATTGTTCTAGGGTTGGCGTCATTAATGATGTAATCCCACTAAATCCTTTGTATATTTGACAAAACAAGGTGAGATAGCACTATCTGAATCTTGACAGCCAGATAGAGAAAGGACAGAAGGCAAACTGTCATTTACCTTAGTAAATCACTTTCTGTACTGTACACCTCTACCTAATAGCGTTGCTCTCCAACTGAATGTAGTTTTTTCTAAGTGGCACAATGAACAATACTTTCTGAATGTTTCCCTGTGTTCTCATCTTTGTCAGATTTATTTTTCTTTTTTAAACCTAAGCTAGGTTTATCTGACTACATGTGACAGTCTGTAGTCAGGTGAAGAATTTCAAATGAATTTTAAGACAGGAGGTCAGCCCATGAAGTGCCTTGCTGGGAAAGCTGGTGACATAAACCTGCAGGGTATGAATGAAAGCAATCTTATACCACAGAGCCGGCAGATGCCACCTAATCAATTACAATGACTGTTGGTAGGACCTTTGTGTAAAGAAGTTTGCATTTGTGTCACCATCATCTTTCAGTCTGTGGAATGCTCGAAGCACATGGGATGTACAATTTCGCTAAGGACCCTGGAGAAAATATTGTAAACAAAACGGGGGGATTCTGAGAATTGAATTTAATACATGTACACTTTGGTGCCAAAACTCAAAATTTTGAGTAGAAATTAAAAAAAAAAAATTTGCTTTGCATTTTGACTGAGACATGAATATAGTTCTAGTAAAGGGTAGTGATTCTTTGACTGGCGAAATAGAAGAAGAGAGTTTGAGAAGGAAGCCCATTATTAAATTAAGGGCACTAATTCATGGGTATAATATAAAATACAGTATTTAATGTAAAATTAGTAACAGCTCCTACCTCTGTATCTGTTATCTATTGCCACAGTAATGCTACATAACAAACAACCCCCAAAATCTCAGAGACATACAACAATAAATATTTATTTTTGCTCACAAGTCAATTTATCAGCTAGATGGTCTGGTTATCTGAGTTGGGCCCCTTCATGCAACTACAGTCAGCCGGGGAGTTGGTGGCGGTTGGGCAATCTAGGATTGCCTCCACTGGTTTGGCTTTTCTCTGTATGTGGTAGGTTTTTCTCTAGCAGGCCAGCTGGGCTTGTTCACAAAGCAGTAGAAGGGTATTGAGAGAGAGAGAGAGAGAAAGAAAAAGAGAAAGAGAGAGAAAGAAAGATATAGGGGTGGGGGGAGAGAAAGAGAAAGTACAAGTCCTGTTAGGGCCTAGGATCTGATGTGCTGTCACCTTCATTGCATTTCAATTTTCAAGGCATTGACAAAAGCAGTTCAGATTTAAAGGGTGAAAAAACATCATCTACCTCTTGGTAGGAGCAGCAGCAGGTCACATTGCAAAGGGTATGGATACATATGGGTACAGGGCAGGGAGTGGACAATTATAGCAATTGTTACCTAAACAACAACAAATAACCAAGACCTGCACTCTCTCTATTTAAGAATTTTTCTGGACAATAAACTTATATCTAGTACATTTCTTTTGTTATTTTCAGTAAATATCTTCTGACCTGTTGTAATATTCAAGGCATCGTATATGGTACTATGTTGGATAGAATACGGAGAGTTGCAACTAAGAAATTCATAATCCAATCAAGAGACATGATCTGTGTAGAAATACCGATAAGGCAAAGAAGAAGAGAATATGTGCCATCAGAGAGATAAAACCACCCATTAAGGGAGCCAAAAAGTCTTAGTGGAGGAAGTTAAACTTTTGTGAAGAGTTTGCTATATTGAAAATGGAGTCAAAACATTCCAAATACATTTCTCCCTCAGTTTCCATGGGGATTGGTTCCAGCATCCCCACAGCATCCAAATTCTGTGGATACTCAAGTCCTTTACATAAAATGGCATAGTATTTGCATATAGTCTACATACAGTATACTTTAAATCATAGCTAGGTTACTTGTAATACCTAATACAACACAAATATAATACTACGTAAATGATTGTTATGCTGTACTGGTTTTTAATTTGTATTATTCTTTAGTGTCGCATTTTTTTCCATATATTTTTAGTCTGCAGTTAGTTGAATCCACAGTTACAGAACTATAGATATGATGGGCTGACCAGGTAAAACATATGTTAGTGTGAAAAAAAGGACAATACAAATATTAAGCCTCCATAGCCATAGAAACTAAAATATGCCCATCCTCTCACCTGTCACTTTCAGAAAACATCCCTGGATAAGTAACACGTATAAAAATAAAAAGTAGCTGTAGCTATACATATTGCTAGGATACAGATGGCAGACCCAAGGCATATTTTCTCTATTAAATATGGGTCTCGGAAATCTAAACAGAAGGCTAGAACTGAAAAGAATTATGCTGACATAACTTGAAAGCCCTTGGAAAATCTCCCATACTTCCTCTCAAATGACTGCTGATCTAATGTATCAGTCATTTCAGAAAATTTCCTGTGGCATAAGGGCGATTTAGGAAACCTCAGAACTCCTGTTCAAGTAATGATTTTGGAGGGCTTAAAGGAGATAGTTCCCATCCACAGAGCACACAGAGTCTTTACGGTGGGACTGGTAGTTCTCACACCTGTTCAAAGTAGTAGGTAGAAATGATGTCATTACTCACTGGTGTTAGCTGAGTCTTATGCTCTTACTGGATGACTGTTCAATTGCTCTGTTCAAATCCTGGATATATGTAGAATTGCCTGCTTGTAAATAATTCTGTCTTACGTCATGCCCCATCCTAGATCTCTGAAAAACCCTGGGAATTTTGAGAAAAATGACTGAAAAAAAATAAAGCTTTAAACAATGGGAAATTAAAAATCATCAAGGAGATAATGGTGAAGAGAGAAAAATAAAAGAGACAGCAAGATTCTATAGGTAATCCACTCCACCTGTCCTGGGCCCCCCAAACTAGTTATTGGCTACACGATTAGCTTTTAAAACAAGAAATTGAAGTAAATGGAAAAATAACACCAGATAACAATATACACATTGAAAGTTAAACTCAGTAGGGATGAATCAAAATGAAACCTCACTGTTGATTGGCGATTACTCAGAAAATTTTAAATGAAAATAGTTTTGCAACTGTTACTGGATATTTTTGGTTGATATTTTCATTGAATATTATGGTCTGGTGTAGAATGCTCTCCTGTGATATTTTGATTGATTGATTTAATAAAATATACACTTTAGTTATAGCTTCTTCAAGTATGTCCTATTTCTGTTTCAGGATCCATTCTAAGGTCCTACATTGCATTAGCTTGTCACATCCCTCTTGTCTCCTCTGATTTGTAACAGTTCCTCAGCCTTTTCTTCTCTTTCAGTACCTTGATGCTTTCAAAGAGTACTGGTCACATATTTTGTAGAATATTCTTGAATTTGGATTTCTGTGGTGTCTTCTCATGACTAAATTGAAGTTATGCTTTGGGGGGAAGAATTTGCTAGAAATGATGCTGTATCTTTCTCAGTGTAGCTAATCATTGGGTACATGATATCAATGTTTTATTACTGGTTATGTTAACGTTGGTTACCAGGTTAAGCTGCTGTTTCCCAGGTTTTGGTGCTATAAGGTTAAATTATTTTTTGAACTAATAAATAAATATTTGAGGTAACCTCAAGAGTATGCTACCAATTTATTTCTCCCTTAGACTTTCCCCCACTAATTTTAAAATTTATGAGTGAATTTTTCCTGTACCGGTTACTATTGTGGTGCTTTTCCAATGGAGATTTTCCATTTCTTTAATTCCTTCTATATTTATTAATTGAAATTGTTATGTAAGAAAAAGTTTTTCCTTTACCCAATTTTATAATATTTTTCAATCAATTATTCCTATCAATATGGATTTATATACAATTATTTTATTTCCTGAAGTGGAATCCAATATGATTGCTATTTTTTTCTTCCTCTAGTCATTTTATCTTTGGCCAGTGGAATCAATTTCAGTTGGTCCTGTGTCCTTTTAGCATGTCCCCATTTATTTGTTTATTCACATAAGCAGTTATGTAATTGCTGGCATTGCAAGAAGCATTGGGATCTTTTTCTCTTCTTTTTTTATTATTAATATTATTTTTTTTTGTTCTTTGTTTTTTGCCCTAGCTTTAGAATAAACCGTTGCTCTAAGTACCCCTAGTTCCTTTTATGTAGAGTGGTATTTATAAACTAAGCTCCGTTCTTTAATGTGCTCATTGTTACTGTAACATAATTGCTTATAGATCCTTTTAGTGTACAGAACTTGGAAATATCTAAACATGTAAGAATACTTTTTATATGTTACATATATTAATTTCTGTATATATCTGTCTTTATGTATTTTTTTAAAACATGAGTTCACATTGATACCTCAAACTTTAATCCAACATCAAGGGTTTATTGTACTATGTCTTGTTTGCTCATTTGTAACTTTTTTATCTAAATGTGAAAAATTTTGTTATCATTATATAGAACATATTTACTTACATATTACATATGTAAAATAGTTTCAGAACTGCTAACATATCCCCCTGTAAGAAGCCAATTTACCAATTAGAATACATTATGTTTGTTTACAGTTTTTTTAGCTTTTCACTTAGCAGCATCCAGTCTAAGCACTGTCATCCAAAATTGCTTAGGTCACATCCTTTCTTTCCCTCCCTCTTGAGACAGTTGTGCCATACAGAACCATACAGAAGAGTTACATCACACCCAAAATTCCCTGCATGCTGCCCCTCTCTAGTCAAAACCTCTCCCCAAACCCAAATCCTGGGGAACCACTGATCTGTTTTCTATCCCCATAGTTTTGCCCATTCCAGAATATTATTTAAATGACAGCATATACCATGCAGCTTTTCAGATATTCCTTCTTTCACCTACCAAAATAAATTCAAGATTCATTAGCTATGATTTGTTCCTTCTTGTTACTGGAAAGTATTGCATTGTATGGATGACCACTATTTTTTTTTTTTCAACCCAATCACCTGTTGAAAGACATCAGGACTATTTCTAAATATTTTTTTTTTTTTTTTTTTGAGACAGAGTCTCACTCTGTTGCCCAGGCTAGAGTGAGTGCCGTGGCGTCAGCCTAGCTCACAGCAACCTCAAACTCCTGAGCTCAAGCGATCCTCCTGTCTCAGCCTCCCGAGTAGCTGGGACTACAGGCATGCACCACCATGCCCGGCTAATTTTTTCTATATATATTTTTAGCTGTCCATATAATTTCTTTCTATTTTTAGTAGAGATGAGGTCTCGCTCTTGCTCAGGCTGGTCTCGAACTCCTGAGCTCAAACAATCCGCCCACCTCGGCCTCCCAGAGTGCTAGGATTACAGGCGCGAGCCACCGCGCCCGGCCAGGACTATTTCTAGGTTTTGGTAGTTAGGACTAAAACAGCTATGAAGACTCTGTATGGACATATTTTGTAACTATAACTTTTTATTTTACTTGGGCAAATACACATCACTGGAATTTTTGAATCATATGGTAAGTATGTATTTAATTTATAAGACAATGCAAAACTGTTTTCCATAGTTGGTGAACCATTTTGTATTCTCACCAGCAATACAGCAGAATTACAGTTGTTCTATGCCCTTATGTGGACCTTGTATTTTCAATATTGTTTGTTTTTAAATGTTAGCTATTCTAATAGATACCTAGTGGTATCTCATTGTGATTTTAATTTATACTTTCCTAATTACTAATAATCTTGAATATCTTCTCATATGTTTATTTGCCATCTCAACAACTTCTTTGGTATAGTATCTGTTCAAATCATTTGCCTATATTTTTTATCAGATTTATTGGTTTTATTGTTAATTTTGAGAGTTCTTTCAAGTCCTTTATCATTTGAAAAATCATATCATATATGATTTCCAAATATTTTTCTCATCATTTCATTCTCTTGATAATGTATTTTGAAGACAGTATTTTCAAAAATTTCACGTTTTTAATTTTGATAAAATCCAATTGAAGATTTATTTTTATTTTATAGATCATAATTTTGGTTTTGTATCCAAAACCATTGTCAACTCAAAGTCATTCAGATTTTCCTCATGAATTGGCTTATAGAAACTTTATAATTTTATGTTCACAGTCAGCAATATGACATATTTTGAGGAAATTTTTTGGAGGCTACATAGATTGAGGTTCATATGTTTTGCACACAGTTATCCAATGGTTCAAGCACCATTTCTCAAGACACTTCTCTTTCTACTGAATTTTTATTGCACCTTTGTCAAAACATCAGTTGTCTTCATATGCATGAATCTATAAGGGGGGGGTGTCTCCATTGTATCCCATTAATATTTTTATCTATTCTCAAAATACCAAGCCATTTTGATTACCGTAGTTTTATAATTAGTCTTAAAATTAGTGTAAATAGTCCCACTTTTTCTTTTTCAAAAGTGTTTTGTCTATACTAGTTCCTTTGCCTTTCAATACAAATTGTAGAATTATCTTGTCAATATCTACAAAATTTTTTCTGATATTTTTATTAGGATTGCATTGGATTTATAGATCAGAGACTGAATTAATAATACTGAGTCTTCCAATCCAACAATGTGGTATATTGTTCTATCCATATAGGTGTTCATTGACGTATCAGTACTTTGTAATTTCCAATATATAGATGAAAATCCTGGGCATATTTGAGTAGATTTATAGCTAAATATTTTTTTTTGGTCAATTGTTTTATAAAATTTAAAATTCCAATTTTTTTATTATTAATATGTACAAATAAAATTTATGTTTACATCTGTCTTGCATCCTGCAAACTTGTTACACTCATTAGTTTTAGCAGATTATTTGTAATTCTTTTGGTATTTGTAAATACAAAATATTTTATTTGCTAATAGAGATAGTTTATGTCTTCTTTTTCAATTTGTATTTCATTTCTTTCTTTCTTCTTTTCCAATTTGTATTTCATTTATTTCTTTTTCTTTCCATATTGTACTGGCTATGTGTGGTATAAGGCCTGAAATTAAGATTCAATATTAAGTGCTACATTGATATCTGATGTATTAGTTCCTGGGGCTGCCATGAAATTGTATCACCAACTGGGGGACTGAAAACACCAGAAGTTTACTGTCTTACAGTTCTGGAGCCTAGAATTCTGAAAGTAAGTTTTTGGCACTGCCAGTGTTCTTCCTGTAGGGAAGAATCCTTTCTTGCCTCTTCTAATTTCTAGAGTTTGTCAACAATCCTGGGCATCTTTTGGCTTATAAATGCATTACTCCAATCTTTGACTCTGTTGTCAAATGGCCAAATTATCCATGTGTCTCTATCTCTGTGTCTTTTATCCTCTTCTAACGATAAGTCATATTTGATTAACCACCCACTCTACACCACTATGACCTCATCTTAACTAATTATATCTCTAATGACCCTATTTCCAAATAAGTTTACATTCAGAGATACCGGGGTTGCAACTTCAACATAACTTTTTTTATGCGTCAGGGGCTTACAATTCAATCAGTAATAGTAAAATCAGGAAGGCCTCACTTAACCCTCTGCCTCTCCTTCAGTGAATAAGGCCCCCTAGCCAATCAACCGTCTCTATCACAGGGACCAGATGCAATGCCTGCTTAACCTGGAACGATGACTTTCAGGTTAAGTCAACCAATCACATCCTTCCACAGAAGTTAGGGTTTGCTGTGTCCTTTTGTTGTTACAAAGCCTGTTGTTACATAGGCCCCTATTTATTCATTCAATTCCCAAATGCAACTCCTGTGAAACCCTGCATGTTGTGCAGTGTGCCCTCCTCACCGTGGGCTGTGAATATATGTCACCAATGAACTGCAGTCAATCTCATTCGTCCCATGTTTGTTGTTCTGTGTCTGGCCATCCCCATAACTTTAGGGCTGGAGTCCCTAAAGTCCCCCAGTGTGAAAAGGTGGTTAATAAAACACTACAATTCCCAATATGATATTGAATATAGAAGACAAGACTTCCTTTAAAGGTTATCCATTTTAGAGGGAAAATATTCAATTTTTCATTATTAAAACTGATGTTAGTTATAAGCTTTTAGTAGGTACTATTTATCAGGTTATAAAATATCCCTTTTGCTGAGAGTTGTTACTGATTTTTTTCCTGATACTTTTTCTACATTTATTGAGATGATTTGTTTCTTTCTTTAGTCTGTTATTACGGTGGACTAATTGATTTTCAAACATTGAACCAGCCTTTCATTTGCGAGATAAATTCTAGCGTTATAAAGTGAGTTAGGAAGTGTTGCTTCTTCCATTTTCTGGAAGATTTTGTATGGCATATGTACTTTTTTTCTTTAAATGTATGGCAGTGAAAACATTTGAACTTATAGGTCTCTGTGGTGAAAGGTTTCAACTGCAAATTCAATTTCCCCAATATGCAAAGGAATTTTATTTTCTTGATTTAGTTTTAGCAGTCTGCAAATTTCAAAGTAGTGGTCTATTTCTTCCAAGCAAGGAGAACATAATTGTTTGTAGTATTCTCTTATTACCATTTAATACTTGTTTGGTCTATAGTGATGTTTCTCATTTCTGATATTGGTAATTTGTGCTTGTTCTTTTCTCTCACTTTGGTCTGATTGAATAGTGGTTTATTAGTTTTATTGATTTTTCCCCCAAAACAGGCTTTCAGTTTCATTTATTTTATTAATTCTTTTTCTATTTCCTGTATCATTGATTTCTGCTATTATCTGTATTATTTCCTTCAGTCTACTTTCAGTTTAATTTCCTTTTCTTTAGTTTCTTAGGGTGGGCTCTAAATTACTGAGTTTAGATCTCTCTTTCTTTAAAATATGTGTTTATTACTATAAATTTCCTTGTAAACTCTCCTTAGCTACATCTCACAAATTTTGATGTTTTAAGTTCATTGGGTTTTAAATATTTTAAAAAATTTTTGGAAACTTCCTCTGATTTATTGGCTATTTACATTTTTTAAAATTTCCAAATATTTGAGTAGTTGTCAGGTTTTTTATTATTGATTTCTAGTTTGATTATATTATGAACTACAGATATTCTTTGTATGATAGCTATTATTTTAAGTATGTTAGTGCTCATTTATGGTCAAGTATATGGTCTATCTGTTAATTTTCTATATGGTCTATGGATTGTAGATTCTGTTGTTTGAGGGTAGAATGGACTATAAATGTCAACGAGGTCCAGTTGTATGATAATATTGTTCAGGTCATTTTTATACTCACTGATTTACTACCTATTTGTTTATCAATTACTGAAAAAGGAATGTTAAAGTCTTTAGTTAAAATTTCCTTATTTCTTTCTTGAGCTCTATAATTTTCCTTTATCTATATATTTTGAAGAACTATTCTTAGGTACATATACATTTAGAATAATGTGCCTTGGAAAAAGAGCCCTTTTTTCATTATGTAATGTCTCTTCATCCCTGGTAATAATCTTTCTTCTGACATTTGCTTTACCTGGTATTTTTATATCTACTTCTGCTTTATTTTGATTTTTGAATGATATATCTTTCAGTCTTGTTTAACTTTTTTCTCTCTTTGTTTTTATACTTAAGGTCAGTTTTTTTGTAGACAGGATGTAGTCAGGTCTTGTATTTTTATTCCACTTTAAAGTACCACTGGTGTGTTTGGAGAATTTACATAAAATGTAATTATTGATATTGTTGGATTAAAATCCACCAGCTTGCTATGTTTTCTATTTTTTTCCATCTATATTTTTTTCCTTTCTCTTATTTCCTCTTGGGTTAATTGAAAATGTTTTTTCATTTCATTTCTTCTACTGTACCTTTTTTTAAAAAAAAAAATTTATAATGGTTCCCTGGAGTTTATGATGTCCATATTTACATTCAACTAATATTATACTGTTTCACATTTAGTGTAAGAAATCTATGAAATGCCTAATTCCTCCCTTCTATCCTTTGTGCTGCTGTTGTCATCCATTTTATTTTTCAATATGCTATAAACACACAATATATTGCTGCTATCTTTACTTTAGATAATCAATTATATTTTATAGCAATTAGAATAGGGTAAAAATTATAATAGGCAAAACTCTAAAATTACCTCCAAGAATTTAGCAACCTGTTGTATACACCTGTATCATCCATACTCTTTCATTTGGGAGAGACTTATGAATATGAAGAGATACTAGAATGATTATGCTATGTTTACGGCAGAAAAGATTTTGCTGATGTAATTAAGGTCTCTAATCATTTGACTTTGAATTAATCAAAAGGACAGTTATTCTAGGTGTACCTAACTTAATCTGGCTTCTCATTAAAAGAGGGTAAAGTTTCTGTAAGCTCCTCCTACTGGCCTGGGAGAAACAAATAGCCACGTTGTGAATTACCTATGTGGACACCATGTAAGAAGGACCTGAGATTATCTTCTGATACATGGAAGCAGCCTCTGCTGCCAGCCAGCAACAAAACGTGGATTTACGTGTTTCACCTTTAAGGAACTGAATTCTGGCAATAATCAGTGAGTCTGGGAGAAGACCCTGAGCCTCGGGTAAGATCACAGCGATAGCCTTGAGATGCCGAGAGGAGAATTGCCACGCCGACCCCTGAGCTACAGGACTGTGAGATAATAAAGGGGTGACATTTTAAGCATCTAAATCTGTGGTAATTTGTAATGCACCCATCAAAAACTAACACAAATATAGTTTTATTTTACCTTCATTTATTCCAATAACATGGTTCTTCATTTTTTATATAGATATAGCTATTTTATATGTCTTTTATATTTCTTTTACTTGAAAAACTTTCTTTTACATGTCTCTTTTTTGGGGGGAAGGGTGGCAAAAGTTTTGGGGTTTTTTTTTAATTTTAATTTTTATTTTCTGTGTGTGCGCGTGTGTACGTTCTATTTCTGATCCATCTCCAGCGTTTGAACTTCTCTTTGAGCTAAGCCTCAGAGAGAAATTATATCTTACTGGTTTCCTCAATATTTTATAGCCCGCAGGGGTGTTTGGGGGTGAAGGGGGGTGGGCTTCGGTTCTGCTGCCTGAGTCTCAGTCTTGGTGGGCTCCACGTCACTGGGTTTCTGAGGTGTGGTCTCAGGGCTCCCACCCTCCCCACCTCACTTAGCTCTGATTCCGCCTCAGGAGTAAATGGTTGTGTTGTGTTGTTTTGTTTTACTTTTCCCTTCCCCTAGTTCGTAATGTATTTCTATTAATGTTTTATGGGTGACAGTGCTTGTAGCCCTTCCTCCCACAGATTAAGGGGAGGAGTGTCCCAGTGGAATTCCAAATCCCTCTCAGAGTGGCTCCTACTCCCTTTCCTGAGGTCTGCACCATCAGGAGATATTCTCAAAGCCCTCCTTCTTTCAGTGATGCATACCTGGCCGGCCTCCAGCAGTTATCAATCCCCCTAACTGCATGCACTCTTCTTACTAGTGCCTGGCTACATTTTGCCGGGGTAAGCCAGTTCTCTTGTCTTGCTTCACCCTGTAGGTTCCTTACTCTTCTTAGACAGTGAGCCAGTTGGTTGCCCTGCAACTTCAGCTCTTTGAGAGGTTAAAACAACTTGCTATTTGTTCAGCTTTGTTATTGTAAGTTCGGGAGCAATGTTTGTTTCGGTTCCCTTACGTCATTTCTTTCTTTTCTTTTTTTTTTTTTTTTTTTATTTTCCTTTAACTTATTATATTCATGTATAGTAAAGCCCTATTAATGTAACATTCTTAATTCAAAATGAATTATATTGCTTCATAGAATTGGACTGAGATATAGCATTTTTTTTTCCATGATAAATTATTAAGTGAACAGTGCAAGTTAAAAACAATAGTTTCATATTTTTTCCCCACCCCCCCCTTTCCCGAGTCAGCACCTTCAAGTGTTACCACTTTCTTTCTTTTCAAAGTAATTAAAACGGCCCATGGCATCAAAATGTAAGAATCAATTTAAAGAGAAATATAAGGACAGCATTCTCACTCTTACTCCTAAATATTTTTTTTTCAAATTTTATTCTATCAGGAGATCTTAGCATTAGAAACATACTCAGTCACATCTTGACACCTTGATTATTCTGGAATATTGCTCAGAGTTCTGTCTGAGCACAGAAGCTGCAGGTTCATTATCGAGTGCCATTGTGAACACTGAGGCTGACACACCTTCACAGAAAGGAACTTGTATTGGTCACATTTTATCTTGATAAGCATGCAGCTGTGTTTCAAAGTAGGACAATTTCCTCAAACTGCCTGTCTTCGAATGTAGATTTTGGATGATCTACTTGCTGCTGACATCAGTTCCTTTATCCTCTGTTCAGTATGCACCTCATGTGGCAGCTCTTCACAAAAAACAGTCAAACAGCACAGCTGGAGTTAATAAACTGAAGGAGAGTGCCCATTACCAGTTACAGACATTTCTGTTGTTTGGGGTTTTCAGTATTTCATTATCTCTGCATCAGCACCAGTAGTCTCACAGTCGAAAAGCCATCAAAATAACACAGCTTGAAATGATAAATGAAAGGAATGTAACAACTGCAGCACTGATCATTTGATTCTCTGGACTTTTTTTTTTTTTTGCAAGAACATATTTGTTTATTTGCACACTTTCTTTCTTGGCAGTTACATTCCA
The DNA here is from genome assembly GCF_041146395.1 of Eulemur rufifrons. Classification (NCBI taxonomy): domain Eukaryota; kingdom Metazoa; phylum Chordata; class Mammalia; order Primates; family Lemuridae; genus Eulemur; species Eulemur rufifrons. The sequence continues at coordinate 17,821,399 of NC_091001.1, forward strand.
CCACTCAAACAGTCTATCTAAACATGATGGTGGGAGTCTGTCTGATCATTCTTTCTGGTTAAAAAAAAATGGGAGTATTCTCAGAGAATAAGACTTCCCACAAATTCACTTTTTCAAATAAATATCCTGAGAAAGAATGAAAAATAAATAGGTGCTACAGTAACATTAACACTGTGTGTGTGTATCTGCGTGGGTCTCTGCCTGTGTATGTGTGTGTGTTGCTTGTTGTTGGACCAACTTAACATTTAAATGTTGTAGCAAATTTGCATTATTCTGTATTCCTTTAACTTAGCACCAAAATTCCTAAGCAATCCAACACACCAGATCCTAAAGCTGAATAGGTACTTCTACTAAGTATCAGTATATATCATTCCCATTAATGCCCTCATTTACCTCTCTAGGCAGTTTAATTTCATTGTCTATTTTTATAATTACTCTTTTGCCTAAGCTGACTATAGCCATGCCTCTCTCTTGCATCATTGTACTCACTTGGCAAAAATCCTACGGCATCGAAATCCACTTATCCACCCACTAAATGATTGTTCTTATGAAGCTGACCATGGCTAAAGTACAATGTATAGCCATGATGACTAGTTTTACTAAATTCACAACTGTGAGCTCAAGTGGCCCCTCTATGTTGCCTAATAATCTGTATCTATTTCACTGCCCATTTATTCTCCTTTTCTCCTAGATTGCAGTCATATCTTTGTCACTTTCCTCACAATTCCAAACCTCTTCTCCTAGTCTCATTCTCAGTTTTCTTTCTACTTCCCTGATAGTTAACACAACTTCTAAAAGTTGACTTCTGTATCTACTGCCTACTAGTGTCTACATGAATATACAGTGTCTTCCCTCCTCCTAACATACATGACCAATTTCTGAAATTATGTAGAGCCAGCCCCTCCCCTAGTACTCCATAAGTAATTGCCTACCACCCATAATTCTGCCCACTTTCTTTAATATCATCAATGATTCTCTGCCTTTTGGGTAATTCCATCAGTATGCAAACTTGTCTTATTTCATCATTTTAAAAAAGCAAAAACAAAATTATCTGGGCCTATTTCACTTTCATCTTCCAATGAAAACTTTTCAGAAGAGTTACCTATTCTCATTGATTCCATTTCTATTCCTACCACTCTCTTCTGAATTCATACCAAAAAGTACTTGACCTATCACTGTAATGAAACTACTTTTTTGAAGGTAATCAAAGAGCACTGCATTGTAACCTCAACTCACCAATATGCCACCCTCATGTCACATGATCTATATGAAGCTTTGAATCAGTTGATCACTTACCTGATGGCACACTTGCTTATTTTTCTCCCAACTGACAGATCACACCTTTGTATGTCTCTCTTCTTTTCCATGAAGTCCTAATGTTGGCATACCCTGGGAATCATTCCCTATCCCTCACCTTTTCTGTATACACTCAATTGCATGTGAATATCATCCATTCTCACAGTGCTGAATATGTGCTGTAGGCTCTACATTTCCTATCTGCAGCTCAGACTTCTCTTCCAAACTCTTAACTCATTGTGCAACAGCCTCCTAGATATCTCCGCTTAGTATAACATCCTAACAAATATTGAAACAAAACTGAACCCTCCATCTTCTCAAATTTTTTTTTTTTTTTTTGTTGAGACAGAGTCTCACTTTGTTGCCCAGGCTAGAGTGAGTGCCGTGGCGTCAGCCTAGCTCACAGCAACCTCAAACTCCTGGGCTTAAGCGATCCTACTGCCTCAGCCTCCCGAGTAGCTGGGACTACAGGCATGCGCCACTATGCCCGGCTAATTTTTTCTGTATAGATTTTTAGTTGTCCATATAATGTCTTTCTATTTTTAGTAGAGACGGGGTCTCGCTCTTGCTCAGGCTGGTCTCGAACTCCTGACCTCGAGCGATCCACCCGCCTTGGCCTCCCAGAGTGCTAGGATTACAGGCGTGAGCCACCGCGCCCGGCCTCAAATTTTATACCATCTATTTTTTTTCCTCAGCTCAACGAAGACTATCCTCTTTTTTCTAGTTACTTGGAGCAAAAGCCAAGTCAAGTCATCCTTTATTCTTCTTTTTTCCTTATAATTTGGTCATATTATCAGGACATGCTATTAGCTCTAATCTTAAAATATTAAGAATCCAAAATTCTGGTTTCAGTGACCCTTCTGTAGCCTTATATAGCATTGAGATGCTTCCAAAGAAATCTTCCTGTTACTATCTTACAGGATCTGGGAGAAATTTTTATTTAACTTAATTAATTTCACTCAAGAGTGAGAATGTCTATAAATATGCCTTTCTCTTTAAGATGAAATTTTTTACATTTTAGTGCCCTGTATTATGTGAATTATTTACAAATAAAGAGTCAGGTGACAGGAATCTATCCTAAGCTCCAACCAAAACACCATAATCAAAGATGTATTATTTTCACCAACAATTAACATTAATTTACTAAGTACCTACTATGAGTCAAGTATGTTGCTCCAGTCCCAAACATTTCACAGCAGCTGAGCTAAAAAGTTGTCATTCTACTGCATGTTACAAACTGCTAAGCACATAGATGCAGTGATCAGGGGTAAGTGCTTTGATGCTGTAAGTACAAAGTACCGTGAAAATCCGCAGGATCCCTGCTTAATTCAGTATTGAAGGCACGGAGGCATTTCATAATCTCTTGGATTCAGCTTTTTTTTCCAACTTTTAAAAACAGAAGCATTATGATAAATGTTTTTTAGCTGTTAGTCTCAATAGTCTATAATTTAAAAGTTCTCCAGGAGATCAAAGATGGCGGAGTGGTGGTGACGGCCTGAATCTGCGCTCCCGGGGAGGAAGGCATCGATCCGGACCTGCCACAACGCTAGAGGACCGCTCCCACACAGGAACAGCGGTGTGAATCCACGGAGAATCAGCGTGGGACAAACAGAGCGAGTGAGGTCTGAGGTGAATGAAAATTGGGAACGCGGGACAGACACTAGCCAGCGGAGCGCGGGTCGGATACACCCGCCCCCAGCCGGGGTGGGTGCAGCCTCTCGGGAAAGCGGCTTGCCCTCCGCTCCCAATTGAACAGAGCCCTGACCCAGGCCAGCACAGAATCACTGAGGGATACGTGGCGCATTGCAGACAGGAGGCTTTTTTGCGAAATTACCTTAGAACCTGGGGGATCTCAGCTGAGACAGCGCTTGGCGAGGAGGGACGGATCTGCACCAGGGCGGAAAAACATAAAAGACTCCCGGACAGCAAATAGCGTTGTACCCCGTGCTGCCTTTTTCGGCGGTTCTCCAGCCGGTGACCCCCCAGTGCGCGTCCTTGCTCGCCAGCCCCTGGGCAGTGGCTGGTCTCCGCCTGCCGGGGAGCCGGTCCCCTCCAGCCCCGGAGCTCGGCAGGCGCCATCTTGAAAGCGAAGGCAAAACCGCTCGGGAGCCAAAAAGTGCCCAGCGGCTCTTTCTGCCCGTGCTGCCTTTTTTGGCGGTTCTCCAGCCGGTGACCCCCCGGTGCCGTCCTTGCTCGCCAGCCCCCGGGCAGTGGCGGTCTCTGCCTGCCGGGGAGCCAGTCTCCTCCAGCCCCAGAGCTCTGCAGGCGCCATCTTGAAGGCGAGGGCGAAACCGCTTGGGAGTCATAAAGTGCCGAGCGGCTCTCTCTGCCCGGCGCCCTCCGCTGGTCTCTGAACCAACGCCAGGAGTGCGGGATATGCCGGGGCCGCGCTCGGGGTGAAGGGACAGAGCTGCGCTAAGGCAAAAAAAAAACAAACAAGAAGAATAGGCTCGCCGAACTGTATATTTTATTCTTGGTAAATTTCTTCTGGGTTTTGTTTGTTTGTGTTTGTTTTTGTTTTTTTTGGTGTTTTTTTTTTTTTTTTTCCCCCGGCTGCTCACGAGCCGGACAGCCTCGGCGGGCACCTTTGCCCTCTGGGCCTCTGGCTGCCGCACCTTTTTGAGCGCGGAGGTTGGATCCCCACCACCCTCGGAGCTGTGCGGGCGTGCAGACGCCATCTTGAAATCCACTGCGAAACCGCCCGGGACCCAGCCGGGCGGGCGTGAAGGGGCGGAGCTGCGCTAAGACGTAAAAACAAAAACATTTAACGGCCGCTCCGGACCCAGCCGAGCGGAAGTGAAGGGGCGGAGCTGTGCTAAGGCATAAAACAAACAAACAAAAAAACAGTGAGTCGCTGAATTATATACTTCAGATTTGTGTATCTTTCTGCCTTGCAGTGTGGTGAGGTGCTATGTAGTTTGTTTTTGTTCATTTTTGTTGGCGTTTTTGGTGTTTTTGGTTTGGCTTTTTGCGTTTCTTTTCCTTTTTTTTTTTTTTTCCTTTTTTTTCTTTCTTTTTCTTCTTTTCTCTTTCGTTTTCTCCTCTTTCTTTTCTTTCTTTCCTTTTCTTTTTTCTTTTCTTTTTTTTTTTTTTCCCTTTCTCCTCTCTTTTCACCTTCTAACTGGGGACCCACGGTGAGCTTTGGAACGGGCCAGGTCCCTGGCTCTGGTACATACCGGATACTTAGCAGTCACCCCCAGGGCCAGCGATCTGCGGGCACGCAATCGCCATTCTAGGGCCCACAGCCAAGTCACTGCGGAGCAATAGGGTACCAAGAGGCTCCCTGGACGGCCCTCTCCCCTGGTCCACGGACCTTATATAGGGTCCCCGCCCAAGTGTAAACACTGAATACTTCTCCAGAAGCGAGAGTGTGGAACCTGATCCCTGGGGACATTGGGCCAAGACAGACTTTTGCCTGTGGGAGCTACAGCAACTGGGGCGCTGAGCAAGCGAGGTCACCGTCCTCTCCCCATAGCTAGTATCTTGCCTGCAGATAGAGTCAGAAACCCCCCCTATAGAGGAAGAACCAAAGGGAAACAAACAAACAAACAAACAAAGAGAATTTCGGTCTACTATTAGTGTGGACCCTGCCTGCCTTCTGAAAGACCACAACACAGTGTCCTAACTCGCCAAAGCGGTCTTGGATCACTCCAATCCTCTAGGATTGGACCCATCGGAAGCAGTCCCCCAACGGAAACAGAAAAATCTCTAAACAACACACAACAGTCTCCCCCTCTTGCCAAAAGAAGCAACATACCTAGACTGTTTCACAGCCTAAGAATAGAGCACAAAGACTCCTGTTAACCAGACTAAATCTATAAGTAAAAATCCAACGATAAATCTAGATGGGAAGGGCCCAGCGAAAAAACACGGAGAGCACAAAGAATCAAATGGAAAGCTCATCCCCAAAGAGAAATACCAGCTCCCAACCATTTGACACAAACCAGACTCAAAACACCAACATGTCACAGGAAGAATTCCAATTATGGATTATAAACAAGCTGAATAATATACAAGAATCAATGGATAAACAACACAAGGAAAACACACAAAAAATACAGGATTTGGAGGAAAAATTCACTAAAGAAATTGAAATATTGAAGAAAAGCCAAACTGAACTCCTAGAAGTGAAGAATTCACTCAGAGAGCTACAAAACACTGTGGAAAGTCTCAAGAGCAGGGTAGATCAAACAGAGGAAAGAATCTCAGAAATTGAAGATAACTCCTTCCAACTGAATAAGTCAGTCACAGAGATAGATCGAAAAAGTAAGAGAAATGATCTGAGTCTTCAAAAAATGTGGGATTACGTGAAGAAACCTAACTTGAGAGTTATTGGCATTCCTGAGGGTGAAGAAGATAATAAGCAAGGGTTGGACAAGCTATTTGAAGACATAATCGAGGAAAATTTTCCAGGCCTTGCCAATACTCTAGACATACAGATTCAAGAAGCTCAAAGGACCCCTGGGAGATTCATAGCAAATAGGAAAACACCACGCCACGTAGTCATCAGGCTGACCAAAATATCCACTAAAGAGTCACTTCTCCGAGCTGTAAGGAGAAAGAAACAAGTAACTTACAAAGGAAAACCCATCAGAATTACGCCAGATTTCTCAGCTGAAACCTTACAAGCAAGAAGAGGTTGGGGCCCCATTTTCACGCTTCTGAAACAGAATAATGCCCAGCCTAGAATCTTGTACCCAGCTAAGCTAAGTTTTCTATACGAAGGAGAAATCAAGACATTCTCAGATAAACAAAGGTTGCGGGAATTCACCAAGACAAGACCAGCCCTCCAAGAAGTACTCAAAAGAGAATTACACACGGATCAGCACAAGATAGATCCACGAATGTAAAACTACTCAAGAGCTAAAGATCAAATTCCAGATACCACAATGGCCCAGGAGAGAAAACATCACAATGAAGTTCTACCCAACAAGCTGAACAAAAAACTGTCTCACTTATCAGTTTTCTCAATAAATGTGAATGGCTTGAACTCCCCGCTCAAGAGACATAGACTGGCCCAATGGATAAAAAAACACAATCCAAGTATCTGCTGTCTTCAAGAAACTCACCTAACCTGCAAAGATGCATTTAGACTGAAAATAAAAGGATGGAAATCGATATTTCAAGCAAATGGTAACCAAAAGAAAGCTGGTGTGGCAATCTTAATTTCCAATAACTTAGCTTTCAAACCAACAAAAATAATAAAAGACAAAGATGGCTACTACATACTGATTAAAGGCACAATTCATCAAGAAGCCATGACTATACTCAATATATATGCACCCAACCTAGGTGCACCCAGATTCATAAAGCAAACCCTACTAGATCTCCACCAAATGATAGATAACAATACTGTAATAGCTGGAGACTTTAACACCCCACTGACAGTACAGGACAGATCCTCTAAACAGAAAATAAACAAAGACATAATGGACCTAAATAGAATGCTAGAACAAATGGGCATGGCTGACATCTATAGGACATTCTACCCAAAGTCCACAGAATATACATTCTTCTCATCAGCTCACGGGACATTCTCTAAGATTGACCATGTCCTAGGACATAAATCATGTCTTAAAAAATTCAAAAAAATAGAAATTATACCATGCATCTTCTCAGATCACAGCGGAATAAAAGTAACAATGATCACAAACAGAAACCCTCACTCTTACTCAAAGTCATGGAAGCTAAATAACCTTCTCCTGAATAATTATTCTATAAAAGAAGAAATCAAGATGGAAATCAAAAATTTCTTTGAATTAAATGACAATGGAGATACAACTTATCAAAATCTATGGGATGCAGCTAAAGCAGTCCTGAGAGGAAAATTCATATCCATAAATGCCTATATCAAAAAGACAGAAAACATGCAAATAGACAACCTAACGAATAGACTCAAAGAGCTGGAGAAAGAAGAACAGAATGATCCCAAACCCAGCAGAAGGCGAGAAATTACTAAGATCAAATCAGAACTAAATGAAAAGGACAACAAAGAAACTATAAGGGAAATTAATAAAACAAAAAGTTGGTTCTTTGAAAAGATAAACAAAATAGACACACCTCTGGCTAGACTAACCAAGAGCACAAAACTAAAATCTCTAATAACCTCCATTAGGAACATGAAAGGAGAAATCACAACCGACGCTACAGAGATACAAGATATCATCTATGAATTCTACAAAAATCTTTATGCACACAAACTGGAGAACGTGGAGGAAATGGACAAATTTTTAGAAACACATAGTCTTCCCAGGCTCAACCAGGAAGAAATAGAGTACCTGAACAGACCAATATCAAGAACTGAAATCGAAACAGCAATAAAAAACCTTCCCAAAAAGAAAAGCCCTGGTCCAGATGGGTTCACACCTGAATTTTACCATACATACAAAGAAGAACTGGTGCCCATCCTACATAAACTATTCTCCAATATTGAGAAGGATGGAATTCTCCCCAACACGTTCTACCAAGCCAATATAACATTGATACCAAAACCTGGAAAGGACACAACAAAAATAGAGAACTACAGACCAATTTCCCTCATGAATATAGATGCAAAAATTTTCAATAAAATACTAGCAAATCGAATCCAAGTACTTATCAAAAAAGTAATCCACCACGACCAAGTGGGCTTCATCCCTGAGATGCAGGGGTGGTTCAACATACGTAAATCTATAAATGTAATTCACCACATAAATAGAAGCAAAAACAAAAACCATATGATACTCTCATTAGATGCAGAAAAAGCATTTGACAAAATTCAACACCCTTTTATGATAAAAACGCTTAACAAAATAGGCATTGATGGAACCTACCTAAAATTGATACAAGCCATATATGACAAACCCACAGCCAACATCATAGTGAATGGGGAAAAACTGAAAGCACTCCCACTTAGAACTGGAACCAGACAGGGCTGCCCATTGTCTCCATTACTTTTCAACATAGTATTGGAAGTCCTTGCGAGAGCTATCAGGCAAGAGAGCAGAATCAAGGGAGTCCAAATAGGGAAGGAAGAGATCAAACTCTCACTTTTTGCTGATGATATGATGTTATATCTGGAAAACCCCCAGGATTCAACCATGAGACTCCTGGAATTGATTAGCGAATACAGCAAAGTCTCAGGCTACAAAATTAATATACACAAATCAGAGGCATTTATATATGCCAATAACAGTCAATCGGAAAACCAAATTAAAGACTCAATACCCTTCAAAATAGCAACAAAGAAAATAAAATATCTAGGTATATATCTAACTAAAGAGGTAAAGGACCTCTATAAGGAAAACTATGAAACACTGAGAAAAGAAATAGCAGAACTTGCAAATAGATGGAAAAATATACCATGCTCGTGGATCGGAAGAATCAACATTATTAAAATGTCTATACTACCCAAAGTGATCTACAGATTCAATGCAATCCCTATTAGATTACCAACATCATTCCTTACAGACGTAGAGAAAATAATTATACACTTTGTATGGAATCAAAGAAGACCCCGTATAGCAAAAGCAATTTTAAGCAACAAAAACAAAATGGGAGGTATTAATTTGCCAGACCTCAAACAATACTACAAGGCCGTGGTTCTTAAAACAGCCTGGTATTGGCACAAGTGCAGGGACACAGACCAGTGGAACACAACAGAAAATCCAAATATAGAACCATCCTCATATAGTCACCTAATTTTTGACAAAGCGGAAAAGAATATACTCTGGGGACAAGAATCCCTATTCAATAAATGGTGCTGGGAGAATTGGTTAGCCACTTGTAGAAGACTGAAACAGGACCCACAGCTTTCACCTCTCACAAAAATCAAATCACGGTGGATAACAGACTTAAACCTTAGGCGTGATACAATCAGAATTCTAGAAGAAAATGTAGGAAAGACTCTTACAGACATTGGCCTAGGCAAAGAATTTATGAAGAAGACTCCCAACGCAATCACAGCAGCAACAAAAATAAATGAATGGGACATGATTAAATTAAAAAGCTTCTGCACAGCCAAAGAAACAGTCCAGAGAATAAACAGACCACCTACAGAATGGGAAAAAATTTTTGCATACTACACATCAGATAAAGGACTGATAACAAGAATCTATTTAGAACTCAGGAAAATCAGCAAGAAAAAATCAAGCAATCCTATCAAAAAGTGGGCAAAGGACATGAATAGAAATTTTTCAAAAGAAGATATAAAAATGGCTAACAAACATATGAAAAAGTGTTCAACATCTCTAATCATCAGGGAAATGCAAATCAAAACCACAATGAGATATTACTTAACCCCAGTGAGAATGGCCTTTATCAAAAAAACCCAAAACAACACATGTTGGCGTGGGTGTGGAGAGACAGGAACACTCATACACTGCTGGTGGGACTTCAAACTAGTGCAACCCCTGTGGAAAGCATTATGGAGGTATCTTAAACAGATTCAAGTAGACCTGCCATTTGACCCAGCAATCCCATTACTGGGCATATACCCAAAGGAAAAAAGGTCATTCTGTAACAAAGGCACATGTACCCGAATGTTTATAGCAGCACAATTCACAATAGCAAAGATGTGGAAACAACCCAAATGCCCATCAATACATGATTGGATTAGTAAACTGTGGTATATGTATACCATGGAATATTACTCAGCTATAAGGAATGATGAAGATACGACATCTCTATGGTTCTCCTGGAGAGAGTTGGAACCCATTATATTAAGTGAAGTATCCCAAGAATGGAAAAACAAGCAACACATGTACTCACCAGAAAATTGGTTTCCCTGATAATCACCTAAATACAAATCTGGGAACAACACCAATTGGACATCAGACTGAGGTGGGGGGTGGGGGAGGGGATGGGGGTATGCCTACACAATGAGTGCATTGCGCACCGTTTAGGGAGTGGTAACACTTGAAGGTGCTGACTCGGGAAAGGGGGGGTGGGGAAACAAAATATGAAACTGTTGTTTTTAACTTGCATTGTTCACTTAATAATTTATCATGAATATTTCCCATATTATTTCATATCATTGTACAAGAAATAATGTATACATTATGAGGACATACTGTATCTAACAAGATATACTGTTAGACTCTTTGATTCTGTAAAATTAAATTGTTATTAATGAAAAAAAAAAAAAAAAAGAATGATTATACACCACACTCTAAAAAATCATTTTAGAACATCTTTTTACGTTCCTAGAACTCCCTCATCCCATGTATTCACATGGCTAACTCCCACTCAGCCTCCAAGAATTAGCTCAATGATGTCAAATGCTGGAAGGGTGCCCCCTTAATTTTTCCTCAACCCTATCCCATCCTCAAGCTAAATTAGAGGCCTCTCTTTGATGTCCCATAATGTCTCCCACATATGGGGATCAGAGCTCTTTTAACAATCACCAAAACCACCACAGAGTCACTTGATTGCCAGACCACGGGGGCACCTCCAGACTACAAGGAGCTCCATTAAACCATGGTGTAGGCACAGTAAATGCAAGGAAATGAGAGTTGGGAGGAAACTTGTTTACTGCTAGCCTCCCAGACACCCCGGAATTCTACAGATACTGATGAAAGTGTCTATAATTTGCTGCTCTGAAATAATGAAAACCATTAAAAGAGATTCACTTTTTCTTAAAAAAAAAAAAAAAAAAAAAAAAAAAAATTCTCCAGAAAAGTGTATCAAGTGAGACTCTACTGTTACTACATTTCCTGGTCCCGAATAAAGACAATGCACCCATTTTTCTAACCACATAATTGGAAAAAACCTGATGATGGAAGTTCTGTACATGAATAGGAAAGTAAGCAAATTATTTTTGTTAAAATAAAATAGTTTAGTACTGCATGAAGAAAGAGTTCTGAAACAGGAACCAAAAGAATCTGGCTCACCATGTCCCTTGGCAGGAACTGTGTTCTCTGTCTCTGTTTTACCTGAATTCTAAGAGAGGCATTCGGTTCAAACCACTGAAAGGAATGGTGACTTATTATGTGTCAGATATTGTGCTGTGATCCTTGGGAGTGTAAGGTTGGTGGGGGGGCCGTGTAGCCCCCTCCCCTGCTACAAACCCCTCTGCCCTAAACAATCAGTTGGGCTCCACTTTTCCGCTTGAAAGAGCGCCTGGCCCAGCCACATCCTGTGACTGTCAGCACACCCAGCCCCCACGCTGTCTGCCTGACCATGGAGACATCCTGTTGCAGCCCCAGAGACATCCTGCTTACTGAGAACTTGATAATCCACTTAAACAAGCACCTAAAAAGCAAGCCACCTCCGCTTATGTCCCTCACCACCTATGGACCCGTTACCCTCACCCAGGAGCGCTCCAATAAAGCCTCTTTACTTATCCCTTTCAACTCGTCTTTCTTTCTCTGGCGCCGACCATCCAAAAACCTTACAAGGAGATGCAAAGAAAGTTAGGCATAGTCTTTGAACTTAGAATTTTATAATACACTGAGGATATGGATACATTCAAGGTTAGCTATTTACAAAGCACACAGAGTACAAAATACAAAGGACCCCAGAGCGCTGAGATATGAGTGCTGCTGTGGCATGGGAAGGCTTTTCCCTAATGTGTCTTTCCCAACCTCCCTTGTAGCGAGACTCCTTCACACACTTAAGTGTGGATGTAAACAGAACTGAACAATTTGAATAAACAGCACATACAGAATCCATTGGCTTTGGAGAAGCAGTGACAGTAAAGGAGTGGGAAGTATGACGGTGTCTGTGCCCGCCAGAGGCTATGGTGAGTCCTTACTGGAACACCCCCACAATGTGGTGAGGGTTTTCTTGAAGAGTAGCCTCCAAGCTTGACTCTGTCCCTCCTGGAGGTTATGTGAGCTTCCCAATATGCTTTACTCAATTGCTGTTCTACTTAGAAGTAAATCAGAGAACATTTTAATATTTTTCACAGCTGATATTTAAGTCACAAAAATAAGGAGGCAGTATACTCTAGTTAAGTGCATGACCTTTGAAATTACAGTTTCTCTTCGAATCTGTTCTTTTGCTTTTACTTCTTTCATACTTATGGGTAACTTATCTTTACCTCTCTAAGCCTCAGTATCCAATTTTATATTTGAAATAATAATAGCAAATTCATAGAATTCAAATATTAAATGAGATAATGCACATGAAGAATGTAGCAATGTATCACACAGTATCTGCTTAATTAAAAGCAGCTATTATTATGTAAGTTGTAGTCCAACCTAATGTGTCCCTGACCCCAAAACCCATACTTTTTGACCACTGGATGATATTTTAACTTTTCCAATCTGTGCTTTGGAATTTGGAACGTGTTTCCCAGAATTTTTTCTTACTAAATATGCAACATAATATACTTCTGCAATTAGGAACAATTGCTTTAAAAATACAAGCATGCAATAAATACTGCCATGTTTCAGACTTTGCTTGCTATTTTCCTTCAATTCCAGGATAATCATCATTAAAAGTTTTTTACCTATGGGAAAGGTATACTAATTTCAATGAAATTAAACTCAAATTGAGCAAAATAAGGAGAAAAAACATATAACTACTATGTCTAAGATTACCTTTTAGCCAACTGAGTGTAACAGTATCCTGTGGAGAAGGTGAGATTTTCCTGGCCCCAGGCAGAGACACTGAGATGAGTTTCTTGTTATAGATACTGATCATCACTGAAAAATAGTGTAACAGGGACATTAAAAGATTCATGGAGCTTCAAAGAGATGCTTCTCATTTTGATACTCATTAAGGTTCTATTCATGAGCTTACAAAGCAGAACCACAGAAGACATTCTGCAGTGGTTCTTTTTTTTTTTTTTTTTTTTTTTTTTTTTTGCAGTGATTCTTTAAAAAAAAAAATCAAACCCAAAAACTCTATTTTGAATTAAGTGAATTATATATTAATGGTGTAGACATCTTATCAAAAAGAAAACACTTCAAATTTGAGAATTAACTTCCTTGAAATTATTTCCAATTACTTAAAAAAAATCTTATTTTTAAACTATTTAAAATAGTTCTCATCAAGACATAATTTATTTTCTGAGTGTTCCTTTACTTTGCCCTTTATCTTTCCCTACTCTGTTCCCTTCCCCATATCCCCACTTAAGAAGAGTTGTAGCCACCCAAACATAGACGGGCAGAAAACATGAAAGAGGGAAGGGCATATTTAGCCAGAGTATAACATAGTTTATATATGGTAAAGACATTGGAGTAAAGGAGATATATCTGAAAGAGGCAGAGGTATTGAAAAGTATCATGGGTTGGTTATTGGCATAGTTTAGATGGCTTGATAAAGAAGAGACCTTGGAACAATTTTATGCTATGAGAGAATGTGAGGGGGAAAGGGAAAGGAATTTGAACAGTGTTACTATGCGTAATGAATTTGAACTCCTTAAAATTATTTAAGCAATATGCAAATATGGGCATTCTATCAAAGATTTAGTTATTGACCTCTATCTATTTATATACATGTTATATTCAAAGATAAGATCATTTGAGATTTTTAATTATGCCAGGATTACATTATAGGGGCCTGTAGGGGATTTTAGACATAAATATAGAATCTGAATATACCTTGAATTAGAATCATTATCTAATAATTAATCTACTAATTGTGAGTCATTAAAAATAAAATTTAACTGTATTTTTTAAAAATTGGCTATTGTATACATAATTAGAGTATACCTGAAGAATTAGCTATGATGCAATCAATTCTTGAAAATTTCCTTACAAAATTATTCTTACTGACACTGTGAGAACAATGAAAGTGAGTTTGATTTTTTTTTTTTTAATTCACTGAGTATGTGAATTGGGAAATAGCTAACTAAAAGTGATAGCTTTTAAACTGCTTTTGGAACCTCACCTAAGCAAATCCATAACCTATATATAAGTCTAAGCATGATAACAACAACAAAAAAGCCCAATTATATGATTCCAAGGGATTCCTTGGAGTTTTATAAATGTTTCCTCAGTATAAAGTTTCAGAACTTTGGGCAAGATTCTCTTGTTTGCTTAAGGAATTATGTAAAGCATTATTGTTCCTATTACCTCCAAAATAATGATGACATGGGCAATAATGACATTATAATTTTAAGAGACTAAAGGTAAGCACTCTCAATGGCCACTCTCTGTTAAATCCAAGAGCTATTTAGTAAGTGAGAGATCAGGAACATGTCAGCAGATGATGGTCCTAGTTTTAAGAAATCTTCAAAAAATAGTTTAGGCTTTTTTAGACAATATTTATCAGATTATAGGACTATACCCTCTTTTCCTCTCCAATAACCACTCCCTACCTGCCCCACGTTAATAATGATCACTTTAGACAAAAGAATATGCCATATTTCTTGGCTTATATTCATGTGGAAAGGCAGGATCATTGATATCCTCACAAAAGTCTGTGACTCTGATTGAGAACAAGGTCCTCAAACTCAAGAAATGAGTGATCCAAAAAAAGGACTGCTTGAGTTACAATATATTTTATCTAATAATGTCTAACTTATTTACCAGAATCTCTTTATTATATATGTTAAAAACATATATGTATAACCCATGCATGTATTAATTATACTCTTAAATACTTTGAATCAATTTAATTAAGTTGTTTTGTTTATTCAATGATATTCATATTATTCAAATTATATGTTACATAACTACATAAATATCATTCCATGTGCAAACTGACTTCATTTATCTGAAATAAAACTCTCTTCTAATAACCATCCTTCAAGATTTCTGCTGTCTGGCACTAGTATCTAGAACTGTTTTATCATTAAATTTAAATGTAGCTCAAGTTAAGATATAAGGTATGGAGCCTAAATACTCGTATTTAAAAGAAAACAACAGTTTACACATATTCTTTTCATCTTTACAACAGTACTTTGAATAAGGAAAAATATTATAGTTATTTTTACAAATGAAGGCACAGGCGTAGGATGGTTAAGTAATTGAAACAATGTCACATATTTACTAAACGGGCAAACCAGGATTAAATGGCAAGCAAACCTGACCCAAAGTCATGTAATACAGTCACATGCAGTGGAAAACTATTAAACCATTTTGCCTTATATATCTGTAACTTATTTTCTGCTCTATACTCTAAGTAGCTTGAGTGCAGAAAACATACATTTATACATTTTCTTTTTCATAGAAATAAGTTCTCTTTAAAACACTTAATCAGGCACGATAACTATCTATTGGCTTGAACGGTGATATTTTTCAAAGGCTAGTTGCAAATAATCTCTTAATTAAAGTGTGTGTTTGTGTGTGTATATGTTTAATCTGTTTAGTATACAATCCATTTGCCTTATTTAATATTCATATTGTCTATTCACTTCACAAGTTTATTTGTATAGTCTCTGGTAATTTTTATTCAAACTGTTTCATGTTTTGTGATTTGTCTTCTTACTTTACGTTTAAGCTCCTTAAAAAGTATGAGCTTAAACACAGGAATAAACCTATGACCAGGATATTTTAGCAGTTTCTGCATATTTTATGCACTACATGCTAGCGTGCCAATGGAATGTTTATGTGTTTAGAGTGAGAAGGAACCTTAGCCTATTGTTTTTACACATGCAAACATGTTAATGGTTAGGACATTTTTAGTTGCAAGTCACAGAAAAGACCACTCAAACTTGCCTAAGTTAAGGTACATTTTTTTGACCTGTGTTACTACTAGAATGTTCCTTTGCAGTGATGGCTTCAAGCATGATACAAGTGTTCAGATGATGTGATCATTACTCTGTGTTTCTCCATATTTTAGCTGTGATGTGATGTGATGATTTGGTGATTTCTTCTTTAACCTAAGCAAATTCTTTCCCAAGGGTGGTCAAATTGACAACTTCCTGTGAACACTGTACTGCTCTTTAATTACTTAGATAATTCCCAAGAAGGGAAAGCTTTTTATTCCCAAGTGTTCCAGTTAAAGTATCAGGACTTGTAATTGGTTTAGATTGGCCCACATGGAGGCACATGACTCTCCCAGATCCAAACATGAATCCAAGTTATACCAGGCTTTAATTATCCAGACATGGGACACGTGTCTTCTCTTGCATTATGAAGTGGTGTCATCCACATGACAACCACTTGGACTGAAAGCGGACAAGCAATCAAATCCCAGATTTCAGCTTTGCACCAGATTAAAAAATGGGCCATATCTTGTGTCGGCAATGGGGGGCAGTCTTCATACGATGGAGCAGACGTGCTAAAGTAGCATTCTGAGGAACTTTCTGAGGTATTGATGATGAATAAACTTTCAGAACCCTTCCTACATTTCTACTATATATATTGAAGTATCTGTGCCTCCAGGAAATCATGGCTGTCATTGTGTTCGTGCCAGATGAGAATCGTACAGGTGCTTTTTTAGAATTTCTGGGTGATGTCACAGCAGCTGTAAAACAAGACCAGATAATTCTGAACAGCTTTGCTTCACCTTAACAGCTTGAAGAGAGAGAATTCTTCTCCTAGGATAATCCAAAAAAAAAAAAAAAAAAAAAAACCAAAGTTTGAGCCAACCAAATCAGAAATATTTGAATGAAAACCTAGCCATGACTGAAATGCTCACCCTCGTGATTGCTGAGTAGAAGCAGCTTCTCAAGATACCTGAGGAAATGAGGTAATTCTGCCATTTGTCTTATACTGAACAAGAGCTTAAGGCCCTCATTCTGGAAACATTGGGACAACTAAGTAATGACACGTTAGATGGTTATCATCACCACTTTCTCCAGGAGTATGTGGACAATCTGCTTACAGAGATAAAAGAGAAAATTAAAGCCTGCGTCAACTATTCTGCTTCTGAACATGTTGATCTATTCTATAAAAAGGTGAGTGAAGGACTTCGACTAAGGCTTTGGAGGTCCATCGTTAAAGATTCTGCTATGCCTAAGGAAATTTTAAAACATTTACTTAAAGAGCAACACCTGTGGAATTTACAACTGTTGGAATCAAAAGTGATTAAAATCCTAGACCATCAAAATAAAATTTACCAGTATGTTCCAAATTACATGGTACCCATCCTGCTCAGGACTACACTGGGAACACGGAGGATTAAGTCCAAGGCAGTATGTGCCCTTTTACCCAACTCCTTGGATCACAGTGGGGGCCCTGTGGTGGGTGTGAAGATTAATGCTCTCCTGTCCTGGTATTTAACTGGTTCTTTGGGGCAGAAAAATCTAAAGTCACCTATATAAGCAGAACTGATTCAAGGGCTCACATGCCAGAGTGGTATACAAAGTATTTTAGACACTTTGAGCAATATGTTTGTAGGCAGCTGAAGTTATAAAACTCTCAAACTCTTTCAGCAATTAGGACACTGAAGCCAAAGACGACAGATCTCGGTGATTATTCAAGCAATTATATCAACCATCTGGGCATTTGTTTCTAGAACTTTTTCCAGTCCTTAGAAGAATAGGTTCTGCATCTCATCTGGAAGCAAATAAAACTGTTAGTTGGACTATAGAAATTAAGACAGTAGTGACTTGATACCTATTTAAAGCTGATTTCTGGTTGTTGAAGGTTTACATTATCAACCTCAATGAGAATATATAAGGCTGTGGGGAAAGTAGTATTTGTATTCTTATTCAAATTGCTTCTGAGAAGCAAAACTCTTTAAATACATCACGGGAGATAATAAAGATACTTCATTCTCTTGTGGCATTGGTATATGTGTACCTGTGCCATTTCATCTGCAGTGTGTTGAGGGACTTGTATATCCACTAGAATAACTGGTACTGTTTGATGTGTTTTTTCACTGAGATAAGCAAAGAAAGGCTTGCACAGAGTGTGTGAATGTACACTTGTTGCTGATCAAAAGACACAGACATGTAAATTGAAATGTAGTTTTTGACATATTGAGATGGTTCCAGGGATATTGATACTTCAAAGTTCAGTTTAGCTTGAAATAATCTGACAATCCATGAGTCCATCCAGCAGTGCAACCCAACGCTATTGTTCATTTACTATCTTTTTCGCCTGAGTTATTAAGCATTTCCTTTCTCCCTCAACATTTTCTGTACCTTAAAACTAACTATAGTGGATATACTCTCATATATCCAATTTCAAATGCATTTTTTTTGTTTAAACGTAATTTCAAATAGTCATATAGTTTTTTAACCAGTATAAATTTGTTGAGGGATGAAAACACCTTACTGATTCCAAAGAACATTTTTTAAAATTAAAATATGAAAACTGAATACTTTGAAAAAATAGTGTTGAATAGGCAAAGCATAGGGGTTTTTATTAGAGCAGTGAAATTATTCTGTATGATATTATAATGGTGGATGCATGATATTGCACATTTACCAAAAATCACAGAACTTTATTTCACAAAGGGCAAACCTTAATGTATGCAAATTATAAAAATGATTTAGGAGGTCTGGGTTCCCAGAAAGAAATTCAGTCTGTAACGAGGCTATGTAACTATATCATGAGGCATGAAACAACCTCACTGAAGTGGTTGCATGAAAAAAGCAAGGACCTCAGTAACTTTGGAAATGAATCATGTCCATAATACCAAAGGAAAAAATAATCAAACATAGTAACTGTACTCTGTTTGATCTAATTGTTTGCCAGGGGTGAAAGATTAACAATTCTGATACTGCTATACACATATACTGCAATAGAACAAATAACTGGATAGAGTGAGGTGGCAGCTAGGTTTCTGTGTTAGTGTGGGATTTACAGGTAAACTATGGGGGAGGGAAGGCTAGAGTGGTCTGTGTGTTAGTAGATTAGAGTTGGAACATAGGTAAGAACTCATGTTTTGCTTAATATAGTCACAGATCATTACAATTAAAAGTGCTATAGATATGTTTATATGCAGGAGTTAGTACACTCACATACATAAATGACTCTTTGGTAGCAGTGAGCATGGTTAGCAACCAGATCTTGATGTCCAATATTGTTCTCCAATAAAAGGAACCAGGGCTTCTTGGATAAATGGCTGATTCTAGAAATGGGACAGGAAATCCACAAGGTGAGTTTGGAGGATCTTGTGGTGCCAAGAAATAAGGAAGTGCTAAGAAAACGCATACCCCCCCCCCCACACACACAAACTTGTGGGAGCATGCCAAAGGGGCACAAGAATCAACTGAAAGGACTTGTAAGGGCCAAAGCTGGAACAACTAGAGAAAGAAAATAAATAAATTCAAAAGTATTAGATTATAACCCAAACTAGAAAATAAATACCTTTGAGTTTGTACTGATATAAACAATTGAATAAATAAATGATAGTGCATAGGCAAATCTCCTGTACAGAAGAATCTCAAATAAGCTATGTGGATACTGTTTTTTAAAGGAATGAGAGCTTACATGTGGGCTACACATAGACAATTCCTCCCAAAGTGTAAGGTAGGGTGCTAGGAAGGGCAAGAGTAACTTTAAGGTGGGAAACCTGATTCAGTCAGGTAATCAAGGTTAACAACAATAGTCGTAAATCATGTTGATGGTAGGTACCCTGGAAGTGATACGATGAACATGGCCTTTGTGATCTTTCTCCCCAAAATCTGTAACCCTAGTTTTGTCATGATAAAAAGCACCAAATTCCAATAGAAAGGTATCCTACAATATACCTGACCAGTGCTGTTCAAAACTGTCAAGAGCATGAAAAAAATGGAAAAATCAAAGAAACTGTCACAGCCAAGAGGGGCATAAGGAGACATGACAACTAAGTGTAATATGCTGTCCTGGACGGAATCCTGGAATAGAAAAAAATAATAATAATTATGAGGTAAAAACATAAGGAAGTTTGAATAACCTATGAACTTCAGTTAATAAGGTATTAATATTGGTTCATTAACTGCCAAAATGTGCCACATTAATGTCAGATGTTAATAATTGGGGAAACTGGGAGAGGATAGGGGATATCTCTGTACTGGGTTCTCAATTTTTCTGTACACTCAAAACTGCTCTAAAATAAAGCATATTATTTTAAAAAGTAGAGCATTATAAGAAATATTTTTATATTTTTATAATGTAGTTAAAAGTGTTATTTCAAAAGTTCTTTGATGAAGAATTTGGAGGGGAGGAAATTAGAGCTTTAAAATCTGAGTATTTTGGATATTAGTGCTCCTCATGAAGATATATCTGTATATGCAATTTTAAAGGCTTTCAAATTTGTAAGATTGCATTTTTAAATACTATTCTTTTTTCTTATTTCAGCTTATTATGGGGGCACAAAAGTTCAGGTTATATATATTGCCCATGCCCCCCCATCCCCCCAAGTCTGAGCTTCAAGCGTGTCCATTCCCCAGACAGTGCAAATACTACTCTATTAAGAAATGCACATGCATATTCATAGCGTGTTTTCAACAAAAAAAGCATAACATTATTATTTAAAATGTGCTTCTATTTATATCCAATTATTCCTTTGAGTTTTGTACCTCAAGACTTTAATTTTCCTATTGTACATACATTTTACATAGATAGGCTCTGTTTTTTTTTTTAAAGGAATAGGTTTATAGTTTGCTCTGTATCAGTAGAGTGAAATCAGTAGGTATGCTGCTACATTTTTAAAATAAGAGAAATCCCTGGCCTATATCCCTTTTGATTGAATCTCATTCCCACCCTTAAAACCCTATATTGTAAAGTGTAGCATTCTAGTATCAACTAAAATCAAAATATTGATTTGTTGAAGAAAAGAACTGGACTGCTAACCATACCAAAGCCAAACTGTAACCAAGTCACTCAGAAACCCTCAAGAAACCCCAGTGGAGGTTCACAGAACATGGAGATTCTCTAAAGGCCCAGTTAGGAAATAATGCTGAGTAAGTTACAAGAGAGAAGGTTAAAGCAACAGAAAGACATTCATAAGCAAAGCCAAGTTCACCAAATTTTGGACTTTACTTAAGATGCCATCATAAAAGAGAAACTAAAAGACTGAGTTAAAATTTTCTCTTCTAAACCTTTCTCACTTACAATCCAAATAATAATTTTAAGTACAATAAAATCAAAAGGTGGCAGTAGTATGTTTTGAAAATGTTTTAATGAAACATAATTAAAAATCAAAGATGAAACCCAGCATTTATTGAGCAGCATCCTATATTTTATACAATTTACATATTGGATATATCTTAATCCTCACAACAAATTCAAGTAGGAAGAATTATGTTCTTATTTAATGAGAACCAAAAAAGGTAAGTATATAATTAAAATGAAATACAGTCAAACTTCAATCTTCTTGTGTCAGTTGGGTCCTCCAAGAAGCAGACACAAAATGGAGTTTGTAGTATGAGGTTTTTTTGTAAGAGAGAAAATGAGAACAAGCAGTTTAAGTCAAGGAAAAGCCTCCAGGCTTTTATACAAACTTCAAGGTTGTGAAAGCAAAGGGAGGAAGGACAGTAGCAAGTAGAGCCCCAAACCCTGGTGCAAATCTGGCCAAGCCTCGTTCAACCCAATGTGAAGCTCTGAGAACAGATTACCCATTAGAGGAGTCACCTGCTGAACAGAAATGGAGGAATCCTAGTATGTTCACCTTGCTCAATCATAGCCTGGGGCATTCAGTCACCTATTCTGAAGGTCCTAGCTGGACAGTGTCACTGAGTGCTACTTCTTGTAGACGCATGAGGGGTACATGCCCATTATATTCCAGTCTACTCCTTATACTGTGAGAATCTCCTGTTCAGGGGACAGCACTTTCTGGATCCCAGTGAGCCTCTTTTCTTGAGGGAGCTTAAGAGAAGGAAGATTAATAAGATGGAACCACAGCCCCTGTCACCACAGCTGGTTCAAGACTGCAACTGGTCCTCATCTTCTTCCTCTCCATGGTCATTCTAAATATTCTCAAGTCTGCTGATTCCAGTGGCATAACTGGTGGTGGAACCCAAACCCTCATTTCTGAGGTGGCTGCATTCATATTAACCACGCACTTCCCAGACCAGGATTGCCACACGTGTCTCTTTGCCATCACAATTGGGCAAAGACTACCGAGAGGCTCCCAGGGGCCCTGCACTTACTGACCCCTGTCTCCAGGGAGAAAGTGCTCTGTCTGTCTGGTGATCCTCTTTTGTCCTAAAGGCCAAAGTGCTCAGGGAGGCTGCTGCAGTTTATAGTGTAATGGGACCCATGTTGCTTGAAAACTAGCAAGAGTTCTCCCCTGAAGAGCCCAGAGTTGTGGGTACAGGAAGCACAAAGGTCACCAATATGTCATTGGAGTGGTTATAAGTGGGGCTATGCCTGGGTCTAGCTCTTAGTTTCTGGACCTATGTCTTCCACTTGGGAACAGAGCACCAAGTGGAGATCTCTGGTTAAAAGTGTATACTGCAACTTGGAGGATGGCTCCTCCTCTGAGCTGGTGTGTCAGTGGCTTTAGCAGGCCATGCTGACGCTGTAATAGTCTGACACCTTTTAGATGTTGCAATACATGATTCGACCAGTGGATCCCAAGGTATGGAGTAATTTCTGTACCTCCCTCATACCTGGCAAGATGCTATACATCAACAGTGTTGATCAATAACAAAATTTTTCAGTTATCCCATGAGAAAAACCATCTCCAAAACTAGATATACTATACCTGGCAGACTCCTGGCAGAAGGAAGGGAGAGGCTTTCTGTGGCCAGGAGCTGAGACAGAATGGTGTTAGGTACTGAAGTTTCACTGATATACGATGGCCTTGGTGATGTCATTTAACACAACATGAACAATTTCGTGAGTTCACAATGCACTGTCAGTTGCTGACTTCCTTAAAATGGTAATAGATTTTCCATTTTCTTTTTCTTTTTTTTATTTCAAATATTATGGGGGTACAAATGTTTAGGTTACATATATTGCCTTTGCCCCACCCGAGTCAGAGCTACAAGCATGCCCATCCCTCAGCCAGTGCGCACTGCACCCATTAGGTGTGAATATACCCATCCCCTCCTCCCCCTCCCACCTGCCCAACACCTCATGGATGTTGCTACCATATGTGCACATAAGTGTTGATCAGTTAGTATCAATTTGATGGTGAGTACATGTGATGCTTGTTTTTCCACTCTTGTGATACTTCACTTAGTAGAATGGACTCTAGCTCCACCCAGGATAATACAAGAGGTGCCAGCTCACCATTTTTTTTGAGGGGCTGAGTAGAACTCCATTTCTGAAGGAAAACATAACTACTAAATTCCTGAATCAGTTGCTGTCTCAAGTCTTTCCAGTCCTTATCATCCCTTATCCAGTTTACTTTTATTTGAAAGAGAGGAATTTGTTTTTGTTGCTCTTTGTACAGCAAACTCCCATACTTACCTGACTGCAAAGGATCATAACTACTTTTAATATGGTACCATAAATAACTTTTAAATAGCAAAACTGCGTGAGGTGGAGTTCATTTCAGGCATTAAAGCAGATTGGGCAGCTGATTTAAAGCCCAATTAATAGCTTCAGTAAAATGAGAAAAAAATTGGGGGCATGACTTCTTTTATCAAAATGCCTTTATGAACCAAAAAAAAAAAAAAAAACTTGCACAAAGAATCAAAATAATGAAATATATTCTACCCAGAATTTTGCAGCCAAACCTGAATTCTCAGTAGGTACATTTACTACATGTATTGCAGTATTCTTATCATTATCTATTTTCTGTGCCGATTTGATATTCAAGGAACCAAATTTCTTTTCTTTAGAAGTTGCATATGTAATTCTATTAGAGAAGCTAGAAATGGATTTGAAATAGGATTTTCTCAAACCCCTCATTGCACTGTGAACTGTAGAGTCATATATACAACAGACAGATGTTAACCAAGCTTGAGATGAATAGTAGAGTAAAACTCTATTGTGCTTAAGGGTGGGTTGCACAGAATATAGAATATGTTCTGGACATTCCACAAACATTCACACACAGGATTTCTTAACTTTTTCCTTAAGTGTATTTAGAATGTTCCTTGCAAAGTTTTCTGAGCATTTAAAACATGCAAAAAATCATTTATTATATATCCCAAAGTTTATTTTAATGGCCTCAACATGGCTATTATAGCTTTCAAAAGTGAATACAAATATTTGTTTGTATTATCATGGTTAATTTTGATATTAGTAATTTAAAGTTATTCTCAATTATATATAAACAAAATAATTATATTTATTAAAACTTTGAAATGTATTAATATGTGGGTGTCAGTGTATGTGTGTACATACAGTGTAATTACTCTCATCCCCTTGCTAGAAATTATCACATAAAAGAAAATTCCCACTTCGAGTATACTTTAAAAGATGTTTTAACATAAAATTATGTGGCAATGATACACAAACACAAAAATTATTGTTAAAACTATACAGTTGCAGATGAACTTAAAAAACTCAAAGCATTACATATTATATCAGAATAACCATGTACAATATACATGATGTTGATGATGAAGACAACGATGATCTCACAATTGAGAAAGCATTCACAGAGAGATTAATAATTTGAAAAAGTTCACAAATATTGTTTTATAATGCAGAAATTAAGAGCTAGCTTTCTAACTTCAAAGCATTATTGTTTTATAATGCAAAATCAAAAGCTAGTTTTCTAACTTCAAAATCATAATATATTATCCAGGCAAAATAAACTAAATGAATATATGAGTAATCCATCTTTACTGTCCATAGTATTGAGCCATGTTTTTAGAATTTTTTTTTTTTTTGCACAGACTTAAGGCAAATTTATTGAAGGTCATTAATTTTGGATTTAGAAGAGATTGTCAAATGTCATAGGTCTGGAAATCTTGTCAGATAAATTTATGACTAAAAGAATTGAATGAGCTTGGCTTAGAGAGTCCTGGGGTAGACATGACAGCTGAGGATATTTGATAAACTGTTAGAGCAAAGATGTATTACACTTATCCTCAAGGATGCAAAACTTGAACAAATGGGTAGAAATTACCAAGAAAGAGGCTGTGTTAAAAAATAAGAAACCATTTCATATTAATAATTAGAAGAATCTGACAGTGGGTTGTTTTCTCTAAGAGGTATTCCATAATAGAAGATTTTTCATGTTAAAACAGAATGGCCCTCTGGCATAGACTTCATAAGAGGAAAAAAATTTAAAGTTTCCTACAGTAAGTAGAAGATTGGATTTCAGGACAACTGTGAGGTCACCCAACCAAATTATTAGAATTACAGAATGTTAGAGATGAAGGAAACCTTGGATAACAAAATTTTCCTCCTTTCATTTAAAGATGAGAAACTAGAATCACAGAAGTTAATTTATCTGCTTAATATCATGAAACAGAATCTTTATTAGCAAAATCATAAATAAATCATTGAACTGAAAGAGGGGTTATAGAATTCTGGACTCAATTTAATCAACAACCAGTGACTGCTAAGTTACTTTGAGAGTCTTCAGGAGAGTAAGATTTTTTATCGCGATGTGGTTTACCAGTGCTATGAGGTTTTTACCGAGAAATTGATGCAACTAAGAAGCAATTGTCTCAATTTATACCGTCCCTTTGGCAAAGATTTATTTTATATTTTCTATGGCTCATTTAGTCGAATGTGTAACATTCACCAAACCTAACAGTAAAGAGGAGGTCTGCCAGTATGACTTAGAATCTCATAAACACAAGAAACATAACTGCAACCATGCAGAGGCCAACTCATCAGTTCTTGAAGATTCCTTGATAGAAAAGACCCATGGGCCGAGACTAGGAAGAGAAAGAAAATATATTCATCCATCCATCCTATCATTAATTAATTCACTTATTAAATATTTATTGAGCCCCCTACTACGTGTCACACCAGGCATTTTTTATTCATATTTTTGCACATTTATGTTAATTCAGTGCAGAATAGGTCATTTCTTGATTTCTACTCAATATTTATTTCAAAGGCAAGATAAGAAGTAACTCATATACACCATTCTAAAACTCATGCCACTGAATTTCAGAGGAAAAGTCCAATAGAACAGCAATCTGATCCACATTCTTAATATTTGTACAACAGTCAGGTAAGCAGCTTCCACCAATGTCTCAGGGTATTCTGGGTTTGGGGGATTTATGATATTTATTTAGAGAAACTTAAAGAGTAAAATGCATATGATTTCAAATGAAGGAAAAGTAATAAATCAACATTTACTCTGCCTACCTCTGTACCAAGTTTTATATTGGAAAATCCCACATGCAAGATTCCATTTAATTCTCAGTATCAGTAGACCTATTTTACAGAAAAGAAAGCTGACCCTTAGGAAGATTATATGATTTGTAAAGGCTGGAATTCAACTGCATCTTCTAACTAGAAGTCCATTTTTTTTTTTATTTTTTACTAAATAAAGTGATTGTTGGAAAAATAAGAAAGCAATAATAATACTAAGAATAAAATGTATTTGAGTGACCAGAATTGTTTATACCATACCTAATCTCATTAGAACCTTACAAAGAGATCCAAAAAATTCACAGAAGAAACTTTATCCTTATCGTACGTATGTGAAACTGATGCTTAAGGAGTTTAGAAATTACTCAAATACATTTTGCTAAAAACTGTCAAGCCTGATTTCAAACTTAGGTCACTCTGACTTCTAAGCCAGTGACCATTAACTGTTACTTTGAACTGCATGCTTTTTTCAAGGATTCTGTCTTTTCTGGTTCTGGTTTTGGCTGAAAGTTCCTTCGATCTGTAACTGTTCAAAACTTTCTTTCTCAGTTCTAAAATCCCATTTTTTTTTTTTCCTGAGCACTGGCCACCTGGAATAATTTTACATTTTGGAACAAAGTGTGCTCATTTACGTATGCTTTTGCCAGAGATATGTGCATGGAATTGCTAGGTGTTCTTTTCTGGACAACCTCCAAAGATAGTTTACGTGAGCCATCTATCTGTTTCTCCTTCGTATCTTGCTCCGTGTTGGTTCTGGAAAGTAGATGTGATAGCTGAAACTCTACCAAACATTTTAAGCCCCAAGAATAAAAGCCACACTCTAGGGACAGTGAGACAGAATGAAGAAAATGGCCTAAGAGCTGGACAAATTTGTAGGACTGCCAAAGCACCTCTGGAGTGTCTACTCCTGCCACCTTTTCACAAAAGAGAACAAAAATATATGTTTACTGTTATTTTTTTTTCCTTTGGCCATATGAAATTGAACTTAATGTAAGTCAGACAAGTGAAGACTGCTAAATATTAGAATAGCCCTGAGTTTAGAGCCATTTTAATTCAACAAACATTTATTGAAGAACCATCGGGTGAGCAGCACTGTGGGTGACTCTAGAGGGAATGGAGAAAAGCATTAGCTCATTATGGAAAGGAACAATTCTTTGAAGATAAAAATAAGCAATAATTAATTAAAATATAGCAGTACTGAAGAAATGGCAATGATAATGAAGACCTACCTCATCAGCAAAATCAGTGGAAAGAATGAAGAGCAACTATTTCAAAGGTCTTCCTTTAAACAAATTATGTGACCATTGACAAATAGTGATCAGAACATGGTTTTAAAACTGTGGTTAGCTCTTCTGATTAGGTAGAGAATTACTTAGAAGGAATTAATTTCTATAGGTAGCATATGAAAAAAAAGTATTCAGGCAAATCTATGTTATTAATTTGGAACCAGTTCACATTGATTTCTTTTAGTGAAACTTAGAGGCAATATTTGGCCAGAACATTCCCTGATTTCTTTTGTTTCTGGGAATTGTATGCATTAACACACTGACTCCCACGCCAGGAAAAAAAAAAAAAAAATTCCATGAGGCCACCATATTTTATTATAAAAATACTATAAAAACAAAACAATACTTTTTAATTTATTGAAAAATTTATTATTTTTTATTGTTATATGCAACTTGACAAATAGTTCACATGACTTCCAGGGTAGAGACGTGTGAGTTACATATGCTTCATGAGGCCCCGGGCTCAAAATTAGCTTGAGTTAAATATAACTCACATGACAGTTAATGTGTTAATGAGTGCTGCTGTGGAAGAAGAGTAAAGTCAATGCGATGGATGTGATGTCATCATCTAAAGTTTGGACACTTCTATCATTTTGCTGATTGCCTGCCATTGAGATGTGTACTCTGTGTGTGTGCGCGCCAACTCTGTATTAGAAATGGAAAATAACAAGGGAGTAGTTTGTGCAATTACTCATTTTTATTACATCACAGCTCTATGAATATATAACATAGAGCATATATTCATGCTTTCACGTTCATTCACTCAAGTTATGCTTATGGACTTTTGAAAAGCTGCCTTGTGACAGACTGTTATTGTTACCAAATATCCATGTGTTCCTTAATTTCTTGGCATCCACTTGGGTTGAAATCGTGAGTCTGAGTTCTCAGAAATAAGGTTTAGATGAGAATATTGTAAGCCACGTCCATGAACACCCTAAAGCATTTCACCTGAACATCCAGCTCTCTCCCCTCTGGTAGTGATTGATCATAAAAACAACTGGGCTCTGGGATGAAGAGCCAACTGCTTGGCCACATGGACCGTGAGGAACAAGGGTAAACCTTTGTTATGTTAATCCATTAAGATTGTGAGTTTTATTTATACAGTACCAAGCAGTTTGCTGCTAAGTACTGAAATTGGTTCTTGAAATACGGTACTGCTTTAAAAGCTAAAATGTGTAGCATTGGCTTATTGGTCAGGCCCTGGGCAGTGAAGTAACTGATATTGGCAGCTAGAAAATGGTCTTCTGTGGTAAACTGTAGAGAAATATTTGGAAAACCCACGGCCTGTTTGAAATGAGGAAATGAGTCATGTGTTTTCAGAGGAAGTAAATTTAAAAGAAAAGATCAAAAACCAGAATCTTGTAATGCCTTTTGGCTACATTTGGCAAGGTATTAAAGAAAACACATAAGATCAGGAAATACTGTCTTGAGTATAAGCAGAATTTTTTTTCTTTTTAAATAGAAAGATTCTTGAAAATAGACATTTAGGGCCTTGGAGGAAATAGAATTCTTATACACTGCTAGGAAGGAGAATAATGTGATACAAACACCTTGGGAAACTGGCAATATTTTCTAACACCGAATATATGTATGTCTACTACTCAGCATTTCCTCTTCAAGGTATATATCAATCAGAAATATGTATATATATGTACACCAAAATATATGTACAGAAGTCCTCTTGAAAATATCCAAAAACCAGAAACTACCCAAATGTTCAATAACATTAGAATGAATAAATACACTGTGGAATATTCACAAAAAGTAATATTATATAGCAAGACCCAACTAGTATGTAAAATATAGCCAAATTGCACAAACATAATATTGAACCAACAAAGCCAGATTCAAGAGAACATATATAGTTGGATTCCATTTAAATAAAATTCAAAATTCAGCAATACTAATGTATAGTATCATAAATCAGCACAATGGTTACCCTTGGAGGTGGAGTTGCGATAATGTACAAACAGGGGCACGAGAAGGGCTTTGGGGGGACTAGTAATGTTTTATGTCTTAACGTGAGTGCCGGTTACACAAGTGTGGTCAATTTGTGAAAGTATATACAGCTTTACACTTATAATCTGAAATTTTCTCCATGTTTATAATAATTCAATTAAAGTAAATTAAAAATAGAAAGACAGAAAGATGGATAGATAGATAATTGAAAGATGTTCAGATTTAGAACATCTTACTCGAAATGATATTGAAACATATTCGAGTAAAAAGTCCCCATAAAATTTTTTAGGTAGATAGAGTGCATGAAAACAAAGACAAGATTACATATGTGGCCTTCACATTTAAACTAGATAAACTTAAGAAAGCAGCAATTAAGCTCAAACAGAGCTTTGGTGTCAATAGAGCCAAAGGAGGACGAGGAGGAGGAGGAGGAGGAGGAGGAGGAGGAGGAGGAGGAGGAGGAGGAGGAGGAGGAGGACGACGATTTAAGAAGCATGTCTCAGAAAGAATTTTGGTTGTAGTTGCTGACTTGTGGACCCTCATTGAAGACAATTAGATCAGAAGCCTACTAAGTTGCTGAAGAAAATATATTGCAAAAACAAACTATAATCTTCATAAGAATGAACATATCTAGAACCCAGATCTTGGTTTTTAAATATCATTCTCCACTGAAAGAACAAGAGTTTCTTGAAATAATAAGTGTTACCAATACTGGGGCAGGAAGAATACAGTGTGAGCATGAGACGTCATTTGCCATAAACTCCTACCTCTACTCCAGATTCCTAGTAGCAAAGGAAGAACTCAGAGATTACAGCCAGGTACTACTGAGATAAAATAAAACAAAACTTCCTCAGGGAGACTAGGAATAGGTCTCACCTTTGCATGTTCCCTATACTTCCATTTTCAAATGGGAGGTTTTGTTGTAGTCAGTATGTCTGCTCCATCAGTACGAGTATATATTTGTTGTGTATATCACAAGTAAGAGGAAAGTGACATCATGTTCCTCTTTTAGTTCATAAGTCAATGGATTAAAAGGAGAAACACATTTTCACAAGATGACGATGCCAATGAAAATGATTTTGAATCACCCAGAAGGTCTTGATATTAGACTAGAAACAATGACTGTATAGAAAGAAAATGATTTATGTACATATAAATCAAAAAGAAGGACTGTAACAGAAACTGCTAGTCAAATACTTGTGTGCTTCTTGATGTTTCCTACCCTCTTTCTACTTAATAAAGACCATGGAACTATATTTCAGAAAAAGAGATGAAGGTAGAAATGGTGTAACCTATGATCAGATGTGCTCCATAAAACACCCTACATGACCCCCTGCCTCTCTACGCCCCTCCTGTGGTTACACAGAGATCACAGCTCTGGATAGCCTTACTACAAGACTGAAGCAGCCCCCATCTTTGAGTCACTGCTTGGAGGAGAGTCACTCCTTGGAGATGCTCACAACCGGCATTAGAATGTAACGCAAATGAAAAATTAACTTTTGTGATATTAAGTCACTGAGAATGTGAAGTTTTTGTGGCAGCTAATGTCAATTACTGTAACAATATTCACCATGATGTGATGCAAAGACCTTGCCCCCAAAGGTATTTTGCCTATTGGGAAAGACAAGATATGTATTATGGTAGCTTAAGGGTGGCTAAAAGTTTTTTGGTATTCCTATTAATGAAAGATAAGTCAAATTCCCCTCACTCTGAATCTAGGGTAGCCTTCTTGACTAGCCTCCATAACAGAATATGGAAGAAATGACTTTTCATGCCACTTCATAAGAAAGCTTCTGGTTCTACTTGGGCTTTTCAGTGGGCTCATCTTTGAAGCCCTAAGCAGCTTTGTAGGAATTTCAGTTTACCTGAGGACACCATGCTATAAGGAAGGCCGAGCTAGACTCATGGGGAGCCTATGTAGAGAGAGATGGAGTAGTTGCTTGGTTGGTCCCTGGACTTTTCAGCTCCTATGCATTTAGTCATCTCAGCTGAGTCTCAAGCCATCGTACAAGCTGTCATTGCTACGCCCTGACCAAATTCTTATTAACAAAATTATGAAACAAAAATTATTAATGCTTTAAGACATTAAGCTTTGAGGTAGTGTTTTAGACAACAATAGCTATCTAAAAAGATGCATTAAATAGGAATGCAGATATTATTTTAGTATAAATGTATATATGAATGAATATGTGTGTGCTTGTGTATGTATGTTACACACACGAGGTAGAAAGCAAAAAGGTAAATACATTTATATTTTAGTATAAATGTATATATGGATGAATATGTGTGTGCTTATGTATGTATGTTACACACATGAGGTAGAAAACCATATTCTTTCTACCTTTTCTATAGGTAGAAAATAAGAAAGTCATAAAGTATAAATGAAGTGCCAAAGGAACACAAAGAAAGAAGACATTCTTCCAGAGCTAGTATTATTAGGGGAAGGAACATTCCTAGACTATAAACACCCTGTGAACAAGGCTAAGTTCATCTGATTCACCAGAGTGTCTGTCACACCTGCCACCATACCTGTCACATGATAGATGCCTATGAATGTTCTTAAATTACTAGAATAAATAAACCGATGCTGCATTTTTGAAAGAATCTTGAAGGAAAGGGTAGATTTGTTCATGTGAAGAGTGATGGCAGTGGATGATAGTTGAACATTGTAGGCCAGTGAATCAGCTGATCATCCTGCGACACAGGCAGGAGTACGCATGGAGACCACAAAGGAAAGTAAGTAGCAATCTGATATGTATCAGAGTGTGAAGCCAGTGAGAGGTGGAGTATAGAAATAGCCATGGTTTAAAAGCAGACCCCAAAATTTGTACTTCACTTAGCAGGCATTGAAAAAAACACCCATTTTCTGATAAAGTGTAGTATCATCATAAGAAACTCTTTGTTAGGAAGAGGGATATATTAAAGGAATCTCAGACAGACTGGCTAATCATTTGCAAGCATCAGAAGTCCAGAAATAAGGTTTAAGCAGCAACGTGAGAAATTCTAGTTAAAAACAAGAAGAATGATTAGCAATGAGAATCAATTACTGAGGGGATATTCACAATCCTCTTCATTCAATAATATTAAAATAGAAAATATTTGATAACATTTCAGGTCCTTGGCAAATATGTAACTCTAGAGTGTTGTGATAATTCCTAGGGACATACTTAACTTGGCGATATTTTGACCCCTTTTTTGCAAATACTTAAAATATCACGGAAATGTGCAGGCATTCCCTCAGTGTGCTGCACGTTAGTAAAACTGGCAGTACAGTGTCTGAGTATCACTTGCTCCTTCCAGGGAACTGTGGGCATTTCTGTAGCAACAACAATAAACTGAGAGCTTTATTTATGAGCCTGAGTATGCCGTAGACTGCAAAAGGAGGAAGCTGACTGTCTATACTGTCATCTCTGCCGTTCGGAATGCTATATTAAGC
Source organism: Eulemur rufifrons (assembly GCF_041146395.1). Classification (NCBI taxonomy): domain Eukaryota; kingdom Metazoa; phylum Chordata; class Mammalia; order Primates; family Lemuridae; genus Eulemur; species Eulemur rufifrons. Next base: position 17,854,359 of record NC_091001.1, read on the forward strand.
CCCATATGTAATGAGGAGTGAAGCAATAATTAAATCACTGGAGTGTCACTTTTCTCTTTCTGCATCATTGCTTCTGTGGGCAGACTAGGAAGAAAAGTCTGTTCCGAGGCTACAGGCAGCTTAATGTTTTTTTTTTTTCCTTCCAAGATCATTATTTGGAGCAACCAGGACTATAAGTGACTGCATATTTTTCTTAATAAGTGAAGTATATAATCAAGTAATTATAAATCTGAAAGTTGAAGATATACAAACTGAACCAGCATAGTTCTCTGATTTTTAAAATGACATCAGAGACAGGCAACCTGATTTTTATTAGCAAAGATGCTGTCAGTCACTTAAGTATATCAATATGAGTGTATGCTTTTAAAAAGCTAAATTCTGGGAGGCATACACAAAATCTCTAATGACAATTTCAGGATATCCTTTAAAAATGGGAAAAACGTGTAGAAGTGAAGCACACACCACAGTAATTGTTTATATTAAAATAAATATAATAATTATCAGACCAGGTCATTTTCACATAGTAAAGGCCTGTAGAAAAATATGTAGAGTTAATCACTCTTGATTTTAAAACTAAAACACATAGAAAAAGAGAGAGAGAAACAATGATATTGTGAGGAAAAATAATACATGTCAGGGAAGAACACATAAATAATGGATCATTAGCAGGGAGTAGTTAGAAAGGATCACCTTTTGTTTCTTTTTTCTAAATCAATTACTAGGTTACTGTTCTTTTTACAGTCTTGCTTTGGAATCTGAATTTTAGAAAGCCTGTACTTGACAGTCTGTAGCAACAAATGACATGGAGTGAATAAACTCCTGTGCGCATAATCTATTTTTACAGCCAGGGCTGTTTTCTACAGAGATACATAATATTCACATGGCCCCATACAAACACCTGCACATACATAATACATGAAAAATAAGAAACTCAATTATCTTCTCTTTTTACTTTTTCTTTCTCTCTCTTTTTTCTTTTTAACAACTCTGGGAGCTTGACCTGTTATTTCATTTATCTCTTCTTCCAGTCTTCTTTTGCTTCTCTGTTTTGTCGTGTTTTCCTTTTTAGTAGGAGAAAAGAGAGTAGCTCACAGCTACCCTAGAGGCACTTTTTATTGTTGTTGTTTTGAAAAATCTTTTTTCCTACAGTGACGGCAGCACTTATTAATCTTTTCCTCCTCTTGGTCTCAGTGATTCTCTTTCTCTTCTGCTCTTTCCATTGGAAACCTGCAGGTGGTAAAAATTCTTTCTTTCTTCCAGGTGTCTGCGCTCTGTTGGGAATTAGCAAAGTGCTGGGTTTTATGCTGATCTCCCCTGTGCAAAAGGGAAAAAAAAAATACATCAGTGGAACCGAGTTTGCTCTGAAGAGCCAATATATGTTGAAGCATCTTTCAAATTCTAGGTCAGCAGTGAGCAGCAAAGAAAGTTTTCTTCATAAGGAAGTCTCATGTTCTGCCTAATTATTCTCAGTTTCAAAAAAGGAGCTGCTGTCAAACCACTTTGTTAAAGTAGTTAAGTTTAATGAGTTTCATTCCCATGGCGTGCCTTGGTTTCTAAAGTTTTCCAAGCCTGAACCAATTGTCTAAACAGTTATCTTTTTTGAATAATGATCATTTGGTAAAAACTGGGCACAGGGGAAAGTCCTACTTCACTTCTGAGGGCTTCCCTACCCCTCTAATAATGATTATAAAATGACGATCCCCAGGGTGAGTTTGATGGAGTCAGGGTGGGATTATTTTTCCCTTGGTAAGTTTTGAAAGAGACAGTGACTCATGTTTTACTGATGATTATAACAAGAGAAAATGTAGGGGCTAGTATTTGTGAGGAGGGGCTATAGACGAGAAGAAAAGGAACAGAATTTGTGAGAGCAGAAAATGGTTTCAGCCCCAGTTCTGGCACTTACCAACTGTGAAATTTTGTTAAATTATTAATGGTTTTTCACATTCAGTTTCCTTATAATGTAAGATGAGAAAACTAACAATTCTTACGTTCTGTGACTTTTGTGCAGATTAAATGGTATAATATATGTAAAAGACATTTTAATACTGGTGTGTAGTAAACAGTATGCATTAGTTATTATTATCTTCCCCATAATCATGATTATCACTTCTAGAATATTGCAGAATATCAAAACATTAAAAAAACTGTGATTGTTAGGTCACAGGTTGATATGTAATTAGTGATAAAATAGAGAACCTACAAAGATAAATGACTACACCAGGATCACACAGTTAATTGGTGGACATTAGACCAAGATCTCTGGTCTCTTGCTTTCTTCTCTTGTGATCTTTGTGGAGAATTTAAATAAAACAATAATAGCTCATTCACAGTGTTCAGCTCAAGTTTATCAGTTAGTAAATATTCGCTCTTAGATTGATTTATTGGCCATTTCATCCTGACAAAATGACTATGCCACTAATCATTTTGTTACAATATTAAAGTACCTTATTCATTAAGATGGTTAAAGAGGATCCAAAGTCATAGTGCAGAGCAATCAAGTAGCCAATTCAGTCAAGTTTGACCATGAATTTTGGACTCTCTCAGCACACAAATAGGCACGGTAACAAATGGAGATTGACTTTTAAGCTATTACTGTGAAGATAACCAGTTAAACTCAACCAAACAAGTAGTGAGTTATCAAATGGTAACCTACTGATTCCTAAATAGCCTACTACCTAAATGACTTCATTAATTTTTTTCTCCTAATTTGTTATTTGTGTATGCATATGTTTGTGTGTCAATGTGTCTGTGGGTGCAGAAGTAAAAATAACCGCTATCTCCTTGACAGAGTTGTGTCTATATGACATGTTTAATAACGTTTTCTAGAATAACAGAAATAATTTTACCTGACATATCTGGGGAATGGCATTGCTGGTTGATGACAAATTATATGTAATCATAGTATATTTTCTCTATTACAATATCTTTACAGTCTCTCTTAAGAACTTATGAAACAAATATTTAGAAATAAATGCCAAATCCTGGTAGACTCTAAATTATTCTTTTCCAATGACTGAATAAATATATCAATAGACCACCAAACAGACAAACTCTGGTTTTCTATTTTGTACTTGAATGTGTATTGAAAACAAGAAAATCTCTCATGTACTTTAAAACTTGCTTCTGATTATCAATATAAAAATAATAAATATGGTACTCCCATCTACATAACTCCACAGCTAATACTTTTTTTGTAACACCACACTGTCTCTCATGTTATCGTGGAGAGCTGGGACAAAAAATAGCCCCTGGAGTTGGCACCGCAAGTGAAAATATGGCCCTGGGACTTCAAGTTCCCACCAGCAGGCAATTCATAAACAGTATGGTAATAAGTTAACTGCGACACAGACAGGGTTCCCAGAGTAAGCCACTTCCATTCTCATTACTCAGAACTAAACTAACTGAATGTCCCTTCCACACCTCTAAACATACTTTGACTATCCCAGAACAAGATACAATTTCTAGTACAATTCAAAAATGTCACAGACATATAATAGAAAAGAACAAAATTCTCAATTTAAGCTCATAGCTGTCCTAACTGGGGAGAAAGGATCTAACTTATACACATCAATCTCTCCCAGCCCACCACTGCTCCCTCCCCAAATAAAAGAATATTCATGGACTGGAAATATGTTTGAGAACACTGTTGGTTTAGATACGAACATTGTACGTGTGTGGGACATGGAAACTCACACTTCCATCGAACTGTGCTAAAGAGGTAAAGTACTATATGCTCCTAGTAAACACCTTCAACTATTTTTCTTTAAAAGATAACTGTAGTTATCTTTTAATTGTGGCATTATTAGCATGGTAGTGAACACCATGGACTTTGCAGTGAGCTAAACTTGTTTTCAGATTCTTGCCCCATGGCTCTGTGGCTGAAAGAACTTACTCGTCCTCAACTTGCTTGGTTTCCTCATCTGTGCAGTACTGATAACAATGATTCCTACAGAGCTTTTTTTTTTTTTTTTTTGTCTGTTCGTTTGTTTGTTTTTTTCATTTCAATCACTTCATTCAACAACTTATTTTTGAATGTGTGCTAGGGAAATAATGTCCAGACAAATGGGCAGTCTCTGTCCACATAGAACTAGTCTAGTAGTTTATCACAAGGATTAAATTAGTATGTATACAGTGGCTGTTGCAATACCTGCCCCAAAGCAGGCTCTGATTAGTAGTTACTATAGTTACTTATTATACTGAGTGTCACTTTGTGTACCAGGCAGGCTGTTTGGCTCCACTTTGTCATCTTTTGAATCGTTAATTTGAACCTATGTTTTTTTCTCTGTTTTACAGAACACTGAAGTTTAGAGAAATTACCTCTCTAAATTTATACGAAAAGAAATTTTGGAGTTAGCCTTCAAACATGGGTCTGTTTAATACCATACAAGTATATAATCAAATTTGTCTGGTCTATAAAGAAAGTACCACCCATGTGGGAAAACTTGGTAAACTCCATGTTTAGCCAAAGCGAACAGGTTTGCTTCCCTTTAATAAATGCAATCTATTTAAATTTCTTTTCCTAAGCATACGCATACTTAAGCGAACCTGTTTCATTTGTGATCATTATTATGTTATTTTTGTCTATCATATGTATGTGTCTATTTTATATGTATATATAATATATATAACATAGTATATAATGTTGAAATAAACATTAGCTATTGATTTTATTGAAGCCTGTAAATGCCTCATTATAATATACATGGTATCTGTATATTATTCATGATGTCACCAGTGTGTTATTTTGATATATGCGATTTAATTTCCATTAAAATAAATACATAAAGCTAAAAATTTTAAGATATTTGTGTACAATTTAAATATAACCATCTAATGAAATAATGTGATAACCATCAAAAATGAAATGAATCCATTAAACAAAGGCAAACTTAAACATGGACAAGACTTTAACGAGCTGATTAACAAGAATGTAGAATCTTCCGGTGTCATTGCAGTGGTCAACTGTACCTAGCCAATTGGACAGATAAATATTATAAAAATATCAATTGAATCACATATATATTTATTTTTAACATTTTAAGTTATATAAACTTACATAATACTTAGACAAGGTTAATTATGACTTTGTTCATACTTCAATTAAAAATATAGCATTTAAATAGACACTTCCCTTTACCACATTATCTGTCTTTGTGCATCTGGTTCCACATTTGGCTTTAAAATCAGTTACTAGAAGAAACGTCCCATTTCTTCTCAAAGCTGACCTTGCCTCTTGTGCTCTGGATCCCATTCAGCCATTTAAAACGTCCATAGTCCACAATTACAGCTACCTTGTCTTCATTTCTCTCTGCCTACAGGATATTCTAAAAACTAGACATACTTTTTATTTCCAATCTTGAGGAAATAAAATCATCTTTAACTTGAGAGTTCCAGATTTAGCAAATAAAAATACAATGATACACATGGGACATGCTTAACCTAAAAAATAAAAAGCATTCATTGATTATTGAAAATTTAAATTTAACTTGGCATTCTGTACTTTATCTGGTAGCCTTACCAACTCACATCTGCAGTGAAACATTTTTTAAAGTTAAAAAGAAAAATATCTTTAAAGCTACAAGAAAAACTTTTCTTGTTATCTCCACTCCTTCATCTCACATTTTATCTGCACCCCTCCCCAGACAGGCAAACAGATCTCATTCTCAAACATTCCAGTGAAACAACTTTGGTCAAGACCACCCGAGATGCAAATGTGGTTAAATCTAGCTGTCACCTTCCTGTTCTAATTTAATTGACCATGTCCTCCTTCTTGAAACATTTTCTTGTCTAACCTTTTGACACTTATTTTCCAGGTTTTCAATTATTTTACCTATTCTGTTGACTGTGATTTTCCATTTTCTTTGCAAGTACCTTTTTGGATACTCAGTCTCTATTTTTGGAAAATGCTAACATAAGGCATTATTCTAGAATTCCTTACATTTTCAATGAATAAAGTCTCTTTAAGTCACTTTTTTCAAACCTGTGACACTACATATCCTCTCAATGCCAATGACTCCAACAGCAGAATTTCAAGCCCTAATGTAGCTTGGAACTCCAGACTCCAACACATTCATCTGTGTATGTGACATATCCATGTAGGTGTTCATTAGGCAATTCAAAACTAACACCACCAAAAAGAACTCTTGATTCACACCCCCCCCCAAATGTTTTTTCTTCAGTCTTTTTCATCTCAGTAAGAGGCACAAAAGCTATCAAGTCACTCAAATAAAATACTTAGAAAAATCCTGGATTCCCTCTTTTCCTTAACTCATGTTAAATTTATCAGAAAACCCTAAGGTCTTGAGATCAAACCCCAATCCTAAATTGGTCCACTTCACTCCATCTTCACTTCTAAAACCCTAATCCAAGCAGTATCATACCTCACTACAATTACACCCTAGTGTCTCTCCTTATTATAGTGTAATGGGTAAGGGCACAGGCTAAATTAAATGTAATAAAATTCAAGTCATTTTTGTATTTGACAGTTATGCTAAAAATCAGAAAATGTAGAGGTTACACAGAACACCTTTTATAAGTTCAATGTGCAATTGCTTTCAAGGTTAAGATGGTTGTGTTATTATTTGGAAGGAACTTAATAATTTACATTTATCAATCACCTTTTAATTTTAAGTTTGAGTAAATGCAGAAATATAAAATGGCATCATTTCTAGATTCATAGTGTTTTAAATTAATTTGGTTTAAATTAAATAAATATAAGCAATAACTCAGCAAATACAAATGAAACTATAGGAAAGTAAAAAAATTATATTTGTGGGCTATTGGGCTAAAATAGCAGAGTAAAGGCAGCCCACACATGTCACTCTCCAGGCGAGGACTGAAAGGTGCAAGTAGATGCCCTCCTGCAGATGAACCTTGGATAGAGCATCGTAAGTCAGCTGAGAGGCAACAGGAGACACACAGAGTGAAGGAGAGGGAGATGGGGCGATCCACTAGGCAAGAGCAGAAGGTACCTGGGGAGGCGTCCACACCTGGGAAAAGATAGGAGAGAACCCAGGCCTTCCACACTTTCCCACAGACACTGAGGCCCAAGCTGTGAGGGGGCCTCCACCACCAATGCAGACCTCAGGACTGATCAGGGAGCTGCTTGGAAACTTCAGTGACACTGCCCCAGGGAAGAGGCACAGCAAGGACCTGGTGGCTTCCATTACCAGGTTGCTGCTACTGATACCATTCTGAGCTCTTGGGTCCAGAGTGCCAGGTCCACACAGTGCTTGGCTTTGCTGTAACCACTCCTACAAGGCCCCTGTTGGACTGCGGAGAGAGTGTGGAGAGCAGATGTTCTTGTGTCCCCTATCATTGGGAGCCAAGTACCCTCACCCCACGGGGGATTTGAACAGAACAGGTGCTACTGTTGCTACATGAGAAAGCCTGAAATGGTGGCCCAGCCCCACTCCTGAGGCTCCTGCACCACCACCCTGCCCCACGGCCCCACCCATAGGTCACCCCTTTGCCATCTGGTGGGTCCCACCCTTGCAGTCTGACACTCCACCATGGACTGACTAGCCACATGTCACTCTTGCACCTGTATCCAGGTGGAGCAAACAGCTGTAGCCCTGACACCCATGACCTCTGCCTAGATAGCCTTGTCCAACTGCCATTGCCACTGCAGTTTTGACTTGATTCTCAGCTTGATTGTTATTGGTATATAGGAATGCTACTGATTTGTGTACATTGATTTTGTAACCTAAGACTTTATTGAATTTAATTATGAATTCCAGGAGTCTCTTGGTGGAGTCTTTGGGGTTTTCTAGATATAAGATCCTATCATCAGCAAAAACCAACAATTTGGCCTTCTCTTTCCTGATTTGGATATTCTTTATTTCTTTCTCTTGCCAAGACTTCCAGCACTATCACACTGAACGCACCTGATCTCATCCTTGATGAGATCCTTGATGAGATTTTAAGAAGTGTTTCATGCAGAAAGGCCTGTGGTTAAATAGATTTCTAAAGCAGCCTACCATTATCCCTCTCTTGGGTACTTGTATTGCATATATCAAGTTTTGAAGAGTTTCTAAGAAAGTATCAAATAAATAAAAATGATTACATTTCTTAAGCCAGAAATAGTAATCAGGAGACATATTTTTCTTTCAAATTGTGGATATGGAGTTAGAATCAGATTCAAAAGTGGAGGAATGGCATTCTGAAATAAATCAATGGAGTGAAAGCCATAATATCCTTTTAGGTAATAATGAAAACAATAATAATAATTATCCAAATATATTGATTATTTATGCCTAGTGAGCTCTGATATGAGAGGGTGCTATGTGTTCTAAGACTTTGCAGCTCAGTGTGTGTCTTTACCATCCTCCTCACCAAAAAGCCTGTTATAAATGCAGACTGTCAGGCTCTTCCCAGACCTATCCAGACCTACAGAGTCTGAATCTACATGTTAAATAACATCCAGGTGATTCACATACTCATCAATATTTGAGCAGCACTGGCTAAAGTAGATCTTTCTTAGGTTGGAATAAACAGAATCACCAGGAGTGTTGTTTGAAAATGCATGTTCCTGGGCCATATCTTCAAAGAATTTTAATTCATCATGCCTGGACTTGGACAAAGCCATCATCATTTTCAACATGGTTCAGGTGATTCCAAAGTAGGTGACGACCAGGATATATTTTGACAGTGCATCTGTTTAATGCTTCATTAGTATTTGGGGGTGGGAAAATAGACAGATTCAGGTGTGCTGAATTCCTAGGTATTCAAATTACTTTGATGCCATCATCATTGGAAAGGAGTTTTTCAGTTCCACCATACCAAGTGGCCCATGAGATCTCTCATTGACTTTCACGGTTTTAATGGCAATCTATATCCCAGTGACTCCCAAATCTCTGTTTAGATCATTCTTCCAAGCCTTAGATTTCTACACTGACTCACCTACCAAACTACTGTCATGGTAGGGGCCCCACAAACTCAGTTCTTCATTGTACTTCCTGTCTCCTTTGATGCACCATCCTCAGGAATGCAAGTGTGAAACTGGGAGTCATAACAGACCTTTCCTCTCCCTGTTGTACACCCTCCCACACAAGTGTCTAATCTTACTGATTTGACCCCCTAACAGTTTCACAAATTAATTTGCTTGTTTTACACTTCTCTTTTTAACTTACACCCCAGTCATTTCTCCACTTGATAACTTCAAAACTTTTCTAATTGGCCTCCTTAACTCCAATCTTTTTATGCTTGAATTTATTCACCCTAAAATAGCCAGAGAGCTAGTTACACATCAGAAACAACTGACCCTTTTCTCATATAAAATCCCTTAAAGCTCATTATTGTTCTTGAGCTATAGCTGAAACTTCCTAATGGGTGCACCCTGAGCTGACTTTAGCAGTCGTTTTTACCACTCAAGGCTACCCATTTTATCATTCAGCAGCACTGAACAGCGTATGATTTTTGCATATGGAAGGTTGTTAGCCAGTGCCTCTTCTCATACATTTGTCAAACTTAAAACTCCACCCTTACACACATTTGCCTTTTTATTTCTTTAAAAGACAAACCTAAGTATCAACTCCTTCTCAAATCTCTCCTGACTTGGTTTTGAAACTCTGCTCTTTTAACTTTTAAACTATATTTTATTAAAACAGCCAAGCAGTCACACAATCACCCTGGAGATTGGATCCAGATTCTGTTGCTTACTAGCTGTGTAAACAGTTGCAATATAATTAATCATACTGGTCCAAATATTTAACAATTCACTTCATTATCTATATCCTTTAATTTCTTCTTGTGGAATGGGGAGACAGAAACATACCTCAGAGACATTGCAGGGTTTGGTTCCAGATCATCTCAATTAATCAAATATCACAATTAAGTAAGTCACACAAATTGTTTGTTTACCAATGTATATAAAAGTTATATTTATGCTATACTGCAGTCTATTAATTGTGCAATAGCAATATGTCTAAGAAAACAACATACATACCTTAATTAAAAGATACTTTATTTCTAAAAATGCTAATGCACATCTGAGCCTTTAGGGAATCATAATCTTTTTGCTGATGTAGGGTCTTGCTTGCTGTTGATGGTTGCTGACTGATCAGGGTGGTGGTTGCTGAAGGTTGGGATGGCTGTGGCAATTTCTAAAAATAATACAACAAAGAACGACTGACCCAGTGATTGACTCTTCCTTTAGCAAAAGATGTCTCTGTAGCATGTGATGCTGTTTGGTAGCATTTCAGCCATAGTAGAATTTCTGTAAAAATTGGAGTCAATCCATGTAAAACCCACTGCTGCTTTAAAAACTAAGTTTATGTAATATTATAAATCCTTTATTGTCATTTAAACAATGCTTACAGCGTCTTCACCAAGAGTAGTTTCTATCTCAAGAAACCATTTTCTTTACTCGTCCCTAAGAAGTAACTCCTCATCCATTCAAGTTTTGTTATGAGATTGCAGCAATTCAGGACATCTTCAGGCTCCATTTCTAATTCTAGTTCCCTTGCTGTTTGCACCACATCTGCAGTTACTTTCTCCACTGAAGTCTTCAACCCCTCAGAGTCATCCACAAGAGTTAGAATCAACTTCTTCCAAATGCCTGTTAATGTAGTTATTTTGACCCACTCCCATGAATTACAGATGTTCCTAATGGCATCTAGAATGGTGACTCCCTTCCAGAAAGCTTTCAATTTACGTTGTCCAGATTTATCAGAGGGATCACTGCTATGAAAGCTATAGCTTTATGAAATGTATTTCTGACAAAATGAAACTTGAAAATCAAAATTATTTATTGATCCATGGGCTGCAGAATGGACATTGTGTTAGTAGGCATGAAACAACATTAACCTCCTTGCACATTTCCATCAGAGCTCTTGGGTGACCAGGTATATTGTCAATGATCAGTAATATTAACATTTTGAAAAGGAATCTTTTTTTCCTGTTCAGTAGGTCTCAACAGTAGGCTTAAAATATTCACTAAACCATACTGTAAACAGATATGTTATCACCTAGGCTTTGTTTTTCCATTTATAGAATACAGGCAGAGTAGATTTGGCATAATTTTTAAGGGAGCCAGGATTTTCAGAATGTTCAATGAGCATTGGCTTCAACTTAAACTCACCAGCTGCATTAACCCTTAACAAGACAGTCAACTTGTCCTTCAAATCTTTGCAGCTAGACATTGATTTTTCCTCTCTAGTAATGAAAGTCCTAGAGGGCATCTTCTTCTAATACAAGACTATTTTGCCTACATTTCACCTTGCACTTTTTGTTATAAAGATGGCTTCTTCTTTAAATCTCATAAACCAATCTCTGCTTACTTCCAACTTTTCTTCAGCAGCTTCCTCCCCTCTCTCAGCATTCACAGAATTGAAAAGAGGGGCTTGTTCTGGAATAGGCTTTGGCTTAAGAGAATGTTTTGGCTGCTTTGAACTTTTATTTGGATCACCAAAACCTTGTGCATATCACCATTAAGGCTGTTTTGATTTCTTATCATTTTGTTTTCACTGGATTAGCACTTTTAATTTCCTTCAAGAATTTTTCCTTTGCATTCACTGTTGCAAACTGTGTGTCATGTGAGTCCTAGCTTTCCTCCTAACTCAGCTGTCAACATGCCTTCCTTACTAACCTTAATTATTTCTAATTTTAATTTACAGTAAAAGTTAAGCAACACTTCCTTTCACTTGAACACTTAGAGGCCATTGTGATGTTATTAATTGGCCTAATTTCAATATTGTGGTTCAGGGCATAGGAAAGTCCAAGGAGAGGGAGAGATGAGGGAACCACCAGTTGGTGGAGCAGTCAGAACACATAGAACATTTATCTTTGCTGTCTTCTGTGGGCATGATTTGTGGAACCCCAAAACAATTACAATAGTCACATCAAAGATTACTGATCACAGATCACCATGACAGATATAATAATAGTGAAAAAGTTTGAATTATCAAAATGTGACACAGAGTGACACAAAGTGAGCACATGCTGTTGAAATGAAATCAATAGATTTGCTTGACACAAAGTTGTCCCAAACCTTCAATTTGTAAAAAATGCAATATCTGCAAAGCATGATAAAGAGAAGGTAAATGAAGCAGATCACAATAAAAGGAGGTAAGTCTGTACTAGGACCTCCAGCTAGATTTACTGTGAAAAATCAATGACATAATGAATATAAATGCAGTTAGGTCTTTTCCCAGGACTAAATATACAATAAATACAAAATGATGCCATTATATTATCATTATCATTTTATGAAAATCATCTGCTTGAGTTCTGTGTTCTGTATCTCCAAATCTCTTTTGACTAAGTATCCCCTCTCTCTCTCCCCTCTCTGCCTGTCTCTTTTCCCACATTTAGTTCAAGCTAGGTACATACAAAGTGCTCAATAAATGTGTGTTGCTCCAATTAAATAAGAACATCCCCAAGCCTCAAATACCCAAGATATACTGTGCTGGAAGTCAGAAGATTTCAGGAAATTAACTGGATTTTAAGTAAATTTTAATCCTATTGATAATTAAATTAAGACAATTAAACGGTATTCACACCCACATGAACATGGTGTATTCAAAGTTTATTTTCATGGCTGTATAAGAAAAAATTTTAAACTAGATTTCATTTAAAATGTATGCCAATTTACTTGATATTCATATTAGTACAACAACATAGAAACTTATCTGTTCTGGACAGATGACCAAACAGAAGCTTATTTTGAATAAGAGACTTCTCCAAAGCACAGATAATAAATAAGAGAACTAAGCTGATCTCTGAATCTCAGATTCTTGCTTCTGTATCAGACTGCAGCCACTACCTCATTTCCACCATTGCTAGTCAAATATATCCAAGTTTATTTTCTCAGAATTTTGGTATACTTGGTAAATAACTTGAGAAATTGATGTTTGAGAAATATACCTATATTGTTAAGTCTGTTACAGTGAAGTCAATACAGTAATTATATTTCATGTACTATGAGTGTTCATTTTTACCTGAAATAAAAACACAATGTGGGAAAATTGCTAATTTGCTTCTTATTCACCCAAAAGAAAGTCTGCACTTCAAATAGTTATTTTCAGTGTTGTGAAGTATCCCAGCCCTAATGCATATCTCTACAATTCCCAGCTCCCATATTTTTGGCAATTAATATATTGCTAACATGCGAGTAATTTCAGAATGATATTCTTTTTCACCACTCCCCACTCAGAGCCATGAACATCCCCTACATATAAAAATCAGTTACCAAAACAACAGCAACAAAAATTCATCTTAGTCTAGGCATGGTGGCTCATGACTAGCACCTTGGGAGGCCAAGGCAGAAGAATCATGTGAAGCTGGAAGCTTGAGATCAGCTTGAGCAATACAGCAAGACCCCACCTCTACAAAAAAAAGAATAAAAAATAGCCAACCATGGCGGTACTGTGTCTGTAGTCCAAGCTGCTCAGGAAGCTGCAAGAGGAGGCGCACGTGAGCCCAGGAGTTGGAGGCTGCCAGGAGCTATGATCTCACCACTGAACTCCAGACTGGGTGACATAGTGAGACACTATCTCAAAGGGGGGAAAAAAAGCGCATCTTAATTTTTCTATGGGGTTGAAATTCATCCAGTTTTTCCAACATTTCATCGGCTCTTGAGTTGAAAAAGTATGAAAGACAGGAGATCCTTTAAAATATAAAGCAGATTCTCCTTCAATCGTAGTTTGTTACTAAATCCTGAACATCTACTGCTTGATCTCCAGACAATTTCCTTTCATATGTCTCTCTTTGCTGAGAATCACTGAAACCCTGCAGGTGATCATATGCAAAGATTCACACAATTGGTGGCCCCAGGAAAACTCAGCACAATCTCATTACCCTGTTTGGGCATAGAAACTTCATCAGGGAAATCCAGGAAATCATAATAAAAGTCTTCTTATTTTGTAGATATATGATGTTACGGGGATGGCTTAGAACATAATCCCCAAAACTTCGCAAGATATATGGAAAGTAATGATTAGAAGCGCCAACTAAAATATGCCTTCCCACTGATGAGGTCATGACCCTGCGATGAGACAGATACCATTAAAAATATTTTCAATATTTTACCCAAACTGACTCTGAGAGGCTTTGTAACCACTTTAAGTTCAAAGATCTCTATAAAATCCTCAAATATATCTACTCATAGAGTCATTTAATGTAAAATGGAGAAATAAGACATTGCTTGGTATAGTGAGCTGACTTTAGGGCTGGTGATATATTTTGACTTTTGGAGGCTTTTCATCTTAAAGTTCAGTTAGTTCTTTTCCTGAAGCATTTGAAATACATCCAGTCTTTAATACAAAGTGGCCTTTTCAGAGTTGGATTTTTGATTTATTATTATTCATTTACTTAAGCAATTTAAACCTTAAACATCGAATAATTTTAGAATTCATTTTTTTTCCAAACTGGTTTTTCATACTTATAAATAAAAATATAATTATAACTTCAAATTACTAGACAATGATAAGTGCAGGATCTCCTAAACTTGATGCTGTGATGGTAGAAGACAAAGCCAATGGTTATGTGTGTTTAATCACAAGCCATTTGTGGTAATAATGACTTCAGTTTATGTTATTGCTTTTTGTTGTTTTCTAGATATACCTCTGACCTCCAAACTTTGGACCTACAAGCTATATTGTGTATTCTAAGATATATACTATATATCAGATGTGTCATTACTTTACAAATTTATTAAATAAAACAGCCTCCACACACCCTAAAACCTCCTCTCACATTCAACCAGTTTTTCTAATAATTGTTTCATAGTGATATTTTTATAAAATCAAGACAGCACTGATGTTTTCTTATAACAAAAAAAAATGTATCAATGATTTTAATCATGTTTATCATAAAATGTGGTGGAAATGTTTCAATGTTTTATAATAGTAAACATAAATGCATCATTCTGCTAGCATGTCAAACCTTAAACAAGTATTATTAGTATAGATATTTCATTATTTCACTCAGTCTTTTTGTCACTTTAATGACTCTCATTGTGCAAAGAAAAAAGTCAATAATTATTTATTTCTCATTTTAGAATAATTTTGAGATGACAGTTTCAGTTTGTTCTTAAAAATTTTTTCACATGAAACTTGTTTTAAACTTTTGTTGCCTATGAAAATCAGTAAATCATCACTCCATTATTTCTATTTTCTTTTCAGAAACATAACATTAGAAGATATGGTTAAAAGGAGAAAAATTAGCTATTTTTACTGCCTATCATCTATGACTTCCTGCTGCTATTAGAGACATATATATGTAAATTCGTTTTTGAAATATGGTGTAACTCTTCTTGCAGAATTCATAAATTTAGTTATTACTTTTAGAATTGCTGATTTTAAAATGATTATGTAAAATTAACCTCCTGTCTTTTTAGAAAATGGATTTACTTATAATATTATCATTCCAATGGTCATCATAGGTTGATTAAATGCAGAGGAAAACTTTTACCCAGAATAGAGCTATCTTATTTGTGTTTGTGTTTTTGTATGTGAAAGTTTTGATTTAGGATGGATTTCAATCCAGGAATTTTAAAAGTAACTATTAAGCCAATTACAGTAATAATATTGCAATTTTAATTCACAATAATGCCAATGAACGTCAGTCTAGACAGAGCAAACACCTGATGGAGAAAAAGAAAGTTCAGTCTAATACTCAATTACCCATTAACCTCTTCGCTGAAACTCTCTATAGGATGAATAGAGCCTCTTATCTAACATATACCCCATCACCACAGAGGTCTACTCTGCTTTGTAATTGGTCACACAGACATATTTATAATGGATAATGTACAGGGAGTTGAAGAATGATGGCCTGGAAACTAAAATTCCTTTCTAGCAACTGATGGAAAAAAATGAAATTCAAAAATTGATATGCTGCTTCTTTAATAATGAAAAAGATTTTGGACATGGGGCTTCAAATGAAACTAAAATTATGGACCTCATTTAGCTACAAATAATGTTCAGATTAACCATACATTATAGTTTTTGGGTGTCTTGAACATATTTTAAAAATCAACTTATAGTTACTTGGATCTATTACTCTAATTTTCATGAAAACTTGCTGATTTTCTGAAAGAGCTTACTTTTAATGTATTAGTAGGTTAGCTGTAAGAAAAAAAAAGGAAAGTGATGATGGCTTTATTCATTTTACTAAGACTACTATTATCTTGTGGTAGCATAAAATAAAAAATATTTTTATATATCCTGTTTGCTTTGTATGACCTCTAAGATCTTCCCAGTATCTCTGAGAATTAAGAAAAGGTAAGGATTATTATCCCAGCTTTATAGATAAGAAAAGAAAGGCACACAGAGGTCTTATTTATCATCTAAAGTTTCTTAACACTTGGTTCTAAATGAAAAACCAGATCTATTCATTGAAAGATCTCTGTACTTCACACTAAGTCAATGGTTTAGATCATTTTTTTTTCACCGTTGTGAGAGTCGGGCTTCCATCCATTTTCTTTCTTTTTTTTTTTTTTTTTCCAGAATATTAGGGAGGTACAAATGTTTAGGTTACATATATTGCCTTTGCCCCACCCGAGTCAGAGCTGCAAGCGTGTTCATCCCCCAAACAGTGTGCACTGCACCCATTAGGTGTGAATATACCCATCCTCTCCTACCCCCTCCCCCCTTCCCAACACGGGATGAATGTAACTATCATATATGCACATACATGTTGATCAATTAGTACCAATTTGATGGTGAGTACATGCGGTGCTTGTTTTTCCCTTCTTGTGATACTTCAACTTAGTAGAATGGGCTCCAGCTCCATCCAGGATAATATAAGGGGTGCTAGTTCATCATTGTTTTTTGTGGCTGAGTATTTTCCAAGAGCTGCCCAGTGTGCCTTACTTTGCACCCTCGATGGCCTTTGAAGAGTCATGTGACCAAAGCTCGACAAATAAGATGCTTTCACACAGAAATCGGAATCGTAGGTGAATGAGGCAAAGACAAAGGAAGAATTTTGAGTTCTCTCACTTTGGCAGCATCCAGCAGGATCCAGGAGACACGTTGTTGGAGGCCGAAACAATGTGCTCTAGACGGACTGCACCGGCAGCTGCTGCGGCCCCAACTTCCTGCTGCCTTTTGTAGACCCTGAGCATTTTCTGAGCCTTGTTCTCCAGACCTCTAGTACTTTTGAGAGCTAGAATACAAACCAATAATAAATTGTACATCAGCTTAAATTCACTGGACTTGATTTCCGAATTAGGCAACAAAATCTCGACATACCCACGATGAGAGTAAAATGTTTACCACTTCAGGAGCCGTAAGAACAGTGTATTAAGGTATAGGGTAATTGGGTTCCTCTTCTGGAATTTCCACTTTTGTAACTATTAATATGTAAAATTTTGTCAAGTCTTATCCATTCTTTTTCTATAACTTCCACTGCAAAAATAAAAGAATTTGGTTAATGATCTCTAAAATACTTCCAATATCTAACTTTCTATAATTCTTTTACTCTGGAAACAGATAGCCAGAGATAATGTTGTATAGAGGAAGCAGAAATGCAGTGAGGCTTATGAACAATTTAGCCCAACTCACAAATCAGTTCCATCTCTTCTGAGGTTAAGGTGATCTTCCCCTACCCAACCCGTCTATCAAAGGATAAAAGAAACTCTCTCTTAGGATTAATTAATTATGCATCCAAAGGTAATTATACATCTGGAGATGATTATACATCTAGAGACTAGATATTTTTATATATAATGTTAAACATTCAAATAAAATATGTTTAGAGTCTTTAAAAAATCGAATAAATTGAATGAAAACCTAAAAGGGAGAAAAAGTCTGCAATTGAAAATAACTCAATAGCTGAGTTTAAGTATAGATTTGACAATGCAGAAAGAAAGGTTAGTAAGTTGATAAATAGGTGAGTAGAAATACACACCCTAAAGAATGGAGAGAAAAAGTAGTGAAATGTATAAAAACCATTTGGGACAAAGTGAAAATGGCCTAAACTGCATTAAAAAAAAAATAAATGTTGAGAGAGAATAAGGAAGAAGTAATGAATCAGAATTTCCCAAAACTGAGAGATAAGTATTCAGGAAGTACTACAAAAGTCAAAAGGATATATACAAAGAAAACCATACCTAAGTACACAGTGAAATGGCTGAAAACCTCACTAAGATAAAATATTGAAGACACACCGACATAGAAATACTCACATGCAAATACATTTCTTTAGAAAGACTATCTCACTCATTTGTATTTACTGAAATGAGTTGAAAACATATGTCCACACAAGCACCTACACATGGATATGGATAGTTTACAGCAGTTTTAGTTATAATTGCCCAAACTTAAAAGCAACCAATATGCCCTTCAGAAGGTGAATGGATAAATAAACTGTGGTACATCCAGACATTGGGACAGTATTCATTACTAAAAAACAATAAGCTATCAAGCCAGGAAAAGACATGGAGAAATGTTAAATATATATTACTATTAATAAGTGAAAGAAGCCAATTTGAAAAGGCTACATACTGTATAATCCCACTAAGTAATATTCTGGAAAAGGCAAAACTATGGAGACAGTGGAAATATCAGTGGTTGCTAGGAGCTGGTGGGGAGGGAAAGGTGTACATAGGAGAAAACACAGAGGATTTTTAGAGCAGTGAAACTATTCTGTATGATAAAATAATGTTGGATACATGTTATATCTTAAAACAACAACTAAAAAAGATAATATGACTCTCAACAGAAACAGTGGAATTCAGAAGACAATTGCATGACATCTTTAAAGTGCTGAAAAACAATTGCTAGCAATTTTTTTCTAGGAAAATATTCTATAGAATGATGACAAAATAAAGGCATTTCCAGATAAATAAAAACTGGTATAAATTGTCACCCACAAATCTAATGTAACAGAAATATTTAAGGGTTTTTCAGGCAAAGTAAAATGACTCTAGCCAAAAACATGAAAACGTAAAAATAAATAGCAATAGAATGCAAAAGTAAAAGATTAATATGTAGATGAGTATAAATGAATATTGACTATGATAATAATGTCTCTAAAAATGAAATAAATATATGTAGAATTAAAATGACTACAATAAAAAAAAGGCAGAGAGACTTATAACAAATGGACTAATTTGTTATAAGTTCCTAGAGTTGTCTAGAAAGGGCTAAAACTATTAATTTATATTAGTGCAAAATATGCCAAGGATACATGTGGCAATTGCTAGGGTAACCTCTAAAAACAACAATGTAAGCCTAACAAGCTAATCGCAAGGAATGGTGAAATAACAAGAACAACAGATAAAAACTCTGTTAATTCAAAACAACATGAGAAAGAAGAGAATAAGGAACATAATACAAGTGAAACAGGAAACAAAAAGAAAGATGGTAGGTCAAAACCCAATATTTCATCATTACATTGAAAGTGAAATGATGAACTAACGTAATTAAAAGATTGTCAGATGCAATTAGAAAAACATTATATGTCCCTTACAAGAGTCTATTTATATGACAGAAAGGTTAACAGAAAAAAAATGAACAGGAAATAAAAAATCACAATAATGTCAAAGGAGTTAGAGCCACGCAAATGGCAATGTCTTTACTATATTGTCATGGGGGTTCCTTGACGTCCCAACATGAACTAGTCTGACATTCTGGGGAATGGGGGAGTCGGGGAGGAACTCATATCATACTTCTCCTAGATGGGAAAGAATCTAGTCCTGCCAAGGAGAATCAGTTGGGAAGAAGAGGTCCAGCCTCCTATAACCCCTCACTCACTCCATTTGTCTGGGCAAAAGGAAAGAAGTCACATAGCTCACTCGTTGTTTCTCTCTGCTTTTTTCCAAGGACTTAACAGTATGTAGTTCTGCAGTGAGGATGAAGAGTGGAGAAAGTAGTGATTAGAAAACACATCAGCCCACTTATTCAAGTTCAGTCCTTAATTAGTTTTATCCCTAATGAAATCCATGCATTGATCTCTATCTATATGATTCTCATGACTTATTTCAAAACTCTGAATTGATTTGGGAGACCGATCAATTAGTAATCTCTAGCCCCCAATAATAAGATGGTGTGAAAGTTCTTGGGAAAATATCTCTATTTTTCATTTTGATTTCAGTTCCTCAAACACACACACAGATGCACACACTAAACGTAGATTTTTGTTAATACAAATGAAATAAAATTAAGTTACTATCAAGACAACTTTAAGAAAGGAGAACAGAAGTTCCAGAAGGGCAGCTTAAACAGTGTGTCTATCAACTCTGGGAGGGACTTTTCCCTGCATCCCTTAACATCCTTTAGAGGATTATCCGAGGGAGAATTTTATGGTGCGGATTGCATGACTGTCAGTAAGAGTTTGTGGAGGCACAACCTCTGATTGATTAACTGCTACCAATTTGTCTTTAACTGTCCATGCTAGTGAAAGATGAACAAATATATGGCTCTGGTTTCAGAATATAGGAATATATTACTGCCTTACCCACTCACTCATCAACTGGTCTAAGATTAAATAAGAACATGGAAAATAGTTTCTAAGAAAATTCCTAACCTTTGGAAAATATGTAAAGTTTTCTTCTTTAAATAAATTATACCTAACAGAAACCATTTATAGTTTTATTAGTCATAGCACTTCTGACATTCTTTCTCCAAATTTCTTCATATTTTTCTATTATTGAGATTATTAATGTTCAGTAATCCTTTAGAGTTTCTGCCCTACTTAATTACAGTTAGTCTTTCTTTTTAATGTTACAGCTTTTTTAAAAAAATCTTATTACTTCTTATTATCACCAATGTTTCATATTTAATGATGTACACAGAATCACCTTTATACTTTTACTTTTTGATACCTTAGACTTAATGATATACAATTGTTTGATATTTCTTTTTGCAGAGATGTGTCACTGTTCTGATTTAGAGCTATTTTGAACTAGCTTTCATCTTTTAGCATCTAAATGATCTAAGTCTTCATGTATCTTGCTGTATTTTTCTTTATTATTTACTTCTCCTCCCACATTAATGTCATCTGTTGAAGCTTCTGTTGCTTTTTTAAACTTCTGCTCTTTGTTTTAAAATTTTCAAGTCAATCTTAGACATTTTTATGACTCCCACACCCTAAGTATTGTTTTACATCTCACCTGAAAAACTTTAAGAACAATTTTACAGCCTGCTTTGAAACTCTTAAAACTACAGAAGTACATTTTAGACAGTATGAGTTGAAGAAGACTGTAGAAAGAAATTTACATTTTTGTTTTTTAATAAATTATACCTAATGGGAACCATTTATGGTTTTATTGGTAGTAGCACTTGTGACATTCTTTCTCTTAGTTTCTCTGTATTCCCTCATTTTCTGAATTCCAGCCTTACCGATCTTCTTCCAGTTCTTCAAATGTCCCATATTTCCTTTCTCCACATGCTTTGCCCTTTGCCATTGAAGCTCGTACACGCTGTCAACCCTCTCAGTAAAAGGGTTGACCATTTAAGTACTATACATCCTGTAGGTCTCATGTCAAATATGTAATCAAGAAGTTCTTTCTTGACTTCCTGTTTACATTCCTTCACAGATTCTTGCACTGTTTCTTTACAGCATTTATGACAATTTGTCATGACAAACACAATCAAGTATGTAATCGCTCCCCCCTTCAAGATACTATAACAATATGTGGACAGGCCTGTGTGTCAGGTTCGTGCCATCCTATAATGCTGTCCTTAACACATGGCAGTTTCTCAATTTCTGCTGTTGAATAAAAGAACATACACAAAAATGATTCATTATTGGCCCCGCATTATGTGCAAGAGATTACACCAAGTACTTTATGTATTTCAGTGTATTCTCAAGAGAGTATTATGAGAGATATTATTAGTCACTTTTTATAAAAAGAGAAAATGTCTCAAAGAGGTCAGCCAAGTTCCCCACATTCACTGAAAAAAAAATAAGTAGACCTTATTTTACCTGATGAATTTCTGAGATAATGCACGTGTCTACCACAAAAAGAAGTAACATTCAAGTTCTCTAGCTAAGATTCTGAGTGCCCAAGAGTGCTGCCCAAACTTTGTGTTAGAGAAGTCTCTGGCCAGTACATACAGGCATGATGAAGTGGAGCTCACTAGATTCAGATTATGGACTTTTGATCATAGCACCACTTTTGCATGGAGTGAGATAAAATCACAGGAAGCCTCAAAATGCAAGGGTTTTCTATTAGTTTTCTATTGTTATGTAACAAATTACCATATATCAGAAGCTTAAAACACCCCCATTTAGTAACTCACCAATCTGTGAGTCAGAAGTCTGGAGGGCTTGGCTGGGTTCTCTGTTTTAGGGTCTCATGAGGCCAAAGTTATTCACTGGGTGGGATTCTTATCTGGAGTATCTGGGGAATAATATATGTCCAAGGTCCTTCCATTTGTCAGCATATTCAATTCTTGAAGCTGTAGGTCTGAAGTCTCTATTTTCTTGGTGGTTGTCATCTGTGGGCTAGTCTTAGCTTCTAAAAGTTATCTGCATTGTTGCACATGTGGCTTCCCCTTCTGTCTTCAAATCAGCAGGTGTGCATTTAAGCCTTCTACTTTAAATCTCTCTGACTTTCCCTTTGGCCATGAGCCAAAGAAAACTCTCTTCTCTTAAAGGGCTCATGTAATTAGTTGTACCCCTATACTGTAACCAGCTCCATGAATAAATTTCAATGGCACCTATGTGTTTTGTATAAACTTTTCCCTCTCATTGTTTGAGATTCTCAGGTCAGTGGGGCTTAATAACCTGTGTTGTTTCTCAGAAATGACAGAATTTCTGGAAGACAAACGGTTAGACGTTCTGAAGGCTCCTGGGCAGACTTCCTGACACCAAGACTCATCATCCCCCACAACCTGCCCCCAATGCACATGGCCCCTTGTAATTCCACCTTGACCTGCCCCAGTGCACTGTGGCCTCTTCTTAAAAAGCCCATGATCTATTTTAGAGAAAGGATTTGAGACCTGATTCCCAGTTCTCTAGACAGACGTCTCTCAGAATAAATAAATTCCTTTCTTCCTTGGCAATCCTTGGTGTCTCAATAATTGAATCTTTGCATGGAAAGCAACTGGAAGGACTTAGGCTGAAACCCTCTTGTGGTTTCTATAACACTACTTTCCATTTTGATAAACTCAAAGTACTAACTAATAACTTTAATTATATCTGCAAAATTCCTTTTTCCGTGCAAACTGACATAATCAGAAGAATGGTATCTCATGATATTCACAGTCTAGGGATTAAGGAAGGTAATGTTGGGAGACCACAGGTCTCTTATGCAAAAACTCATATTGAGAAATCCTTGCTCTTGTTTGTTGAGGTTCTGTGAGATACTAAGTTACATTGGTAAGCCACTGTGATTACTGTTTTGTTATACACACACTTATTCTTATTTCACTGCGGCCCCTGTGCATAAAGAAAATTGGGAGGGCTATTTGTTTTAGACCTTTCATGTAGATCTCTCCACAAACAGAAGGTAATAATGAGGCTTGAGAAATTAACTTGGCCCTTAGTATCATGTTTGGTTCTTATGAGTGTCAGGGCTCTCTCAGGGCTCTACTTTTTTTGAAAATAATAAAATTTAGTCTAGAGTGATAAAAAGTTGGAAATGTTACATATTTGGCTTTTTCTCTCCTAATACACTTACATGACTTTGAATAAAACTGTCAATTTATCTAGGTTGTTTAAGTGTACTGTTTTGCAAATACTCTCAATACTTGCTTGTTGATGTGTGAATTTGATCATGATTTTCTCCAAACATATCTTAGTGTAGGTTCCATGAGCTGAAGATAAGCTCTAAATGAGAACTACTATGTGAAAGGATGGCCTTGCTAATAAACTAACAGAGAAAGATAAACTATCACAAAGAAAGTAAGAGAAATAAATTCACAGCACATAATTTCCCCTTTGAAGAAACAACTCACAACACAACTGCCCTTTGTTTTGTTTGATTAAACACCTGGGACTCAACTCATTGTCTTTAAGATTAACTCATGATCTTTAAGAGTTCATTTTCATGGCCTTGAAGAGCCCTAAGTGTACAACAGGGGTTTGAGTTCCCCTGCTCCAGCTTTCCCCAGGCCACATTTCAAGGACTCTGATAAGCTGGCCTCACAGAAAAGAGGAAAAAAAAGAAAGATAAAAACAGACACAGCAGCTTTACAGCCATTTTTGCTATCGGTTGACAACATTCACTTTTTTCTCTTTGCCCCTAAGTAAAAACTCCAAACACCTTACCTTCTCTGCACTGTCATTTCTCCCTTCTTTCTTTTATGCCATGCCCTTCCCACCTTTGGGAAGCAAAATAAACTTTCTTTCTTTAAAACTATTCTAATCTTTGTGTGAGAATCCTTTCTCCAACCCACAACGTGATTCCCTACTCTGACACTGTGATCAAATTATGAAAAAAACAAAAGATAGCCATAATTATTAACATCACTATTTTACAATTGCTGAAAAACTGAGTTGTAAATGGTTAATCATTTGCCTAAGATTTCGCAGCAGGTAAGTTGTAGATTTTGGCCTTATTGGGCAGTCTGGCATCTGAACATTCTACTCCTAACCAAATTTCCATGTTGCTTGTAAATAATCGAGAAAATTTTAGATAAAAAATAAAAATAAAATTTTATTGTACAAAACTCTTTTTTTCTGTGGTAATTCAAGATTCACTAAATATAAGAAAATAATTGATGGTAATTCACTTATTAGTAAAATGTGAAAATAAAAGTGAAACCTAAGTTAGTTCCCACTCCAAATGTTATAATCAATTAATAAAACTCTCAATGTCAAGCTCTGTAATGTGAAATTTATCAACTCTCTTAGCTGCAAGAATAAAGAACAAAAGGCACCCTGACATAAACAGAGGGAGTCCATGGGATGGTGAGCACTGTAATTTCCTGGCATGCATCCCTTGAGTATAGAAGGTTATGTATGTCCCTCATATTAGAGAAATAGTGTATAAATAATGCTGCACAAATTTAAAATTAGAAAGAGTTCATGTATTTGTGAAGTTTAAGTGATTCTAAAAGTAGTAAAAAGGACTGTTCCATAATAAGACTATGAAATTTTGTTATCCACATAGAATTTTAGAACTTCATGAAAACATTGAGATTGTGTGATTAAAAATGCACATATTCTAGCAATGAAGAAACTGAGAGTTAGGGAGGTAACCTAGGTAATTTTTAGCAAGACTCAGTGGCAGATCTCAAATGAGAAACTACTAAAACATCTCAAACATTTATTTCATTACAGCAAAACACTTCCCTTGATTTTACAACAGTGACATTTGTCCAAATTAACCAAATAGAAATCGTTGCTCAATGTCTAGTTTGAAGACTGTATAAATAGGAATTATCTCAACCAGTTTGTAAAAATGCAGAATCTTAGCCTTTACTTGTTACGTACTGAATAAGAAATTCTGGAATTGTTACCATAATAAACCTTTTTGTAATCTTTTTAGGTAAAGTTCAAACACTACTGCTTTTTGAAAAATAGATCATTTACTTGTTTACTCATTGCAGTGCATTCCAGTTTTAGACTTCTGCTAATGTCATCACAGTAAATGATTAAAGGCTTCACTATTTCACTTATGGCTTTTTGCTTTAATTGTTTACTCTGACTTCTGGCAGCTCAGCTGTCTCTCCTAGCTCAGTTGAACTCGGAAAGTATAAATTCATATTCTTCACCTGTTTAAGGAATTATCTTCTTCAGCTTTGGTAATTGCTATTACCTGAATACTTCTGTTCTCCCAAAATTCATACTTTGAAACCTAATCCCCAATGTAATAGTGTTTAGAGGTGAGTCTTTGAGAAGTCCTGAGGGGCTCTGCCCTCCTGGATGGGATTAGTACCCTTATAAAAGAGACGCCAGAGACGTCTCTTCCTCCTTCCTGAATGTGAGGGCACAGGAAGAAGACAGCCATTGGAGAAGTAAGCAGTGGGCCCTCATTAGACAACAAATATGCTAGTGACTTTATCTTGGACTTCTCAGCCTACTGGACTAAAAGAAAGAAATTTCTGTTGTTTATAAGCCACTCAGTCTATGATATTCTGTTACAGCGGCCTGAATTGACTTAAGACAATAATAAACACTAATTTTGTATTTCTATTTCTATGAAAGACACTATTCTGTGCATATAGGATATATTTAATACTAATAGCTAGCCTGTATGATATATATGGAGCACATGTCTCTGACTCTTTGAGTAAATTTCACCATACCCATTTGCTGCTAATTCACCATGGACTCTTTGCTAATAATATTTAGCACATCCAAGTACTGCACATAAAAATTGACATCTAATGTTTGCTTACCAGCACTTCCAGTTTCAGCTCCAAAATGTAGAGTTTAGAAATTGTCACTTCCATTTGTTATGAGCTGAATTGTGTCCCCTCAAAATTCATATGTTAAAGATCTAACCCCCTATACCTCAAAAGGGGGCTGTGGTTGGAAATAAGGTCTGTAAAGAGGTAATTAAATACAATAAGGTCACCAGGGTAGGCCCTAAACCAATATGACTGACACCTATATAAGGAGAGGAGACTAGGCCACAGATGTACACAGAGGGAAGACCATGTAAAGACACAATGAGAACAAGAGGACAGCCGTCTACAAGACAAGGAGAAATGCCTCAGAAGAAAAAAGCCTACTGACACCTTGATCTCAGACTACCATCTTCCAATACTGTGCAAAGTAAATTTTTGCTGTTTAAGCCACTCAGTCAGTGGCACTTTGTTATGGCAATTCTAGCAAACACCATCATTACAACAAGAAAAAGATGGACAGACTGAAAATCAATGCCTTTTCTTGGAAACTATTAATAAACTGAGATCATACAGCAAATTGTAACCTGAAATCTGGAGAGACAGAGTAGTCCAGAGAGTCATAGCTGAGATTTGCTTATGTGGAGCAGAAAGTATTAGAGCCATAAACTAGTAGACACATTGAAATGGAAATTTTGACAAATTGCTGGAGGCTTCAGGTAACCTAGAGTGACAATGAGAAATCCCTTTAGTCAACTATCATAGTCCCCTCTGCCCCTGCTAACACACACACTTTCCTGAACATTTCCTCCAGGAACTGCCCAGATTTTAATTGTGGGCTGTGCGTAATGACTCCCTTCCAAAGAGTAGACTATGAAAAGGAGCACAAAAGAATACTTTTACAATAGAGAAACCTACAAAACCATCACATCCAGATGATTAACATCAACATGTTTAAAGTATGTAGCTTTGACATGCCTAGGAACAATGACACTCTATCTCTGTGGTTTTCTCCCAAAATCCACAACCTGGGTCTAATGATGAGGAAAGATATCATACAAATCTCAACTGGGGCACTTCCTATAGAATACCTGATTAGTAATCCTCAAACTATCAACATCACCAAAAGCGAAGTCAAGTCTGAAAAAGTGTCACAGCCAAGAGGAGCCTAAAGAGATACTATGACTAACTGTAATGTGATATGCTTAATGCTTAATGCTATTCTGGAACAGAAAAAAGGCATTAAGGGAAACATTAAGAAAATATGAGCAAAAGCAATAAATTTCCTTCACTGCTTCCCTCTATTTATCCCCACTATTAACAACAGTCTTTTGTGTATCTTTTCATTATTTTCATATGAGGACTCATATCTATGCCTTTTTAAAATATTTAACAAATCAGAAACATTCTTCAATTTACTCAATAATTAAATATAATACATTTATTCACTTAAATACTACTTATTTTACTAGTTATTAAGTATTGACATGATAAAGAATATTTCTTCTTCATTTTTACAAAGTTAACTCTTACAACATTTGGCATTTAGTAAGCAGTCAGTAAATATTTATTAAAAGAGTAAATGGATAATCTGCATTTCTTGAGGCATCACCTATCC
Organism: Eulemur rufifrons; assembly: GCF_041146395.1. Lineage (NCBI taxonomy): Eukaryota > Metazoa > Chordata > Mammalia > Primates > Lemuridae > Eulemur > Eulemur rufifrons. Next base: position 17,882,160 of record NC_091001.1, read on the forward strand.
ACTAATCTTTTAATGAGAGTTGTGAGAGATGGTACCTTATTTGGGAGCTGAAAAAGGTACATTAGAATTTTCAAAACAAGAAGAGAGCATTCATGTGCATTTGTTAGGCTGTTTGGTATATTTGGAATGCCCATAGAGTTCAATATGTGGAAAAATAAGAATGAGATAAATGAACTACAGAGCAAATGAGAACTCTGAGCCAGTTGGCTCATTTTTTCAATTTTGCATTATATTCTGTATAACACATTTAAAGCTATATACAGAAAACTACATGCAGAGAAAGAAAATACAGATTTTTAGAACAGTATTTAGGTATAGCCTTCTATATTTTTGAAAAATCTAGGTGGAAAGTAGTTAGAACCTTCTAATTTTGTGAAAAATGCAAATTTAGCATTCTTATTACATGTCTACATTTTCCCAGTGCACTCATATCCATACAGTTTTCTCTAACTTTAATGGTATGAGTATGCTCTGCCTGTTATATAGAATATAAACAGAGACAAAATTCAGCACCTACTTCATATTCCTCAAAACGCTAACACCTACACTGTATAGGAACATATGGAAGAATTTAAAGAAGTAGCATAGGGAGATAGGTTTACTTGATATCTCTGAAAATATCTTGAAATATGAACTAGAGTCATCATGATTCTTAAAATGTACCTTGGCTTTTATTCAGTGTGTTGAGTGTGTTGAGTGGGAAGGAGAATGGTAGTTCTCATATCAACTTCTTTCAGTTTCTCTCAATTTTGCTGGATCTCTCTTCCAACCAATTAAAGCTTCTATTTGAGTAAAACATGCTTTCTCTTGTGTGCAGAGCAGCCGCAAATGTTTCCCTTTCAACTATGCCCCAGTCAACATAGTCCTTGAGGCTCTGTCCCCTAAACTAATGACCTATTAAGGCATTATTATTATTTTTTTTATTTCAGCTTATTATGGGGGGTAAAAAAGTTCAGGTTACATACGTTGCCCATGTACCGCCTATTCCCCCAAGTCAGGTATTATTTTTTTTTCAAATAAAAAGAGTTCTCTAATTAGGGGGACTGTGCCAGTTGTTAAAATAATTATAAAACAATAAAACTGTCACTGGATTATTATAGTAAAATGATCAAGGTGTCAGGTATTATTAATTCAAGAAGTAAATAGGGACACTCTAACTATAATAAAATATTATTAAAAAGTGCTCTAGTTGCATCTTGTTCCATTTGAGAGAGGTACAATCAAAAATGGGAAATTTAAAAGTAAACCAATAAGGGTAGGTGAAATAAGATGACCAAAGAGAAATCTTCAGCAATCATCTCTCTGCACAAACACAAGATTCAGCAACTATTCCTCTAAGAATGCACCTTCAGAGGAATCAAAAATCAGGTAAGCAGTCACAGTACCTGGTTTTAATATTACATCTGGGAAGGAGGCACCAAAGAGGGCAGAAAAGACAGTCTCTCATCGCCTAGGCCACACCCATCCCGCAGCATCAGCATCACGCTAGCACTCCTGCTGAAGAGAGGATCTGTCTTCCCAGGGGAGTGAGAGTGAGGAGACTGTGGCACTTTGCATCGGAACTCAGGGTCGTCCTATCACAGGGGAACACAGCACAGGGCAGAATTCTGTCAGTGTCCACAGAGGGAGCATTTAGACTGGCTTCACCAGATGAAAATCTTCTGCCCCAGCAATATAAACCTGAGCTCAGGCTAGGCCCCCCACTGGCTGAAAAAAAAGTGACCTGGAGCCTGGAATAAATGTTTAAGGCAGTCAGGCCACAAAGACTGAAGTCCCTGGGCAAATTCTAGGGCTGTGCTGACTTTGAGCCTGTGGACTTGGATTTGAGGTACATGTGACCCAGTGAGATACCCCTGGTGGCAGCCAAGCCAGTGCCTGTGTCACAGCTCCCTCAACTCCAGGAAGTGCAGCTCAAGTAGAGTTTTCTTCTACTTGGGGAAAGGAAAGGGAAGAGTTCAGAAGACTTTGTTTTGCAACTTGGGTACCAGCTCAGCCACTGTAAAATGGAGTACTAAGCAGACTCCTGAACCCCTGAACCCAGGCCATAGTTCCTGAATGGCATTTCTAGACCCACCCTGGGCCAGAAGGAAACATGCAGCCTCGAAGGGAAAGGCCTACTCCTGGCAGGATTCACTACCTACTGACTAAAAGCCCTAGGGCTTTTAATAAACATCAGAAATAGCTAGGCAGCAGTGATCATGGGATTCGAGTGAGACTGAGATGGTTTCAGGTGTGACCTGGTGCAGTTCCAGCTATGGTGGCCACAAAGGAGTGCCTATGTTACTCCTCCCCAGCTCCGGCAGCCCAGTACAGAGAGTGATGGAAGAAAGTGAGGGACTTTGCCTGGTAATACAGTGAACTGTCCAGCATCTTACCCAACCACATCAAGGCAGTACCACCAGGAGTCTGCAAGAATCACAGCATTACTGGGTTTGGGGCACCTCCAGTGCTGATATGATTGAAGTCACAAATAATTTGATAACAGCACTCAAATCCCTTTGAACACCTAGAAATCATTCTCAAGAAGAATGGGTTCAAAAAAGCCCAGATTTTGGAGATTGGAATAAATACTGAACTACTCAATGCCCAGACATTGAGGAACATCCACAAACATCAAGAACATCCAGGAAAACACGACCTCATGAAACTACATAAAAAAGGCACCAGTGAACAATACTGGAGTGATGGAGATATGTCATTTTTCAGAAAAAGAATTCAAAAGAACTGTTCTGAAGAAGATGAATGAACTTCAAGACAATACAGAGAAGGAATTCAGAAGCCTATCAGAGAAATGAACAAAGAGATTGAAATAATAAAAAAAAATCAAGCATAAATTCTGGAGCTGAAAAATTCAATTGACAAAATGAAAAATGAATCATAGTCTCTCAAAAACAAAATTGATCAAGCAGAGGAAAGAATTAGTAAGCTTGAAGGCAGGCTGAAAATGTCTAGTTAAAAGAGAAAAAAATTGAAAAAAAAGGAAGAAACCTACAAGATCTAGAAAATAGCCTCAAAAGGGCAAATCTAAGAGTTATTGGCCTTAAAGAGGAGGTAAAGAGAGAGACTGGGGTAGAAAGTTTATTCAAAGAAATAATAATCCAAACCTAAAGAAAGATATCAATATTTAGATGAAAGAAGGTCACAGAACACAAAGCAGATTAAACCCAAATAAGATTACATCAAGGCATTTAATAATCAAGTTCCCAAAGGTCATGGATAAAGAAAAGATCCTAAGGGAAGCAAGAAAAAGAAAATAAGTTATAAAAGAGCTCCGATATGTCTGGCAGCAAACTTCTCACTGGAAACCTTACAGGCCAGGAGAGAGTGGCATGACATATTCAAAGTGTTGAAGGGAAAACCTTAACCCTAGGATATTATATCCTCTAAATATGTCCTTCACACATGAAGGAGAAATAAGGAATTTTCCATATAAACAAAAGCTGAGGGATTTCATCAACACCAGACCTGTCCTACAAGAAATGTTAAAAGGAGTTCTTCAATCTGAAAGAAAAGGACATTAATTAACAATAAGAAATCATCTGAAGGTATAAAACTCACTGTTAACAGTAGGTGTACAAATAAAGAATACTCTATTGCTGTAAATTATGGTGTACAAACCAATTATATCTTGAGTAGAAAGACTAAAAGACAAACCTAACAAAAATAACTATAACTACTTTTTGAGAAATAGTATAAAAAGATATGGATGGAAACAACAGAAAGTAAAAAGGTGGGGGTTTGGAGTTAAAGACTATAATTTCTGTTAGATTTTTCTCTGCTTGTTCATTTGTTTGTAAGCAGAGTTGTCATATGTTTAACATAATTGTTTATAAAATGTTTTTGCAAGCCTCATGGTAACCTCAAATCAAAAAGCCCACAACAAATAAACAAAAAATGAAAAATAAGAAATTAAAACACACTACCAGAGAAATTTTTTTTTTTTTTTTTTTTTTGTTTGTTTTTCAGCTCATCAAGGGGGTACAAAAGATCAGGCTATATACATTGCCCATGCCTCCTCATCCCCCCGAGTCTGAGCTTTAGTTGTGTCCATTTCCTAGACAGTGCACATCACTCTCATCATGTAGGTGTGCACTCCTCCCCTCCCCCCACCCCATCCCCCCCCCCCCCCCCGAGAGAACTTCAAACGTGTCCATTCCCCAGGCAGTGCGCATCGCACTCATCAAGTAGGTATACACTCATCCCTTCCACCCAGCCCCGACCTCTGTCCAATACCCAATTGGTGTGAATCCCAAATGTGCTCTCAGGGAAACCAGTTTGCTGGTGAGTACATGTGGTGCTTGTTTTTCCATTCTTGGGATACTTCACTTAATAGAATGGGTTCCAGCTCACTCCAGGAGAACCAAAGAGATGCCATATCGCCATCATTTCTAATAGCTGAGTAATATTCCATGGTATACATATACCACATTTTGCTAATCCATTCATGAATCGATGGGCATTTGGGTTGTTTCCACATTTTTGCGATTGTGAATTGTGCTGCTATACACATTCGGGTGCAGGTGTCTTTTTTATAGAATGACTTTTGTTCTTCTGGGTAGATGCCCAGTAATGGGATTGCTGGATCGAATGGTAGGTCTACTTGAATCTGTTTAAGGTATCTCCACATTGCTTTCCACAGGGGCTGCACTAGTTTACAGTCCCACCAGCAGTGTATGAGAGTACCTGTCTCTCCACACCCAGAGAAAATTATTTTTAACAAAGGAAGATAGGAAGGAAGGGATAGGAAGATAGGATGGAAAAAAGAAAGAGAGGGTCACAAAATAACCAGAAATCAAATATTAATAATAATATGGCAGTAGTAAATCCTGACCTATCAATAATAACATTGAATGTGAATGGGCTAAACTCTCCAATCAAAAGCCATAGAGTGGTTGAATAGATTAAAAAACAAACACACACACACACACACACACACACACAAAGAGCCAATTATATGTTGTCTGCGAGAAACACACTTCACCTACAGAGACACAGATAGACTGAAAATAAAGAGACTGAAAAAGATATTCTCTGCAAATGGAAACCAAAGTCTAGCAAGAGTAGCTATACTTCTATGAGATCAAATAGGTTTCAAAACAAAAACTATAAAAAGAGACAAAGAAGATCATTATATAATGATAAAGGGGTCAATTCAGCAAGAGTATATAATAATCCTAAATATATATTCATCTGACACCAGAGGACCCAGATACATAAAACAAATATTAGCAGAGATAAAGAGAGAAAAAGAGACCCCAATAAAATAATTGTTGAAGATCTCAACATTCCACTTTCAGCATTGTACAGGTCATCCAGACAGAATATCAACAAGGAAACATTAGATTGAACCTGCACTATAGATCAAATAGACCTAATAGTTATATTCACGTTTCATCCAATAGCTGCCGAATACATGCTCTTCTCCTCAGCTCATGGATCATTCTCAAGGACAGAACATATGTTAGGCCACAATATAAGTCTTAAAAAATTCAAAAAAAATGAAATCATAACAAGTATTTTCTGTGACTACGTGGAATAAAACTAGAAATCAACAGTAAGAAAAACATTCAAAAATATACAAACACATGGAAATTAAACAGTATGCTCCAGAATGATCAGTGGTTCAATGAAGAAATTAAGAAGAAAATTTAAAAATTTCTCAAAACAAATGAAAATGAAAGCCCAACATATTAAACCTATGGGATACAGGAAAAGGGATAACAAGAGGAAAGTTTATAGCAATATGTGCCTACATCAAAAAAGTAGGAAAGCTTCAAATAAACAATCTAATGATGCATCTCAAAAAACTAGAAAAATAAGAGTGAACCAAACCCAAATCAGCAAAAGAAATGAAATAGTAAAGATCAGATCAAAAATAAATGAAATTGAAACCAAAAATAAGAAAGAAAGACAAAATATCAATGAAATGAAAAGTTGGTTTTTGGAAAAGATAAGCAAAATTGACACACCTGTAGCCAGGCTGAATAAAAAAACAAGAGAGAAAAAACCCAAATAAATAAAATCAGAAATAAAGAAGGAAACATTACAACTGATACTGCAGAAACCCAAAGGATCATTACAGACTACTATGAGCAACTATATGCCAATAAATTGGAAAACCTAGAAGAAATAAATTCCTAGACACATACAACCTACCAAGATTGAACTAGGATGAAATCCCAAACCCGAATAAACCACTAACAAGTAAAGAGACAAAAGTGGTAATAAAAAGTCTCCCATCAAAGAAAAGCCCAGGACTTGATGGCTTCACTGCTGAATTCTAGCAATTCAAAGAACTACTATCAATCCGACTTAAACTACTTCAAAAAAATCAAGGAGGAAGGAATACTCCCAAACTCATTCTATGAGGCCTGTATCACCCTGATACCAAAAAAAAAAGGAAAGAGAACTATAGGTCAATATCTCTGATGAACTTATTCCAAAAATTCTTAACAACATACTAGCAAACTGAATTCACAACATGTTAAAGAGATTATTCATCATGATCAAGTGGGATTCATCTCAGGGATACAAGTATTGTTCAACATACGCAAATCAACCAATGTGATACATCATATCAACAGAACAAAGGACAAAATCCATATGATCATTTCAATTGATGCTGAAAAAACATTCAATTAAATTCAACATCCTTTTATGATAAACATTCCCAAAATACTGGGTATAGAAGGAAGATAACTCAAAATGACAAAAGCCATATATGACAGACCCACAGATAGTATTATACTGAATAGGGAAAAACTGTAAGCCTTTCCTCTAAGATATGGAGCAAGACAAGGATGCTCCCTTCAATTCTTGTTATTCAATATAGTAATGGAAGTTCCAGCTAGAGCAATCAGACAAGACAAAGAAATAAAGGGCATCCAAATTGAAAAGGAAGAATTAAAATTATCCTTGTTTGTAGATGATGGTATGACATTATATCTAGAGAAACTTAAATACTCCATAAAAAATTACTAGAACTGATAAACAAATTCAGTAAAGTTGCAGGATACAATATCAATATACAAAAATCAGTGGCATATCTATATGCCAACAGCAAACAATCTTAAAAGGAAGTCAAGAAAATAATCCCATTTACAATAGCTACAAATAAAATAGAATACCTAGGAATAACTTAATGATGGAAATGAAAGATTCCTACAATGAAAACTATAAAATATTGATGAAAGAAATTGAAGAGGACACAAAAAAATGGAAAGATATTCCATGCTCATGGATTGGAAGAATCAATATTCTTAAAATGTCTATACTAAAAGCAATCTACAGATCCAACACAATCCCCATCAAAATACCAATGACATTCTTTACGGAAATAGAAAAAATAATCCCAAAATTTACATGGAACCACAAAAGACCCAGAAAAGTCAAAGCCATCTTCAGTGAAATAACAAAACTGAGTCACATTACTTGACTTCAAGATATACTATAGGTCTGTAGTAACTAAAACAGCATGGTATTGGCATGAAAATAGGCACATAGAATAGAACAAAATGGAACAGGATAAATCTGTCTCTAGTGAACTTATCTTTGACAGGGATTTCAAGAGTATACATTGGGGAAAGGAAAGTCTCTTCAATAAATGGTGCTGGGAAAACTCAATACCCATATAAAGAAAAATGCAACTCGACCCTTATTTCTTGCCATATACAAAATTTAAACCAAAATACAAAATCAATACACACAAATCAGAGGCATTCATATATGCCAATAACAGTCAAATGGAGAGCCAAATTAAGGACTCACTATCCTTCAAAATAGCAACAAAGAAAATAAAATACCTAGGAATATATTTAACTAAAGAGGTAAAGAACCTCTATAGGGAGAACTACGAAACACTGAGGAAGGAAATTGCAGAACATGTAAATAGGAGGAAAACCATACCATGCTCATGGATCAGAAGAATCAACATTGTTAAAATGTCTATACTACCCAAAGTGATCTACAGATTCAATGCAATCCCTATTAAATTACCAACATCATTTTTCACAGATATAGAAAAAATAATTATACACTTTGTATGGAATCAGAGAAGACCCTGTATAGCAAAAGCAATTTTAAGCAATAAAAACAAAATGGGAGGTATAAATTTGCCAGACTTCAAACTATACTATAAGGCTGTGGTTCTTAAAACTGCTTCGTATTGGCATAAGTGCAGGGACACAGACCAATGGAACAGAACAGAAAATCCAAATATAAAACCATCCTCATATAGCCATCTAATCTTTCACAAAGCAGACAAAAACATACTCTGGGGACAAGAATCCTTATTCAATAAATGGTGCTGGGAAAATTGGATAGCAACATGTAGAAGACTGAAACAGGACCCACAGCTTTCACCTCTCACAAAAATCAAATCACGGTGGATAACAGACTTAAACCTTAGGTGTGAAACGATTAGAATTCTAGAAGAGAATGTAGGAAAGACTCTTACAGACATTGGCCTAGGCAAAGAATTTATGAAGAAGACCCCTAAGGCAATCACAGCAACAACAAAAATAAATGAATGGGACCTGATTAAATTAAAAAGCTTCTGCACAGCCAAAGAAACAGTCACGAGAATAAACAGACAACCTACAGAATGGGAAAAAATTTTCGCATGCTACACATTAGATAAAGGATTGATAACAAGAATCTATTTAGAACTCAGGAAAATCAGCAAGAAAAAATCAAACAACCCTATCAAAAAGTGGGCTAAGGACATGAATAGAAATTATTCAAAAGAAGATATAAGAATGGCTAACAAACATATGAAAAAATTCTCAACATCTCTAATCATCAGGGAAATGCAAATCAAAACCACAATGAGATATGACTTAACTCCAGTGAGAATGGCCTTTATCAAAAAATCCCAAAACAACACGTGTTGGCGTGGATGCGGAGAGACAAGAACACTCATACACTGCTGGTGGGACTGCAAACTAGTGCAACCCCTGTGGAAAGCATTATGGAGATACCTTAAACAGATTCAAGTAGACCTACCATTCGATCCAGCAATCCCATTATTGGGCATCTACCCAGAAGAACAAAAGTCATTCTATAAAAAAGACACCTGCACCCAAATGTTTATAGCAGCACAATTCACAACTGCAAAGATGTGGAAACAACCCAAATGCCCATCAATTCATGAGTGGATTAGTAAATTGTGGTATATGTATATCATGGAGTATTACTTAGCTATAAGAAATAATGGCGATATGGCATCTCTTTGGTTCTCCTGGAGAGAGTTGGAACCAATTCTATTAAGTGAAGTATTCCAAGAATGGAAAACAAGCACCACATGTACTCACCAGCAAATTGGTTTCCCTGATCATCACCTAAGTGCACATTTGGGAATAACACCAATTGGGTATTGGACTGAGGTGGCAGGTGGGAAGAGGGGATGGGTGTATATCTACATGACAAGTGCATTGCACACCGTCTAGGGAATGGTCACGCTTGAATGTTCTGACTTGGGGGGATGGTTGGGACATGGGCAGTGTATGTGGCCTGAACTTTTGTACCCCCATGATGATAAGCTGAAATGAAAAAAAAAAAAAAATGGATTAAACACTTAAATGTAAGACCTGAATCTATGGAACTACTAAAAGAAAACATTGGGGAAACAGTTCAGGACATTGTTCTGGGCAATAATTTCTTGAGGAATAATCCCAAAGCAGAGGCAACCAAAGCAAAGTTGGACAAATGGGATCACAACAAGCTTCTGCACAGCAAAGGAAACAATCAACAACGTGAAGAGAAAATCCACAGAATGGGAGAAAATATTTGCAAACTACCCATCTGACAAGGGAATAATAACTGCAATATTTAAGGAGCTCCAACTACTCAATAGGAATAAATCAAATAATCTGATTAAAAATAGAGAAAAGGGCCGGGCGTGGTGGCTCATGCCTGTAATCCTAGCACTCTGGGAGGCCAAGGCAGGAGGATCACTGGAGGTCAGGAGTTTGAGACCAGCCTGAGCAAGAACGAGACCCCGTCTCTACTAAAAATATAGAAAGAAATTAACCAGACAACCAAAAATATATATAGAAAAAAATTAGCTGGGCATGGTGGCACATGCCTATATTCCCAGCTACTTGGGAGGCTGAGGCAGTAGGATTGCTTGAGCCCAAGAGTTTGAGGTTGCTGTGAGCTAGGCTGACACCACGGCACTCCAGCCTGAGCATAGACATTTCTCAAAAGAAGACATACAAATGGCAAGCAGGTATATTAAGAAAATGCTCAATATCACTCATCAGAGACATGCAAATCAAAACTACAATGAGATATCATCTCAACCCACTTAAAATGAATTTTATGAAAAAGATAGGCAATAAGGAGTGATGGCGAGGATGTGAAGAAAGGAATCCCTCACACAATGATGGTTTGAATGGAAATTAGTGCAACCACTATGGAGAACAGTATTGAGATTCCTCAAAAAACTAAAAATACAACAACCATAAGACCCAGTAATCCCAGTGTTAGGTATATATCCAAAAGAAGAAAATTCAGTATATTGAAAATATATCTGCATTCCCATATTTATTGCAGCACTATTCACAATAGCTAAGATATATATCAACCTAAGTGTCCATCAATCAATAAATGAATAAAGAAATTATGATATTGTACACAATGGAATATCATTCAGCCATAAAAAGAATGAAATCCTGCAATTTGCAACAACATGGATGGAAGTGGAAAAAATTATGTTAAGTGAAATAAACCAAGCACTGAAAGACACATCTTGAATGTTGTGACTTACATGTGGGGGCTAAATATTAAAACAATTGATCTCATGGAGGCAGAGAGGAGAAAAATGGTTACCAAAGGCTGGGGAGTGCAGGGGGGAGGGTTGAATAAAGCTCAGATAGTTAATGAGTGTAAAAACATAGTGAGGCAGGTAGCTAGAATGAACAATATTTGACAGCAAAACAAAATAACTATAGTCAACAAGAAGTTAAGGTATACTTTAAAATAACTAAAAGAGTGGAATTAGAATGTTCCTAACACAAAGAAATGATAAATGCTTGAGGTGATGGATCCCCAACTACTTAATTTTATTTTTTTCTCTCTTTTTTTTAAATTTCAGCATATTATGGGGGTACAAAAGTTTAGGTTACGTATATCTGTATCAAAACATCACATGTGCCCTGTTAATATATACAATTATGTACCCATAATAATTAAAATTTAAAAACTCAAAAATTTACAGATGAAGAAACCATGGTTCAAAAACACAATTAAGAGTCAGATTAAAAACTTAGGACATACTGTTGTCCAAAACCAAATGAATTCCCATAATTTATCACTCCTTTAATGATAAACGTAAGTATGAAAAGGACTCTATTAACCCAGGAAAGGAGGAGAAAGACAGTAAAATGTATTTGAATATTGTACCATTTTATACATTATTTTGGAACATCAGCAGTAAATCATGATATATCTATGCAGCAATAGCCTTGTGAAAAATAAAATACATAAATGCATGCAAAGTAAAAGTAAACCAATTAAAGGAAGAATGCTGTAGCAGGGACATTGAACCAAAAATGGAATGAGTTGTCCTGACAGATGCCACGCCCTCCAAAATTTTTCCCTTCAGGAAGAGGCTCCTGATCCTTCCAGAGGTTATTATGGATTTCTATCTTGTGCAGAGAACAGCTTAGATGAGTAGTAAGGTATTTTCCAACTATGAGAAGTTATGATTCAAAGACACAGAGTTGTTTTCTTTTTAAAATCTGGAAGCCCTCCTTCTAATTAATCCAAAGTGCTGAATCCAAGAATAATATAAATAATAATAAAAAACTATATGAGTAAAATGTGTAAAAATACTAAGGACAACTTAACCTAGTGCACATTCGTCTGAATCTCCTTGCAGACTTTGGAATATTTATGATGTGTTCTTTTAACTTACACTAATTCACTCCATTGACCACTCAGGAGTATGGTATTGAGAGGAGCATTGTACATACACAATGAAAGAAGACAATCAGTTAAAGTATGAGCCAATATAAGAAGGAAGCTATGAGGAAACAATGAACAAATAAATAATGGAACGATAATAGCACATCTGAGAAGGGAAGTAAGAGAAAAGTTGTAGAATTAAAAAATAGTAACATGGAAGAGAAGGCATGGAGGGAGCATCAAGAGGCGATAGTCCTGTGCAGGTGAGACTCTCACATAGCAAAATACCTTTCACCGTGCTCTTGATTTTGTCTACAAATCATTTGCTCTGGGTGGGGGGAGCAATTAAAATACTACTTTTCTAAAGCTGTCTTGATAAAGTTTTAGTTTAATAAGTGGCAATAAATAATTTAAAGATCCCTCTAGAATGACAGCCCTAATTGACATTTTCCAAGTGACATTGCCTTGATTATGGTTCTAACGACCCTTCCCTCACTCAAAGTCCAACTCTAAAACCATAACCTGCAAGATCTTGCATTTGTACTACCAGGCTCTCCTGCAAAGTAGAAATTCAGCCTCCCCACCTTAGTTGGCTTTCTGACGACAGCTCTGCCTTTTCTGAGCATTGTTTGGTAGGTATAACACTGAATTTGATTAAGAAAAGGGAAATGTCATTTTGCAATTAATGTAAAAGTAAAAGTTAAATTTTAAACGCTACTTAAACATACAGTATCAAGACAGGTACATTATAACATTTTGAGACTCTTAATGGTCATCACAGGTGTCAATATTTTGTCTCAAGTATTTCATTTAGTGTCTCTTTTATCTTGTTTTTAATCCACAAATAATATTTTTTGTAGTTTATGTTTTCCTAAAGAATTGTACCTCTAAAAAGTTTCAAATCCATATAGACAACCATAAATATATATTTATATGTATATAAAGCCCAACATTCACACTTTCACCTTTTCAAAGCCTGCCAACAATTTTTGAATGTGTGTGTTTTATTCAGCCAAACTCTCAGAGCTTTCTTGTCTTATGCCCAAGGCTTAGCAAGTGGAGTTTCAAAGCATCTAGCTTTAATGTTTTTTGACTGACATGGAATTTTTTGCTTACTTTAAAGTTTTTTTTTTTTTTGCTAGCTTCGCCTTTTCTCATATTTTTTCCTGTTCATAATCACAAAGCTATGTAAGTTCTTTGTGGATTAATACATATTGTCATTTATTTAAACCCTAATACCGAGTGGGATATTTTTCAAAGAATAGGAACAGAAAGACCTTGCTAAATGTATATAGAATTGTTTAACAATCATTTTCCTTCTTTTAATACATTTAAATATGAAAAGATAATAGATGCAAATGAAGAGCTGCCAATAAAGAACTACTAGTGTATTTATAATTAAGTTTAAGAAGAGCTTCTGTTTTCACTGCCTTATGATTGTTATTCAAGCCAACAAAAGCTTCATATTTAAAAAACACTAAGATTGTCTCTCTCTTCAACTCTTTAAGAAAGTTAAAAGGAAAGGAGAATTAATTTTAAAATCCAGTATGCCTGTAGCATGGATTATGGTCATGAAATGTGATTATGTTAATAACTACTGGCTTTGTTGGATATCACATAATCCTAATGAAGAATACTAGACTTAGAATCAAGAGATCTGTATTCTAATCCATGTTATGAAATTAATTAGCTGTGTGACCTTGAACAATTAATCTAAACTCTCTGAGTTTCAGTGTCTCTGTCTACAAAGTCATGTTGGATCACATAATTTCCTGATGCTATGATAGTGAAAGTCAAATTATTATTCTTAAACAGTAGAATGAGAGAGAGAGAGAGAGATCATTTAATTTTCTTACCGTAAATTAACTTCCAGGACCTTAACTCAACAACAATGGAGATTTGGTTGAGGAAAGACACTAATAATTTGAGATGCTGCTTTGGCTAATATAAAAAGGAATGGTTTTCCTGTGAATAGCCAATTATCTGCCCTAGAATCTCTGGGAAGGGATTATCTGACTCACCTCTAGAATGGAGGGAGGAAAAACTATATCTGGACCTTAGCCCTTTTATTATATGCAAGGAGATTAACAGGCAAATCAGGTATGAATATTAACAATTCTAGCTAACTGCACGAGGAATGGTTATAGCTAAATATATTTCTCCTGCCATTCCTCTTCCCATCAAAGTAGTGCTCTCAAGGATGCCTGAGAATTATGTTCTAGGAAGTTTCTTTATCTCCTTCTTGGACATTTGGTATTATAAATAATAATAGTTGCCTATAGCATTTATTAGATTGGAGTGTTTATTGGGAATAATTTTAGAAGGTAGGAGAAGTGGCGAAGTCTAATAGCTGAGTACAGTCTTAGGAGCTAGACTACTTGAGCTGTAAACTTGGCTTTGCTCCTGGCTGGCTGTGAGACAGACTATGGGATGCTGAACATTGTACGCAACTTCTCTGTGCTTTGGTTTCTCTGTCTGTAAATACTGGTACCACAGTTATATTGACATATAATACTAAGTCATAATAGTAAATAAAGTGACTGATATGTATAGATAGATATTACATTATCATCATCCTCATTATCATTATTAAGCATCCAGCACAATGCCTGGCAAAGTGCAAATGCCTGATAAGTGACATTACCAGTACCTGTACAGATCATTTCCATATAATATAGGACTGTGGGAACTGTTACTGGAGTTAGAGCAGGGATAATTGGCATAGAGTTTGACCTAGGGTTCTGTCCTCTATAATAATGTAAGATTCTTGAGGGAATAGGGACTGCTTCAGACACATTTTTGTGTTCAGAAATCCTGACAGCAAGAGCATTTATTATAATTGCCCATTTCTTTTTCATAGCAAAACAGATATCAGAAAATTATCTTGAAGTCACTAAAATGGATACTTTTTATTGTTCTTTGGGATGAGATGTGGCATTATGGATCATGAAGGCTTTATTTTCATCTGCAGGTAGAGGACCATCACAGAAGGGTACCAGTTTCCTAGAGGCACAGACAAACCTTTTTCAAGAGTACTATAGAGTAACTCAGTTGTCTGAGAAGTGGTATGGGGAGGTTGTTTGCATTTTGAAGGCTGAAATGAAATTCCAATCCAGACCTAAAATGTAAATTCAACCCCTGCTCAGGGATGACGTGGTTCCGAGCCTGTGAGTGATTTGATTGTGGGCTGAAACCACAAACATGGTGATACTCATTCCCATGATTAGGTTTTGTTATGCAACGCATTGACCTTAAGAAAGGAAAGTTATCTTTGGTAAGCCTGACCTGATCAGATCAGTCATTAAAAGGACTCCTCATTTCCTGGAGATAGAGATCTGACCTGAGAGAGATTCTGTGTTACTGGCTTGGAACATGGGAGCAGACCTGATAAGAACTGGAAAGAACTGGAGAGTAGCCTCTAATACTTGAGTGTCAGCTCTGAAAACCATTCAACAAAAAAATGGGGACCTCGGTCCTACAATTGCTGAATTCTGCCAACAATCACATGAGCTCAGAAGACATCGATTTCTAGGGAAGGATGCAGACTGGCTGAGCACCTTAATTTCATCCTTATGAGACCCTGATCTCTCAGCTTTGCTATTCCCAGACTTCTGCCATACAAAACTATGAGGTAATAAATGGGAATTATTTTAAGCCACTAAGTTTATGGTGATTGGCTACACAGCAATAGAAACCGAGTGCATGTACTGAAAAGCTGTCATATTCACAGTGCTTGATTCAAGTCTTCCAAAGTTTTAATTTTTACCTAAAAGTTCAAATTGTATAACAAACACTACCAGTTGAGAAGCTTATGTCATTCATTTGGAGAAAAAGTGTACCAAAAAATCTAAGCTTCAGTAACCATAGTTTTCCAGGCATTGTTTTATTTTTTTCAAGTAACAAGTAAAAAACATCCACATTTTATCCACTATTGCTTTTGCACCATCAGCAAAAATGTCAACATAGTAAGAAAAGGCAAATAATGTTTTTGTATCATTATGAAAAAAATTTCAATCCTCAAACCACCTGAAAATATCTCAGGCATCCCATGGGTTTGTGAACTACACTTAAGGATTGTTGGCTTAAGACAAACATGTATCTGTGGAAAGCAGCAGTAATAGCAGATTGACAATATTCCAGACTCTCCCTTTTTGAGTTTAGCACTAAAATTATCTCCCCAGGCTTTCAGACTGCTATCAGTGGGGCTATAAAGTCCAGAGATAATATAACTTCAGATAGAGACAGCATCAGAGTGAGTATGCATTTGACTTACAGTACTTCCAGAGCCATGGGATTTGGTTATGCTGTGGGTCCACATGACTCAGAAAGAAACACTCTCACTAGATTTGAAAAACGCCAGAATCAGACTTCTCAATTAACTGGCACATCCTGCCAGCATCATGGCTTGTGCATGTGACTTCATTTTTACTCTGAAATAGTTTTTATCGTATTTAACTCTTGTGAACTTTTAGCAAGTTTTATGATCCATAAATATTGATTAGCTAAGCTTTTCTAGACATTATTGTGCCACATAAGAATCTGGAAATTGATATTATAAATTACATAAATGTTATAGGTTGATATCAAATAGGAGACACAAGAAATTTTATGACCTTACCAACACATATTATTCACATAGACATTTATGTGAGTCTATGTTCAGGACTCATTTATTTAGAAGAGGGATAACAATTCTATTTTAAAAAGTCTATTCATGATGCAAATTAAAAGCATTCAAAGCTATCCTGACTTTTAGTCCCATAGGAATGAATATAAAAGGGTTAAATGAAGAGATATTTTTCTTTTTTTTTCTTTAGTTCATTGCTATTTCCATTGTAATTTTAGGCTTCTATATTAAAAGCACTAATAAAAATTGACATGAGGTATTCATGACACAGAGATAAGGAAGCTCTAAAATGGATTCCTAAATTCCTGGAAAGAGAACAACATGGCAATTGAGGACTAGTAGGAAGTATAAAAAATAAGAAATGTGACTACATGTCACAGGATTACATTTGGGTCTTTGAACCAAAATAAACTCGATCCCTTAGTTAGTAGGTATTTAATACTTACTGAACTTTTATTAAAACTAATCTTCTTTTTACCTTTTGTTCCTATTCATCTCACATCTTAAAAAGACATCACATTCATATCGTACACTCCAGGAACTGAGTACTTCACCTGAACTGTGACAGGCTAGAAATTCTACTGAGAAACACACTCAAACCCACTTTTACTTTGTTTTACTTTTTATTGTTTTTTTGAAATAGAAGTCATATAAAATAACATATATAACATAATATTAGCCATGTTAAATTGGAAAATTTAGTGACATTTAGTATATTCACAATGTCTTGAACCACTGTCTCTTACCTAGGTCCAAAATATTTTTACCACCCATTTTTTTAACAGCTTTATTGCGGTATAACTGACATACCAAAAAAACAGTGCAAGTTTAATGTACACAGTTTGATGAATTTTGGTATATGCATTCACCTATGATATTATTACTACAATTAATGTAATAAACATATACATCACCTTAAAAAGGTTTTTTTGTGTCCCCATTTTTTATAGGAAGAATATTTAACATGCAATCTACCCTCAACAAATTTTCAAGTACACAACACCGCGTTGTAACTACAGGCACTAGGTTGTACAGCAGATCTCTAGTACTTACTCATTTCAAATAATTTTTAAGGCGCAGAGCTCCAAACTTTGCATCTTTCCTGCCTTGTTTGAAATTCCCCCATCTTCCTCACACAGCCAAAACTATGTCCAAACTTATTGGTTTGGTGTATCATCTCAGGTTAGGCCAAACTGATGTTTACTAAGCTATTCTGGCTGATATCAATTTTTTGCAATATTTAAGACACTGTTTGGAGTTGATGTTTGTCTCTAGAGAATTCAAAGACACAAACACTTTGAATAGTGCAAAGTTTACTTGACTTGAAAACCACAAGCATTCAGATGCAATCTTCACTCCTTAAAATATATTAACTTGAGTAAGATGATAACACAAAATTATTTCCTCATTTATATCAGCGAGGTGATACAATTTCCCACAAACAGTACCATTTTTTAAGACTCAAACTAAATCACATGCATAAATGTTTGGCAATTTAAAAGCATCCAATGACTGTGTGTGGAATCTCAGTCTTTCCTTCTCACTATGCTTTCTTCTTTTTCTTTACTCTTGATTTTCAAATGTATTCTTCCCATGGACTTCTACTCTTCACTTGAAAATTGTATACAACATAATGAGTTTGATATCATCAAATATTAATATATGATGATAGCCCAAATTAATCCTTCCTGTCTGTATTTTCCCCTTGAAAGTTTAGACTTATTTATACAACTACCTCCGTGGCATTTGTACTTACTCCATCTACTCATCTTGAACATCTCAAAATTAACATGTCTAATAATGAAATATTGAGCTCTATTCTTCCATTTATTAATACTAAGGCAAAAAATATTAAACAGTCTTCGATTTTTCTCTTTTATTCACATCAATTATCTGCTTATCTATTGACTCTATCTTCGTGATAGATAGATAACTAGCTAGCTGGCTGGCTGTTTCTCACTGTCTTCACCATAATCACACTAAAATAGGTGATTACCGTGACTCATTAGCTAGTTATCTGGTCTCTGCTTCTTCTCTTGGTTGTTAAAAAACTATGCCCCGTAAAGTGCAGAGTGATCCCACTGTAATAGTCCCCTAACTTTACCTCTTTGTGCAGACCCTTTCCTACCTTCCTATCCCAGTAAGAGTAAAATCCAAAATTCTTGTAACAGCTTAGTTGCTTTTTCTCAAGTAGATCAGGCATGGTTCCGAACCAAAATCATTTTTTATTTTCTCCACTGCCTTTACATTCTTCTTTGAAATATATGAATGATTTGCTTCTGCCTTCTCAGTTAACCCTTTAATTTAATATTTAAAATTGGCCCTTCAGAACACACATACTACCTATCCTAGTTTCCTGCTATATATTTTTCACAATTGCGTTTAATATCAACAAATAAGTACTTTTTTTTTAATATTCTGTCTCTTCCAAGTAGAGTGTGACATTCATGAAGCCAGGGACTCAGTCAATTTTATTCACTGCCATACCCTCAGTGCCCTGAGTGGTTTCTGGTGTTTAATAAATATTTTCAAATGAAGGAATGAATGGATGAGTTGAACTCTTAAGGAAGATAAAACTCCCACATGCCTATTAAACATCAGATTATTTCCATTCTGATTATTTTTCTAATATGTTATACTGTTCTTTATTAAAAGTTCTTAATAAGAGCAGGATGATGAAGAAGGGATGAACATTGGGGGGCAATTCATGAGAAAAATCAGTAATGAGTAAAGTTCATCCACAAATTTTTGAGAACTATCGTTCTACAAGTTTTTTTGACATAGAGCTGAGCCTGCTTTTTTGATTCTGGAAATCAATGACACAATGAGTTGCACAAGGATTCTACGGGGGTGACTGCTCTCCATCATTTCCTGCCAAAGCCAGGCTTCTATTAACAATTGTCAAGGGAGTGATCTTGGTGTCTGTAACACAATCAAAATACACATATCTATAAGATTTGCTGGACATTAAAATTACATTGAAGCTCTATGAAAATATAACAGAAGACTGTAAATTTCATTATCTGACTAAATTATTGCTCAGCAATTCTCTTAACCAAACACAGAACACACATACACACACACATATACACACATATATACACATGCAATTAATTATCTTGGCCAACTTGAAATAAAATTCTTGATTTCATTCTGTTAAATTCTGTATGTGGAAGAAGATATTTACTTTTTTTTCATATACAAACTCACTAACCCTTCAAAGACAAGTATGAAGATTGCATATTACTTTTTATTTAGTAATTTTGAACATAGCACCAATACTAATAAATAGAGATCAAACAGGAGTATATAGCTTCCACACAGCAAACACTTTTTTTTTAACTGCTTCATATTTTGTGGAAGAAATATATTTCCAAGGAATTTTCTACTCCAAAAATACTGTGTACAAATGTCTCCTCAGATTTCTAGGAAAAATGGAATGTTTGCTGAGATCCCAGCACAAGCCATTCCTTAAGATAACACACTTTGCAATTATTATTCACAACATCTCCAGGGCATTTTGAAATGTTTAATAATCTGTCTCTAAAAAAACTTTGCTGCTATTTTCCCAGTATGACTTTATTATTTCTCTTGTGTTGGTCTCTTTACCTACCTTTCCATCCTCCTGTCATTAGTTTCCTGGTCCTGTTTATTAAACTTTATTAATGCCCTTTCTATAACCTTAAATGATGTTTTCACATCTCTCTCCAAAATTAATATATTTGACCTTGTAGTGTGTTCATAGAGTGCTTTTACTCTTTTTATATTTCTTGTTCTTTGCTCCAACAATTAAAACACAAGCTCCTATTCAATACATAACAATTATTACTATGCAAGTGAATAACAAAATAAATCATAATAGCTAAAATGCAAATGCTAAACTACACTAGAGATGTAAACATAAATATATTCATAGTGATTCATTGCAATTAAGATTTACAAAAATTATCCCAGGAAAATTAGAACTAAATCAAAGGAGAATTAGAATGATACTGATTATATATAATATGGAGTATGATATAAAATTTTTATTGCCTAGAAATCTAATGAAGAATTTAACGTCCTTGAAAAATCTAGATTTAAAAGTTTTCACCTAGAAAACTTTGTAAAAACAATGACTACAATGAGCATGTGAAGACCTATTGCAGCTGCAATGTATGTCAAAGAAAAATACATCCAGCACTGGAGAAGGGCAGAAAAACATCCTGGACACAGACATGAGAAATTGCCCTCTGCTGTGAGAGGCGCTGAGTCCCAGGGAAACGACCATCTAACCCAGCACAGTTTTGCCTAAGAATGAGACTGAAAAAATGGCAACTAAGAACAACCCTCTCACCACCTACCACCAAGTTAGAAGGCATCAAAAAGCAAGAAGGACAAGAGTGTGGAGAAAGAGATTATCCCTGGTATGGACATATAGGGAAAGCCTAAAGAAAAGTGCTGGAGCAGGAAAATTGGAGGTGGAAGTGTTACTAACAAACCATCCCCACCCTCAAAATGAAACATGACAAAGGAATTTGAAGTCACTGTGATTTGAAGGTAACCGTAAACCAACAAAATACAAAACCAACTCAACTCCTATCTTAATTGCCTCAATCCCCATACTAACAACAGAAAGAGAAATGCGCCCATATCCAGGAATAAATACAATGCACTTCTACTGTTCTAGATACAATATCTGGCAATTGATGAATACTTGCATGACAAAAAAACACAAGGAAAAAACCACAATACACTGTTAAGACACAATGTATTAAACAGAATGAGACTCAAATGCCACATATGTTGGAATTAATAGACAGGGGATTTAAATTAAATTAACTATGATTAATAGGATAGATAACATCTCGTGAAAAAATTGGACAATGTAAGCAAATGGAAAACTTCAACAGAATGTTGGAAACTCTAATAGTAAAACAAAAATAGTAAATTCAGCTTTTTTTTCCATTGTTTGCATGACATATCTTCACATCTTGTCACTCTTTCCCTCTTATTACTTGGTTATATCTCAGTTTTCATACTTAAAATATATTCCTTCTAAGCACAGTTTGTTGTAGCTGTTTTTTTTTATCCAGTCTTCTAAGTTCAATCATCTAATTAGTATGCTTACATCAGTTATACTTTATATAATTATTGATGTGGTTGACGTGAAACTTACCAGTTTGAGAGTTGTTTTTTTCTGTATTCCATTTGTTATTCTTTTTTTCTTCTTTTTTGATCTGCCATCGGATTAAATATTTTTAAGATATCATTTTATCTCTACTACTGGCTTATTATTTATTTTACTTTCTAAAGTATTTTAGTAACTACAGAAGTGTTTACAATATGTAATATAATTCATCAAGTGGAGTTGCTGTAATATCAAAGAACTGCATATCAGAACAAAAAATATTATCAGGGTAGATAAGGACTTTACATAATTGTAAAAGGGGAAATTAACCAAGAAGATTTGACAATTGTCAATATATATGTACTAAAAACAGAAATACAAAAACCTAAAGAAAAAAACTGATATAACTACAAGAAGAAATGGAAAACTCCATAATTACATTCTGAGATTTCAACACTCTTCTTTAAATAATTGATAGAACAAGTAAATATATAATTAGTAAAGATATTGAAGATCTAAATAATACCCTAAACAACAGGGCCTAAATGATTTTAATAGAATATTCCACTCAACAACAGCACAATGTATATTCTTTTCAAGTATATGTGGAACATTCACCAAGACATACCACATTTTGATATAGATATAAATAAACTTCAAGAACTAAAGTCATATGAAGTATGTTGACTGACCATAACAAAATTAAATTAGAAATCAGTAAGAAAAATATATCAGGAAAAATGTCAAATATTTGAAATTCAACAGCACACTTGTAAATAATCATGAATAAAAGAGAAACTTATAAGTGAAAATAGAAATATTTTTAATTAAATGAATATAAAACACAATAGACAAAATTTATTCAAAGCAGGTAAAGCAATGTTTAGAGAAAATTTTATAGCAATGGCATGCTTTAATTAGAAAATTAGAAAGTTATATTAATGAGCTCAATTTATCCCTTAATAAGTTAGAATAAGGATAGCATATTAAATTCATTTAATATAATTGACAGAAGGAAATGAAGAGATAATTGAAGAAAACAATCACATTAAAACAGAAAAATATTAGATAAAAATCAGTGAAACTGAAATTTGGCTCTTCAAAAATATTAATGGAATTGATATACCCCTAGCCATATTGATGAAATGAAATGAAATAAAATAAGAAAACATAACTTACCAGCATAAAAAATGAAAGAGGGCATCATGTCAGATATTACAAAGAATAAACTACAAATGTATAATTATATAAACTAGGTCTACAAATTTGACTACATAAATATAGGCAACAAATTTTATGAATAACACAAAATAACAAAAATAATTCAATAAATAGCTTGAATATTCCTATATGTGTTTGTGTGTCTTTTTAATCGAATCTATAACTAAAAACTTTCTGATTAAAACAATTTCAAGCCAAGAGTGTTCACTGATAAATTCTATCAAACATTTAAAGATGAAATTGTAAACTGCTATGCAAAATCTACCAGAAAATTTTAAATAGAATAAACACTTACCAATTAATTTTGAAGTCAGAAAAATATTGATACCAAAACCAGAAAAAAAATTTACATGCAAAGGAAACTAGACATCAATATCCCTCATGAACACAGACCCAAAAGTGCTCAACAATATATTAGCAAATTTAATTTACCAATGTATAAAAAGAATATTATGTCATGCTTGGCCAAGTAGCTTTTATCCAAGGAATGAAGGATTGTTACAATATTTTAGAAATCAATCAATGTAAATCACCACATCAACAGACTGAGGAAGAAAATATACATGATAATTTTAATAGATGCAGAGAACATTTGACAAACCTTGATATCCATTCACAGTTCTGTAAAAATCTCAGTAAAATAAATGGAAGAAAACTTCATCTCTCTGAAGCAGCAAAAGAAATAAAGGCAACTAGGTTGGAAAAGAAGAAACAAAACTCTTTAAGTTTTTATTTATAATATGATCATCTATGTAGAAAATCCTATGGAAGCTACAAAATGGTCTTGGAAATAATAAATGAGTTTAGTGAGATTACAGGATTAAAGATCAACATGCAAACTCAAATCTCTTTCTATATACTAGCAACAATTAGAAATGAAAATTAAAATAATTGTTATTTACAATAAAATGTAACAAAATTAAAAATGGTATCTTAAAACTGGATTATTTTATCAACAAGACATTTGCACTTCAATGTTTATTGCAGCATAATCCACAATCGCAAAGATGTAGAATCAACCCAAATGCCCATCAATACATGAGTGGATTTAATAAAACGTAGTATATGTACACCATGAAGTACTACTCAGCCATAAAAAAATATAGTGAACTAACACCTTTTGTAACAACCTGGATAGAACTGAAGACCATTACTCTAAATGAAGTATTGCAAGAATGGAAAAATAAACACCACATGTATTCACTATTAAGTTGGAACTAATCAATCACCACTCATGAGCATGTATGGAAATAAAACTCAATGAAAATCAAGCAAATAGGAAGAGGGAGGAGGGGATGGGTAAATTCACACCTAAGGGGTACAATGCACACTATCTGAGTGATGGACACACTTCTAACTTTGGCTCAAACTGTACAAAAGCGATTCATGTAACCAAAATATTTGTATCCCTGTAATGTTCTAAAATTAAAATAATAATAATAAAACTGAATTGTGGCCTAAATTTAAAACATAAACTGTAAAGCTTCTCAAAGAAAACATTAAAAAAATCTTTGAAACGATTCTTTTAGATTTGATACCAAAACCATGATTCAAAGAAAACCTGATAGATGGACCTTATTGTAAACATTCAAAAACATTTTCTCTTTTAAGGACTCTAACAAGAAAATGAAAAGGCATGTCATACACTAGAAGAAAACATGCAAAATACATATATGATAGATATTTTTATCTATAATATAAAAATAAATCTTAAAACTCAATAAGAACACAGAAAAAGCCTAATAAAAAAGTAATCAAAAGATTTTAACAAGAAGAAGATATATGTAGGACAGATGAGCAGATGAAAACACTATATCATGAGCCATTAGAGAAATTCAAATAAAAACCACAATAAAATATCATTAGTTTCCTAGTAAAATGGCAAAAACAAAAACAAACCTTATACCATGTACTGGTGAGGATGCAGAATGATTAGAATTCTCATACATTGTCGGTGGAAATGCAACATATTATAGACACTTTGTAAAATAGTTTTGACCTTTTCTTTTAAAGTTAATCATACATTTATTCTATGATTAAGCAATCACTTTTCTAGTCATTTATCTGAGAAAACAAAAACATAGATTCAAACCAAAATATGTACACAAGTATTTATGGCAGCTATATCCATAACTGCTAAAAAATGGAAACTAGAATAGATAAACTATGGAAGATCCATACAAAGGAGTATTAAATAGAAATAAGAAAAAATGAACTACTGATAGATTCCTCCTAAAATAGATAATTCTTTAATGCATAGAAGTCAGGCTGAATACATATACACACACACACACACACATACACACACACATATATATAAATTCATGCATGCATTTATACATATAAATATCTGTATATAAATCGTGAAAGGAAAGTCTGTTTGGCCTAACTTTAGTCATATACTTACACTTTGTCATTGTCAATCCTCTGGTATGAAATGTGACATGGATAGAACAGATCCACAATGGAACATTGGAATGTTCTTACTAAAACAAGAAAAAAAGAATAATGTGCATGTAAAATTTATGTGTCTGTGTGTATATATATATATATATGTACATACAAATATTTATATATGTGTTTCTCTACACTTACTAGAAACTCATCTTAAACGAAAAAGTGCAGAAGAATGCTCAAAACCTTCTAGGGGAAATTGGCATAAAGTCAAAATGACATGTCTGGTAAGAGTTTCTCTTAGACAACATCATTTGAGTTCAATTCTTGGATATTTGATATTTATTAACTACTTAATAAATATTACAGTAGTTATATAATGAAAAGGTGCTTTAATGAATGATGAAATTTAATTAAATGATGAGTTTATTATTACAGACTGCTCATAGGCACATAAAGACACATTAAGTAGATTGACATATTAACTTTCATTCAAGTATTTCCACTCTTTCAGCCTCCCTACATTTCCATAAAAAGCTGAGATGAAAAGGAGATAGTCAGGAGGCATGGTACATCTGGGTTATATATAAAACATGGCTCTAATAAGTGTATAAAGAGCTTTCTGAAACACAAGGAAAATACAATGATTAATAATGAAATAAAATTGATACTAAGTGTAGGATGGCATTTTTAAAATTCTAGAGTCAGTCATATATGGTCCGATACCTGTGATGAGGACCAACCAGGTCATTGCAAGCTGAGGTTCTTGAGAGAGTGGGATCCCAGCCCAGCTTGACCTAGAAAGAGTTTATTGTTATTTTACCCCCAGTACGTGGAAGCCTGGATGAAACACATGAGAATGCACAGAGCAATACATTATTTCAGCAAGAAATAACCTTAGGATGTCACTAAAAAGTCACATAAATAAAAATCAATTTCAAAGAAAGCCATCAAATTATTAGAATATCTTTGTATGATTTTCCAGAAAAATGAAACCAGTGAATCTTGGCAAAGAGGCCTAATGTTTATTGAATTATTTATTATTAAACAGGAGTTTGCCAAAATTATTTCACTTAAGTTATACTCACAAGAGTTCTGGGAGTTAGGTGATAGTATCCCTATTTAATATAAGGAGACACTGAGGCTCAATGACCTTTCACCTGTGATTGTTCAAGGCCATAAGGCCTGTTAAATGAGCCAAGGTTCAAACCGAAGTTTTACTGATTCCAATCAATCAGGTTTCCATCTTCCATAGTCACCTCTCAGATATTTTTTCACTATATTTAATGAAATGCTCATATAGTATTATGACTGTGGCATCACCAAATTTTTGATTCTGAGTATTCAAGACATTTTAAAATCCCAAAAGGTATTACCATAGAGCTTTTTCAGAGTAACTTTTAATTCACATGATTTTTTCTCTAAAGAACTGGATTTTTAAATATTGAATGTCCTTGAAGCCATCTCTATATAACATGAATTTAAGTGGAGACACCAATTATCTTTTGTTGT
This sequence comes from Eulemur rufifrons, assembly GCF_041146395.1. Classification (NCBI taxonomy): domain Eukaryota; kingdom Metazoa; phylum Chordata; class Mammalia; order Primates; family Lemuridae; genus Eulemur; species Eulemur rufifrons. The sequence continues at coordinate 17,908,931 of NC_091001.1, forward strand.
AGAAATCCTTATGCACCCAATCCAAAAAATTCAAATCAGTATATTCACTTTGTGGTCTTGACATTTGCAGAATGACCACTGACCTTACATTCTGTCAAAAGTTATTGTTAAAAAACTATTGGGAACATAGTAAGTACTCAAGAAATTCTTAATGGTCTATGTTTAATTTGTCTCAATCCTCCTTGAAGTTGAATTGGCTGCTCAGACTTTAATTTTACCTTAGCTGTGGAAAATGCACTTTTAAAGAAATTTATTAGAAGTCATTTTGCTTTACATTATCTTACCTCAGACTCATGAGGCTGGATCAGAGCTCAGAAGAATCACCAAGGATATTGTATTCCCCACAAACATAAATCTAAATTAAAAAAAAAAATCTTACACACTTGTTATTTAAAAAAAGAAAAGAAGGAAAGAAAGAAAAAAAAAAAAATAGGACAGGCCTACGATTTCCGCTAAAAGGGACCCAAGTGCCCTGAAGACTTACAACATATTTTAGTATTTAATATGTTCCGGTCAGTACAGGCAGGAACAGGCAAGATAAGACTGCAGAAATGAAATTGACACAAGAAATTAAAAAAACAACTTTAAGAACAGACAAAAAATAAATCCTGTCTTGTATATGTCTAAATAATATTTACATATGCAATGTAACAAGAGGAAAATAAATACACACTGTTTTACCAAGCAAAAGAGAAGTGAAGGATATAATAGCTAGCATTAGTGTTGATGCCCATATATTCCTCTAAGGCTTTTCATACAAATTGAGATGAGCCACATAATAGAATCAAAGTAAACAAAAGCTCTGCAGTTGCTTGTTACCTGTAAGAGGGGGCAGTTCTGGTGGAGAAAAAGCACTGCATCCAAAAAATATTCTATTTAAATAATTGAGGACATGTGGTGTGAGCAAACTAAGGCAAATTTTGCTGATTTTTATTTCTTTTTCCTTTTTTTTTTCTATTTTAGTGAACAAAGAAAATTACATGTGATTATATCTGCCAGTTGCATCCTCCAGGAAGGTAAAAGTTTTTAAGAACATTATAAAAATATTTGGTGTTCTCATCACTTATGTCATTATGTGTAATTTATATTTAGCATGATATGATTAAGTTGCTTTTACTTTAGCTAGAAAATAGGTTTCTCTAGAAGAAAATAGAGAAAAAGCTTCTTGACATTGGTCTTGCTAATAATTTTTTGAATATGACCCCAAAAGCACAGGCAACAAAAGCAAATATAAACAAATGAGATTGTATAAAACTAAAAACCCTCTGCACAGAAAAGGAAACAACCAACACACTATGGAAGGGAATGGAATATTTGCAAACCATACATTTGATAAGGTCTTAATATTCAAAATATATAAAGAACTCAAACAACTCAATAGCAAGAAGACAAATAACCTGGTTTAAAAATGGGCAAAAAAGAAAGACATAGAAAATAGTCAACAGGTACATAAAAAATGCTCAACATCACCAATCATCAGAAAAATGCAAATCAAAATCACAATGAAATATCACCTCACACCCATTAAAATGGCTATGCTCAAAAAGACAAAAGTTAGCAAATACTGGCAAGGATATGGAGAAAGGGAAACCCTAATACACTGCTGGTGGGAATATACATTAGTATAGACATTACGGAAAACAGTACAGAGATTTCTCAAAAAAATAAAAAAGAAACTATCTTATGATCCAGCAATACTACTTCTGAGTTTAAGTCCCAAGGAAATGAAATCAATACCTTGAAAATGTTCATGCATTCCCATTTTCATTGTAGCATTATTCACAAAGGCCAATATATGGAATCAACCTAAGTGTCCATTGAGAGATGCATGGATAAAGAAAAAGTTGTATATGTATACAACAGAATATTATTCAGCCTTAATAAAAGAAAGAAATCCTGTCATTTGAGACAATATGGATGAACCTAAAGGACATTATGCTAAGTGAAATAAGCCAAGCACAGAAAGACCAATACTGCATTATCACACTTAGATGTGGAATCTAAGAAATGTGAAACTCATAGAACAAGGAGTAGTATGTTGGTTGCTAGGCATTTAGGGGTTGGAAAAATGGGGAAATGTTGGTCAAAAAATACAAAGTCTCAGTTAGACAAGATGAATAAGCTCTTGAAATCTAATATACAGCATGGTAACTATGGTAAATAATGCTGTATTGTATAATTGAAATTTGCTAAGAGAATAGATCTTAAATATTCTCCCCACAGAACAAAAAGTTAACTATGTGAGGTTGTGGTTATGTTAATTAACTTGATTGTGGTAATCATTACAAAATTTATACATATGTCAAAACATCTTGTTGTATACCTTAAATATATACAATTTTTATTTGTCAACTATACCTTAATAAAGCTGGAAAAAAAATAAATTGTGTTTCTCTTGATGGATACTTTTCAACTAAAATAATTTTAACTATTAAACTATGATGTTCTTGATTATCAAAAATTTACACAGCATTCTGTATTTTCAGTGATTAATAGATTTTACTTTGGAAATTATAAAACAATTGTGGAAACCATTAAAATTTCTATAAAATGTAATCCTTTTATATTTATTGCAACTCTGCTTCTAAGTTTTGCTCTAAGAATTCAACTGGCCTTATATAACTATTTAAATCAAAACCTGACTTTAATGATTATTTACTCTAAGTGCCTGAGCACATGCAAAATAAATATATATGGACATGTTTGTAGATATATATGACTATATAAATTATATGTATGGAAGACTACATATGTTGATATATAATAATATGTATATAAGAACATATATCATATTTAATACATATGCAGTGACAGTTGCTCCTGTCCTAAGAAAGCTTATTCTCAGGAAGCGAGATAAGTATTTAACAAATAATTCAAGGACATGACAGGTTACTCACTAAAAAACACAGAATACTCATGGACAAATGTCAGGGGGCTCCCAACCTAGTCTTGCAGAAGAAATGCCCCTGATTAAAGTAACTTTTAAATTGAGGATGTAATACAATGAAGTCAGAGGGAATGAGGAAAATGCACCAAGCTGAGGACATGGAATACTAAAGGGCAGAGAGAGTCAAGTTAAATGACACATTCCAAGATTTAAAAGCAGCTCAGTCTGATTGGAGAAGAGAGTTCAGTTGGAAGGTTGGTAAGAGCTAAGGCTGGAAGATTGGGGAGGAGGCAGAGTGTGACCATATATTATGCATTTGAACTTTATTCTGAAGAGAAGAGAAAGCTCTGGGTGTAGTAAAGCACAGAAGCACTGTGATAAAAAAAAAAATTGCAAAAGATCACTCTAGCTACAATGAGGAGATGGGTGTTCGGAGAAGTGATGAAAAGGGAAGAGCAATATGGATGTACAGGGGAACTAGTGAGAAGGCAGGTGCAATAGTGGATAATAGTGACATTATAATATATATCAAATATACATGGGCATAAATATAATAGAAAAGGCATGAAGAAGAAAGATAAATCCAAGGGTGACTGGTAGGTGCTACACCTGCTCTATGCGTATGTGTGTGTTCTAATCAGCTTAATGCAGGCAATGGTTAAGCATTTAAATAAAAAGAATGATTTATAGAGATAATGATTTATCAACTGTCCCTTGATACACATCAGCATGTAACTTCAAAAGCAGCTATATTTGTATCTTTTAGATATTTTTTGTTTTCTCACTTTATATATTTATATAATCTTCATATTATTGCTTAATTTATCAGTTTTAGATGTCATCTGTCAACTTTCTGCTGTGACAGATAAGAGAATAATTCCTTTATGACACTACTATCAATACTATCTATGATTTCTACCAAAATATTCACACAAAATTATTTTTATAGTCTAGCTGTATAATTTGAGCAATGTAGTTCAACGCTCAGTTCTATATTCCATCAACAGCAGAGAGTATCTTCTGGTGCCTGTGTAGATCTGCCCTCTGCCAAGTTGCACATCTTAGAGCCTCCTCACTTCCTCTCACTCCTCCTGACTTTAGCTGCCTGGATTCCACCTCCTAGCTTTCCTTTCTCAATTTCTGTCATCTTATGTTAAGTAGTAGCAAATTATCTTATATATGTAAAGACAATAAAATTTATTTTTTATAATTAATATGGTCTTCCTCATTACCCCCACTCACTAAACACTTTGGGATAATATCCAGGTCTCTCCTCATTGTGTCCCCTGTGGCATGTTGGGTTCTCAATGCCTGTGGAATGGAGGAGAAAGCAGGGCCTCCACCCTGCAGGGTCCAGAGTTGAAGGCCACCTCTCTCCCCATACCAAGTGGCTGACCAAGCTCAGAGGATGTTCCTTCACTACTGTCTTCCAAGTGAGTGAGGCTGCCATGGAGCCACCATCTGTTGTCGGCTTTGTGAAAATTGTAAGTTTCAAAATAGAGTCACTTCTGTCAAACCTTGACAACTGGAGCCAGGCAAGGTCATGAAGGGAGGGCTCTCATGCACGATTTGAATGATAACAAGAATTATCAAAATAAATTTTCCGAACCGCAGCTTACTACATGAGCCACACAAGGACAGCTAGCTTCTTATACAAAAACATTTGCCTGACACCCTGTCTCACAAGGCCAATCCAAGGACACAGTTTGCCCTGACTTTAGGATTGCAAATTTTACCCAGCAACTCCTACCACTCACTAATCACAGCTTGCCAGCTCCCAAAGACCCTGCTAGTGCCAATAAACTTTCTTTCAAAACAATTTGTGTAACCTCCTCTCTCCAGTAAAGTCCTAACATATTGTTTTTGCTGTTGTTATTGTTTTCTGGACTTACTGGAGGCCACTCTGGTCTGTATGTATGTCCCAGATTGCAATCCTACTTTTTATATATCATCCCCAAATAAAATATTTTAATTGGAGATTCATCTCTATTTTTTTTTTTATGTTGACCTCTTTCACCAAAACATTCCAAACTAACCCATGTGTAAACCATGCTCTGGCATTTTTCTCCTTTTTTTAGCCAATCCTAAGGGGTTGCTCATATAAAAATAGGTATACACTGAGGGAGGTGTACATGTGCTTCAGTAGTGTCAGTCTTAGCTACTTGCGCAGCTTGTCAGTGCTTTTTGGTCCTAACTTCTGCTCAGTTCAGAAGTACTTCATCCATCATATGATGGACTGCTCTAGAGCTTATCTGATATTATAACTTTGTGGTTCTGACAGACCCAAACCCAGCTCAGCAGTTCCAGATGACTGGCTATTTGGTATCAGATGACCAATCATTCTGTCTCTACCAGGGTCTCTACTAGGGACCCTCTGCTAGGGTCCAGTAGCATTCTAGGAGATATTTTTCTAAAGGCATGTCAATTTTTGCTGCTAGTAGTATGGACTCTGCTAGAGAATATGAGGAGGCTACATTGAGATTCTCCTACTAGGACTTTCTGCAAGTTCCATATGACACTTTTTTCTCATCACTGGTAACTCTAAAATCATAGATTATTCCAATAATATTGCTTGAGCATCAGGGCTACTTTCATGGCAGCCTGCACTTGCTTCAGAGTCTTGTCCTGCTCTGTGCCCCATTCAAAGCTGGAAGATTTTATTTATTTTTTATCTTTTTTATTTCAGCACATTATGGGGGTACAAATGTTTAGGTTACATATATTGCACTTGCCCTCCCCCTACCCAAGTCAGAGCTTCAAGCATGTCCATCCCCCAGACGGTGCACATCACACTCATTATGTATGTATATACCCATCCCTTCCTCCCCCCTCCCATCTGCCCGATGCCTGATGAATGTTATTCCTATATGTGCACTTAGGTGTTGATCAGGTAAAACCAATTTTATGGTGAGCATATGTGGTGCTTATTTTTCCATTCTTGGGATACTTCACTTAGTAGAATGGGTTCCAGCTCTATCCAGAAACTATGAGAGCAAACAGACAGCCTACAGAATGGGAGAAAATATTCTTATGCTACACATTCGATAAAGGGCTGATAACTAGAATCTATTTAGAACTCAGGAAAATCAATAAGAAAAAATTGAACAACCCTATCAAAAAGTGGGCAAAGGACATGAATAGAAATTTTTCAAAAGAAGATATAAGAATGGCAAACAAACATATGAAAAAATGCTCAACATCTCTAATCATCAGGGAAATGCAAATCAAGACCACAATGACATATCCCTTAACTCCAGTGAGAATGGCCTTTATCAAAAAGTCCCAAAATAATACATGTTGGCATGGATGCAGAGAGACAGGAACACACATACACTGCTCGTGGGACTGCAAACTAGTGCAACCTCTGTGGAAAGCAATATGGAGATAACTCAAAGAGATACAAGTAGATCTTCCATTTGATCTAGCAATCCCATTACTGGGCATCTATGCAAAAGAACAAAAGACATTCTATAAAAAAGTCATCTTCACTCAAATGTTTATAGCAGCACAATTCACAATTGCCAAGATGTGGAAACAACCCAAGAGCCTATCAACACATGAATGGATTAATAAAATATGGCATATGTATACCATGAAGTATTATACAGCTAAAAGAAACAATAGTGATATAGCACCTCTTGTATTATCCTGGAAGATTTTATTATCCCCTAGCACATGGGTCAGATGAATTTCCCAGCTGGAAAATGCTACTTCCAAAATATAGTTAGATCTTACTTGTACAGGACATGTGAGATGCAATATTTCATCTTTTACTTTGGAGACAATGCTTTGTTATAGCTCTTACCAGTGAAACCCTAAAATGTTTACTGATTATCAAGCCCTTGAATTTTTGTAAGGTTTATCTTCCATAGTCAGGAGCATATATGTCTTATCAAGGCCCCTAACTTACCAAGCCTTCATTCATCTTGATGTTGTAGATCATTAACTTCTAGATGTCCATTTAGTCTACACTAGACAGAGGGTAAGAAAGTTAACATACCCTTGAAGCAGAACTGGATATGTATATTGTTGTCCGTTCCATGTGAATACTGACTGTTTCTGATTATTTTTTCTCATTAGAATAGAAAAGAATGTAATCACTTTACTGCTGAATTACTCACCTGATGCTACATTACTCTTCTCTAGCAAAGATACCATATCAGGCACAGCAGCTGCAGTTGGAACTCCCCTCAGTTGTGTCACAGCAGGGCAGTAACATCCTACAGTACTCATCCTATTTATAGTACTGAGGCCAAGACCAGACTGATTAATTAAAAGAGTATGTTTAGCCCTTGCAATCTTTTATACCCTTTGAGGTGGCACCATTTTCTATTTCTCTTACACATGCCCAATTATGAAATATTGTTTCTGACTAACTCACTTGACCAGAGGAAGAAGTTCCAGTAACTTTCACGTGACCCTGTTCACCATGGTATTCCTTACTTCAAAGGCCAAGGATGAAAAGTGAAGGTTGTACCTACCACTAAGTACAATAATTCCAATTATACATTGAGGGAGCTGGAAAATGATGACAGAGTGGGGCCGCAGATTGAGTGGATTGATCCAGTGTGCCTTGCACCTAGTCCAGAATTTTATTTATTTCCTGGTCCTTATACATCCCTACATAAACAATGGCACCGTATGGCATTTCGGTATACTAGGTATCAGTGATAACTCACTGTGTTCAATGATCTTCAAAATGTTTGAACATTCCTGTTTCCCAATGCAAACATACCTGAGTAAATGTTTGAAGGCAGAGCCCTTATAATTTGTAGGATCCAGTACAAAGTGAAAATGTAGGGCCACTTATTTGAAAAGCAGGAAGAAAATAGCTTTTTCCTTTCTTCCACGGTCTCTCAGTCAACCTGTCATGGTATTTTATGTGCTATTTAATGTGCCTTCCCTCGAGCACAAGGATATTTACCAGGTGAATGCAAACCCTCACCTTCTACTCTTCCTGTGCCCATCCCAGGCACCTGTGCTCAGCCCCCCACCCCCCTCAAGAGCGGCAACAGGTGCTGGGAGGGAGTGAGGAGTAAATAGCCAAGAACCTGTCTCAGGGAGTTGGTGGGAGGCAGGACCACGTGTAAGTTAAAGCTCCAAATCCTTGGCAGATACTCCATTGTTCCATTGGACTTCAATCTTACAAAACGCAGATTAATAGATTAAATTATGAAGAATTTCTAGAAGATGACTGCAGTGCAATAAACTCAAGTACCAGTCCTCTCTCTGAGTGGAGAGCCCTATACAACTGCAGTGGTCTTACCACCATGAACAAAGCTATCTCTGGCTGTAGTTTTCTTCAGGAAAGGACTCCAGGAATCATTTTAATGAATATTTGCAATGGCCCTGCAGAGTTTTTCCTCCTGGAGATCGAAGTTCCCCTTGAGTCCGTGAGTTTGGGTTACAAACTAGCTGAGTTCTGTTTTTGGTCATCTCCATGCTGTGCCTTGTCGGAAGACTTACTTGCTCCTGTGAACATGTGTTCAATTCACGCTCTGCTTAACTCTGTGAACATGGGCCTCTTGCCTGACACTTCTACTGTGCTGCTCATACAATAATTACCACCATCTAACTTCTGGTTATTAAATATCTCCAACTGGCCTCTATTATTTCAGGGCTCTATTTTCTATTAAATTAATATCAATAGTATTAATACTATTGATTATCTGTTATTACTATCACGATGCCTAATTATGTAATAGCCTTTCTTAGCTTACAACCCTGGCTTATAAAAGAGAGCCATGCTTTAGAAGTTTGTTTCATTTTGTTTTGCTTTATTTTCTCCCAGGCAACAAATTATCTTTTAGTTTTAGATATCAAAGTAGATTCATTTACTTGTGCTAACTTTAGATGGGGAATTATGTGGTAACATTTTAAGATAGAATTGTCTTTTAAGACTTCTTAACTCCTCTTTAAGGCCTTCCAGCCTCTTACAAGTTAGGACTAAGCTATTGAACTTTTTAGTGATTCTGGTGCACCCTTACACACATGTCCCTTGTGTTAAATCCTCCAAGTGTTCCTGGGGAACTCAATTCTTGGTGTGTCCTCTGGCCTTCTATGATGTTTCCACTCCACCTTTTTCATATCCCAGGAGCCTCTGTACTCCCTTCTCTCGCACGTGACACAAAAATCCTGGCATTCAAATTTACTTACTATGAGCATCACTTTTTTCATGTTTCTAGGAACCATCCTAATAATGAGTTTGTTACACCCCTTGGGACCCTAGGAGCACTCAGGATAATTTTTCCAAATCAATAAATCCTTCCCTCGCTGATAATCATTTAATCCAGCCCATACACCCCTTAGGACTCTAGGAGCACTCAGGATAATTCTTCCAAATCAATAAATCCTTCCCTCACTGATAATCATTTAATCCAGCCCATTTGATCAATCATCCTAAGAATCTAGTTCCATGCATGTTCCCCAGGACTCTACCAGTGCTTCGTATATAATCGCCCACTGATACCTTCTCTACTTTATGAGTGACATGTTCATTTCGGTCAGTCAAGCCTACTGTCCTGTTGAAGAAAACGTCCTACTTTTAAGCTTAAACCTCATGTAAATGTGGAAAGTAATAACAATGCAATGATGTAAGTTAAATCTATGAGATTAATACTGGGGGAAAAGTTTTCCCAATTACATACCCAGCATCAAGTGGGTAGTATTTACCTTCTGTTCCATGCTTTATATTGGAAAACCTATAAATAATGTTTATACTAGTAGGATTTTATTAAGGCATCTACTATAAAACTAAGTGTTAGGCTTCAACTGCATTTATTTGCCTGTACAGCTGTAAGATTGTCTACCATTGTTAAATTTTCCTGCATCTTCTATTTTTAAGGACACTATTACAACTGTAGATTCTCCCCGCCATTTCCCACATACTTGCCCAGAAAATTCATGTGTCTCCCTGATCTCATCTACAGGGATCAGCCTCCAGGTGGACTTCACACCTGTTTTCCTAGGAAGGACCTCAGTCCCCTCATCTCCTCAGTGTGCTCCGTTGTTGTGTAGATCCTCTGCCTTCTTGTTGCTGGATTTTCTCCCTGCTTTTTCTGGAGAACACCCTGAAATAATTTCCTAAGAAAGAATATGAGGAATAGAAACTGAAAAAAAAAATTATCGCATTGGATATGCATAGAATTCTAAGTTAAAATCATTTTCTCTGAGAATATCAAAGGCATTATTCCCATACTTTTAGTTTAGTTAAAGAAATTTTGATCCCAGTCTGATTGCATCTTCTTTTTAGTGAGTTTATATTTTTACTGGTTGAGTGCATTCTGGTTCTTTTCTTCATCTCTATTGTTATGAAATTCAAAATGTTAGAGCTAAGTGTGATTATTTTTAATCATTCTTCCCCCTGGATACTGGATAGGCCTTTTCAGTCTGAAGATAATGTCCCTTTTGGTTCTGAGAAAGTCTCTTTTATTATTTTCATGATAATTTTCTTTGGTTCATTTTTTCTTCTCTCTTTTTTCTGATCCTTTTAATAGTAGGATGATGGAATTTGTGGTTTGATTGTTTTTGTCTTTTAACTTTTTTTTCATATTATTTTCTTGTTTTTCTGCTCCAATAGTTGTGAGATCAGTTCAACTGTATGCTACAAGCACAAAATAGCATGTTTATTTCATTTCAGTAATTGTATTGTTGATTTCCAATCTGGGCCAGTTTTTATTTTTGAGGGCATTCTCATTTTATAGATGACACTTATTATTAAATATTTTTGAGGGTTTTAATAGAGTGTAGTGTAAAATTGTTTTGTCTTGATTAAATTTGATTTCCTTTCTCATCTTGGCCCTGGAGTCATTTATTTTTTTTCTCTTTAGTTTTCTTAGCCTTTTTTCTTTCAGGTTGCAGCATTTTCTCAAGTATCTGGAGAACTTGTTCTACTTTGCTGTTTGAATGTATTTAGGAATAAAGCTAGAGGCATGTTGAGAAAAGAGCTCTGTGGACGTAGGGGAGCTTTTTGACTGGCAAGCCCGATCTTAAGGAGAGTGGATGAGAAGGCAGCATTTTATGTTAGTGTCCTTGACTCTTGGAATTAATTTTTAATCGCTTGTGTATCCTATATAGAAACAGTATTTGTAGTACAAAAATACTTTATAAATAATAATAAAAAAGAACATCTGTGTCAGCACCCCTGTGATTTAAAAATAGAATGTTTAAATATCTCTGAAGTCCCCAGCGTGACTTTGATAATAGCATCACAACCCAGGCTGCCCTCCAGGGGTGACCGAGAATTCACAGTATGTATATGTAGCTTTGAATAATGTATTGTGTTCTACATGTTTGTGAGTGCGCATGCATTGTGTGTATTCTTCTGTGACCTAATTATTTTTCATATAACATACTTTTTATGTGACTCATTGGTATTGATATATGGAACTGTAGGTCATTTATTTTCATTGCTTCTGCCAGGCATTGGGAGACATAAGAACCATAAATCATTTTCAGCTACATTTCTGCCTTAAGCGTTTCAGTCTACATTGACAGTGGCAGACCCTTGAGAGGACCAGATTGTTGTTACGTATTTTCACATAGGTACTATTTCACCTCCATCCCAAGTAAGTTGGAGCAAGCACAACACCTCACAGCCTTTAGTGAGGTGAATTTCTTTTTCTCTTACTCCAAATATTGGAGAGTGTATTCTTCTTATGTTTCTTGCTGTATGTAGGCTCTGTAGTACTGCTTCCCATGGGGCTTAGCACTCCTGGCAGGGAACATTGAAGTACAACAGGCCAGCAGATGCCCTCAGGGCAGAGGCCAGACTCAGAACCTGCTTACCTCTTGCAATAGTACTCTCCTCTACTTGGCACTGTAAATTAGCTTTACATTTTTGCTACCTCAGGTCCACAAAGAAAAAGTTTTTTAATCATGTCTTGTCTAATATTATTAAGCATCTTGTTCTGAGAAATTATGTGTATTTATAAAGACATGTTATGGGAACAGGAAGTCCACATTATTTTATTTTATTATTCTTATTATTTTTTTTAATTTGGCAAATGCTAGACTGCTATGCATTGTAATCTGTGTTATAGGAGGGATGTCCTTAAATTGTGTGTGTTGGGGTATTAAACATTTTATATAAATATTTTCAATTATTTTCATTTTCAAGTTCATCAAGTAATTTCACTGCTATGCTCTTTTACCTAGAGTCCAAGTCTCTGGGTCTTTCTGGGATGCATCTGCAAATATCTGCTCCCTAGAACATAAAGGTAGCTTGCTCTGTCATTATGGTATGTATACTGAAAACTCTTCTCAACCTATTCCATCATTTTTCCACTTACTTCATATTCCCAGTCATTCTCTAAAGTGTCTTTTCTTTTAAATGCCCACCTCTTTTTATTGGTGTCTCTTACTTGTAAAGAGATTTCTTATCTATAATAGTATCTCAGGAAGTAGATGATATTTTCAAAAAACTTCCCAATTAGAACTACATAATTAAATAGCAATTGATTTTATAGTGGTGTTTGCTTGTTAGCTTCTGTACAGGGGAGGGAAAAACCCTTTTTTTACTTCTCAGTTAGATAAAAATAATATATAAACTAAAACCTAACTGTCATACAGCATATAACAGAAGCACTTAAGGTCTTAGCTACTGGAAGATAAAATGGAAATCAACAGGACTTAGGGACAAGGTTGTGCAGTTCATACTATACTGTCCTCCGTATAAATCCTGGAGCCATCGGTAACGGTTGAGCAAAATTGAGGCAAACTATTAATACTTAATTTATCAAATGATCAGTATCATTATCTCAAATATAGCAAAACCCTACCCAGTAGGATTTTATTTAAAATATTTAAGGAGCTTCTGGAAAGACAAGTTTCTGTTCTGGAAGACTTAGTCAACCAGAGGACAGGCTAACAAATCTGGAATGACTGGGAGAATTTAGAGCAGATTGCTCACTCAGCATGAGGGCATTTTGATCTAATAAATGCTCACTGATGATTTGTTTGTATTGCAAGGGGGAAGTCTTTTGGAGGGAAGCTTTATACACTTAGTTTGACTTTTGATGAGTATTAAAGGATAAATATTGCCAATATAAGGCACTCATACTTTTTATGTGTATATATATATATATATATATATATTTTTTTTTTTTTTTTTTTAAATAAAACACCAGTAAAGCAACTAATTCAGCATCTGGCACCTAATAGGTGGTCAAAGAGATAGTTTGTCTTTCACATTTCTTGCCTTCTCTTGTCTGTCTTTCCAATTTCTTAGAAGAGTTCCTGCTACAAAACACAAATATTGGCTAAGTGGACTCCCAAGACATGCCTTCTTCCCTCTTATAAAGACTTATCTTCTTGGAGTAAACCCTGGTTCCTAAGTCAGCAAATGTTATTGTAGGGGCAGAGGTGAGAAGCTGAGTCTCTACTTTAGGTACTGTGTAAACAATTTGATTTCTTCAAATCAACACTTTTGGCTGATACCTTACTTAAACTGTCAAAAATTGATTCAGATGTTAAATACTATTGATGATAATTTCTGATGACCTTTAGTTTTTGGAAAGCATATTTAACAATTATGCATGTATCAACTTGCTAATGTCTACTGGATTTTATGTTTTTGCATTAGGCATGCATTTTAAAGATAGTATATAGAAGCAATTTGTTTCTTATGCATTGGAAGGGCCTCTGCAACACAGCTGGGGGCTCTATTCAACCATCAGACTCCCTCCCTCACCATAACATCTAAGATCCTTGCAAAAACCTGCCTTTGATATTTCTCATGTTTATACCAACAATCGATGTGATTTCTCACTATTCCTAGGGAGTTACAAATAGACAATCAAAGCTTTATCATCATTGGGGCTGAAGTATGCACTGAGATAACAACAGGAAAACAAGTGCACTCTCCAGGAAATGATCATCATGGCTGCCATGAAGTTTATTTTGAGCTAGTGTTTCCTATCAAGTGATTTATGTCTTCAGAGGAAATAAGTTTATGGAGTCTTATTTCTTCTTAAATTTAAAAATATCATTATTAGTGCCTCTCTTGTTTAAAACAAGTGGTTGGGTACAAGCATTAGGTTATATCACATAGCTTTGACATAGTTTTTCACTTATATATAATGCAATAATATGCATTATAAAACTATTTAAAATACAGTATGCATAGAGAGAGTGTCAGTGAATGGTAAATTAGGATGGATTTTAAACAAGGACTTGGTTTTAAATGAGAAGTAGAATTTTGACAAGCAGAAGTACAGAGACATAAATATCCCTGACACATGAAAAGTGATGTGGGATATTGTATATGTGGGTATGTGCATAAATATGCACTTTGTGGTAGTTCTTGATCTTTTAGTTGCAATGATACTAAAACAGATATGAGCTTTCTTAACGAAAACATATTAGATTTTGAGAATATAGTTATAGCATGCAAGGCTTCAGTAATACTAGAGTCAGGTCGCTGAACACTATAAGATTCATGTTCTACTTCATATTTGTTTCTTTCTGTGTATCTGCTTCATTGTAGTATTTTGCTGCATACTAGCTCCTTTTGTTTTCCTGTATGCATGGCCTACCAGACGGAGGTTTTATTTGTCTTTCATTAAAAGATTGACCAAACTGGGCCTGGAATGTCTTAGCCTCAATTCCAAATTCCCTAGGGAAAATGGGCATTAATCCATTTTGCTTAGGGTCTCATTCCTAGTCCAAGCAATTTTTGTAAAACATTAAAAGCAACATTGAAGGGAGATGACTTCTTTGAGTCTTATGGATGCAACCAGGTGAACAGAGCAGGATAAAAGGATACGGTTCTTATGAAAAAGGAGATATGAGAGATCTGGAATAACCACTCTATGAGTGCCCACTTAGGTTATGAATATTTATTGAACATCGTACTTATTTGAGGTCTAATAAAGTCTGAACATAGAAGTGTAAAGGGTAAAAAAAAAACAGAAAAGTTAGTTGAGACAATGTCAGAAGAACTTTGAATGAAATTCCAAGGAATTATAATTTTACTATTTATGCAAAGGGGAGTCATTAAGATATTTACATAGGGCTTTAGCTCTATTATAGTATCTATAGGTAGATCCGTAAGAAAGCATAATTCAGATAGACAGAACATCTCATAAGAGATCGCAATGTTTCAGATGAGAAGTGATGATTTTGAGTTGTGGCATTGAGATTAGAAAGGAGAATTTTAGTGTGAAGTTGAGTCAGCTGGATTTGGTGTTTGATTTTATTAATTTATTAGAGAAATAGAGATGGGGTAAGTGAGATTGTAAACAACTCTTCAAAGATGGCTTTCTCTTATTCACACTGTATTAACATACCGTGAAGTGATTTTAAGAAATGAAATGTCTATCATCTTATTTCATAGTTACAGCCCAAATGCTCATCTTTTGGGGTGTGTGCTGAGTGAAGACCAGGAGGATGGGCCTGTGACTTCCCACTGCAAGGGACTTAAGAACTGGCTCGAGTTCTCCCGAGAAGAAAGCTATACTACATAAGGGACTGTCATATGCAATCAGTAGGTATTAAATGAAAAGGGGAAAACATAGACACTTGGGAAATGTTGCATTAAACAATTTTAGAGAAGTTTCTTATTCCCAGGGCAACTCCAAGCCTTTAATACGTTAATGTTTTGTGTGAATCTTTAAAAGCAGCAGTGTGGTATGCAGAGTCTCCCATATGAGCATGAAACCTCTTTTTAGAGGGAAACCTCCATGGACTAACATTGCTTGAAACTCAATGTGAGATCCTACTAAATGTAGAGCTTTCTTAGGATCAAATGTGCTGCTATTTCCATGGTGAATATCATTTCAACTGAAGTCATTCAACTAGAATCAGAAGATACACACTGCATTATATTAAAATGAACTGGAATGATTAAAAAAATGAAAATGGCTCTCTTCTTTTTTCAGATTTGTGGCCCAAATACTTATCCTTCTGAATGTGTCCTGAGCAAAACCAGGAGAATGGCTCATGACCTTTGCATTCATAATGCAACTAAGCACATGCCATGAATTCTCCAGGGGAGATCATTATGCTGCCTATTGCATTGTCAAAGAATTTTGGTCTGTGCTTTAACAAAGAAAAGCACTAGCCATACTGACAACTCAGACGATGGGAATAAAAATTCAGCATAATATATGATAAAAGACCTAAAGACTTGAACTAGAGTAGTTCAGAACTAAGATATCCTAATACCTTACCATATCATATAGTAAAGCGGTTTTAGGAAAATGTCTATGAAAAATGAAAGTGAATATTTTTGACCCTGGACATTCAAATTAGATAAGCTCTTTCCTTTGGAAACAATTGTAATAATAATAACAATAGACTTCTTTTAAAAGAGAAGGCATTTATTAAATAAATATACATTTTCTTATTCTTTGTTTTCTCAACTAATTGCAAATTAATTTCAAATATACCTAGGCTACATCTAAGCTTTTTGAATTGTATAATGATAAACCTAAACCTTCTGCATCACTCTTTATTTGAGCGTGTTCCTTGAACTGCCTACATTATAATTACTTAGGGGGCTCCCTCTAGAGACCTTCTGGATCAGAATCTCTGAAGAGGTGACCTGAGAATCTGCAATTTAATAAACACCCAGGTGATCTTATCCACATGGCATTTTGAGAACGTTACATAAGGTTTTGCTTGTTCTAAGAATGTGTAATTGTCACTATCATTTTGAAAATGTCCAAGAGTATAGACCAATCAAAGACTCAATTATTCACTAGTTCATTTTACCATACGTTATGCTCCTACACTGCGATGGCTTCAAAGATGCATAATGCGTTGCCTCTGTTCTAATCATTCTTCCTTCCATTAGTCTTCTGTTTTTGATATTAAACCAATAAGTAAAGAGAAATTCCTTGGTATATTGTGAAATGCACAGAAATGTTGTTTGGCATTTTTAGAGTTTTTTTTTCTACAGGTAAAAGTATTTTTAGGAAGTCTAGCTCTCAAAAGTGGTTTACGATTAGTTTATCCACCGTGGAGGTGGATATAAATGATAAGACTTTCATATAAAAAGTATTTTAATATGTAATTCCTCCCAAGCCTTCTAAAGAAATGTCTATCAAGGCGAATAGTTGATGCACTTTCAACACTTAGCTCCAAAAAGAGGATGACATTTTTTCATTAGTTTAAGATTTATATGCTAAGGTATCTGTCACAATAATAATAAAATCTGACAGTGCAGATCATATGGGCTTTTCACACGGCAGAGGTAATGTGTTCTTTGGAAGATATAAATGACAATTTGTTCAAATCAGAGATTTAAAAAATTTAGACAAGCATAGAAGCTCCAGAACTTTATATTTCATCATTCCAAAATCACTCATTTAATGATGTTTTGTGTCATGTCAGCCATGTTGATTAATATTTTGCATAAGAGAATAAATATGTTATTATTTTATCACATACTGTTTTCATTATTAACATTTTCAAAAAAGGTCAGGTGCCAATCAGCTTAAATGCATATACAAAGAGAGAAAGTTTCAGGTATAAATCCTAACATGATTACTCTGTGAAATAACTGTGTTTTCTGTTTTTTTGTTTTTCTTTTGGTGGATAGCTGAAGCCCTGTGAAATCTGAATGCATTTTATACAAGAGTAAATATGCATATACCTCAACCTCTAAACAAAGAGGAAGGAAAGCTTTCTCACAAAAATATACAGAGCATTAATGTACCATAACCATAACCATTGCCTTTCTGCATTGCACCCAAATCTCCTGTTCATGCAATTGTGCCACCAGCTAGACTGCATTCCTCAAGAGAAGAGCCATGTTATTCCTTTTTACCATCTCAGAGTCTCATACTGGATCTTAGCAGGTGCTTAATGAATACAAGCTAAACAGAACTGAAAGGTAAAATAAAATAAGTTTGCTACACATCCTTAAATGACAAAAGTACCATAAGTGAATTAAGAAAAGATTTAATAAAATTATCAACATAAAAACTTCAGTGTCTACCTTCAGAAAATAAATTATTTAAAAAAATACATATTCTGGGCTTCCTTTATATCTGTGCTCCCAACTATTTTAACTTACTATCTATTTAATTTGAAATAACCAGGAAAAAAAAAAATTGGTCTTTCAGGGAACCATTTAGTACTAACATATAATACCTTATTTTGAAAAAAAATTAATACAGCTCCTAAAATGCCTTATATATTCTCAAGAAGTAGTTCATATTGTGGGGGTCTAGCTTCTTAAGACTTAATTTTCTACACATAAAATGCCTAATTTAGTTTCTTACCTAAAGAAACCTTTAGAACAGTCATCATTTTTTATTCTCTAAGCTACATTTTGATGTCAAATTGTATTTTACATGAATACTACAGAAACTTCAAGTTGCACCCTTAGGGAAAGAATGTTATCCAATCTTCAGCCCAAGGATTAATCACAGATGAGTATAATGCAAACCTATAGCATTTTATAATATTACTGAAACATTTTTACACAAACAGAGTGCCAAGAACTTTCAAAAATAAAAAGAGAAGCTCTCATACTGAGCTTACATTAGAAATAAAAACTCCCTCCATAGAGAAAGTCTCTAAGGAAATTGTGTTTGGGAGGGAGTACGTGGTCAAAGATCTTCCACAAAAGCATGTAACCTGTCTGAAGGAGGCTGGCATATCCATTTTCAACTTCTTTGGATCAATGTGTGCTCTATGTTTCAGTTCCCCTTTTCTTTCATTTTCTTTATAAGATCTATGACTATCTACTTCTATAATTATATGGGCCTTAAGTGAGTGAAAAGGAATTTATGACTACCAAATTTTATGAATACCTTGGTTTTAAGTGAAGTAAAAGAAATTTACCAACGCCCTGAAATAAACCTTGTTGAATGTCTATTTTTAAATCCTATATGACACCAAATGCCCTCTCATCAGCAAACACCACACAAGTACCTTCATAAGTCATCATCTGGATAATTACATATTAAATAATAATTTAATAATATTGAAAGCATTTATGTAAATATGCACAATCTGTAGCTTTGGGGTTCTCTTCAGAGGGACTTCAGAATGCAGGGATTGATGCTTAGGTAAGTAAAACAGGTCGGGACAGGTATTGGAAGTAATCACTCCATAACTAATCCTTTCATTTTGCTTGGTTAGTCAATTCACATAAGTAAACAATTATAAAAATAGACAAAAAAATTTTGTTTCTCTTAGGATGCTGAGGTTAATGTTCTAGGTAACTCAGGTTAATGTTCTAGGAAATACAACACCAAAATCTCAGTGACTTACATCGAGAATAGCAGACATGTTTCTTCTTCTGCATGTCCATCAAGGATCAGTGTGGAAGTTCTGCACATCACAGCAGCCACCATCTTAAATTCGCTGGTTGCTGTGCCAGATAGAAGGGAGAAGGTCCTGTAGAGATTTGTTCTATAAATTAAAAGCTCCATGCCATAGTGACATAAGATATTTCTGCTCATAATTCAAGGCCTAAAATCAATTACTCTGTCCCATCTACGCAAAGGGTCAGTAAATACAATCCTGCCAGATAACAGGAAGGAGACAAGAACCAGATATGGGTATTTAGCAGTGATGCCTCTCCTTCATATGCACTTCAATCCCATGAGCAGGTGTCTACACCAGTGCAGAAATAAGGCCAGTATGAATGAAGGATCCCACTAACCAAGGTGGTAACTCTGGACAACAGGCTGGCATTTTCCTTTGAGAAAAACAGCCAATTAACTCTGTGTCTTTGTCCAGCACCGCTGACCACTTCTCATTATTCCAAGTCACTTTATTATACAGTCTAAAAAATTGTCTGGCTCATCCCTGAGATTATGAGCTCCCTGAGAAAATTTACCATTTTTCATTGCTTTCAGCACAGGGCTTGACATATTGTAGGAACTCAATAAATTTAATAAGTAAACAACTGGCTCTTGGAATGCCTGGAAACTTCTAATCATGGGACTAAATGAAATTTATACCACTTTCAATTTTAATTATTTCTTACAAATAAAACAAAACTTCAGGTCTTTATAACATTACTTTATTCAGTTTAATTACTGAATCAACCATTTCCATAGAAGGTTAGATCATCATTTTTAATACTTTGGCTAAGGAATTCTCGCATTTGATGTCACAGTTTTGGAAATATTTCTGTAAATGGGTTATGTTAGAAGCTAATGTCTAGAAACAAGGACTGGTTGAAAGCCAGAATTCAGTGTCAAAGACTTAATCTAAATAATGAAGTCTAGAGGCTTAGAGATTTCCAAAGATTGCTTTAATTATACCTCAGGGACATACATCTGCACTTTAATACAATTGGTTAAAGAGAAAAACAAACAAATAAAAAAACATGGTTTCTCTTTTCTGTGCTCTCCTTTTACTTGACACTTGTATTAAATGTTGAACTTGCCCCATTATTTGGGTGAAGTACTATCCCATGATTTCAGATTGAAAAGTATGTTTTTCCTTCTCTACAATAAAGAGCTAGAAAGGATCACCTATTTTAAAAATACCAGCTTCACACCCAGGGTATTTTGTTTATCAGGTTTTTTTTTTTTTTAAATAATTATGATCTCTGCTACAGTGCAGAGAACTTTAGATATGTTAGGAGTCACTGAAAGGCTTATTGGTTTCAGAAATAAACAACCACAAAAAGATATTACTAAAGCTACTGGGGTTTTACTCTACTCAAATGTTGGATAATGTTTGCTTTAGAATTTTGTTTTGCATAATGGCCTATCAATCCCTTAGATGGTGAATTGTCCTAGAGATGATACAATCATTTCTGTGTCAAGAATTAGCTAATAATACAATGTGAAGACTAAGGTAATTTATTACTTTTTATTGCAACTTAACAAAATATAATTAGTTTAAGCCACCTACCCAACCTCCTACAAAAACACAAAGAGAAGGAGGAGTTGGAGAGGGAGGAGATACATTTTCATAAATACTAAGTCTGGATGTAGGTCAGACTTCACACAAGCTAGATTTAATAGCTCATGTAAAGACACCAAGAATACCTTTTTTTCTTTATCTTGCTCTGTAATCATTCTCCCTGCCCCACCCAATTCCCTAGCCATAGTGACTGCATCAGTTAATCGCTTCTGTTTAATAAACCACCACAAAACTAAGTGGCTTAAAAAACAGTGATTTGTTATTTCTCATAATGATGTTGGCTGGCTGTAGTTTCTCTACTACAGTCATCCGTGTAGCTTCATTAAGCTCAGGGTCATCTGAGTTGGAAAGTTCAAGAGGCCTGACAGTGGAAGCTGGCTGTCATCTTCAGCACTGGGAACCTCATCCTCACGGTGTGCTGTTCTCCAGCTGACTACTGGCTTTCCCATGTGGCAGCCTTAGTACACAGTTCTCAAAAAAGAGTAAAAATGGAAGCTGCATATGCTCAGACTTAGAATTGGATGATGTCATCTTTTTCATGTTATATTGGGCAAAACAAGTAAAAATGCCATATTCAATGCAAAAGGTTTGGAAACACCTTCCATATGTTGATGAGAGCTCTAGAAAAGTCACACGGTAAAGGGACATAGTCACAGAGAGCTTTGATTCATTCTTCTGCAATATCCAAACAGTTGCTTTTTTTTGAAACCTCATATTGATATATAACACCATGCCACCCAATAATGGCAATGGATATTTTGATAGTCCCTGCAGAAAAAGGAAGAAAGAGACTGATTTCTTTCCTAGAAGTTCTAGCAAATATCTGGCCCATCATTATAGCCAGGAAAATGGCACTTAAGCCAATGTCGGGCCCACTCCTCCAGCTGGGAGTTGAGTTAACCACATTAAATCTAAATGGCTGACCATTAGAAGTGGTATTTCACCAAAGCAAGATTAGGCTAATCTTCGCAGAAAAAGGAAGACCATATGTTTGTTGTATCTCAAAACCAAAAGAAGTTCACTGCACAGTTCTATGAAATATGGGTGAGAACTTTATGCCAGATCTCTCAGCAAACACACTAGTGCCATTTCTATCATACTATCACTCCTTTGTTGATATTTTACATTTGAAATTAGGAAAATATGCATTTAGGACCATTATCCTCTATTTATTATTTATTTGACCTTATTCAAGCTAATTATCCTCTCTGAGCCTCAGTTTCTTTGAAGAATAGAAGTAATGATCATGACAAGGATCTTGAGGAAGTTAGATGAGATAATCTATTTTAAATAACTAGCAGAGTATCTTATACGCAGGAGACACTTCCCGAATGACATGTACTGCCGTCAGCATCAACAACCCTGTTAGAAGCAGGTCCCTTAAAAGGCATAGGATACCCAGGTACAAAGATCCTCACGTCTGTGTTATGCTGAACCAATTCTCATAGATGAAAATCTAGAAACACGTATGCTACTTCAGGGCTTCTAAGGAACTTTTATAACCATAGGTATGAGCATAATGTAAGCACGTAAGAGTCAATCTACATTTGATGTATACTCACAAAATAATTTACAAAGAACCAGGGAATACTGCATCTCAGTAGGTTTAAAGATGACCTAGATTTTATACCAGAAAAATTTCAAATTTGGACAAAATGGCCTTAAGCAGCACAGAATGGGAGCTTTTCTCTGAACTTAAACTTGAAATATATGCATGCTTTCTATAACATGACTCACATGGCCTTATACAGGATTTAACAACACCAAAAAAACAAATCTCCCAAAAACAGTTACAAGACAGGGTTGACATCCCAGCTTAACTCAGGCTGAGGATCTTGTTTATTCTTTCACTTTTCAATTTTCAAATTTCACTTGATCTTAGTTTCTGACTTTGGCCCCCTCTTGATTTGATTATTGAGTTTTGAGAATCTATGTTTAAAGTAACTTGAGAGCTGAAAGCTTTTCACTTGTGATTACACTTACTTGGGGGATGCAGACATGTTTGGAAGCTTTATCCTGGGGCCCTTATTCCTTCCCAATAGCAAGCACCACTCCAAAGAGGGAGAGCAGCTTGCATTAGCACTAGCATGCCAGTCTCTCATTGCCTCGAGACACTCGGGCAATTTATGATCATTTGTTACAAAGAGCCTCTGCCATTTCTCTCAGCCAGAAGGAAAATAGCATTGCCTCCTCAATTGCATCTCAAGGACTCGGCTAATGCAGCCCTGGTGCTCTTCTCTGGATAGAAATATCTACAAAGGCTTTGACAGCTCAGATCAAGTATTTTCACTGTCAGCCACCAAAGGCGTTCTGCCCCCTGCCTGCCACAATTACAGGACTTTCTAGCCAGTAAAAATAGGCAATCTGAAATTTCTTTTAATACTCCCATCAATATCAAACTATGGATTGCCTGAAAAAGAGTCATTCTTTTCCCTTAGTGGCTCAAAGTGCATTGCAAAGGGTCTATAATTCTTTGTGTCAACTGGGACATGAGGCCTAGAGACTCCCATATGTCCCTTGCTAAGGGCCCCCACAACATGCTCTACAGAATTGCTGCCTCATTGCTGGGTAGACAGAGAAGGCATGTCTTCCAATATGTGGATCTCTTCCAGAGGAAAAGACGCCAGCAAAGGAGCTAAGAAGAAAGAAATGTAACGAAGTTGATCTTAGAGCATGAGTGTTTATTATAGCAATGAAGTCTAGAGAAAGAAAGATTCTGCCTTAGCGCCTGCCAGTGAGGAGGGCATTAATGGAGCTGGCAGGCCCCAGGGCTTTGATTGACTCTTTTATTCTCCAATATGAATCTATCCAAGATTCAGGTAAAGTTTCTGAGATCTGCGGGGTGAGAAAGGAGTGCACCTCAATGTGCACAGTGACTTTCCCTCTAATTAGTACAACTTCTTCAAAACATTTTTTAAAAAAGCATTCCAGTTGTTCTATATAATCTAGAACCACTATGCCACCAGGTGTGAGATTCAGGAGCCAACGTCGTTAAAGATAGTTAGTGTAGCTTACTCCTTCAGGGTATAGTTAACTAGCAGAGGATATTGAGGGACGTGCAGAGCAATATGAGAAAAAGCTTATGTCTCTGCCACGCATCATTAATTATATAGGATTTCCAATTTATGTTATAATGGAACCAGTTATGTGGTGGTGTTCACCTTAAATATTTGATGTTTTAATAACCAGACTGTCCCATAACAGCCACACACTCATTACATCATCATTAGCTAATACACTTGAGAAAAAATGTTATCTTTGTGAATTCTTACAAATGTTAAAATTGAAATAATGCAGTCTCCATATTTTGCCAAATTGAAAACACAACACTAGCCCTCTATGTAGCACTAATGTAGATAATATTAAATTCTAGGAGTTAGAGAAAGGAAAAAGTAGAGAACATTAAAAATCCTCACATACATTGAAATGCAAAACCATTTTCAAAGACAATGCCCTGTAACCACTGGTGAGATTTATCTGTATTTTATGAGACAACAGAAGCAAGACCCAATCTTGAGAGTTATCAGTCATATTTCCCAATTCCAAATAAAATATTCATTGAATGACTATGCAAAGGAAAAGAAGTCAGACACCTTGCATTCAGGAGATTACAGTCTAATAAGGACACCAAATGCCAACAACTGTCTATACTGAGAGTACATATAAATACAGTATAAACCAAGGTATAGGTAAGCAAAGCACCAGGTCCAAATGAGGGAATCATAGATGGATTCTAAATGGGGATATCTGGAAATGCTTCAATGAGTACATGGGAACTTCAAAGCAGGAAAAGATTTCAGCACGAGGGAAGAGAGTGCAAGTGTAGCAGAATCTGAAAACAAGCATGAGAAAATGAACATGGCTACGAATGTAGGAGGCCCATTCAAAGAATGGTGTGTAGAGCGCAGTAAGTACAGCCTTTGTCATGTGTAAATTTTGTTAGGACAGCAGCTAAACCAGTAGGGCTTTGATTCAGAGACTTTCAGATCTACTACATATAGTCTATGTTTTTAATTGTGCCAAGACATATACAACATAAAAATTACTGATTTAAACACTTCTAAGTGTACAGTTGAGCATCATTTAGTACATTCAAATTGTTGTGCAATCATCACCACTATCTGACTCCAGGACATTTTCATCTTTCCAAACTGAAACTCTGTACCCATTAACCACTAGCTCCCAGTTTCTCTCTTCCTCTGGCCAAGGCAACCACCATTTTACTTTCTGTCTTTATGAATTTTAATAGTCTAGGTAACAAATAAAAATGGAACCATATGATATTTGCCTTTTGTGTCTGATTTATTTCTTTTAGCTTGATGTCTTTAAGACTCATCTATGTTGTAACATGTGTCAGAATTTTACTGATTTTTAAGGTTGAATAATATTTTGTTGTATGTATATACCATATTTTGCTTATCTATTCATCTGTCTATGGTCTCTTGAGTTGCTTTCATCTTTTGGCTATTGTCAATAATGCTGCTATAACTGGTGTAAAAATATGTGTTTGAGCCCCTGGTTTTACTTCTTTTATGTATATATCTGACATGGAGTTCCTGAAATATATGATAATTCTATTTTTAATTTTTTGAGAAACCACCATACTATATCCCACAGTGGCTGCAACATTTTACATCCCCACCAATAGTGCACAAGTTCACCACGTTCTCACCAACATCTCTTATTTTCTGTTTCGTTGTTTGATTTTATATTATATCCATCCTAATGGATGTCAAGTGGTATTCATGCAGGCTATTTTAATTAATTATTTTACAGAACAGCACTGAAAGTATAACCATCTTATTTCAGTTTTGTAGCTTAAAGAATAGACTTACAGACCTGAAGTGACTTCTCCAAGTGTCTTGGTTCTTAACTGGTAAAACTGGGATGGCACTTGAAGCTAGTTATATAAAAATGAAAATGCTTATGTTTATCACTATGAGAACATCGGGCTTGGTTTTTGAGCAATGAGTGAGTGTGTCTGGCATTTGTGGAAGGATGAGACATGATCTTGCTAGCTCATCTGAGCCTTATCTATTTCACCCTCCTGTACCCTCTATTTTATCTACAAGTGTGTGTCTTGTATCCCAGCACACCCCCTGTATTTGCATGTATGTTTTGCTTCCTTATTTAGAAATTATTTACACTTCTTTTTACCAATAGCTCAAAATTAATTCTAGGTATTCTTTCCTGAAATATGATGTAGAGTCTCTTTTGGTTTTGCTGTCTTATATCACCATGAGAGGGGTATCCATGGTTCACCAAGGTTCCAGGCAATTCTACTCAGCATAACCCCCGGAAACTTGATTCTAGCCTTGTTTTCTCTGGACCTGGAGTAGAGTCAAGGAAGAGTCAAACTATTTTCATTAAGATAATTCTCTAGGCAATGGGAGCATAAAGGAGTCAAGAACAATTCTTAAGGACCTACTACAATAATAGTTGAAGGAAGAGGTAATGAAGATCTGACACAATGGAAAATTATTAAACATGGGAAGAGGCAGAACTGATAGGAGTGGTTATGCAGAAAATGATAGAGGATTTGGAACGGAAGATGAATTTGTGACTAGTGGTAAGGCAGAAATAGTCTAGATAAGAAATATATAGAGAAATGTAAGTTTAAAGTAGTGAATATAATAAATCAACTTTTTGACCTATAAAATGTGAAGTGATGCAGAAAATTTCTTTTTAAAGAGATTACTTGGGTAGAAGAAGGTCAAGGATGTTGTGATGATTAATTTCAGTGTGCCAACTTGACTGGACCACGGGGTGCCCAGATGTTTGGTCAATCATTATTCTGGGTGTGTCTGTGAGGGTGTTTTTGGATGAGATTAACATTTGGTGGGTTGAGTAAAGCCAGTTGTTCTCCCTAACATAGAGGGGACTCATTCAATCTGTTGAAGGCCTTAATAGAAGAGAAAGGCTGACTCTCCCACAAGTAAATGAAAAACTCCTCCTGCCTGATTGTTTGAGCTGGAACATCTGTCTTTTCCTTTATTCAGATTACAACTTAAATATCAGCTCTCCTTGGATCTTGAGCCTGCCAGCTTTGAGACCAGAATTTATAGCATCAACCAGCTGTTGACTACAGATCTTGGGATTTCTCAGCCTTGATAGTCATGTGAGCTAATTTCTTTTTAGTAAATATCCATCTCTCTCTTTCTCTTTCTCTCTCTCTCTTCCCTCTCCCTCCCTTTCTCTCTCTCTCTCTCATGTTCACATGCAGGAGAGGGGAAAAGAGAGAGAGAGAACTCTAATATAGACTTAATTATAAAAATCTCCTGCAATTAAGGGGTAAGGGATAGGCAGAGGACAGAAAAGAAAAATTAGGAATGAAGAGATATTCTAAAGAATATGGTGCATAAAAAAGCAAAGCAGGTGATGATTTCATGGAATAATATGGCCCATAATATTAAAATGACTGGATGGCCAAAAGAGACAAGGGCAAGAAGACTTGACCACTGAGTATTTATTACTGATGTTTTAAGAGCAGTTTCAGTGGAATAGTGGGCCAGAATTGGATTGAAGTGGACTAAGAAATGAGTCTGGGATGATAAACCATAGACAAAGCACACCATCTATACTGCAGAGAATGCAGATAGCAAAGTAAAGAGGAAATGGAAGAATAGCTTAAAAAGGAAGAAGAACAACCTTTCTTCTGGCACCTGAGAGGATTGAGTATAGAGAGAAGTAGAGATGGAAAAGGATTGAAAGAGAAATATATGCATATATATTCCTAGAGGATGCATAAGAATAGAGAAATTAAAAACATAATTGGGAGGAATCTCGGGAACTCATAAGAATGAAACATACAAAAGAATAGGAACTTATTTTCTTCTTTGAGGAAGAGGATGAGTGAAAAGTTAAAATCACGTATAATTGGCATGGGAGTCAAACATATAACTTTAATTTAAAATGATCTTTAATTTATCAATATCAGATAAATCAGATATAACACCAAGCTGCAATAACACTAAATTTGAAATAATCTTTGATATGCCGAATAATTTTCAGTTTGTTTTTTTTTTATGGGAATGCCACAGTCCTTTACTCATCGTGATAATGATGCCCCAGAGTAAGTACAGGAGGTGGACCTGTGTTCCTATCTCAAAGGCAAGACAGAAAATGAGAGAGCACAAGGCTAAAGAAATTGCAGAATTGGGAATACAGCCATTTGTTTAATTAACACAAAAGGGAACGCTCTTTCCCACAAAGCTGCAGTGTTCCAAAGGTCCAAAAGTTAGTATTGGGACCAAATACAACAGAATATATTAGTGATTTATTGTATGTCAATGACCAATAAGTCAATATATGTTTATTTTATTTATATATATATATATATATATACACACACATATATTACCCCATACAGTGGTAAGGAAAAGGGGATTGGTGCATGAAAGTTAAATTAAGAATACTTGTTGTTAATTAAATTAATGAGATGTTCTTCTACTTTGCATTACTCAGGGAGCTGATATATTTATCTCTCCCCACCTTCATATCCACTCTTTTCCACATTATATATCTCACAAGTCTTCTCTTATCCTTGTCTTTTAATTTTATAGCACTTTCTCATATACAAAAAATTTTATTTGTTTTATGACATAGTACATTCTATCAAGTATTACAGTTAAGTTTAGATTTATTGTTAATATGATTGAAAGGAATTTTAAGTACCCAAAAGTGCATTGCAAGTGCATATGTGAAGGGTACAGTGAATGCTGAATCAATAAAAGGATGAATGGATGAGCCAGTGACTTAAATTGAATACACATTTCTGCAGGAGGAAAATTTACATATGCTTGCTTTATTTCATCTCTTACATTGTTCTAAGCTTCTCACAAAAGATGCAAACAAGAAAAAAATGAATAAAATTTTCATTAACAATAAGACTCCAATCAAAGAAATAACAACAGAAAACTAGAAAGAATTTGAGGAGAACTATAACAATGTGATCGGCCGGGCGTGGTGGCTCACGCTGTAATCCTAGCACTCTGGGAAGCCCAGGTGAGCGGATCTTTGAGCTCAGGAGTTCGAGACCAGCCTGAGCAAGAGCAAGACCCCATCTCTACTAACAATAGAAAGAAATTATATATATATAAAAAAAAAACTAGCCGGGCATGGTGGTGCATGTCTGTAGTCCCAGCTACTCGGGAGGCTGAGACAGGAGGATCCCTTGAGCTCAGGAGTTTGAGGATGCTGTGAGCTAGGCTGATGCCATGGCACTCACTCTAGCCTGGGCAACAGAGAGAGACTCTGTCTCAAAAAAAAAAAAAAAACCACAACAATGTGATCAGTCACTAAAGAAAGGTAAGCTAAAATTGACAAAAAATATCAACATTGCTGGCTTAGCAATTTAACAGTAGGAAAATCAACATGTTGTTTGAAACAATGAGGGACAAAAGTAAAAGAAGCTAACAAAAAATAATTATAAGTTAACTGTATGTGAGCAAAGTAGTGTCTGCTATTTTCATAAGTTTCAACTTAAGTAGCAGGCACTGCCACTCTGTGGAATCAAAGCAATTTATCATCCATGAACAACTGCCAACAAGAGCATCACCAGGGACAAGCTGAGGTTGTGTTTTTACCATGCCTGGATTTTCATATAAAAGTATTAAATTTATCTGGACTGTGGAGAGTTGCTAAGCTCAGTGTCAAGGGAAAAGCCCCATCTTATTAGTAGTGATGTTATCTTAGTTACTGTAGTCTGTCATAGTCCAGAGGAGTGGAAAAGGAGAGACTCACCTAGCTGCACTTGCAGACAAATTAGAATTTGCTTTTAAGGGCCCCCGTGTTTCTGACCTTGTAGTTTCCACATAAACAGCCTAATTTAGGCCAGAGATCTTTGAGGGCCCCAAGATTATATTGTAGAATCCTCAAAGGCAAAAGTACATGTGTTTTTAAAGAAATGTGTGTGTGTGTGTGTGTGTGTGTGTGTGTGTGTGTATATAAAAGCTACAATTCTGTTCTTTTTAAAATCAGATTAGAATGGAGTCCCACTGATAACACACACACAGAAACACCCATAAATATATAATGAGAAGCTGTGTGCATATAGAAAAGCCTGCATGCATCCACCAGAGAAAGGGAATGTTTGGAGTTTGGAGAAGTAATCTGAAATGCTCTGTGGTTGGGGGCACATTTCAGAATTTTTCAAAGGGCATATCCAAATGTACCACTGGCTGCGACAGGGTAAAGAACCGGCATCCTTCATGAGAGTGTAACAGGCTGTTCACATGCTCCGCTAGAGCCTAATGTGACAAATGAATGGGCTTGCATGTAAGCATCAAAGAGGCTGGATGGAACAAAGTGACAGAGGTTTCTATCACTGATAGACAATGGGTCTCTGTTTTCTTCACTCGGACACAGTCTCTCTTGGAGGACAACAGGGATCAGCTTTGCTACAGCTTCCTTTAATCAGAGCACAGCTGCAGCAGCTGTTCTGAGATTCTGCTGTGGCGGGGATGTGTGCTGGGTTCTCTAGACCCGCACCTGGCACCCACTCGCATCACTCCACCACCCATCTCCACCCACGCACACACTTGCAGTTCCTGCCAGGGCTGAAAAGGACTAGTTTTGCTCAGGCAGGTAGGCTTGTATGGGTCAGGGATGTAAATTGGAATCAACTCTTTTTCCACAGTCTCTGAATATCTAAGTTTGGACATCAGCAAGAGGGAGCTTTGGGGTCAGAGAGAGTGAGCTGTTAAACTGAGTAAGGATAAATGCATCGTTCCATCTGAGAAGTACAATACTAACCTCAGTGTCAAGGAGAGTAGAGAGAGCACGTAGGAACATAATACAGAGATACCACGAAGGCTCACTATCTCAATCTGATGTGCTTTTCCTCTTACATTTTATTATGGTAATTTTCAACCAAAGAGAAAATTAGAACAATTTTATAGTAAACACTCAGACCTAAAACTAACTGACTACCACCTGAAACTAACATTTTCTATACTCGATTTACCACATATCTATCTACCTCTCCATCTGTCTATTCACCCATTAGTCCATTTGTCAACATACCTCTTAGCAAGTTGCAGGCCTCAGTGCACTCTCTCCTAAATACCTATGTATGGATATCATTTTCAAGAGCTATTTGTCATGAATCTTTTTTTCTTTTTTGAGATGAAATTGACATAATGAAATATATATATATACCTATGTAATGAAAACCTCTCTCAAAATAAAGAACATTAACATCATTCCATACTATTACCTCATGCTTCTTCCAAGTCAATCTCTACCCCTAAACCCAAAGCACAACCAGTGTTCTGTTGTGAGTTTTTTCTTTTTCCACCAAAGATTAGTTTGTTCTACAACTATATTTTAAAAAGTCATAAAGATCTGTGCTCTTTTGTGTAAGACAAAATAATGGCCTCCCAAAATGTCCATGTGGTAATCTTCAAAACCTGTGAACATGTTGTAACATCACAAGATGGAATTAAGATAGCAGATGGAATTATGGTTCTTAATTCACCTTAAAACAGGGAAAATATTCTGGATTATATGGGTTGACACAGTGTAATCACACAGGTCCTTACATGTAGAAGACATTATGGGAACCACCAAGATGGCATCATAGGAAAGACTTGACCAAACATTGCTGGCCTTGAAGGTTGAAGGGGGCTAGGGGCCAAGGAATGATGGTAGCCTCTAGAAGCTGGGTAAGGCAAGAAAATTAAGTCTTCCCTAGAACCTCTAGAAAGAAACACAAGTGCCGACACCATTGATTGCCACCCAGTGAGACCCATTTTGGACTTCTGACCTCTAGAACTGTACAATAATACATTTTTGCTATTTTAAGGTGGCAATTTGTGACAGCAGTGGTAAGAAACTAATAAGCCTCTTTTACTCAGCACAGTGTTTTTGAGGCTTATCCATGTAATTGTATGTATCAGCTGCTTATCCCTTTTTATTGCCATGTGGTATTCCATTTTATTCATGCTCCTGTTGAAGATCACTTAGACTGTTTCCAGTTGCAGAGACTGTAAATATTAGGTCATAATCCTGTGCAGTTTTTAAAGCACTACCACTTATTATAATTGTGCAGGATGTGTTTGAGGACTCACCATCTGTGACCTGCCTCACAGTAACCAGCATCTGATCTGTTCAATGGCCAAGGAGGGACACTAGTTAGGAAACTAAAAATGTACAACAATAACTTGTTGTCAGAACTTTTTACCAAGCTCTTATAGACTATTTAAAGAGCAAAACCTACAGTGGGCAGTAGCTAGCCTCGCATGGAACAGGCTGTGGATACCTTGGTATTCTGAAGTGTCTGCCTCTCTCTATATGCCCAGGGAAGTCACCCTTGAAGGCAGCCAGCTCCATTGTGTGTTATCCCAAGTAATGCCTTCAACTACTACTAATAATTATTATTACCTTTTGCAGTATCACCTGAGCCAGTGCAATCTGGGTCCAGATTATTAACGTTTGAGCCTTACTTTACTCATCTGTGAAATGAGGATAAAACTAGCCCAACTCATGCAGTTATTTGAAGGACTAAGAATGATAACATAAACTAAAGAACCTCATAAAATATATATAATAATCTGCTATTGTCCTAAATTTTAATAAGCCCAACACAGAAAAATATTTATGTTTTCTATTTCTAGAAAAGTATTTTATGGAAACATTAAAGCCAGAGAACATGCTTATTAATTCAACAGCTATTGATTGAGCATAGGCTAGGTCTGAGATGTCCCTAGAGTTATAAAGATTTATTCAGCGCAGTTCTTTTTTTCTCAGAAGTCTAGTGAGGAAAACAAAAAGGCAAACATCATCATACAACTACCATTTGGCATGGTCACTATGAGAAAGATGACAGGGGTCATGGGTCATGGAGGTATTTAAGAAAGCACCTATCCTAATCAGAGGAGAACATCATTCAAGATTCTAGAATAGGTGTTCCTGAACTGTAAGAAGTGAACCAAGGATAGGCCAAGTGGGAAGAGGAATGAAGAGATGTTATAGAAGTCAGGAAAAGTCCACATTATGGCTCAAGGAGAGACTATTGCGGTTTAGGTAAGTTTTTGAAACACTAGATAGACGTGCACACTAGTTTGGAATCCCAAAGAGTCAAGTTTAGGCAAAGGTAGGAATAAATGATACAGATTTCTAAATTTTATGGGTTTTCGAGTCATACAAACCAAAACTGCAATCACATTACAACATGACTACCAGTGCTTTGACCTGGAACAAAATAAGAAATATTTCTGAGCTTAAAAATCTTCGTTTGTAAAAGGAGTATGAAATTATCCAACCTACAGCAATGCTGAAAAAATTAAATGACTAAAGTTTTATAAGGTGTTTAGTGGAGTGGTTAATATATGCTATACTCTCAAACAGTGTAATTTCCCCCATCCCCTCCCATTTCATTTTCCCCAATATCACAAATATCATAAAGAAATGCATACTGAAAATATTTTGTGACCAACAGTGGAATTAATTAAAGACAAACATGCACCTATAAGTTGGAATATATCACCGGCTATTATTAAAAGACAACAGCCCTCTCTAACAATTTTCAGAGACAGTACAAATATATTTGAATCCCAATCATTAGACTGAAGGGATTTATTTTATTGGCTAGTTTAAGGAAAATAGCAGACTGGGGCACACAGCACATATCTTCTTCAGTCCAAATTGAGTTAAAGATTACAAAAGGATTAAATGTTGCAAAATAACTGATATTCTTTTGTCTCCTATGGATGATTGGGTTTGGGGAAGAAAGAGGATTCAATTAACATTAAGAGGAGTCCAGTGTTCACAGAAGAAAGACCAATGACATCATAAAATACATTTATTTCTTTCTGAGAGATAAATATATGTTGTAAAAAAAATATTTACATGCTAATGGAACTAGCATTCATGTGCAGTATTTTTAGGGATGGAGCCGGATTCTATGGGTACATAAACCTATACAATTTGGGGGTCTTCTTTAAGAAAAAAAATAACCAAATTACAAATCCAAAATTAGATATATGTATTAGTTTCCTATTGCTACTGTAAGCAAACAACCATAAGCTAACTGCTTGCATAATACAGATTTATTATATCACAGTTTTGTAAGTCAGAAGTCTAAAATGAGTATCACTCGGCTAAAATCAAGATGTTGGCTCCTTTCTGGAGGCTTTAGGGAAGAATCCATATACTTTCCTTTTCCAGCTTCTACAGGCAATCTGAAACTTTACTCATGGAGCTTCCAAATCAAAGTCAACAGGACTGGTTGTGTTTCAAACATCACTCTAACATTGATTACTCTGCCTCCTTTTCTCACATTTAAGGACCTTATGATAACATTGTACCCACCTGAATAATCCAGGATAATATCCCTATTTTAAGGTAAATTGATTAACCGTAACTCCATCTGCAACTTTAATTCCCTCTTGTCATGTAACCTAGCATATTCATAAATAACAGATATTAGGACATGGATATCTTTGGGAGCCCACTATTCTGTCAGCCACAACATAAAATAAACATTTAGAAAGAAAAAATAGATTATATCATTTTCTATTTTGAGATTCAAGTCTTTTTCTGACACAATTTACAAGAAATGTTTATGTAGAAATATTTCTGATTAAATGGGGCATTTTCTCCTTACCTCCAATACCCTACAATCCCCCAACAACATCCAGCACTCACAGAGTATATGAAATGAGGAACCCTAAAGTTCAGCTCTTCTTGCTGCATGGTTAAACTGCTTCTGAGAATTAAAAAATGTCACTGCAGATATGATGCTCAGTCTGAAAATGCATTCCCTTATAAAATGTGTAAATGTAGTGCATTAATGATATTAACAGACACAATTATTTTTGTTTTTTAAAATCAATTTTGTGAATGAACATGGGCTTCTAGGTGTAGAAAAGCATTGAAATGCTTCCCCATTTAAACTTAGTTTTCTCCAGTAAATCTTTTCTTTATATTATATAAGGTGATGGCTTGTCACTTACCAAATTTAAATTATAGAATTTTTTCTAGATTCATATATTGTATCAGTTAGGGAAGCTATTTTTTTTTTACATTTGCTATATAATATGCTACATATGGAAAATTATATGGAATGATGTTTAAATTTTGGGATATAAACTCAACTTTTATGCTTGACAAGAAATAGGAAAATGCCTTTCACTTCTAACCCAAAAGTGCAATGAACACATCTTTTTGTTCTACCTCTAAAAGACAGTCCTTGCATTTAGCATGGTTACCCATAATGACTTTTCTGGAATTCCAACTTCAGCCTCTCAACTGTTTTCCTGGAAGCATAGCAATATGGTGCTTTCTTTCATGGCATTTCTCTCTGGCTGGGAAAGTGCCAATTTGTGGTTCCTTCTGGTATTGTCTTTCAGACTAGGGGAAATAGCTTGAAAGAAACTCAAAGAATATTATTCAGCCTTTTTTTTTTAAATAAGAATATCCTGTTATTTGTGACAATATAGATGAAACTAGCAGACATTATGCTAAGTAAAATAAGCCAAGTGCAGAAAGACAAACACTGCATGATCTTATTTACATATGGAATCTAAAATGTCAAACGCATAGAACAGAAAGTACAGTGGTGATTAACAGGGACTGATGGGTAGGGGAAATGGAGAGAACAAGAGAGATGTCCTTGTTCTTCAAGAGGCATCTCCACACTGGCAGGTTCTTTGCCCTCAACCACTGTGTCAATAGTCTTGGACTGGGTTTGAAAGGCAGAAGCATTAGATATAAAGTGTGAGACATTTTAAGGGGACTTGAAAATGTACCATCATTTGAAATTATTATTGTGATTATTGTTGTTATGGTTTTCTCTAACCTGGTTACAGTTCTAAAGGAAAGTTGGTATTCAGACAGAGTGTACAGCTGTGAAATGTCTTTGACTTTAAAGATTATGTTGTTAATTACCTGGAGACTAAAAACATTTTTTTCCTTGTTCTTCAATTCAATGTAAATCAGTCTTTTTCTGATTCTTTGAATTAATATGTCCACCTAGTTCTGGAGCTACCTGTAGGATGTCCATGTTATCTTCTCCTGCCAAGAAAGAAAGCTTCTCAATAGAAGATTTAGTAGACACACTTCTCCAGACACACTGGAGGACGAGGACTGCCTCCTCCTTTTTTGCATCATGGCGCCCATGGTTTTGTGGAATGCTGAATAGTGGTTCTAAAACTCAAAGTTCTAAAAAGAAACCAGGATATGGGAATTTACAAAGTCCCCTTGGGAATTAGCTAAAGTTATTCTGCCACCTGGTGGCCTGGCACTTGGTATCCAATAAAGTAAATAGCAAGAAAAGGGGCAGGCAGGACTGGGTTTGGGAGCAAACTTGTCACACCTTTCCGCCCAAGAGGAACTTGAAGGACTCTCCTGCAGCCAGAATCTCAGTGACCATCACAAGTGTAAAACTGATTTTCTGACGTATCCAAAAGAGCCCAAAGCTGGCTTTGTTCAGAATGGAAAATACATGAGCCAGAGAGTGTTCAGAGAAATCTGGTGCATAGGTGCTGAAAGGAACTCTAGACATCCTTATTTTATAGATGCAGGGATTGAGGTCCGGGCAGTTAAAGTGAATCATTTAAGTAAGAAAGAGCAGAAACCACATTTCTAGGACCCTATTCAGGAAAGCACACTTCAGGGCATCCTATAGAGCTTTACCTTTTAGGGCATGTACCTGGGCTGGTGTGTTTGTTTAGTATAAAGTGCTTGTCTCTGTGCAGCTGCAGAATTAATATTATGGAATAAATGCTGCCTACTTCTGTATTACATATCCCGTGTTAATTAAAAGGGGAACAATGGATAAACTGCAAGACATCACCTAGAATCTGTACAAATAGAATCAATATATCCAGCTGAATATAATGAGCTCAAATTGACTCAAAAAATAGCATTGAGGGAAATCCAAATGCACTATATTTTTATGTAATTATTCTTATAATTTTATATTTAGTAATATGCAATGAAACCTTTTGTTTCCATATTACATATGTTGTAAAATATTTGGCTCATTAAAGCATTAAGATGAGGAAATTAGATGGAGGAAAAATAAACCCTTAATTTTTTAAAAGCACTCTTTTGTTTTTCTCCCTGGTTGTGAATCTGTCCTCTGAACTCACTGCTGCCTCATTTAAATTTTTTGTGTGCTCCCAAATGCCTCACTTGAAACTTCCCATCATGTTTAAAAACAAATGGAGACACTGCTTAATTCATTTTGCTTTCCAGGGAGTAAAGGAAATGAAAATTAAAAGTGGTTTCACCACCGGTAAAGAATGCTAGAATGCAGAGGTTTTGATGCCAATATTATAAGAAAAATTGTTTTGCCATGTTTGCTATTCATCTTTCTAAAACATCTCTTCTCATCTGTTTCAAATGGCAATATTGTAAAAAGTGAGAGAGCTGAGTTACACACTCTGCATTTGTGGTAACCCAGAACCGGAAATGCATTTAGAGGGTCCCATTTTCACTGTGACTATAAGCTTCCCACAAGTTGGAGCCATGTTTATTTTACTTATATGCATGGTTTACTGTGAAGTTAAATGCCTGCCATATATTGGATGCTTATTAAAAATTGCTCAATTAATTGTCACAGTTTGTAATCTCATGCAAAACAATTACCTCCTGTGGCCAAAGTCTATCTGAAGGCTGTGGCTGGAGATCTCAGAGTTAAACATGGATAGGCACAGAAGAGGCGGAGGCAGGAGGTTGTGACGACACTGGAAACCACACTGCATGGCTTGAATTCTGTGTCACATTGTACCAGCAACGTGTCTATGAGTTACTTACCTTCAAGTGAGTTACTTAATGTCTATAAACTACAGTTTGTTCTATGTCAAAATAGAAAAAATACTATCTGCCTCACACAATTTTCAAGATGAAATCGTTTTTCTAAACAGTTTAGCAGAGTGCCTGGTACTAGAAGTTATCACTAACGCTCATAATGTGTTAACTCATTGATATTGCTATTGTTGTAACAAATCACCATAAACATAGTGTCTTAAAACAATCCAAATTGATTTTCTTGCCTGTCTGGAGGCCAGAATTTCAAAATGAGTCCTAGGGGGTTGAAATCAAGGTGTCAACAAGTTTTGCTCCACCTGGAGGCTCCAGGGAGAACGCATTCCTTGTCTCTTCCAGCCGCTAGAAGCAGCTGCATTTCTTCACTCCTGCAAGTGTTATTCCAACCTCTACTCCCACCGTCCCATCATATTTTCCACCTTCTTGTCTCCACCTTATTAGAACTGTGGTGGTTACACCCAGATAATCTAGGGTAATATCCCCGTCTCAAGATCCTTAACCACATCTGCAAAGTCTCTTTTATCAGGTAAAGTAACATATTGACAGATTCTGGGAAATCAAACATTGACATATTTGGGGACCTTATTCAGCTTACCACATACACCACCTTGATCACAAATCCCTTAAATTTAGAGAGTTTTAGAAATTCATGAATCTTTGAATTCCCAATAGTAGTTGTTCTCTTCAGAATCACTAGACTAAGCAATTTCTGCTTGTTTGTGAATTTTAGTTATTTGTTTATACATTTAACTAAATTTAGCCAAACCTCATGAAATTTGAATATTTTGGAGTGCTAAGTCTGGAATGGGATTTGTATGTTTTTCAAAAGCCATGAGTTATTTTAAATATATTCAACCTTCATTTAATAAAAACATATTAATGTTTTAGGAGCTGAAGATTTGTAGATATCTCCCCACATTCTATGTTGGAAAATTAAATAAAAATTTAATAGATATGACAAACAAATCTCTTCCTAAACTGCAAGATCTCCGCAAATAAAATGCAAAGGAGATTAATTTGAGCATGAGATCATGAAACAATAATATGATGGTGACCTGTTGCTAAGGGGAAAAATATTTGCCAGTATTTATAATTGTTTATTTGTTTTTTTTTTTTTTTGTCTTAACCAACTCTTATTTTGGTTCATTTAAAATGCTTTTTCTCCCCTCACCACCTGTGATGATTAATTTTTATGTCAACTTGACTGGTCTATTCTCCTCCTATCTCTGTTAAATTGACAGGCAAACTTGTTACATTCTAGTGAGTCAGTGGTAGAGATGAGAATATTAATTTATTTGAGCATATGTATGTCAATGCCACTTGAAGAAAAGGTGCCAGCGTGGTCTTAACATGCAAAACATTTTAGGTCATTCTATTCTCAGTTTTGTCCCCTAAAGCACTATTTAAGTTGTACATTCAGCACACGGACAGGGAGCACAGTCTGCTAGTTAATAATGAAGAGGAATCGTGAAAAGGAAAAACACAGAGCTGAGAATGAGGAGACATGTGTTCCAATCCAATTTGACCATTCACTGCCTCTCAGATCCCTGAAAAATACATAAACCTCTCAGTGTTTTAACATCTTCAAATGCTAAATGTAGAATATGTCTTAAATTATATCTGAAGTCATTTATATTTGTGAATTTTGATGATTAAAAGTTGATTTTAAACGTCTAAGTCCACACCCCCTCACAATAACATCAATAAACACCTGGTACTTACAACGTGCTAGATAATGTTTGAAGTGTTTCAAAATGTTGAATTTTTAAATCTCACAAAATGCTGTAAGATAGGTATTACTGTTATCCTCATTTTACAGATGAGAAAACTGGGGCATAGAAATTTATATAACTTACCCAAGGTCAAAGAACTAGGATTTCAGCCTTGGAAGTCTAGCTCCAAAGCCATTGACTCCTTTTTTCTACCATATTTTAGTATCTTTTAAACTTCTATGTGCACATAAATATTAAGTAATGATCATTTAGGGTCACAAAAAATGAGTCTAATGCAATGCTGGTATAATTTTATCTTTACCACTGTATATAGCCCCATGCTCTTATGCATTTAGTTCAATTGGTGTTTTGTGTTTTGTTTTTGTTCTCATAAATATTTTTCCTCCCTATTCCATTGCCCATTACCTCATCAGTAAAATTGTTATAGTTTTGATTGCTTTCATGAAAAATGATTGAAAAGTCTCCTTGATAACACGAAATATGATTCAGATGCTAAATGACAGTCAAGGCCAGGAGTCTGTTGAATGTAACTTGAGCAGGGACTGTGCTTATGGCTGTGCATCATCTTTCTTAGAATTCACTGGATTAAAATCTTCTACAGACCAGAGACAATTTCTAAGGACTGAATGAATACATGAATGACTAAAAGGAAAATAAGCATTAGTATCATCATATTAAAATAAGATCATGACTGCTCAGAATGTTTGAATACCATGATCACTGTTACATGGGTAGGAAGTGGTAAGCCAGAATTTGAACACAGGTGACATGGGACACTTATTTCTTAGAATGGTGTTATTTCCACAGTGCCACATTTGTCTCCAGCAAGAAACTCTGCACTTCTCATAAAGAACCAAGGTATAGGCCACGCATGGTGGCTCACACCTATAATCCTAGAACTCTGGTGTGCTAAGGTAGGAGGATGGATGGCTTGAGGTCAGGAGTTCCAGACCAGCCTGAAGAACAGAGAGACCCCTTATCTACAAAAAATAGAAAAAATTAGCCAAGCATGGTGGTGTGTGCCTGTAATCTCAGCTACTTGCGATGTTGAGGCAGGAAAATCCCTTGAATCCAAAAGGTTGAAGTTGCAGTGAGCCATGATAACGCCATGGCACTCTAGCCAGGGTGACAGACAGAGTGAGACTCTGTCAAAAAAGAAAAGAAAAGAAACCCAAGGTACAGTAGCCAGATTTGTAAAGATTTATAGACATGAAAAAACATGATGTTTTCCTTCTAGATGTGAGATCCATAGATCATTTGCATTAACTTATTAACTGTTATCCCCGAAGGTCAAATGGCTGCAGGATTCCTTCCTCTGCACACATTAGATGTACACATTCTTAAAAGTAATGATGTTCTTTCTGAATTACCTTTAAGAAGGTTTGGATATATCACCAAATTCACCTTTTTTCCATGTAGCATTTTTGAATCTGTTTTATTTTTTAGTTTTAATAAAGTTTACTGCCTGTGATACTGTTTTCATCAACAATCTAACACTATTACTTCTACTGCTCTAATCTGTTAAATAGAACATCTCTTCATGTCCATCCTTAAAATAACATCTTATTTCTCACCTACTTGTACCTTATTACTATCTTGATTTTTTTACAACTTTTGGTATCTATTTTCCCTCACTAGACTTTAACCTCCATGGTGGTATGGGTTGCCTCAGTTTCACTCCTCAATATAGCCCCACTACCAAACCTAAAGAGAAGGGGTGTATGGGACCACGTTGACCCTTTTTGGTATTTTCCCTTATCAGATTGTTGTTTAGGATTAGAGTATGTGTGTGTCTTGGTCAACCCTGTTTTGTAGGAGGAGGCTATCTCTCTCAGGTACATATTCTCTGTTTCTTACTGCAGTGCACTTGCTGAGGCAAGCTCTGTCTTTAGCAAGGCAGCCTGTCATTCTGGTAGGTAAATTCAATTAACAAAGGATAAGAATTTAAAAGTGTTATAATGAATACACAAAGAAATTTTCTCCTTCAGTCTAGTTCTTTCAATAATAAAACTGCCATTTTAATACTCACCTGGCAATTTATGTGTCCACTTTCTAAAATTTGTTATTAACACTGGAGGAAGGAAAAATATAAATTATCTACTCACACCCTAAAATTTCAATACACTGGAACACTGGCTAGGATCCTTGAAGGAGCCAGCGATGAATTGGTTTTGTATGAAATAAAATGCCATGTGGATACATTGACGCTTCAAGTGTGGCTCCAGTTCTTGACCTTTTAGGATCCCAGCAGCTTATTGCAGCAGAAGTCTATGGAGTTTAACAGCTATTTTATAAATAGCACAGGGCTTAGTAAACACGCCTCGCACAGACTTTGTAGCTGACCTTGACTGATGCAGGTGCAGGTTTGACCTGAGCAAGCATGATTGAGATCGGCTTTAGATCACCAGGGGAAAGAGAATCTTTTAGTTCCAGCTAAGGCTTACTTGATAAAGGCTTTCCAGGAATTGAGGGGTAACATTATTTTTGTTCCTTGTAGTGTTTCTTGACATCAAAAAGCTGAGGCTTCCTTCTGCAAAAGCAGTTAATATCCATGTGGGCTATACAATGAATGAGTGAGGTTTTATCTCATTAGTGTTTGACATTCGTAGAGATTATCACTTGAAATTCTTTCCTCTTGCCACACTTGAAAGGGCATCCAGTTCCAAAAAGAGTGAAGATGAGACATGGGAAGAGCTAATCTCCTGGACCCATGTGGTATGTTCACACTATTGAGAACAGCCTCCTACCATGTCGTTTCAAATTGACTCTGATTTAGTCACTGAATTGGCTGTAACAATGGTATAAGATTTCTAAGGTCCTGGCTGAGACTGGATTGACCCACAAAAAAAAAAAAAAAAAAAGACCTAATTAATCAACAGATAGTCAAGAACAGCAGAGAGAGGCTTATATGTTGGTAATGGCTTTTATTTGAACGTAGGTTTAAGGAATATTGAAGGAGATCATCACAACGTTAAAACCCCAAGTTCAACGACGAAATGTTGTAACCTACGTTTATCTTAGAAATAAGGTTGGCAGATAATTTTAAAAAAGAAATGCAAGGGTTAAACATAGAATAATTGAAATGTTGTAAATGGCCATGTCTCAGAAAATGGTTTTACCTTTGGAAAGAGAAGAGGGCAGATTTAAAAGGAATCAAGAACACAGTGACCTACTTAAGTGGTACTTTGAAGTCTTTACCACCAGATAAGAACTAGATAAAAGGGCAAATGAGCTACATTTACACCAAATACTCTTCTCTGGCAATGGTAAAATTTCTTAGCAATGAACTTGAGTGACTGCCCTAAAAAGAGCTCATATTCAAGAAACTATTGAGAGGCACCATCATACAACAGCAGATGGGAAGCCTGTAGCCATAGCAGTTAGAAAACCATCTCGTGAAGACTGAGAAAGCCATATGAAGCCATTACAGAGTATTTGTACATTTGAGAGGAGAACACTAGACAGATCATAAAGCACTTTGAGCACTACCAGGTTTGTTTCGAAGGAAGATCATTGTCGTTGCTGAAAATGTAAATATTGCCCCCACCACTACCAAAAGTTAATTCCACAGAGTTTTGGAGCACTTACTATTTGTCAGACACAGCAGTCAGTGTAGGGAACAGACATAAATCTCCAAAACTCAGCAGGGCCTCTGGAAAGGAGAAACAAGGTAGGATCAAAGCATCTAAGGAACAGCCCACTACAACCGAAAAAGATATAGTAGCAGAAAAGATGCATTCTTCTGCCAAATAATACAAATTATTCCAATTCTGAAAGGTCCCGACACAAAGCAAAGGAATGGCCCCGTTTGTGCTGTGCCCACATGGTGAGGTTGCAGTGTTCAC
Source organism: Eulemur rufifrons (assembly GCF_041146395.1). Classification (NCBI taxonomy): domain Eukaryota; kingdom Metazoa; phylum Chordata; class Mammalia; order Primates; family Lemuridae; genus Eulemur; species Eulemur rufifrons. The sequence goes on from NC_091001.1 coordinate 17,952,004, forward strand.
TGGGTGTCTGGGGGAAGTGCCTTTAGAGGTCTTAGCAGCAGCTGAAGTCAGAGAGTAATGTTGCTAAGTCTGTGGATCAAAGGGAATGTGAGGATAAGGAACATTACTTAGGCCCTAAGGGGGCACTTAAAAGGCTTCAAAATATGGAGAATGAGGAAAAAAGGAATCTTTACAGTTCTCACTAGTGCCAATTTGCAAACTCCTCAAGAAGACTCAAATGTCTCAAATATCACTCTGGGAGATGGGAGTCAGGTTGCATAGGTGGGTATTTCTGACTCCATCTGATAAAGCTCAGTGCTACTAATTGAATTAACACTAACATACTGAAGAATTGACTGTGAGCTCCTAGGACTTAGACATTGGAGCACTGGACCAGGCTGATTGAAATTCTGGGAAGGAGTCAGTCAAGGAGAATTACTCTTCTGTTTTTGATCTTTAACAGTAATTGGGGTACAACAGAACCATGTACAGTGTTATAATACTTACTTGTGATAAGTCTTGGGAAGCTGAGGTTGCCTATGTTAAGACTGTGGGGTCATTTCAGTGAAATTTTGTATGATCTATTAATTTTTTGAGCTTTTAAAAGAGAGGGTGCATAAGAGACTTTCAGTAAAAGTATTTGAAATTCAGAGGTTCTGAATGAACCATACTCCTTGCAGTAAAATGGCTCAAGCTACAACTGCTAAGGGAACTTCAACTTCTCTAGGCATTTATCCAAGACCCATCTGACTGAGATTGAGCAGAGAAAGAAATTGAAGAGGGGAAAATATGGAGGGACTCTAATTTCTTTAGGGTTTAATCTAAAACATTTTATTTAAATTAAGAAGAACATGGGTTTAAATTTGGAGCTTTGATTCCTTCTTATGAATTTAATGATAAACAGTATTCATAGTTTACATTTGTAACTGTTTAGAATGGTATTACTTGGAATAATTTTATATTGTCATTTACATACATTGCCATGCCTCCTGCAAGATATATTGGATAACCTGATTGGTCATAGTTTAGGAAAAATGTAGAAGAAGAATTGAATTTCTTAGAAAGTGACAGGTTCCATTATGGATTATTTTAATGTATAAGCTCTTCATTTCTTATCTTTCTAAGAGCCAAGCTAAACTGCATGCCAGAGATTCTAGAAAGATAAAGTTGGTGCAGTGGGAGTATTCTCATAAAGTAGGAGCAGAGATATTTTTTAAACTCTTGGACCTTCTAGAGACGACAGCCACAGCTTTAGTTGACCAGAACTTTCATTTTAAAGCCCAGAAGGCTAAAGGAACAAAATCTGGAGAACGGAGGAGAGATTTATTTCCTCTGCTGTCATGCCAAGTTACGTGTCTAGCTAGCCCATCACATCCACTCATTATTCTGAGCACAGTGATAAGGGGAGAAGGAAACTGAGAGTTCATAGCCATGCTTGGGAAAATGTCCTCTCACCAGCACCTGTGGAGACAGGGCTAAGGATTGCTGACAGAGATCCAAGCCACCTTCCCCAGCCTCATGTTAGCAGTCAAAAGCTGAGATGTTGAGATCTGCATTTTACAGAGAACTGGTGGAGACCCATATGTCATTTCAAAACTCCGACATGAGCCTCTGAGGTTGACATCACATTTCTCAGTTTAAAGGTAAGGAAGCCATTACTCAGACTTAAGCAAATTCCCCAGAGACACACAGTGGGCAAGAAGAAAAAATTCAAAACTGGATCTATCTCACATACAGGCATCTGCTGTTCCCTCATTATGTCCCTCAAGAACTGGTCCTTGTCTCCCTGACTAACCACATGCCTAACAGCTTAGCTTCAGGCATCATTTTATCCTCTGGTATACTGTGCTAATAAATTTTCAATAAATACCATATGTTTTAGCTTCCCAAGCATTGTCATATACTGCTTCTCTTGTGTTTTAAGTTAGATTGCTTCTACCTATCCTTCAGCCACTCACCTCTTTGGTCTTGTGTTATTCTAGAAGTCCTCTGCAATCTTTCTAGATGACCTTCCTCCCTCATTACTTTCAACATCTCTTAGGATGTCACTTTTCATAGTGGCACATGGCAACTTTCTGATGGTATGTCTATCTGCTCTCTTAACGGTTTTTAATCATCCTGGTATTTCCTACACTAGCAGAGTTCTGGGCATGTAGTAGTTGCTTAGTGCTTGTGGAATGAGTCTCCTTTTAATTTTTCAACCCTTATCTAATGAAGGTTTCATACAACATATCCAATTGATCCAGCGTGTAATAGCATTGAAAAGCTTTGATTTGCCTGCAGACACGAGGGAACACATGGACATCCTTCATCTGATCTTGGATAATCAGACTAAACAATGAGCATCAACATTAATGCCTGAGAGATTGTTCTTTTCGTGCTTCACTCATCCATTCATTTCCAAAGATATGGAAGTGTGAGATCTATGACAAAACATTTCTCCCTTTTCTGACAGTTGTTCTTAAAAGAAATACCCCTTCTTTGAAGCCTGTGTAAAATTTTGAATTTCTAAATTTGGATCATTACCATGTTTATTGGCAATCTATTTTAAAAAATACTCAAATGTGGTTTTCCCCTAAAGAATCTGGTGGTGCTTATGTACATCATCTATTTAACTGCTCATTATTAGTGTACTTGAGAATTGATCCACTATTTCCTGTGTTAATCAGAAAACATATGAGAGTATGTAAACCATTTCAGAGAACTCAAGTTCCACATTTCAGTGGAGGGAAGAGCCTGTTGTCCTCAAAGAGTAATGTGCTTCTCTGAAACATCTGCTTTATTTATAGAGTGACTTGAACACTGAGGAAAATCTGGTTTGGAGTTTGGAGAGGTTGCAAGATACATCATCTCTTCACACATTTGTGAAGTGCATGCCACAGCACAACACGCAATTTGTCAGATTGTTGTTTTTGTGTGTGTGTCTGAGAAAGCAGTCCTGGAGTTAGACCTCCTTCCCAAAATTTCTATTCTGTCATTTCTTACATTTAAGAAAGGTTTCGAGACCAAGTACTGTTACTTACACATGATACTGTAGCAGCCACTGGTGATAAATCACAACTGCTTGCAGTACATTTACTCACAGATGATATACATTTTACAATTCATGGCGAGCTTTACAATTCATCTGATCTGAAGCAGCTAACAAAGAATTGTTAGAGTTTCAAAACTCAATCTATTATGTGTTTTCTTCTATCAAAAAATGTTGTTATTTATAGCACTAGAGGAGACTTTGGGGATGATGTCATGCTGTCCCTTCATTTTATAGATTAAGAGCTTGAGACCTGGGAAGGTTAATTGATTTTCCCCAAAGTCCCAGAGCTAGTTAGTGGCAGAGGCAACACCAGAACCCATCTCTTTCTTGTCTCGAAGGCTTTCTTTCCACTGTACCACGCTGCCTTTGGTCTCTGACTATGCAAACCAGACTTCTGAAGTGCATTATTAAAGGATTATCTGTTCTACCTTTAGTGGCTAGGTCAACAATAAGATTATTAAATTTTTTATCTCACTTAGAGCTCTCTAAACTGGAAGATTCTCATCTGCCAAAAATATGCAGGAGGAAGTAATGAGCACACACGGTCATCGCTGAATTAGACACCGAAAGTCATTAGCTGAGCAATCCCTGATCCAATCTACAGTCAAAATATTTTGCGGTGAGAAAAGCATTTCTTCTTTCCACTTATGCTTCAGTGAGAACCTGTACACAGATAGCCGGGTCTGAACCTGCACAGATCGCTCCTGGAAGTGCCTACACTCTGACATCTGCATAAATGTCAAATGAATCTGCTGTATGATAATGAATACAAAATGAATTAATAATGATATGTGAATCATGAATACAATTTACAGTTCCTCAGACAAAATAGTGTCTTTTTTAGCATGCACCTGCATAAACTACCTCCTGCGGGCCACAGCGGAAACCTCCCGGACTCTCTTCTGGCACACTAGCGCCATCTACTGTCGCCAAGCAGGGTAGCAGCCTTCCTCAAAAGCCTGTATCCAGTGCTTGCTCTGCTCTCCATCAGCATCTGCTCCGTGTTATTAACAAACATATATTTGTTTGTATTTGTTTTAGAAGTCTTTTGCTCCTCAAGGAGTTCTCATCTTTCTTTCAGTTACTTTCATTCCAAATAACTTAAAACTACTCCAGAGCAAAAAATACTTGACAGCTTGTTCTATCACAAGGCACTGTCTAAACACTCCGTATAATCCCACCTTTAACTCGGTGCAGTTCTTTGTTTTTTCTGTTATTAAATAACAATGCATTCACTTATCCTTTGCTACTTTTGAGTATAATTTTCTTTATGGACGTCCTCCAACTTATCAAACACCCCAAAGTTTTCCATATTTCCCCCCACAATAAATTCCTCATGTCTTAACTTCATTCAGACAGACATCATTAAAATCATAAGTGATGCTAGCTTTATTCCATTCGCTCTGTAGAGGATGTTTGCTGTTTTCTGTCCCCTGCCTCCTCCTTGTCGCCAGCATCCATTCATTTCTTAAGTGTGTTTGAATTTCTCCTGTTAGCACAGGGGACGCTAAGAAAGGATTCACTTTTTGAAAAGATCAAGTTGACTTCTCAGTGGACGGGAGAACACAGCGGACGTGTGCACAGAGGGAGGCCAGTCAGGAGCTACTGTGGAAATCCAGCTCAGAGATAACGGTACCTTCTCCAGGGACGGTGGCGGTGCTGAGAAGTGGCAGGATTTGAGATGTATTTGGAAGGCAGCATTAATAAGCATTGCTGATGACTTGGATATGAAGTAAGAAAGAAGAAGACGACTCAAAAATGACATATCGATTTTTGTCCTGAACAATTGATTTGGAGAAGAATTCAGAAGTTCTGTGTTAGATATTTTGAATTTGAGATTTCTACCAGACATTCCAATAGAGCTGTCTGGTGGTGGGGGTCTCATTAGCATGCTGACTTTCTTTAGGGAAATTACTCTTTCCTATAATGTGCAGTACAGACAGGACTATAAATTAAGATGTTCTACCTTTATTGTGCATAGGAGTAGAGTTGCAGATAAATGTATTACGTCGGAGACAAAAAGCTAAATTAAAAAATGAAACATTCATTTTCTTTTAGGAAGAGTTCATAAAAACTGTAAACTCTTTACCCAGCACTAGAATTCATCTGAAAGCAATGATTAGCTCTTTTAAAAACAAACTTCTCTGTCGTCTCTGGATTCTTCCTTGTGCTTTGCATGCTCTGATTTGGATATGAAAAATTGAAATGAAAATGAAAACTAACACAATCTTCTCTCTCCTCATAGGTGCCATGTGGGAATTGACCACCAAAGCTCTAAGGCCTTCTAGTTCTAACCCTCTGATTCTGTGATGGTGCATAACTAGAACAGACGATACATTTCTTTGTAACTAGGTCGCCTTATTAAAAATCAGTCCATTTATTTTCTAGATTACAGTTTTCACAATCATGTCATCTTTAAAAAGTATTTGCTAAGATTTAGGAAGAAAGAATGTTGTTGCCAAGTAACCAACTTATAGAAAGAAATGAGTTAGGTAGTACACAGCAGAAAATGAAAATAAAAATTCCAAAAGAAATTCTTCAAAATAACCATTAAGAATATGTGCCCAAGTTTAATTCTTACTGGTAAGATGTATCCATGTTTTAATTTTCAAATCTAATGCTGAGATTAAAAAGGAAGAGGATGAACAAATATTACCATCTCACATCTGGAATCATATATTAACTGAGTATGTCCACAATGGTGAGTTGAAAAATCCCAATACTGTTCTCTAATTAATTTACTATATATATGCATATATACATACACATATATGTAGAAAGAGAGAGAAGAAATAAATTACAAGAGGTGTTGTGATGTACATTGTTTGAATATTGAATAAAATCATCTAGAAATGGGAAAGTCAGTATGAAAAGAAACAGGTTTAAGAGGCAACTCAGTATGAGTAAAAAACATTTCTAATTTCATTACATTATCTATTTCCTGTGGGTTAAGTCACATACAATTCTAGAAACTTTACTTTGCACTTCACGATTTTTTTTACCATCCCTAGATACTTCATAGATCCACTCTTCCTTCTGGTTTCTAAACTCTCTTGTACCTGTCTATCAAAACTGGATTCCACAGATCATAGTACAGTTTTCACTTTTTTCTGCTTTTCTCCTAGACAAAAGGAGGCTGTTCATCTGATCCTTCTCACTGAAATAGAGAAAGAGAGTTTAATAGCTTTAACAAAATCTTTGACTTTATTTGTCAAAGTCATTCTATTCATACAGTGCATTTTACAGTGCTGACATTTCACTCTATTCACAAAATACTCCAAAGACTTCTCTATGATTTTTAGCATTTTTAATCTCTATTAATATGGTTACCATTCATATATATGCACTTAAATGGCCACTCAATGAAGGGGTAGTTAGCACTGGGATCACTGGCAAGGAAACATTTCACAGGTAATTTATCATCAATCACTTCTTTGTCATCCAGTATCAGACACCAATTACAAATCCAACTTACCAATGTCTAAGATGTAGCTAGGAATAAATAATATGTACTCTTGAATTGACTTTACATTCTATGTTGCATTTCATCTGAAGTTTGTCACTATATATATATATATATATATGAAAAAATAAACAGTAAAAGATTCCATAGGTTTTTTTCAGCATAGAAAATCAAATATAATATGATCATCAGGTCTATGGAAGAAACTATTTACTCTCATATATATACACACACACATATATATATTCTTCCTCTTTTTATAGTATTAAAATGTTTAGCTGAACATACGATTACCTAGAATAAAGGCTACATTTTCTAGCATTCTAGCATCCCATAAAGCAAGGTGTGGCGATATCACTAAGTTCAGAGCAATATAGTATAAAAGAAGTGGCATGTGAACATTCTAATTTGTATCCTAAAGGGAAAGCGTGCTGCTCCCTCACCTCATTACTGGACGCTGGGAATGAATCATAGTGAAGCATCTTGAGCTCCTCAGATAAATGTAACTAACCTCTTAGAAACGGTAGAGCAAAAAGACAGATTCTGGGCCTCTGATGACTACCTAGCACAAAACAATCAAACCAGGTCAACTTTTGTATGAATTCAAAACGAACTTCTACCTTGTTTAATTGATTTTTATTTTGAGTCTCTGTTTTAGGTGGTAATTCCATATCCTAATGATATACCTTCCTCACACTCGGCTTATAGGAGGGCTATCTGAAGGGGTCTACATTTTAAAGCATAACAGGTAGATCTTCATACTTCAATATGATGAAGAGCTAGCAAGACCAGTATAGCATGTGAAATGATGATTCTCTGTTGTTAATATGTATTCTGGGTCACTCATTACAAAAATCTAGGCAACATACACTTTACTTGGTACTCTGAAAAAATAAATTTAATAGAGTTGATTTTTAAATATTCACAAAGAGTCATTAATTTACTCATAGTTCCATGTAAAGGATTTTGATTAGCCATCTACCATGGGTAAGTCCTATATTTGTCTACGTATTTGAGGAGGGACAAATGCTTAGTTGAATTAAGAAAGATCAGGGTTTAAAAATTTCTCTAAAGTCTAGTAGCTCTAGAACTCTAGGCAATGCATAGAACTCTGGGTCCCAATTGGCTCATATGTAAAAGAGGATAATGTTGATACATAACTCATTATTAGGATTGAACAAGATAATGTATATAGAGCCCTTAGCAAATGTCTACATAAGGAAATCAGATTGTTAGTGTAACTGTTGGTATTATTGTTATTATTACTACCATTGTATAGCATACATATAATATATACATATACATATATTTATAAAAAATAATTAGATAGGTATAAAGAATATACTGAGGCCAGGTACAGTGGCTCATGCCTGTTGTAATCCTAGCACTTCAGGAGGCTGAGGCAGGAGGATCACTTGAGCCCAGGAGTTTGAGGCTACAGTGAGCTGGGATGCTGCCACTGCACTCCAGCCTGGGCTACAGACCAAGACCGTGTCTCTGCAACAAAAAATGAAAAAATGAATATACTGAGTTAAAGAATGATATGATAGGTTTTGATATTTGAGAAACTTGTCATCCAGGAGAGGATATCAGGTAACTTGCTAATTGGTTATAATATAAAATTATAAGATCTACCAAAGGTTCCCATGGCAGTTGTAAGCAAGTGGTTGTTTCTGGTTGGGGATGCCAGAAAATATTTAATAAACCAGTAACATTTTTACTATATATTGAAAAATATGAAGCTGTTGATAGGTGAGGGGTGGAGTCAGGATAAATTGGTGTCCTGTTGGATAGGACAGTATAAGCAAATGTACAATGGTCAGAGAATTATACTGGCTTTATAATTGTGAACAGACATGAAAGCTATTTCAAAAGCCGTAGTTTCAAAAGGAAAAGAAGATTTTTGAAGGAGATAAGATAAACTGACAAATAGTTTAAATATTTTGTTACTTCCATTGGAATCAGAGCATTGGGAATAAACCGAAGGGTCAGAGCTAAATACAGCTTTCCTTGTGCCCATTGCCAGGTTAAAAACAAAACTAGCCATCAGCTTCCTGGGACATCATATAAAAAGCTACACACACACATCACTGAAATAAATCTCAACTAAAGCACAGGTATTTTAGATTTCTACATCTGACTCACTGCAGAATGTAATTTGTAGCTGCATAAAATGTAAATTGGTCTCTTTCCCAGTAAAGTAGACTATGCCTTTGGTGGTAAATTAAAAACAAGCAAACATTTTGTTAGCCATCACCAATCTCCACAGAGTAAAAGGACAAATTTTACCCCGCAACAAAAGGGTGGCTAACAATCTTGAGATAAGCTATTTAGGTCTCCTAAAAATAGTTGAAGTCATCTGAAATTATAAGAACAAATAATGTATGACGTAGTGCTTTTTCCAGGACTACAGGATAGGTTTCATTATCTACATTTCATGCCTTTTAATATGCATTCCAAGAATTTATGTTAGGAAAACTATAACAGAAAGCTGAAGCAAGAACAAGAACATAGGGATTTGGAAATAATTTAGTCAGTATGGAAAATAAAAAAGGTAACTCTCAAATAATTTCACTTGTACTCTCTCCATGTAAATTACCTCTGTCTCTGTTGTGCATAATGACTATACAAATCTAGGCATTAGCAGCAGACAAGCTTTGAGAAAAGTTTCTAATATAAGATTCTTAGTTATAATCAGGGTAATCAGGGTATGTGATAAATTCCTTATTGTATGTTCAATATAATAATTTCTTTTTGTTTTCCTTTAATCCTTCGTATTTTTCAAAAGTTGAACAAATGCCTAAACAACATTGGGAAGGGGGAGGATTCTAGATTTATATGTAAGGTTGAACAAAACAGACATTTATGTTGTCTCACTCCCAGGACCCACTAAAATGATAGTAAACTAATACCACTAATAATAAAAAGTATGAAATAATCAGAGCAGAGGGAACAAAAATTCTGGGAGGATCCATGCCCAGGAGATTATAAGAAATTTAAATTTATTGAAGATAGAGAAAGAGGGTATAATACTAATAACTAATGTAGCCAGTCCATGTCCAGGAGATTATAAGAAATTTAAATTTATTGAAGATAGAGAGAGAGGGTATAATACTAATAACTAATGTAGCCAGTTAAGAACAGTTAAGATCAGAGAGGCCTAGTGCAAAAAAGAAAGCTCTGGAGCTTTGCAGAACCCTGGGGAGGTGTGATACTCTCAAAGACCACATACAGTACAAATTGGTCTTAACACATGAGCTCAGAAACACTGAGATCGATTGAAAGACTACAGACAAAAGCATGACTTTTCCAGCCCAATCTTTATATTCAGAAAAACCCAGTCACCAGAAAACACACACCTCCACACACACACCCCTACAAAAAAACAATTACCACAAGAAAAGAAGTTAGACAAAACACAAGCAAACAAAAAAACCAAAACAAGAAGAAAGGTAGCAGAAAATTCAATGGGCGTTGGCACAAAAGAGGAAAAACTAATGGCCAACTTCCAATTCTCTTAAAAGTGAGGTGACAATCACCTTCCATTTAGACATATATGAAGCTTTTGTATATTTAGGTTTTTATGTTGTTTGTTTTTGAGGTTTGAAACAGTATCTAACAAACCCCATTTTATGTATGGAGGTGGAAAATCTATTCAGTGGTTCATTTAGCCAACCAGTTATTCATCCGATACACAAACTAAAATGCTAGAAAAAATATGTAGATAAAAGAATTTAGAAGGCAGCTTTACTGAAAATAGATTAATTTATCCATTGAAACAAGGATATCAGAATCAGCCATAGAAATGACTTGGACACTCCTGATACCATTGAACGTGAGTTATTTTCTGCTGCGGCAGAGTCTGCGAATGCAGCCATGAATAAAACACGACCTTCACTTACAATGAGTTTGTCCTCTAGCAGAGCAACAGACCCACAAGTGCTGCAGTAAGGGAACACCAGTGTTACGGGAAATAAAGGGGAAGAAGCTCGAACCTGAAATGGCAGAGCTGGTGGTAGGGAGGCCCAGAGACTAGGACGATTGGGTAATCAGGCACTCTAGAGTTTCATCATGGAGTGACCAGGATAAAGACTGAAATTTTAAAAATAAACATACACAAGGCTTAGGAAAAACACTTTTAGCTTTTATTCTGAGGCAGAATAAAGAGATTATGGAACTAAGCCAGAATTTAGTAACATAATACAGTGGCTTCAAATTAATGTTTGCACTGTACCTGAAGAACACTTTCAACAAGAGAAATGAATGTCTGTTCTCTATATGCTTCTGTGGCCATATTGTGATTTCCTCTATACACTTTTATTTATACTCCATCACTCTACTCATTTATCTAGATCATAATACTTTCAACAAGGAAGTCTCCAAGATTTGTTTTTTGAATTACCAAGTTAGTTTATAAATTAGCTAATATATTTAAAAATGCTATATTAAGAAATTTAATAATTTCACTAGTTCTTTGCAAACAAATGTATAACAAAAAGGTTTCTGATCATTGCCATTATATTTGCCCCCTTTGTTAAATTAGCCACCTTATTCAAAATTTTACCTTTAAAGTACTCTAAAGATATTCCATGCAAATAAATATCAAAAAAGAGCAGAAGTAGCTATACTCATATCAGAGAAAATATACTTTAACTCAATAATGGTAAAAAAAAAAAAAAAAGAGAGAGAGAGAGACAAAGAAGGCCATTATATAATGATAAAGAAGTCAATAGAAACAAGAGGATATAACAATTGTAAATATACATGCACCCAACACTGGAGCACCCAAATATCTAAAACAAATATTAATAGACCTAAAGGGAGAGATTGAGTTCAATACAATAATTATAGGAGATTTCAACATCTCATTTCAGCAATGGACAAATCATCCAGACAGAAAATCAACAAAGAAATATTGGAGTTAAACTGCACCCTAGACCAAATGAACCTACCATTTAGGGAACATTCCATCCAATAACTGCAGAATGAACATTTTTCCAACAGCACATGGGACATTCTCCAGGATAGATCATATATTAGGTTACAAAACAAGTCTTAATAAATTTGCAAAAATTGAAATGATATCAAATATCTTTTCTGATCACAGTGGAATAAAACTAGAAATCAATAACAAAAGGAATATTGAAAACTTTACAAATTCATAGAAATTAAACAACATGCTCCTGGGCAATGAATAGGTCAATGTAGAAATTAAAAAAGAAATTTAAAAATTCTTGAAACAAATGAAAATGAAAATACAATATACCAAAACCTATAGAATAGAAGAAAGCAATGCAGTTCTATTTATACTCTATTGCTCTCTTCATTTATCTAGATCATAATATTTTGAACAAGGAAGAAAGTTCAGTAAGTCAAACAAGAAAGAAGTTTAATAGCAAAAAAAAACCAAACTACATAAAGCGATCTAAATCCATACACATTGAAGAAAGATAATTCTAGGGTATTTATCTTTATATACCAAAATATAAAATGATACCCATAGGAAAGTCATTATTTCTTTTATCATTATCATAATATGTAATAGGACTTTCTTCACACCTGTCTTAAATTCTCCAGACATCGATTTCTATAGGCTACCTAATGGCACTTTTGGAGCCATATGATCTTATCTTCAATGCCTGTATTATTATTGTAGATGGTATCGTGTAATATCAATTACAAATATACAAACTATGCCTTGTCCCTACCGAGGTTCCATCTTACCAAAACTTATTATTAGTGCACAGTGTTTATAGCTTAGGAAAAAATTGCCGTACTGTATTTTAGATTTTTTTAGAGTTTGATTAATAAATAATTGGTATGTACAGAATACTTACTACACTTCAGACACAAGACCATGTACCTTGATAACATCACCTGAATCATCCTTATGACAACCCTATAAGGTAATAAATTTTAGTCTCATTTTTCAGATAATAAACTGAAGTTTATTTGGGTTAAATTACCTAGCCAAGGTCATAAACATGAAAGTAATAGAACTGAGATTTGTGATAGCAGTCATCGTCTGACATCTGAAACTTATTTTCCTAAGTTCATTATTTATTTCATGTGCCTTAGGCAATGTACATAAAATTTTCCAATATTATTAGCAGCATCCAATTATGAATATAAGCTTAAAATCAACATGATTTGGATTGCACACAGAAAATCTATGTACTCAGCCAAATAGTTCATTAGTGTCACAGCTGACAGCTCACCTTTCTCCTCATGGCCTCAAGATTGTCAGTCTGATAGAATGCTGCCATTTATACCTGCATCCCGTTATTTGAATAACATCCATGTAAGTTCTACTCCTACCATTTCAATTTATAAGAGCTAGTACCACGTCACTGACATGGGTAGGTGGTTTGGATAATTTCAAGGGAAAATACAAATAGGAGAATTGAATATATTTTATTTCTGAAGTCTAGAGTTGCTTAGCTTTGTATTTTAAGTCATATTTTGCTAATCTACACAATCTTTTATGTGGAATGAATATTCAATGTCCCACCTAGGAATAGGATGGAAAAAATGTAGCATTTTTACAACATGAATTTCGATATCCCACACAATATGGTTTTTATCCCCTTGGAATATAGTGATACAAAAAGATTGGATGGCACACTTTGGTTACGTGTCAGGCTTACTTCTATTGCTCATTGGCATAATAATAAAATATCCTTTGCCTTTTCATTTATGTTAATACTTCCCTAATATATTCATGTTAACACTGACCTTAAATGTAGAACATACCCACAATTACAATTTCGTATTTTAAAAGGAATTAGTTTTTTTTTAAATAATTCATCGCATTGTTATTTTCTTTGATCTTTCTTTAGCATGACATGTTACAGAGTTTTCACCAACAGTGGGCAATTCATTCCCAGTGCACCGGGCACTATGGCAAACTCTCCCAAGAACAATACACTTCACACCACTGCCAGTGGGATGAAGACTACTACTGTTTCCTCTCAACAATATCTCTATGCAACTCTTCTTTCCCCTGTTTCTCTGTACGAATCTCTGGTACTTCATAGTACATATGGGGCTACAGGTCTGAATGAAATCGTATTTTCCGTTCAGTAACAATATCTCTCTCAGAGGGGTACATAAGAGCTTTATAACACATGCTCCCTAGAGGAACGGCGAGAGTAGCTCCATTTTCATCCCTGTCTATGACATTCTCAAAACTCAGCCTGTTGAAATGAACACTCGAGTGCTCATACTCTCTGTCTCCTGCTCTCTCTCACCTGAACACACACATACGCTCCCTCCTCTTTCTCCTTTGCTGTCTCTCCTTCTCTCTGCCCCTGACTTTATCCCCTCTATTTTTATTTTATATGAATGCATTCAATTACCAACAGGATTGTCAGGTTTAATCTTAAATTTTCAAACGACTGAGGAAAATCAGTTTAAATGTAATATAAATATCTCGCATTGAGACCTATTTTCAGACCCTGCCGAGAACACTTGCTTTTGAAAACACAATATCCACATGTAAAAGAAAAATAGCCAATAAGCTGGCTTACCAGTCACATGATTGGAGTCATCCAAGTCCTGCAAAGCACCTACTTTAGACAAACTGATCTTTTTGAGCACAGCATGGCTCTAAGCTACCAAATTTGGCAATGCAGTAAAATTTAATATTTAATGAAAACTTAGTCCCCCAAATTAATGAATACAGCTGCCCATGACTATTCCTACTCAAACATTCAGTCGTCATTTATGCAATGGAATTCAGGTGGCCACAAGGAAACCACTTGCCCCAAAATGTTTCTTCTTAGTGATCCATGATTTTTCCTGAAATTTCTCCTTTTACGCAGAGAAAAACCACTATGCTCTCAAAACTTTCCTGCTAAAATGAAATCATATTTCATGATATAGGACATATGAGAGTTTTCCAATGGATTTATCTAACAGCGTTGTGAACACTTACCAGGACTCAAATGAGATGAGAGACAAATCGGAAATAATTTAATTGACAAGAATTTGAAAGTTTCATAGCTCTATTTTATAGAGTGCTTGTTCAATATTTACTATACAATATAAAAAGGTGTCCCTATTAGAATGAGGAGCTAGATGCAGCCAGTAGATCTCCTGAGGAAATGGATATCAAAATGGGAAATCCTAACGATGGAGTTTATCTCATTCACAGATATTGACCTCAAGCATTTATGTAAACGCATGACTCACTGCATAATATCAGAATTGTGCAGAATGTGCCCAGACAGGACTGTTTTGCGTTTTTGGTGATTCATAAAAGTGTCTAATTTTCTAAGTAAAGAATCAAAAATGATACCAGAGGCTTATGGAAGAACATTGCAGCCCCCTGCTTGTATAACTCAGAAATTCTCAATTTTTTTCCTCCGACGTGGTCACTGGGAGAGGAGCTAAACTTACTTTCTCTCAATCCATCCATCTGTAAAATTACTATTCTATTTATTAAATATTTCAAAAATCTTCACAATGTCCTGAGCACTGAATATAACATATTAATATATATAAAGATGCTGTTTGTGCCCTCTAGGAGCATAATGAAGCTTACCACCTTCTAGGAATGTCTTTGGGATTGAAATACTATTTTAAAGTGCCAAGAGCTACTCAGAAGAAATGTGCTGTATAATTACAAATATTATTACAGATGAATAGATATGTTCCATTAAACACTAGAATTGGTTGCCAAGGGAGTTTATGGAAACTTTTTCCCTGAAGACTTAAAAAAAAAGTCAAAATGGAGCAGTTAGAAATACAACTGCCTAGAAGTGTTTAAGTAGAGCTGCGCCTAGCACAAATTGGGAGAGTTATAGAGAGAAAAACCAAAGGAACTCTCAAATTGTCAGCATTAGTATCATGTAAACAACAAGGTTGAAAAGAAATGAACCAAATAAACAATGAAATTGAAAAACAAAGAAAGCATAGGCTCCAACTGAGTTAGAAATTAGGAGATGAACTATTCAGTTTAAACAGATAAATATCTATTTAACTAATTGCCAGGTATCCTCCACTTGTTCTATTTCTGAAACATTACAAATATGGTTCAAGATAAAACTTGCCATATTATAAAAAGACATGGAGCTAAATTTCTTATCAATGAGGCCTAATGGGTTCTATAAATCAGTAAAATTACTAACAATAGTAATCGGAATATTCTAAAAATGAGGTATTCTAAATAATAATCTTTTATGATCAATTTCTGAAAGTGCTTAATTATTTCCTTAAATTAAGCCATTCTGATCAAAATATTTCTATAATCTATTGCAGCTTTGCCTGCCAGAACAAATCCAGTAAAATAAGTATAATTTATCCTATACTAATAGTAGATCCTTAGAAAATCGAGATTTTTTTTTTCAGTGATACAAAGATCTTCAATATTACATTTTTCTGCAGATTCAGAAACATCCACTCAAACATAAGATTGTTTGGAAACAACCCAATGCAAATGTTCAGTTATATTAAGAAAGTCCTTGATGTGAGCTTATTTGCGGTCATTTATTTCTTTCTCATAAAATCTTAATAAAACATGAACAACTGCATGACCTTCATAGAAAGATAACAGGACTACCTGTTGACAGAATTAATTATTGACTCAAAGGCTGTGAAATACCCTTCAACCGAGTTATTGTCAGAATCTCTAGAAACTATTCTTCTCTGGCATTATCACTATAGCAAATTGACAGGAATGTTTAAAACATTATCTATTATTTCTGCAGCACAAGCCCAGTGGACTGGGTCAATTGCCTTGTCAGTTTCAACCCACTCCTCTGTCTGACTTGTGTGAAGCTGCGTGCTGAGGTGGGGAGAGCCCTGGTCTAGGAAGCAGGAAACCTGGATTACAGAATCTAGAGGCTTTTTTTTTTAATGCACCCTTAAAAGTAACTTTATTTCTCTGGAACTCAATTTCTTCATGTATTAGAAAAAAGGATGAAATAAGATAATGATTTAGGTCCCTTTTATTGTAAAGGTTTATAATTCTATGGTACCCTGTGTTTTCATGCAATATTAAAAGGAAAACAAAGTCCTTCACTGTGAGTTCCTTTGTTCCTGATGTTCTGGTAGCACTTTGCAGATAACATTTTGTCAAGATATCCAAATATATATATGTCAGTAGCAAATTGTATTGAATCTAGGCCATAGACATTTTTTGTTTGGTCTCCATATTAAAAAAAAATAGCAATCTAGTTTATAATTCTTAAAAAAATAGAATAGTTATCATAAAACCCAGATTTGGACTTCTGTTGATAAGCAAATGAGCTAAGTGTAAGGAGTCCAGAGATCTCACAGCAGCAATCTTTTAGAATTGGGTAATTGTGGTCAACGTTAGCTGGGACAAGTGCTCTATAATTTTCCATACCACCCAATGAACTCAATTTTATCTTCTGCTTGGCCCTATATATGTTTGAATTCATCAATATAGGTTTACGTGTTTCTCTCATCTACTTTTTTCCTCCCAGGGGAGGAAAAAAAATAAAAATAAAAATAAACCTTGGCCTAATCCTCTGTGGTAGGTGCAGTTAAGCTGCCCAGAAAATACGTATTCTATGTTTATTTAAAAAGAAAATTACAATTTTATTCAGGGTACAATCTGTCCTGATAAAATAGCCCTCTTGGCTACCTGGTGTATTGTGAAGTTCAAATCAGTAAGAAAGAAGAAAAATGAATAGAAAATGAACAAGTTGGTTATTTCAGGAAAGCTATTGTTTTACTTAGTTAAAACACACAAACTGGCCAGGTGCAACAGCTCACGTCTGTAATCCTAGAACTCCGGGAGGCTAAGGTGGGAGGATGACTTAAGATCAGGAGTTAGAGACCAGCCTGAGCAAGAGAGAGATCCTGTCTCTACAAAAAATAGAAAAATAAGTTGGGTGTTGTTGCATGTGGCTGTAGTGCCAAATACTAGGGAGGCTGAGGCAGGAGGATTGCTTGAGCCAGGAATTTGAGGTTGCAGTGATGATGCCGCTGAACTCCAGCCCTGATGACAGAACAAGATTCTGTACACACAAATACACAGTGTCTCTCAACTGGCCTATGCATTAGCCATTCATACTTTATGTTTTCCTCATTTTCTTATCTGGAATTTTGATACAAAGCCTATTGAGATGTGGCCATATTTTAATTCCAGGGATAAAAACCATATACTAAGATGGCAGCAGACAAGATAGAAGAGGCAGCGGTTTCTGATTGCATCCTTGAGCAACTGATAATGTCCTTGATGGTCATTAAGTTATAAGAAAAATAAAGCCCCATCTAGTTGAGATATCATAAGCAAGTTTTCTGTTTACTAATGTCAGTTATATCCCTAACATTGTATCTTCATTGAATTCCAAGTACCTGGTTCCCAGAAGGTAGCGTTATTGACACTTTTATAAAGGAAATAATACCAATACCAATAACTTAGAATGGATGGGTGCATACTGTCGATAGGTACTGTGCTACAAGTTTTACATCATTCAATTCTCACATAACCCTGCAAGCCAGGCAACATCGGCAATATATCGATGAGGCATGGGGAGGATAAGTTTTGCACCAGGTCAAACCATTCCTTAAAATGAATGGAGAGTATTTTATTTATCTAAGTTTGAAAGAAAGCCAAAATCATGCATGTAAAAGTACAAACATCTCCATTGAATTGCATGGACCCAGTGAAAACAAGTTGCCATTTCAACTAAACTCATTATATGCTTGTGAGTCCAAATATCAGCCGGGCCCTCAGAATCCCCTAGTATTTCTGTACTGTTTTCTAAATAGTTCGCTCTCTCCTTCTCTGGGAGGAAAACGTCACATTTTCTACTCTTTTCTCAAACTATCAACATCACCCTCCACTATCCCTCACTCTCTACTGAGAAAACAGAAGGCTGCTTCCATTTGTTCTCACATACTCCAGCTTTCTGACTTTCCAATTGATGAATTTCCCCTAATATTAAAGTCAAACCCTTCAATGGTCTTCAAGATGTCTTTCCTAATTTACAACCTGAAGATTTTTCTTCTATAGTTGTATGAACCTTCTCCCATGTTATCAATTTTCTCCTCCTGTCAGAATACAGACATGCTTCATTTCTTATTAAAAAGAACTGTCCTTAATCTTTCCCGTCTCTGTCTGGTTATTGCCCCAAATTTGCTAACTACACTCGTATTCCCTTCCTCCTCCCCTTACATTTTGTCTTCAGCCCTTTTTATTCAGGCTGTTTTATCTAGGTCTCTACTTCCCCTTTTAATGTTCTTATCTTCCTTCTATTCTTCTTGTTAGGATTCATATTAAAATATATGCCTTCCGCTTCTGCTAGTTGGAGGTCTATTTCTGTATGAATCAATATTCACATTACAGGAATCCACACTATCACAGCCTAACTTACCATGTACTAAAATTACAGTACAACTCTCCTTAAGTGAATAGAAGCTATCTTTTCATATTTCCTTTAAAGTGACACTACATATAACAATATCATGCCATTAGAGGGCCTAGCAGAGTGGATCTCAGCTTGCCCTTACATTAATTATCCTCTTAGGCTGCAGTATTTTTATGCACATTCATACTACCTTAAATGTTAATGTGGAATTTTAACTATTCTCTATGGGCTATCTCTGTTTTCTATTCTTACTATATTTTGGCATTTTTGCTGTGTTGTCTCCAATTTCTATGTCTTCTTTGCAGCTCAGTTTGATCCTGAATACTTCTGATGTCTTCTGATGTCGACAGTCTCATTTGTCTTTAATGTTTGGCACCTATTTCTGTCGTTGAGGACTGATTTTATAGTATTTACAAGCAAAATGCTATGTTCTTTTCTTCTGATTAGTAAACCAATCAATCACATTGTCTCTGGTTCTCAGTTGTTTTAAGAGATTTCTCTCTTAAAGCCTGGATTATTTAAGAACAAGTATTCAAATACAGAGAAAGTAGGGGATTCTTATAGAAACTCGTCCAAGGTTCTTTATCTGAACAATGAATGATAACACAGAAAGTGATGGAGTTATTAATACTATTTTTTCAGTTCCTCAAAGTGGTTACAGAATTTGGACTATTCTAGATGCATAGGAGAGAAGCTGGTTAGTTGCATATGGTGAACATTCACACATTCGCATCCATTTAATTTTCTCACAGAGAATTTCCATTGAAAACATTTGTTTCTGTGTTTATATTAGTACAGTCCTCCCTGTGGGTTCTGCATCTGTAGATTCAACAAATCAGGGATTGAGGAAAATAAAAAAATAATAATACAATGATAAAAAATAATGCAAATTTTAAAAATACAGTATAACAACTATTTACATAGGATTTACATTATATTTGTTAGGTATTATTAGTAATCTAGAGATAAAATGTATACATGAGGATGTGTATTGGTTATATACAAATACTATGCCATTTTATATAAATGACTTGAGTATCCTTGTATTTTAGTATTCATAGGGGGATAAGGGAACAAACCCCTAACAGATAACAAGAAATGACTGTACACCCACCCATATCTTCACATATATATTGGTAATCATTTTGATCAATATGTTCAACAAAGGAATATCCTCACCTATATTTTTAAAGATTGTGTGTTTATAGATACAATTGAATTGAAAACTTTTCTGCTGGTTTCTTACAAAAATTATAACCATTAATACAAATTGCTTGAATAAATCAAAAATTCAGAAGAAGCCATCAATCTTTTAATTTTACATTTCTTTCTTTAGTAACACAACAAAAAATATTCAATAAAAATGAAACAAACACTTCCATATGCATTCTGTGGGCTGAGGAAAATAAGTTTAGCAGGCATAAAAATGAATAGACCAGATTCAAAGAGCCTATATTCAGGTTGTCAATTCTCATCTTATGTAGAAATCTAAAATATTTATAGCTGCCTTATAAATGGGTACTATAAGAAGAATTTGAACTCAGAAAATTTTCCTCCTCTTCCTTTCACTGGCTCAAGTATTTAGAAACTTAAACCCTTGCCATACATATAATATTAATAGTAGCAATAGTAATAATAAAAATAGCAATTGATATTTACTGATAATTTATTACTATGCAACATACACATATCAATTTAAATAAATTGTACCATGAAAGTCTTGTTATATATGCCTCTAACTTTGTCGACCTTATTACACATCACTGTAAAAAGCTTAATGGAAAAAAAGATACTAGCTAGCAAAAGCAATTTTAAGCAACAAAAACAAAATGGGAGGTATTAATTTGCCAGACCTCAAACTATACTACAAGGCCGTGGTTCTTAAAACAGCCTGGTACTGGCACAAGTACAGGGACACAGACCAGTGGAACACAACAGAAAATTTAAATATAGAACCATCCTCATATAGTCACCTAATTTTTGACAAAGCGGGAAAGAATATACTCTGGGGACAAGAATCCCTATTCAACAAATGGTGCTGGGAGAATTGGATAGCCACTTGTAGAAGACTGAAACAGGACCCACAGCTTTCACCTCTCACAAAAATCAAATCACGGTGGATAACAGACTTAAACCTTAGGCGTGATACAATCAGAATTCTAGAAGAAAATGTAGGAAAGACTCTTACAGACATTGGCCTAGGCAGAGAATTTATGAAGAAGACCCCCAAGGCAATCACAGCAGCAACAAAAATTAATGAATGGGACATGATTAAATTAAAAAGCTTCTGCACAGCCAAAGAAACAGTCCAGAGAATAAACAGACCACCTACAGAATGGGAAAAAATTTTTGCATACTACACATCAGATAAAGGACTGATAACAAGAATCTATTTAGAACTCAGGAAAATCAGCAAGAAAAAATCAAGCAACCCTATCAAAAAGTGGGCAAATGACATGAATAGAAACTTCTCAAAAGAAGATATAAGAATGGCTAACAAACATGTGAAAAAATGCTCAACATCCCTAATCATCAGAGAAATGCAAATCAAAACCACAATGAGATATCACTTAACCCCAGTGAGAATGGCCTTTATCAAAAAAACCCAAAACAACACATGTTGGCGTGGATGTGGAGAGACAGGAACACTCATACACTGCTGGTGGGACTGCAAACTAGTGCAACCCCTGTGGAAAGCATTATGGAGGTATCTTAAACAGATTCAAGTAGACCTGCCATTCAATCCAGCAATCCCATTATTGGGCATATGCCCAAAGGAAAAAAGGTCATTCTGTAACAAAGACACATGTACCCGAATGTTTATAGCAGCACAATTCACAATAGCAAAGATGTGGAAACAACCCAAATGCCCATCAATACATGATTGGATTAGTAAGCTGTGGTATATGTATACCATGGAATATTACTCAGCTATAAGAAATAATGAAGATACGACATCTCTATGGTTCTCCTGGAGAGAGCTGGAACCCATTATATTAAGTGAAGTATCCCAAGAATGGAAAAACAAGCATCACATGTACTCACCAGAAAATTGGTTTCCCTGATCATCACCTAAATACACATCTGGGAACGACACCAATCGGATATCAGACTGAGGTGGGGGGTGGGGGAGGGGATGGGTGTATGCCTACCAATGAGTGCATTGCGCACCGTTTGGGGAATGGTAACACTTGAAGGTGCTGACTCGGGAAGGGGGGGGTGGGGAAGGGAGGGATATATACCTACATGATGGGTGCAACGCGCACGACCTGGGGAACAGACACGCCTGGAGCTCTGACTTGGGGGGAAAGGCGGTACATGGGCAATGTATGTAACCTGCAATTCTGTATCCCCCATAACAATAAGATGAAATAAAAAAAAAAAAACATTCTGTACATTAAAAACCTCCATATATGAAACACCGTTATGAAATTTATAAAATACAATGCAAATTATCTCCATTCTTATTGCATATTTCTCTTCTTATTATAAGCTCACTAGTGCTTGTAATAATATAATTCAAGGTAGAAATTACTGTTCAATTTTGGGACCTTTTTTTTCCTACTAACCTCATTCTAGATACAAGCAGTTTTTTTCCCCCTAATTGTCTCTTCTAAATTATGTTTTAATTAAAATGAAATAAATGTTTACAAATTTAAAAAAAAAGAAAAGAAAAAAGAAAGAAAAACATTAATATATGTACAATAGATGATATATATAAGATGAACATTACAATCAAATAGTATATATTGTAGAGTAGAGCTATCCAATACAAATATAAAGTTAGACACAAAGGTAAACAAATAGATAAAATTAATTATATATTTTATTTAATACAAATAAACCAGATGTTATTTCACTATGTAATAGACATAAAACTGAATGAAATATTTTACATTCTTTTTTTCCCATATTAAGTCTTCAAAATCTGGTATGTATTTTACATATAAAATATATCTCAATTTAAACTAGAGACATTTCAAGTGCCCAGCATGTGGTTAGTGGCTACTGTGTTGAACATCATAACTCTACAGTGAGAATGTGATTAGAAAAGTGAATTTGTGTTCCTCAGAAAATCATATATCATATCACATCATAGCATATGCAGTTTATATGTTATTATAAAGTAGTATGTACACGGATATTTTTAGGTATGTGGATTGTGGATTGCTATGTATACAAATGTGTGTATGTGTGTGTGCATATATATATATGCACACGTGTGTGTTCATATATATGTGTATATATATATATAAAATGCATGTAGATATATAGGCATAACATACTCATAAATGCAAACCAAAATTTCATGTAGTACACATTATAAAAAAATGCAGCAATTAAAATGTTTTAAAATTAAAAAGGAAAGAAAACCTACAATCCATCTAGATAATGCTAAAAGAAAAATAGCCATGTGGTAGTAATTTAATAACTATGTTGTAGTTATTAAAATATAGTATATTGGTCTTCATCACAATGTCAACATTTCTTAAGATCTTATGAAAGTTAGTTTAACAGTATGTGAATTTGTCCTTTGGTGGTGAGATTATACCAGTGGTTTTCAACCAGGGACAAATCACCCCCTCCCCTTCAGGATATTTGGCAATGTCTGCAGCCATCTTCAACTGTCAATATTCAAGGTGTAGTCTCGCATCTGTTGGAGCAAGGCTGGGGACACTGATGAATATTCTACAATGCCCTGCACAAGTCCCTGTTAACAGGGCATGTTAAAGAATTATCTGGCCCAAATTATCCATAGCATTGAGATTGAAATGCCCTGGTTTAGTCCCAACATACTACCTAAGACAAAATTCCAACATTTTGTTATGATCATCATTTGAAAGGTGAAAACAGAAGCTCAGAGACTAAGCAGTTTGCCCGAAGTCCCCATAGCTTTTAAGTGGCAGAGGCAGGTTCAAACCCAGGTCTGCCTGAATCATATCTAGAGCTCTTACCTCTATTCCATAGAACTGTGATGTTAATTCTCCCTGTTTTGAAGGTTTTATTTCTTATATTGTTTTGCTTTGTTTTGATTTGCTCTGTTTTGTATTTTAATTCCTTTACAAATATGTAGTTTCGTGAAATCCAAAAGTAAGAATTATTTGCAGAATAAAATAAAAACAAACAGAATTCAAAATATAGCTCCCCCAAATTTTTACTCTTACAAACAACAGACAATATTAACCTCTTCAAGTGATATAAAGGCTTCTTAGTGTTTATGCTTCTCTCTCAATGTCTGTATTTCTCTTGTTGCTGAGCTGAAATACACAAATTTCAGGGACAGGATCAACTTGAGAGCACATTTGAGTAGCACTGCAATCAAGCACACTGAAAATTGTGTTGCTTCTTTAATTAGGAACAAATTTTAAAGATTATTAGAACAACTCCAGTTTTTATCAATAAAACCTCAGTTTTATTTCCAAGAAGTTCTTTCTCAATTCACTCAGAAAACCAGTTTTCTCCAAGAAAACAAAATTATAGGGGAGAAAAAAGGCACATTTACATTTATATCAATATGAGATATTAAGATAACATCTAAAATGTACAATTTTCAGAAGGATTTCTCCTGTTATAGAAGGATAAAATGCTAAAAGAGAAAGAATAATGAGGGCTTGTAAAATATAATTTGCTTTAAAAATGGAAGAGTTCAGTACTTCTAAATGAGAAACAATTACCTATAACCAGTAAAGCAATGATAATTTTTAATTACATTGTAGATGCTTTGTTTTTACATGTTATTCTACTTGGAAACATTAAATATCATTTATCTGTAGTCTCAACATTCTTTTTGTCTTAGAAATTTAGTTTTCATCCACTAATTTTACTGTCATGGAAGAAATACAGCCACTAATGCCAAATAATTGTTAATAAGAAGTTTCATAGAACATGCTCGGGTTGTTCCTGCAAAATTGACAGCCTCCTCAGCATTATCTATTGACACCAAGAGCAATATTACTGGGACATGGAAAGATTGCTTGATTTTGTGCATATTTTAAAATACAGAAGACTAGCTTCTCTGATGGATGATTGTGAGGGACTTAATTGTGCCCCATCCCAAATCTCTATGTCAAAGTCTAACCTCCAGTACTTCAGAATATGACTGTATTTAGAAACAGGGCCTTTACAGAGATAATTAAGGTAAAATAGGGTTAGATGGGTGAGTCCTAATTCAGAATAACTGACCTCCTTAAAAGAAGAGATTAGGACACAGACATGTGCATGTTCAGAGGAAAGGCCATGTGAGGACATAGCAAACAACTTGGTGGCCATCTCCAACCAGGGAGAGAGACCTCAGAAGACATCAAAGCTGCCAACACCTTGATCTTGGACTTCTACCCTCCGAAACTGGGAGAAAATAAAGTTCTGTTATGTAAGCCACTCAATCTGTGGTGTTTTGCTATGACCCTAGCAAACTAATTCAATGATCGAAAAATTTTCAGTAAATGAGAAAGAAAACATTACCGCTCAAGTTACCAGTTTCCTTACATTAGGAAAACATTGACAGTGGATTAAAACTTGGTCTTGCACATCATCAGTCAAAGCTACTAGGTGCACAGAGGATATAATGAGAAACAAATAACAAATATTAATTAAAAGATAAATATCAATTACCACATTAAATATATCTTAAGATGCATTGTCAATATGGATCACTTCACTAATAATCCAAGTAATTCTCATTGAGAAAACATTGAACCAAAAGTAGCACTCAAAAAATTCAAATGAAATATGTAAATAATGTGAACGGGAATTTTGACAAGGAAGCATTTGCCTGAATAAAATCCACAGTGTAAACAACTGGAATTGTATGATTTTATAAAAATTCGGTAATAACAAGCAATATTAATGTTGAATAACTTATTAATTGAATTAAAATGATCCATTATCTATTGAATATACTGATTCTTTAAAAATTATTTTTCATACTTGCAGTGATTGTGTTTTTCAAAATTTTTATTTGCTTTCTGAATTTAACTCTATGGAGCTAAATTTGACAGCGTGCTCTCTCTGAATAAATAACATTTTGGAAACAGATTCTTTTTTTTTTTTTTTTTTGCAAAGTGGTATCCATAACCTCAAGTGTTTATCAATTCTCTGTGTTAGGTACACTCCAATTCAACTAATACAAAACTATATTCTTCCTGATATAATACAAAAGATCTTAATCAATGAAATATCAGAAATAGCAGCATTCACAGGTAAAAATTTTCTCACTGAATAACATCTAGTAAAAACCTGGTAAATTTTGGATATGAAGGATAGAAAACAAAGAAAGAGAAAGTTATAAACACTGATAGCTTCAGTAGTAAGGCCAGTGTTTTTAACTAAACAGATTTTCTTTTCTTTTTTTTTTTTAACTGTTCTAAACAATTTAATAAGGTGTCAAAATAGTATCCTAATTGTCATTAAAATGCATTAATACACTAACATTTCACTGTAATGTGGAACATTTACATGCATCAGTTAGGTGTGGTTTTGTCTACCATTTGTGATTAAAGAGAGAAGGGATAGCACTGTTGCTAACATCTATTGCACAGAGTTAGGCTACCCAAAGAGTTTAGGAAGGTTGTCCTTTTCTTCCCCAACATACTGTCCCCAACACAATCAAAACCAATTCTAAGCCTCACCAGGTTTCTCCACAGACCACTGTCCAATCAATTTGCTACTCAAAATTGGTACAGTTTCCTTTTTTCCATATGGCCTCAAGTTAATTGGTAAATTGCTAATGGATAGCGATTACGAAGTTTGAGTTTGGGAAAAAAAATGGAAGCTTTTCCCTCCTGAGAACAGAATTGGGATGGGGAGACAAAAAGTAGCTAAGTACTTTTTTCTCTGCAGCTATGTCTGATTTTGCATACAATTTCTGGGAGTCACTTTTTCCTTCTGAGGGGACAGAAATGTATTTTTGCCAATAACATTGTATATAAATTTAAAATTAATTAGGCTGCATTTAAATTTCAATCTTTATTAAACAGGTTGACTTCTAAATGAACATGGACTTTGGAGATAATCCATTCCAGGGGAATTCTCAAATAAGGTGTCTATATAAATGACTGTGAAAGGGAAGTAATTTGGGACATAAATTCTCAAATAAGGTGTCTATATAAATGACTGTGAAAGGGAAGTAATTTGGGACATAATTGTTAATTCAAAATTGTGAAATTAGAGCAAAGCTGAAATGCAAACAGATTTATTGGATCATTATTACTTGTAAAAACAATAGGCATTTTGGGAGTGTAGTTTGTGGATGGTAAAGAAGGAGTAAACTGGTAGAAAGGAAAACAGCTTACTGAGGTTTGACTCCCCGAGTCACCAGTTAATGAAGCCAGGGAAAACCAACCTCTGATCTTACCTCAGCTCAAAAAACAATACATTAAAATTCTTAGGTTTTGAGAATCAAATGAGTTATTGCCTGTGCTGAGAGTATTTTGTAAATTACAAGTTTATTTTAGAAGCAATGAAGATAGATTAAAAACTTAATAGTAAAAGGAGGAAAAATAGGACAGTGGTGAAATGTCAATTGGTAAAAAAATTTTTTTTGGTTAGGTATTGGTTGTTGCTTTGTAACTGAAATAATGTATTTGTTTTTCTGTAGCAGGGTTGTGTTTTACCGATTATAAACTCTTTAAGATTATTCTATATATCTTTTCTAGTTTACATTTTAATTTTTTTTTTTTTTTTTTTTTTTTTTTTGAGACAGAGTGTCGCTTTGTTGCCCAGGCTAGAGTGAGTGCCGTGGCGTCAGCCTAGCTCACAGCAACCTCAAACGCCTGGGCTTAAGCGATCCTACTGCCTCAGCCTCCCGAGTAGCTGGGACTACAGGCATGCGCCACCATGCCCGGCTAATTTTTTTTTTTTTTTCTATATATATTTTAGTTGGCCAGATAATTTCTTTCTATTTTTAGTAGAGACGAGGTCTCGCTCATTGCTCAGGCTGGTCTCGAACTCCTGACCTTGAGCGATCCACCCGCCTCGGCCTCCCAGAGTGCTAGGATTACAGGCGTGAGCCACCGCGCCCGGCCTTAATTTTTTATTATTTTAAATATTTATATAGGCAGAACTACATTATGTTTCTTAGTTTTTTTGTTAAGAAAGGCCTTCCTGAGTGTTTAATGGGCTGCTTACCTTGAAATAGTCTAAATTAGGATACTTCAAATCTTGAAGTCATCTAGATTATGCAGGTAATTCAGGTCATAGGTTCACTTGAAATTATTGTATGTGGTTAGTTAGGACCAAATTGTTAAAAGCAAAAAACCAAAATGTCTTATTATTTAGGCAATTGAATATGGCCTTCGATAAAAATAAGACAGCCATACTCAGAATTTATTTTTAAGCACCCACATCTCAGGAGCAAGTTAATTATAGGTTATCAAGATAAACTTGACAGTAAGTTGTGAGTCTGAGTGAAGATACAGACTTAATACTTTCTGATGTGTACGTTGTGGAGTTCTGGTAGAATTTCTAAACAGATTTTCTTTATTTAATGTCCTATGCTGCTACGGTGGCAAGAATCCTAAATTTCAGTATGAATTTCATTCTCTCAGAAAAGTCAGAAAGAAAAACACATCTAATATAACATAGCATCTGTATTTTAAGAAATTACTCTTCTTTTCTTAGGATAAAATGGGAGAGATAAAACATTGAATAAATTAATTCAAACATTACAATTTTTAATTTCATTGTTTCTCCATTCCTTTTCTTTAAAGCATTTTAATTGAACCAATATTTAAATATTATCTTAGCATTTTCTTAAGAATAGTAATCCGTTAATTTATCTAAGTCAACATGAAATATACCAATTTTACAACTTTCTTATTTTTTTCCTTGATTATTTTAATCACTACTAGATCAATGCCATTAAACACCATCAGGAGTACAAATAGGTCATTACAGCACTAAATATCACAGTCATTCTCAGCTAAAAAACAGACATTGATTAGGTTACCTTCTTTAAAGTTAGAGGAATTTAATTTCAAATATCAGACTGGTTTTATCAAATAGAGATATTGCTCTAACAAGACAAATTATTTGTTTGGGTACAGCATCCTTTTCACTATCAAATGGCTTTCAGAGTTCAAAATTCTTTGCAGTGTAATAAGTAATATAGTTTTCTAATAATTAATATATTATTAATAACAATAAGCATTCATATATTAAGAAAATGTAAATGGAAGGCATCATCAATTTTAGAAATAATTTTGCAAAATGAATTTCTAGTTCCAATAATCACACCCTCCTCTCGATTTAATCTTCTATCTTCCTGGATGTTTGTTTATAAGGTTTAAGCACTCAGTTTTTAGAACCATATTAATACTGTATTGGGAATAGTACTAGTTAAATTCTAAACATTCTTCCTTAGACAATGAGGCAAAATATAAAATAACTAAAAGATTCCTCTATGATAACTTTGAGTTTCTGCTCTCTGAAATACCAGCTGTGTGATCATTGTAAAGTTATTTAAATAAATATTCCAGGGGATTCCATCTAAAGCTGTCAGTTGATCCCATAGGTTTGGAGTGGGTGTAAGGGTTTGTAAATCTCAACGCTTGTTATTGATTAAGCTGAGATTTAGCATCTTAAGGTTACACCACAAATCTCAAGATAATTTAGACATTTTTGCATTGTGGGTGGGGTAAAGTGGTCAGGATCTGGAACATTTATTTTCTGTTCTGATAGAGCACGTTCAAAGGGACCTCCATTTTCTTCCCATCTTTCGACTTCAAAATAGTTGCCTTATATTTGTCTTCTTAATCCTGCTCTACTTCCTCATCCCCAGGAAAGATATTCTATCAATCACTCCCTCTCTCACTTATATCTAGAATTCCCATGCCTTCACACTATATATTCATTTTCCCAATCATTTATTGAGTCATTCATTAAATATTTATTAAGCACTTACTTTGTGCTGAGCACTGTCTTAGGCATTAGAGATACACTGAATAAGCAAGACAAATATATCCTCTACTCACACCAGTTTACTGTCCAGTGGGAGGAGTCTATAGACAAGGAATAAGTAGGTTCAAAGAGTGGTGTCTGGAACAGCAACACAGACACCACCTGGGAGAGTGTTAGAAATGCAGTATCTCTGGCCTCACCAAGGATTTCCTGAATCAGAGGCTGACCAGGCCCCAGTGACAGGTGTGCACACTACAGCTTGGGAAACACCGTAACAGTAGAAATTAAACATCTCAACCAAATTTCAGTTTTCTGCTACCTAAAATAAATATCTATTTTTGAAAACCTACATTCCTGTCAAACGAGATTTCTCAAATGATTCAGACTTTTTCTTCTATTTCCTCAGTTTATGTTTCTCTCAAACTATATTCTTCACCATTTCTTGAAATGCACTTGATTTTCTGCACCTTTTATTTTTCCACACTTCTCTTCAACCCTGTAATATTCTACTGTCCCTGTTGAGGTCCTTCCCAAATAATACTGTTAGTAATTGTAACAGTGATGCTAGTTAACTTTGGCAGAGCACATGCTATGTGCCAAAGAGCTCTTTTAACACCTTTATGTTTATCAGTTAATTTAATACTCATTATATTGTTTGAGGAAGACGCCTCAATTATTATCCTCATTTTACAGACAGGAAACTGAGACACAGAGAGGTTTAGTAATAACCACTCCATGAGAAAACCTTTTCTTATTCTCGTGTGGGACAAAATCATGCCTTCTCCAAATACTCCTGGAGCTTTCTCTGTGCCTCACCTGAGAAACTTGTTACCTTAAGTCCTGGCTATTTCCCTGTTTCTCTCATTATACTTCCACTAAACATTAATCTTTTCCTAATACATATTAATCTCCTTTGAGACTTAAATATTTCACATCCATGGCACATATTTTCATGGAATTTATAAAATTGCAAGTTTAAATATATTTTTAGGATTGACTAATTTAATATTTGATACTTTCTACTTCCAGACATTAAATATTATGTTCAGAAATAGAAGAAAAAATATATGAGACAATGTTTACTTTGCAATGTTGTTCTAACAGTGACTTACATGTTGTTTTAGAAATGGTTTTAGCTTATTTTCTGTTCCTTAGAATGAAATTTCTTCTCAGTATCAACTTGTTCTTTTCACTTATTTATTCCTTACCTATCACTGCCTTTTTTAAAGGATTTAATCTCAGTTCCTTATAAAATTCAACCAAAATAAGTTATCCCACACCTAGTGTAGTCAGGCCACCATGGCTAGAGGAAGGTGACTGGAAAAATGTGACCGAATGATGTCCTAAAGAGCTCAAATCTAACAGAGGAAACATTCAAACAGACTTCATTGCATGGAGTTAGTGAGAAGGTACAGGCACGGTGCACTCTGTGGCTCACGAGAGGAACTGGTGATACCTAGAGATGGCATCATATATCTTTATGGACACATCGTCACCTTTAAGAAAACAAGGACAAATAATTCTTGTTTGGTTTTGACTATGGATTAGCAGACAAAATTCCATCCAAGAAGCCATCTCAAACCATCATTGAGGATGATGAGTTGTCATTAAATGAACTCATGGCTCATGGAATATCCTGCCATCAAGACGTTTTAATAGTTTGAGCTTCTCCGGTTTGTCTTGTGTAGTAATCAAAATGATGAATACAAGATTGCATACATAGAACTCGTGGAGAATTTAGAACAGATTTTGCTTCTGTAATTTCCCTGATTTAATAAACATATTCACAGCTAAAGTATTGCATGAGCCCTTTTATTATTCGGCCACCTTTCAAATTTATAAACTGCTTCCTTCCTTTTTACTCTTTGGTCAAATGTTATAAAAATATATGAGCATATTAGGTGAAATAACTTTATATAAAGGTAGAATAATAATTTACAACTTGATCAATAATAGATAAATTACTCAATTACATTACTATCAGTTCCAAGGCAACAAAAACATAATGCCCTTGAACAAGCATAACACATCTTATAATTTAATGAGTAAGAATTACATATACATTTGCTTTATGGGGAGATGAGTAATTCTGATAGAATAGTATATCCATATAAGTTCAGTTCATAGCAACATAATTTGTAAAATATCTGATATAAAGTTTTGCATATCACTGGTGAAAGGCTATGTGTGTATGTGTATATATAAATATATTTGTTGTTATTAGTATTTGAGCATTAATATTTGAGTCAAGTGTGCCTTTTAGATTTTTATTATTTTTTCTGCTTTGTCCTGAGTTATCTCATATGTAGCCATATTAGGTGAGTAATTAAGCAAATTAGGTGAGTTTTATGATAAAGGAACCATGTGGTATTAATTTGAAAACGAACCATGTCCCAGAAAAGTAGGAGAACAATCTTGCCTATCTATGGAGAATACACTAAGGTACTATAAATATAATAATGTTACATGTTAAAGAAATTGAAATATATATACAGTTGACTAAGGTTAGAATGATAATTCACGGAAAGAAAAAAGATTACTTAAGAAGAAAGCTACAACTCTCCAATTAAATCATTTTATGTACAATATTTTATATCTTCTTAAAAGTAGATTTTGAAGCCTATACATATCTAAGGAAGATTCAGAATTTGGATAGTTCTATTTTTACCTACCTATTTTATTTAGAATTTACATAAGAACAATTCACACTAATATCAATAAAGATATGGTTTTGACAATAAATTTAGGCCCTAATATGTATGGTGAAGGTTCTTCCGTAAGTTCATGAAATAAAACATTATTCCATTGCCCCAAGTTCTTTTTTTTACTGACAATAAATTTTTATAGTAATAATTACATCTAAACCCCAATACCAAACTTCATCCTCTATAGTTATATTTAGTGAAAATGTTTAATTAAAGATCAGTCTTAAGCTCTTCCAAGAATATTAGTTATATATCTGTCAAGGCTCAAAATTCTTTTGATATTAAGTCAATAAAAATTTATTAAGGGTTATTGAAATCTTTGAAGTAACTACTTGATAGGCCTACCTGCTAGCAGAGTTCACTCACATTTAATGGGAAAATAGATCTTCCTGTTCTCTTCATACTTCTGGGCTCACTACCATGCAACAGAAACATATATTTTAGTTGTGTACATTTTGTAATAATATTTCTACTTTTCTCTTTAAAAGACACACATGGAACATGAAATTCTTTCTTGGAGGTGGGAGAACTAAACCTGAGATCTTTCACTTCGTGTTTGCCAGGTGTTCCAGCGCTCTAATGGCCCTAAGGTAGGTAGCTTGGCATCCCCCCTTTCCCAAGGTAATAGGTAGGTCTATTTTTTGAGCCAATGTTACCTCAGGACAAAACACACATGTGAGAAATACAAGAAAAGAGAATACAAAGGCAAAACTCCAGAGTTAGTCTGCAACAAAGAGCAAGAAAATGTGTTAGGTGATAATTTGAGAAACTTCAGCTAATAAAGAATTCAACCTACATTTTTGCAAAGGGGACAGTAAATGTTCTGTAAAGGACCAGCTGGTAAATATTTTAGGCTTTCTGGGCCTGAATTTGATAATTATGATAATGAATTTATGCTTCCCCAATCATATGATAAATATATATACAGTGGGCATTAACCGTGTTATTAACACTTTAGTAGAAGCCACAGTGAATAAAGAAGTACAATGCTCTCTCTTTTCTTCAAAGAGTTTGCAATTAGGTAAAGGGAAGAACAGATCAATTCTCACCAAGCAACAATAAAATTATAATATTGTTTGAGAAACTCTGTTCAGTGCAATCTCTGAGTTGAGTTTTAACGTGGTTGAAGCAGAAGTGGAACAAATCAGACTGAAGACGTCAGAGAGCCCTGGAGCTTAAATGTGGCTGCTGATGAAGATGAGCTTTCTAGGAAAGGAAGGTAATTTGAGTCCAGAGTAAACTTAGTACATTTATGGAAAAAGAAGTACATTATAGCTATTAAGAGCATGGACTCTACAGAAAAAAAAATGCCTAAGTTCAAATCACCACTCTGCCACTTACCAGCTATAGGACCTTGGGCAAATTACTCAAACTCTCTAACTGTCTTAATCCATAAAATGAGGACAATCACAGCTCACTGTGTAATAGGATGATTATAAAGATAAAATGAGTTTAGACTTTTAAACCTGGCACTTACTAAGCTCTAAATAAATGTTTTCTATTATTATTAATCATTGTAATTATTAAACATCCAATACAAAATGAGCAAATAGTTTAAATCCCAACAATTTGGAAAGGAAGAAAATTCAGATGAAACCATTGCCCAACAAACAAACATAATTCATTGTGTGGCTAAGAACTTCCAGAATATTCATATCTTCCTTATTCTTTTCAGGTATGTGCAAACAATGTTTTTGTTTTTTTTTCCTTTAAATTAATCTTTTATATGTATAGAGGGATCATCTCTGTGGTAACCATTCACATAGAATGTATGCATGATATATCATTTCTCTTTTTTTTTTCTTTGTTAGAAAGAAAGAGTGAGAGTGAGGGAGGAAGAGACAGAAAGAGAGAGAGTAAGAGAGAGAAAAAGAGAAAACAGAGGCTTGTGGCATGTTAAAATATTCAAACATACTAATCTTGTATTTCCCTCTAGCCTCCCTGCCAAGAAGAATGATTTCCTAACCACTACTAACTAGAAAATGCAGCATGTAAGTACCTGACAATTCCTTCCAGGGTAGTTATTTACAAAAGAGACTGCAGATTTTGCAATTCTGATATGAAAAAAGTAAATATGACTTTATAGGACTTATTTACAAGAAGCAAAATATTATATTTGCATTAATATACTTAATTTAGCTACCCATAAAATTTATATACCTATAGCTATATACCATACATAAATAGTCCTATTATCATTATGATAATATAATATTCGATTAGAATTTTAAAGCCCATATATAATGCTAAATAATAAATACACCTCATGAAATAATACGTTTTTTCCTTCTCCTCTAAAAAAAATTAACACTTTCTGAAAAGGCAGTAAAACCCCTTTATATCTGTCAAAAAATAAAATATTTGATGCAAGGGTTTTCCATATATGCAAATTTCCTATTTTCACCAACTGGCTGCCATTTAAATTCTCTAAGGGGCTGTGACTAACTTATCATAGAACTGTCCAGTTTGCCTGGGAAAAAGACTCAAGTAAAAACAAAGGTTTTCATTTATTTGGTTTTCCATTTATGGTAACTCCCTCTTTTTTAGGGGGGAGTGATTTGCATTATGTGATTTATATTCACTATATTGTGATCAACCTGTCAGCTCAGTAGCCAAAGCTACAATGTTATCAACTAACAACTGGGAATTCACCATTCAATCAGAAAAGATTTAGTGAGCAGGTAAGTGATCAATACTATATTACCCAGGAGGGGATAAAAGGCAAATAAATCCTTGATCCTGCCCTCAAAAAACTTATAGTTGTAGAGGAGTCAAATATTGAAGAAGTGTAAATAATACCAGGAAGCCTCCAAAAGTGCTTTATATGTGGTTTTTAAATGTGACTAGTGAACATGACAGATAGAAAGATTGATACTGGCTCATGATTTGAGAGGAATCAACTTAGTAGTTAACACATCATACATTGCAAACATCAATAGAACACATTGATAATATAATATTAATAATAATTGTCCATAGCTCACAAGTGGAAGCGTGGTTGCCCTCACCTCCTCTCCATGCCAAGCATTTGTTCTGTAGTTAATCATGCTGATAACTGAGAGACCTTAGGAAGGGAGGGTGGAAGTCCAGAGAGTAAGGGATGCTCAAGGAGCTCAGGATAGTGACTATTCACCAACTAACATGAAAACATTTCAATATTTCGAACATTTTTCAATACTTTAAAAACCATCCATAGCCTATCTGTATGGACATAGGCTAAATATATGCTCTGCTATCCTGAGATGGACCTCAAAATATGGATAGCATTTTAGCAGATGTGTATATTATATGAGGCTGAGAGGCTGAGTTTATTGAGCACCTCAATATGTCATTTCCGATCAGGTGAGTTGCATAACTATATCATTGCATCCACACCAACCATGTAAGATGTTCTATTACTATTGCAATCGTTTGCTTTCAAATTGTACTTTTCAGTATCTTTAAACCCTGAATTCTTAACAGATCTCTTGCTTTCTGTGCCCACCCTCTTTGGTGATCTCTCTCATCTTTCCTCTCTTTCTCATTGATTGTGGTATAGCCCCACAAGGTGAGGACTCTAAACACATTCTTAATTCAAACAGCTGCACAAAAGAAAAATCATGAGCCCCTTACCCTTGATCCTTGACCAGCACCTCACCATCAAATATGATCGTCCACAAGTCCACTCCTCCAATGGAGAAGCTTAACCCAATTTTGATATTGGGATTTGGGTGAGAGTAGCTTGGAACTGGTACCACAGAAAAGTAATTTTTCCCTTATTTTTTAACCTTAAGTGAAGTGTAATCATACAGTCTGTTTATTTTTTCTATGGAAATTACTGGCATGAATCTAAGCACAGTCACATCTTTTGTCTGTTTTTATTTGAGTAAATATGACAGGAAGTACTTACTTTATAACACAAGCTCTGCAGAACCTATTTCCCTTCCATGTTCAAATGGCATGAATATTTATGAACCCAGAGATGGAAGCAGTAAAATAAAATGAATTGGCTTGAGCCAAACACTATTCTGCGATCTTTTCCAGTTCATTCAACCGATGGCCACTTGACCAAGACCTCACTCAAATGAACTTACACATTAAACTACTCACTGAAAAATTGATTTCCCAAATGTGTTCCAATTACAAAATCACATGGAGTTTTGCAGAAGCATTCTGCAAAGCAATCAGTATTGGTAAGACTCTATTTTGGTTCAAAATTTTTTAAATCAGATGCTAGTTATTATCTATTGGTTCTCAGGCACTCATGCCCCTTTCTATATATGCTCTTATAATAGGTTGCATTTGGGTTTTGAATGTTTTATGCCTCCCTCTTCATAAGAGAAATATGCATCCTTCTCTTGGCCATGTGATTTAGAGGGACTTCCCATGGCAGGAGTTCATTTCATGACTCCATTGTCAAGTGTGTGGCCATTTGACTTTCTTTGGTCAATAAAATGTGGGCAGAAGTGATGCCAGTGCATTCCAAGAAGAAGTTTGACTAGCCATTAAGTATTTCTGCTAACTCTCTTGTTCTGGTCCCCTGCCATGAGAATAGCATGTCTCAAATACAGGCTGTTCTTTCATACCAAGTTCCATAATAGAAGCTATATGGAACTAAGACACACGAAACTTAAAACTAGTATTATGCAACATGACTGGGAAATAAACCAGTGTATAAGGCTTGGAGATGTTCTGATTGTACTGAAGCAAAACCTAATAAAATTGACACTGGAAATGAGATTCTTTCATGAGATTGGCCTAAAATATTTGTCACTGGCTTCTGGGCCACGGGGGAGGATAAGGCCAAAACTGTTACTGAATGCTTAAAAAACAGCCATGTCATGTGCTAATGATGCAAAGTATTTTATAAAACTCTCACCTGTGATGATTTGTAAGGCAGACGGTGTGCTGAATGAATTACAGCTTTTGTCAAAGAGGTTGGAATGTGATGTTACTAAGGATAAGGAGACTTAATTATTATTAGTAACCAACATAGCCTTAATATTCCCCTCAACGTTAATAAACTTTAGATAGATTTCTTTCTGACTATAAGTCCCTGACCTTCCTTCTCTTAAAGCATTTACTTTAGAAAACTTGCAATTATAAATTCTTTCTCTTCCCCTCTGAGATGTAAATCTACTACAACCCAAGAATGTCTTTTTCAAGGGCCTCAGAGCTATCCCTTTGCAATACAGTAATCAACAATAGTAGGGTCCCTGTTTCCCATCTCTGTAAGAATAAAGGTGCCTAACTTCAATGAACCAATTAGCAGACATAGATTTCCTAATCACACTGACCAACCTTCCTCCAAAGTATTCCAGTACTTTTCCATTAACTTGCTACATGAGTTATTTTCTTGACTTTTTTTCCAGAAGAGTTGAGTTCGATCTCTCTCTCCCATTGCAGTTGTCCTACCCCTATTGCAATAGTCTTGAATAACGTTGCTCTGCCTATTTAAACTCCATGTGGTGAAATTTTCTTCAGCATTGGCTACATTTGACAAGCTACTACAGGGAATAATTTGGCTTAGAAAAGAGTTGGCTGGTTTAAAAGAAGATAGAAAAGGGAGGCTCTAGAAAATTCAGGGCTTACAAGGTGAGAGATCAAATAAGTAAGAAATAAACCAAGGTTCAGCCATGGGGAAAAGACCAAATCCAGGATATGATTGACTGTCAGTGACCTCTGTTTAAAAAAAAAAAAAAAAAAAAAAACAGTAGCACCCTTAAAATTATTTTAAATGGACAAAATGTTTCAGGGAAAAGAGACTGGGGATGTGATGCTCCTCGTAAAGACTGATCAACTCAAATGACCTGTATCACAGTTTAGAGGAGGAAGCACACCTCAAAAAGAATTTTAGGTCAAGCTATTAGCACAATTAGCCTGACTAGAATCAAATGAATACGATGCTGGCAAAGTTTGTGAGTGAGTTTGTACTGCCAAACAAGCTACCAGTTTAAATGAAAAGATATTGCAACTGTTCAAGACACAAAATGACCTTTGGACTGCCAAATTTCCATGGCAGAATGAAGATGGAAAAAAAAAAAATCTCTCAGATCCCAAAGAAATCATATTACCCAATGTCCCCTGTGTATATGGTAAAGAAAGATAACAGAAAAGAAAGGACTTCTCAGAGAGTGGAGTTAGGAGCTGAGAACCAAAGGGGAAGCAACTCTCATGAACTAGAACTAAGGCCTAATTGATAAAAACTACCCACTTTCAGAATTAGAGCCTATATCAAGAGTAAGATTTTTGTAGTTCCTATAGACATGTAACTTCTATGTGCACCAGTTCTTCCTGCTTCTGAACTGGAGTAATCATTACCTCCATTTCAGCTCTACTTTATCACTGTGCCTTACTTAAGTGTATGGAGGCCAGAAACTCTTTTATTCCTTTAAAGTTTTAGTTTTTTGACCAAAGTACACCTGACATACAATCTCTTTAAAGACGTCTTCATCCATTGCTGAGACTGGATAGAGGTTTTACGCTGTCTTTTCTGTGATAGAATTTACATGGGTTTTGCATGAAAAGGGAGAAATGAAACAAGTGAATATTTGGGAACAAGAAGGTGGATTGTGGTACATGGCATTATTGTTTCCAAATATATTCTCCTGTGTTTATCTATGAAAGGAACTTATATCTTTTTCCATAAAAGGGTAAATTTTATACTGTTCCTTTATGAAACTCAACGGGCCACATTGTGAGGCTTTGATCATGTGACATTGTTGGTCATTGTGAGTTGAATGACAAAGGTCAGTTCAAAGCAGAAATTTTAAAAGCCATTGTGTCAACCAAGAGACTTCTGGAATTGATAAATGAATTCAGTGAAGTCTCAAGATACAAAATCAATACTCACAAATCAGAGGCATTCATATATGCCAATAACAATCAAACAGAGAAACAAATTAAGAACTCAATACCCTTCAAAATAGCAACAAAGACAATAAAATACCTAAGAATATATTTAACTAAGGAGGTAAAAGACCTCTATAGGGATAACTATGAAACACTGAGGAAGGAAATTGCAGAGCATGTAAACAGGTGGAAAACCATACCACTCTTGTGGATCAGAAGAATCAACATTGTTAAAATGTCTATACTACCCAAAGTGATCTACAGATGCAATGCAATCCCTACTAAATTAACAACATCATTTTTCACAGATATAGAAAAAATAATTTTACGCTTTGTATGGAACCAGAGAAGACCCCGTTTAGCAAAAGCAATTTTAGGCAATAAGAATAAAATGGGATGCATTAATTTACCAGGCTTCAAACTATACTACAGGCTGTGGTTATTAAAACAGCTTGGTATTGGCACAAGAACAGTGACACAGACCAGTGGCACAGAACTGAGAATCCAGATATAAAACCATCCTCATATAGCCATCTAATCTTTGACAAAGCAGACAAAAACGTACTCTAGGGAAAAGAATCCTTGTTCAATAAATGGTGCTGGGAAAACTGATAGCCACATGTAGAAGATTGAAACAGGACCCACAGCTTTCACCTCTCACAAAAATCAAATCACGGTGGATAACAGACTTAAACCTTAGGTGTGAAACTATTAGAATTCTAGAGGAAAATGTGGGAAAGACTCTTATAGACATTGGCCTAGGCAAAGAATTTATGAAGACCCCAAAGGCAATCACAGCAACAACAAAAATAAATAAATGGGACCTGATTAAATTAAAAAGCTTCTGCACAGCCAAAGAAACTGTCATGAGAGCAAACAGACAACCTACAGAATGGGAAAAAAATTTCATATGCTACACAGTGGATAAAGGACTGATAGCTAGAATCATCTGTTTAGAACTCAGGAAAATCAGTAAGAAAAAATCGAACAACCCTGTCAAAAAGTGGGCAAAGGACATGAATAGAAATTTTTCAAAAGAAGATATAAGAATGGCTAACAAACATATGAAAAAATGCTCAGCATCTCTAATCATCAGGGAAATGCAAATCAAAACCACAATGAGATATCACTTAACTCCAGTGAGAATGACCTTTATCAAAAAGTCCCAAAACAACACATGTTGGCGTGGATGCGGAGAGACAGGAACACTCATACACTGCTGGTGGGACTGCAAACTAGTGTAACCCCTGCGGAAAGCATTATGGAGATACCTTAAACAGATTCAAGTAGACCTACCATTCGATCCAGCAATCCCATTATTGGGCATCTACCCAGAAGAACAAAAGTCATTCTATTAAAAAGACATCTGCACCCCAATGTTTATAGCAGCACAATTCACAATTGCAAAGATGTGGAAACAACCCAAGTGCACATCAATACATGAATGGATTAATAAAATCTGGTGTATATATACCATGGAGTACTACTCAGCTATAAGAAATAATGGGGATATAGAATCTCTTATGTTCTCCTGGATAGAGTTGGAACCCATTCTACTAAGTGAAGTATCCCAAGAATGGAAAAATAAGCACCACATGTACTCACCATCAAATTGGTTTCACTGATCATCACCTAAGGGCACATTTAGAAATAACATTGATGGGGTGTCGGGCAGATGTGGTGGGGGGAGGGTATGGGTGTATACATACATAATGAGTGCGATGAGCACTGTCTGGAGAATGGACACGATTGAAGCTCTGACTCAAGGGGCAGGGAAGGGCAATATACATAACCTAAACTTATGTACCCCCATAATATGCTGAAATAATAAAAAAAGTTAAAAAAATAAAATAAAAAAGCCATTGTGTATTTCCACTAGCAATCTTGCTCTTGCATTCTGTACTGAGAATGGTAAACCCCAAATATAAGTTACTCCTGCAGCCTGAAAAAGAAAACACAAGGAACAAAGCTTCAACCACACCAAAACTGCCAGCATGGAACAGATACAGATATATAGTGTAGTTGTTGTAAATTACCAATATTCTGGGGCTGTTTGTTACTATAAAATAATCTAAAAAAAAAATAAAACAAAAACCCTGACAAGCATAGTCTTATGTCTGCAAGACTGAAAGCCTGAAAATCACACTTTACATGATGCCTTTCTGAGTTCTGATTAATTACTGTCAGTAGGAGGTACTTGTATGAAATTAGAAAATAGGAGGAAGATAGAATGAAGTTTTCTGCTTCTAGAAATAGCATTAGTAGTTGAGGCTCCTACATTCCTTCATCATCAGAAGAAATGTGGGTTATTATTTTCCTGGGAATATCACTTCTCTCATCCATATCTCAGCTCCATGGGCAATGACAGCTTCCTATAGTGATCCACAAATAACATTGTCTTTTTCTCATCTGCTTCTGTGTGCCTGGTAGATAATAATAGCTTCTTGATCTTATTATACCACAGTTAACAATATCTTTCTTTTTATTTATTTTTCTTACTTCAGACTTCCTAATTTTTAATACTTCTATATAAACTTCCTATATTAAATGCCTTTCTGATTGAAATACCTAGAGTAGATTGTTTTCCAGACTGTACCTGACAAATACAGACAGGATATTAAAAAAAAAAAAAAAATTGGAGTGCCTGTTCCATGTTGATTAAAAAAAGGTCCTTAAACTAAACTAAATCCTGGGGAATGTGAAGGATGTCAAGGAAATGGAAAAATAAGAGCAGAAAAGAATGCTACTATATTGCAGGCATTATGTGATACATATATTTAATCAATCATACTAAGCAGACATCATTCTGTAAATTGTTTCTATGTTGACACTTGGTTCAGAGATATTAAATAAATATCCCCAAATTACTCATCATTGACAAGAATACTATCACAACTCATGTCTGTGGGACTTCAAAGTCTATTTTTTTTCAGATTTCAAATTCTTTTAACAATACTAAAAATGAGCCAAGATGAATTATTAAATAATATAAAATAGTATAAAATAAGTGTAATTTGTACAGCAAAATAAACTATCAAAAAATGATATCTATAAAAGAAATATGCTCATATCTCAATGGAATCTAGGAAAATTTCTTAAAATATGCAGTTCGCACTGTATCATAAAATATAGACAGAATTAATGTAGGCAATAAGGAATATATTAAAATGTGGAGGTACCAGAAAGGAAACAC
Organism: Eulemur rufifrons; assembly: GCF_041146395.1. Lineage (NCBI taxonomy): Eukaryota > Metazoa > Chordata > Mammalia > Primates > Lemuridae > Eulemur > Eulemur rufifrons. The sequence goes on from NC_091001.1 coordinate 17,994,449, forward strand.
AAAAGGACAAACTAAACATGATTTGCTTCAGGAACAGTGATGTTGTTTGTTTGATAGAAGCTGGCATTATACTTTTGAGTTAATGGGAGTTAAAATCAAGTAGAAACATGTTACAACTCAAAGTGCCTGGTTGAGTTCAACTCTGGCCATAGAAACTATGAGAGTCTTTGGAGTTTCCTGAACATGTTAGTTCTTTAGTATTTTAGTGACAATATGGAGAATAGATTTGATCAGAAGAAATTCAAATAGCATAGCAGTTTGTATATTTGTGCATTAATCAAATGTTGACTCATTAATGCCCAAATGCAGATTGCTGTTAGTGAACATTAATATTGATGTGATCAAATGTTCCAAGTGTCTAAAAGAGTGGTAGGAAAGATAATCTGTAAACCTCACAAACTTATAAAATCTCCCGGGTAATCTAAAAAAATAAGATAAAATTGTACAGCTTCTCTAGTAATTCTCTCAGTATTACATCACCTAAGTTCTTTCTTTTCATGCATCACTAAAATGTGTTCTGCTTTGATTTAGATTTCTTTCTTTTATTTGGGTTTTGGTGGCCATGGGTCAAGCTGAAAAATGACTTTCTATAAAACCAAGTGCAATTATACTCCATAAGTGAAAAGATGGCCAAAATCCACAAAGTATTATTGTATCCTACAAATCATTTTAGCCATTATTGAAATGATTTATGCTTAATATGTGTTTATCTTATGTTGTAAGCACTTGCAAAACCTGATTCATGTCTTCTTTCTTATTTGCTTTGTCAGCAGAGTCTGATACAGCCTTGAGCATATACGAGGTGTGTTATGGGCTGAATTTTGCATCCTCCACCACCTGCCCTGAGCTCGTATGTTGGAGTCCTAACATCCAGTACCTCAGAATATGACTATTATTTGCAGACAGGAACTTTCAAGAAATTATTAAACTAAAATGAGGCCATTAGGGCGAGATCTAATCTATTATGACTGGTATCCTGATAAGAAGAGGAAATTTGGACACATAAGCAGTCACCAGAGTTGTGCATACACAGGGAAAAGACAACGTCAGAACATAGTCCTAGGATGATCATTCACAAGCCAAGAAAAAGCCTCAGAAGAAACCAAACCCTGACAACACCTTGATCTTGGGACTGCTAGCATTCAGAACCATAAAAACATAAATTCTATTGTTTGAGCATTCCAGTCTATAGTATTTTCTTATGGCAGCCCTGGAAAACTAACAAAAAGTGTAAAATTACAGTAACTAATGGATACTACATGATAAAAATCAAGGGAGAAATTTTTAGTTCATAAATAAGATAAAATAATAAATTATAAAATGTTTAGCTTTTATACAAATAATAAATGTACTGTGAACTTCTCTAGGTTCCTATATTTCCTCTTTAATTTACTCCAAGTTCAGATAATAAGTATTTTATAAACAGTGTTCCAAACTGAATTTGATAAGCAGTTACCTATATTGGTAATTTAATTTCAAAGTTATCTCTTCAGCATCTATATACTGCTATGACATTTTACAACAACATCCTAAAATTAATGAATTTTCCCAAAAAGTGATTCCAATCATTTGAACTTTTTCTTTATGAACATGATGAATCTAATACAAACATAAGGCAGTCCACAAATGCATATAAATATCATATCACAGGATAAGCATATAATATTTCTATAGCTCACTAGGAAATTTATAAAAATTCAAACTCACACATAAATTTTGTAAATCACACTGTACTTTTCCATGGCTTATATTATTATTTAACTATTCAAGCATTTTAATTCTGTCTCCCTAGCAATCTGCAAATTCTTTAACGATTACTTCTTGTAACACCCACAGCAAAATCAGAATCATATACTCTATAAGCACTCTGTAGAATCTGCAGAAAGAATGAATCAATAATCCTGGAAGCTTATGAAAGTGAGTACCTAAGAATATTTTTTATCAAACTCTGACCTCTGTTTCCACCTCACAGTTTGGCTTTTTGTCCTAGTGTATTTGATAATAATCTTTGAAAAAGATGATTGATTTTGATCTCTTCAGTGCAACTACATTTGGGGCTTCAAGAAGAGGTGAATTCAGTTTGTGAATTAGTCTGAAATTTCTGTAATGAATGGTGGTGAATAAACATTATTTTTTATTTTTAATGGGCTTCAGTAAAATTTAATGTATACTTAAGTATCATAAAAGAACATAGTATAGTGGTAAAGAAGCGAGATTCTAGAATCAGATTGCCTGTATTTCACCCTCAACTTCATCATTTTCTAGCCTAGGAATCTGGGAAAATTATTTAATCATTTTGTGGATTTGCTTTCCCATCTATAAATGGGAATAAAAATACCTACTGCATAGGGATATTAAAAGCATTAGATGCAGCATCTTTGTAAAAGCATACTGAAATATGTGTGGTACTAAGTATAGCCTATAGGAGTCTTAGTTACATAAATAACTAAACAAATGTTATATTGTTTGCAACAATCCTACCACTTAACAAAAGTATTATTTTCCTCCTTGATTAAATTTTGTCCTATACAAACACTTCTCTACCATATTTGTTAAAAGGAAATGTGTCATTATGAAATTACAAAATCAAGTTTTACATTTTTTTTAAATCACTGATAACTTGTTTTAAAGTCTTGTTGCAAAGAATGATTGCAAGTGATAGACATATGGAAAATCCATGAGAGACTTAACTTCTCAATTCTTAAATTTTATTCCCTGTTGAATAGGGCAGTATCGCTACCTTTGATTTCATTTGGATTCACCAAAAAACATCTAATCATTTCAAGTCTTTCATTTTTGTATCCTTACTTATTTCAACACTTAAAATGAATAACTTGATCAGGGCAAAGTATCTACAATAGTGTGAGAATTCTGCTATTTCAGTTAGAATTTTGCCTCCAGAGGCAAGTCTGTCTATGCTTAATCTTTCCTATTTCTTTGGTCTTCTGATCAAAGTTTGTTCAGACTCTTTTAGTAAATGCATCGGTCATTTTCCTTTGCTAAAAAACAGCTCATGGACAAATCAAATGTATCCTTCTCTCAGTTTATTCAACTCTATGAAGAGTCACATAAAAATGGAATCCAGTTCTGAGATATCAAAGAATCACCCAGTTAAAGGAGAAATTGAGCTTTAAGGGAATAATTTCTTATTGAAACAAACAAACAAATGAAAACAAAATAAAAACAAACAAACAAAAAACTCTAACTCCAAAGGGAAAAAAATAACCTTTAGTAATTATCTTGTTATTCAATTTATTCTTTTTAGCTTACAACAGCCCCTCTTGCTAAAGTTCTCAATGACAAAGTGATTTCAGCAATGTAGAAGCTCTATGTTGTATATATGTGTGTGAATTCATCACAAGACAATTGGAAACCCACACAATATACAACTAGTTAAGCATATGAAAACAATTTCTTTAACATATTGGTTTCTGTCTTGTCCTAATTGTAAAGGGATTAATATATAGAAATAACTTAACATTATACAAATTTTTATTTCTTGTTTGGTATAAATAAAAGAACATTGCATTAAATCTAATTTGCTTAATATTACAAATGGGAGAATATTTGATGCTTATGAAATCAGAAGGTTTGTAGCATATATTCAAATCATGCATAGAAGCTCAATCCTATAGGTCTAGTAGGAAAATCTTTCAATAAAAGGCAAATGTAAGGTATAAAAAAGTAATAAAGTAACATATTTAAGATTTTTTAAATTTTTATTCAATTTTACAGCATCTTCATATAATTCAAAAATACAAAACTTTTACATATAGTAAGCATCTCTTTGACAGGAAGCATATGACCTTGAAAAGCACATTGTTCCAGCTAATGAGCAATTCCAAGGGTGTATCTTGTCTAGTAAGCCCAATGTGATTGCCCTCTCAGTGCAATTCATTGGTCCTAGATCTGTTCTCCAGAGTCTTGCAGGAAATATTAAGTCACTCTTTTACATGGCAGACCTTTAAGCACTAAATATGCTACTTTACCCTCCTAATTGCACTTTTCCAGAAGGAATATCAGGTTGCAGTTAAAGCATATATACAGGCTTTCATTAATGAAAAAGAATCAGAGAGTGTCAATTTGATGAGCTGTCTGTGTCCAATCTGGACCCTTAGGGGAGATTTCAACCCTGCGTCACATTGATTTAATTAAAATATTCTAAAATATTAGCTAAATAAATCCCTATTTAAAGTCCTTCACTTTCGCTTTTAAAGTCAATTCAGCACTATAGACATGTTCTTAACATTTAGCTTCCTGCATCTCTGCTGTAGCTGCGGTTTTGTTTTGTTTTTTTTTTCTTTTCCTCCAGCTGTCCTCAATATAAATTGATGGGGACAGTACACATACAATATTGTAAAATACTCATTCCTGTTTCTGGACTGCTGGCCAAGCAATTCTTTCCCATTGAACACTGGCAGCACAGTGTTATTTCTTTCATGAATTTCCATTTTTATGAGTTTTCTTTGCAATTTGGACTAGAAAATGTGATCCTGGGAAGTTCTAAAGGGTCTAATAACCGGAGACCTTTGGAATTTATCAGGGGCAGAAATGATGCCAACTCAAATGCAGCATTTGTATTATTGTCTTCTTCAAAAATAATAGCAAATTCTGGAGTTTATTGTTTTTGACCAGGCGGAGTAAGTAAATATTCCAAATAGAGGATGCTTGGGGGTCATAAATGCAATAGTTTTGAAAGCAAAGCATCTTAGGCTGCTGTAAACTTAGATTTTTGGACTCAAATTTAGAATATTTACTGTTCAACCCGCCATTATAGTCTTCCTCTACCCTTCAAATAATTATGTGACTACACTAAGTACACTAAAAATGCACTGTAGTACCAGTGGTAACAACTTACAGAAACCTTTATGAATATCTTAGTTCTGTTTACACTATACTCCTCCATACATTGACACAAATAGTAGAGCATTTCATAGCTAATTTTAAAGGAAGTCAAATACTTTTAAAAATCATATTCATTTGGTTTTAATTTCTGTGCATATAAATGTTTTATTTATCACCTTTTAAATGATTTGCAAATTTTTTTTTGCTTTCTAATTTTAAGAACCTCCTATGCCCTTTTCAGGAGGCCATTTAGCAGGGAAATTTTGCATCTCTCCACTTGGGCACAGCATATTGCATTTCTTAAAAAGTCTTAGCTTTAACTGACTGTAAAATAATACTTTGAACTAAATGTTTGAGTTCTTCGAAATTAATATATTGAAATATTAACTCCCAATGTGTTAGTGTTAGGAAGTGGGGTCTTTGGATCTTTGGATAATTAGATTTTGAGGGTGGAGCCCTCATGAATGAGGTTAGTGCCCTTATAAGAAGAAACAGGGGTTTTGCTCTCTATTTTCTTAGCTATGTGAGGATATATATGTAAACCAGAAATAGTGTCCTCATCAGACACAAGATTTACTGGCACCTTGATTTTTGACTTCCCAGCTTCTCCAGAACTATGAGAAATAAACAATAAGTTTAAGTTATCCACTATATGGTAACATATCATAGCAGCCTGAATTAGCTAAGATAATACAGGACTTAAGTGTGATGTTAATGTTATATTAAAGTGCATGGTGATTTTCAGTTGAATGTATAAAGGCATGCTTTTAAGAATAATTAAAGTGGTAGACTTCATATTCAGATTATATTGTAGCTCTATACTCAGGTCTAGATGCAACATTTGAAAAATTGTTAACTTTGGAATAGGATTAGATAATTTCAAAATCTTCTCCAATCCTGAAAGTCTATGATTTTAGGGAATTTAACATCCAATTGTGTATGCAAGGCAAAGGTAAAATAAGCAAGATAATGGATATAACAATCAAAAACAGAGATATCCATAATATAAGACTAAGGCAGAATAAGTAATCATTGGGTTTGGATATTTAAGAAAGGTTTCCTAAAAGTCTACATTTGACAATATGTAAGACGTGGAAGACAAAGTTGAAGAGCTCTTTGGAAATGAGAAAAGTAAAGAAAGGCACAAAATTAAACAAATTGGAGTCCTCTTTGAAAAATCACAGTCGGTAGGGGTAAATTTAAGTTTAAGGGTTGTGTAGTGAAGTAATGAGAGAAGCACCTGGACATTTGTAATGACATCTCTATTTTGAAGATCACTGAAATAAAAAAAGAAAAGAAATGCTATTATTTGTGAGACTGAACAGGAAAAATATGATTACAACTGAACTTTTAGCTAATCAGTTTTTCGACGGTAGACATGGTAATTTGAATGATGAGAAACCAAAAGGGAGAAAAAAAAGTCAAGAGCCCATTTCAATAGTCTAGGAAAGAGCTAATGTGATTTTGAAGAAGGCTGTTGGCAAATGGACCAAGCACATGAAGATCAAAGGGAGAGAGAAGGAAAAGTTAGCTATCAAATCTCTCCCAGGTTTCAGGCGTTAGATGGGCTGGTATATTTACAAATTTTTATGACAACCATATGAAGTAGATATTATTACTATCTTTGGAAAAATGAATATATTGACAATGATTTTGAGACACTTATCCAAGCATACTCACAGGTAGCAGAATTGTTGTTGGAAACAAATTCTAAAATTGAAATCTAAAGCTCAAAACTATCATACTATTATAATATTTAAAGTGATAAGGTTTTTTTGGTTTTGTTTTATTTTGAAACTGTGTGGTATCTTACTCTCATGCCTACCCACTCCAGTACTAATTTACAACTATGGGGATAATTTTTAAATATCACTGGGCATGTATAATTTGGAGCACTTTCCTAGGTCATTTTGTCATGGTCCTCATATTCGCAGGAAAAAACGTGGAATCTTCAAGTTGTATCAAACGTATGTAGGCATAGAAAAAGAAATGAAGCTGATAATAAATTAGAAAATAAAAACTCTGTTTTTCTAAACTTTTAAGGGTATTAATATACTGGTAAATTCATGAGAATGAGTTAGTTTCCAAGAGAATATAATATAATCATATTAGGGTAAACTAAATTTGAGTGTTGGCAAATGATATCCACACCACAGTTGGCTTAATTTAAAACAACATAATCAGCAGTAACAGACAAGCAATTTACTGGAAAATTCTAACTTGTACATATGATTTTCAAAAAGGAAATGCCAGATTCTTAAGGCCTATAGGATAGGATCTACAGCCAATGTCACTGTTGGGTTTCTCTGTAGACACCCCTTCACCACTCTCCCTTGGTAAGCATAATGGTTAGGAATATACGCAGAAGTACCGGCCCTGCTTTCTACAGAGAATCACGTATGTCTTCCAGCATATTTCCCAAAGATCAATTGCCTGTAATGTGACCATTTTATTTTAATTCAGATATTATTTAAGGACATCTGACTAGCAGAACACGCATCATCACTCTGAATCTGAGCTGCAAGGAAGTCTAGGCAAACCAATTTACCGGCCTCTCACTTAGCAAGGCAAGGTTTAAACTGAGGATTATTTTCAAATATAGAAAGGGTGTATAAAGAGTTTAGACCACTAAAATTATGAATTTCCTTTATGGCCCAAGTCTTAATATAAGCCCTTTTTCTCTATTTAAATTCCAAACAGCATGCACCCAAACTAACATAATAGGTATTCTTCATACAAATAATAAGTGATCAGTCTTTGCAATGAAGAAGTCACATCAGTAGCTGAATCTGTTAATCCAACATGCTGAGTAATATGCAGTCCGCCTATAGACCAGTTGTTTCAGACTACTTGTTTGTGTTTCCCCAAAATTAGTATGTTGAAATCCTAACCTCCAATGGTGTGGTATTAACAAGTGAAGCCTTTGGGGGATAATTAGGTTTAGATGATGTCATGAAGGTGGAACCCTCCTGAGAAATGAGAAGGCAGCACTGAATCTGCCATCACCTTGATCTTGGGCTTCCCAGACTCCAGAACTAACTGTGGGAAATAATGTTTTCTGTTTAAGCCAACATTCTATACTATTTTTGTTATAGCAACTTGAACTAAGACACCAATCATAACTGAGTCTTTATATTTTTTAACCTGTGGCCAAAATAAAATTAATTTCCACCCAATAGATCCTATATAAAATAGGAAGAAGAGGAGGAGGGGAAAAAATTAAACATTTAAATGGACAGATTAATGGATAGATAGAGAGTAGATAGATGACAAATATATGATGATAAGGCAGATATTACATTCATTATTTCAGCAACTGATTAAAAGGCCATAGTTTGTATTGAGACTACATTGTCCAATATAGTTAATTCATATTCACTTTGCTCTCAGTGGATGACTGAGTTAGTCAATGCTATTTACCTGGAATGGTGACATAAAGCTAATTTCCTAAGGAAGTCCTGAGTTGCTTTATAGGTATTATGATGCTTTTATTATCCATTAACTTTTCTAAAAGACATGGCAGTACTAGAAAGTACCTCCAAGGAACCTCTGAGCTTGTTTGTAATTTTTCTTTCCAGATTGGGTTAACAAAAAGCCTACATCCACTTGATGATCAAAATCAATAATCCACCCAACACAATAACTGTTCTCTTCCTTTTTGTTCTACTGCCAGGAAGTCTTCAATAACCACGTGGAAATCTCAGCTGCTATTTAATTGAAACTGTGCTGTATTCTTGGGTATTACAAACTAGCAGACCCCAGAGTCACAGAGGTTTGAATATGAACAAAATCACAAACACTGTTCCTTTCAGGTTTTTGATATTGGCACCAATATTTACATTTTATCAGGGATGCAGTCTTAATTTTGGTTTACTATTTTGATGCAAAAAGTGATGCTCCAGATGCTTCCACATAATAGTTTATGCCATTTCATGAGTCAAAGAGCCCATGTACATACTCTATTAGTTATTGATTACATTTCTTATATCTATACATAACAGATTGGGATGTAACCACTGAATATATTTATAGATCAATTGGACCACTCTGAGAGAGATTTGGGCCAAACTCTATTTTTATCTGAGCCACAGTGAAATTCAAGGACAGGAATTAGTGTTACTTCAGAACCAGTGCTAATTACTGAATACTCTACAACCTTGGCTCTTCTCAGGGATATATCACCCTAGGAAATAGAGATAGGTCCCTTTGGAGAAAGGTGGAAGGTTTACATAAAGTCTGTGCAACATTTTCCAAGACTTTTCCCTCAAGGTTATTTAAACAATGCTTTTTCCAAACTGACTCATTTCTTTGAAACTATCAAGAATTTCTGACTCGTTGAAGGTGAGTCTAGTAAGATCTCTTCGCACACACACACAAAAAAATTCCTAGAAATTTACTTTTCTTTTGGCTCATTTATTTTTGTGCTACATACCAGTGCTAAATTAGCCACAGTCAAAGAGCACTATAGATAGAGTCATTCTGGTTGCCACCCTGGCTCTGAAAGCTATTTGCATAGTAATCCCTTTGTACCTCTTAACACTAGTGGCTTCTATACCATATCAAGGAGTCTTTGTCATCACAACTTTATTTAGTATTTAATAAAATTAACTCTAGTTAGTTTAAACCGAAAGCAATTTTATAAGGTTATTTCAGGAGCTCATAGAGGCTCAAGAAGGGATACAAATCCACTCTGAGGCTAAGCAGTCAAACATGCTCAAGCAATAGGGTTGCCAGATTGAGCATATAAAAATACAGAATACCCAATTTCAGATAAACAATACATATATTTTTAGGAAAGTATTTCCATGCAATATTTGGGGTATCCTTATACTAAGAAATATTAACTATTTATCTGAAGTCCAAATGTAACTGGGCATCCTGTAATTTACCTGGATGCTCAACAGGCACATGGAAGCTTCTCTAAGGATATCATATGTCACTGTTTCTAGGTACCTGTAATAATTAAATTGGAAGCCAAAACCTGTACTATTGTCTTTCTCAAAGAACCAGATGGATTTTACAGCATTTTGTTAGAAGATTCATTCTCGCACATAACTCATTGTTGAATTTGATTTTTTTTAGTTCATCTGATGTTAAAAGCTAAGTTATACATGTGAATCTCAGCTTCATGGGAGCCTGCCAATGCAAGCTTTCTGTTTACTGCCTTGAGAATACAAGATTCACAAAGGGGACAATTAGAAAAAATAGACAAAGTATTCTTAAAGAATGTGTGGCTAAACAAATGAATGTCCACTACACTCTGAGAGTTGTAAATGTGAGTCTAGATGTATTAGTCTATTAGATTCAATTGTGGTGAAATACTTATAATACAAGTATTTTAAAGTGAAATAATAAGTAATTTTTATTCAAATAATAATTAAAATGTCTCTGCTAATTCTCTCTTGTGGGTAAATTATTCAGCATTTGTGGATTGTCAGTTTTCTCCATTTTGAGTTATTTAATGAAGAAATATTACACCAACTCCCTGAAAATAATTTCCTAATAAAGAACCAATTAAGTCTTTAAATGTGCTATTTTCTACAAAATGTTCAAAATCCTTTTCTAACTGGGTTTATTTCTAGATAAAAAGAATAAATTACATAATTATAGGAAACTCCCTGGCTTTTCTGTTTTTCCTTCTATAATGCACAAATGATAATATATATGGAGCTTTTCAAAGCAAGCCTAGAGGGTTATGACCGGCAGAGATGTGAGTCATTGGCTATCAGTTTACCGCAGCAGTACTATTGCTTTGGCATATTATATATTGTTCAGTCAATTTATTTCTATGGTATCTTATACTCCAGGTGATTTTGCCAAGGAAAGAAGGTAAAATGCCTCCTAATTACTCCCAAATCAATATGAATTGGGATACAATTTACACAGTATTGGATGTGTAAATCAAACATCAGCTAATTAGTGGTTTGAGAGATACACAATTTTAGTTTAATAAATATCTAGAGGGTATGAAAGTTAAAAAGTATCTTAGGGCCAAACTACAACTTTAAGTAAACAGTGACATAATTTTTTTTTTTTTTTAAATTGTGAGCAGGGGATGGACCACTCATAGTGGAAATGTGTTCACAAGATAACCTAGCAGAAAATGAAAGTGTTAGTGAAACCAAGTCTTTCCTTTATGTCTGAACCACCCAATTATTGTTTCAAACAGAAGGTGGAGAATAACATTGAGACCAAAACATGCCACTCAACATAACATGAGTTTGGTGATACATGGCAGATGGATTTTTTTTTTTTTAATGCCCCCAATCTTCCTCTGTTGTACGGACAATCCCTACAAAATGATTCCATCAAAAATTGAAGTTGACTCCCCCACCTCATTGAATCTGGGCTGACCTTGAACTTGTACTGGCAAAAATAATACTCTGATGCATTAATTCTCGCCAACTTGACTTCCACATACTCGACTCTGTCTTTCGTGCTGGACTCTATTTAGATAAGCCCTTCTTGCACTTTCACACTGGGGGTATGCAGGGCCCAGCACATTTGTTTCCCTTTTTGCTGGGATCACCATCTTCCACTGCCTGTTTTCTAATATCTAAAACCATCATTTCAATTTTTTTTTTCATTTTATTTTGCTTGGTTTTCTTTTTAAGGCATGAGGGTAAACCTGGTTTTAGAAACACCATCATGATCAGAAGTTCAAGTCCCCCTTATTCATTTTTCTTTCAATATATTCGTTTCCTTGGGAGACAGACATCGATTTTATTTTGTGAAGCAGGTTGTCTAATTTCCCAACCAACTTAAATAGTGTTCTCTTTAAGGGCAATGACATTTCTTGCTTACTGTAGTATATATAAATCAAGGTTATTATTGTCATCAACATAAACTAACACTTGCTGTTGTTGCACAACAAAAAGATAAAATTTCCTGGAGGAATATGTGCGGCACCTAGAGTCAACAAGAGAAAATTGGAAGAAATCAAGGGAACTCTTAAGGTTAGCCTGCAGGTTCATATCCACAGATGGTTTGTAATGTCAGCTCTGGTTGTAGTGGGGCTAGAAGAACAAGGATCTGGCCAGATCGGCTTCTGAAGTGGGAACAGTCAGGGGCAGGGAGTTGCTACGAATGTCCTCCTGCTCAGACTACGCACAGATCAGGTTACTGATCTGTAATAAAATTAAGCTGGGTGTTTGGCAGGAAGCTTATACTTATTGAATAAAAATATAAAGAAACTAAATAAGGCCCTCTCCAGATATTCTTCTTAATTAAGTAGCTATATTCCATTTTATACTTTCAATTTATCTAATTTAAACAAAAAAGGAGAGTTTCTTCTTTTATATCAGAGCCTATTACAAATCTAAAAGATGTTTTCTCAATGAAGGGTTTTAATGTCCTTATTTAAGATAAGAAGATAAAGAAGACATGACACATTAGCAACATGTCACATTAAGTTTGATGGACAGTTGCTGCATTGCCACTTTGGCCTTGATATCTTTAGATATCATTTAACGGAGTTCTTAAGAGAGCTAGAAGATGTAGTTATAAGTTTCCTTTTACAAATTAGGTTACTCTGGGAAGTTAAATGACTTACCTAAGATTACAAAGCTAATCAGCAGAGTTGAGATTAACATTTATTTTTTACTTCAAATCCGGCATGTTTTCAAAGCACTTCTTTCTACATGACTTATCTTCTCTTCAGGTTGGATATACTTTGTTTTAAAGTAAAATTAATTGACGTATAATATTGAGATATAATTTCACAGTAAATTTTTAATAAATCACATGTATTGACTAATAATTTGTGAGAAAAATTCATTGTTTTACATGTACAGTGTAGATGGCACAGTTTAAATACATTTGACTAAATGTATACAGAAATGTAACCACTACCTCAACCAAAATATAGAATATTTTCATCATTCTAACAAAATCTCTTTTAATAGTCAATCCCACCTTGTCCTTTTCAACTAGTGATACAATTTATATCCTTATAGTTTTGCCTTTTCAAGAATGTGATATGAATGAATAACACATTCAGACCCTGAATCAGATCCTTTAACAACATTTGTTTCAAACCTTTAACAACAAATTGTTTTAATATCAATATTGCACAACATCAGATAAATACTAAAGCATACTACAGAGTATGCCAGGTAATATATTAAAATAGAATAATGCATCATAACTAAATATGTTCATTCATAGGCTGAAAGTTTAGTCTATCATTCAAAATATCAATGTAATTTAACACATTAAGACAATAAAGATTCATTGTGTAGTCATTTTGATGAGTGCAGGGAAAATTAGACATACATGCTTGAAAATACCACCATGAAAAATTATTAGAAAATCAGGAATGAAAGAGAACATTTTTAATCTGAATTAGAGTATCTATAAAAAGCCTTAGAAAAAAATATTCTGATGTAGTGAAATATTTCAAACCTTTCCACATTTTACTAGAAGACCTAGAAAGTACAATAAAGCAATAAAGGAAATAAATTTATACAATTTTGGAAAGTGAAATAAAACTATCATTATTTATAGAGAACAGGATTGTACATGTAGAACACCAAAAAGAAAAATCAACTACTAGTGTTAATTAGTGAATTAAAAAATGTTAGAGTAACAAGGTCAACATTAAAACTAAATGTCTCTATACCAGCAACAATGAACAATTAAAATCTTAAGTTATAATAATAGCTCCTAACCTTATTAAATATCTAGGAAAATATCTGAAAACTAGAACACATAATTGAGATACATTAAGTTAGCCCAAATAAATCAGTGGATATAACAATTAATGGGTTGGAAGACTAGCTATTATAAAGATATCAATAATCCAAATAAATATTTTTCAAAAGATCATGAGCTCTAAATAACTTTATTACTATGAGAGTACATCCAAAGTCTTGGATAGGCTTGGAATTCAAGTGGATGAATTCTAATGGCTTTGATATATGTAAAGAAATATTACTTACAACTAGATTCAGGGAGTCTTCTTTATAGATGACAATGATAAACATTGCTCACATTAACAAGTAGGAAAAATTTTTGTCACTTCATTGTTTGAACTACCTCTGTGTTATGCCCTAAAATTGCATGGTGATCTATCATCAAAAATTATTAATGAATACTCCAATGACAAATCTATTTGATTTTCATCAATATTGTTGAAGTTAAAAATGGGAAAACAACTGATTTGCAAAAGGATTTGTTACATAGTCATTTGAATCATTCACTTTTTCAACACCTACATCAATATTGTGAATTGTTCCTTTGGAGCCTCTGAGATTTTGACATCCCACCACAATCTACTATAATAAATTAGAAGTAGATTAGAGGTTTTCCATTGTTTTTTGAAGTGTGAGAAGGGTGATTTTTAAAAGGGAGATGAAAAACGCAAATCTGCATAATGATGCAGCCATTCATAGACAGATAAATTGTAGGCAAACATACATATGGAAAATGATAATTTGGGCATTGAATCCCTCACCATTATTTGTATCCCTGAAACTCTTGGGATGTTTTTATGGACTCCCAGGTGTAAACATACCCTAGTTTTATGTCTACTGCACTAAGATAAACACCATTTTCTTCTGCTTTCCTCAGCCACCTCACTTCAAATCACTAAAATAATCAGAATCTAATAGTAGGCAAGGGATTTCTTCCCACCAATACTTAATCCACCCCAAACAGGAACATAATTTTTCTTGAGGCAACGGAATAGGCATGTTGAAACTTTGGAGCCTTTTACAGTCATAAAACACTATAAAAGAAGACCCTAAAACTCAATATTCAAAAACTTATTCTATGTAAAAATAAAAGCAGGAGAGGCTTTCCTAAAGTTCAGAGTTGAAGAATAGGTTTTATGTATATCTATATAATTACTTTCAAATACATTGATAATTGTGTACATTTGTAGTCAGAGTATGCAATATAATTATCAACATAATTGAAAGTATAAATTTACATATTAAGCACTAAATTCTTGCTTACAAATATAGCTTTGCATATAAATTACCTAGGGATTAAAAAATAAAAATATATATTTGAAGCTCTCACATCAAATCCACTGATCCAAATATCAGAGTGTGAGGCCAGATAATCCTTAAGCACTGGCCTGCTTACACACAAATGAGAATTTTTCCTCAATGCCACATTCCCTTGCAAAATGTGAGTAATCATACATAAAAATTGTCCAGTAATTTTCCAGGGGATGTTGCTTGCGCATGACATAGATAACCAGTAGTACATTTCAATATTCAGCCTGCATACCCATCTTGTATTTCCACCTGGCTCTCTGATAAATAGATAATTTGATTTTTTAATTATCACATAGGTCACTATACAAATAGAAGAACAAAACATGTTTTGTTTCAGAGTATATTGGTTGTCTGTCTATAAGAGTTTTTTTCTCTTTTAGAGAAATAATACAAGTATAGGTTTAATTGTGCTAATAGCTATTTAAAAAAATTCACCGACAATTGGCTTTGGAAGAGGGTGTTAATATCTGTCATTCTCTTTAGTTGGCAATTCAATCGCCATAACCTCAAAGTACGTATTTATGTAACAAGTATTCTCAGTCCCTTGTTGTCACCTTGATAAGCATGTAGGTCTTCACAGATGGTTGATTTTAAGTGTTATGGAGACTATTTTACAAAAGAAATTGCCAATACTTTCTATTTAAATTGGGGTCTGGAAGTCTATATGTAACAGCATACCTGATAATTGGTTCTATTATGAAGCACTGTCAAGGCAGATTTTCCAAGTACCAAACAAAATGCTTAACACTCATTTCCCAGCAAAAACTGCCACGTAGTGCTTCGGCAGCAAAAAATCCCAATTCTAATTGCATGGAGCAAATCCAATTACACTTTACATAATCCAGATGCCAAAGTGACACTCGAGGTACTGCCAATAAACAATGTGGTGCTACCCCATGTTTGGAAGAGAAGATGTGGAGAGGACATTTTTTAAAATATGAATGTTAGGGCATAAGTTAACTATTCTATAAATATGTAAATGAACTTAATAAATATGTTTTTAATAACTCAATGCATGCAGCTTCTGTGTTAGTGCTTTCAAAAAGATTGCTATACATTTGACTCTTGGAATTTAACTGTTTTCTAAAATCAATTACATTTTAATTAGTCAAGTTCTAATTATCGTATTTCTACCAACACCAAAAATCTTACATGGAATCGCATAGACCATTCTTTCTGGGTGGTCTCAGTCAAAAGAATCAAACTCTCTAATTCCAAGTTTTTTTCATCAGTAAAATATAGATAATATTCACTCTACCTCATGTGATCTTTTGAGGCTTGAAGGAGATTATACATGTAACAAGTCTAACAAGTTGCCTAAAGCACAGCAAATATTCAATAAATGTTAACTATTACCTGATTTCAAATTATCACGTATGTTTACATCCTACCAAATATAAGTATTTTTCAGATCCATTCATTGAACAATTCATTTTTCAGTGCTTGCAACACGTCTCCAATCTTCGGCACTTTGACACGAAGATGGATGCAATGCAGCCCCCACTTGTCTTGGCCGTGTTCCGTATAAGCAGAGCCTGAGATGGGGATTTACGGAAGTGATTTATTACAGAATGCTTTTAGGAGAAAATGGTGTAAGTGTAAGAGGCATAAGCCTGGGAGAGAAAGGAACTACACAATAACAAACTGTTACAAAACATCCAGCTTTAGGCTGACCCCCAAAGAGACCTCTGAAGTATGATTTGCCTTGAGGTAAAAGTGCTTGGACTTTGTACCTTACCCTATGAGGTTAATGGGAGACTGCTGGAAGAAAAGTGCAGGTGTAAGTCTTTAACCAAGGTGGGCTAGGGGAAGGGCTAGAGGAGGAATATCGACTATATCAATCAAAATCGTAAAAGGGTCTCGGGAATAGAATGTGGCACCTGAAACAACACCTGCTGTACTATCCTTAGAATGAGTAAGTCAAGTGAAACAGGTGACCGGGCAGGATAGTGATATCATCATTTTAATTTCATTGTGAAAAGTGCTCTAACAGAATGCCAGTCTTCCACACCACTAGAAAATTTTCTCCACTATGCTGTTTTACAATACTGAGTCTTGGCCCCACAAAAGCCTCGGCACCCACACCCCACCTCAAGCCTGAATAACTCATAGTTTTCTTTTGCGGCTTAGTCCAAGACATTATTCCTTTCTGGAGAATATCTCTAACCTCCCTGTCAGCCTCTTCCTATATCTACTAATGCCACCCATGTGAAAAGTTCTCTCAAACATTTATCACACTCTACTGTAATCACTGGTTTATATATTTTGCTTGTTATTCTTACTAGATTGAATACCTCTAAGTGTAAGAACAATACCTGTAAGTGTAAGATTCAATACCTACTTATTCATCTTTGGTAGGCTTAGCATAATACCTGCATATTCTAGGTGGTTTAATAAAAGTTTTGTGACTGATTGGATGCATGGATGAATAAATGAGGAAACTAACATATTTTGTATCACTGTGCAGACACGTAATCTCTTTTTGTAAACCTATAATCTTTTATATGTGAAGTGTACCTATTTATAGCTAAACTTCTGCAAGCTTTTGGATTCCATCTTGTGATACTCAGGCTTTCAATGTCCAGCAGGTGAATTCAATTCTCTGCAACTTTTTCTGGCATCTTTTCCATGGATCATTAAAGCACTCATTAAAAAAGGGATTACAAAGAAAACAAATGGAGAGTTGTTATCACCAGAATTTCTGAGACACTTAACAAAAGGAAGGGTGAGATAAATTATAGTAAAATAGGAGACAGTATAGGAATAAGTAGGGTGATCTAGGACATCTTTCGTTAAAAAGAACTGCCTAAGTAACAAGAAAAACAGGTATTCTTGCATGTTCCTAAGAATTGCTGGTCTAGATTCCCTTGGAAACCTAAACTCATTCTGAAAAGTTTATTTAACATTAATTTTTGGTAGACTTGTCATAATAAAATGAGTTTTAGACTAAAAAGGTTTTAGACTCAATTGGAAACTTACACTCCAAGAAATTCCAGTAGGTTTACATATGGACGCTATATTTGTGTGATCTTATGAAAGCTACATTCTATTTTTAGTAAGACCATACTTCTGCTTATGAAATTTCCATATGCTGCCTTCTGTAATAGTTATTATTTTTTTTTTAATTTTATACTTCTCATGAAGAATTCTGACCTCCCACAGAGCCAAGAATGATTCATTAAAATATAAGAATCCATAAAACATGTTTGTTGAGTTAAATTGACAAAGATAGTAAACTAGGCAACAATATATTTGGCCATACGAGAGTTTTGAATAGAAATGAAAATGACTTATTTGAGTTTTCTTGGATTTAACAATGCTGATTGGACTTCAGAAACAGTCTCTGAAACTTCAGAAAAGAAACCTTCAAAATGGCTCAAATGATTTCTTTTCAACAAAAATTCCTGGGCTATATTTATCCAAACTGAAACCTGCATTTCTGGTCATAGCTGATTTGACTGAGCATCCATGCAGGTGCCTAAGGTAATTAAGAATGGGTGGGTACAAGAGATGTCATTCATCTTTCTCTTCGCCACCCTTCTTCTTCTATGAGTATAATCTATTAATTTATATGGCCATATGTTTTTTAGTTTTCAAATTATTTTTTTTTAAAAGATGGAGTTACATAATACCAAATTCATACTAATTTTTTTTAGATTATTTTATGGTTCTGAGTATTGTCTATCTTGAAAAAATATGTTCTATGTGCCCTTGCAAGGAATCAATATTCTGCCTTAATTCTTGTGTATGATGTCCATACAAGAACATGAAATGTCCCTCTTTATTTATCTTGCCTTAAAGTAGAGCTTTTCTAAATATAGTGTTCACAGGGTATAACTTTTTTTATCCTCTCTTTTTATTACTTTTATCTCTTTCCTTAAAGTGTCCTAGATATATAACCTATACTTGAGTTCTTTTATAAAAAATATCATTCTGATTATCATTGTCTTCTTTGTTTATTAATAGATATTATTTTTGAATAGTTTTAGCTTTACAGAAAAAATGAAGAGAGAGTACAGAAAGTTCCCATATGTCTCCTGCACACAGCTTCCCCTATTAACTAGTAAACCTCTATGGAAAGTAGTATGGAGATTCCTCAAATAATTAAAAGTAGACCTACCATTTGATGGCGGAATTCCAGCAATCTACTACTGGGTGTGTACCCAAAGGAAAGAAAGACATTTTATAAAAAAGACACTTGCACTTGAATGTTTATAGCAGCACAATTCACAATCACAAAATGTGGAAACAACCCAAGTGTCCATCAATACATGAGTGGATCAATAAAATGTAGTATATGTATACTCAGCCATAAAAAATGGTGAACTAATACCTTCTGTAGCAACCTGGATGGAACTGGAGACCATCCTTTTAAGTGAAGTATCACAAGAATGGAAGAACAAAAACCGTATGTACTCACTACTAAATTGAAACCTCAACACTCATGTGCACATATGGTAGTAAAATTCAACAGAAATCAAGCAGGTGGGTGGGGAGGAGGGGATAGGTAAATTCACATCTAACAGGTACAATGCACACTATATGGGGGATGGACACACTTATAACTTTGACTCAAACTGTACAAAAACAATTTACTAAAATGTTTGTACCCCATGATATTCTGAAATTAAAACAAATACTTATATAACATATTACTTTTGTTGCAATTAATGAGAAAACACTGATACACTATTATTAACTAAAATCATAGTTTACTCAGTTTCCCTTAGTTTTTACTTAATATCAAGATTCCATCTAGGATACTTCATTACATTTAGTTGTCTTATATCTTTATGATCTTCTTGGCTACTGTTTTATTTACCTTGTTTTTGATGACCCTGATAGTGTTAGGAGTACTATGTTACTTTCCTAGTGCTGCTGTAACAAAGTCCCACAAACTAGGTGGCTTAAACAACATAAATTTTTTGTCTTACATTTCTGGAGGCAAGAAGTCTGAAATCAAGAGGTCAGCAGGACAATGCCTCTTCTGAAACCTCTAGTGTAGAATCCTTCCTTGCCTATCCTAGCTTCTCCTGGTTCGCTGGTAATCCTTGCCTTTTTATGGCTAGCAACAACATAACTCCAATCTCTGCCTTTATCATCACATAGTGTGTTCCTATGTATGTCTGTCTTCACATGGATGTCTTCTTAAAAGGATAGCAGTCTTATCGCATAAAAGATCCACCCTACTCCAGGACGAGCTCATCTTTTCCTTATGAATTTTTTGACACAAAAAAGCTGTACAAGATTAATGTATATAACTTGATTAGTTTGGAGATAAGGATACACCCACAAAGCTATCACCTCAATCTATACCATAAACCTATCCATCACTATCAAAGTGTTTTCCTACCTTCTTATTTATTATCCCTTTTATTCAGTGATATGAACACTTAACATAAGATCTACGCTCATAAAATTTTTAAGTGTACAGGATAGTCATACTAACAATAAGCACTATGCTGTACAGATATCTATCTAGGACTTATTTATCGGGTATAGTACAAACGTACTCTTTCACTAATCCCACCCCTCCTTGTTTTGCCCTCTGCCCAGGCCCTGGCAATCACCCTTCCATTCCCTGCTTCTATGAGTTTGACCTTTTTTAGATGTATCAGGTAAGTGGTATCATGCAGTATTTGTCCTTGTGTGCATGCTCATTTTCCATCTGTAGATCTTCTTCAGTATGTTCAGAACTTTTGCCCATTGTTTATGTGGGTTGTTTTTTATTGTTTAATTTTATGAATCCTTAGTACATTGTGGATACAAGTCCTTTTTGAAATATGTTTTTTGCAAATATTTTCTCCAGTCTTTACTTTGTCTTTTCATTTTCTTACCAGTGTCTTTAGCAGAGCAGAATATTTTAATTTTAATTAAGTTCAAATACTCAATTTTTTTTCTTTCATGGATTGTGCTTTTGATTGGTATCAAAAAAGTCATTGTCAAACCCAAGTTTACCTAAATTTTCTTCTTTGTTATCTTGTAGAAGTCTTAGAGTTTTGCATCTGACATTTAGGTCCTTGATTCATTCTGAATAGTTCTTGTGAAAGTTGTAACATCTTTGTTTAGATTCATATTATTTTGCATATGGATATTCAGTTGTTCTAGAGCCATGTGTTGTAAAGACTATCCTTTTTCCATTAAATTACCTTTGCTCTTTTTTCAAAGATCAGTTGACTATATTTGTATGGGTCTATTTTTGGACTGTCTATTCTTTTTCATTGATCTGTGTGCCTATTCTTTTGCCAATAACATGTTGTCTAAGTGTATGATAGCTTTATAGTATGTCTTGAAGTGGATAGTGTCGTTCTTCCAATTTAGTTCTTCTTAAATATTGTGTTGGTTGTTGTGGATCTTTCCCCTTTCCATATATATATTTTAGAACCATTTTATTGATATCCACAAATTAACTTGCTGGGATTTTGGTTGAGATTGCTTTGAATCTATAGATCAATTTGGTAAGAATTGACATTTTAGGAATATTGAGACTTCCAATCCATAGATACAAAATATCTCCTTGTGCATTTAGTTCTTCTTTGATTTCTTTCATTACAGTTTTGTATTATTTTACATAAAGACCCTGTATTTTTTTTAGGTTTATGCCTGACCATTTCACTTTTTGGCCTTAATATAAATGTTACTGTATTTTTTTTTTATTTCATCTTATTGTTACGGGGGATACAGAATTGCAGGTTACATACATTGCCCATGTACCGCCTTTCCCCCCAAGTCAGAGCTCCAGGCGTGTCTGTTCCCTAGGTAGTGCGCATTGCACCCATCATGTAGGTATATATCCCTCCCTTCCCCACCCCCCCTTCCCGAGTCAGCACCTTCAAGCGTTACCATTCCCCAAACGGTACGCAATGCACTCATTGTGTAGGCATACCCCCATCCCCTCCCCCACCCCCCACCTCAGTCTGATATCCGATTGGTGTCGTTCCCAGATGTGTATTTAGGTGATGTTCAGGGAAACCAATTTTCTGGTGAGTACATGTGATGCTTGTTTTTCCATTCTTGGGATACTTCACTTAATATAATGGGTTCCAACTCTCTCCAGGAGAACCATAGAGATGTCGTATCTTCATTATTTCTTATAGCTGAGTAATATTCCATGATATACATATACCACAGCTTACTAATCCAATCATGTATTGATGGGCATTTGGGTTGTTTCCACATCTTTGCTGTTGTGAATTGTGCTGCTATAAACATTCGGGTACATGTGTCTTTGTTACAGAATGACCTTTTTTCCTTTGGGTATATGCCCAGTAATGGGATTGCTGGGTCAAATGGCAGGTCTACTTGAATCTGCTTAAGATACCTCCATAATGCTTTCCACAGGGGTTGCACTAGTTTGCAGTCCCACCAGCAGTGTATTAGTGTTCCTGTCTCTCCACAACCACGCCAACATGTGTTGTTTTGGGTTTTGTTGATAAAGGCCATTCTCACTGGGGTTAAGTGATATCTCATTGTGGTTTTGATTTGCATTTCTCTGATGATTAGGGATGTTGAGCATTTTTTCATATGTTGTACTGTATTTTTAATTTCAAATTACAGTTCATTGCTGGTGCATTGGAAAGCAATTGTCGTTTGTATAATGATCTTGTATCCTATTTTCTTGACATAATCATTTACTCTATCTGAAATCAGGGTCATCTGTAGTTTGGTTTATATCTTGACGTACTTCATGCTCTTTCACCATAATCATCTTTTTCATCTGGGATAGTACCCCTCAAGACCAATCATGAAACTAAATTAATTATGAAAGTAGGTCTGCTCTACTTAATCCAATTAATCTTAATTGCATGTTCCCTATATTTCTAATCATTCTTACTTCAGGGACATGTTACCTTCATGTTTTTAAACAGATTGTCTGAGGTAAATTATTTTCACAAATATGACTCTCAGAAAAGATGTTTTAGGTGCAGGAAGATAAAGGGACATCAGATTTATCCTATTAACCTAAAAGTTTGTGCCAAAGCTCCTGATGATTTTTGGGTTACCTATGTGTCCTTCTTGATAATGGAAACAATTTTACCAGAGGGAGTGACGTCTGAACAAAGTGCAGAACTGACTAATGAAAAAAGCTGAGTAACATAGAGTTAAATTTTTGTATTAAACCATAACAAGCATTAAAATCAAGCTCGACACTTAAATCATGATTGTTAAATCAGCACATAAATACATTTCATGCAAATGCACTGACATAAATGACAAGCATGAGAAATATTGCACCATTTTACTATAATGTTCAAGTGTAAATATTTCCTGATTTAGAAGTAAAGAACAGTCACACTACTAGAGAAACCCAAAATTGTGCAATTACTTTATAAAAACAGAGGAGGGTCGGTCTAGAGGGTTTCTTTTGCTTAAAATTACATGGTCAATAAGTGGCAGAGTAGCAAAGTCAAGATCTGTAATATATATTCCATGCTTTTTCACTATAGCACTACTTTTTTTTTTTAAGGGAAAGTATAATTTTGCAATGTAGAGTCACTGGTGGGTGAATCTATTCTTATTTATAAAATTAACACCAGCATTGTGTCCATAATGAACATGGAAAATATCAACATAGGTTATTATAATGAACTCTGTGCTGTCAAGAATGGACTATTTCCAACAGTGGACTATCGTTAGAAATCTCAAATAATGTAAGTTTCATAACACCTTTTAAAAGTAATTTTCCCATATTGTTAAAATAGCAAGTTCGAGAGCTGGGATTGAACTATGATTTTTCAGAATCCTGACCTTTCCACAAGCACAGATAAGAAAGGTGGAGCTAGGTAGGTAGACCCTAATGAGGCGTCATTCTCACTATACAAAGAGGGGGTGGGGGATATCAAACATGTCCTTCCTCTTTCCTGTTATGCCCTGCCTATTCAACAGAATTGCTACGTATAGGGTGCTTGCTCTTGAGCAGGAGAAAGACTCTGAGTCATGCATCCTCCCCACATGTGCTGAAGGGAAAGGGAAACTATGAAAACAACTCAAAACAACTCCAAAGACCTCCCAAAAAGCCAGGAGAGAAACTGCACAAAAATAGGCAGCTTTCAATTCCTTACTTCTTCTGTTGAAACTCTCAATCTGGCATCATTTCCCAGTTGCATACCCGGGCACTTTGTCAAAAGCTCACAACCAGAAATAAAATGAACTCTTATCACTTCTAAGGCCAGGGTGTGAACTGTGGCAAAGAAAATCCAGAGACATTTCATTTGCTTTATATTCAGCAAATGAAACCATCTACACCTTCCACCGTAGTTAAAATAAGAGAAAAGGTACTCAAGATTGCTCTTGCATCTGTTTCTTAAAAGGATGGAAAGTACCTTACAAACAGAACAAAAATAAATGCAAATAATAGATAATCTCCTTTCGGAAGGTGTAGGTATGGGAGCTGAGGTTGTATTCTCTATTTAAGGTGATAAATAACATCAATGTAAATATGGTGAACTTCAAAAACTGGCACTATTTTTCAGATACTTTTCCTATTACATTAAGTTAGAAATGTGTTTTCTCAATTCCTAAGCTGTATGGTGTGTACTGTCTATTGATTCTGATACAAAGTATGTGATTTCCTCCACTCATTTTAGCACCTAGTTGGTGTGTGATGTTTTTTTTTTTAATTGAGGTTTTAGATTGAACACATCCGCAGACCAACTGACCAGGCATGGTTTTGGTTTGAGCTTTTTCAATTTGATGCAATATTTCTTCTATCTGATAAATATGCAATAATTGACAATTAGAGGAGATAATGAGCAGGGTGGCTAAAAGCAAAGGCTTTGGAGTCAGATAGCCTAGGTTAAAATCCTGTTTTGAGCTTACCAGCACTTTGGACATGGAAACATTACCTAATCTTTCTAAGCCTCAGCATCTTCATCTATACAATAGGGATGATAATAATAATATCTGGCTCACAGAGGCTATTGTGAGGATTGAGTGAATTCATTTATGAAATACCCCTTTACACATATAATTGCCCAATGGATAGTAGCTATTTTGGTTTTGTTTTTTGTTTCATTATGTGCAAACATTATCCCAGGTTCAAAACAGAAAAAGTGCTTAAAATAAGAAATCGGGAAGCTCTCACTGCTTTTGACTTCATTAATGAATAAGACACAGTTCCTCTATTCTGAGAACAAGAACACTAGAGAATCAGAGTAGCACCCAAATTAAAGATGCAGAAGAGAGTTTGGAGAGATAGTAAATGGAATATGAGTTTGCAAATAGGAAAGCACATTCAGATGGTTATTAGAAATAGAGGAGTATAGGATTATTCTGAATTATTAAGCTATTTCAATTTTGTATGTGAATTGTGAAAATACCAGTGAATTAACTCTTTTGGAAACTGCTGGAAGTACCCTGAGGTTGTTAGCATTATATAATTGTGTACTTAAAGAGTAATCAGTTTTCCCTGGAGGGATAAAGAAAACCACTCTAGTTGGGTTAAGTGACTTTTTATTTCTAGTGATACTATGTTCTACACTATGAAGCAACAATACTCTGAATAGAAATACCTAAAAGAACAGTGAGTATAGAACAAGAAAACCTGGGACTTGCCCAGTTCTCTTGTTGAATACGTATTTAATCTTTGGATGCCCCAACCCTTCTGCATTTAGAAATAGTATAAGGTAATAAGAGACCTTTTAATACAAAAGTTTTTCAGAATAGGAAATGAAATGTCCCATGAGGAAGCTGTTTGCAAAATCTAAAGTGCTATGTAAGCTAAGGTACTATCCTCTGTAATTGAAATTTGAAACCCAAAACTATCTGAAATCATATTATAATATCATTCTAGTTTTTTCTTATAGTTGTACTCATTGCTTATGTTATTCTCATTAAATTCTTATGAGTCATCAGTATGAATATCATCGTCCCTATTTTGAAGATGACAAAACTGAGAGTCAAAAAATTTAAATGATTTTACCATTAGCACTTGGCCTGAAGCGGAAGAGGCAAAACTATTTAATAGAAAGAAAGTCCAAGCATCTAGTCTTGCATCAACTACTTCGAGATATGCTGAAATACTAATGAGAGAGAATGTGCCATATCCATCCTGTTTCTCATCACCTACGCAATAATTGGCAAACATTAGGCATATCAAGGATACTTGTGTAGCGACTGTACATTGTAAGACATTGTAGTCAGCCAGTGAAACGTCTTTTAGGCATCTTGTGCCTCTTGCTTTACATTATTTGAACATCAGTTCTCATGGTTATATATCTGCATCAAAGAGTGGTGACGGTCAGGGTGAGCCTAGTGGTTATATTTCTGTAAAGAAATGTAACTTATGTACACAAATTCCAGATCACGATCAGTTATCTCACCACAAATTACAGACATCTCTGAAATTCTGTTCAGGAGATTTGTATTCTAGGTCAAACTTTGTCCATGATGTAATCTTCTAGGTCTCAATTATGACATAATTGTTATAAGAAAATTAATGCCCTTTCTATACTCTTTGTAATTCTAAATTTATTTCTGAAATAAAAATTCTCAGGTAACATTTAAAAATATATTTTAACATATTCTATACAATATGCCATATTATAGTATGCTCTATAATATGTGATATACTATATATCTTACAGTTTTCTGATTTGCATAGTTTTACCTGAAAATTTAAACTAGTTGAGTACAACCAATTTTAAACTAACACATATTAAACATATTCAATATCATTTAAAAAATCTAAGGCTGGAGATGTCATATTCTCACATAATTAAGTGGGATATAAGATTATGTGAGCAATAAAATTAATGAATTAATTATTATTATAAAATACTAAGTGGGTACCAATGTTTTTGTTACATGGATACACTGTATAATGCTTAAGTCAGGGCTTTCAGTGTACCTGTCACCAGGACAGTGTTCATTGTACTCAACTGGTAAGTTTTTAAACCCTCACCTCTCTCCACCTCCCCTCTCCCTAGTTTCCAGTGTCCTTAACATCTCTTGGAATACCCGTTCTTTAGTTCCCACTTATTACTGAGAATATGTGGTGTTTGTTTTTCCATTTCTTAGATACTTCACTTAGGATAATGGTCTCCAGTTCCATTCAAGTTGCTGCAAAAGATATTATTTCATTTCTTTTTATGACTAAGTAGTACTCCATGGTGTGTGTGTGTACACGTGTGTGTGTTAACTTTTTCTTTATCCACTTGTGGATTGATGGGCACTTGGATTGATTCCAAATCTTCACAATTGTGAATTGTGCTGCAGTAAACATTCCAGTGCAGGAGTCTTTTTAATAAAATGATTTCTTTTCCTTTGGGTAGGTACCCGGTATTGGGATTGCTGAATTGAATGGCAAATCTACTTTTAGCGCTTTGAGGAATCTCCATATGTTTTCCATATGGTTATGGTAATTTGCAGATCTACAAACAGTGTGTAAGTGTTCCTTTTTCTTTGAATCCATGCCATCATCTATTGTTTTTTGACTTTTTAATAATGGCCATTCTGAGAGGGGTGAGGTGGTATCTCACTGTGGTTTTAATTTGAATTTCCCTGATGATTAGTGATGTTGAACATTTTGGCATATGCTTTTTGGTAATTAGTCTATCTTCTTTTGAAAAAAAAATCTGTTTATATCTTTTGTCCCCTTTTTGATGGAGTTGCTTCTTTTTCTCTCGCTGATTTGTTTGAGTTCTTTGTAGATTCTGGATATTAGTCCTTTGTCGGATGTTTAATTTGCAAATATTTATTCCTATTCTGTAGGTTGCCTGTTTACTCTGTTGATTATTTCTTTTGCTGTGCAGAAGCTTTTAAATTTAATTAAGTCCCATTTATTTATTTTTGTTGTTGCTGTGATTGCCTTTGGGGTTTTAGTCATAAATTCTTGCCTAAGTCGATGTCTAGAAGAGTTTTGCTTATGTTTTCTTCCAGAATTTTTATGGTTTCATGCCTTAACATTTGTCTTTAATCCATCTTGAGTTAATTTTTGTATATGGCAAGACACAGGGCATGCTGTTTCATTCTTTTTAATGTGACTGTCCAATTTTCCCAGCACCATTTATTGAATAGGGCATCCTTTCCCCAGTGTATGTTTTTGTCTGCTTTGTCGAACATCATTGCTCGTAGCTATATGATTTTATTTCTGGGTTCTATATTCTGTTCTAATGGTCTCTGGTAATCATGATTCTACTCTCTATCTCTGATTTCTTTCATTAGTGTTGTGTAGTTCTCCCTGTAGAGATTTTTCATCCTTGTTTAAGTATCTTCCCAAGTATTTTATTTTCTTGTAGCTATTGTAAATGGTATTGTGTTCTTGATTTGACTCTCAGCTTGATTGTTATTAGTATAGAGAAATGCTACTGATTTGTATACATTGATTTCTTTTTATCTAAAACTTTTGAATTTATTTATCAGTTCTAGGAGTCTTTTGGTGGTATCTTTAGCATTTTCTAGGTAGGAGATAATATCATCGACACATTGGGGTAGGTTGACCTCTTCTTTTCTGATTTGAATATCCTTTATTTCCTTACCTTGCCTGAGTGCTCTGGCTAGGACTTCCAGTACTACATGGAATAGAAGTGGTGACAGTGGGTACCCTTGTCTTGTTCCATTTCTTAGGGGAAATGCTTTCAACTTTTTCTCTTTCAATATGCTGTTGGCTGTGAGTTTGTCATACATGGCTTTTATAAGTTTGAGGTATGTTCCTTCTATGCCAAGTTTGTTGAGGATTTTTACCATGAAAAGATGTTGGATTTTATCAAATGTTTTTTCTACATCTGTTGAGATGATCATATAGTCTTTGGTTTTGATTTGGTTTATGTGGTGAATCACATTCATTGACTTGCATATATTGAACCATTCTTGCACCTGTGGGATGAAACCCATTTGATCATGGTGAATTATTTTTGATTTACTGTTGAATTCTCCTTGCTAGTATCTTGTTAAGGATTTTTGAATCAATGTTCATAAGGGATAATGATATGTAGATTCTTTGTAGTGTTCTTTCCTGGCTTTAGTTTCAAGGTGATATTGGCTTCTTAGAATGAGTTAGGCAGGATTCCCTCCTTCTCAATGTTATGGAATGAGTTCTTTAAGATAGGTACCAGTTCTTTGTAGGTCTGACAGAATTTGGGTGTGAATCCATCTGGTCCAGGGCTTTTTTTGTTTGTTTGTTTGTTTGTTTGTTTGTTTATTACTACCCCAATCTCACTGCTTGTTATTTGTCTGTTCAGGAATTCTAATTCTTCCTGATTCAGGCTTGGGAGATTGTGTGTTTCCAAGAACTTACCCATTTCCTTTAGGTTTTCTAGTTTGTGTGCATAGAGGTTTTTGTATTATAATAATTATTCAAAATAAATAGTCACTCCCTAAAGTTAAGTATTTGAAAAAAGTGTCCATTCTCCAAAAGTGGTAAATGTATTTAAAAGTAATTTCAAGTGTAGTCTCTAAAAGTATTTTGTTTTAAACTTGAATAAAATGTTATTGGAATTTTTAAGTAGCTATAGGTACTCAAATAGTTTTTAAATGTATGAAAAATAAGGAGGGGAAATTAACCTACCCTAGAGCATACATATTATATAGCTACATTAATCAAATCAATATGATACTTGTTTAAAACTGGACCAGAAATAGATACCAAAATATTAGTGTATTTAATATAAGATAAGGTGATTTTTAAAATCATTGCAATTAAGATTACTTTATAATGTTTCTGGCAAAAAGTTTACCTATCTGGAAAATAAATAAAAATGTTCACCCATTTCTTATTATTTTATACAACAGATACAGTATAAATTTATTCAAGGCTTAAATGTTAACAAAAACAATTTAGAATAAAAAAATACTATTAAATTTAAGGTTAAGGAGAAGATCTTAGCTAAGCTTCAGAATTCCACGGCAAACAAAAAAGAAAAGATAGAAATCTAAAATATTAGAAATATACATTTTATTGGCAGGTTGTCAGATAAACCAGACCAAACAACATAGAATCGGAATGTAGAGTTACAATTCAGGTAAGATAAAAAGGAAGACTGTCTATTACATATAAAAAGATCTTAAGAAATGGAACAAAAAGACGTTAACCCAATTATTCAATGGTCAAAGCACATGAATAGACATTTCACTGAAGAGCAATTCTAGAAGGCCAATAAATATTTTTTTTCAAATGTTCTAATCCACAATTTGGAAACACAAACTGAGGTAACAATGTGCTATCACTTTATGCTCATCAAAATAGTAAACAATAAAATGAATGATGATTATTGCACCTGTGAATATGAGTTACAGGGTACAATCATATACTCCTCCTACAAATGTGAATTGACAAAGCCGCTTTTAAAGGAAGTCTGACACAACCAAAAATAATGTATTGTTGGGTAAGAATAAAGAATTAAAGTTTGTATGTATATTAGAATTATACTTTTATAAAATACAGTGACCCCAAGATTTCTTACACTTAGGGGCATATGTATATATGAGTGTGTCCACCGACATGCTTGCACATTACCATGTGAACACGAAGAAAACATGGTTTTTTAGATGTTAGCATTGATTTCTGGTGGGCAAGACAGCCAATTGGCTAGCTGGGTTTAGAGGTTGATCACATTAAGCAAATAAATAAATATATTTAGACTGTCATAGGCCAAAATAAGGGCTTTTGTTTTTAGACAAAGTGCGATGAGAAGCCACTTGAAGATTTGCATGAATAAACAGGTATTTTTACAAACAGCAAAGCCTTTGCTTACGTAGTTATGTAGCCCCCTTCTTGTTCATTTGTTGTTTTTTCAGAGTCTGATTTCACTTTCTTTTTCTTCTTCTCCTCCCCATTCCCATTCTCTTCCCTTCCCTACAGACTTTCCTTTTTAAATTTCTTTCCATTCTACTTTTCTCTTTCTGTTCTTCCTCCCTTCCTGCTTCCCTGCCTCTTTCCTTCCCTCCTCTCCCCTCCCCTCTCCTCCCCTTCCCTTCCGTTCCCTTCCTTTCCCTTCATTCTTCTCTTGTTCCTTTCATTCTATCCTCTCTTCTCTCTCTTTTGCCCACATCCCTCCTGTCCTGACCACCCATGGCACAGTCTGTGTGCCAGAGACCAAGAAGGCAGAGTGGTATGGCCAGAGAGCAGGGTGCCAGGCAGGCCGGGCCGCAGGGTGTGGGAAGGCTCATCTAGAGGCACCGGTACTCCTGGTGGCTAGGAAAGCCAGGCAGTAGAGGAAGGGACTGGTAGAGAGGCAACGGTATGTCTAGCAGCAAATAAATGGGATTCTGACAGGTGGGGCATAAGGATTCATAAGTGTGGCTGGTGACCAAGGAGAGGAGCAGGAGGTGAGTGGAGGAGGAAGTGCCCACTGAGGAAGCATCTGATATCTAGGGGGCAGCGTGGAAGGAGTGCAGAGGCCAGGGAAAGAGGTAGCTGACTTGATTGGGAGATTAGTACCACAGAACAAATAAGTAAAATGATCAAATAATAAGTAAAAATATTGACTATACTGTGAATCAGGTTAGAAAAGTGTTATACAAGCATAAAAATGTGGAAGCCTTAGAAAGAAAACTGAAATGTGAGTTGGAATTTTAAGTGTCAATATGAACTCTTATTTTTTAATAAATATGCACTTATAGATATATAGTTTTAGATGTGCGTGTTGCTCTTTTGGTTCAAAAAGGCAGGAGAATTAGAGTTGAGAATGAAAGAGAGTCAGTAGAATTTTCCAAGAATTTTCTTAATCCTGATGACCTTAGAAGCATGTTCATTTTGTTTCAGTGTTTGGAATTAAGTCCTAACTCAAGTCAAAAAGGGAGACAATGGTACAGGCAATCAGACTTGAATTCTTATTCTGTCATTTCCAACCTATTACTTGGATTTGTTTGAAGAATTAAATGAGATGAAACATACAACTTATCTGCTTTTTAGAAGAAGTGAAGTTAAAATTATTATATATACGCTACTGGATTTTCAAGTAAATATTGTCTCTTTGATTCATATAAGATTGGAGTTACTTATAACGGGGAGTAGTTGCACTATTTATCTATTTTGTGCGTAGGAAATGAGACTTAGAGAAGACAAATGATTTAGTGAAAGTCAGCTAGTGAGGAACAGAAACCCGTCTCAGAGACCAAGCTTTCTTATCACTAATCCAGCAGCAGAATACAGTATTAACTTTAATTTAATCTCAATATTTTATGAAAACCAAAGACCTTTTGCCATAGAATTTAATATTTTTTTATTATTTAGTCAATTAAACACTTCTAAGCAAGGTAGGATAGCTCCAATGGTCTCTAATTAATGTGGATATGCCCTTGGTAAACTTTATTCTGCAATTTGACATAAAATACCCTAAAGATAATGATATAGGAAAGTGCTGTCTTCAGTACACCAGAATGAAAAAGTCCAAAATGGCATTTTGGGATTCTCCCTGTATCCGAACAGTACACAGGCATCACACTCTGACCTATCTAATTGAAGATGTATGACCTATTAAGGTGTTATAAGAAAGTGTGAAACAACTTTCCCATTGAAAACATGTTGATAAAATGTTAGCAGATAAAATCTCCATGGCATAGAAAGAAAATGTCTTTGAAAACATCCAAGTAAATGGTCATGTTTTAAGTTAACAAGTAGTTACTGAATTTTCCCTTAAAATCAGTAAACTGCTCATCTTGCAAACTAGTTAGAATTGCATTTATAAAGCCAAAATGTCCTGTTACACAATAAGTGCAAGGATGTGCCAATTTTTTTAATGTTTTATATAATCTTGTTTTGATGTAAACAATACACTCTGATATTATAATAAGATCCAATTAATGCAATGCTGGCAATCACTATGTCAGGTAGGCAGAAGAATATAGCATGCATTTTTTACCTTTGACCAGAAGCTCATTATCTTTGCATGTATTTCTTTGCTTTTATCATCAAAGCACATTAGTACAACAAAAGGAATAAATAAAGCAGTACAACACAATAAATAAAGGCATGGTGCAAGAGGTTAACAATATGCTATGGTAAAATACCATCACCTTTCACTGATTAGCATATTTTGGAAGGGAAAATATTCACAACTATATAACAAAAAAAAAAAACTTAGTAAGCTAGTGTTTGGGATTAACAGTGATACACACTGGCGAAATTTCTAACATTTAAAACAAAAATATGTTTCCGTTTTTTTTTTGTACTATCCTTCTCTCATTCTCTCTCTCATACACACACAGTGTATGAGCAGTATAATCATTAAGCTCTACAATAACTAGTTATCATTTCAATTATAATTTTCCATTTTTACACCTATCTATCCATCCACCCATCCATCTATCCTCTATCTATCCAAAATCTCTTATCTTTTTAGCTAATTTTCCCTTTTATCTATTGTGGATGATGGAAATGGTTTTGTCCTTTCTTTCCATGATTCACACTTGGCCCTACAGGATAGAGAACACAATTACACTGACACTTCTTTCTGGCTTCCCTATTCAGGGGTAGAAACTGACGCTCTTATTCACTGGACCTGAAAATGACTTGGCTACATTTTCTGTAGGCATCATACTGACCCTTACAGGTATTATTCCATTTCTCCCTTCCTTTTCACTCCTCCTGTCTTCGTATTGTAAGCACACCTCAAAGCCTATATTTTGAAAGGAAAGCTAAATACAGTCTTTTCTCTGTCTACCGGCTTCTTTGTCAGTGATCAGGTGGAAAAGAACGTTAAATAAGGCAATGGACATGTGTCTCTTCCACACAGCTACACACTGGCTATTTGAAGAAGTCTCTCTTAAGCTGTCTGTCCTAAGAAACATTTTCCAAGTCAACTCTTACCAAAGTATCTTTTGTACTTGGGATGGAGTAAGGGGTCAGGGCTGTCAACAATCACATTCAGGTTCAACCTCTTTTTAAAGCAATATCTAAGAATATTTGAGGTGATAGATATCTCAGTTACCCTAATTTGGTTATTACACATTGTATACATGTATCAAAATATCACATGTACCCCCAAAATATGTACATGTGTTATATATAAATACAAACATATTACTTGAATAAAAGTTAAGATTAAAGGAAAAAAAACCTATTTTATAAATTTGTCTGTAAATAACTTCCATAGCTAGGAACATAAGAAGAAAAGAGAGGTAAATGAGAAAATTCAAGCACACACACTCCCTTACAAACACAACACACACCACACACAAACACAGACACACAAAAAGCCTAATTTGATAACAATATTCTTTATTTTACTCCTTGATACTTTACTCTCACTCCTTTACTATTCTCTTCCCTGATTTCTTCTTCGACCTAACATGTGACTGCCTCTTATGTGTTCTGTATATATCTATGTCTGTCTTTTTCTTTTCTTTTTGTAAGTTGAAGTACAAGAATCAACTGTGTTATAGTGACAATTTTTGTTCCTTAAAATTTGGGTTCAAATGGTGCCACTGTTGTGTTCTTGAGGGGTCTACAGAAAAAAGTGATTAAAGACGTTTTCAGTGCTATCAGCACTTGTGCATTTGTTATGCTACCTTAGGTGTTTACATCATTATTCTTAAGTAGTATACGTATAATAAAGATATTCTTCATGTGTGGTGTGTTCACATACACACGTGCAGATACATATAATTCTAAAAGGAAGATATTTATTGCACATCTGCATTCTTTGCCAATATAAACTAAAACTACCCCAGAGGGTACAGAAGGATTTCCCTGTTTGCTTAGCCATGGATAAAGGAGTTTACCAAAGCACTTTAATGAAGAGTGCCGTAAAATCTGCCTCAAGAAATATCATCATGAGGGTTCCCAGAGCCATTTGTCCTTAGAGAATTTTCAACCTAATTGTAACTGACACATTAATAATGCCATCAGAATGCCAAGCCTACTACATGGGACTAGGAGACATAATGCGTAAGAAAACCACTTTCCAGTCAGTAAGGGATCTGAAAAAATTGTTACAATGAATTAACCTAAAACAAGATTCATACTGAAATGCTGCATTAATAATTTTAATTTTGTTTTGTTTTGGATAACCTATTTTGTAAATAAGACTGATGTAATGTACTTGGAAAAATTAGTAGTAATTAATAAATAACAACAAATTGTAATAAGAATTTCTATTTTTTAAATAAATGTTAAATAATAGAATTAAGGAAAATCTGGATATTTTATTAAAAGCAAAGTCTGTCTTTTCTGTTCTAGTTCATTAAGCAAATAAGTTTTAATTGAAAAATAACTAAAGAGTTTTGACAACTATAGAGAATTTAAAATAGTTACATTGTGAAGATTTTACTACTATTCATATGTGATACTAGTTTTAAAAGCCCAGCGAAAGGTATTCAAGCAAATTGATGCAGCTAAATTCATGACCCCTCAAACTGTTTGTTCTCTATTTGTAATCATACAATGGAGCCATTGGTATTAATGCCTGTAGCAGCATCACCATGTACAAAAGCTCTATAATTGAGCTTTAACTGGACAAATCTTTCACATGGATCTTTTCTCAGAATGAAAGGGTGAGAAAACTAGTATCAGTCCCTCACCCATCCCTGGGAATTTCATTTGGAACTAAAAGAGGCCAAAATTCTGAACTTTCATTTAAAACTTCTCTGGTAGTTTTTAATTCCAAAATATTACTCAATTGTTTTAATACTACAATATCATATATAGTCAAATATTCGCAATTTTTTCACATATTATACTGGCATGCCATCCACTTATTATATGTGTGATATACAAATTACTTCAGAAGTCTGCAAACTTCCAAAGACATTACAAAGAACGAAACATATGAAAGGGTGATCTGACTTACTTCTCTGACTTTTTCTTCATGAACTTAATGGGCAAATCATATTGGCCATAGAATCGTGCAGTCATCAAATATAAGATGTTTCTGTTCAACTTCTACTTTGCCTCCCTCTTGAATAAAACACTGAAAACTGCTTTAATATATCATTTACACATTTTAGTAAAAAAAGAAGAAATAAACCCAATGTATTAATTATATTACACAGCACTCAAAGGAACATGTGAAAAATAAGATTTTATACTGGATATTTATTAACTTTGGTGATTTTAAAACATTTCATAAGGGGTGGACGTGAAATAGGTTTACTGTGGACTAGTCGCCAACTTGTCTGAGTTCTGTGAGGTAGAACATACTCAGCACATTACATGAAATGGATTTATTACTCACTGACAGGCAGCAAGGGACAACGGAAGTCTAGGATTCATTCCGAGCCGCTTCCAACCAAGGCTCAGGAAGCTGCACAGGCTGGATGGAGTCTTGAGTACACGTGCCCACTCGCAGGGCTGATGAGAGACGTCAAAGGGTGGCCCACCTGGTTTACGCACTTCAGGGTCACACGACTCACTGGGCTAACGCACTGAAGGACATCCTGTCCTTGGGGAGGGGTAGGGATAGAACAGAGCTCAGGCTGTTCCAGCCAGCTCCAGCCTCCCCTATCCCGGAATGTTGCACTCCTAGCACATTCTACCATTATTTTTAAGAACCACAAGCAAGAAAATGGGGAGAACTGTGTCAGTCTAAGGGCACCCAGAGAACTGTTCTGCAATAGGAACTGAGTAAACACTATAAATTCACCAGAATGGGTTACATAAACATTAACTCTTCTGTAAAAGTTAATGTGCTCACCCTACATTGAACAGGGAGTCCAGTGACAATAAAAAGCAGAGAGGCCCGGGTCTCCCAACTGTGGTCTCCCAGGCATTGCTGCTACAGACATGAAACAAAGTTCTCCTCACATTTTCAAGACATGTGGGATCATTACAGGGAAATAATTGACATCTGCTGTATTTTACTCAACATGTAGAAACCTGTTACCAGGAAGTAAAGTGAATAAGATTCTAGGTCACATATTTGAGGGTAAGTGGTAGAGAAGATGTTTGTATTTCCCTTATGAGATGGTGAATACTCTCAAAGTCTAGACTAACATGTTTTACTGATGTTGGGGAAAAAAGAAAACATGAGATTTATTTCTTTATAAATATTTCTATAGAAATATTGAAGAGAAATCTTCAATCCCAGGGCTACTGTCCAAACATTAATCAATGCTCTATGAAATATTCCTAAAGCCAACCTCAGCCTAGTCATTCTTCAACCTTTCTTCAAAATAAACATTCATTTTTATGTCTATTTTCCAAATAGTTATATGACTTCTGTACACTTGCCAGTACAACAATGGGCTGGAAAAGCTTATTGAACAGTGTAGCGTTGATATACAGGCAAACTTCTGAGGTAGTGCAGGTTCAGTTCTAGACCACTGCAATAAAGTGCCATTGCAGTAAAGTGAATCACATACATTTTCTGGCTTCCCAGTGCATCTATAAGTTATGGTCACACCATGCTGCAGTCTATTGTGTACAATAGCATTATGTCTAAAAAATGTATATCCCTTAATTAAAAACACTTTGTTGCTAAAAATTGCTAACGATCATCGGAGCCTTCAGTGAGTCATAATCTTTTGTTGGTGGAGGGTCTTGCCTCAATGTTGACAGCTGCTGACTGCCTAGGGTAGTGTTTACTGAAGGTGGTGTGGATGCAGCAATTTTTAAAAATTAGAAAACAAAAAGTTTGCTGCTTCAATTGACTCTTCCTTTCACCAAAGATTTCTCTGTAGCGTGCAATGATGTTTGATAGCATTTTAACTACAGCAGAACTTTCAAAATTGGAGTCAAGCCCGTCAAACCCTGCTGCTGAATTATCAACCAAGTTTATGTAATATTCTAACTCCCGTGTTGTCATTTTGACAATGTCCACTGCATCTTCACCAAGAATGATTTGTGTCTCCAGAAACAACTTTGTTTACCCATCCAAAGGCAGCTACGCCTCCTTCACAAGGCTTTGATTAGGAAATTGCAGCAGTCCAGTCACATCTTCAGGCTGCACTGCTAGTTCCAGTCCTTCTGTATTTCCACCACATTTGCAGTCACTTCCTCCTCTTGAACCCTCAAAGTCATCCATGTGTATTGGAATCATTTTTTTCCAAACTCCTATTAATGTAGATGTTTTGACTTCCCATGAAACAGTAATGTTCTCAAAGACATCTAGAATGGTATATCTTTTCCAGAATATTTTCAATTTTCTTTTCCCAGAGACATCAGAGGAATCACTCTCTATGGCAGCTATAGCCTTACAAAATGCATTTCTTAAATAAGACTTGAAAGTTGAAATTACTTCTTAATACAGACTGCAGAGTGGATGTTGTGTTAGCAGGCATGAAAACAACATTCATCTCCTTGTAAAATCTCTGTCAAAGCTCTTGGGTGACCAGGTGTATTGTCAGTGAGCAGTAATATTTTGAAAGGAATCATTTTTTCTGACCAATTCTCAACAGTGAGCTTAAAATATTCAGTAAACCATGCTATAAACAGATGTGCTGTCATTTAGGCTTTGATTTTCCATTTACAGAGTACAGGCAGAGTAGATTTAGCATAATTTTTAAGGGCCATAAGATTTTTGAAATGGTAAGTGAGCATTGGCTTTAACTTTAAGTCACCAGCTGCATTAACCTCTAAAAAGAGAGTCAACCTGTCCTTTGGGGTTTTGAAGCCCGGCATTGACTTCTCTCTAGCAGTGAAAGTCTTATACGGTATATTCTTTCAACAGAAAAATGTTTTGTCCACGTAAAATCTATTTAGTTTAGCCACCTTCATTATCTTTGCTAGATCTTCTGAATAACTTGCTGTAGTTCCTACATGTGCACTGTCTGCTTCACCTTGCACTTTTATGATATGGAGATGGCTTCTTTCCTTATACCTAATGAACCAGCCTCTGCTACCTTCCAACTTTTCTTCAGCATCTTTCACCACTTTCAACCTTCATGGAATTAAAGAGATTTAAGGCCTTGCTCTGTGTTAGGCTTTGGCTTACGGGAATGATGTGGCTTGTTTGATGGTTTATCTAAAGACCACTTAAACTTTCTCCATATCAGCAATAAGACTATTTCACTTTCTTGTCATTTGTGCGTTCACTTGTGTAGCACTTTTAATTTCCTTCAAGAACTTTTCCTTTGCATTCAAAACTTAGCCAACTGTTTGGCACAGGAGTTCTAGCCTTCGGCCTAACTTGGCTTTCTACGTGACTTCCTCACTAAACTTACTTATTTCTAGCTTTTGATTTACAATGAGGGACATGCAACTCTCCTTTCACTTGAACACTTAGAGGCCATCGTAGGATTATTAATTGGTCTAATTTAAATATCCTTGTGTCTTAGGCAATAAGGAGGCCTAAGCAGAGGGAAAGAGACAGGGGAGTGGCTGTAGGTGGAACAGTCAGAATGCACAACATTATTAAGTTTGCCATCTTATATGGGAACAGTTCACAGTGCCCCCAAACAATAGCAACATAAAAGATCAATTATCACAGATTATCATAACAGGTACAATAATAATAATGAAAATGTTTGAAATATTGCAAGAATTACCAATATGTGACACAGAGACACGAAATGAGTACATGCTGTTGGGAAAATGGTGCCAAAAAACGTGCTCAACGCAGCATTGCCGCAAACCTTCAATTGGTGAGAAAATGCAGTGTCTGTAG
Organism: Eulemur rufifrons; assembly: GCF_041146395.1. Classification (NCBI taxonomy): domain Eukaryota; kingdom Metazoa; phylum Chordata; class Mammalia; order Primates; family Lemuridae; genus Eulemur; species Eulemur rufifrons. The sequence goes on from NC_091001.1 coordinate 18,033,780, forward strand.
AGTGCAGTAAAACAAAGCACAGCAAAATGAGGTGTGCTTGTATAGAAGATAGATAGTTTGTCCTTGGTAACAAAGACATGCTGTGTGGAGATATTTTAATTTAAAATGGCATAGAAAGACCTAGGAAAATAAAATAAATTGGCATTCCCAATAGCACATAACAGGAAACTCTTAAGAGTTTATTAGTTAGATTTGTTATATTAATAGCAGTATGGCATAAGAAAGTACCACAATGCCTTAGTAGCTTAAAGGAATAAATATTTTTTTTCTCACTCATGAATTTGTAAATTTAAATATTGCTCTCTTGGACTTGGCTGGCCTCGACTGGGCTTTGCTTCACATTATAGATTTAGTTTAGGCCTGCTCAAGTATCTCTTCATCTGGGACCAATAGTGACATGGAGTGTGCTATTCGGATGACAGATGGCAGAAGGACAAGAGGCCAAGTCAAAACACTGAAGTATATTTAAAGTGCCTGCTGGAATTACTTTTGCTAACATTCAGTGCCCAAAGCATATAACTAGCCAAACTCAATGTCACTGGTGTAGGAAAAAGTACTCAGATTATAGTAGAGGGAGGTATAATAAAGTCACATGGCAAACTGAATACATGCATTTCTTTTAATGTAAGAAGGGAGAGTAGTGAATGCTGATCCAATCTACCACTGGGTGTTCCACGGGAATTACCAAAGCTAAAGGTACAGATTTCCTAAGGGGCGAGGAAATCCTCAAATGGCACCATGACTATGTGAGAATCATAATACACCTGATCCCTGCCTTGCAATAAAGATCAAATGAGAAGTTATTTGATGAACGTACTTACTTTTCTTTCCATAAAGACTTAAGTCCTTGAAAATAATAGATTTACTTAAAATACCAAAGTATTAAAATAAGTTTTGGGTTATTGGAGTGGGTTCTACACTTTCCAGATTTTTTTGGAGAAAAGCGTTTCTAAGAGAGCAAACTACCTTACTTTGGAGACAAGAGTATTCTATCTACAAACACCTTCTATTTCCAGGAGAATCTATTCTGTAACACAAAAGTGAACCTATAATTTCCTTGCTAAATTGAGTGTAACCAGTTAGTGGAATGGACTGCAGATTCACTGTAACTATTCTGTCATTTTTCACCACCATACTTTATCCATCATGTGATGTTATTTTGATCTTCAGAGTCTAAGTGAAACCCAGTGTTATGCCAAATACAGACACTTTCATAGGTGGCAATTCTATACAAGTATGTGTATGTAAGAATGGGTGGTTATTGCCATCACTCATTGCTGGCCAGATTGAAAGCATAATAACATTTCACAGAAAACAATTTCTTTAATTGTCTATTAAACTGAAGCAAGGAAAAGAAATCATTAGCTGATGTGGTAAAATAATCTCAAAGAGGCAGCTAAAAGTCCAAAACAATGAGTTTAGTACCTAGGTTAATCCTATTTTTGCCCAGGTAAGTACATAATGAAAAACATGAAAAGAAGCTTTCAAAATATTCTGAAGGATTATTTTAGGATTGTAAGATTTTAGGTGATTTTTAAATCATCTTCCACATGCAAATGTATTGATTTTTAATACAATGAGCATACGTAATAAATAATAGATATTTTATTGATTAAAACAGGGTATATATTCTTTAGAATGAATTATACATGGATTCTATACTTACTAATTCTGTGAACTCAAACCAGTCATTAAACCTCTCTCCTACAAACTAAGAAGAATTAGCAAATCACCTTGTGAATACAATGGATATGCTACAGAATTTGTATGTGTCTCATAGAATTGTTGTGTGGGTTAGCTAAACAGAATCTGTTCTATGATAACCAGCAATTAAAAGTGTGCTGCTGTCATCATCATTACTATCATCATCATCATCATTTTAATTAAATGATCAGAATTTAATTGTACCCCTGATATCAGCATATCTCAGCAAGTTTAGTAATAGCAGAGCATTTTTCTTGTTTGAATCTATTCATCATTTAAGCCAGAATTGGGACCCAGAGTGGCAGAGCCATCATTCTGCTACAAACTAGCTTTGTGATCTTGGGCATAACATCAATTCTCTAGGTGTCCATTTCTACACGAATATAATGCAAGAATTAGAAAACATTAATCCCAAGCCATGACCAATTATGATGCCAGTTTAAATTGCTCTATGTGTACTCTAAATACAAGTGTCTACAACCACAACCTGATCTATGTACTCAGGTCAGCATCATGGCTTCCCTGGATTCTCCCAGGACTCTTCTGCCTGCTTTCCCTGCTTCCACCTTGGCCCTTCATTAACCCACACTCTATACAGTAGCCCAAGTGATCCTTTGACAATGGAAATTTTATCTTGCTGTTCAGTGGCTTACAAGCACCCATGCACTTGGGCACGTGGAATAAAATCAAGTGTCTTTTCAAGGCCTTCAGTGCTCTGCTCAGTCTAACCCCGAACACTCACTGCCATCTTCTCCAGCGCCCCTGCTCCTTTGCTGCCTTACCCAAACAGTCCAGGTTCTTTTCCAACTCAAGACCTTTGGATAACCAACTTTCTCCAAATAAAATATTCTTTTTCTGACGCATTGTTTGACCAGCTCTCTTTGACTCTTCAGGTTTCATCGTAAATATCATCTCTCTAAGGGGCGATCCCAACCACCCCGCTAAATAGCTGTTCTCTGTTGGTGTTGGCTACCTCAATCTGTTTGATTTTTAGCCCCAGTTAAATTCTTACACAATGCTTTAACTTATTTTTTTTGTATTTTATTGTTCTTATAAATTTATTTTAATTTCTCCCCAGCTACATTTTTTTAGTTTCAAGAGAGGAAGGATCATTTTAGTCCAAATGTCTCTTCTGTCCCCAATATCTAGAATGATGACTCCTGACAAAAGATGTTAAATAAATATTTGCTGACAAGATGAATGCAAATGAAAGAATAGATGAATGAATGGGTTAATAAGTGAATGATGGAGAATGAATGTGTGTACATGCACACTTTTCGGCAATATCCAGCACTATCATTTTGCATGCTTCTGGCAGGCTCTTTCCTATAACATAAATAAGAATTTCTAAGCTACAAGGGAACTGGGGGCAGGAAAGGGGATACAAGTGCAATACATTTTCCAGAGGGTGGATGTCAACAGTATCATAATTTTTATTTATTGAATGGGAATTTTCCAATAAATACCAACCTTGTAGGGGACAAAGGAGCTGGTGACCTTACCAGTGTTTTGGATTCATCAAACATATGAAGTGATTTCAAATGTTTGTGGCTTGACTGCTAACACTGAATGCATTTTGCCAGCTATTGTCAACTTCCATTTAAAAATCTATTTCAGGTCAGAATCTTTATTGTGTTCTTTCCTCTAGGCTCAAGTAGACACACAATCAGACTTCTCGTGTGTGATTGCAGCTGGCCTTCCCTGACCGCCCTCTTGCTCATTGCTGCCTTCTGTTGTTCACAGTTTCACTAGTAGAGTTAATTCTTTACCTGTTTTTGTCAACGAGGGACAAGTTCCAAAATATGTTTGACCTTATGTGGCTTTTGCTCCTGTAGAGAACATTATGTGTGCCCTTCAAAAAAATGTCAGATGGCAAGAACCACAAGCTATGTTGAGACTTTGTTATGTCTTATTTTCTAACAATGTCCACTAAGTCCCTAGAGAGGGGAATAGGTATCTTTTTGTTCCTCTGAAATTGTAAGTCAAAGCACTATTTTATGTGAGGTCCTTTATATATTGGCAATATGCATAATGCAAAGAAGTCCTAGAATAACCAAGTATACCTCAAGGCACAGGCTATGTGGCAGTAAAAGGAGGAGAAATGTGTAGTTCTGAACTTCTACTGCATGCAAAATACTTTGCTAGATCCTATACCTATGTTTTAACATTAAGTCTCATTAGAATTTAAGTTGTATATTGGTAAGTTGTGCTTCTAGTACCCAATAAGATGTCTGGCACAATCATTAGATGTAGATCTGTTAATCTCATTTTACAGATGGGAAAACTGAGATTTGTAAATTTAGTGATATGCTCAAATTCAAGTTCCTGGAAGGCATAAAACCAAGCCTGGCCTTGGGTATGACTGAATTGGAAGTGTAATCTTTCATTATGTCACCTAATGGCAAAACCCAGAAAAACTTTATTTTTGAAAATATTTGTGGAATGCACAATTAAAAATCACTGCTGATTTGGTATTTAATAGCCTTTAAACCTATCTTGAGTAGTATCTGCAGCTGAAAATTTATGCAAAAATGCCACAATCTTGTTTTACATATGTCAATAATTCTTTTACTAATTAGTCATTAGCCTCTGAGATGTGTCAGACATATGGGTCATTACAAATATAGAACTAAAGAAAACAGTGTTTCATCCTTATGGAGCTCTCAGTTTTGTTTCCTTTCTCTTTTTTGTATGTCTAACAATGACATGAAAAATATTCTTAATGTAATTAATCCAAAAGTTTAAATCACTTTGAATTATCAGCATCTGTACAACTAATTTAATTTTTGCCGAAATTTGTATAGTGACAATTTATAAAAAGTAAAATTGCTGTCCCAAAAAGTAAAAATGAATTGTGTCACCTAAATAATAAGCTGGGCTTAAAAACTTCTATTAAAGTACTGACAAAGAACAATTATACATACACACACACACACACACACACACACATACACACACCCCCAGGGGCTGTCCAGAAAGCATCCAGTCATTGTTAATATAATATGCTCATATTACATTGCTGGATGCATTCCGGACAGCCCCCCTTTGTGTGTGTGTGTGTGTGTGTGTGTGTGTGTACAGTTGCTGGGTGGAGTGAACAGTTCTGCTTAGATGCACTATCAGCCACCACTGGCTCTAAATGCAGGTGAACTCTCTTGCTTTGGACCAAAACTCGTTGACAGTTTTGTAGTTAAAAAGTGACTCAATAATTAATGCATGGTTTCATTTGCCTTCAACTGACAATATAATAATTGAAGTATAATAGCCATGTGTACTAACTATATAACTTCCATTTTGGATATTATTACTTTTTAAGAACGTATTTTACATGTTAACATCTTTTTTTTTTTCTTCTAGTATATCTGCTCTTGAACATAGAAACATTTGCTGTTACACCCTTACCATTAACATTCAGTTAGGATGCTAGAATGTCACAATTCATATTAAGTGATGGAAGAAAAGGAAAAAAACCCATATTTATCCCAAATCACTGCACATGTAATTTCCAAAGATCTTTCTGAACAACACTTGTGTAATAGCCCACACAAAATCTGCTATGTAGTAGATACATGGTCTATGTGCAACATCTTTAACTATCCCACCTTAAAGTGAGTATGAATTTTACTTCTCTTACACCCCTGTTGCACCATTTGTTAGCTGTGTGATCTTGGGTAGTTCAGTCAACATCTCTGAATATAAATTTCTCATCTATTTCTATGGATTATTATCTGCCTTAGTGATGTCAGATGGTTGTTTTGAAAATTGAAGAAAATTATACTGGTGAAAATATTTCATAAATTTATCATCCTATATAAATAGATACTATTATTTTGCCTGTAACTCTGAGAAGAAAAATATGATGTAGTATTAAGATCACAAGCCTAAGAGGCATCTTGCTAGCTGTGAAATCATCAACCAATTTTTAAGCTCCTGATCTTGAGTTTCTGTGCTCTGGGCACCGCCTGCCTCCCTAGTCTTACCGTGTGTCATTCTTTCTTTCCCTTTCCATCTACCTTACTGAGCTGCCGTTAGTGTGGCCTTGGTTCAGTTCCTCTAAGATATTAAGATATTTCCTGCCTTGGGACCTTTGCACATATTTTATTTGCCTGGAAGACTGTTTACCTACTGTTCCCATTCATGGAGACAGTAGAATGATGGTTACTGGAGGCGGGAAGTATAGTGGGGATGGGAGGAAAAAGCGGGGATGATTAATGGGTTCAAAAATATAGATAGATCAGTAGATAGAATGAACAATATTTGATAGTGCAACAAGGTGACTATAGTCAACAATAAGTTAGGTTATGCTTTAAAATAATGAAAAGAATGGAACTGGAATGTTCCTAACACAAAGAAATGTTAAATGTTTGAAGTGATAGACACCCAAATTACCCTAATTTAATTAATATACATTGTATCCCTGTATCAAAACATCACATGTACCCTATAAAGATATACAACTATTATGTAACCATAATAATTTAAAAAATAATAATCATAAAATTTTAAAAATAAAATAAACGTAAACTCTTAAAAAATTGTCTCTGCACTACATACAAGCGCATGCTACTTCTTTTAATTCTACAATCCTTGTGCAGTATTGGAGTAAATATCATTTGTCGCATTTTTACCTAAAAGAAAGCTCAGTATGGTTGACTCATTTTCTAAGGTGAGCAGATCCAATTAGTGGCAGAAGTGTGATTCAAGCTCAAAGAAATGAGAAATGATGCTGGAATCTCTGCTCTCCTATAGACTGACTCCCAGTTGAGCTATGTGCCTATAAAGTGGAACTGGTGCTTCAGAATTTTGTTAGTCCTATACCTCAATAAATGTTTCTGTTCTTCCTTTCTTCTACCATGAAAAATGTGAGGATTAAATGAGATAACACACACACTGTCTACTGTCTAGCAGAATGTCTGGCTCTGTGAAGACAGACGACCAATGGTAGCTCTTCCTCCTTTCTCTTCTCCACCATTTTCATTTCTGTTTTTAAAAAGAACCGTAATTCTTTGCTATCTTGATTTTCCAGTAACAATAAGCCCAGTTTATTCTATATCTCAGGTATTTAGGGTTATTCATTCCTTTCTACACAGTAGTACTTTCCACCTACATTATTTTATATTCATCTTCTAGGTCATAAAATAAGAGACTAATCTGGTAATAGAATCCTAATATTAAATTTTCAATATTTTTGAATTCTAATAAGCTAACTATATTAAGACATTCCTTTGCACACATAATCTATTGAAAACACACTAAGGTACCTCTGCTTGCAAATGCACAAAAACACAAGCAGATCCTTAAAATGTATTTGTGTGATTATTGTTGCCCTTTTGCACATCCTCATCACCCCAAGACTGTCATGGGAAACTTGAGCCTGAGCTCTAGAGAGAACAAGCATGGAATAGATCTGATCCTAACCCATAGCACAAAGCCAAGCCCAGCTTAAGTATACTCATCTTGAAGCAAAATTTGTCTTGATGAACACAGCCAAGAGCCACATAAGGGTAAGCAAGAATAGATGTTTATATTAAGCTGATGGGTTTTCAATGATTCTTAACCCAACAGTATTGACCTTCACACACACACACACACACACACACACACACGTCACTGTCCTGGCAGGACTTAACAGTGACTAGCCTTAAATAATTAGGGAGAAAAGCTGCAATGCTATTGTGTCAGGATGCTAGATTCAGGACCTTCAATATGATCTAAAACACGATAGATTTAGGAGACTGCATCTCAGGATTATTTCAGTTTTAAGCTACAGAGAGCCTAAAACAATCTGCTTTAACAAATAATGGTACACAAGACAGAAGACCTCAGAAGCACCTCTGGTTCCCAACAGAACCTGATCAATGGTTCAAAAATGCCAATCAACTTCATCTTACAGTTCTGTTTCCTCTGATTACATCTAATCCTCAGATCTAATAATGATCCCTTAGAGTTTCCAAGCTTTTGCTCAGAATGCAGCAGTTTTAAATCTCACAAACTTGAATCACCAACTCCAGTAGAGAAATGAGAGTCTTATCCCAATATTCCCAGCAAAAGTCCTAGGATTCTATCGATCAAATAGACTGAGTCACATGCCCAGGACTTTGAACTTTAAACTGTGACCAAGGAGTAACATTGCTAATTGGCTTAATCCTAAAGCTAAATCCTGAGGTCTCACGTGTGATTAATCATATTTAATCACCTGGGCAGAAAACAGGAGATATCTACTACAATGTACCTATTATCCTTATCACTTAAGCTCTCTATAATATGAAAACAAAAATAATCCATCAAAATTTATGACTGCCTTCTGCCAAAAAGTGACTCTAAGAGGAAAGAGAAATTGATAGAGATCACTACTGGTTTGCGCAGGGCCAAGCAATTTCTACTTTGAACAAGATTTACAGCACTTTGCAAACACTTTGATGTAATTGAAGACCGCAACGTAGACTTTTCAGGGAGTCCAGACTGTTATTTTGACCATTATTCCCATTTGAAAAGATAAAATAGCCACGCCACCCTAGAGACTGCCAAGCTAGAGCTGAATTGTTTTCTGGGATGATTTACACGTGGATAACAGTCAGTCAGCTTAACAACATGACACTGCTAGTCACTGAAGTCGTGCCAAGAGCTGAGCGTGCTCTTCCCGTGGGTGCTGCAGGAGCTACAGAAACATGAAAAGACAAGCAAACTGCCTGAGAATAATTATTTCTAAAAACAGAAAAAACAAAGTCAGGTTTATGCTATTGAACAAATACACATATGAAAATTGTATAAACACCAATATGTGTAATAAATGGATACTTAGTGACCCCCTATAATATGCTAGATTCAGTACATCATTAAATATCTACATCATTAAATCCTCATAACAGTGGCATTATTGTTTTCATTTTCCAAAAGCAACTAGTTAAGCCATGTGGCCAGTAAGTGGTAGAAACAAGACTGAATCCCTATTGTCTCATGCCAGTCTGAACATCCCCATAAATTGTTATATTGCCAAGGAGACACAGAATATTACCACAGAATAAAGTAGCAAATGATGTGGAGAGAATTTAATTTCTAAAAGCTTCCCAATGTTGTGATTTGATCTGAGTTCTGCAAACAGAGATGCCTATGGATTTAGGTGATGCGGGGAGAGGAGCCTTCATAGACCATCTTGATCACCGGAAATGGTCAATTTCTCCAAATTCCCTAATATTCTTATTAAAAAAATCATTCACTTGAGTGCATGTTTGACATGGTGGAGTCCTATCCATTAGTGCATAGTATTTTTTGTTGAATAAAAGTAATATTTAAAATTGGCAAAACTATTTATTAGAACCCCATTTTTTATTACAGTTTACCTGGTATGGAACTAGCTAGATTCTTAGAAATGATTTAAAGGAACTCTAATTTTTTTTGGTAAAATTTAAATTTTGATGAGTTTATAAGTGACTTGAAATAATTGAGAAACTAAAAAGTATTTCATAAACCTTTGCTAAACATAGCTATTTTGTTGTTGAAATCCAAAAATAACATATGCATTTATATTTTAAGTACAAAAGGGATTTTTATTCACTTTAGAATTATAATATAAATGTATTTTAGTGAAAAAGTTATTTTAAAATTATTATTTTGTATACTTGCACATTTTAACTAGATAAAATTCAATGTTGGATATCAACATATTTATTTCTTTTTCTACTGGTCAAAATGTCCAAAGTGTATTGAGACCACTCTGTGGGAATCTATGACCATGCATATTGTTATTATTTTTGTTATTGTAGGGTTTTGTTGCTAGTTTGTATTTTACATAGTACTGATTAACAGGCAAATATATTATGTGTTTGCAGCTTTCAATTTTTCAGTGAAGGTTTTTTTTTAATAACTTACCACCTCCTCTTTCTCTCTTTTACTTCTGTAAGAATAATGTGGGGTCCTAGTTTTTCTCCTGGCTTAAAATTCAATCATTTTGTTGTTGATAATCTCAGCATTTTATACATTGCTTCCAGAGGAAGATCTTTGATACCGATGCACAACAGGCTTCTTAAAGTAATTCTGATGGACAGACTTAGTGCTATTTTTTTTCCAAAAGCCCAGTTCTTGTCTTACCCATGAAATTGCTTTGCTATGCATTTTATTAGGCTCGAAGTCTTAATACTCTTTTTCCTGCTGAGAAATGAAGAGGATATAGGTCCCTGGATAAACTTATCTGCTGGGAAGGGAATATAGAAATGTAATCTTCTAACCGTCCTCATATAATTTGGCTGTGCTCTGCACAAATGCATCTGAAGACATTTATCTGACTCCAAAGCTGAGATCTTCATGAAAGCAGGTTAGCTCTCCTAGATTCAAATAACTGGGTTTATATCTTTTAACCTAAGGGTGACTTTTGAGTATTAAACCAGACCTGTGGGTTCAAAGAGAAATGGCCTTAAAATACTTTTAGATTTACTGTGAATGGCAAAGGGGTGAGCAGTACAGAGAAAGAGAAATGGATGTACAACAGTTCCTGCTGTAAAAAAGCCTACCTTGAACTTGCTGATTGAGAAGAAATAATGCAGTACCTTGCAAATAAACCATGCTGATGGATGTCTTCTGCTAGAATGGAGATCACTGTATTTACTCTCTCTCTGTTTGATGTCAGCATCTTAGCACTCAGCATGAACTCTACTACAGCTAACTGTCTAAATGCGTTATTTCTAGTCGATAATGAATGCTTGCCTAACATGTTATTATTGAAAATAACAGGTTCCAAATGTGTGACTGTACCATATACAATTCATTTCCTCTTCTGTAAGAATTGGATTTTCTTGTCATTAGAGCTGAATTGTGTGTTGACACCGTGCTAAAGTTTGAACATCCAGAATCCAGACCCAAGGCAAAAAGTTGTGTTGAAAGATTACAATAACAAGTGCCATTGAACAGCGGCTTACAATCTGCAGAGAACTTTCAGAGTACTCTTTTTGCAATGTTTCCTCACACTCTAAAGAAGATAACACACGTATTTTTATTCTCATTTTAGCAAAGAGTGGATTTAGGCATGGGACATTTAAGTGACTCACACAAATCAAAAAACTAGTAATTGAGAGCACTAAGGCTCAAACCCTTGACATCTACTTCCAAATCTAGTCTTTCCATACTCTAAAGAGCAAAGTATACTTATCTGGATATTACTTGTCTACTTCACAGTAGAAAGGAGAAGCACAAAGGCTCACGACAGTGTAGCAGTAACTAAAAGCAGTGGGAGAACATTAGCTGCTGTGCCCTTTCTATTTCATTACGTCACAAAGTAGATATAAAGTGGTGTAGACAAGATTTAAGAAAATCTCTGGTTTGTTCAAAACCACATTTCAGGGCATACACTTAAGAACAAAGCTATGTTGAAAAACCTCTTTTTTCATGTTTTTCCATTTTCTTTTTTATCCTTAAATAGTATACTAAGTATTTATTAGAACTAAGCATGTTTAGTATATTCTTACAGGCATACATACAAGATTCATTGCTTTAGGAGCACAGATTCATATATCATAAAAGAGTAAAACATCTCTTCCCTCCTTCCCTCCCTTCCTCCTTCCTTTTCTGCCTCCTTCACATCCTTCCTTCTTTCCTTCCACAGTTATTTATTAGTACCCAACACTATTAGGGTCAGTATAACTTAAATCTGATACTCTATCCCTTTTCCAAATTCCCTTGCTGTGATTACCAATCATGTACTATGACAGATTTAAAGTCTATTCATGGTGCTAAGCTAAGCCAGTACTTAATTCTATTATCAACACTGGTGTTAAAATAAATTTAGAGTCATTTGTTTTAAAAGACTTCTAATGGATCACTTAACTGTTGACAAATATAGTAAAGCTAATGTATAGCTCCTGAAGCTTCTTCCTGCACAATTATCTAAAAGACCTTGATATCAATCTTCTTTATTGTGTCATTTGTCAAGCAAAACGTAGTCAAGGGATCTGGGAAATTCTGCTGCTTCCAACAAATAGAAAAATAGCTAAAAACTTTCTGAAGCTGTTATTCAGGTTTGGGACATCTATGTCCTCTCAAGTTGCAGAATGAGTTCACCAAAAGGTAACAAATGATGGCCAGGAAGAGTAATGGTGCAAGAATAAATGGCGCAGAGCTCTGAGAGAAGCTCATTTGGCAGGAAGCTTTGTGCATTGTGTCTACACATTGTGTACCCATTAAGAGAAAGCAGTTTTGATGCTCTCTACCTCTCCTATTTCCTCTTATTAAATATCAAAACAAAGATAAAATATATTTTGGAATTTTGTGAAAATCATGCTGTAATGCATCTAGAACAGCATTAGCTGGAGAGCCTGATAAAAATACTAATATCTAGAACCCACCTGATGATTTTTAGCCTGTCAATTTTGATTGTACAACAGGAATTCATATATTTAATAAATAAACCAGAGGATTCTCATGCAGCCAGCTTGAGGGCTGTCTTTTGAAAACCAGAGGTATAGATGACCCAGTAAATAGCCCCGGGAAAAGTGCAGAGACACACTGGTCATACGGTTTGGCTTCATTGCCCATAATAGGAATTCAATACTTTTAGTCTCTGAAATGGTCATTTGCTCAAACTGCTCAAATTGTAAAATATCTGTAAAACCTAGCATGTTTGAATATTGCAGCATCAATTGCAGTTTCTATATATTTAAACCTTAAATCATCTTAAGCATTTACCCTCAAACACCTTCTGATTCAAGCTTCATTAGGATTTTTGTCTTATGCCGTGGCTACTGTGATGAGCTTTATTCTACCATGTCTGAATTAGTTTCTTAAGAGGCTACATATCATTGTGAAATGAGAAAATATGAATCAATGCAGAGGGAAAATGATTTTCTCTTCCCTTCAATGTGTAGTAATGTGCTTTCAGTATGCATGAGAGCCTGATGAATAAATTAAAAGACAATTTCCAAATTGTATATTGATTTTTATACAACATAAAATAAGACTATGTATCTGATGGAGACCATCATCAAGGGGCATAAATCTTAAATTAAAAAGCAAAAAATAATAAATTAAAACAAAATTTTAAAACATGGCAGCTGGTAGTAAAATATATTAGTGCTCATTTTCTCTGAAACATTAGGACATAAACTATCCTATGTTATTTAAACAATTTTTAAATAATTAGTAGCAGAGTAAGCACGGAGTCCATAAAAAGCTTTAGTCATTTCTGTAACTTAGCCTGCCATCCAGTCTAAGAAACGACTATTCTGAGAGCATACAACTCGTCACGTAGCATGTTCTATTTCAAAAACTCATTAAATTGCCATTGATAACGATTGCCAAGTTCATGACAGGTTTTCTGTTTAGTTTTCTGTGTTAGCACCTTGCCCCAAGTGAAGGCACCCACTGGTGAAGCCATGCCCACAACTGAGAGCTGTGTAAAACATTTAGGGCTGCATATGAAGATAACTTGATTGCTATGGGACATTCTGCCGAATACAAACTGAACTCGAAAGATCTGACTGTTGAGCAAGAAATAAAAGGTATTCTATAAACATAATTATCCACAGTCTTTTCTAAAAGATTAATATTAGACTTTGAAATTAGAGCTGATATTCGATCATTAGGCACCTAAACAGCACACTAGCCAGAGGGTGCTAGAATTGGTTACGTTTCTATCCTGATTGGTCAATGCCTTACCTTTCTGGTTGTTTACTAGTTTGAATATATCATGCTCTTTTGTAAGCATCAATAGAGGAATGTGACAGTACTTTTCTTGCCTTCCCAATCTTGCTGCTTACGGTGGCATCCAAGAAATTTTTTTTACTAAGACTAAAAATGCTGTTGAAAAGTAAAGTACAGGAGTTAATTTTTCAGTGAAAATTGTAAACCCAGCTTTTTGCAGGGAAACAAGCCATATATATAATAACAAGAATAGCACCAACTTTATAGGATCTTTGTAAGAATAAAATGCAAAGTGCTCACCTAAATAGCAGTGCTCTTCCCTTCCTCCCATGCCCTCTGTCCTCTCCATTCCCTTCCTTAGAACTGAAAGAATCATCCTTGGGTCTTCGTGGTTATACATCCTTACCTAGTTCAGCAATCACTGGCCATTTACATAAGTATGGAATTGTTCTACATGTGAAGGATCCAAATGACATAATTTCAGGCACGAGGTATAGATAATCTAATGAAGTGGCTGCAAGACACAGATGCCTGCATGTCTGGTTCCCTGTTCAAAACTTCGCAGTTTTAATAAGGATTCCAAGAAAGTCTGTAAACTGATAAATAATAACACTCAAAGGCACTGCCTTGGATCACCCTGTGGTGATCATGAACTTGTTTCATATTTTCTGATTCAAAATTAAACACACAAATAAATTACCATAATCCCCCCAAAAAGAAAAAGTGCTGAAGCAGTTGATTGAATTGCTTAGAAAGTGAAGGTCCTTCTAGCCAAAGAATCCTAATCTTCATACACAGATGAGGAAACAGACACAGACAGATTAAAAAGCATTTAAGGATCTCACAGTTAGTTTAATGAAGAATTAGGACTGTGATATAATCCTTGAAAATAATGGGTACTCTGTAACAATTATGCATGATGGATGGCTAGATGGATGAATAAATAAAAACCTTTAGAGAAGGGATCTTTCCACTACGTAAGTGGTTCTCAAACTTGCTTTCGTTCACTATGACATATCTTGGAGAGAATATGTACCTGTACGACCTATATTCACTACTTTGCACTACGGGGTGCTACACTGATACAAGGTAAACATCGTATTACACAAAATTCCCAGGAATCCAACTGTAATTCCACCTCATTTCTTCCGCAATGCACCATTGTGACTTAACAACATATTTGAGAGCTGTTATAGTACTTAGTGCTATCAAAATGATGAACTACCTGAAGTTAGGTGTCTAAGGAGTTGGCTTTTATGAAACTGGAGTAATACATTATAATCAAAAAGGCTTCGTTAACATAAGCTACTGCTCTTGGCTTGCTGATGTTATTTCTAAGCCTTAAATCCCCAATCATCTACTTCTGGTGATTTCTATAAGGAACATAGGTCATTTAATAATAAAGAATTCTGAGTCTATGTTATTTCCTTAGATCTATATTCAGTGGATATGGCTTTGGGGATATTATCTTTAGCCAAAGCAAAAAATTGAGTTATGAATTGAGTAGAACCATGGATAACAGCTTGCTTTATTCAACAAAATTTGTAAATCTGAGATTTGAAGTATTAATTGCAATTAGGATATAAACAGAGTTATTTTTAATAATGATAAGAGGAACATCCTGAAAATATTTTGAATAAATATTCAAAAATGTATTCCTAGAAAAGACAAGGAGTTGCCTTAAAGCATCTTTAAATTAAAAGCTAATAATTGGTTTTCTGTATAATTAAATTTACTGAGCCTAACCTGTTTCTATAAGGTCATTGTGCCTTTAAGGTGCTTTGAGTTAACTTTCAAGATTGGTAAACTGGTGAATTGTTCTAACACAATGAGATTCACTTAGTTAAAATAAAATTGATATAAAAATGTAAAAAGTCAGGGATAACCAAGTGATTTCACTAAGGTACAAATAAAATCGCATGTATCACATATGTGCATGTGTGTACATATATATATATGTATATATATACAACTGATATGCACATTTTAAAACATTCAAGTAATACAAAATTCAAAAATATATAAAGAAAGAAGTATATGGAGAACAAGTCAATGCCCTGTTTCAATCCCAGTTCACAGTGAGCATTGCTCACTCATATCTTTTGAGAATCAGGAAAGATAATCAGAGTTTCTCAATATGCAGACTTATAGCTAGGAATGATCCTAAAGAAATATTGATTCTAAAACAATCAATCCACAAAGCCAGGCACAAGTTTTTGCCTTTCACTCAAGATCTATAGTAGAAAAGGAAAATGAACATAATTCCATTCGTACTTTCATTAAGAACTTACCCATGATTAATTCCCTTAGATTTGATCATCAGACAAATCTGGAGGTAGAGTAAAATTTGCACAAGTAGGATGATAATATCTGACACCTAGGATACAATAATAACTTTTGGACTCCTTGAAAGTAAGGTCAATTGTAATTATTGCACTATTTCTACTATAAGGCTTATGCCTTTGCTGACATTAAAAGGTATATGAGTTTCTTACTGTAAGATTGCACGGTGCAAAGATTATATAAACAAATGTAAATCACCATGAAAATCTAGTTTATTTCACTTTTACCACACACCATTTTACGGTTCTAAATATCCATAATCTTCAAAATGTGGAACCCATGACCTCATTAAGCATGAGAGAATTTGGCACTCTCATTTTCTGACTCAGAAAGAAATGCTACCCACACCCTTTTATGGCCCATCTTAGATTATTCTCTTCATCTGAAATTATACAAGAGCAAAGAGACTTTTGCCCAAAACCATGGTAGAATAACTGAAAATTTTTCAAAGCAATTCCAGAATTTAATGTGTGTGAGAAAATGTTTCTCTACAGGGACAAAAACTAAGAGAATGCACCAGATTATGTATGACGGCCACATTCTCTGGTTCTATCTCACCAACAGGCAGTAGGATACATAGACAGAAATAAAGGCAAGCTGCATGAATGTATGTTAATGTTTGCCAACTAATTTTCAAAATAAAATACAAGCATACTGTGGAAAACTTTTTCTGTGTAAATATCTCCAAGGTAAAAGGCCTTTTGATATTTAATACTCTGTGTTTCAGTACATTTCTATATCTTATCAAAATATTATTCAGCTAATATGAGAACATTCTGTATTTACATCTCCAAAGTGCAACACAATATTTATCACAAAATGATTTGGGGAAAACTCTCGAGTTATATTCCAAACACCATTGGTTATTAAATATAATTAAATCTAGGCATTGAAAAATTCTCTTGAGTACCCCCCAAAAATATGCCTCTGCTGTCTATTGGTGAGATAGAACCAGAGAATGTGGCCACCATACATAATATGGTGCATTCTTTTTGTCCCTATAGAGAAATATTTTCTCAACACACATTAAATTCTGGAATTGCTTTGAAAAATTTTCAGTTATTCTACCATGGTTTTGAGCAAAAGTCTCTTTGCTCTTGTCAAATTCAGATGAAGAGAATAATCTAAGAAGGGCCATAAAAGGATGTGGGTAGCATTTCTTTCTGAGTCAGAAAATGAGAGTGCCAAATTCTCTCATGCTTAATGAGGTCATGAGTTCCACATTTTGATGATTATCGATATTTAGAACCGTAAAATGGTGTGTGGTAAAAGTGAAATAAACTAGATTTTCATGGTGATTTACATTTGTTTATATAATCTTTGCACCGTGCAATCTTACAGCAAGAAACTCATATACCTTTTAATGTCAGCAAAGACATAAGCCTTGTAGTAGAAATAGTGCAATAATTACAATTGACCTTACTTTCAAGGAGTCCAAAAGTTATTATTGTATCCTAGGTGTCAGATATTACCATCCTACTTATGCAAATTTTATTCTACCTCCAGATTTGTCTGATGCTCAAATCTAAGGAAATTAATCATAGGTCACAATGATTAACTTCTCTATCCAAGTCATTGGTTAAATATATTTGCTTCCAAGCACTAAGTTCTGCTCTTGCCTCATGAAAATTATGTACCTCTTTTCCTTTAAGACTGTTTTTTGACCCAAGATATATCTATTTCCCCAGGTTACATTTTCAATGGAGGCATCAGAGGGAGTCATAATTTCAACCCTTGATAAAGAGATTAATTGTGAAACTCATTTTTTCTATCACTACCTGGTGACAAACTTTTCTGAAACACATTGACAGAAGTGAATTGACACCTACAGAATTATAACCTAGTTTCTATCCAGTATAATTGCTGTATAGGCATCAAATAAAAATGTATTGTATGAAAGCCTAGCTCCAGATATCAGCTTTTTAAAAAATGGCCCCACAATGTACTTAGAAATGTAAATATTTACCATTATTAATTATATGCTGTACTTAATTTTTAATTTAGAAAATAAATCATATTGTTGAAGAGCTATTGTAATAGGCAGTGGGTAAGAGTATGAATATAACTTCCCCAACTCTGCTCTTAATTTGCTGTGACACCTTGTCTATGACATGCTTCTTTGCGTTTACTCATTCTATAGATAGCTTCGCTTCTATAAAATTAGATCTAGACAGACGAACAGTGAGGTCCTTTTTAACTTCAGGATTTTGTGATTTGGTGAAGCTGGGTACTAGAGAACAGTTAGTTTGATTCTTAGCTTTAATAGGTAAGTACTGAGTATATACTACAAGCCAAGCACTATACTAAAAACCGGGAATAAAAATATGTGGATTGGGCAACAGAAAGAGTATAGTGTATACTGTGAGTTCTGTGCATATGGGTGCCCCGAGAGATGTAACTATGCATTCCCTAAGTCATGCATAGGGTCTTTAGCATTGATTGAAGTGGAATTACTATTTGTTGAATAAATTAATGAGTTAATTAATATGTTCTAATAGTTTGACATCACTGGAAAATTCCATAAATTTCCATTTCCAAGTAAAGCAACTTCAAGAGGAATTATTAGAAGTGAAGAAGCACATGAAACAGAATTTTGGACCAGACTTTTCAGGGCAAATGCAAAGTAAAGCAGCATAGTTTCCAGTAGTAGAAGTCTCTTTGGAAACAGAGGCTATTGTCAGGATGAGAGAGAAGTTTTTTGAGTACAGTTTTTATGAGCAAAGACTTTCAGCTACGTTCCATGCCTTTTAAAGATCAACACCATTAGTTGAGTGATCCTTATGTCGTATAGACACATGTAGTTCTTATTTATGAGGAAACAAAGATGGCACTTGTTAAATGTCTCGATTCCTTTATCATTGACATTATGATACTCTTTAACATTAAAGTTGTCCCCTTGTTGAGTCAGAGCAGGACAGATCTCCTGTCTATAGTGTAGGCCAGCGCTGTGGCCTGTGCTTTGAGACTGCCACATGATTTATCATGAATGCTGTCAGAAAAGCACACGAGCCCCAGGCCCAGAAGTCTCAGGCAATGATGTGTGCTCTATTTGGCAGGGCAGACACCGTCTGCATGCTTCAGGCTCTTCCTAGGGCACAGGAACATTCGAAGAAATTTCTAAATCTTACAGAATTTAGAACCCAGAGGGCACCAGTCACTGTATATTCAACTTCCTTATCATGAAAAACAGACACTTGAAGTTAAGAGAGATTTAATATCAGCTCAAAGGCTCATGGCTAATTTTTGGAAGAATCCTTGAGTAAAGCCTTCATTCTTGACTCTCCGTGTTCAAACTGCCTTGCAATAGAGCCCCATTTAAAGAATCAGGTAATTTTTCTGCAGATGGGTGGGGCATATGAGCATGATTAAAAGACAGAGGAGCCATAAAATAACAAAAGAATAATAAACTCCATTTAACTTCTAAGTCACTCTCTTCAGTTTCCAAAGTTCTTTCTAGAGTACCCTGCAAGCAACATAAACCCATTCTTGCTATAGCTAGAGTTAAAATACTAAGGAGAATTGCACCAATGGACGATGAGACATTTGCACTTCCTGTAAGATCTGTCAGAGGATCAAATTTATTAGTGATAGATGTTAAAGGAAACACACTCAAAAACTGCATGCCAGGTTCATGTTTATGGTAATATGAGGTCATGGGCAATGTATGAAGAGCAGTTAGGAAATGCATTTAATGACAGAATCAGTGTCTTTACAAGATTTCTTTTGTTGGCAACAAACTGAGTGATCAGGACCATGATACTGGAAGGTCAGAGGCAAGTCTAAATTTAAAATAATATAATATAAGAATAAGTAAAGTGAAACAAAATTACTAAAGTCTTCCACAAGAAGAGGGAATTGGAATGACTTTTGCCTTCATATTTAGACTTAATTCTCAGTATGTAATATGCCACACGCCACTCTCACTGGAAGTGTGGTCCCTGTGGGTCTTAAACCATGTAATTCTCTCTTCTTATATATTCTTTCCAGCTTTGAAACCTTCTCAATTTAATTTGTATTAATCTTTCGGAATGCAGCTCAGATTTTGTCTGTTTTAAGTGTAGTGATCATATATTATATTATTCAAAGCAGGAAAATTTAAAATGAGAGGGTGTGTTGTCCATAATTATGTAATAAGAGACACAAGAGGTATAAACTAAGTCTGCTCCTGGCAGAGTGAGGGCACCTTTATCTAAAGTCCTTCTTAGCACTGTAACTGATAGGTAATAAGTATAATTACCTCCATTCTGCTTGCAAAATTCTTCTCAACAAATAAACCTTTATAAATCAGCTTATTTTTTAATTGTCAATCATTTTGTTCTGGTTCTAATCAGATGTGTTCAATGTGAGAGCTTTTATTAATTTTTTTACAAAGCTATAGATTTCACTTGTAGTGAAAAATGTACCTTATATTCAATTTGATTGTACATTCTTCAACGAATAGAAAATATTAAACAAAGACTATACAAGTCCCGTATATTAAAAAAATACTCAGGTTATGAGTAAAAATAATTGAAATCTAAAATGTAAGATAAAAAAATGTATCTTCTTCTGAATTTGTTCTTCATTATCAATCCTGATTATTAGACATTTGATCATAACGAATAAATTAATCTAAATTTTTCATTAAACTATCTTAAAAATTTAAAAACAGCTCTTTAGTGCCCTTAGCTAAAGGAAACTATGCTTGACAGGGGACATAAAGGAGACTAAACCAACCATTTGTGCAGACATGCATTATGTGCCAGCAAATCAAATTCTTCCTGAGATAATGACGGTTATATTTCCCTTATTTTCCACACATCTATTAATCTTTAAATAATGTGCTGTGAATCTCCTGACTATTATGACAACTAAAATTTCAGTTTTTTCATTAGAGTTGGCATTTTGTTTTGAAAATAGTGACAAGAAACATATGATTGCTAGAGTAAACAAAAGGAAAATACGTCTATCCTGTCCACGGGCAAATATAGGTAGATTTATAAAATAAAATATACTGCATAGTCTAACATTCAAATTGTTTGATTATGGGGGAAAAGCACATCTGATTTCTTTAATCACTGAATCCTTTTAGCTGTTTGACATAATGTCACTGAGTTGATTGAAAAGCAGATTGTTTTATATGATGGATAGTTATTCCACATTAAATCATCAAAATCACCTGCAATAGCACCACCAGCACCAATATGAAAATAATCATAGCCATTAATTGTTGAATTCTTACTATGAGCTATATTTATTCTTACAAGGACAATATTGTAGTCCCAATTTTCCAGATGAATAAATTAAGCCACAGATGGATTAAACAGCACTGCTAAAAGTCCATACAGCTGGTAAATAAATAAATGTAATAAAATAGTAATGATTATATCATAGTTATAATCATAAAACAATGGAAATACTGGCTATAATTTGTGTAATCCTTCCCTTGAGTTAGCCATAACTAATCTATACTTAGAAAACACACTTTGAGTTACGTTGCATAGTCCCAATTACCCAGATGAGGAAACTGAGATATAGAGAGAGTGAATAACTAATTCACCTGTGAGTGTATAATAACAACAACAGCTGTGACAATATGACAAGATAGAACAATTAGTGTGGGCCCAACTCTGTTCTAAATGCTTTTCAAAAACTTAGACATTAATCATCACAATAATCTCATAAGGTATTTTTATTTCTATTAAAATGAGAAGAAATTGAAGCACAGATTGGGATGTCTAAATTCAAGGTTCATGATATTCATTGCTATACTAGAAAACCTCACTAAAAAGAGGCTAATATATTGTTTAAAAGAGCAAATAATACTGGTAAAAATCTCAGGTTTTCGGGTAAGTCCACAGATCTTAAGTGTTGAAATAGTGTAATATCTGCCCCTGATCATAAAAAATCTAAATAAACTAGCTAAATTGTTAGTTTAGCCATGGAAGGTCATTTGGCTACCTCTTCACATTGAGCATCTATTTGAAGATCATTAACATAGAAGAACAATAGAAAAAAAAAAGTCTAGAGAGTTTTCCATGGAGTCTATTGACAAACATACCCATTCACCAAAACTCTTTATCAGTCCTAAAAGAAAAGCTCATATATAAATTTGTCCATTTGTCAATGAATGCATATGGTCCTTAGTACATCAGCAAAATTATTTAGATCAAACTGAATTAGGAGATTTTCATTCCCATGAGCTTGCTTCCTAAAGACCATAATAAATGTGAAACCTGTATATGTGACCTTTTTATGCATCCATATATTATTCTTAATGAGTTTCCTGGTAAAAAAAAAAAAAGCCCAAATGCACAGATGGCACCAGCTGACCATGAAGCCATCCCAAGGGAGGTTTCCAGCATAAATGAGAGTGGGGGAGAGAGAAGAGAAAATCCTCTGAAAAAATTCTCCACAGAGAAGGGAGAAAGTAATACTTAATATTACTTAATGGATAAAAAATGCAAACATTTTATGAAATAAAAGAAATATTTTGTCTTTTGCCTTCCCTCTTCTCATAATGATATCAATAATGTAATCTGATTCCTCAATTATTCAGAATACCATTGTGCATTATCAAAATCTCCTTAAATAAACACATGTGTATCTTTTAAGCATGCACCGTACATTGATTTTGCAAATGTTTATTAAATATCCAGTGGGTGGCAGATATTATTGGATATGATTAAGTATAATGGCTAGTTGCTTTGGTTTTATAAATTATGCAAAAATAACTAATAATAGCATGATATAGAACATTTATCTTTAAGAGAAAGAGACAAAATGACAACAATTGAAAAAAGATTAGCTGGTGGGAAGAGGTGAATAAGACAAGACTTCATATATGGATTTTAATTCCTACATGATTTCCCTTCTTGACTACAAACCTATTGACGAAAACTCTGCGTTGGTATTGTCATGTTCTCCTTCAGTAGGCCCCTGCACTAAGTTTTACTCATGATAAACACTCTATATATCTGCTAAATAACTGCATAAACCAGGAAGCAACCATGATTTGCATTCAACTACAATACCTTTGCTAGAAACCCAATCTTCCAACAGAAATTATATGCTCTTCAAAACAGCTCTATATGCATAAGAAGAAAATTACTCCATAATTAGAAAAAGTGTTCCGTACTGGCTCTTCAAGAATATGATGACCAAAATTGACATTTTCCTAACCTATCTTCCAGATTGGGGAAAGTTAAATAACAATGTTTGTTGTACCCCTTCACACACTATGTGGTTTTAAAAATCACATACAACACTTACTTTGATTTTTAAAGAGAAAAATGAAAACATACACAATAAGCGGAAAAAATCAATCACACTCCATATGAGGTAGCAAATACCAAATGAAATTGGCAAATATAAAAATGTATTGGCAACTTTAAAATTTGAAAAAAATAAACACAAACATTTGATATTTGCAAGGGATTGTATTTGATCTCTCCACCATTGTCATAGAGACTTAAGGATCTTTGAAACCATTTGGATAAATTTAATAAAGAGGAAAAAGTACATTGAAAAGGCAAAAATATAGCAAAACACACACACAAAAAATGTGTGACTACATGGCTAGAATCATTTCTAAGGAAAATGGTAAAATAATATCCACAGATATTAAAATAATATGTAACATGCATCACAGGAAATATTAAAAATTAGCAATAGCCTGTAATTAAAAGTTATTGGAGACACACATGTATAATTGAAAGAGGAAGATTTTGTGTGTGTGTGTGTGTGTGTGTGTGTGTGAATACAACTGCTACAGGAGAAGAACTTGTGCTAAGACAGAGAGGCTATAGCCATTTTCTCTGCGATGTTCTACTTTCACATGGAAGACATAAAGTGAACTTCGTAAGTTGCCATTAGGAGCACATAGTACTTTCAGACTTGGGCTGTTTTGTTCTCAATATATGGCTCATATAAATTATAATAAAGGTGGGAACAAAAGCAGGAGGTATCGCTCAGACATTATGGCTTGCTCAATGTTTTAAGAATCATTACATGCCTTATAATTTATAATATTCATGCCAGATAATAGAAAAAAGCTAATTTGCAATGTCACAAAGGGGAAAGAAAAATTTCTTTTTTTACCTAATCACTGTCAATTGTGGGAAGTAAAAGTTGGTCACATGGAGCTTCACAGAGCAAATAAAGAGAAATCCGGTTGGTTCTACAGATCTTGACTGTGGGTGAGCAGATCTTAATTATTCCCCTCCAAAACAGCAGATATCTGTATTGCCTGAGGGGCATGTTTTCATTCATGAAAGGAATGTCACCAGCCTAGGTCTGAAAAGATAGTGTAGCAAAATACAATTCATCCTTCACAACAATTATTCCAGCATTAGTGATGATCATTAAACTAGGAGCAAGGATAAAAACAGTTTGACAAGGTGGGATGCTCTTGTGATCATCTAGGTGAGCGATGATGGTGACTGATCAGGGGCCAACAGTGTGATGAGTAGTATGAATAGTATGTGAGAAAAAAAGGAAGAAAGAAAGAATGAAAGAGCCAAGAAGCATTAGATTTTTTTTTTTTTTTTTTTTGCCTGACCAGGTGGAAGAAGGCAATTGCTATTAATGATCTGGGCTGTGAGAAGAGTACTTTGGTGTGCAGAGGATAATCAAGTATTCCATTTTGGATACAACCTTGTAATATCCAATTTTATTTCTAAGTTAGAATTTCGGGGAGAGATCTGAGCTACCTTGGCTTAATGAGAAGGAAGCACTATCATTAAGATGTGGGTGGTGAGTACACTGAGAAGAGGAACAATTCTGGCAAAGACCATGCAACAGAGAAGGCAGCTATCACCAAGTCCGTTTCCTTTTCGTCTTGGCTGCACATTTAGATTACATTTCCTGGCGTCCCTAGAAGTCAGCTATGACTGAGTTCTAGCTGAAGTGCCACTTCTAAGCCTGGGGCAAATAAATTTCTTCTATATGATCCTTCTTATTCGTTTACCTTCTGCTAATCTGATAAAGGAAATACACAGTGACTTTGGAACTCATGTGATGAAGACGATTGTGGAAGATATTGCTGGTGCTCCCATATCCAGTTTCTACTTCTTTAGACACATGGAAAATTCTGTTTCTAAACAAAGAGCCCCTTTGCAGTTGTGGCCAATAAGTTTTTAAGCAAAAGTGATGCTTGTTATTTCTAGACTGAAGAATTTAATTGCCAGCAGTTCATTTTCTTCCACTGTAATGACCAAGGGGACCACATGATTGAGATGCCGCGGCTGAAGGGGGTGGTGTCTCCAGCCCTGGCCACATGAAGATAACTTACCATGGAGAGCTGCTCAAACGCACAGTGGACTTCACGTGAGAGAACAACCTTTGCTGTGTGACACTGGATTTGGGGGGATGTTTGTTACCATGGCATAAACTAACACATCCTGAATGAAACAATGCTAGCACTATAAAATAGGAAAACTAGTGCAATGCACTCCAGAAGGAGAAATAAAATTCTGCTACAACAATTACAAATTATTTGAAGTTGTAAGTTTCCCAATTCTGTGGTTTTCTCTGGAGTTATACACAAAATGAAAAAAGCTATTTTTAAACTACATAAATTATGAGAATAAGGAAAATATTTTAATAGAATCTAATCCTCATTTGGAAACTTAAGTTTAAGTTTGGGCAAATAGGCAAAATGTTGAATTCTGATCAGCCACTAACTAGCTCTATGTTTATCATAAATTAGAATGAGGATTAAATTAGATGATTCATATAATGCACTCAGCACAGTGCCTGATATGTAGTTTTCAATTAAGTTAGGTATTATTCTGAGTTTATAAGAGATAAAATGTATTTATATTAGGAATAGAACATTTCAGCAGTAAGTTACACACAGAGCTTTTTCTAAATCCAATCCTATTTCTAGTATTATTTAGTTCAGTTCCATAAACCAGGCTTGGGGGAATGGTCTCATTAAGTAAACAGAATACATTAGTTAGAGCAAAGACTCACAGAATAAAGTGAAATGTGAGTTTTCTTACTTCATGGCTGCTTCCCAGGCACAATTTGGGTATAATTCTCTTCAGAATCAAAGAATTGTCACAAATGAACTCTTTAGGACATCATTCCATATGTTATGATTATATGAGATTGAAAAAACCTTGGACATAATCTAATCCTATGTGCTTATTCTTAAAAAGTCATGGTTCAAAAGGATTGAACAAATTACCCGACATGACTGGTTTTGTAGATGGTAATCTCAGGACTGGACTGGAATTCAAATTTTTGTTCTATTCTGCTATTATTTCCAGTGTACGCTTATCTCCTAATTGGCTAATTAGTAGGTTAAAAAATTATAAATAACCTTATTTTCTTTAGAGCCATAGAATTAAACAATCTTTTTTAGATCATGGATTCCTATTTTGTTTTCAAAAGATAATATCTATTATAATGTTTGGAAAAGGGTTCAAATTAAATAAATGTCAAAAGAACTGGATGAGCATTAGCACTCTTCTATAGGGCAAACATGCTTCTAGCTTCAGTATCTTATATGAAATGTACATTAGTATATTCTTATGATACTCACATTTTCACATGCAGCTGCGCCACCAAAGCCTAGCAAGCGGATACTACTTTTATGGGTAATAACTAAGTACTGAGTAGTGACTGAGACAGATTAACTAGTTCAGTATTGGGATCAATAAATAAAATCTTCCATATTTTGGGTGAGAAAATATCTGGCATATATATAATAGCCTCTCAGTGGGACTTGTAGGAAGGCACAAAGTATTTTGTTTCAGTGTTCCATCATTGAAAGGGCTGCATACCAATTCAACAAGTTATTTACCTAATATTTATTTTAGCTTGGAAAGGGGAGAAATCATTGGTTTATGTAGTTGAAAAATTTACTTAATGCTAGATATAGGTGCTCAAATGAGGGTATCAGAACTCTTTTTCCACTTTTTTCTATTCTACTTTCTTCTGCAATGATTTCATTCTCATGCCAATTTTCCCCACATGGGAGCCAAAAATCTCCAAGCAGCTCTAAACCTGTATCCTAACAATTCAGCAACCCCACCAGAAACAGCCTCTAGTACTAGAGGGGAGGATGGGTCCTAGCCAGACCAGACAACGTATCCCCACTATTTCGAGTTAGCTGTTGCAGTAAGATGTAGAGATCTTCTGGAATGTTAAGTATATTTGGACAGGGTCATAAGCACCTAAGAGCACTTATGATAATTTTTCTCTTTGCCTGGTAGTCATTAAGTACCCATGATTTGATAGCTCTTTATTTTAATTCAGTGAAAGTGATTTTCTGATATGTTCCAGGAGTTTTCTGGGAACTAAAGAAGAAAACACACAATCACCAACACAGAATGTGTATTGTATAAAAGAAAGACTTGAAAATACATCATTACAATGCGATCACATCATTGCTATAGTGGAGATGCTATAAAGACCAATTGGCGCTTATGATATGTTACACGTCATTCTAGGGTAAAAAGGAGGGCTTTCCAGGTAAAGCATCAAAGCATGTAGGTACCAAGAAGACATTGTGACAGTGTACTAAATTTAAGATACTTTTCCAGAAGCTTCCCCTCATAAACAAATCTATTGTATGTTCTAGTAGCGCCACTGGATTCCTCAGTGCTGCCCAAACATGCTTAATGGTTGCTGCACTCCCTGTTTTTGGCAAGTCAAAGATAAGGCAGAAGTAGATTAGAATGCTGTCCTCTCAAAATCAAGGTTAATGTAGTCCTGTTTTATCTCTGCAAACAGAGTTGAGGCATTTGCATTTTGCCTTTACTAAGTATGGAGAGTTTGGTCGTGGATTAAACAGTAAATAATCAGGGTTGATAAACATCAACATTCAGTGAATCTCCTCTGATCCTTATTTTCTATAAGACATGTGGTCTCTGAAAGAGTTTTATTCAAATCTAATCTTAGTACGTATGTTCTAGTCTCTGACTTCCAGACCACATTAGTATGCTTTTCCTGTTATGTATTTAAGAGCCACAAGTAAGCCTAAATTTGTGTACTTTATTCACAAGTAGAGTATTACTTTTAACTAGAAAGTCTTATCAGAAATACTAAAATATTTCATCCATCCTAAGTCACACAGTTTTTCCACATCATAACATTTTGTGTTTTATAATTAATGACCTGTCAGTTGAGGAAAAACTTTTTTATTCCTTGAAGGTGGATAAAATAATGGAGAACATTAAAGCAATAGTATCTTAGGTTTGGTAAATTATGGTATGTGCTTCAGGAACAATGAAAGCTGTACTTGGAGGCTCTATTCTGAAGCCAGTCTGTATGCTTGTATCCAGTGTATCCAGGCTGGGTGGCCCTGGGCAAGTTATTTATATTCTCTGTGCCTCATTTTCCTCATCAATAAAGTGGGTGTAATTATATTACTAATTTCAAAGGGTTGTTACAAGACATAAATAAGATAGAGCTTGTAAAACCCTTTTAGTCAATGCCTAGCACATAGGTAGCATCTTCAATTAATGCTACCTATTGTTGTAAGTCCCAGTTTGTGATATGTTCAGCAGGCTCTCAATACCAAAGCTTTAAATTTTGTTTTCTTTCTATTGTTTCACAGTATAAATGGCACAAAGTTTGACCCCCCAGGTTTCAGAGAGGAAAAGTAACAGAGTCTGGAGTTCGATTTGCAAAAAGTTCTCACTGCATTGTCTGATGTGACTACATTGTCTGATGTAGCGTCTGTGTAGCTACTGACACACATGGCTGTTTATGTCTAGATTAATTAAAACAATAAATTTAAAATTCAGTTTCTGTGTCACATAGGCCACATTTCAAGTATTAAATAAACACATATGGCCAGTGGCTACCATATGGAAGAACAGAGATATAAGACTTTTCTATTATCACAGAAAGTTCTGTAGGTCAGTACCAGCCTAGGATCCCTAAGCCAGTTTCTAACAGAGGTCTCTTTTTTGTGTGTGTTTATGATAAATTTGACAATAATGTAATATATTTACAATTAGGAGGTATCAAATCTTCATAATTTTTAAAAATTTTCAGCTGTAGTGAGGACTAACTATGATTTTGTGATATTCAATCTTCTTTTTCACTCTATATGCTAATAATGCATATTCATGATTAAACCTAGCTAGGCTTGGGTTTGCCATCTGTGACTTCATCAGAGGACAGAGATGATCTGGTCAAGAAGAGCTGAGAATATTTATCTTAGCTAAAGAAAATTATTTAGGGTGACATTTTCTTTAATTATTTCAACAAATACCTACTGAATTCATTTTAAGGGGGAAAAAAAAAAACTTTGTACTCACTTATAGGAGGGGAAACCAGCCAGAGTATAATACATTTCCTGAACTCAAATGACTTAGTCTGTTTGAGTTATAAAAAGAACACAGTGAAATACTATTAACATTAGGATATTATACTTTTAAATAAGATGAAAGAGATGGAATGAAGGTTCAAATGAGGAGAACATACGGAGTTTTTCTAACTTGATCTTTAAACTTTTCTAAAGATTTTAGTTGTACTTTATTCTCTGGTTACTCCTTTCTTGGTCCCTATTTCTGATCTTCCTTCTCAAATCTAAAATTAATATAAAGATTTAATTACCTGAATCTTCCACACATGCACAATTGACCAAACAATAAGGTAGTTTTGAATAGGTCTCGAACAGGATCTTTTTACCAAAGTCTATTTAGCATTTCCATAATTCACACTACCTTAAACAGCTTATTTTGTGTGGTTTAGAGAACTTAAATCAGGTTTACATATGCTCATTGGAAAAGGTGTAACAAAGATTGTATAGCAGCAAATCATATAACATGGTCAGTCCCTGAAAAATATCAAATTTCAGGAGTGATGCTGATGATCACCATTATGGGTATTGCAAAATGTTATAAACAATTATTAACCATTTGAGTTTTTCTGAACACAATAATACTCACTATAGTTTTCTAATTAACAAGGCTTAACAGCTTCATTGTCAGCTTCAATGATGACATCTACCTACTTCTCATCAAGAGATACACAAAGTCATTAAATAAATCACAACTTTCTTCAAAGGATTACTTGAACTCACTGACAGTTACTTGGTTAGAGGATTGCTTGTTATTATTTACTCTGGCATTAAATACTAAAGCAAAGCCAAGCAAATACAATGAATTCAAGTACTTTGCCAAGCTGTGTTCCTTGAGTGGGTAAAGGAGGATGCGAAGAATCTGTTCTCACACTCATCTTCCTTTCAATTTAAGAAATACTGCATTAGTAAAAAATGCTTTTATTCAGTCCTGTTCCCATTGAGAAAAGGAATACCCACTTATTAGGAAAATAGAAAGAAGAGAGAAATATTTCCTACCTCCTGCTTCCACTCTAATGGAAGGACTAAGCTTGAAGAAGTGATGAAGTAGGTGTAATTCAGCTGCTTTCTTTCTTGCATAATAAATAGAATGGCTAATACTTGACATACAAAAATTTTTCTCTCTCTGCAAAGCTGAACAGGCCTCTCCCTTTGAGGAAGGCCCAGTGATGTCCAACTCTGCCTGTGTCTCAATTCAAATGTGTGCTTTTTCAGTTTAGCCTTGTAAGTCATAAAGCTGATATTTTGTAGCTTATGTAATTGGCTCATAATTTTTTTTTCTTCATGATTTCAAACTTGGGAGAAGATGGGGGTGATTTTACAGCATCCCTCAAGACCCAGAACCCTATTGAATCAATGCCTATAGCATCTATTCAGCCAAGAATTCAATTTTGAAGGTGTTATAAGAGGCGATTTTGGAAGGATAGTCTTCCACTCTACAAATAGAGGTTACCTGAATCTTTCTTTCTTATTAACACACCATGTTCTAGACAGGAAAAATGGAAACATTAGTGGTGACTCAAACAAAATGTTTGAATGAAGATCCCCTGGCATAACTCTTCTCTTAAAAAGGCAATTAAAAATCATTCAAAGGCACAAATACCACCTTGAGTTCACCAGAACTTGAGGGAGAAGTTGGGAAAGCCTGTGGACCCAAAGAATCTAGACAAGCTGTGACTGGTAAGAGAAATGACCATTTCAAACTATACTGCCCCCTCCCTCAAGCCAGCACATTGCCACTCACAGGGAATTTCCTAGACCCGTGGTTTCTGAGGTAAGAGGGGGGAATTGGAGATGGATGTTGGATCTTCCCAATAGTCATTTTCAACAAAGGCTCCAAGAACATACAATGGGGAAAGGATAGTCATTTCAATAAATGGTGTTCAGAAAACTGGATAACCATACACAGAGAATAAAACTAGATTTCTACCTCTCATCATGCACAAAAATCAAATCAAAATGGATTACAGACTTAAATGTAAAACCTTATGCTATGAAGCTACTACAAGAAAATATTGTGGAAATTCTTATTGGCCTGGACAAAGAATTTTTTTAGTAAGACCTCAAAAGCACAGGCAACAAAAGCAAGAACTGGAATTCCACTAAGCCAAAATCTTCTGCACAGCAAAGGAAACAATCAATGGAGTGATAAGACAACCTACAGAATGAAACAAAATATTCACAAACTATCTATTCAACAAGGAATTAGTAACCAGAATATATAAAAACTCAAACAACACAATAACAAAAAACTAATTAATCCAATTTAAAAATGGGCAAATCATTTGAATAGACATCTCACGGAAGAATATATACAAATGGACCACAAGTATATGAAAAAAAAATGCTCAACATAACTAATCATCAGAAAAATGCAAATCAAAACCACAATAAAATATCATCTCACACCAGTTTAAATGATCTATTATTAAAAGACCAAAAATAACAGAGGCTGGTGAGGATGCAGAAAAAGGGGAATGCTAGTATACTATTAATGGGAATGCATATTAATACAGCCACTATGGAAAAAAGTATGCAGTTTCCTCAAAAAACTACATCTACCATATGATCCAGCAATCTCACTGTTGGGTATATAAGAAAGGAAATCAGCGTATCAAAGAGATATCTGCACTCCCATGTTCATTGCAGAACTATTCACAATAGCCAAGATTTGGAAGCAACTTAAATGTCCGTTAACAGATGAATAGATAATGAAAATGTGGTAAATGTGTATGAGATGCAATATTATTCAGCCATGAAAAGAATGAAATTCTGTCATTTGCAGCAATATGTATGGAAATGGAAGACATTATATTAAGTGAAATAAGCTAGGAAAAGAAAGACAAATATCACATGTTTTCACTCATATGTGAGAGCTAAAAATGTTGATTTCATGAAGAATAGAATGATGATTAACAGAGTCTGGGAAGGATTCAGGGAGTAGAGATGAAAAGAGGTTAGTTAATGGATATAAAAATACAGTTATATACAAGGAATAAGTTCTAGTGTTCCATAGTACAGTAGAGTGACAATAGTTAACAATAATTTGTTTCATTTTTCAAAATAAATAGAAGAGAAGGGTTAGAATGATCCCAACACAAAGAAATGATGAATGCTTGAGACAATAGATATCTTAATGACCCCTATTTGATCATTACTCATTGTATTCATGTATCAAAATACCACACATACATCATAGTTATGTACAATTTATATGTATCAATAAAAAAGACCAGGTATAGAAATTAACATATTAGCCTTGAAAGAGAATTGCTGTCAATTGAGTTTCTTGTCTTGCCTTAATAGTAACAGCCCTTTAAATGTATTTTTCAAAGTTTCCAATGACCAAATGCACCCCTGCCTGTTCTCTCAGTCCTTCTCAGTAGCTGTATTTTAGTCACAGATTACCATCTGCTCATGTCGGAGTATCTGGTACTTCATATCAAAAGCAGCCTATCATTTGGTTCTCTAAGAATCATACCACCTGCCTTCTATGGTTACGCAGCCCGGAAGGTTGAGCTCTACTTAATAAGTTTTCAATAATGCCACAGTCCCTCTAGACAAATTTCCAATTCCTGTAGTCTTTTAATATCTGTATCCCTGTATGAGCATCCTTAAATAGGCTGTCGAGTCCAAGGGAAAACTTCCGCTTTGTCCTCCGAAGCCTTGCTGAGAATCACTCAAAAGGAACAGACAGGAATATAGCCATACAAGTTCATTTGATCATAGTTTTACATGACACAGGAGCCTTCAGAATGAAGACTCAACAATACAGGGGAAATATTCCATTTTTATGCTTAGGTTTAACAAAGTATGGACAGTCATGTAGAAATATGATTGAACAA
Source organism: Eulemur rufifrons (assembly GCF_041146395.1). NCBI lineage: Eukaryota > Metazoa > Chordata > Mammalia > Primates > Lemuridae > Eulemur > Eulemur rufifrons. The sequence continues at coordinate 18,066,600 of NC_091001.1, forward strand.
AAAGGATATGATCTAATTTGAATTGAATAAGTGGGGAAATCCAATAATGCCTGTTTGTCCAGATTCTTCCTGGCCTGTCTGAGCATGCAGTCCTTCCTTCTGGGTATAATGCAGGACCCTCTGTGGAATGGGAGTCTTATGACCTACTGCCAAACAAGGTAGGTCAGATAATTTCTTTATGGGTTATTTTTACACCGAAAGATGAGGTGGGGAGGATTAAAGTAATATTTTTAGGCTTTATGGCTGTCTTGCGGGGAAAGGGTTCTGATTTCTATGACCCATGTTGGGGAAAAGGGATTCTATTGATGGCCTGGAGGGAGAATGGGCCTGAGAGACAGGACGGTGGGAGAACGTCACAGGAAAACTTTTGTTTTTGAGGCTGCCTCCAAAGCCTTCATTTTAGAAAATTGTTTCCTGAGTCCCAACAAGCAAAACTCACCCAATCAAGCTCCATATTCTGCTACTTCACTCATTTCACTGCCATCCAACTTGTATAGTAAAATTTCCTGATGTGGTTTTCAATGCACAGTGGCGTTAAAGTGCAAGAATGAATCTCACATAATAGTTTAGAACCTAGATCCCAGAGTCACAGTGCATTACTTCTAAATCCAGTTCTACTACTTGCTGGATTGATGACCTTTGCCAATAAACCTTATCTCTCAGCTGTTCAATTTATCCAGTTGTCATTTGGAAACATTCTCCAAGACATAGAGTTGTTCTGAGGATTAACTGAGATTTTGGATCTGATATGCCTGACACGTGATGTGCATCCGATATATTGGTTATCAGTATCAAAATTTTCTTGGATCAATTTTTATTTTCATAACTAAGCAGCATACCTATTTGAATTTAACATTTTCCTTATCTTCAGACAAGAAGAGTATAATATAACAAATGTACATTTGAGCATCCCCCAGAATTAAAAAAAAATGTACTGTATTTACTTCACGTGTTTTTGAAGGGAATAATCCACTCTATGTTTAGTTAAAGACTTTATTTTTCTTCTCCTCATTTCATTTCCCTTCTGTCCCAGAGGCAATGGTTATCAAATAATCAGTGTGTATGTTCAAATCCATGATTATTGTTTTATTGCTGTAGTATATATCGCATATAAAACCAGTATAGTGTTTGTGTGGTTTAATCATTTATGTAAATATTATCATAAGTTAAGCATCATTGGTAAACTTGCTTTTTTTCACTCAGCTTTATGATTTGGGCTTGATATATATTTGAAGACCTTGATATATTTTATTAATTTTAACTTGAGTATATTACTTCTTTGTATGAATGTAGTTATAGTTCATGCATAACTGCTTTGGTTTGGATACTCATCGCTTCCAAACCCATGTTAAAATTTGATCCCAGTGTTGAATGCAAGGTTTAATGGGAGGTATTTGGGTCATGGGGGCAGATTCCTCATGAATAGATTAATACCCTCTCTTAAGGGTGAGTTCTCATTCTATTTGTTCCCATGAAAGCTGGTTGTTAAAGAGCCTGTCACCTCCCCTTTTCCTCTCTCTTATTACCTCTCTTGCCATGTAATCTGTACACATTGGCTCCATTTTGCCTTCTTCCATAAATGGAAGAAAGAGAAAGAGAGAAACTTTTTAAAAAACGCTTGTTCTAGGGATTCCAGTACAAAAACTTAACTTTTCCATGCATACTTAACATTTAATATTATACCACCTCACATATAACATAGAAACCTCACAATCTCTCCTTATGCCATAGTTTTCATATATATTGCTTATGTGTATATACTAAAACTCTAACAGACACTAATATTTTTCAAAGTCATGCATATTAAAATGAATTAAGAGGAAAATTATTCTTATATATTTACCCAGTTATTACCATTTCTGTTGCCTGTCCTTCATTTTCAAAGATTCAAGTATCCATCTGGTATTACTGCCCTTTAGCATTTAGCATTTCTTGTAGAACAGGTCCAAGAAATGGTGATAAGTTTTCTTACTTTTCCTTAATATCAAAAATATCTTTTCTTTGCCTTCATCGCAAAAGGAGATTTTCCTGAATGTAGAATCTTGCCAAGGCAGTTCCTCATTTTTACAAAGTGAGATGTTGATATCCTTTTTTTGATATCCGTTGTTTCTGATGAGGAGTCCATGACCACTCAGTACATTGTTTCTATCATGTGATATGTAATTTTTCCTTAGTGGTTTTCAATTATTTTTGCCTATCTTTGATCTTCATCACTGTGAGTCTAAAATATTTATGCATGATTTTCTTTAAGTTTCCTGTGTGGGGGTGTCTGTTTCCTGAATTTGAAAATTTATGTCTTTCATCAAATTTGAAAAGTTTTCAGTTATTTTTAAAATAATTATTGTGTCTTATATTTCTAGGACCTTAATTTCATATGCATTAGAGCTTTGGATATTATCTCATAGGTCCCCAAAATTCTACCTTTTTATTTTTTTATTATTTATTTATTTTTGGTTTTCAGATTAGATAATTTCTGTTGATTTATCTATCTTTAGGTTCACTGATTCTTTATTCTGTCATCTCTATTTGATGTATATTTCCTTTCTTTAACATACTAGTCACAGTTATTTTAAAATATCCAACTAGGTAATAAGGGAATCTACTTCTATTATCTATTTTCCTCATTTTTTTCTGCTAGACAAATAGGATGAATAGCTGATAACCTCAAGCCATTCAGAGCTTGAGATGGTTTGGAGATGGATTGTAATTTTAGTAAGACTTAATACACATCTATTTTGTTGTTGTTGTTGTTGTTGTTGTTGTTCAAGTCTAGGCAACCTTGAATTTTTTCTAGGCATTTGATTAGGAGTCTAGCAAAGATCTTGTCTTCATTTCCAAAAAAGTGTAGGAGATTCAGTTCTGCTTCTGGGGGTAATTTGAGTTTACCTTTTAGCCTCAAAGCCCTGAAGATTTAAATTCTGCCAAATGTCTTGAGATATTACCTGACTAGGTTTTGTCAGATAATCTACCTCTCACAGTATATTAAAGGAGCTTCTGCGTGGCTCTCCAGTCTCACAAAAGCTGCATCAGACCAGATCTCACCAAATAGCTCAAGTATAGGGTTTTTTTCAAGCAAGCCAATGCAAATAAATGTGAAAGAACAGTCAGTTTTGTTTTCTCCAATAGAGTCCCTCTACTTGAGCCAAAACTATAAAAGAACTTTTTCATACTGTGTACAAAACATATATATTCACTGCTCTATTTTAAACAAATGATAGTATACTGTATATGATTTTGCACCTCCTTATTTTCATTTAACAATGTATTCTAGGAAAAATTCATATCAGAGTTTAGATGTCTTAATTGCCTTCTCATCATTCTGTTAGTGAAGGAAGGATTCCTGTCTGAGAGTAATGGGAAAGCCAAACACACACATCTGACAATGGACAAATAAGATTGACAAAAATGTTTTAGCCACATGTACTCATAGCCTGCGGGGAGAAGGACACCACACAGCACACAGGGCCATATGGGAGTTCTACTGCGGAACCCAGTGAACAACCAGCAGATGTAGGAAGCAGATTTTCTAGTATGAAGGAGCTGGGGGTCCTCTCTGGTTCCCGTAGAAGGATGTGAATGGCTTTTTTGAATTATACCATAAGCCGGCAAAGATCTGAAATCTGCTATCCATGAATAAGCAGGAACTGTGCCTGTTCCCTTTGAGAAGGAGGGTCATTTGGCTAGAAGACTTTTTATCTTCAGAAAGCAGAGTAGGTAGCACAACTTGGGTTTGTGCCATCTACAGTTCTCTCAATTTCACCAAATATTAAGGCAGTACATGTTGTTAATTTTAAGCCTTATACTACAATAGAATTCTACCATATTTGCCTTTTTAGCTGCATAATACTTCATTATATGAGTGGAGAATATTTTATTTAATATATCTTCATTGTTTGAGCATTTAGGTCCTTTCCAATATTTCATTGTTATTTAATACTTAAACTGTTGCAGTAACAAGCCTGTTTGTGTTTATATGTGTGTGCGTATATGTGTATGTGTATTTGTATTAATGTTGTTACAGGAATAATCTTCTATTCATATTGTTAAATTCTTAGAAGTTGGTTTGGGTCGTCATAGTTTTGTTAGATATTATTAATTCTCCTCCTAGAATGTTGTATCATTTTCCACTTCTACGAGAAATATATGAGAATGTCTGTGCATTGATTTGTTAACCTAATGCATTATCAAGGGTTTGGATTTTGTTTTCTGATTAGTGAGAAATGGCATTTAAATATTTTTCTATCTGCATTTCTTATATTATGAATAAATATAAACATATGTTCATATGTTTTATATGGTTGTAGGGCTATCATCCTTAATTATTTTTCTTTTTCAGATTTTCCCATGCATCTTTCCATTTAATTTTCTATATGAACTTTAGAATAATTTATTTATAGGAAAATGGTTGGTAAAATCAATGTTATGACATTCAATTTATAAATTACATTAGGAAGGATGTATATATTCACAACATTTTGTTCTAAAACAAAGCATGTCTATTTGTTCCATTACACTTTTCTTGGTTGTTTTGGATACTTTTGTATGAAACAGTACTCCACATTTTTTGTTAAACATTCTTTACTATTTTATCTTTCTAAATTTCTTTTGTAAATGGTGTTTCATTTTTATATCTTCTAGCCAGTTATTGTTTGTAAATATGAAGCCTGTCTTTTTTTTTTTTTTCATGTTCAGGATATTTATTAGATTAATTCAACTCAGTCCAGAAATATGCATCAGTGGCTACCCATAACCAAGTAAGACTCTTCATCTCCACAAAGGAGGGGCACCAGAAGCCTGGAGTATTAAAGAAAAATGCCCTCCTCATGGATAGGAGAGGAGTAAGGAATGCACTTTGTCTTTCTTTTTTTTTTTTTTTACATAATAATTGTATATATTCATGGGTTACATGTTACATCTTGATACAAGCACACAACATACTATGATCAAATCAGGGTAACTGGGACAAGATTCACCTAAAACATTCATCATTGCTTTGTGTTGGGAGCATTTGAAAACTTCTAGCTATTCTGAAATATAATAAACTGTTGTCAACTATATTTGCCCCATTGTACCAGTGAACATCAGAACTTCTTCCTTCCATTAAACAGAATTACCCCTTCACCAACATCTCTTCATTACCCCTTCCCATCACCCTTACCAATCTCTACTAGCCACCATTCTATTCACTACTTCCTTGAGATCAATTTTTTTTTTTTTTTAGGACCCATATATGAGTGTGACAATGAAATATTTGTCTTTTTGTGCCTGGTTTATTTCACTTAAAATAGTGTCCTCCAGATCTATCCATGTTTCTGCAAATGACAAAATTTCCTTCTTTTTCATGAGCACTTTATCTTTCAATATCCATACCACATCAACACAGAAAGGGCATCTAGGAAGGAGCCATGTTGACCGATGACAATTTGTTCTTATTTTCCTGATTCAAGATCTCCAGTAAGCATTCCAGAAGAAATTTCAAAGTGAAATCAGAGAACTCAGATATAAAAACATCCCCACATTGCCATCCAATCACCAATAAGGCAGACAAAAACATACACTGGGGAAAAAAATCCTCCCTCACTCTTTAGAATTGCTAACTCATAGCATTGTGAAAAGGAAATATACTTGCTAAAGTGCAATATATGTTTGTAGTTCTTTCGTATGAGGATACATATTCAGTAATGTGTTCAAAAGTTACTTGGATTAAGGTTTTTTACATACTACTCAGTGTGGATATGTAATTTAATTGAAATTATGCCCCAATTTTCTTCATCTGTATTGATTATTTTGAGTATGTGAAACATTAACATGATTCTGTTGTATAATCACTGTATTTTTCCCAGAAGTGTGGAATTTTGAAGCTGTAACTTCCATATTGCCACTATCTCTTGCTTGAGTTTAATCTTACACTTGTTATTAATGCAAACCAGAATTTTTCTTCCCCATTCTTCACAATAGATGCTTTTCTGCTTTATATATTGGAGGTGAGTTGACTACTACCAAATAACAACACTCTTGTCAAAAATAGTAGACCGAAATTCTCTTTGTTTGTTTGTTTGTTTGTTTCCCTTTGGTTCTTCCTCTATAGGGGAGGTTTCTGTCTCTATCTGCCGGCAAGATACTAGCTATGGGGAGAGGACGGTGACCTCGCTTGCTCAGCACCCCAGTTGCTGTAGCTCCCTCGGGCAAAAGTCTGCCTTGGCCCAATGTCCCCAGGGATCAGGTTCCACACTCTCACTTCTGGAGAAGTATTCAGTGTTTACACATGGGCGGGGACCCTATATAAGGTCCGTGAACCAGGGGATAGGGCCGTCCAGGGAACCTCTTGGTACCCTATTGCTCCGCAGTGACTTGGCTGTGGGCCCTAAAATGGCGATTGCGGGCCCGCAGATCGCCGGCACTGGGGGTGACTGCTCAGGATCCGGTATGTACCAGAGCCAGGGACCTGGCCCGTTCCGAAGCTCACTGTGGGTCCCCAGTTAGAAGGCAAAAAGAGAGAAGAAAGAAAAAAAAAGAAAAAAGAAAAGGAAAGAAAGAAAAGAAAGAGGAGAAAACGAAAGAGAAAAGAAAAAAAAGAAGAAAAAGAAAGAAAAAAAAAAAAGAAAAAAAAAGAAAAGAAACGCAAAAAGCCAAACCAAAAAACACCAAAAACACCAACAAAAAATGAACAAAAACAAACTACATAGCACCTCACCACACCGCAAAGCCGAAAGATACACAAATCTGAAGTATATAGTTCAGCGACTCAATGTTTTCTTTTGTTTGTTTGTTTTACGCCTTAGCACAGCTCCGCCCCTTCACTTCCTACAAAAATCAAATCACGGTGGATAACAGACTTAAACCTTAGGTGTGATACAATCAGAATTCTAGAAGAAAATATAGGAAAGACTCTTACAGACATTGGCCTAGGCAAAGAATTTATGAAGAAGACCCCCAAGGCAATCACAGCAGCAACAAAAATAAATGAATGGGACATGATTAAATTAAAAAGCTTCTGCACAGCCAAAGAAACAGTCACGAGAATAAACAGACCACCTACAGAATGGGAAAAAATATTTGCATACTACACATCAGATAAAGGACTGATAACAAGAATCTATTTAGAACTCAGGAAAATCAGCAAGAAAAAATCAAACAACCCTATCAAAAAGTGGGCAAATGACATGAATAGAAACTTCTCAAAAGAAGATATAAGAATGGCTAACAAACATATGAAAAAATGCTCAACATCCCTAATCATCAGAGAAATGCAAATCAAAACCACAATGAGATATCACTTAACTCCAATGAGAATGGCCTTTATCAAAAAAACCCAAAACAACACATGTTGGTGTGGATGTGGAGAGACAGGAACACTCATACACTGCTGATGGGACTGCAAACTAGTGCAACCCCTGTGGAAAGCATTATGGAGGTATCTTAAACAGATTCAAGTAGACCTGCCATTTGACCCAGCAATCCCATTACTGGGCATATACCCAAAGGAAAAAAGGTCATTCTTTAACAAAGACACATGTACCCAAATGTTTATAGCAGCACAATTCACAATAGCAAAGATGTGGAAACAACCCAAATGCCCATCAATACATGATTGGATTAGTAAGCTGTGGTATATGTATACCATGGAATATTACTCAGCTATAAGGAATGATGAAGATACGACATCTCTATGGTTCTCCTGGAGAGAGTTGGAACCCATTATATTAAGTGAAGTATCCCAAGAATGGAAAAACAAGCATCACATGTACTCACCAGAAAATTGGTTTCCCTGATCATCACCTAAATACACATCTGGGAACGACACCAATCGGATATCAGACTGAGGTGGGGGGTGGGGGAGGGGATGGGTGTATGCCTACACAATGAGTGCATTGCGCACCGTTTGGGGAGTGGTAACACTTGAAGGTGCTGACTCGGGAAAGGGGGGGTGGGGAAGGGAGGGATATATACCTAGATGATGGGTGCAACACGCACGACCTGGGGAACAGACACGCCTGGAGCTCTGACTTGGGGGGAAAGGCGGTACGGGAGCAACGTATATAACCTGCAATTCTGTATCCCCCATAACAAGATGAAATAAAAAAAAAAAAAAAAAACACTCTTTGCCAATATAGTGACAATGTTAAATCCATTATTTTATTATTCTCTCATAGTTTTATTCATGCTTATAATTTATAGAATTATGCCATCAGATATCCCTCTTTTTGTAAATTTTATGTTCAAGATAGGAAGATTTCATACTATGGCAATAAAATGTCATTATTTAAAATTATTGGCTAACTTACATGACAGCCACTTGGAGTTAGTCTATAATACATCTTCAAGAACTGATTGCATATTTTTGAATTTGCATTTTTCCTCAAGGTTGGATATTTTTTTAAAAGTTGTTACTACTTATTTTAAATTTATAATGATCCAAGTTACATTTAAAGAATACCTAAAAAAAGAATGCTCCACATTGACTCCTTAAACTAGGGTTTTCCTATTTAAGGAAAGCATGTCTCAATCTGGATGTTGAATGATTTTGCTGAAGTCTAAGCTCTTATGGATCTGGGTTCTTTTATTTACCTAGATTTATAGGATGGCAGAAATGCTATATCAAGTATAAAATTATTATGTTTATGAAATGCTTATTTATTGAATTGTGAATAGAAATACATTTATTAGGAATAAGACACTGAAATTACATTGAACAATTATTGGCATTATTACTACCTTGCCATTTTATGTGCTTTGACATGAATATAATTCTGCTGGCTTACAGGTGATCCCATTAATGGAGATTCTACCATGTAAACCGTACAATATTTAGTGATAGCACTTTGTGTGCTCTCATTCTGCATGCTTTTGCTTTTTGTTAAAAAATCCATTTTACTGTAAAGCTAATTGTGTTCCAGGAAAAAAGTTGTATATCACTGATTGTTTCAGTTATTTTACATAAATATTTATTAAATGCCTAATATATGTTAAATATTTAAGAGACTCAAAATAGGATGCAATGTAAATCACTTGTTTTCTAACAGAGAAAATCATGTCTAAAATACTAGATTTGCAGAAGCTAAGAAAATTAAAGAACATTTAGTTCTATCAATATGACAGATTAAATAACCTGATAATCCTCCTGGTTAAAAATATCAAAATGTATGATACAATATAACAAATATCTTTTTAAGTGCTAACCAGAAAAGAAGGGAAAATTTCTTAGGGTCAGAAACAAAAAGCAAACTAAAACTTAGCATGTTTTTAGCTGATGCTACAGTTACCCTGCCGTGGTAGGAGAGAGGAGGAGGTGTTGCTTTCATCATTTAAGAGCCACACTTTTTAAGCTCATATGGAAAGATGAGCCTGGGTCCTGTGTGAAATGCGGAGACAGAATAGAACTATTTACAGACATTGGCACATTTGAAAGGTTGCATCCTTGGTGAAATAGTGGAGGAATACAGGAAACCCACCCCCTTGGCAAAGGGAGATAATAAATAATGTGAAATAGGGCACGTGCCATAGAGGTTAAGGACGAAGTACAGCTATTTTGGTATGGGCTCTGAGTGAACAAAAATGGAAGTCTGAGTTTATATCTACAGCTATGCTCCTTCCGTGGATATGGAGTTTGAATTTACACTACTTGACTCACACTGCTTGACTCCAGCCACCAGTGACCCTGAACTGGAATAAGGGGGCAAATAATTATTTTCCTTGTTTTTATTATTCTTTCTCAAATGTATAAATAGCTCACATTTATCAATGCTTAATACTAGAAATATTTTAGTCTTTATTTAGAACTTGGGACCAGAGACATGCTGTAGGAACTCAACTCTTGCATATATCCATTAGCCTATGGTAAAATTGGTTTTATAATAATAGATCAGTTTCCTAGAACCTATCAATATTAAGTGAGGACTTTCTATACCTGAACTTTGAACTCTCCCATATGCAAATTTTTCTAGCCCACTTATTTGCTGCTCTCTTTTTCTTAGCATGTATCAATGTTTAATGTCACATATATACACACACATTTACTTATCTTGTTTTTTGTCTTACTAGCATGTGATCTGGTGGGGCTGTCCTCTGATTTTGCACATGGCTGTGCTCCCCGTGCCCAGAACAGTGCCTTTTCCTGGGACACAAAGTGGGAAAATTTCTCCTATGTCAAAATAAAGACACAAATGTATGGAAAATATGAGGGAAACCTCAAGAAAATAAGATGACCCATTCTAAAATGACAAAATCTAAAGAATAGGATCCCTGAACAAGGGAACAGAAAGGAGTGAGGAGGGGGAGAAAATGTTTAAATCACCAAAAATTTTTCCTCAAGTTAAAGGACATGACTTTCAGATTGAAGCTGTGAGTCGCTGAGAAAAATTATCTTTAAAATTCTCAAACAAAGACTTATCACCTGGGATTTTAGAATATGGAGTTTACAGAGACAAACCTAAAGCTTCCATAAAAGAAAATAACAAAAACTGTAAAGCATAGGAATAGGGGGGCATCAGGTTTCTCACCTGCAACACTGGAAGTTGGAAGAGTAGGTAAATGCCTTCCAATTCGCAAAAGGAAGTGAATGAGTACCCACCTACTCTGAATACCCCAAAATACATCTCTCAAGTATAGAAGTAGAATAAAGATGTTGATATTTTTTAGATGTTCATATTGTCCAGGAAACAATCAACACAGCAGGCCTGATTATTTCCAGGAGGACCTGCTGGAGGCACTGACCCTTGGGGAGATGCCTGGGAACTTGGTCCCTAAAATGTTCCCTCTTTTGTATTGATAAAATTGTCTTGTGTGACTAGAGCATGGAATTCTGCCATGCCAGCCTGCCGGACTGTTTGTGCAAACAGTGTGATTTCTGATGAACACCTGCCTTCCTTCTTGCAGTCTGGAACTTTGCTAACAGTGGCTGGTCGCTCAGGCAAAGAGCATCTATATGACCAGCCCCCGATAAAATCCTTGGACTCTGAGTTTTAAGCAGGTTTCCTGCAGCAGAAACACTGGAGACCCGCTGCCATTTGTCACTGCTACAGGAAGACGCATGTTCTGCGTGAGACCGCCCTTCCTCTGCCACCCTGTGAGGGAGAACTTTGGAAGCCTGCTCCCGGACGCCTCCAGACTTAGCCTGAAACCTCTTTTCCCTTCCTACAGTGTGTCCTTTTGCTGTAATAAACTGTAGCTCTAAGCACAAGGGCCTCTGAGTCCTGTGAGTCCTTTTAGAAAATCACCAAATGCATGGACAGGTGTAGGGTTCTCTCCCCTCCTGTGACACATGGTCTCAAAAAGTTAATACCCATGCATTCTTTCTCGGGATTTTCCCAAAAGATGTTCATATATGATTTGAAAAAAAGGAGAATTAAATATTTTTAAAGCAATAAAAATACAATTATCAAAATGGCTTGAGGTATATATATATGTGTGTGTGTGTGTATATATATATATATATATAAAACATATTCAGGTAAAGTTATGACTAAAAATAGTGTGGAGGATTCAGCATCATAGGTTTGCTCACTAGAAATTAATTTGTTTATTAAAAACATAAAAGCAGATATTGCAAATAAAATTACTGGGTTTTCTCTTGTATGTGTATGCATGCACCCACACACAGCCTTGTCTGAATTTACCTGCATCTACTCATACCCACAGATGCTATTACTTCCATACCTCATATGGATCCTCTAGGACTTTATCCCTCTAATTATTTTCATCCTCTCTTTCTCTCTCCACTTCTTCTGAACCCTGATTTCACAACAGGAAATACAACCAAGTATTTTATTAGAGCTACCTCCTATTAATCTAAAGTTCAATCAGTATGTTTCCATTCCCAGCCAATCTAATGGAAAAGGTAATGTATATTCACTGACTTCATTAAGACACAAATGAAGAGAACAGAAAAGGACTCCTAAATAAAGAATGTTGACTCTAGTTCGTAGGCAATGGTCATGGTAGTACATACACATCACATTGCCTTTCAGGACAATGACTGGACAGAATGTGAAGAAAGGTTTGACGGGGCATAACTGCAGTCAGGAACCACGTGAGATGTACATGGGAGTAGTTTAAGGATATGTCATAAACAGCGGTATTAGCACTGAGGCTGAGAGAAGGAAAAAGATCTGAGAGAGACTAGAAAGAAAGCAATGACAGTCAAGAATTCTCTCAGGTTTTTGGTTAGGAAAAATATCTTCTTTGCAGGCTTACTGTAAAGATTTAAAAAATCATCTATTTAAAGTGTTTTGTAGAAGGTCAATAAATATTACTATTAGTACTATTTAATTAGGCATATGCATTGTTTAATAGTACCAATATCCATAAAGAATATTAATCTTTTAAATATAAAGCTGTTCTTATCAATTCAGTGGTGTAAATATCAATAGAAACCTAAATGACTCTGACTCTTTTATATTGTTTACTTATGGGTCTACTATGGGTTACTTAACCCATAGCTTTCCTGTCAAGGTCAGGATTACTGAGTGAATGAGCTTGACACTGGAAACTCAATTTTCCTTCTTTAATACAATGTCTATGGTACAGAAGAACAAGCATTGGATTGGGGAACTAAAGAAACGGCCTAAATCTTTGCTGTATCCCTGGCTACCTATTTGATCAGAGGAAATTTACTTAAACTATTTGACAGTTCATTTCCTAAACTCCCAAAAGGGAAAAAGAATGTCTGCATACCAGAGTTTTGCAGAGTTAAGTGAAAACTGGGTGAAAGCTCCAAGCTGGAAGGGTCCCCTTTTTTCACTGCATAGGTCTTTTATTGATAGAAGATGTTTTGACTAAATTTTTCTCTATCAGATTTTCAAACATAAATTTCACAAGTTTAAAATGGGCTTAATTAGAAAATAATGAGCTGAATTTGACAAGGATGATGGTACATCTACACATTTTTAATCTTTTCTTAGAATAAAAGCATGGCCCTATGGCATATGTTTACATTTGTTAAACTTCTCCTATAGTAAAAACCATTCCAATTCCTTGGCTGCTTTTGTTGCTTTTAGGAAGGCTTTCTCTTTCTTGAAGTGCAAAACCAAATTACATGCAGAATTCAAAAGCAACAGAGTAGGTTCATTTTATTTTCATTTCATTTTTTTTTTAAGGATATTCAAGATAGGCTTGTTCTTATATAGAGAGAAAATATCCTCAACCAATAGTGACTGAAAAGATCTTTGCCTGGCTCATGTCCACCACTTAGAGGTCTCGATTTCATCTGTTTGGTTTGAATTATTATAATATTTCTGACTCAGAGTGAAACTTTATGCTTGCCTGCTTTCAAGCTCATCTTCCTTGGCTTTCAGCATTCACACAGCCTCGTGAGCAATTGCTGAAGTTTATTCCCATTAACTTGGCACTTCTCAACCCAGGAGGCCACACTTTCATCTGTAAACTTGATCATCTCATTAAGTGCTCTTTCTTCCAGAGCTTTTATATTAAAAGATAGTTAAATAAGTCTGCAGAGCCCTAGCACGAATCCCTGGAGAGTAACACTCTTCATAACTCACAAGTCAGAGAAGGCAAAATTTTCACTAAACTTTTTGTCATCTTTAATGCTAGTTACAGCTTAATGGCCAAATGTTTCTCCCAATTTCATGATAACTGCATTTATAATATGTATTTATATTGAACCTTGAAACCCTAGCCAAAATAGGCATCTAGCTAAAACAAAGGACCAATCTTCAGATGTCAGAAGCCATAGTCAGGAGGAGTAACAGTCAGTACAAAAGAAATATACATTGCACCTTTGATCCAAAGAACTTCTCAATTTATAGAATTGCCGTTATGATACAAACTCCTTGAGTCTATTTCTTCTCTATAAAACAAAATGCATAACACCAACTGCTATGATTTTAATGTGTCCCCTGCAAAATTCAAATGTTGAAACTTAATGGCCAATGTGATGGTATTAAGAGGTGAAGGCTTTAAGAAGTGATTAGGCCACGAAAGCTTCTCACTAATGAGTGGAATTAAGGCCTTTATAAAAGAGGCCTCATATATTGATCAGCGTTCCTTCTTTTGTGCCTTCTGCTGTGTGAGGACACAGTGTTCCTCCTCTCCCGAGGAAGCAGCAACAAGATGCCGTCTTAGAAGCGGAAACTTTACCCCTCACCAGGCTCTGAACCTGCCAGCGTCTGATTTCAGACTTTCCATTTTGCAGAACTGTGAGAAATAAGTTTCTGTTCTTTAATAAATTACCCAGTCTAGGTATTTTGTTACAGCAGCACAAACATACCAAAACAGAAATTGGTACCAGGTAAGTGGGATGTTGCCAAAACAAATACCTGAAATGTGGGTTCGGCTTTGGAATTGGATAATGGGAAAAAGTGGGAACAGTTAAAGTAATGCTATGAAAAGCCTGTACTGCCATGAATGGAGCATTAGCAGTGATTGTGGTGAGGGCTCAGAAGAGGAGGAGGAAGAGGAGAGCCACAGAGGGAGCCTCCGTCTGCCGAGACTAAGAGGTTCAGGGTGCTGCACGGCTTCTCTTTAGTGCTTATGGTAAAATGCAAGAACAGAGAAATGGTTTAAAGACAAAAGTTATAATTAAAAGGGAAGAAGAACCTTAAGATTTAAAAAGTTCTCAGGCTGACCATGTAAAGAATTTAAAAAAAAAATGTTTAGGAGAGAAATCAAGGCTGTGGCCAAGTGACCTTTGATAAGGAGATTAGTATGGCCAGAAGGAAGTCATTGTCATCAAGACAATGGGAGAAAGACCCCAAAGGCATTTCTGAGATCTCTGGGGCCGCCACATCCCTCACAGGCCCAGAGTGCCAGGGCCGGGCCCAGGGAACCCGTGGGACCTCAGGGTTCACTTCCCAGGTCCTCAAGCTTCTCCACTCTGCATATTTGGGTGCAACCCTCCTTGGCTGCCCCAGCTGTGGCTCAAGTGAGTCCAGGTGCAATGTGGGCCACTGCTCCAGGGGATGCAAGCAGTAAGCCTTAGGGGCATCCACATGGTGCTAACTAGGAAGAACACAGTGCATGAGATATGGGGGCATGGCTTCCTCCACCTGGATTTCAAGGATGTCTCAGAGAGCCTCAGGGCTCAGGCAGAGAACTGTTGTATGGGTGGGGGCATCAAAGAGAACATCCAGCTAGGGCAATGCTTAGTGGAGCCATAGGGGCAGGACTGCCATCAAGACCCCAGACCTATAGGGCCACTAGCATACAATGCCAGCCTCGTAGAGCCACAGTTACCCAAATCCAACCTATGAGAGCTGAGGTGTGGGCTGTCCCCAGCAAGACCATGAATGTGGGGTCCCCTGGAGCCTTGGGGACCCAAGCTCTACCCCAGTGTTTCTGGAAAGTGGGACATGGAGTCAAAGATTGTTCTCAAACCTCAAGATTTAATGTATGCTTTGTTGAGTTTAAACTGACTTGGAACCTATTACTGCTTTCTTCTTGCTTATTTCTCCCTTCTGCAATGGGAATGTCTATCCCACCGTTGCATTTTGGGAGACTATAACTTGTTGGATTTCACCAGTTCAGTTGGAGGGAAATTTGTCTCAGGATGAAAGGTGCCTTGAGTCTCACCCAAACCAGATTTAAATGAGACTCTGGATTTTAGGGTTTTGAGTTAATGCTGGAATCATTTTAAACTTTGGGGGGTATTTGGAATATAGTTTGCATTTCAGAAGGAAATGAATTTGGGGATCTGGGAGTAGAATGTTGTAGTTTGAATATGTGGTCTCCAAAATTCAGATGTTGAAACTTAATGGCCAATGGGATAATATCAAGTTGTGGCCTTCAAGAGGTGATCGGGCCAGAAAGGTTTTCTCTCACGAATGGGATTAAGGCTCCTATATTAATAAAAGTGGCATCACACAGTGTTTAAATTTCTTGTCCTTCTGCCTCCTGCCATGTGAGGGCACAGCATTCCTCCTCTCTGAAGGATGCAGCCCTCGCCAGACTACCGAACCTGCTGGTGCCTTAATCTTAGACTTCTGAGGTTCCAAAACTTAAGAAATAAATTTCTGTTCTTTACAAACTACCCTATCGCAGCTACTTTGTTGTAGCAGAACAAACGGACTAAAACACCTACCACAAAGA
Source organism: Eulemur rufifrons (assembly GCF_041146395.1). Classification (NCBI taxonomy): domain Eukaryota; kingdom Metazoa; phylum Chordata; class Mammalia; order Primates; family Lemuridae; genus Eulemur; species Eulemur rufifrons. The sequence continues at coordinate 18,082,641 of NC_091001.1, forward strand.
CAATAAATGTAAGGGTACAAATATATATGCTTAGTATATGTTGGCTCTCAATAACTATGTGTTAAATGAATAAATAAATGAAATAATGGCATGCAGGTGACATGGAAAAAGAACCATTGTGCCTGCCTAATATGTGAGAAAACAAGTATGATTTTCTTGTTCGTTAATCTACATACCTATGTAGCTGGGGTCATTTATCATCAATACGTTCTTGCAGAAAAGAAAATAGATGGATGGATACAGCCTTAGGAAAGAAATCTATGCTAACATTTTTCTTAGCAGAATCTATTGCTGCTAAGGTGCTAACCCAGAGTCTTAGGATGACTAGTTGAGTGATTCCAGAGTTGATGTTCACTTTGAAATGTTTTGTTACTATGGAAACAATCCAATCTTTGGAAAAGAAAGGTTATAATGGTCCCCACAAGTGCACTGCAAATTGAAAATGCATGTAATGTCTCTAAATACCTTACATATGTACAAAATCATATGAAGATGCCTTGGAACACTGCATCATAAAAATATATATTTTCAGCTATTAAGATATTGGCAAATGATTAAAAACCACACGGTTTAATTCAAATGTCCATTGAAGCCCTTTCTCAGTCCCATCAATTAGAATTATTTGCTCTATCCTTGGTTTTACTCTAACAGGTAGAGAATAATTCAAACACTCAACATAGCATTTGTTGTAGCTATTCCTGGTCATGAATGCTTCCTTCAATAGTTTGCTGATAGGCAAGAGCTCTAATTTATAGATCCAATGAGGTCTCCAGTAGAAATTTTAGGCCAAATTACATATTTAATGCATTTTACTTGAATTTTAGTGAGTATACAACCATTATTTGAATAGTGTCTGATGGTAGACCCTGTTAAGCTATTGTTTCACTCAGTGTATTAAAGTTCATGGATTGTCTTTAATTCCTTTTAACCGCCACATCAAGATATGTTAGGTTATTAAGGATAGAATGTCCAATTTCCCTAAGTACTAAGTTGGGCAGTTGATATATCTCACATTTCACTTTGACACTTCTGTTTCTTGGTTTTTTTATTTGTTTGTTTGTTTTTAATTGTGAAGGTACATCCTCATTCTTCCAAATGTACATTTTCGCTTGTGATTGTCTTTTAATTTTCTTTTGTAGAGCAATTTTTGTGAAACCATGTATAAGTTAAAAATTTGTGTTATTTTTGAATATGAGTTCTGTTGTGGAACCAGTGCAGCACAGACAGCTCAAAATATCAACAAAGTGGGAAGGATGTGTCTAATGAACACACAGGGTGTTGATGGTTTGAGAAGTTCCATTCTGGTGATTTTAATCTTGAAAATGAGTCATGTCAGCGACCTGAGACCAACGTGGATAATGATAAACTGAATGGTGTAGTGGAAACGAATCCATTTCAACCTATGTGTGAAAGCAGCAAGGTTTGATGTTACTATTCCAACAATATTGGACTATTTTGAAACAAATGGGCAAGGTAAAGAAGCTGGATAGATAGTTACTGCATGAATTAAACAAGCATCAGAAGAGAAAAAGTCTCGAAGCTTGCCTTTCTTTGCTGTCATGACATAAAGGTAAAACATTTCTACACCGTATTTTATGTGTGACGAAAAAATGGATTCTTTTTGACAATTGCAAGCATTCAGCACAATGATTGGATAAAGATGAAGTGCTGAAACACAGTCCAAAACCAAATATTCATTAAAAAAAAGTTCATGGTTTCTGTTTTGGTGGTCCAGCACTGGTATTATCCATTACAACTTCATGAAACCTGGTTAATCAAATACAGCAGATGTCTACTGAAACCAATTGGATGAAATGATGAGAATGCTTGTGATTAAGCAACCACAACTGGTCAATAAAGACAGGCCAATCCTCTTGCAAAAGCACATGTAGCAAAAAGCAACACTGATCATACTACAGAAGAAGCTGGACTTGAAAACTCTCTGTCATCCACTGTCTTCACCAGACCTAGTACCAACTGACTACCACTTCTTCCAGGCTTTGGACCACTTCTTGCAAGGAAAAATATTCAATTCTCAACAGGTTGTGGAAAACGCCTTTTGGGATTTCATCACCGCTCACTCTCCAGGCTTTTTACTGCTGGCATAAGCAAGCTATTGCTAAGATGGCAAAACTGTGTCAATTGTTCAGGTACATACTGTGATTAATTGTACTGCTTCTTGTTTGAGATATAATAAACTACACTTTTGATTTGAAATTGGACATTTCATATTTAATGACCTAAATAATACATTTCCACCACACACACACACACACACAAACAATTTCTTTGTGTCCCTATACAGTCATTTCCTCAACCCAACCCAAGTACCTGACAGCACTTCCGTTTCTCTCTATATAGCTTTATGTTTCAAGAGTCATACACACAAAATCATACAGTATATAGTTTTTCCTTTCAGGTTTCTTTCAGTTGCAGTAATGCCATTAGGTTATTGCATGCGCTGGTAGTTTATACCTTTTGATTGCTCAATCATATTCTGTAGTACAGGTGCAAAACATCCTTTCCTGTTCAACAACTAATGGTTTTCTGGTTTGAAGCCCAAATAAATAAAGTTGCAATAAAAACTTCAGATATATATTTTTGTAGTCATGTTTGTATTTGTATTGAATAAATACCTAGGAATGAGATTACTGAGTCATAAAGTGTTCATTTAACTTTATAAGAAACTAAAAAACTGTTTTCCAAAGAGGTTGTACCATTTTGCATTCCCATGAGCAGTGTTGTGAGTCCCAATTCATCCACATCCTCACACAAACCTGTTTTTGTCATATTATGTTAATGTCAATCATCCTAACAGATGGATACTAATATCATATAGTAGTATTTATGTCCATTTCTCTGGTGAATCTTATGGTAAGCATCTTTTTAAGTGTTTGCCTGCCACCCATATTTATTTTTAGTAATATATATTAAAATCTTTAATAAATTTTATTGGTGTCTTTCTTTTTTAACTATTGATTTATGAAAACTCTTTATATAATCTGATACAAGTATTTGATCAGATATGTGTGTTTGTTTTGCAAAAAGTTTACTATATCAATGACTTGTTCATAATATTTACATTATTGATCAAAGAACAGAAGTTCTTAACTTTGAAGTTATTGTAAGGTTTTTGGGTGGTCGGCACCAGAGAAAGAAAGACAAGTAGAGTTGAAAGGGTTAAGTAAAGAGGCTTTATTGGAGTGCTCCAGGGTGAAGGTAAGGGATCCCAAGGGAGGGACCCAGGCGAGGTTCGCATGTCACGGGAGAAACCAGGGGCTCGGAAAGTCGCAGTCGTCTGGGACTGAGGCAAGGGTATTTATATGCGGTGAGGGGCATAAGTGGAGGGGGCTTTTTCTGGGAACGGCGACAGGTGCTGTTTTCAGCCCAGTGCCTAGATCACAGAAAGCAGGATGTGGTTGAGCCCGGGCTGGGGTGTTCAGCTAGCAATGACAGGATGTAACTCTGAGGCAGGTTTTTGCCTGCCACTGCAGAGAGTAATCTGCCTTTAGCAGAGTTTTTCTTTTTTTTATTGGGGAGGGGTTTCCCACCGCCAGCCTTACAGTTATATTTATCATTTTTTATTTTATGGTTTGTGATTTTATGTCTTATCAAAGAACCTTTGCTTAGTCCAAATTCACAAAAAATTTTCATCGGCTGGGCTCAGTGGTTCATGCCTGTAATCCTAGCACTCTGGGAGGCCCAGACAGGAGGATCTCTTGAGCCCAGGAGTTTGAAGTTGCAGTGAGCTATGATGATTGTCTCAAAAAAAAAATTTTTTTTTCACCTATACCTTCTTTGAGACATTTTATAGTTCTTGGGGTTTTTTTAATATTTATATCTGTAGCCAATTTTTAGTTAATATTTCACGGATGGAAGTTCATATTTTTACATAATGATATTCAATTGTTGAAGCATTAGTTGTTAAAAACTTTAATTTTTCCATTAATATCTCCAAATAAGGCCACAATAAGAAAAGAAAAAGAAAAAAAATTCCATTAAAATTGGTCAAAAATTAACTAACCATATATCAGTGATTCTACTTCTGAACTCAATTTTGTTATATTAATTTATATATCTATCCTTTTTCCAATAATTAATTACTATAGCTTTATATTAAGCCTCTAATTCAGGTAGTATGACTCCTTCAACTGTGTTTTTATTATTTCAAAATTGGTTTTAGATCATTTGTGTTAATATATAAATTTTATAATGAGCTTGTTCATTTTTACAAAGTCTGCTGGAATTTTTAATGCCATTGAGTTTAAATGATAGATTTATTTTGGAGAGATCAGTATCCTAACAATATAAAGTCTTTTTAACAAGTGGTCCCCAACACTTTGGCACCAGGGACTGGTTTCACGGAAGCCACTTTTTCCACAGACCAGTCAGGTGGGGGTAGGCAGAGCTCAGGAGGAATGGCTGTAAATATAGATGAAGCTTCACTCACTCACCCTCTGCTCACCTCATGCTTTGTGGCCTGGTTCCTAACAGGCCACGGATGGGTATCAGTCCGCAGCCTGGGGGTTGGGAACCGCAGTTTTGAACCATGAATATGGTCTATCTATTCATTTATTTGTGCTTCCTTAGATTTCTCTCACCAATATTTTCTAGTGCTTAGCATGCAGTTCTTGCACATATATGTTAGATTTATCCCTATTGCATGATTTTTATGCTGTTATAAATAACACTGATTTTTAAATTCAATTTTCATTTCATTTCTAGTGATATACAGAAACACAATTGATTTTTGTATACTGATCTTATATCCAAAGACAATGATAAAATCACTTATAAATTCTGTAGCTTCATTATAAATTCTTTAGGTATTTATATGTAGAAATCATGCAATAGGTAAATACAGTTCATTTCTTCTTGTACAATTTGTATTTGACTTTTACTTCTTTATCTTGCAACTTGTCACTGCTCAGAACCTCTGGTACAGTGCTGAACTGGGTTGCAAAAACTAAGATCCCTGACTTGTTTTCCATCTAAGGGGCGAGCAGTGATTTTTCAACTATTAAGTATATTAACTGTAACATTTCATGGATACTGCTTATCATGTTGAAGAAGTTCTATTCCCAGTTTTTTAAGAGTTTTTAACATGTGTGGATGTTGAATTTTATCCAAAGCTTTTTCTGCACCTAGTGAAATGATTATCTATCAATCTGTCTCTCTAGATAGGTTTACATACATATATTTTTTCCTTTTAAGTCAATATATGAATTATTTTGATATTCAACAATTGAAAGAACCTTGCATTTCTGGAATAAACCAGACCTGGCCATATTATACTATTGTTTATGTAATAGCTGGGTTTTAACTGCTAATATCTTGTTACGGATTTTGTGCTTATATTCATGAGGTATATTGGTCAGTAGTTTTCTTTTTTAATAATTTTCTTCTTTTGGTATCTGGCTAATTCTACCCTTATAAAATAAATTGAGAATTTTTTCCTCTTCTATATTTTAGAAATATTTGCATAGAATTGGTGTTATTTTTCATTTTCTTACTGTAGAAGATTAGATTATTTATTTGAACCCTTTATTTTATTTTTTTTTTTTATTTCAGCTTATCATCATGGGGGCACAAAAGTTCAGGCCACATACACTGCCCATGTCCCGCCCATCCCTCTTAATATAAACATTTAATGCTATAAATGCTCCTTCTCAGCACTGCTTTATTGGTGTCTCATAAATTTTTATGTTGTATTTTCATGTTCATTCAATGCAATATATTTTATAATAACACAAGGTAACTTTTATTTGACCCATGTTATTAAGAAATGTAATATTTAACTTCCAAATAAGTGAGAGTTTCCGGGTATCTTTCTGATTTCTTATTTCATTATTTTGCAGTCAGAGAACATACTTTGTATATAATTCTTTCACATTTATGGGAATTTGCTTTATGTCCTATTGTATAATCTATGCAGAGAATGTTACATATGCACTTGAAAAGACTATTCTACTGTTATTGAGTGAAGTGTTCTGTCAAATGTCCAATTGGTCCAGTTGGTTGATAGTGCTGTTCAAGTCCTCAATATACTTACTAATTAGTTTTTATCTACTTTTCTATCAGTTACGTACAAAAAAAATATCAAAATCTCTAACTATAATTGTAAATGCATCTATTTCTTATTTAATCTCTGATTTTCATTTCATGCATTTTCAATCTGTTTTTAGTTCACACATTTTAGGAGTGTCAGGACTTCTGTGCACATTGATCCCTATATTATTATCTAATTTCCTGCTTTATCCTTGTTATGAATTCTCCTTTGACATTTATATAACCATTTGAACTTTTCAAAATCAATATCTGTATGGAAATTCTTTTGTCCATTTTCTTAACTTTTATTCTGTTTTTAGATAAAGTACATTTGTTTTAGTACATAGTTGAGGCTTGCTTTTTCAGAAGGAGTTCCTGCCCTTTATTAAATATTTAGCCCATTTGCATTTAATATAATTATTTGTATTATTGGCTCTAAATCTACCACATTGCTAGGGTTTTTTTTTTTTAAAGTTTGACTCTTGAGTTTGCTCTTTGCCCCCCTCTTCCTTGTTGTCTTTCTATTATTTATGGTCACATTTTATTTCTATTATTGGTTAGTTATACGTCTTTTATTATGTTTAGCATTTGCTCTAGGATCTAATCAGATAGACCTTAAAATAATATTGACCTTTACATATCAGATAACAACTTTGCAACATCATATTTCTAATTCCTCCATTCATTCTTTGTGTTATCGCTATTATGCATTTTACTTCCAAACATACTGCAAACATATTACATTATTATGTTTTCTTTATAGTACTTTACCTTTTAAAGTGATTAAAATTTTAAAAATATCAAATAGTCACTTTTTTATATTTACCTTCATTTGACTATTTCCTATAATCTTGCTTTCTTTCCATAGATTCAAGTTTCTATCTGGTATCATTTTTCTTCTTCCCAAAGGACTTCCTTTAACATGTCTTTTCTCTAAGCTTTTTGGATTTGTGTTTAAATATATTTCATTACTTTTGAAAATTTCTAGTCCATTTTCTCTTTAATCCTTCTGCTTTCTTTCTCTTTTCTCCTCCTGAGATTTCAATTAAACTTGTGTGAGACATTATTATTTTGTCCCATAGATATTAAATTCTCCGTTCTCTTTATTCACTCTTTTTTCCTTATTCTATTTCAATTTAGATCATTTCTGTTGACATGTCTACAAGTTCACTGAGTTTTTCCTCAGTTGTCTGCCTTCTGCTGATAAACCCATGTAAAGAATTACTTACCTCCAATACTGTTTTAATATGGTATTTTCCTTTAGCTTTTTTTCTGTTCTCTTTGCTAAAATTCTTCATCTATTCACGCATATTGCTCAACTTTTCCAACCAATTAATATGATGCACTTTACCATTAATTAATACAATATGCTTTATCATATTAATTATAGCTAGTTTAAAATTTACCTATGGTAATCCCAATATCTGGGACAACTCTGAATTCATTTCATTAATTGCTTTTTCTAGTGACAATGAGTTATTTTTATATTGAATTTCTGTGTGCCTCATAATTTTTTGTTGAATGCCATATACCATGTAAAAGAACAGTGAAGACAGAGGCAAATAATATTACCCTTGGAAATGAGCACTCATCTGTCAAGCCATTAGTGTAGAGGGTTAAGCTAATCAAGTCAAGAGTTAGACTAGGTTTGCATTTTGTTGTTGCGGTTATTACACTCAGTGCACTCAATTTTCTTTAGTGCTGGACCACTGTTACCTGGTGGTTAGAGTGGGTATGATGGCACCAGAGGGCTTTATCCCATGTCCCTGCTCTCATCCTCAGCTTTGAGCAATCTCTGCACACCTACACCAGAGAGGTGGTATCTTTCCCTGCACTTTCCCCTTGTCCAGGATACCTTAGAGGAGACGGGGGGACCTCTGCTTTTCTGCTCCAGCCACAGCGTTAGGCAAACCCTGTGCACCGAGGTCTCAGGGGCAGGGCATTCTCAGTGTCATCTTGCTCCTTCTTGTGGTGGCCAAATTCTGCCTGTCTGTGCTTGGTCTTTGGTTGAAATTTCCTGCCTTTCCCTCAGTTGCACAGACTTCTGCATGGTATAAGTACCTAAATTGGCCCAAGAGAGTTCCCAGATTTTCTCTCAGAGATAGAGGTTTTTAGGTTTCTACTGTATATCCCCAGTGATAATGGAACTTTATGTTTTAGGATTGGGATTTTGTACCCTTTCAACAGAGGTGGATGGCCAGAGGCAGATGCATTTTGCTTCTGTTCGTCCCCCAAAGCAATGGATCTTTGCCTAAGCCCTATGGATTGAAGCATGTGCAGCTCCTCCCCCAGTAGCTCACAGCCTTTACTTATATGATAGAAGAAGTGATTGGGAAATAGGTGAGGCTCTTTGCCCCTCCCCATGGATACCATCGCTGCTTTCATGCCTACTCCGTGGAGGAGGGCTCTCTCTGCTCTGACCTCATTCTTCAATGTGGGCTGCTGGGGGAGGTCTCTGGGAAGAACTTGAAAGTGTCTATGACTTCCCCTTCTGTTATTCCAAACCAACACTAGCCCACATTTGGCCTTTAATAATTTCTTAAAATTTTAGTTGATTTCTTCTTAACCAATTGCATAGTGGCAGCATCTTTCTTTTGTCTGCAAAAGCTGAGATCCTTTGTGGTTCCATCTTTAATTGGAGTTCCTCTTTCTACTCCAGCTTCTTTGCAACTTCAGTTCTCTGATAAGCTTAAAAAGTTGGTTTTGTAGATTATCCATATTTTTTTCATTGTTGTGGGAGCAACATTTTTGGCAGCTTTCTACATTCTAAGCAAAAGAAGTCTCAACAAAAACATTTTAAAAATTAACTACATTCTTGAAAACAAAACTATGAATTACTAGCTCAAAAATAACTATTGAATTTTTAAATTAAAAATATTAATGAGAAGGGAAAATAAAATGTGACTGTGAAGAAAGGCATTTTAACTCATATTGATATTCCAATTGTCTAGAAAACAGCCATCAGTGAAATAAATAAACCATTAGGTAGAGAGAAGGCATAAAATGTATAACCTACTAATTTGCTATTCTTGATAATGAATTGATATTTAACTCTGACAAAAAATTCACAGTACACAGATAAAAGACAATAATGTCATTTTTCTCAGCATTCTGTGATGACATAAGTGTCAAACAATGTAAATAAATTTCCTTCTCCACTAAGAAATACTTGTCTGAGAAATACTTATTATAATTACTGAGTCCTAGGGCTTCAGATGTAAAGTTCTTCTTAAAGTATGAGAATAGAGAATAAAAATTTTCCACAAAGTCCGATCAAAAGAAGATCAAGGCTTATTTCTTGGAATGGACAAGATATCTCTCACCTACTTTGATTTATAATGAAAGTAATGTTGTTGCATAAAAAAATTAAAGCCTCCTGCTGCATTGTAACGTGGAAATAAAAACTAAATCAAGAGATTTATCAAACACTATATAGAGTTCTGATTCCAGAATAATCACAGTCCACTTACGTATGAAGGACTGGATATTTCTTATGAGTACTATATAAACAACATGTCGCACTGTTTAACAGTTTTGCCCAAATAATTTTAAATTAAAAGAGAATAAGGAAGCATTGTGAATCAAACCTCAGAAAAATACCATTTATTTTAAACCAACTTCTATTCTACAAATTTTGGAGAAAAATTTTTAATAGTGTCCGGATTTTTTTTCTAATTTATCAGTTTAATCCAAATGTATCTGGATTCCTGAATTCAAGTTCATTGGCTTGCTTTATATTATTAGATTTTAAATGAATTATGTTAATCGAGCTTACTCACTCTAGCATCTATGAGTCTGCTATGGTTTTAATGTTTGTGTTCTTTCCAAAATTCATATTGAATCTAATTGCCAATGTGATAGTATTAAGATGTGGAGCATTTGGGAAGTGGCTAGGTCACGAAGGCTCTGCCCTCATGAATGGGATTAGCAACCTTATAAAAGGGCTGGAGGGAAATAGCTAAGCTAGTTTACCCTCTGTGCCTTCCGCCATGTGAAGATACAGCATTGAAGTCATCAACTTGGAAGCAGACTGGGACTCTCACCAGCTATCAAAACTGTTGGCACCTTGGTCTTGGACTTCCCACTCTGTAGCCTCCAGAACTGTGAGAAATACTTCTGTTCTTTATAAATTTCCTGGTATACTAGTGTGAAACCAAGAATCTAACAAACTTCTTAAGTGCTAGGACCTCCAATAGCTAGCCATACCATTTTTGTACCATTTTTAAGAGCCCTTCATCATCATGATATCTTTACTCCCTTCTTTACCAGTTTAAATTCCAAGGCCGATCATACTTTGTATAGGTATCTAATTCTCTTGACCTTTGATGATACTGGCTTCACAAAATCTGAACCCAGCAAAACAAAACTTTAAGTTCTTTTTATTCTTTTTTTAATTCAGGATATTATGGTGGTACAAATATTTTGGATATATGCAATACATTTGTCTCACCCAAGCCAAGACTACAAGCTTGTCCTTTTCCCATACGGTGTGCTCCGCTTCCATTAATTGTGGGTTTCCAAACTCTAACTTCTCCCCATCTGTACTAGCAGCTGAATAGAAACACAGAAAAACACTGAACGCTTTTGGCTGGTCTCACTTTAAATTTAAAACCACAGATCTGGAGTGGGCCCTCAGCACTGGCAGGCTATGAATCACCTTGTGTTAATTACGTATTTTAGTTTCTACTGTCTGACATAATTTTTTAATAACATTTTTCTTATCAAGACTCTAATTCCTCTCTTCTCTTTATTCTACATTTCATTGTCTCTAAGAAAAATAAAAGCAATTAGAAAAGAACTATTTATTTTTGCAACAGCAAATGGACCAGACAGCCTAGATATGTATTCCTCTACTCTGCCTTTTCCTTCTGCTAAAGTGGGCCCAATGACCCTGTTCCTAGCTAAGTCCAGCCCTTCTATTTGCATATTGAATCCTTCCCATTTGCCTCAGTCACAATGCTCATGTAACTTTCCCATCCCTCCTGCATCAAAAATGTATTCCTATTTTCCAGCCTATTTTTATCATCATAAAAATATGCTGTGATATTTTCCACATTAAAAATACAAAAATGATAAATTTCTTGAAATACCACTTTCCCCTGCAACTACTGCCCATTTCTCTGCTTGCCTTTGCAGAAAAACTACTCCCAAGCTTTTAATCCCAAAATTCAGAGTCCAATATCCAACTATCTACTTGACTTTTCTTATTAGGTGTGCATGCTACAGGTATTTCAAATTCTACTTGTCTACTCAACTCTTAATTTTCTTTGCATCACATTTTAGTAACTGGCAACATCATTTACTTATTGCTTTGGCCAAATAATTAGGATTCATCTTTCACTCCTATCTTTCTTTCATACTTCATGTCATATCTTCACATCTTGCAACACATCCTTTTTTCTTCCATCAAAATTTGCCCTGACTTTGAATTCTTTTCATGACCCCCACTGCTAACATTCTGGACCAAGCTATCGTGATAACCTACCTAAAGTAATATAATAAGTTTCTAACTGGTTTCCTTACTTCCACACTTGCCTCTTATTCACATAGAAGCCAGCCAGAATGCTGGTTCAAAACATAAATTTATACCCATCAAACCCATATATATAACCAACCTCAATGGCTTCCAATTATACCTAGAATAAAATAAAAATTCTGTACCAAAATATAAAAGGCCGTCTGTGACATTGCAACTCTATTTTTCCTAAATCCTTTCCTCTGCCTTATCCAGTATAGTATTGACACACTAGTCTTCTTGCTGTCTTCAAAAACACCAAGCTTCTTTCACATCTTCGGGCTTTTGAAGTTGTATTGTTCTCTTGGTCTACAACACTTTTATTCCAGATCATCACATATTTTGATTATTCATGTCAGTTAAGTCTCATTAAATATTACTATCTTAGAAAGATCTTCCCTGATTTCCTCATATAAAATAGTACCCTTCAGGAACTCCCCATCCTACCCTTCTGTACTTTCCTTTATGTCTCCTCTCACTTCCAGACCTGGTATCCCATGCTTGTTTGTACATATGTTTACTGTCATTTTACCACAATATGTGCTCCTGGAAGACAGGTTTTCCTTGATCTTGTACACTGTTGCATCACTGCTACCTAGACTAGTGCCCGGCACATATTAGAGGTTCATAAATACTTGTAGAATAAATCAACAATTGTATTAGTTTCCTAGGGCTCCCACAACAATTACCACAAACTCATGGCTTAAGACAACAGAAATTATCTCTCTCTCTCTCTCTCTCTCTTTTTAAAAGAAAAAATAGGAGAAAAAAAAGACAGCAGAAATCTATTCTTTTATAATTAGGGAAGAAAGAATCTTAGGTTAAAGGGTTAGTAGAGTGGTTTCCTTTTTGATGGCTCAGAGGGAGAAACTGTTCTGTGCTGCTTTCCTAGCTTCTGGTGGTTCCCAGAAATCCTTGGTATTTCTTGTCTTGTAGACCAGGAGTCCCCAACCTATGGTGAGTTGTATAATTATTTCATTATATATCACAATGTAATAATAATAGAAACAAAGTGCACAATAAATGCAATGTGCTTGAATCATCCCAAAACCAGCTCCCTCTCCCTGGTCTGTGGAAAAATTATCTTCCATGAAAACAGTCCCTGGTGCCAAAAATATTAGGGACCACTGTTAGAGGCATCTCTCCGATCTCTGTCTCCATTTTCACATAGTGTTCTCCCTGTATATCTTCACATCAACTGTGTGTCCAAATTTCCTTCTAAGTACACCAGTCATTGGATTCAGGCCACCTTTATCCAATATGACCTCATAATTACATCTACAATGACCCTATTTCCAAATAAGGTTACATTCTGATGTTGTGAATGGATATGAATTTGGGGAAAATGAAGGGGTACATCATTCAACCCAGTATAACTAAATTAGTACCAAATAATGATTAAAAATATTTAATTCTTATGAGAATAATTTCAGACTATAACTTGAAGGCCATGTCTTATCACTACTGAAAATCACAACAAAATATTGAAAGACTTGAGTACCTTTTCAATCCTCACATTTTCATTCAAATGTTTGTTCTTCTATTTAAAAAAAAAAAAAATGTGTGCTTCTGTATTATAGCTATTGTGCCAAGTAATGGGGACACACATTGAACAAAACAGATTGTTCCTGCTCTCAAGAAGTTGAAATTTATTGGAGCAATAGTGTTATTTTTTTTTTTTTCAGAATATTTACCATCACCTGAAATCTTTGTCTGGTATCATTCAGGATTTCATCAGCAAATAGAGGGCACACTCCAATTGAGTAATATGAGGAGAGTTTAATGAAAGAACAATTTTTAAAACTTTAAACATGTTTTAGGAAAGCTATTAAGAAATAACACAGTACCATGGCAGGGCTAGCAACAGAAGAGATCATTTACCATATTTAGGCCTGTGGGGGCAAAGAGAAAAAGGATCAGAAAAAAAGGGTCTTTTCTAGTATCTCCATGTCTAGAAGACAGTTTCAGTTTATAACTATAGTTCTTTATGTGCATTTTTTATAATGTGCCTGTGTTTATTGTGCACAAAGTTCTATTTTTATTTTGTAATACCTAACATCTTTAATTGTCTTGAGATGACAGTGTATCATAAAAAATAGAAATAATGAATTAACCAACTCATAAATATCTCTTTGTTATATTTAACAGAAAACATCTTAACATGGAACTGTTAAGTCATCTCTAAACAGTATACATCAGGACTTGTTTATCATGTTGGTGGCAGAGGGCAGAAGCAAGTAAGTACAAGGAAAGGGGTGTGTGCATATGTGTTCATATTTACATTTTGATATAACTACTGGTAAATGTGTGCATTTCTTTTGCCCAAACTATATGAACAGATTTTCATTTTTTTACTGCTATTTTTTTAGCATATTATGTGGGTACAAATGTTTAGGTTACATATATTGCCTTTGCCCTGCCCAAGTCAGAGCTTCAAGCATGTCCATCCCCCCACCCCCATGGTGCATACCACACCCATTAGGTGTGAATATACCCATTCCTTCTTCCCCCTTCCCACTTACCCAATACCCGATGAATGTCACTACTATATGTGCACATAAGTGTTGATCAATTAATACCAATTTTATTTTTAAGTAATTAAATGACAACATTCTTTCTTGCTAATATTTTGGTAGTACACATCTTAGAATCTCTAAAAAGCATCATTCTTATTGTACTGTATTGCATGGTGTCTCATTTTAATTGAATATTAAGGATATGCAGTATTTTAGTTATAACTCTGCCAACATCTATATCCACAGGTTTGTTGCCATTTTTCCTTTAAGAAATTCTTGTTCTCATAAAAGGCTGATTGTATGTTTTTCCTAATTGTTATGGTATAGTGTATTCTTGATAATCAAACTGCTCATGGATTTCGGACATTGAATTAGCAAATACTCATGATATGAAACAAAAATAAAATATTTACTCCACTGTGTATATGTACACACTCAAAAAGACTGCTTGCAAATATGGAAATGGCAGCAGAGACTATAAGGATGCATCAAAATATTATAATTATGAATGACGTTGTGTTTTATGTTTGTGCTTCACAGTTTTCCATAATGAACACATATACTTTTAAAAGATGGGGGAAAAGTGTTATTAAAAAGAAGTCATGGTAAACAGTGCTCAAGACAAGTGAGCATGCTCTTGAAGGAATTTAATAGTACAGAATTCAGGGGGAAGTTAGGAAAAACAAAACTCAATTTTTAGTACAACATGATATTAATTGTTAATCACATGAAATATCGAGTATAAGAAATAAGAATAGTACAGTATCATTCCAATTGTGCATGTATATAAATATGTCTATATCTATATAAATATATCTATATCTAAATATTTTAATCATTATTTGATACTAATTTAGTTAGACTGGGCTGAATGATGTCCCCCTTCATTTGCCCCAAATCCATATCCATTCAGAACCTCAGAATATAACCTTATTTGGTTACATTCCAATTGTGCATGTGTGTAAACATATCTATATCTATATCTAGAGAGAGATACAGATGGAAATTGACTCTTTCTACATCTATTTTCCCTCTCCCTACGAAAGTATTCTGATTCTCCATTAGAAAATTCACCCCTCCCAATTATCCAGAATGTGGTCTCAGAGGGATTGCTTCCTTGGGTAGATCCTGACTGGTTTAGCATACCCCATTCCTCAGTTCAAAATTTCTTTTGTAAATGTAAATGGTCATTTCACCAGATTGTAATCAATGAGATGAGAGGAAATATTTATTGTGACTTCCGGTTGGTGGCAGGTAGGGGAAGGAGGCTGCTTCTTTTTCTTTGTTGTCTTGATTTTTATCATTGTTTCCTAGTTTGTTTTATGGTACTACCATAAGAAAATCTCTTGTACTTGTCTTACACAGGAAGAAATGAAAGCTCAAGAGAACAGCATTCATCCTCTAAATATATTTTGTTCTTTGTTTTTAACCTGCAAGACCAAACAGACAACATCCTCTAAATATAAAGGTAGGCCTACCCTACAGAAACAAAACAAAAAAGTGGAGATAGAAAAGCAAAATCCTGCTCACAATTCTTTTATTCTGGAATTAACCCAAGCCTGCCATTAGACAGATCTACCTCTTGTCTACTTGGTTAACAAACCAGGTCAATTTCCTTATTATTTAAGTAAATTTGATTTTCTGTTACTTGAAAAGCAAAACTTATAAAAATATGCTTAATTCAAATTCTAAAAAAAAGGATTATATAAATTTATTTTTTTGCTGAATATTTACTTGTTTCATAAAACACATGTGTGACTTGTGTTCTACAGAGGAAATACGATGTAAAACATGTATATTTCCTTGGATTTTTCTGGGCATATATACATTTCAAACCAATTACTGTACTTGAATTACTTTATCATAGGGTTTAATAGAGATTGTTTAAAAGCATCAATACTAGGTAGTCCCATTCTAGTATTGACACAGGTTATTTTATAAGGTAGTAAACTTCATTTTTCTTTGCCCAAATAACAATGATAATAAAGAGTGTATGTCAGTGTCTGTGAGGCTTTCAGCAAAATCAAGGCTTTCAAATTACAGGAAACTTTGAATTTATGAAATATTTATGAGAAATCACATCATGTTTACAGTGGTTCTCAGCTGTGACTCCAGCATATGGTTTATAAATTGAAACAGGTGTGAGAGAACAGGCGGTCACAGCCAGGCAAAGGAAGGATTGGAACTTACTGTGGGGAAGCTACATGATGAAATACCACCATTGGCATTGAAGGCAACTTGCTGATTTGATGGCAGAACCTAAAAGATGCTCAGAGGGGTAAATACACATGACAGCACTTGAGATGAAAGTGTTCACCTCTCACTGTGGAAGTCAGGAAGCAGTCAGCATCATTTCCCAAGGTGAGCAAATGCAAATGAATCCTCCTACTGAATCTGGATAGTTTGCAACTCAATTGCATTAAAAGAAAAAAAGAATAAACCCTTCCCCTTACTTCTTTTCATATAAAACTGGTCCAAATAAGGTGTAGGGCCACTTTCACCTCTGTTATCTACACTGCTTGTGAGGATAAATCCATATTTGCTGGCTTGCACCCATAAACTCCAGGCATCAGAAAAATATCCCCCCTTTTTTGGAGGGGAAGATATAATGTCATCCTGTTATTTTGGCAAATACTTTTAAAATAAGCCATACCAAAATTGTGTATTGTTTTCACAATAAAAGTAATAGAAGATAGTATGCATGATTTTTAATCCCTCTCATTTTTAGTACCGTATTCTACATTCATTCAGAGCTCTACTAGTTCTATTAGTTCAGGCTAATAGAAAGGAGGTAAGAAATATTTCCAGATGGATTTGGAATAAGCATCTGTGCTTACATTTAAACATGAGATTTTATCATATTGTAGGGATTCACAAAGTTTCATACCAAATATTTTATGCAATTATATTTAAAAAGACAGCATACAAAATCTAGAGAGTAACTTACCTTTTTAATCATCTTGTTCTAAGCCATACCCTGGCACACATTCAGGAAGGGACACAACTACCTCAAAAAGTTGTGTGAAATCTCAAGGAAATTGAACCATCCTTCTTTACCTTTCTAAAATTCTCTCTACAATGACCTATCTTGTGTTAATATAAGTAGGAGGGTAATTTTTAGAACCAAAAAAAACATAAGACACAGTGAAAAATACCAAAGGACTTTATCCTCACGTACTGTACTCACTGAATGAAAGGCTGGTGTAGTGGATGTCTGTAATACCCAGCTCAGCTCCCCCACCCCCCATACACATCCTTTAGGGCCAAGCATCCTTCTTCCTTGTTGTTGAGAGGGATGTTGGCTGCTGACAACTCTCAGGTGATTCCTGTTTCCCAATAATTGCCCTGGGATAAAGAGAACCACCTTGCTAAAGGTAGCCCCCTTCCCCAGAGGCATCCCACACCCAGTGTGGAGACAGCTCTGCAGGGCCCTTCCAGACCCAGAGCTCACCTGGGCTATGACTCCAAGATAGCCTAAGGTCACCCTTTACCCATTTCTTCACTCTTCACCTTCCCACAGGTATTCAACCCAAGAGTACTACATGATAAATTTCCTGCACATAAATCTCTGTTTCAAAGCTAGAAAACAGTCTGCAATAGTTGATGCCAGAAGTGTTTCAAGAAAGCGGATCACGTGTTGCCCAGCTCCCAAGAAACCCCCCTCCCCCACTGGCAGCAGGCAGAGCACACATACCTCTTGGTGTGCAGTGGCAGTGAAATTTGTGAAAACATTCACTACTAGAAATTGGTATGCACGGGAAGGGAATGCACTGGTATAGAAGTAATATACTGTGCTTTGAGAAGCACATCAAAATAGTATTTATAAGGCTAATGGAATCGGATTATTATTTTGAGGGAAATAGATAACTTGGAGGAAAAGAAAGACTCAGGTGATTAATCAGCAATTTAATCCTAAGAGGTCCTCCTAGGCAGCATATGAAGAGCTTCCCATCTTCTGAAGCCAGAAGACAGAAAAATCAGATTTAATTATAAAAGTACCAGAATCTCAGAAAAGGTTCAGAAGCTTGAATTCTTATCCCCATCAGATTTTCTCTTCCAACAGGTTTCCATATAAAATATAAAGAGCTATGTAGTTGGATAATAAAACACACTGTGCCTATGAACAAGGTAGATGGGTAACCATCAAGAATTATTTCTCAATATATGCAAACAGAATAAATTAAGGATTGATGATCAGAAATCTAAAAGTAGCTTCCCCAATAAAAAGTTGCAACTCTTTGCCTAGTTTCTGAATTTGAGCCGGTTTTTGGATCCAGAATTCATGTACTGACGCTATTGAGCTGTCAGGAGGAAGGACCTTATGACATGTGCATGTGGGCATTATTCCCCCATTCCCTCCTCAAAGGGACCTGTAGCCGTTGTCTTCAGAAACTGTACAGTGGGGAAAGAAGATGCCCACACCTATGAAGGACTGTCATATATGAGGTCTAAACTGGCATTGGTAACCAAGGACCCAAAGCATCATCAGACCCCTTTCTTGGAGAGGAAGTGTTATGGAGGCCAGGTAATAAATGAAACCCTGCCAAATCTGGCTCTCAGTGGGCCCACCTTGCCTGACAGTAATCTTCCTAGTCCCCAAATACAAAATTGCATGAATATACTTACATACTTGTAGCTGGCAGGCATGGAGTAAGAACTAACATAGTAGGGAACATTACATTGTAGCTTCTAAAAACACCTGTCCACCAGCCAAAATAGAAAAATTAAAAGCAACGTATCCAAAGGAGAATGGTAGAGGCAAATGCTCCCCTTAGGAGCATTATTTCTCCATTCAGTTCATATTTCTGGTTCCTATAAAAGCCAGTGGGATTCTGAGGTATGGCATCAAATACTGCCATCTCGACCATGTAGCTGTTGAGTGGAATGGGGAATCTTTGCACACAGTGGCAGTAAAATTTGCCACTGCATCAACCATTGTTCCCACAAATATATTCTATTCTGTCCTTATTAGGAATGAAGATCAGAAATATGAATAGTATTTGTAAGTATTCACTTAGAACAGATAACAGTATACTTTTTTGTTATAAGCCTATGCCAACACTATTTCTATGTTACAGATAGTCTACAGGGAACTGTACTGTGTGGAAATTCCACAGATAGATGACTTTCTTCACCTTAATGGGATCACGTGAACGAGAAGTGGCAAGTAGGTTGGAAATCTTGGAAGACAGATACACTGCAGAGGATGGGAAATAATCCTTACAAAAATTTGGAGGCTGACTACATCAGTGATGTTTGGGGCAGGTTTGGAATCTTGGGGCATACCACAAAAATCTCTACAATCTGAAAAATAAACGTTTGCACTTTGCACCTTCCATCACTAAGAAGAAAGCACAAATACCTATTAGGCCGCTTCAGGTTTTGGAGGTCGGATATTCTATCTATAGGAATACTACTCTTATCCATATACCAGATACCATAAACTGCTTCCAACTTTGAGTAGAACCTAGGAGGAAGATGCTCTCAGACTGACACCCATGAAGCCCTGCCACTTTGCTCACATGAGCAGTATACTAGGGTAGTATTAGAGATAGCTGTGCTGGGAAAAGAGGTTTTGTGGAGTTTATGACAAGCCCTAAAGACTGAATCACAGAATAGACTCCTAAAGTTCTGGAGAAAGGCCATGCCATCTGTAGCAGGGATGTATATACGTTTTGAGAAAAAAGGTGAGGACACAATGCCTGGCCTTGGAAGTGATGGGGCACATGACCCTGGGAAATGGCATTACCACGAGGTTAGAACTTCTCATCACTTTCCCATTGTGATCTGGTGTATCAGTTAGGTTTCAGCAAAGAAACAAAACCAGTCTCTAGGATATATACATACGCAAATATGTATATAGATGACAAGTCCTTAGGCCAGCCCATCGGGAAAGGCAGGCTAGAAACTCAGGCAGGAGCTGAGGCTTCAGTCTACTGTAAAATTTCTTCTTCAGAAAAACCACATTTCTTCTCTTAAAGCCTTGAATCAATTGGGTCAAGCTGACCCACCTTACCTATGATAATCTCCTTTACTTCTGCCAACTGATTGTAGGTGTTAATTACATCCACAAAATGCTTTCACAACACCACCTAGATTAGTGTTTGAGTGAGTAACTGAGGACTATAGCGTAGCCAAGTTGATGTATAAAACTGAACATCACACTTGGTTTTTGCCAGGCCCAAGGTCATAAGGTCAGCTGTGTCTAGCAGCAATCCATTGTGACACAAGAGTAGTACATTCAGAATTTTACATGTGCAGGGCCCCCATGTCACACACCACTATTTCACCAGTGACTCACCTTTAAATAGACTTGGCTGCCCTCTAGTCTCTCTTGGGGTAGGTGTGCGGGTGGGGGGCGGAAAACCAGCAGCGTAGGGAAATTACCGCAACAGACAGCAATTTGAATGGTTAACCTGACCATCTACTTTGCGTAGAAGCAAGTGTCCACTGTTTAGAATGTACATAGACTCATGAACATTGCTAAATGGCTTGGCTGAGGGGTAAGGGACTTGGAAGGATTCAAACAGGAGAACAGTGAAGTCTGCAGAATAAGCACATTGAAAATAGGCATGAACTGTGAAGATCTTTGCATCACATGTCAACATCCATCTGAAAACATCCACCACAGAAGCACTAACCCCTAGACAGATTGACTAGGTCAGTTGGCATCATTCAGACTCTGCCCATCAGCTACTTTAGCATTGGCACAAAGGGCCCACGAACTGAGTAGCCCAGGCTACTGAGAATGTTTGGGTCCAATAACATGGGGCCCCTCTCATCAAAGCAGATTTAGCCATTGCTACTGGTGAAAGTCCAACTGCCAGCAAAGCAACCAAGACCATTGCTAATTCCCCAATATGGCACCATGCCTCCTGGGGTTAAAACAGCCATCTGGTAGAACAATGACTTAATTAGACACATTCTATTCTGGAAGTTCTTTTTATTTGGCATCAATATGTATTCTGTGTGTGATTTTGCCTTTCCTCCCCAAAGGGCCTCATCTAGCACCGCTAGTCAAAGACTATCAGAATGTTTGATCGTAAGTAACTTTGTATAAACCCACTTTACAGCAGAGGAGGTGCAGATGTGGGCACATCAAAATGAAATCCATATCACCATCACATACTGCATCACCTTAAAGCTTCTGTGATTGCCCTCATCTGAAGAGAGCTGCCTCATTCAAAAAAACATGCCTTTTTCTTGGGGAAGCCTTCATTCAATGACTAATCAATGCAGGAATATAAAGACCCATGGGTTGGCTAAAACCTTTACTGTTATTGCATCACAGTCCAATATCTCCTTCTGCCCTATGCTGCTTTATTCACTCCTCCTTCGCTATTGTTGATCCCGAGTAACACTGAATAATATTTCTGAATGTAAATTTCAGTTTCATAAACTGCTTCCTGCAATACCTAATCTGTTGTAGCACATTTATAGAAAACCATAAAATTATTTTCAGATAAAAGCAAATTGTTCACTGAATAGCCCCAAAGAGACTTATCATTATTTTAAATAAACTAATTCCTACTTTATGTTTTTAAAAAATATTAGCTAAAATCTTTGTTGTACACACACACACACACACACACACTCTTATGACCACTACAAAAACAAAAATAAAACAAGTGTACTGAGCACATTATATGTGTCAGGAAATATCCCCTAAGAGCTTACACACATTTTATAATGTATTTCTCAGGGTAAAAATGAATTATATGGATTATTATAATATGTCTCAATAAGAAAACTCAGGATTAGAAAGGTTAAGTAACGTGCCCAGAGTCATACAATTAGTAAGTGTCAGAGCCAGGAATACATTTGTAGTCTGCCTAAATTTGAAACTGTGTTTTCAAATATTATGCAGAAAATTTAATGAGAAAGAAGAATGCAATAAAAAAATGATTGAAATATATATGCTAACTATACAATGCAACAGAATATAATGCACACCTTTAAATGCAATTCCCTTTTTTTCAAAATTTCTCACAAAAATTATTTTATTTTACAAACAAAAAGGCAGAAATTCATAATAACTTTGAACCAGTAATTTATGCACTTGGAGAGTTTTAAACTCAGCTTCTCAAAAGTAGCCACATTTTAATATATTGAAAGCTTGCTCAAACATTGAAACATTTAATTCTTTAAACACCCATCTAAATTTTTACCAGTCAATTAACAGCATCATGCCAGAAACTTGAATTTCTTTCCTAGCTGAAAAATAAACACAATTTATCTGTCATTCACTTCCCACTTTAAATAAACTAAAATACACTTTGCAAAAGATGTTTGTTGGACTTAAAGGTCACTAGGAACTTAAGTTACATAATGTCTCCAGAGACTGCACAAGATGTTTACCAAAACTCAGATGTCTTTATAAAACAGCCCTTAAAGTGCTTTTGGCTTCTCAGGCAATGGCCTCAGATCTCACACTTTACGAATGTGTGGTAAACACATTGCATTTTAAAAGAATATCAAAGCGTATTTCAACCATGATTAACCCTTCAAAATCTTTCCTAATCTATAAAATGCAGAATATATTATAGCTGAATATCAATCATAAATAGATGGCTTCTAGTGGTTGTATCTTGATTGTTTCAATAGTTAGCTGAGTCATGATGAGGTAAGTCATGTCATCCTTACTAAGCTATGATAGTAAACTATTCAAATTCTGTGCTTTATTCTGTCAATAATTCAGCAATATTTTAGTGAACTCTGATTTTGCTCCAGGTACCCACCTGACTGTTTCTGATAAAGCATTAAATAAACTATACTCCCCCTATGTTCATTAAGACTATTTTCTACTTTGATGGAGTTATATAAAAGAAACGAATCAAATTTCTGATTGTGCATATGCATGAATAAGGACAGAGAATCCAATTTTACTAAAGAATTCTATATGTATTATCTTCTCTGTTTTTTATGGCTAGTAATTTGTTGAATTATAGCAGAAATGTGGTCCCTTAACTAAAGTTGAAGTCATTCCCAACATTTATGCACGTTTCAGCTACTTAAATAGCACATATTATATACAACCCAAGTTGATCAAATTAGAATGATTGTTTTAGTTAATTCTTATCTGTAAATAGAACCAAATCAAATCTGAGCAAAGACTTGTTACAGCATTTGAGAACAGAAAGACCGTTAAGGGTCCTAAAACTCAATAATTTCCAAATTTGAATCTGCAGAGCCCACAGAGGAGACTTTTCCAACTCCCTTAAATTAGACAATTTCAATAATTATCCCTTATTATACATGTCAGTTTTCTAAGTGAAGGTCAATTTGAAAGAAGAGCCCCATGATTAATCACCTAAAAATGTACAATGGTCTGGAAACTCCTAATGTTTCAGTAGCCTTATTTTCCTACTCTGGATATCTTGTCCCAGAGAAGTTTGTCAACTTTTTAGATTCAAAGAGCTAAGAAATAACAGCAAGACTCTAAATTAAGGTTTCTTAATTCTTAATCCTAATTTGGATTTTAATCCTTTCTCTTAGTTTCTCTACCTTATCAAGTTACAGGAGGGAAAATGAACTAATGTGTTTTGGAGGTAACTATACTACACTAGAAGATATGTGTGTGTACATATATACACACATACACATATATACATATACATGCATATATACATATAGATACGTGTGTGTGTATATATACACACACACACACACACACACATTCCTATAATCTTTGCAACACTATGAATTTGTTGTTACCTTCTCATTTTACAGATGCAGAACCTCAAGCTCAGAGAAGTTAAATAGTTTACCTTAGATTATAGAGGCAGAAGTGGCTGAGATAGGATTTGAAATTAACACTGTCTGACTTCAAAGCCTATATTTTGTTCCTCTTTCAACATATTGCCTCCTCAAATGATAAAACTTCAGTTCTCATTTGCCATTTCTTTTTGGATGTGATTTCATACATGGTATAAGCATGAGCTACATTTATATAATAATTTGGAAACAAATATGATTATCCAAGTTCTCTCCCCACCTTTCAAATTACCTTCCAGAATGTTTCATGAGTGTTGCTCTCAACTAGTTGAATCACTATATGAAGTTTTTACAACACCTTAAAACAGAAAAGGTAATTGCTGAACCAATACTTTCCAGGTTCTCAACACAAAGATAGCCACACATCTTGAAATAGATAAACACTAACTTTTAGCTTCAGAACAGACTTTCAACTTCATAATTGGCCCAACTTCACAAAGCAATGTTGCACATAGGAAACAGAATAGCAGGTTTATCATTCTTAAAGAAACAGAAGGGTTACACAGCCAGCCAAATCAGAACGCCTGGTGAGACATGTCAAGCCAAGTGATAACGCAGTAGAAAACAGAGCAGGAAGAAACAACTAAAACCAGAGGGGAAGGCATTGCCATCTGTCCTATCTGATGCCTCCCCCATTCACCCATGACTGTGGCTGCTTAATGGAATGAAACGAACTGGCAGAACTTTGGGGAGGGAACTTGGAGAAATGAAAGTTCACACTCACCACGCAGGGCCTTCACTCTACTGGTTTGTATCTCTTTCCCCTTGAAGGGCTTATGATCCAGTGAGAAATATATGGGGCCACCCCAGGTGGGTGGAGAGGGATTAGTTCCAGGCAGATCAAGCATAAGGAGTGTGAACAAACTGAGTCCAAAATAAACAGAGCAAAAGAAAAGGGAATTACATGGTAGGTCATTTGTTTTCTATGGCGGGGATGAAAGCGTGGAAAAATGGGTTTCAGTTCCAGTGCCTAATCAGTTATTAATTGTTTTATAATAGAAGACAGACCTGATAAGCTGATACTCCACTCTGATTTGAATCTTCAGCATATGAAATAGGGTCTATTTTCAGATAGTATGCATATGGAAAAACTGTAAAGGTCAAGGTTTCTCAAGTTTGCTATTGTTGATGTTTGGTGCCAGATGATTCTTGTTTGTGAGGAAACATCCTGTGTATTGTAGGATGTTCAGCAGTCTTTGGCCTCAACCCACTAGATGCCAGAAGTGACCCCCTATAGTCTTAGCAGCCAAAAATGTCTCCATACATTTTTCCTGAATGCAAAATGACCCCTGGCTGAGAACCACTGGCCTAGATCATCCCATTAAATGAACACACGAAGTGCTTCAACCACAATCATGTTGCCCAGCTGCAGCCAATCAGGGTGTAATACTATTATTTACCATTCTAGGCATTCAGGTATTGGCCTGATGGCTCATTAGTCTAGTAAAACACTAGATTTGGCTATAAAAATGACATCCATACTCATTCCCAAGGGTGGGCCTTCATGGGAGATGAGTGAGGTAGATTAATCTCAGGAGAAATTGCCTGTTTCCTTACTCCATTTGCTTTCTTTTTCCATAAAAGAAGACAACACATGTATTGATGAGCATTTGGGTTGTTTCCACATCTTTGTGATTGTGAATTGTGCTGCTATAAACATTCAGGTGCAGATGTCTTTTATATAGAATCTCTTTTGTTCTTTTGGGTAGATGCCCAATAATGGGATTGCTGGATCAAATGGTAGGTCTACTTGTATCTGTTTAAGGTGTCCCCATATTGCTTTCCACAGGGGTTGCACTAGTTTGCAGTCCCACCAGCAGTGTATTAGTGTTCCTATCTCTTCTCATCCACGCCAACATGTATTGTTTTGGGAATTTTTGATATTTAGTAAAATGTGGTATATGTATACCATGGAGTATTACTCAGCTATAAGAAATAATGGTGATATAGAATCTCTTTTGTTCTCCTGGAAAGAGTTGGAACCCATTCTACTAAGTGAAGTATCCCAAGAATGGAAAAATAAGCACCACATGTACTCACCAGAAAATTGGTTTCCCTCATCATCACCTAAGTGCACATTTGGGAATAACACCAATTGGGCGTCAGGCAGATGTTGGGCAGGGGAAGGGATGGGTGTATACCTACATAATGAGTGCGATGCGCACTGTCTGGGGAATGGACACGCTTGAAGTTCCAACTCGGGGGTGTGGGGGGCATGGGCAATATACATAACCTAAACTTTTGTACCCCCATAATATGCTGAAATAAAAAATAAATAAATAAAAAAGAAGCCAACACAGTTTGCTGAGATATGGCACAGACCCTACTCTTAATACTTGTGTAGTATTTCTATTCTTTCCTGGAAGGTCTCTGTCTTTCTCTCATTTTCACTTTCTGTATCTCTAAATGTTGAAAGAAAAGGGAGGAGTTCAGCATAGATAATAGTTGCATTTGTGCAATTCGCCTGCCTGTTAGACAAATCAGAAAGTTAATATTAAGTGACTTATCTAGCAACTTTATTTTTCCATTGTGCTCTTTTAGCATAACTTTACAATTAAAAGATTTCAAAAGTCTTGTTATGATTTGTACATATTTTTAATTTTTCATCATATTCCCTAACTTACCAGAAAAAATTAAGGTCAATACATTAGTTCACTGAAATTCAGATATTTTTTATCCTTAAACACAAGAGGCTTTCAATGCAACAAGGTGAATCTGATAGTCACAGTCAAAATATGTTCTTTGCAATGTGAAAATGACCTGCCATAGAGAGCAACTTTCAGCTCAGGAAAATGTGTCTCTGCTGATATATAGATAGCATTTTAAAATGTTTGCAAAACCATTCATTTTAAAAAATATTCAGCCTGAACATATTTTTAATTGTTCTTTAATGTTTAGAGAAAACAAATGTGTGCAGTAATATTTTGCTGATTTCTTGAGTTTAAACATAGAATAAAAATTAAGTAATATGGAAGGCAAATTTCTTTATAGAATGCTATAACTTAATTTGCTGAACAAATTAGGGTAAATTCAACCTTATGAGTTGCCTTATAGCTTATCTTACACTAAGGTAAATTCAATCCAATGAAATTTTAATACAATGTGTTTATTTCTAATGTGAAATTTAAAAAAAATGGTGAGTCTATGTTTAAGAACGTTTTCGAAGAGAGTAATTTTTATTGAGTAGCTTACGATTGGTAGGTAGAGCAACTTATGTGTATGTGTGTGTATATGTGTATACATGTATATGCATGTACATATCACATAAAGGTGAGCTTATAAGAAATAATACAGTATAATAATTTTTTGATGGCTGTGGTTGATTCTCACCATATGTAAGTTTGTTGTTCTTTTTTTGTCAGGGGCAACAATTAATTTAGATTGTATGTCTAATGCTTCCTAACAATAAGATGCAGCCTTATGATTGAGTTCTGGCCAATGCCCATAAAACTTGCTGTACAATTCCCTACCCCCTCTTGCTTCCTGAGCTAGCTACACTCATGGGACCCAGAAGAGGACTGGCCATGCAACTCTGGACTGCAAAGAACCTAAATGGAAGACATCTAGGCTGAGAATGACCCTGTTGCTTAGAAACCACCACCCGCACATACACTTCATTGAGTTGTGATGAGAACAAGAAATAAACTTTTGTTAATCAACTGAGATTTGGGAGTTATTTGCTAGCCCCCTCTGGAAATGCTGTACATGCTTTGCCCGTGTCCCATGCCTTTGCCACTTCAGAGATCTCCAGCCTGAATTCCAACAGCCTGCACCAGCTTTTTCTTCAAACTCAAGGCTTGTTTGGCCACCAAAGCCTACTTGTGCAGCAGGCCAGAAATTCCAGAAAATTAACTAGCCCCTCCCTTCCAGCATCCCTCAACCAATGACTGATGGGCTTTTGTGCAAAATTGCCCCTCTTCCTAAACTGTCTCGTGGGATACTGCTAATGTGAGCATTCTCCCCTGGATCCTAGAATTTCCCCAGCAGGATTAAGCTCCAGCCACCCATGGTGGCACCTGGCTCCTGGCTTAGTAACACAGCCTTGGCTGAATGCCTGCCTTCCCTTCCTGTCCTGTCCCCACTCCTCTCCTGTTCCCACTCCTCTCCTCTGTTTCATGTCCCAAACAGCCCATCTACATTCAAATTCCTGTCTGAGGCCTAGAAAAATCCTAATCAACACAAACATTTAACCCTCCCAGACTGTTAGAAAGAGTTCTGTATTCAGAAACATATGAGTCCAGCTTGTCCGGAACTTTCTCTTCTAGCTCTATAAATGTGGATAGCACAATAAAATTCTCCAAAGCCTCAGGTTCTCCTCTGAAAAATGTGAGAAACAACAGTAATTATTTCATAGTGCTGTTATGAAGACTAGCGCTGTTATTACCAGAGGTAATAAAAATGATAACTTTATAAATTGTCTGGTATACAGTAATAACTGGCTAAATTATGCCATTTTTATTTTTGCTTCATAGCTGGATAGTAGTGGAAGTGCTATTTGAATTTGGTGTGTCTTGCTGGTAAGCTAGCTACTTTCTCCCATATTATGCCAACTCCTTCATAATTACCAAGCCATTTATGAAACAGTTTATTTCAGTTTTATTTTTTATTTTGTATCAAAGCTATACAGGCACATATTTTATAGTCAAGTAGTTTTACAAGGTTGGTTCTGAGAAATGGTAATTACCATCCATCTTCCACCTTGGTTTCACCTCTCCAGAGACAACCACTTTGATTCTACTAAATGATATTTTGGTATTTATTGCCACATTCAGTATAGCATGCTTATATTGTTATTTGTGGATGTTTTGTTTTAGGTGTTATCTATTGCTTTCCCATCCTGTAGAATGAGATTTTCCCTTCTTTTCTCTCCCTGCCCTCATTACACATGCACAGCCTTGCCATTTTCCCCAAGCTCACAACATAGCTATACCATAATTTGATATTAATATTTGATATTAACATAATTGAGATTGTGTAAAAGTGTGCACAATCAAACCACATTGGTTGGCTTCCTTTTCTATATAATCACCAAGTCAATCCCAAACTGTCTATTGTCCAGCTGTCCCCCAAGGGCACTAAGACCTGTCAGGTATCTTATCCATTTCATCTTAGAAAACACTGTCATGGAGTCACCTGAGGTGCACATCTTGTTGGACTGTGCTGTAAGGGTGGCCCACAGCTGTCATCCAGCTCTCTCCTTCACCTGTGTTCCCGGGGATTCCCTTGACTTTCTTTCTGTGTTGAAACACCATTACCTGCACACCATCCCTTCTTTGTTTTACTTTGTATTGGCTAGGTACATTTTACAATAGCGTCATGATGAAAGCCAACTGGGAGCTACTTTTTAAAACTTATGTGTCAAGGTAATTTTTTATTCTACCCTCATGCTCAGTTCGTAACTTCACTGGGTATGGAATTCAAGAATAGATATCTTCTTTTATCACAGAATTCTGAAGTGTTCCTCATCATCAAACTTCTAACTTGACACCATTTTTACTCCTCACCATTTTTATGTGAATTGTTTTGTTTTGGTGGTTGTGGTTGTTTTAGTTTCTCTGCCCACTCCCTCCATGTAAGATCTTCTCTTTGCCCAGCGTTTCAAAATCTCATTGTAATGTACTGGATGTGGGTCTCATTTCATTAATTTTTTTGTGAGCATTGTCCTCTTTCAATCTAGAAATAAGTGCTTTATCTTTTATCATAACATTGTCTTCATTGTTTTGTTGACTATTCTTTCTCCCCTGTCCTCTGTTTTCACTGGTTCTTTTTTCTGTCTTGAAATGTATTTATTCATATTGGGCCTCCAGAC
Organism: Eulemur rufifrons; assembly: GCF_041146395.1. Classification (NCBI taxonomy): domain Eukaryota; kingdom Metazoa; phylum Chordata; class Mammalia; order Primates; family Lemuridae; genus Eulemur; species Eulemur rufifrons. The sequence goes on from NC_091001.1 coordinate 18,112,303, forward strand.
TGGTTCTATAATCTTCTTGTCTTTTAATTCATATTCCTCCTCATTCTCCTCCTCCTCCTCCTCCTCCTCTTCCTTCTTCCTCTCCCTCACTCTCACTCTCTCTGTCTCTCTCACATATGTAATACATATGTATATATGTAGATGTATTTATGTATAATTGGGAGACTCTACTTTCTGGTATATTTCTACAACATTAAGCTTCTCATTTTTGCTACATTTTATTTCCAAAAGTTCTCATTATTCTCAATTTTTTTCTTATACATGTTTATAACATATTCTTCTTCTCTTCTGAAGGTATTAATACTTTTTTTAAGCTTTCTTACCTGAGATATACTGTTTTATCTACAGATAGACTCCTTTTTCTGTGTGTGGATTCTATCTTTCCTCATTTGTTTGCTAATCCTAGGCTGGGTGCTTATACTTAGAAGTGGAAAATTACAAAGATGTTTGAGAGCTCGAAGTGCTCCTTGACTTTGAGTGCTTCTATGGGGTGATCAGTCTGAAATTTTTCATGAGAATTTTTAGTTGCATTCTAGTATCCATAAGATTCATGGGTAAAAGATCTTCTAATGCTCTGCCAGGAAAGAACCAACAAGACGTTTAAGGTATTGGTACCCAGCAAGTTATTGACAACTGGTCTGCTGTCCTCCAGTCCAGATACATTTAATTTTACTTGCTCCAGAGATTAAACCTTCAGTCCTTTGAAAGGAGGAGGGAACACAAGCACTGGGGTGCACAGAATAGTGCTAGTGAAATGGGTATGCAATTTCTTTAATCAAATTTTGACTTATCCTATTAACTTTAGCCTCTTACTCCACTTGTGAAGTATCTGCTACTGTGAATTCCTAAGCCTTCTGGAAATTCCATAATATAAATCAGGTCATTTTTCAGCTTTCCTCATTCCTGATTTAGGATTTAGGGTTTTGAGATGGGCCATATTATTTTCTACTCATCTACTTATTTTTTAACTTTCACAATTCTTTTGTCTTGCCTTTTCTCCCATTCTTTCATACTTATGGGTTTGTTTTTATATAATTCCATTATTATGAGTGTAGTATGGTTTCAGTAGGGTATTAAAGTAGCTTTATGAATAATCTGCCATATTTACAGAGGAGTTCTACTTGAAAATTTAGATGACATAATTACATGGGAAAAGAATTTTGTATAAAAAAATGGCTCATCTCTATGTCTAGCCAGTAAGAAGCTTAAAGACCAAATTAGTTTGCCTGGAGTATAAATCACAACATTCATCCTAAAAGTATTTTCAGTACGTGACTTCAGGTATAAAATGTGCACTCAAAGCAATAACAAATTCAACATGCTACACATACAAAAAAAGATTTAAGAATCATGGCTGAGAAACTTTTATGGTTTCTCATTCTAAATGACGAAAAGCCAAAATTTGACCATTAAGACCTGCCATCGTCACATCACATTCTACCTTTCCAGATCTGAATTCAGTTTTTCCAATTTGCATACTATTCCCCAGGCAATCTGAACTGCTTAATTTTCCACATACTTATTCAGAATTTTCCCAGCTCCTTGACTGTGCCCATGAGTTTCCTGGACTTTAAAATGTCTTTCCTAATGAAGCCATCCAAGACTCTTCTGGGAACAGTCTTTTCTGCTTCTGAACTCAAACATCAATACAACTTAATGAAAAACATATGTTATTGTTATTTGCACGTCTTTATCTTCTCTTACTAGAACATCAACTACTTGGATACAGGACAATATTTTATTCAGCTTTTAATCTCTAAGACCCCTCTCACATCCAGAACTTAGAAAAAAGCATAGTGTAGAAGTCATCTGTAATAAATTTGTTGACTAACATTGTCACACTTTATAAATCAAAATTGTATTGCAAGGCCAAGGAAGGAGGATTACTCGAGGATAGGAGTTTGAAGCCAGCCTGGACAACATAGCAAGACACCATCTTTACAAAAAAAAATATTAAAAATTAGCCAGGTGTGGTGGCACATGCCTATAGTCCCAGCTACTCAGGAGGCTGAAGCTGAAAGATTGCTTGATCTCAGAAGTTCAAGACTACAGTGAGCTATGATGACACTACTGCACTCCAGACAGGGTAACAGAGAGAGAACTTCTCTCTAAAAAAATCAGTCAAAATGAAACAAAAGCAAATTGTGTTTGCAGGTATTGGTAATGGCCTAATTCAACACATATTCCCCAACCAACTCAGTAAGAAAATTTTGACTTTTATTTGGATACATGGATGGATGAAATAAAGTATTCTTCTTTTACCTGTACTTGTAGCTGTGTGTAACCATCTGACTAAATTCTAGCAAATAAGATTTAAATTATACAATATATCTGGAGATGATAAAGAGGAATGTCTCATGCTAAAGAAATCTCTAGAAGAAAAACTGTTTTTTTTAAACTATTTTCTTGGAAAGTTTCATATACTCTGGGTGCAAATTCTTTATTAAATATGTGTACTGAAAATATTTTCTCACAATATGTAGTTTGCATTTCAGTTCACCAATGGTTTCAAAAGAATGGTGAACAGATGCTCTTAGTTTTAATTAAGTTGAGTGTATTCATTTTTTCTTTTATGGTTAGTGCATTTTATGTTTTGTTTAAGAAATTTACACAAAGATATGAAGATATTCTCCTATGTCTTCTTTTGGAAGTTATTTTTTAAACTTTCAGATTTAGGTCTATTACCTGCTGGATTAGCAATTATTCTTATTTATATAGATATTTAATTTCTCAACACTATGTATTAAAATTGTTTACATCTTACTTTTATTACCATTCCTACAGATTTATCCTAGAAGCACTTACTAATAAATCACTTTCACCTGAATCCTTATCCCAGGATCTATTACTTCAGAAACCAATGTAAGACAGCCCTTATTTTTGAAGAAGAGTGTTGCTGGTATGTTAAAAGATTTATTTCGTTTTCTTAGACCTTTGAGGATAGTATAGCATTGCCTCTCTGTTTTAAAGCAATGGTCTTGAGATGACTGTTGCCATTCTAACAATTGTTCCTTATAGTTGGATGGCATTTTCTTTCTAGATGCTTTTGAAATATTTTCTCTGACTTTGATGTTTACAGGATTACATTTATGTGTCTAGGAATGTATTTATTCTCATCAGCTCTTCTCAGAATTTACTATTTGTTGAAATGAAGAGTTTGTGTTTTTAATCAGCTCTAGAAAATTCTCAACCATGATTTCCTTAAATATTTTCTAAAATATATTCTAAATATAGTATCTCCCTCTGACGCTATTAGAAATACATTGCATCTTCTAAGTTCTTATTCCTTGGCTTTTAGTCTTCTTATATTTTCTATTCCTATAATTCTTTATTTTTTTTTATTTTCATTTCAGCATATTGTGGGGGTACAAAAGTTTAGGTCACGTATATTGCCCTTGCCCTCCACCTCCCCGAGTCAGAGCTTCAAACGTGTCCATCCCCTAGACAGTGCACATCACACTCTTTAGTTTTGTATAATTACCTCCTCATACTTGCTTCTGTTTCACTAATACTCTTCAGAAATGTCATTTAAAAAATATGATTTTTTTTTATTTATAGAAGGTCTACTTCAATATTTTTCAAATCTGTTTTTCATTCACTGTATCCTCTTTTATGTTTGGCTTTCAGTTCCTTCTTTCATAATTGTGTTCATGCTTGCTCTATGTTCTCTCTCTGAATGTGTTTCTATTATATTAAGCTCTTGGGACTGAGAATCCTTTGTTTCTCAGCTTTGAGAATGCCTGACAAGAGAAGTTTTATGTCTGTTTGCTTCTGTGAGGCCCTCAGAAGTATCACATTTTACCTGCCTGAGAGAGCCCTCCTGTTCTCTTCCGTTCTCTTCCCCTCTCTCTTTCCTTCTCCCTCTCTCTTTTTCTTTCTCTCCCTCCTTCCTCTCTCTCCCTACTTGTTTCAAGAGTTGTAAAAACACACCAGTGATATAAAATCAAACCACAAATTTAAAAGTTATAACTTTGGCTTTTTAAATCTCAAATTAGACTTCTTTTTATTTGACTAAATGACAAAGTAAATAAGCACAGAGGATTTTTAAAAATATTTTTCTTGATTGTAGCTGTCGTTGTTTCTTATTATCTTCCTGAACAGACAGGCACACTTGTAGGATACATTTTACTAAAAATGCAGGCACTTAAAGATTTTGGTTTTCTCTCCCTTCCTGGCATGCCTCAGTTTCCTGTACCCGATCCTATCGGTGAAGCAGACAAAAACCCTTATCCACACACACCCATCCCCAGCCCAGACGCAGCTGTGGCTTCAGATCAAGTCCTAGTTGCTCTGGTTTTCATTTCTCTCTTAGTTTTGGGCCCTTGAAGAGTTTCTTTGCTTTCTTCATATCTTTCCTTTCTTCTTCCTTTATCTCTAGTTCAGATAATATTTAACTTACATTTTGCTAAGTTTTATGCATCATTTCTAAGTGCTGGAGGGTTTAATTCTGGAGGGTTGTCAGTTTTTATTATCTGTCATAAACCTTGAACCAGACGTTCTACACCATCGTAACCTTAAGTCTGGAAATCAGGGCCATTTTTCTCACTGTGAAGGCTTGTTTCAGATAATGTGAGCTTATGAGTGTGTTGATCTAAACAGGCTTTCCCTAGAACTGTGGACTTGCATTGCTCGGGGGCAGAAAGCATCCTGTTGAATTGACAGTCTTGCAGAGACATTACATAACTTGCCCAAGTTGAGCAATACACTAGGCTAGCATTCAAGGTCTCTGTCACTCAACCCTGGGCCTTTTTCACACACTACCTGATTGCTCCTTTCTTTAGAAGCAAGTGTGCTTCTACCTTTGAAAGTAGATTATATGGAAGAAACAAACAAACAAAAAATCTATTGTGTTTTGACATAAAGAGACAAAATTTTGACAACAGGCTTAGACAATTACAGAATCTAGCTATCTTACTGGGCAAACCAAACCACAACACTCCTTGATCCAACTTCAGGTCCCTCATTTGTAAAACAGTAGTATTAACCTCTCTGTGCCATTTTGATAAATAGACCTAGTATATGTACAATATTTTTGTAGAATTTTATACACAGAAGGTAATAAATGAGCTATTCTTGATATATTGTTACAATTATTTATATTAGTAGTAAAGGTGGTTTATAGTAGTTAATAAAATTATTAAAAGCAATGCCGTTTTGAACCTTTTTCTTCTCATAGGATACTGTGTTTATCATACAACAGCCACATCATTTCAGGAAAGCCTTAGCTGAGGTATTGTCAATGTCATGCTCCTATCTGATTTGCCAGTGAGCCCCTTTTATTACTCATTAAAATATAAATGAAACTAATTTTGCACCTGCTTATGAACCCCAGTTCTTAATCTCTAAAACATTTTGCATCAAAACTTCTTATGCTTTATGGCTTTTTGCATTCTGAATCTTATTTTCAAACTTACTAAATGTAGTCTAATTTAGCTCTGGTTACTTGATTTTCAAAATTCAGTCTAATCAAGGCTATGTTCACTTCTATTGAGAAAAAAGCTGAAAACTTGCCCAACTTTTCACCAGCACAAATACTCAAAGCCTGATCTTCCCATGACCCTGGATATTGTTTATACATATGGCTGGCACTTCACACAGAATTCAAAGGGAGGGAGAACTAGCACTTCATAAAGAAAACATTGATTTTCTCTTCCAAATCTCTTTCAATAAAACTCTCTAACTTGTTTCTCTCTTGTCCTACAACAACACTGTTGGCTTATAGGCCTTTATGGATTTTTTCACCATATAACAACCACCACGTCTTTCGTGGTCAAAATGCCATTGCACCTCATCTTTGAGAATAAACAGTTCCTACTTTGATTCTGTAATCTTTTATCTTTCTTGCCTTTTATCAAACTGTTCTGCCATCGGCCATTCAAGTCATCTGATCTCAGTCTTCCTATTTCGTGTCTTACTGTTTCTCGCTGTGTTTGTGCTTTTAATCTCAGTGAGCAGCCCATGAGGCAGCCTGTCTCAGACAGCGACAGGTTTCTCCCTTGGATATTTGTAATGCAGCTAATTTTTAATTTTAACAATTAACATGATTTCTATTATTTATATGGATACAAAATTTATAAGAAAAAATCTTCATAGTTTTCACAGCATCCCTTCATAATCTTCTGTGGCTGGCAGTGGGTAAATCTGATAATAAATTAAATATTATTTAATTAATATTATTATTTTATTCATCTATCTATAGCTTCATAAGTTACAAAATGCTGTCAAGTAGATTAATTTGTTTTATCCCAGTTACAATTATGGGGCACATAGAACGGGCTTTTAAAAATAATGTTTTGTTTCTTTGAGAGATAAACAATTTGGTACTCAGGGGTTTATGACGCTCACCAAAGCTCTCCCTCGTAATAGATGCAACTAACATTTAAGCCCATATTATCTGACTTTTTACCTTCTCTGCTTCATTTTACATTAGTCACTGCACATCCCCATTATAAAGTACATACTTTAAAAATTTGAATATTGAGATAATCAGGACAGATTCTCAATACTATAAAATCTGTTCCTAATTAGGCTTCAACAAACAAACTTGGCATAACAGTGAAAAGCAAAGGATTTGTAATCAGACAAAGCTAGATTTAGACTCTGACTCTATTAATTAATCACTAAGTTACCTGTGTCACAGATATCTATTCAAGGCTAAAGGTACCTATGATATAGAAGTTATTGTGAGGAATGAATGTAAAACATAGTGAAGAGGTAAGCCTGGAATATGGCAAATAGAAAATAATCAATAAATGGTTATAGCATTGCATGATCCTTTCCTTCAGTCAGACCTTAGAAAATTTTTGAAGTTAGGAACCCCTTTTGAACTCTGAGCTCCAATATCTATCATCCCACCTATATGTGTATTTCTACATCCAACTTGCTACCATTTTTTCCTATCAAAATCTTTTTGTTGTTGTTGTTCCTTTAGTCATTCCCATATAAGCCATAGAATATCAGGATTAGAATGGAATTTTGAGATAGCTCATTCAACAGCTTAGTTTTATAACGGAAAGCCGGAGTCACCAGCAGGCTAAAAAGCAGAGAGATAGATGACTGGCTTGAACTTCAAATGTGGCCTGACCTGGAAGTATACACATTTCATAAGAAATAAAAGGCTTTACAAAGAGAATAAAGCTTAGAGTCAATTTCTTACTGCCATCTTGCAGGAGAGGATTCGTGGCAGGGCGAAGAGATACTGAAATCTCAGACCATCCCCGTTTCACCCTCAGTTTCATTGCCTGTCCCAAATGCTCATCTGAAAAGGCTATCTCGAATGTAAAATACGAGTCAAAAGCAAAAGAGCATCAGCAGTATCCCTTAAGCAAAACTTCATTATCTCTATTCCTTTCTCTTCGTTCTTCCCATTCTCTCTCTCACCCTTGTTCACACTCACCCTGATATCTTGTCTCATTTTCCACTGTAAATCTCCATAACCATGGTCTCCAGTTCTGGTCTCTCGGATTAAGGCTTGATTTTATCCATTGAGACCATTCTCTAAGTCAGTGGCTTTCAAACTTATTTGACTGCAGGAAGAAATAAAATTTACATCAAACAATACACACACAATACACACACACATGTACATACACATAAGCAAACAATTAAAACAAAAGTTTCATTAATATGTGTACCCATTTTACATGATTCTGATTTATGATTTTTTTACACTATTATATTTCAGTTTTTAAATGTTATCTGTCCCCCACTAACTTGATATAGTATCATCCTTAAGAAGTCAGAAGGTGCGGTTTGAAAAAAAATGTCTAAATTAAGGCAGAAAAGAAAGCTGTTCCCTTTAATGTGAATTGTGTTTTTGTCTGGATAGCAAATTATTGAATGATCAACACTTTCTTTTTCTGTACATTTCTGTTTCACTAGAATTTGTAAATAAGTCATTATTTGATAAAATAAAGTGACAATTTAAAATCAATCAAAAGGAAGGATTGGAATTTGAAGACCAGAAGTAAGGCATACATAGTTGTAATTATTAACCCACTAGGGATCAAGTAGAACACTCCTTAAGAAAATATTAACATATTGGAGATAAAGGAGGAAAACTGTTAGGAGATCCCAAGTAAAAAAGAAGTTATTCTGTACTCTCTAGACCACCTTTCTTTAGTAATGGATCCATCTCTCTCATCTCAGAGTCATGATTCAAACACTACATGATTCAAAAACTACAAGTTAGTAGTTCAAACACATTAGTAGCAATTATCAAAATACAAAAGAAATTAAATGAATATTTCACCCAGTATCACAATGATAAAACTAATAATATGGAAAAAAATAATTCAAAATCCAATGTAAATCCCAGTTTAAGGAGCTCCTATGATATCTTACATAGCAGGTCACTATTTCCGGTGAAAGTCGCAGCCCAAGTTCCAATTTTATTTCAATACACATGTGCTCTATTTTACCAAAAATTTATTACGTTCATTGGAAAACAGATTCTTTTGTGCTTCCTTGTTTAGCCAGTTTTATGTGCACTCCTTTGCTAACTACTTCCGTATCTTTAAAACTGCGCAGTTCATGTGCCAGGCACTTGCCCATACTTTATATAGTAGTTTCGCTATCTCTCCCTCTTTAATAAAAATAAATTAAAAAGGCTGAATTATCCAGCCATTTTTAATTCAATGAGTCCATGGCACAGTTTACACTAAGCTGCTAATACAAAACCACAAAGAAGAACACATTTTTTTTTGAAACTGGGCACAGGAATATTTTTATATGTTTATATATTTTTATTCATACAAACTAGTGGACAGGAAAAGATTTAGTCTCATAGACATGGATCACTGGAAGGAAGAATACATTACCTAAGGGTCCAGAGGTTCTTTCACCAAATCAGCAATAATACCACCCAGCAACAAAAGGAAAAATAACTAAACAGTCCTTTGATAAATGGTTCACTTTTTCCAATTTCTATCTTTACCAATCTGCAGCCTTTATATGTGCATAATTATCAAGCTGAAGCTGTCTTATGTTTTTGCCAGAGCTGGCCCCAAAGAAAAATATACTATAAAACTCTTCAGAGAAAGTTTTGATTTCAGACTGTTTATAGGATTTGATAATGAGAAATACATCCCATATATCTGCACAAGCTGCCCCAGGTTATTTCTGGATACTTTGGTTCCAGATAAATATTTGAGAGTTCATGAAAAGGAAACACAAATTTAAAAAAATACTCAGCAACAGAATATTCTGTTGGATGGGAATGGTATTTTCTTCCCGTGTCTTTTGAAGCCATAGTCTCAGGTGCACAACAGAGGTGACAATAAGGAGAAGCAAAGGCCAGACCAACATATTTGCCTGACTGAGGCACTGCATTTCAGCATATTATATTGAGCATGCTCATCCCACCAGAGTTAACATTTTTACCAAAATCCAACTTTAGAAACTCATCCTCTTAGTTCAATCTCTTAATATTTGCATTAATTCATAGTAGGAAACTTTTTTTTAACAACTGAACACAAATTGACTTAGGGATATATACTTCCAGTTATTCTATTCAGTCAAACTTTTTTGACAGCAATTCAAGTTATTTAAAGAAAATATTATATAACTCCTGAGCTTTTCCTGAACCATCTCTAGAATGTGCATCACCTCCAGGTTATGCACTTCTCAGTTCTCCGAAAATTGTTACCATTTCTTGACCAATGTGAAATTCTGTCAAGAAATGTGTTAATAGAGTGAGAATTGCTTCACACCTACTCTCCATATGTCTACAAAAAATATTTTTAATTCCACTCACCCCAAACAAAACAAATGCTGAAGGGAAAACTGATAAACTACCTGCAGAATTATCTACTGAGGAACATTAAAACCAAATAATTTTTTCGTCCTTCAGGTCTCTTCCTCAAAATACAAGAAAATAAAATCCAGCACAGGCAAAATAATTACAACCTGAATATAAGTTAGTTTAATTTTTCCCATTTCTTGCTTAAAAATCCTCTAACCCTGAATTTGATTATGTCTAAATCTTTTAGAAGACAATGAATAGCTGACTTAAATCTTTATATAGGACTTACTGTTCATATTTTTTAAAGCCTTTCATTATACTTATTCTTTTATAACCAAGCAGTATCCTGTCTCCCACCCTTCGCACACAAATGCAGAGAAATATTCAAATAATTATTTTATGGTTTGGTCCTTGTAACTCCTTTATCTTGGACAAAGAAATACTACACTCCCGCCCTACCACACAGCTCTCACAAAAATCCATCCAATTCACGCAATTTGCCCTGTCTTTAAAGCAACTAAACAATGTACCAAACTGATGTACCTGAAGTTATGCTTAATTACTTTTTACTCCCTTTATAGTTTCCTAGTACTTGACACAAAGGTTGCCACAATTGTTTGAGTTCAGGAGTAATAGAAAAGGCTCAGAAAGGGCTGGAACACTGTGTTTTCAGAGATTGGGACAGGACTTCAGGTGCTGTATTTTAGGTACGGGTCAAGTAAGTATTTGCTTAAACTGACAAGTCTTAGGGAGAAAGCATGTTCTCAATCCAAATATGAGCACATTACAGAATAAAAATGTTATACTAACATTCAAATTAGAGACGAGTATAAAAATTATAACTCATATTGATTATAAATTTCATGACTTCTTAAACAAGTTATGCCATCACTTACTATGCCTTTTATTTTTTATTAGATTGTTACAATGAAGGACATCAACACATCACAAATATGAGCTCAAATTCTATATACAGGTTACTGAACCAGCCTCATTCCTCAAGCTGAAAATGTTTATCTTGAATATCTACAGCTAAACCATTTTCCCTAGAGAAAAGTCTCCAATTCATATTCAGGAAAGCAGAACAAAGTTGATGTTAAAAACTGTACAATCTAAAAAAAAATCATGGGGCAAATCAACCAATTAGTATATATAATAGAGAAAAGCATCATATTAACTTAGTAAACATTATGCATTTCTCTGTGTATGTGTGTTTGCATGTATGTGTAAATAATTCATTTAAATTCTGGAATTAATTTTATAAGATGGAAAATGATACAACTACAGTTCCCAAGACAGAGTATCTATATAATGCGTTATCCTTCCCAAGGCAATTTGGACTTTCACAGCCATTACCTCACTTTAAGGGTTTATTGTATGCCTATTTTTCAGATGAACAAGAAGAACCCCAGAGAGTTGAAAGAACTTCCTCCAAAAGACAGCTAATTAATTATGGTTGATGGACTAAAATCTTGCTTCTGTATTATGTCCCTTTGGTCCAAAAGATTTGTGGGAATTAATCCAAAAGTCAGAGTAGCTATAGCAAGATGCACAGCACATACATTCATCATCAAAGGAGTAAACTCAGAGCTACAGTCTCTAATGATTTATAAGCATTCGTTGGATAATCACTGGGATAAACCCCACTCATAACCCAGGGTTTCTGTTACTTGTAATTATTTTTTAGAATAATTAGAACTCTGTCATTTAACCTTCAAGACTTTAGCTATAACTAAGAAAATTAGAAATTATATATATTTAAGTGTAACAGAAATACTTGGAGAGAAAACACAGTATCACGTGAAATTGTCATTTCTGGATTAAAGAACAAAGGTAATAAGCCTCGATAAGTTCTCTATCACTTATCCATACTTGAGAAGTGATAGAATCATTCATCAAGTTGAAATTTAGAAATTATAGGGAGAAAAGCACATTTTATTTACCCACAGTATCAGAGATAAACAGAAATACAGCTCCCACTCAGTGACCTCAGAATCCAAATACCAAACTTTTTTTAATAAATGGACTTACCATTGAACCACAATTGACTTTCCTGTATCATTCTTCAAAATCTCCTTTCATCTTCATACCTCTGTCTCTTTCACATGCTGAGCCCTCTTTCTATATTATCCTCCATACCCCATCCCCTCCACACCCTCAGGCCCTTCCTCCTCCTCTCTGTGACATTTTCTCACTTATACCTGCAGTATAATTTGATAGCTATTCCAGTCCAGCCTAACTCTTTCCCCAACATGCTCGTGCACCACCACCTCCATCATCTCACAGTATATAATTTGTACTTTTGTACCTCTGTGAAATGCTTCCATCTGCTTCTCAAGATCTCTAAACCCACACCCACTGTAAACCCTCGCTAAAACCTTACCAGGTTCATGCTAGCAATAGCACTCACTGACTTAGCTTTATAGAAAAATACAGGACAAGCAATTCAGCATTTTCTATCCTTTTGGGAGGTCCAGCAGCTACTCACATACAATTTCTTACCTCATCCCACCTCACCCACCTCACCCACAAGAACGTATACACCTGTCAGGGATGAGATCTGTGTGTGTGTGTGGCTGACTTTGACATAGAGAAGCTACTGCCTTAGTTTCCTACCCATCTTTTATGTTACTCCAGTTACCCAGAATTAAGGTAGTAAGCCAGCTCAGAGCTACCCCAGGCCACGCACACTCCCACATATCAGGTGTTGCAAAGTAAACAAGAACAGCAATTAGGCCCCAGATGGCTGAACTCTATCATGCTCTTGGAAATAGTGCCATGGCAGGTAAATCCAAGATCATCTTCCTAAGCAGTTCTAGGATTCTGCAGGGCCCAGTCCTGATGATAACCATTTACTTATGCCAGCAAAAAGCAGTTTCGTCTTCCTCTTCTTACATTTTCTGTACTGTTCATTTGAGAACTAATCATATACCTATTTCTGTTACTATCATTTGTTATTAGTATTGTCCAAATTCTTTTTTTCTTTTGTTTTATTATGGTTATAGAGCGGTAATATTTGAAATTGCTGTTTATTATCTTATTCTGTTTGCCTAATCTTAGAAAGTCTGCCTTATTTTTTCTCTCTTATCTATCATTGCTGTGTAGTTATAACATTGGAACCCCTATGCTTGTATTATTTCAGTTATCTTCAAGACTTTCTATTTTCCTGTAATTTTGCTCCAGAAATGGTTTTAGAACCACACAATGTCATGTTTGGTTACTTATCTAGCTAACCACATTTTGCTTGACTATTCACATCAATATGAGCATGTTTTATTTTCCGAGTCATCATTGGCTCTAAAATATTAGGGAATGAACCTATATACCTTTATGCAACCAGATCAAAAGGGTTGAATATTTTCTTGTAAACATTACACAGGCAAATGACAAACAGAAGGACCAGAATATGTTAAACTACAAGAAACAATCTCAGTTTTATGTACTCCAAAAATACATATTTTCTATACAAAAGAAGGTTTTGGTGTTTAACTGGGAGAAAAATCTCTTCTTAGAAACAAATTCTATCATTTATAACCTCAGAAATGGAGAAAGCACACACTGTGTTTTAAATATATTATTATTTAATTCCTTTAAACAACACTCTGACATGGAAATTCTTATCTCTCTTTTACAGATGAGGAAATGGATAAAGAGTTTAATCAGTATTCCTCTGATCAAATAGCATCAAACATGCTGTACAAAGTCTAACTCAGCCATAGGCTGCTGTCTCTGAGTCCAGTGGTCTCTTTTCTTAGGTCTATAGTGATCATTGTGTATAAAAGAGAAACACATATAATTCACAGGCAAAAAGTTTGCCTTAGTTGAGTAAACTATGACTTAAACTTAAGTGGGAGGAAGTGGAGAACTCTCACCTGGCTTTTAGTCACCCTCCCATCACTGAGTGAGAAAAGGACAGCTCTGTCAATCAGGCAGTGTACTTGGCCCCAGTGTGAGAGCTAACCATATGGAACTTTGAATCAAAAGACGATACCAGTTGACATCTAATCAAGACGATGGGCAAAATGAATACAACCCTAGTGTATTACTAGCGAACAAACTTTAGATCTATGGTCAATTAAACTTCACTGCACAGCCTGGCTATAGCACCCCAGGAAGCAATAGCTATAGGGAGACAATTCACTCTGTACATCCTGGGAGAAATATGACTCCTTCAAAATAGAGTAGAGGGGACATTATTGGTACCAATTCCAGACTCAGACAAAAACATTCATTCAAAAACCATTTTTGTACCTGTTATACACCAGGCCCTGGCTAAGGAGTGAATATAAAGAAGTAACAGTCAGTTTCCGTTCCATAAACAAGCTTTCCCACTCCAGGGAACATTGAAAATTATCAGATAGGGAGATAGAAAGAATGGCAGAAATTTGCAGGAGACACTATGGGACACACAAAATATATTCAGCTAGGTATTGAGAGGTAAGGTTGGATTAGGGCATAAAAGCCTTATTGGAGATGGTAATATTGAAATTGGGTTTCGAAGGATAACTAAAATTGAGTTAGGCGGAATAAGAACAGAGGCTGAAAGCACAGAAATGGTGGAAGCAAGATGTTTCTTCACCATGTGAGCCATTCCCCGAAGATTTTCATGCCTTGATACTTACTTCACAATGTCCCTTTACTTGGTGATTCTTCTATATGAAACGTCTTGCTTTGTCTTGTATCCAGTGGGCAGCCATCAAAGTAGGAAAGCAGCAGGAATTGATTTGCATCTTGTGTAAAAAGAAACAAATTTGATGATAAAGTAATTAGTTATTCAATTCTGCTTGATTTTCTTAAGTATTCAAGCAGAAGACCTGAATTCCCCATTTCCTGGGTGATCTCTCTACCATTCTCCCCATGCCTTTATCCGTTAGAAACAACCCAAAATGTGTTGACTCTCTACTATGCGCCTGTCACTGTGTAAGGCATCAGAAATAGAGAATATTGGCCACTATGCTCAAGAATCTTGCAGAAGAAATAGAAACAAATAAATATAACAAATAAATCCTCATAATAAAATCCTGGAATTGCCATGATAGAACATGAACGGGGAGAGGGGAAAGGAAGGGATGCCCACTTTCCCAGCGTGCCAGGAAAGGCCATAGAGAAGGTAGCACCTCGGGTCAGCCCCATGCTAATATTTAACATTTATTGAATATTTGTTTTTGTCTAGATACAGATGCTCCAGGAAATGTTATACCATTTAAACCTCACAATAAATCTATAAGTATTCAAATCTTCCTTTTATTAATTCAGAGAGAAAAACAGAACCTTGCAAAGGTCATGCAGGTGTAAAGAGACAGAATTGGGTTCTAAATTTATTATGCCCTTTTAAAAGAAGAATTGATGTTCTTCACAACATGTGAGGAAAGAGCATTTTGGGTAGAGGTGGTCTAAATCCACGCTGTCATGGAGGCACCAGGACTGTCCTATAGTTTTTACCCCTTTGCCTCAAAAGCAGCTTTGCTCTTATTTCCACTCAAACCCCAGTATGTCAATGGCCTGCAAAACAGACTGAGAGACGAACTTACTGCCCCCTTCTGGCAAAGGTGTGGGGCCCTGCAGCACTCATTCACCAAACAGACTTCATCTAATATCCCTTTTCCTTATTTTGTTTATGTACATTTTATGACCATTTTATTTGGTTTTCTTTTAAATGCTGTTGTGGGGAAGAAAGATGAAAAAGTAAAAATACATGAATTTTTAAGGATGAAAAAATTAATCCTTATCAATAAATGTTTTTTAGACTTAGCATGAACAGTTACACAGGGACTGCAGGAGATTTCTAGGGTATAAGACTTTCAGTGCTAAAACTAGAACAGTACTAGGCAAACCTGGATAAATTGGTAACCCTAGTAGTCATAATTTCTGCCTTTCTTATGTTTACTACATTGTAGAAATTCAATGAATTTTGGATGAATTTATCTTTACCTTCTTTTAAGTTGTTACTAACAAGCTACTGTATTTTTTTGTATCAAATATAGCACTATGGCCAAGAAAAGGATTATTAAAGACTGGGATACACAAACTGCAAAGCATGCAAAGCCCATACAATTCAGAGGGCATTAGTAGCATCAGTAGAATTTCTGCTTCCAGAGCAGCACCCTAAGAAAATACTTAAGAAAGCAAATTAACGCTTTCTACAGGGGTTGCACTAGTTTGCAGTCCCAACAGCAGTGTATGAGTGTTCCTGTCTCTCCACATCCCTGCAAACATGTGTTCTTTTGGGACTTTTTGATAAAGGCCATTCTCACTGGAGTTAAGTGATATCTCATTGTGGTTTTGATTTGCATTTTCCTGATGATTAGGGATGTTGAGCATTTTTTCATATGTTTGTTAGCCATTCTTATATCTTCTTTTGAAAAATTTCTATTCATGTCGTTTGCCCAATTTTTGATAGGGTTGATTGATTTTTCTTGCTGATTTTCCTGAGTTCTAAATAGATTCTTGTTATCAGTCCTTTATCTGATGTGTAGCATGCGAAAATTTTTTTCCATTCTGTAGGTTGTCTGTTTATTCTCATGACTGTTTCTCTGGCTGTGCAGAAGCTTTTAATTTAATCAGGTCCCATTCATTTATTTTTGTTGTTGCTGTGATTGCCTTAGGGGTCTTCTTCATAAATTCTTTGCCTAGGCCAATGTCTATAAGAGTTTTTCCTACATTCACTTCTAGAATTCTAATCATTTCACACCTAAGATTTAAGTCTGTTATTCACCGTGATTTGATTTTTGTAAGAGGTGAAAGCGGTGGGTCCTGTTTCAGTCTTCTACATGTGGCTATCCAATTTTCCCAGCACCATTTATTGAATAAGGATTCTTGTCCCCAGAGTGTGTTTTTGTCTGCTTTGTCAAAGATTAGATGGCTATATGAGGATGGTTTTATATTTGGATTTTCCGTTCTGTTCTACTGGTCTGTGTCCCTGCACTTGTGCCAATACCAAGCAGTTTAAGAACCACAGCCTTGTAGTATGGTTTGAAGTCTGGCAAATTAATACCTCCCATTTTGTTTTTTTTGCTTAAAATTGCTTTTGCTAAATGGGGTCTCCTCTGATTCCATACAAAGTGTATAATTATTTTTTCTATATCTGTGAAAAATGATGTTGGTAATTTAATAGGGATTGCATTGAATCTGTAGATCACTTTGGGTATTACAGACATTTTAACAATGTTGATTCTTCCAATCCATGAGCATGGTATGGTTTTCCACCTATTTACATGCTCTGCAATTCCTTCCTCAGTGTTTCATGGTTCTCCCTATAGAGGTCCTTTACCTCTTTAGTTAAATATATTCCTAGGTATTTTATTGTCTTTGTTGCTATTTTGAAGGGTATTGAGTCCTTAATTTGGTTCTCTGATTGACTGTTATTGGCATATATGAATGACTGTGATTTGTGTGTATTGATTTTGTAACCTGAGACTTTACTGAATTCATTGATCAATTCCAGGAGTCTCTTGGTTGAATCCTTGGTGTTTTCCAGATATAACATCATATCATCAGCAAAGAGTGAGAGTTTGGTCTCTTCTTTCCCTATTTGGACTCCCTTGATTCTGCTCTCTTGCCTGATAGCTCTCGCAAGGACTTCCAATACTATGTTGAAAAGTAATGGGGACAGTGGGCAGCCTTGTCTGGTTCCAGTTCTAAGTGGGAATGCTTTCAATTTTTCCCCATTCAGTATGATGTTGGCTGCGGGTTTGTCATATATGGCTTGTATCATTTTTAGGTAGGTCTCGTCTATGCCTATTTTGTTAAGTGTTCGTATCATAAAAGGGTGTTGAATTTTGTCAAATGCTTTTTCTGCATCCATTGAGAGGATCATATGGTCTTTATTTTTGCTTCTATTTATGTGGTGAATTACATTTATAGATTTGGATATGTTGAACCACCCCTGCATCTCAGGGATGAAGCCCACTTGGTCGTGATGGATTATTTTTTTGATAAGCACTTGGATACGGTTTGCTAGGATTTTATTGAGTATTTTTGCATCTATATTCATAAGAGATATTAGTCTGTAGTTTTCTTTTTTTGTTGCATCCTTTCCTGATTTTGGTATCAATGTTATGTTGGCTTAGTAAAATGTGTTGGGGAGAATTCCATCCTTCTTGATATTGGAGAATAGTTTATGTAGGACGGGCACCAGTTCTTCTTTGTAGGTGTGGTAAAATTCAGGTGTGAACCCATCTTGACCAGGGCTTTTCTTTTTGGGAAGGTTTTTTATAGTGCAACCCCTGTGGAAAGCATTATGGAGATTCCTTAAACAGATTCAATTAGACCTACTATTTGATCCAGCAATCCCATTATTGGGCATCTACCCAAAGGAACTAAAGTCATTCTATGACAAAGACACCTGTACCCGAATGTTTATAGCAGCACAATTCACAATTGCAAATATGTGGAAACAACCCAAATGCCCATCAATTCATGAATGGATTAATAAAATGTGGTATATGTATACCATGGAGTATTACTCAGCTATAAGAAATAACGGTGATATAGAATCCCTTTTGTTCTCCTGGAGAGAGTTGGAACCCATTCTATTAAGTGAAGTATCCCAAGAATGGAAAAACAAGCACCACATGTACTCACCAGCAAATTGGTTTCCCTGATCATCACCTAAATGCACATTTGGGAATGACACCAATTGAGTATCAGACTGAGGTGGAGGGTGGGGGTAGGGGATGGGTGTATACCTACATGATGAGTGCATTGCGCACCATCTGGGGAATGGTCACACTCGAATGTGCTGACTCAGGGGGATGGGGGTGGGGGGAGGGGATGGGGTATAACTACATGATGAGTGCAATGCACACTGTCTGGGGAATGGCCACGCTTGAAGCTCTGACTCAGGGGGATGGGCGGTACATGGGCAATATATATAACCTAAACTTTTATACCCCCATAATAAGCTGAAATAAAAAAAAAGGAAAGCAAATTAATTATAGTGTAAGCACTTAAAAACACAATTCCACCCTTTCTTTCTTAGAGCATGTATTGTGATTTACAAGTTTTATAGATTTACAAGTTTATAGTCACAAACTTGAAGTTCAACATGCATAATAAACAAAAGGTCTAAAAGTTACAAATGAATAATTTAATAGTGGATACAACTCATCCCCTCTGTTGGGAGGTGAAAAGAGAAAAAATCTCTACTGAAAGTTGTTCTGAGAAGCAGAAATCAGAGAGACACCACTGTAGAAGATCCAAAGGTTCCAGTTTGTTCTGATGATGAAGACCAGATTCAAAAAAAGCAAGTCACTTTTGGAATGAGGATGTTTCATCTGGAAGGTCTAGAATGGATATAATAAAATCGCTACAAGTCTGGGGTTAAAATCTCATTGTTTTTATGTGTATTTAACTTTTTGGTTGGTAGGAAATGTAGTTCTTTTGAAAAGCAGCTCTAAGTAATACACTGTAATCAGCAAAATGCATTAACTTCCTCCTGTTGTTAGAGATTGTGCAACTTGCTGGTTATAAAAAGATGAAAAACAAATAAAATCAAAGGTCCTGATCTAAAGGAACTCACAGACTAGCCAGGACATCAGATAACAAACAGGTACAATAAAATATGAAAAGCGTTAAAATTCAGGTTTGAACTATGAAGGAAGCAACAGAAGCAATGGGGACACTGAGGTAAGCATCAAAGAAAAGGTGAGGTTCAGCTTGGACCTAGCGGATGAACTTTCGCCCCTCTGGTAAAAAACAAAAATTGATGAAGAGTTTAATCTCTAAATGTATTTAATGGTATATATAACCAAGTGATACCAAGTACAGCAACCAATTAGCATACTCCTTTGAAATAAGGATCTTTTATAAAGATGAGAGTGGAGGCTTCTGTGTGAACATAGAAACCTACCAGGGTTTTGATTCCTTCACTTCTGCTATCAGATCCATGGAATGAGAGTGATAAATGATGTAGGTGTTGAGAAAAAGAGAGATTACAAAGAGCTGAATGGATTAGACAGCCTTCCCTGAGAGACAGGAGAGACGTCAGTCAGACTGATCTTTAAAATATGTATCAGTTCATGTCACCCCCTATTTAAAACCTTCTAGCTTCTGACTCTTGAAACTAGATTAACTCCAAACTCTTTCTTATGGCCTTTAACACATTGACTGCCATGTGAGTTGTATTTAACTCAGGCTAGTTTTGACCCCAGGTCTCATGAAGCAAACCCTGAAGTTGGTTCTTGAAAATCTTACTTGTTGATGTTCTTATTGTTACAATTAATACTGACAATTTAATTCTAAAAATGTGGATTTTTTTCCATAGCTTTGCAGTTGTGAATTGTGCTGCTATAAACATTTGCATGCAGATGTCTTTATTATAGAATATCTTGTTTTTCCTTTGGATAGACAACCCAAGTGCCCATCAAAACATGAGTGGATTAATAAAACATGGTATATGTATACCATGGAATACTACTCAACTACAAAAAACAATGGGGAACTAACACCTTTTATATTATCCTGGATTAGAGATTGAGCCCATTCTTCGAAGTAAGGTATCACAAGGATGGAAAAACAAGCACCACATGTACTGGCCATCAAATTGGTACTAAGAGATCAACACTGTGGTGTTCACATGGTAGTAATACTCATTGGGTGCTGGTTAGGTTGAGGGTTGAGGGGCGTAAACCCACAACTAATGGAAGCAGAGCGCACTGCATGGGGGAAGGACACACTTGTAGCTCCGGCTTGGGTGAGGCAAACACATTACATGTAACCAAAATGTTTGTACCCCCATAATATCCTGAATTAAAAATAAATAAATAAATAATAAAATTAAAAAAAATAAAAACATGGATTGTGTTGCATATCACTCATGCACAGAAAACAGTAAAAAATAACAAATTAGAAAGGATTTTTTTTTTAATAAAACACTGTGGCCCAGGGAAAATTATTTTTTCTAGTGTGGCAGTCAATGTGTTAAAAAACCCTGCAATCTGGGTCCTGCCTACTCCTCTGATCTCCTTATACTCTCCTCTCCCTTGTCCCTGATACTCCAGCCTCAGTAACCTGCAATACTCCAAAGACCCCACAAGTCTGTTCCAACCTGTGTCCTTTCTATTTTCTATGCAAGGAAAGCTCTGACTCCTTAACTTCTCTCATCGGGCACTTGTCACTTTTCAAGATATGGCCATTGCCACCCAGTTCAAACTCCCTACAACACCCCCCTACCAGTCAGTCTCTAATAAATGACAGTTGTGAGTTGAATTCTGGCCCTCAAAAAATTTATGTTGAAGTTCTAACCCCCAGTACCTCAGAGTGTGACCTAATTTGTAAATAGGTTATTTACGGGGGTAATCAAGTTAAAATGAGGTCATTAGGGTAGACCCTAATCCAGTATGACTGGTGCCGTTATAAAAAGGGAAAATTTGCACACAGAGGTACGCACACAGGGAGAATGCCATGTGAAGATGGAAACAGATATTGAGGTGAAACTTCTACAAGCCAAAGAATGACAGAGATGACCAGTAAACAAGCAGAAGTTAAGGGAGAGGCAAGAAACAGATTCTTCCCCACAGCCTGGAAGGAGCCAACCCAGCTGACATCTTGATCTGGGACTTCTAGTTTCCAGAACTGTTAGACAGTACAATTATGCTATTCAAGACACACAGTTGGTGATCCTTTGTTATGGTAGCCCTAGCAAACAAATACAGTGGCCCAATTATTTTTATAACATTTAGTAATACCAATAATTAAAACCATCTTACGTATTTATTCATTCCTCAACTGGAAGACAAGTTTCAAGAGAGCACTAGCCTTTTCTTTCTTGCTCATAGCACTAGCCTAGCACTCAGAACAGTGACTGGCATGTAGTAACCACATTGTAAATATTTTGGAATGGCTGACAAGAGAGAAAGAATGAATGACTACACAGAGGGATGGAATGTATATGGAGACAGTCTGGAGAGGAGAATCCAGTACCACTGCCTGAGGACGCATAGGCAATATTATTATACTATTCTTCCTAATTATTCCAAATTTTTAAAGTTATTAGGATATTTAGTAGTAATAACATTGAAACAGAATAAAATTATTTGCTATATTTACATTTTCTAATATTTTAGAACAATTTGCATTTTTAGAATTAGAAAGCTTATTATTTCTTTTTATTCGGGTTTCTTAGTCATGGTTGTTTATAAATGTAAATTTCTAGGAACTCCTTTTGTTTTCATCTACTCCTTAGGTATTCTAGTTCCATTTTCACAATTGTTCTTCCTTGGTTTTCATTAAAACCTTTCAGAAATGTAGCATTCACTTGGAGCTTTTACTGTTTCACATATGTGAAACATGATGTATTTTTAAATTTGATTAATGTAAGAATATAAAGGCCAACCATCTCTATCAATGAAAAACATTACATTCTGTTCTCGTTTACATTGTATGGAAGCAATGCAGACGTCTGATGTCATTTTCATATCTTTCCTCACTTGCTACAAGTATACGAAATTAGGCAGAATAATTACCTGGGTTCTAACTAGAGGGTTCTAACTAGTTAAGAAAGCTACAATAACACTTCTAAAGGGTCAAAAAACTTTTCATTTTGTGCAGTTACATGAAAGTGCTTATTCCAGATGTTTTACATTATGCATTCAGAAAATACAATATATTTTTCCACTGGAAAACCTGGTAAAATTAAATATTAATATATTTCTTCATTTGCCATATGTAATTATGAAATAGCCTTCAAGGCATAGAATCTTTAATTAATATCTACTACATGAAAAGAATTTTAGCTCGTTGAATTAGTTATAATTCATTATATTTAATAAAAGGGTTTGAGTGCAACAATAGATTGGAAAAACACATCAAGATCTGTGTTTTGTGATAGGAATGACGCTAGACACAATCATATCGATATGGGGGTATTCAGATGTCTATTTATAGTATCCCATGTTGAGACCAATGAGAAGTAATTTTTCCATTAGTGAAATATTGATGCAATTTAAAAATGCAACTTTATTTATCTGCCCAATTTTAATTATGATGATAAGAGTTTTCTAAGCTAGATTGAAAAGTCTTTCATAAGGGAAAAGTAGGTCCTTTTCTTTATCTTTGTTATAGTTTAAATGCCTTTTTTTCTTCCTATGGTTATTAAAATATCCATGATTTTTAGTGAGTCAAATCCACAAGCCAAAACTAGAACAGAATTTCTGTTTTATTGCATGTCCCAACCTCAGGGACTTCCATAAGCCTTGCTTTTCTCCACGTTACCTGTTGTGAAGAGAAGACTCAGACACAAAAGCACTTAACAGACAAAATGTGTTTAGACAGTTGCTAACACAGATCCAACATTAATATTGCAGAAGTTAGGAGTAAATTTTTTGTGAGGAAACCAGCTGATGACAGTAAACGTTCAGTGGCTCAGCTACTTTGATGAGAACGAAGCAGGGTGACCCTGTTTATTGTTGGTGGATCTTAGGTGGAAAATTGTTTGTTTTTCTCTGCTTAGTTATAATTGAGACTTGTGTTCCAGTCGCCTTTCCTAATGCACATATTAAGCTTGTTAAATGATTTTCCCAATTCAATATTATTAATTTGATGTTTTGCTTTATTTGACCACATGTGAAATATAGTAATTTGCTCCTTTATAAAGGACTTGTCATACCTAAATACATAAGATCTGTGGCATGGCCTGGTTTACAACTCTGATTTATTAAACTATGTCTCAGTGAGAAGAAGGGTAGATTCTTGTTGCATCTACATAAATTACAATAGAGCCATGAAAAATACAGGTGCTTAATAATGGCAACTTCTATAATATTTAACCATGGTTTTGAGGAGTTTTTTAGACCAATAAATATATGACATTATTTTCTTTTCCATAACATTATTTTATGTGTCCTTAATGATTTATTAGCTTTTAGTTTATATTACGATCTTTTCTAAAAATTTTTTTCTGAATTCTCCTGTGTTTCATTTCCATCATCTATAAAATTGTCAGCCCTTAAATTGAGGGTTAGTGATTAAATTGTAAAGAAATGTTTTTACAGATGCTCATTTAAAATATAAGTAGAATTAGAATGTGAATTATAATTAAATCACTTAGTTTGGTCTCAGATAATTAAATTTTGATTGCTAGTCTGGATATAAGAAGTCCACTCTCATGAAACCATCTGTCTGTGCACTAAAAGAGTCCTGGAATCATGACTCCGTTGCTTGGTACAGGTGCATTATCATGGTGACAATGTCACATTAAAATAGGAACTCTGCTTCCATTATTTCTTAAAGTATTCAAAACCTGGCAGTGTCTTTAATATAGCATATAGCACATCTATTTAAGCAAGAGAAAGGAAAATAAGAAAATTCCTATGTGCAAAACTAAATGATGCAGTCCAATTTGTTATAATAGCTGACAATAATAGCAGATGGTGAATTCCAGTTCTAGGATTAAAGACAAAGTCATTTCATATGTTGCCTGAGTGTCCTGGACCAAAGCCGTGAGTAGAGTATTATTTTCTGAAAATAGCATTGCAAAAGCCCCTTCTTCAACTTGAAGGGACCTGATCCTTGGTAGAGGAGAGAGAGTATGAAATGTGAAATGAGACGAATGTGTATTTGAATCCTTGCTATGGCTATCATTTTTGTATAAATTTTAAAAAGTTGAATAATCACTCCAAGCCTATTTTTCCTCTTTTGTAAAATAGAAGTAAAGCTTATCTCACAGAATTATTATAATAATTAAATGAGCTCTTCTATAAAGTAATGGGCTTTCTGTCCAGGATCAAAAACTGGCGTATATGTCAGGTTAATAAACAAGTTACAATAGAACTTGAACCACATAAAAGAATAAAATTTCATACATTTAGACATTTAAAGCCCCTTAGATTCTTATAGAATTTTTTGGGGGGTACCAAAATATTTAAACACTATTTACTTTTGACTCTCGATTGATTTTGTTACCTATTTACCATTTTGGGTTCAATTTTCATTGATAAAGTTGGTGGTCAAAAGGAGTCTTTGGTATCTGAACTTCAGTAAAAAAAAAACAGATCATGGACTAAAATTTCATGATCGTGAAGACTATGTCTGTTTCATTCATCACAAAATCTCTAAAACAGCTCTGTTCAATAGAAATATAATGAGTCATAAGCATTTAAAATTCTAATAGTCAAATTAAAAAATATAAAAAGTATCAGGTGAAATTTATTTAATAATGTACTTTATTTAAACTAACATACACAAAATATTATCATTTCAATGTATAATCAATACGAAACTGTTTACACTGTTTCAAATATTTTTCTTTTAATTAACAAAATTTAAGTAAAATTAAATGTTCATTTCCTTTGTTGCACTACTTGGTGCTCAATAATCCCATGTAGCTAGTGGCTCCCTTATTGGGCAGTGCAGTTCTAGAACTAGCGTAAAGCCTGATACAGAGGAGACACTCAAGAGAGACTGAACAAATGAATAAATAAATGAGTGAAAATAATTCCCATATCACTCTATGTTTAAAGTCTCTGGCCAATGATCTTCCATGAACAACATTATTCTCTTTGCTATTCAAAAGACTATTAGAGTCTTCCTGGTAATAATCGCTAACTAAAACCTCAAAAGTGGTTGTCCTATAATTCAGATGAAGATATTTTGTTTAAATTACCTCTCCAGCCCCATATTTGGGGTCAGGTGATTTTTCATATAAATAAATATTGTTAAAAAATATGATAATAATTAAAATTTATTTACATAATAATAAAGTGAATGTTTTATTTTTTTTTTAAAAAAGTTATTTTAACAAATTTATCACCTGAACAAGAAGTTAGAAAGATATTTCATCAGAAATTTCTTTACAATAGCTTTGAAAATTCTAAGGCATTTATGTTTAGCAGATCTCTCTGGGGATTTTTTGTATTTTTTGGAAGTTCTTTAAGTGCACACAATTTTGAAGACACAATTATCAGTTAGCAGAAAACAGTACAGAATGTAACGCACTCACCTAAATTTTGACTTCCACCAGAGAAAAAGTATGAAAAGTATGGCATGATAACTGATAAATGAAGGAAAGCACAAACCCTAAAAGCCTCCACTGTCTGCTCCCAAATATTTGTAATTCAACATGGAAAATTGGTCTGGAAACCAAGGATACTGTGAATGAGGTGGACCTCCCAAGTTTGTGAAAAAGTTGCCTTTTTTTGTTGTAAATTTTTTGTCATAAAATTAAAAATCCATCTCTTCTCCACCTTTTGGGTAAGTTCAAGTGTAGTAAAAAATTAAAAATCCATACACAAATGGAGCAGAGCAGAAAGGGAAAGTTACCTTCAAGAGGTAGTATGGCCACTAATCCAGCCAGACTCTACTATAACCTGATTAAACACACATGATTGAAATGCAGTTGCCAATGAGGATGGCTATTGATTATTGTGGGTCCCTAAAAACAGCAATATCACAGAGGCAAATATGACAAGGCCCATCCTGGTAGCAAAGGAGGGAGCGAGCCTCTCCTTTTGTTGGAATGTGACTGTCTATCCCTCTTTCTCTGAGCAAGGAAATTCTCAGTGTGACCGTGGATATAAGTAATTGTGGCCACTTACCCTGAGTGTTTTGGTAATTTTTGTCTGATGCCGTTAAAACTTCCATCATGGTATGTGCTTAATCTTGAGTTCATATTTAAAAGTGAACTTACGGCCGGGCGCGGTGGCTCACGCCTGTAATCCTAGCACTCTGGGAGGCCGAGGCGGGTGGATTGCTCAAGGTCGGGAGTTCGAGACCAGCCTGAGCGAGACCCCGTCTCTACTAAAAATAGAAAGACATTATATGGACACCTAAAAATCTATATAGAAAAAATTAGCCGGGCATAGTGGCGCATGCCTGTAGTCCCAGCTACTCGGGAGGCTGAGGCAGTAGGATCGCTTGAGCCCAGGAGTTTGAGGTTGCTGTGAGCTAAGCTGACGCCACGGCACTCACTCTAGCCTGGGCAACAAAGTGAGACTCTGTCTCAACAAAAAAAAAAAAAAAAAAAAGTGAACTTACATAACGTGGGTTCCCACGTGGGTCTACTTCTACCTTCAGAACGAAAATATGTTGAGCATAGAGTTTCACGGGAAGATGGTTCACAGGGTTTTCGGAAATTGCGTATCAGTCTTTGGACATGCTTAATGTGAGGCTGTACCTATGAGATACATCCACTATTGAGGAACCAACAAGTCAAGTGTTCAAGACTGCAGGGTAGACAGCCAGACACTGGATGGTGGAAAATTCATCATGGAAATCACTTGCACCTGTGAAGGCTCTTAGGGCCTTTTCATTGGCACACAGATGCTGTGTTTGTATGATGACTTGCTAGAGTTATTTACATTTGCAGAGACTGTTTAAAAGCACAAAGATGAAACCAAAGAAAACAGGTATTGTTACATTACCAGTGCAATGCTTATTTAAGAAAAGAATGATGCAATGCTCTATAGTTGTAAACAGAACTAATTTTAAAAGGCAACTGGGGCCTCTAAGAGGTTAAAAAAAAAGTTTAATCCATGTGTGTACTACTTAAATGGAACAAGAGATAGACTAGGAAGGAAGAAAATGGTTTGTCTAGAAGAGAATTGGAAGTCTGCTTCATTATTATCAATCATTGATGGTTTAAGCAATTTCCTAAATTCCACAGATCTACTTTGCCAGAAAAAAAAAATGAGGTAAAAAGATACTCATGAAATATACTTTAAGAATAATTTTGTTATTAGGAAGCTAGTATGAAGATTTAGTTATTTCTGCACCTCTGCTATTTCTTTCTCAAAGAAGATGGTAAAACTGCTTCAATTAAACAGTATCTAAAAACTTAATGATAGCAATAATCACAGTTTTCAATGTTTCCTTTCATTTTTGTAAACACAGATGTAAAACATTAAAGAACTACTTATAGGAAAAGTTGATATATCATGAGTCAGAGTAGTTACTTTCACTATTTTCAACGTCTGTGCATATTTTCTTTCACTACTTTTATGTGTATACAGTACTGAATTTATGTTTATGTATTACTACTCTTTCTCAAGTCAATAGAACTTTAAAATATGTACTTTAAAGGAGCAGATATTCAAGTGAAACAAATGGCCGTTTAATACTTCTTTGTTGTGTAGAACAAAATTTATAAAGTTATTTAAAACTACTAAGCCAATGCTAAAAAGAAAAGTATTTGTCTGCTCTTAGTCTCACATTATTGAAACTTTAAGGCCAATCATTTTCAATACCTTTGACATATTTTACTCAAAAAAATAAATAAATAAAACCCAACTTAATTTTAATTTTGCATTATGAACCTGGAAGCCCAGCTTATATGAGAGGTCTTCAAAAACTACATGGAAAATACGTATG
Source organism: Eulemur rufifrons (assembly GCF_041146395.1). Classification (NCBI taxonomy): domain Eukaryota; kingdom Metazoa; phylum Chordata; class Mammalia; order Primates; family Lemuridae; genus Eulemur; species Eulemur rufifrons. The sequence continues at coordinate 18,140,348 of NC_091001.1, forward strand.
CATGGATTTCAACTTTTCTGCACCAAAATGAAATCATACTAACTTGTTACAAGATGACTTAACAGGATCTAGTTTGAAACGCTAAGGAGGATAAGACATCAGTTTAAAAAGAGCCCCTATCAGAGAAACATGAATTCTACTAAAATTGAAGCAGAACAAAAATCACATTAATGGCTAACTTGGCTAGAAGATGAAATCACTGATGCTTTAGGAAACGTTTAGGGTGAAAATGCCCCAAAGAAATCAGCAGTTTACAAATGGATAACTGTTTTTTTTTTAATAGTAACATTTTTATTTAAATTATCACATAGAGGTAAAGATCACCTGAAATTCATCAGCCCTTGCCTACTTTGGTGTATTACCTTCCAGATATTTTTCCTATGATTAGAAAAGTAACTCACAACACGTAGAGAATTCCAAAGCTTACTTCAGCAAGCGGTATACTATGAATGTGCTTCCTCTTCTGCACATATAAATCTACCTCATATTTTAAAGTCTGCACGTATCAAATACTATAGTCAATCCCCTATTGTTGGATAACTAGGTTTTTCACAGTGTGTGTGTGAGATATCTATCTATCTACCTACCTACCTACCTATTTATCTACCTTCAGATGCTTTTTCAAAGAATTATGTTTTCTTCTGAAATGCTAATTTACTTACTTTCTAGATAATAATTTTAGGTTCTATTTTTTGAACTATGTTATCTGATTATTTTTTTAATTCTTTTTTTTTTTTTTTAATTTCAGCTTATGGGGGTACAAAAGTTTAGGTTATGTATATTGCCCATACTCACCTCCCCCCCCCACAGTCAGAGCTTCAAGCGTGTCCATTCCCCAGACATCTGCACCCGAATGTTTATAGCAGCACAATTCACAATTGCGAAGATGTGGAAGCAACCCAAGTGCCCATCGATACATGAGTGGATTAGTAAAATGTGGCACATGTATACCATGGAGTATTACTTAGTTATAAGAAATAACGATGATATAGAATCTCTTATGTTCTCCTGGAAAGAGTTGGAACCCATTCTACTAAGTGAAGTATCCCAAGAATGGAAAAACAAGCACCACATGTACTCACCAGCAAATTGGTTTCCCTGATCATCACCTAAGTGCACATTTGGGAATAACACCAATTGGGTGTCGGGCAGATGTGGCGGGTGGGGGGAGGGGATGGGTGGATAACTGGTTTTAGGAACGGACAAGGCAATGTTGAAGATAAATCCCACAGTGCCAGAGCATCTACATCAATTTGCAAGGGAAAAATTAATCTTTTTCTTGCCCTAATTGAAAAAGACTGACAACTAACAGCATAAACAATAGCCAACATCATAGACATTTCAAGTGGTGCAACTTAACACAATTCTGACTGAAAAATTAAAGTTGAGCTCACTTTCCACTCAATGGGTGTCAAAACTATTGTGCCCAGATCAGCCACAGACGAGAGCAGAGCTTTCAACAGAAATCTTCAACAAGGGGGATTAAGATTCTGAAGCATTTCTTTGAAGAACTGTAACAGGATATGAAACATGGCTTTACCAATAAGATCTTGAAGACAAGACACAATCAATGATTATGGAGAGGTAGCAGTGGTCCAAAATAAACTGTACCTGTCAGGAGCAAAGGTCAAGGCAATAGTTTTTTGGAGATGCTAAAGGTATTTGGCTTGTTGATTTTCTGGAGGGTCAAAGGATGATAACATCTGCTTATTATGAGAGTGTTTTGAGAAAGTTAGTCACAGCTTCAGCAGAAAAATGCTGGGAAAGCTTCACTACAGAGTCCTCCGCTAGGATAATGCTCCTCCTCTCAACAAACAAAAGCAATTTTGCGAGAGTGTTGGTGGGAAATTATTAGGCATCCACCTTACAGTCCTAATTTGGCTCCTTCTGACTTTTTGTTTCCTAATCTTAAAAAAATATTTAAAGGGGAGGCATTTTTTTTTCCCGGTAAATGATGTAAAAAGACTGCATTGACATGATGAAATTCCCAGACCCTCAGCTCTTTAGTGATGGACTAAATGACTGGCACTGTAACTCACAAAAGTGCCTGGACCTTGGCAGAGCTTATGTTGAGAAATAAAGTTTGTATTTTTTCTTTTTATCTTTAAATTCCATTTTTCCATGAACTTTTTGAAGTCCTCTTATATTTCCCAAGTAGTGCAAAAAGAAAAAAAAAAATGCCTTTCTACCAAAGTAAACATATGTGCTTGAAAGCTTGTAATCCAATTGACTCTAAGCATTCTAAGTGCCTTCCGGGCATGGATCCCTGGCTATGTAATAAAATGCATAGTCATCCTCAAGATCACCACTGATAAAGGATAAGCATGCAATGCTATGTTCTCCTTTGAAAATAATGACATTTTCAGCTGAAAGCTGGGTGAATAGGAGTTTTCTAATAAAGGAATTCCTATGAAAGTCAGTATCTAAATAACTATACTTTAAAGTGTTACTTGCTACTTTTTATCCTACAGAGGAGTCACAAAATCCAGCTATTTTTATACAGGCTTGCTGATTTCCAACTTTTCTCTCTCACTTGGGTAATTCTTATGGCCAAATTTCTCCAGAGTTTATGTCACTGAAGAAAGAGAATTGTCTAAGTTACTGAGCAAGGAAGGTAATTTCATTCTGTTCAAACTCCTTTTAGCCATCAGGTTTTCACTAAAACCATCATTACATGCAATCATTGGGTTTCTCTTTAATTGGGCAACTGCTTGCAAGTTAACTTGGATAGGCTATCAGTGCTTCGTTTTCAGAAACCCAGTGCAAGTACAGTATGCAATTCGGCAACCAAGATATTATGGAAATTTAGTATGAAAAGCACACACCTGACATTTAAGTGACCCTGTGAGATTTCAATTGGCATAGTTACTGTGATAGGAAGATCAGATGAAAGACTGAAAATAAAATGTTTATGAAATGTGGCTTAAATTCTGTTTTGTTTTGTTTTTTAAAAGGGGTCCACCAACATCAAATTCATGGTACTTTGCAGACTGTGAAAAATCTTGACTCTATGAATGATTTTTAAGTAGTCACATTAGAATAAGAGTATCAGTCTAATTTAGAATATCCAGTGGTCTCCCCTTGAACCCGACAGTCCTTGGCACTTGGACTTGAAGTCTGGAAATTGGCTCCTATTCACTTTCACTTTGTAATACTTAGTCCTAAGTGGCAATGCATCTTTGCAATGCAAAATTGCTTCATAGGAACCCAGGCTGGGAGATGCTGCCGTACCCTTGACTAAAACTATCAGAGTAGACCGAAAGCTCTCATATTCAGGAGAACGTCAATTGAGACATTATCAGATTGATGTGAAATAGTGATTACTAATGTTTTCACTTGCAAAAATTTTCTGACTCTGTAATGGTTTGTGATGTGTCAACTCAGCTAGCTAAACTATGAGGATGGAATGGAGGCATTCTGCAGCATTTGCACACCCTCTTCCAGTTATTCTAATCAAGCATTAATCTACTTGCTACTGGGAGGGAATTTTGCAGATGTTAACTTAAGTCCCTAATCAGTTGACTTTAAGCTAAAAAGATCATCCCTGATGAGCCTGAGCTAATCAGGCAAGCCCTTAAAAAGGACTTGGTTTTCCCTGGCAAATAGGATTTCAAATAGCAGCTGAGTCTATAATTGCTCTCCCTTCTCTGCACCTTCTTACCTGGATGGCTGTAGACAGAAAACTTCAACTCACGCATATGGGCTCTAGCCTGCCTGTGAGCTTCCTTTCTGCTTGACCTACAAACTTTGGACTTGCTTAGCTAGCCTCCACTATCACATAAGCTAGTTCTTTGCAATAAAATTCTATCTCTTTTTCTCTTCCTCCTCCCCCTCCTCCTCTTCTTCCTCTCTCTCTTGCTCTCACTGTCACTCTGGCTCACGCATGCCCTCTCTCTCTGCCCGTTTCTCTCCACCCTCACCTCCTTCTGGTTCTGCTTCTTTTGTTGAAATTAATACAGACCCCCACACATTAGCTGCTACACTTTAGCAGCTATCCTCTTAGCAAATGCTGAGTGAAAACTGCAGAATTGAATAAAAGCTACTGTAATGCATCTGTATCATTTTTATGCCCAACAAAATGGCATTCATTTAGAAAATAACATATATTCATTGATTTATTCCACAAAAAAAATCGAATGCCTGCCTAATGCTACTGTCTGTGTTGAGGATATAGCAGTGACTAAAATAGTAAAGTGCTGTTCTCATGGTATTTACAGTAAGAGTGGAGGAAAGAGACTGATAGTGAACAAAAAATACAGAAGTCACATGCTAATGTGGGCTATAATAATACATAAGATCCTGATGCGGTTACGTGAGTCCTTGCTTTATAATAATTTACTATTAATATTTTACCCATGATTCATTAAGTGTGTTATATTTCACAATTTAAAGAAGATTAAAGATTACTAAAGGAGGTTTAGTAGAATAAGGAATGTCAGCGGGTCGGGGTTGGAGAGAATGTTGTTTTCTATATGCTGGTCAGGAAAATTAGTTCTGAGCAGGGTCAGAGGCACAGTGCTTTGCAGTTCAGGATTATCAATTTGTAGTCACTTACATCTAGCAACAATAAGAGTTCTCTAGCCTTTGTGACAGAGGAACATGATATGCAAGAGTCTCTATTAGTACAATGCTGCAGTAGGGATTAGTGGTGATTTTAAAGCATACTTGGTGTGATGACCTTTCATGTTTTTATCCATAACATTTACATTGTATATCATAACCTAAGTCAGACGTAGTTTTCTATGTAATGATTTTTCATTATCCTCCATAATATACTAGAATGTTTTCTTTTCCTTTCTCTTCTTTTTCTTTTCATTGTTTGTTTAAGGATTTGTATATTTGTGTTTTGCTTTTCTCTTTCATTTTTCAGAGTGAAAAATGGTCAGACCCACTGAATTGGTTTCTAAACCCATTAGATTGTAGCCTCAAGTGGGAAAAATATTGCTTAAAAATTCTTTAAAGTTTATTACAGGAACAGTGAATAAAGATTTATTTAAATAGCATGAAATTAAAAGCATTTTGCTAACCCAAATAAATATTCAAAATTTGAATGGTGTTTGTTTGCCATTGCCTAGACCTTTTAACCAAATGACATTCTGCTATTTTGTTTTTTTTCTACTTTTCAAACCTTTTATTTCGACATTTTCCAGACCTTCACAAAGTAGAATCTAAAACAAACTTACATAAGCCTGTCACTCAGCATAAACAACCACCCACATTTTATCATATTTTCTTATTGACCATCCCAAAGTTGAATTTTTTTGTTTTTTTTTATTTTGGGGGGAATTTATTTTAGCTGGCGTATGTTAAAGCACTTCACATACACTAACCAAATGTATACTTAGATATTTCCTAATGTTTGCCCCAAACAAAAAATTTCTTCTATAACTTCAAAGCCATTATCAATACCTGAAATAATTAACACTGATTTCTTAATATCATTCAGCATACAGTTTATATTCAAATTTCTCAATTTGCCTAAAAATTATTTTTCACAGTTGTTTTATGTGAATGGGGATCCAAACAAGGAATAGTCATTGTATTACATAACTTGTTGTTATGACTCTTTAGTCCCTTTTAAATCGATTTAATCTAGACCAGCCTCTCCTATTCTATGCAACTGGTCTGATAAGTCCATATTCTATAAACTGTGTCATATTCTAGATTTGACTGTTCTCTTATTGTGGCATTTAACTTGTTCTTCTATTCCCTCTGTTTCCTGTAGACTGAAAGACTGATCTAACGGTTTAATAAAGTAAGATTCCAATTTATCTTTACAAGAGTAATTCATGGATGGTACCATATACATCATATTTCACCACATCTTTAGGCAAATTATGTCTGCTTGCTAATCTTGTAATAATTCTAAGGATGGATAACAGAGTTCAAGTGATGACAGTCTCATGTCTTTGCTATGAAGTTCCCTTTGAAATTTTCATCTAATTTTCTTTACTATCTGCTAAGAAGCACTGCTTAAATCAGATATTTCATTTGGGGTTGCAAAATTGTGGTTTTGCTAATTCTATCATTCCTTTTATATTTCTTAGCTAAAATTCTGAGCTAAAGATTGATCTCTCTCTCTCGCTCGCTTTTTCTCCATTGTGGGTATGCATATTATCCTAAAATGCAGAAAAAGGTAGAATAATTTCTTAACTATTTCCCTTTAATTATCAAATTTTAGATTAATGAGCTGGTTCCTTATCAATATCCAATAATGACTGGTGAGTTTAATTTTTAATTGTTCTTTTAATTTTAAAAGCTCATGGATTGTCTATATTTAAGGATGTGTTTTAATCAATTACAGTCATAATTTTATTTTGATTCTATAATTATACCCTTTTGGGCCACTTGAGGGCCTTTTCAAGCTAACTTCTTTGATTTTTAGGAATGATAACATAGTTTTTGGGGGGAAAAAAAGATATTTCAGTTTCATCTTTACCATTCTTCTTTCCCAGAATATAATGAATTATTTCTCCAAACATCCATGGATTTGTTTATTAAAAAATTCTGTTTAGATGCCAACCTGTGGGTACTGGTCGTGGTCATTCTCTCTGGGTTGTCATTGCTGCTAGGAGTTTTAGGTGAATACATTAATAAATAGGTGTTGTTTTTAAAAGAAAATAATTATAAATTAACACAAATATTTACTTTTTATATTTACCATTGCAAGGCTTCTTATTAACTTATTTCTATTTTAGTCTCTTTTGATGAAATCCTGGTGCCTAAAAACATTAACATAACTGCTTTATTTTATAATAATATACAGTCAGTTCTGCTATAATACTTATTTTTAAATTGTACATTTTTCTCTTGTGATTTATATATTGGGGAACAACTTGAGTTTAAATACAAATTTCTCATTTGCTTATGCCCAATTTCTTCTTAAAGAAAATGTGGGTGAATGCAGACAACTGCCCCCAGCTGAATTGAGCCAGGTAGAAATACAAAAAAACAAAAAACAAAAAAAACTCCAACAAATCTCAAACATTTACCAGATACTTCAGGGCAATGCCTCTTTTAAGAGCTATACCCATCTAATAGGATAACTTTCCCTCCAATTACAATATAACCACCTTTCTACCACCTCACAATAATTCCCAACCTGAAACCCATTCAATTTCCACCACTACAAGCAAAATTCAGGTCTTATTTAAAGGAAAGTGCCATATTTGTTTTAGGATTTATCTCCTAAAAATTTAACATTTGTAAAACTGTGCTGTTCTTTTTGATAGGTAACTATCATTTTTTTAAATGTGTTATTTGCAAAGTTTTTGAGTGTTCTCTTCCTAACCGCCTTTTCCACATGAACCCTGTGGAGATTTTTTGCAGTACTTTGCATAGCGTGGAGATTTTAATATCTGTCACATTATAGCAGAACTGACTGAATGTAATAGTTTCAAAATAACAGTGCCAATATTACTACTAACATTAAGACTGCTGAATGAGGTTTAAGATTTCATTGCAGGGTTTTGTCCCTAAAATGTATCACAAAATATTGTATTCTAAGGTCAATTGGAAGGTTTCTTTTCCCTGTATGTTTATCTAATGAACATAATATATACTAAGGTTTATTGTTTCCATGTGTTTTGAACTTTTATGTTCAAACTTAAACTTTTTAGTTTTTTTTTTTTTAATTTCATTTTTGTCTTCTAATTTTGTAAAGGTTCTCAGCTTCCAAAGTCAAAAGTATATAGAATTCTCATTTCAATTCCAGTCTCCTCCACAATACTGTGCTTAGGCATGGACAAGGAGGGCCCCTACCCTAGGATCCCTATGTCAGAGGAGAACACTGTACTTTGAAATGCCTTCCTAGAAATTTCCAAACTCCCCTCTGTTGGCTGGAACCCAGTCTCAGCAGTATGATGATCCTCATTGTTCCCCTTTAGGATTCTGTTTGACGCTCCACCCTCCTTTGGGGTTGACCATATGCTTCAAGGTACTCCAGGACTCAAAGCCCATAGGGTTTGCCTGTAATTGGGTCCAGATTCCAAGAGGACAGTCTGATAAAAAGGTCAATCTATCTAGCCAATGGAGTATTTTCTTTTGGAGGGATTGCATGATACTGGTCTCCCAGAATGGCATTGACAGCCAAATTTCGGTAACTTGAATTGTTTCTATCTGCAAATGTAGGCATATACTCACCAGCTTTCACAAAAGAAAGCATACTATTTATGTTTTTTACAGTTTTCTGTTTTTCATTTAATGATGTGTCCTAGAGATTGCACCAGACCAAAGTGTAAAAACAGATCCTTGCATATCAAAGAATAGAGTTCTAACTCTTTCCTTTTGCAACAGCATAATACTTGACTGTGTGGTGAATCAGTGATTCTCTTTTAATGTGTATCTAGATTGCTTCTAGTCTTTTTGCTATTAAGAGACCTTAATGGGTAACTTTGTGCAAGTCAATTAATATTTTTCAAGTATATCTTTGATATAGTATACTTGAAGTAAGAGTCCTGAGCCAGAGATAAGTAATTTAATGAGATATTTCCAAATTCCTCTCCATAGGAAGGCTTTTTTTTTTTTTTCATGTTCACCTCGACTTCCTGTTTTTGCCACAGCCTTGCCAACAGATCATTCTTTCAAACTTTTAAATTTTTGACAATCTAATAATTGAGTAATTATGCCTCCATGGAGATTAATTTGCAGTTTTATTTTAGGAGCCAGGATGAGTAATATACATATAGTTAAGGGCCACTTGAATTTCTTTTATTTACAAAATCTTTGATCCCTTTTTTCTACTTGTCCCATTCATTTTGTTGGAGTTTTCTTTTCCACATTTAGGAACTCTTTATGTATTTGGAAAGTTAGCCCTTTGTCTATGATAGAAGTTGCAGATATTATTGTTCTGTTTTGTGTTATGTCTCGTGACTTTGCTCCTGTACTTTTTCTTAAAACATGAAAAAGTATTGTTGGTTTTTTCTTAATAAATTAATTTATCATTATTTTCATTGCTCCAGGAATTGGAAAATAGTTGGGAAGATTTTTTCCAATCCTACCTTAAGAAATAATTGTCCAACAATATTTTCTAATGCTTTAGTAGGTTTTTACATTTAGATATTTATTCCATTTGGTACTTATCCCATTACACACCATGTGAAGTATAAATCCAGTTTTCATTTTCCAAATGGAGATCCTGTTGTCCAAGCACCATTTCCTAAAAAAGCCTACCTTTCTATGTATTTGAGATGCTACCTCTACCAACTACTAATTTCCAAATATACTTGAATCATTCTAAATTTTAATTGACTCCATTTCTCTTTTTGTCTACTCATACCCAAATACAGCATTCCTCTAGTTATGTAGCCTTTATAATTTATTTTAATATCTGAGAGGGCTAATCTCCCACCCCATTTTCCTATTTTTGATGCCTCTCACAGCCATTTCTTTGCATATTTTTCCATATGGACTTCATAGTCAATTTTCACAGATAAAGAAATAATATATTCTGCTGGTAAGTTTATTTAAATCATGCTAAAATTGCAAAAAAAAAAAAAAAAAACAACATTGTGAGAGAATTGACCTCTTCATCATACCACTTAACTTCCCCAAAACATGGCATGTCTTTCCATTTGTTTAAACTGTTTTATGTTTATCAAGGAAAAAATTAAACTATTAAGACTAAGTAGGGACCAACTCACACATCTGTAGTTTTTCCAAGGACCTATAAACTGAAGTTCAATTCAGAATAAAATAAAATAATGTAATGTTTGCATTCATCAATAATTCTATTCTAGATACATTCTAGAATATAAAAACATGCACTGATTTTAATAAGAGCTATAATACCAAGGCTGAAAGTTTGCAGAAAAGCTGATTTTCAACTTCTATCTTGAGAGATTTGAATTCTGAGACAACAGGGATTCTTTTGTCAGAAGGATACATTGAGTAAAGATGAAAAGATGAAATTGTTCCTCTGAGTTCTCTTAGTAAACACTATTTTCTGGTAGAAATTGAATTTAAAATGTCTACTAATTATAGTGCAGTATTTCCCATGGCTTCCTGAAAACACCTGGCAGCAAGTATGCTTGCAGAAATACAAAATAAATTTTTCAGAGAAATGACAATATGTCTTATTAATCTCAGATACTGCAAAGCCCTACTAGAAACAAAGCAGAGAATGGATCTAAGAAGTAAAAATAAAAGCAGTTAAAAACTTTTTTCTCCATCCTCATACTCACATAGGGGATTTTACAATTTCAATGATTACCTCTCAACTATCTCCCACACATGGGAAATTCACCAGAACCTTTACAAGTCAGCTTCTTTTTCTGTTATTTAACTATTGTCCTCTCTTTAGTTGCCATTACAATAATCAACTAAGACTTTATTAAATTCTCGTAGGAAAGCTCAATATAAACACATCTTACAAGAGCATCTGCCTTGTTGATGAGCAGAAGCAACAAGGTATACTATAAGCAAAATAAAACTAAACTAAAAAAAAAATCAGGAACCTTTTAGACAAAAATGTCTAACCTTTTTGATGCAACATACCTGTCTACCTACTGCCTTGCCATTTGTTAGGTAATTTGAACTTTATTTACTCTCTTCAGTTCTGAGCTATGTTTGTAAATTTGTACATTTGTAGAATGATGATAACTGAACTTATCCTAGATACAGGAAACAGCTGTGAAAATTAAATGAATTTATGCATATAAAGAAATTTTGAAATCGTACAGTGTTATAAAATTTGAATAATTTTGTGTCTGGCTTATTTCCCTTAATATAATGTCCTTCTGGCTCATCCATGTTGTGGAAAATGGCAGTATGTCATTCTCTTTTAGGGCAGAATGATATTCCTTATATATATAAATATATATCACAGTGTCTTTATCCATCCACGGATCAACAGACAGATTGTCTCGGTATCTTGGCTATTGTGAATAATGCTGCAATGAACATGGATGTGCAGATATCTTTATGAGAAGGTGATTTTATTTTCCTTGGGTATATGCCCAGAAAAGGGATTACTGGGTCAAATGCTAGTTCTATTTTTAATATCTTTAGAAACCTTCATACAGTTTTCCATAGTGGCTGGATTCTCATAGTTCTATTTTAGTTCTATCAATCATTGCTACATATGTTTCAAAGCTCTATTATTACATGTACACACATCTAGGATTGTCATGTATGACTGATGAATTACCGCTTGTTTCATTATTAAATATTCTGGTGTCTGGTAATGTTTCTTATCTTAAAGTACACATTGATGTTAAACTTTCTTTAGGTTACTGTGTACAGAATACACCTTTTTTCAAACTTTTTAAAAATACTGTCTGTCACTTTATATATAAAGTACATCTTTTCTAAATACTAAGGGTGGTGACTTTGTGTCCAGTCTAAGATTTACTATGTTTTATTTAGTATTACATTTACATTTCACATAACCATTGTAGACTAAAGTAAAAAATCAAGCTTTTAAAGAATTAAAATCAGTTGTATTCAGAAGTCTTACTGAGGACTATAGACCAAGGCTTCTAGCCTGGGAGCAGCCCTTTAGCGAGGTTCTACGAGACTGCTCCAGCGTAGTGTTTCAGTGCACAGTTTACATACAGGCTGTGGAGGGAAGGTTTGGTATGAGAATACATCTGATTATAGATTACAGAAGAATAATCACTAAACCTGTCAGACATTGTCTTATGTGGAAAAGGCAAGGAGTAGGGTCATTTATCTTTTAAAGAATATAATGAGTCAGACAAGAGACAAGGGGGACATGTACTCTATCCTGTTTTGTCTTCAAAGTATCCCTCTGGAGAGCAGCATGTCAGCATAGAGACAGGGGCTTCGTGAAATTATGCTGCCAAGCAGAAGTAAGCAAACATGGCTTCCTACATTTCTTACATTGTCTCATATTATCCATACAGTGGGTTTAAGTACACTATCTAGCTAATATTTCCCTATTCATTTTATTTATTTTTTGTTTCTCTGCTTTTCCTTTCCTGCTTTCATTTTAGGATTCTTTTTCATTTCATATTTGCTGTTTGGATGTTATTCTTTGTATAATTTTACTGGTTGCTTTGATATTGCAGTATACATCCTTAGCTATGACAATCTACTTAGAATTAATGTTTTACCCCTTCATGAAAAATGTACAAATGCAACAGTACTTTAATTTTTTAACTTCTGCCTCTGGCTTTTATGCTATTATTTATATTTTACTATATTTTACTTCTGTTCATGTTATAAAGCCCTCACGACAATTTATCTTTGGATTAAGCAATTACTTGTCTTTTAAAGAAATTAAGATAAAAATTATTTCTGTTACTTAGACACATATTGACTATTTCCAGTGTTCTTTATTTCTTTTTATTCAATCATATTTCCATCTGGTATTGTTTTCTTTCAGCATGAAAAGATATTGGATCAATTCTTATAATTCAAGTCTACTGGCAAAAAAAAAACCTCAGCTTTTGTTTACATGAAGATATATTCATTTCACTTTCAATTTGAAACTTTTTTTTTTCTTTTAGCACTTCAAATATAAAGTTATGCTGACTTTTGACCTCCACAGTTTCTGATGAGATGTAATTTCCAATTCTTTTATTCTTCCTTTTGCAGGGGCTGATATATTGGTTTTCAGCAGTTTTACCATATGTTGGTTTTCTTTATATTTATCCTGCTTAGCCTTCACTGATTTTTGTAAATATAATGTGATGTTATTCACCAATTTTAGGAAATTTTTGACCACTTATTTCTTTAAGCATTTTTTGGTCATTCTCTCGCTCTCACTCTCTCCTCTTTTTCTATTAATAATATATGTATTTTAGATTACTTGATATTGCTCCAAAGAAAGCTGAGGCTTAACATATTTTTTAATATTTCTCTCATTTTCTTCCAATTAGATAATTTCTATTAACCTAACTTCAAGCACACCAATTAACTCTTTCTTTTGCAGTATTAAATCTGCTGTAAAGCTCATTCACTATATTTTTCATTCCCAGTATTATGGTAGAAATTTTCATCTAGTTTTTTTTTTAACATTTTTCATTTCTCCTCTGAGAATCCCCATTTGCTTTTTCATTATGTACATTTTCTCCTTTAAGAACTTATACACACACACACACACACACACACACAGGCATACACACACAAGCTATTTTAGCTTAATATTGTCTGTTTCATTATCATATAGCAAATTGACATGTGGTATAGAGTCCTATGAATTTTAACACAAGCAAAGGTGTGTAGATGCACCACCACAATCAGAATACTGAACAGTTCTATCACCCCAAAAAACTCCCTTGTGTTCTTTTGTATCCACGCCCTTCCTTACCATACCCTGGCAATCACTGCTCTGTTGGCCATCACCATAACATTTTCCTTTGAGTTTGTTATGTAAGTGGAACCATACATTATGTGCCCTTTTGAGATTGGTTTTTCTTTTTTTTTTTTTTAATTGGCATTCTACCTTTGAGATTGCAGCATGTAACATGAGTTTGTTTATTTTTGCTGCTGAGTAGTGTTGCATGTACCACAGTATGTCTATGCATCCAACCAGTGGAGAACATTCGGTTGATTTCAGATTGGGACAATTGTCAATATAGCTGCTATCAACATTTTTGTTACAGGTTTTGTCCTTAGTCTATCCAGAGCCTTTACTCTGGGATGTGGTTCTTATTTCTAAGGTATTTGAGGTTCTCAGTGAAAAGCTGAAGACTTCAGTGATCTCTTCCACTTTTGCTAGGCCAGAACTCCATCATCTCCTAGCACTATGTGACCTCTGACACTTCTCTCCATCTCTCAGTCCTGGAGCAGCATCTCCCCAGTGGGCCTCACATGCTTAGCTCTGTGCATATACAGTCCAGCTATCAGCCAAGGACTAAGGATCATGTAGGGAACTCCAACTTAGACTTCTCACATACTCATCTTTGCTGCTTCCTCCATTCTAGGACTATGCCTTGCAAATTTCAGCCACTGAAGCAGCCCCAAACTCAGCATTCTGCCTTCCCAACTCAACTAGACTCTTGTCTCCTGCTTGTGCACCGTCACCTTGCACTGATATCCAGAAAGTGCACCCAGAAAGAACATGGGGTGGAATTCTTGTGTTTTTCTTCTCTCAGAAATCACAATCCTGGCCGGGCACAGTGGCTCACACCTGTAATCCTAGCACTTTGGGAGGCCGAGGCTGGAGGATTGCTTGAGATCAGGAGTTTGAAACTAGCCTGAGCCAAAGCAAGACCCTTTCTCTACAAAAAATAAAAAAACTAGCCAGGCATGGTGGTACATGCCTATAGTCCCAGCTACTCAGGAGGCTGAAGCAGAGGATCACTTGAGCCCGGGAATTTGAGGTTGCAGTGAGCTATAATGATGCAACCACACTCTCTCCCAGAGCGACAGAGCAAGACCCTATCTAAAAAAAAAAAAACACCACAATCCTGTATCTGTTGTTTTTCGATATGTGCGAACAGTTACATTTTGTCCAGTTTTATAGTTATTTACAATCAGAATGCAAATCTGATATCAGTTACACCACTGAGGCTGAAAGTTATAAAATGAAGTTTTTATTTTTGTGCTCTTTTTCATAGTTGGAGTATCTCTGAGAGCTGAGAAATTACATGAGTAAGTAAATAAGTAATACAGTTAAGGCAATTTTTTGGAAAGCAATTTTGTAGTTTTTATTAAGAGCCTTTAAATTTGATATGCCTTTTGACTCAACAATTCCACTTCTAGGAATCTTTAATGAAGAAAAACAAATTTTCTTGAGGACTTCCATTATAGTTATTTATAATGTGGGAGGAAGGGTAACCAAATATCCAATGATTGGGAAATGGTCACATACATTATGGTCAGTACATATAGTGTATTGTTATACAACCATTAAAAATGTTTTGAAAGAACATTTAATAACATGGGAATTATTCATAATATAATGATAAGTGAGGAAAATAAGGTTATAATATTTTTACTAATGCACACCCAAAATACAAATCAAGATTAAAAGTACCCAAATGTCAGCACTGGCTATATCGCTATACCTGGAATGTAGAATTATCAGTGATTTTTATTTTCGTTTTATGTATGCTTTTATGTTTTCCAAATTTTCTACATTGAACATACATTATTGTTATAAATAAGAAAAAAATTAAGCAAATGTATAAATGCATTATAATTTCTACAAATTTATCTGAAAACAATACTAAAATTTGTGAGACACTAGCCTGGCTCAGAACCATTAAAATTTATACATAAATTTTTCTATTATAGTAAGAACACAACGTGAGATCTGCCCTCTTAACAGATTTTTAAGTGTACAATACAGTATTATTAACTGTAGGCACAAGTTGTACAACAGATACCTAGAACTTTTTCGTCTTGCATAACTGAAACTTTATATATCTTGAACAGCAACACCCCATTTTTGATTTTCCCCTTCCTCTAGCAACCACCATTCTGCTCTCTGCTTCTATAAGTTTGACTATTTTAGACGCCTCATGTAAGTAGAATCATGCAGTAGTCATCCTTCTTTGACTGGCTTATTTCACTTAGCATAATGTCCCCAAGGTTCATCCATGTTGTCACATATAGCAGGATTTCATCCCTTAAAATATGGGAGTTTAAGTATTATCTCTTTGAGATTTTCATTTCAATTCTTTTGGGAAAATATCCAGAAGTGAGATTGCTGGGTGATATGGAAATTCTATTTTCATTTTTTTGAGGAATCTCCATACTGTTTTCCATAGGAGTTTCACCATTTCAGATTCCCACCAACACTGTAGAAGCTTTCCAATTTCTCCACATTCTCAACATTTGTTCTCTTTTCACTTTTTGATAATACCCATCCTAACAGGTATGAGCTAGTACTTCACTGTGGTTTTGACTTGTATTTCCCTGGTAATTACTTACGTTGAGCATCTTTTTTATATACATGATCACTTCTTGTATGTCTTTCTGGAGAGATGTGTATTCAAGTCCTTTCCCTGTTTAGAATTGGGATTTGAAAATTGGTCTAGGGATTCCAGGTTTATTTTTTTCTCTACTACATAACAAATACTTCTCATAGTTGTTCCTATTTCTGCCAAAACCTATGAGCTAAACTCTCATACATTTCACATATAGATATTTACACATGTTCTCACTATGCCTAACACTTTTTCTCCTGTACAATGTGGTAATCACAATATTCTGTAATAGAATTACTATTACTGAAATGTGTGACACTATCGCCATTATTGTTAGGAGATTAGTTTTCACTTTTTGATCATATTTCTTAAAATCTTCATTTTGTACATGCCCTTCTCTTTAATCCGTGTACTGATTCTTATTAGAAGAGCCTAGAAAACTTATAAAAATTTCAGAAGCCCAAGATATTCATCACATAAAATTTATTTTAAAACAACCAAAGTATTAAAACACAGTAACCTTTTGGGTGTACATAAATTACATCTTATTAAGTAGTAAATAGAGATAGAAAAAAATTTAAATATTAAAAATCAACATAGATCTTTCTTGTATCTTGAGTTAACACTCATTTCATTCGCTCTTGCTCGCTGTTCTTAGTTATAAGCTACTATATTTAAATCTCATGTTGACATTGTTTCTCATCTAAGTTTTTTGGTTGTTGTTGTTTTTTTTGAGACAGAGTCTCACTCTGTTGCCCAGGCTAGAGTGCTGTGGCATTAGCCTAGCTCACAGAAACCTCAAACTCCTGGCTCAAGCAATCCTCCTGCCTCAGCCTCCTGAGTAGCTGAGACTACAGGCATGAGCCACCATGCCCGGCTCATTTTTTTTTATATTTATTTTTAGTTGTCCATATAATTTCTTTCTTTTTTTTTTTTTTTTACTGCTGTATTTTCTTTTTTTTTTTTTTTATTTCATCTTGTTATGGGGGATACAGAATTTCAGGTTACATACGTTGCTCCTGTACCGCCTTTCCCCCCAAGCCAGAGCTCCAGGCGTGTCTGTTCCCCAGGTCGTGCGCATTGCACCCATCATGTAGGTATATATCCCTCCCTTCCCCACCCCCCCTTCCCGAGTCAGCACCTTCAAGTGTTACCACTCCCCAAACGGTGCGCAATGCACTCATTGTGTAGGCATACCCCCATCCCCTCCCCCGCCCCCCACCTCAGTCTGACATCCAATTGGTGTCGTTCCCAGATGTGTATTTAGGTGATGATCAGGGAAACCAATTTTCTGGTGAGTACATGTGATGCTTGTTTTTCCATTCTTGGGATACTTCACTTAATATAATGGGTTCCAATTCTCTCCAGGAGAACCATAGAGATGTCGTATCTTCATCATTCCTTATAGCTGAGTAATATTCCATGGCATACATATACCACAGCTTACTAATCCATTCATGTATTGATGGGCATTTGGGTTGTTTCCACATCTTTGCTATTGTGAATTGTGCTGCTATAAACATTCGGGTACATGTGTCTTTGTTATAGAATGACCTTTTTTCCTTTGGGTATATGCCCAGTAATGGGATTTCTGGGTCAAATGGCAGGTCTACTTGAATCTGTTTAAGATACCTCCATAATGCTTTCCACAGGGGTTGCACTAGTTTGCAGTCCCACCAGCAGTGTATGAGTGTTCCTGTCTCTCCACACCCACGCCAACATGTGTTGTTTTGGGTTTTTTTGATAAAGGCCATTCTCAATTTATTTCTATTTTTTTAGTGGAGACGGGGTCTCGCTCTTGCTCAGGCTGGTCTCGAACTCCTGAGCTCAAACCATCCACCCGCCTCGGACTCCAAGAGTGCTATCACTAAGTTTTTAAATGTTACTATTTTTTAAATGACTGTGATTTCTTGGTTTTTCATAGTTTCTGCTTAGTTTAGGCTATTTCCAGTGGGTCAGCTTTTCTTGTCCAGAGGAACAAAATCTATCAACTCCCTAGTTTGTCCCAGTTATATCTCAGTTGTTCTCCATTAGCTTCCACCCAGACAGAGTAAATCAAATTCATTTTTTAATACAGAAGAGGATGGATAAAAGAGATAATTAGTATCCATTGAACTCCAACTCTATGACAGTTTCCAAATATTAATTTGTCTTCTGT
The DNA here is from genome assembly GCF_041146395.1 of Eulemur rufifrons. Lineage (NCBI taxonomy): Eukaryota > Metazoa > Chordata > Mammalia > Primates > Lemuridae > Eulemur > Eulemur rufifrons. The sequence goes on from NC_091001.1 coordinate 18,158,345, forward strand.
AAGTCCTTTCATTAACACAGTGAAGAATGTTCACCCCTTTGAACTTGAAGCTCATACAGCTGGAAATGTTAAAGCTGAGTTTTAAACCCACATCTAACTCTAAACCCAAAGCTCTTCTCAATAGCGCTTGAAACCACACTCTACATTAAGTTAGAAAAAACACTATTTACATGTAATCATGTAATTACACCACTCAGCAGAATAATTATAAATTACTGCACAGAAAGAACAACCAGCGGTTCGTTTGTGCCCTGATCCTATAAGCATTCTATATATCTTAAAGCTTTCCTTCTTTTATTTCTTTTTTATTTTTTTTTATTTCAGCATATTATGGGGGTACAAATGTTTAGGTTACATATATTGCCTTTGTCCCACCTGAGTCAAACCTTCAAGCGTGCCCATCCCCCAGATGGTGTGCACCACACCCATTAGATGTTAATATACCCATCCCCTCTTCTCCCTGCCACCTGCCTGACACCTGATGAATGTTACTACTAAATGTGCACATAAGTGTTGATCAATTAATACCAACTTGATGGTTAGTACATGTGTTTCTTGTTTTTCCATTCTTGGGATACTTCACTTAGTAGAATGGGCTCCACCTCTATCCAGGATAATACAAGAGGTGTTAGATCGCCATTGCTTTTTGTGGCTGAGTAGTAATGTACGGTATACATATAACACATTTTATCAATCCACTCAAGTATTGATGGGCACTTGGGTTGTTTCTACATCTTTGCAGTTGTGAATCATGCTGCTATAAACATTTGAGTGCAGATTTTTATGGAATTTCTTTTTTTTTTCCTTTGGGTAGATGCCCAGTAATGGGATTGTTAGATAAAATGGTAGTTCTACTTGTAGCTGTGAGGCGGAGTCTCTGTGGCTAGCGCAAGTTTCCGGCGCAGGCTTTGGAAATTGGAAGAAAAGGCGAGTGGCAGCGAGTATAGGTGAGACATGCTATTTATTGGAGGGGGTGGGGAATACAGCTGCAGCGAAAAGCATGGCCGAGAACATGGCCAGAACAATAGTGGCAATATGCTATGGGAAAGTGTGATCACACAGGTTCACATAGGAGATAACACCTTGGTTACATGAGTATGCTGATTCACGCCTCCCTGGAAGGTCAGCTGGGGTTGGGAGGGCGGGACAGGCCTGAAAAAACACAGCGGCAGTCATCTTAGTTTGGCCTAAGAAATCTGTTGCCTACACAAATGCATTTTTCCTCATAGGAGCTCCTTGAGGTATCTCGGTATTACTTTCCACAGAGGTTGTACTAGTTTGAAGTCCCACCAGCAGTGTCAGAGTGTTCCTATCTCTCCACATATGTTCAATTTTTTGGAAGACAAGATATGGTCACTTTTTACTTTACAAAACTTGTCACCCTTGTTTATTTTTACATTCTCAATGTTGCTTGCATCCATAAACCTTGTTACATTACATTCTGCCTGTTTTCTCCAGTATCTTGGAAAGATTTCTTTCAACACCATCCCAATGCCTCAATTTGCTGGTACTCTTAAGAATGAGTGGGCCCTTCCTCAGGTTCGGCGTCTGGTTAGTCAGTGAGCATGTCACATGCAAGGGGACCCTGACTGGGAAATGGCTCCACTTTCTTCCTCAGAAGGGTATTAGAACGATCACCTCTAACAAAATCTTGTAATAAGTCATCTCTGGTTGGAAATTTTAAAGTTTCTGAATGCCAACCTCTTAAAGTCATGTGTCATAAAAAAAAAAGCAAATAAACATAAAAACAAATGGACAACACAATAAGCTGCCAATTATCAGAATTAAATATAATTTTATATGAATTTTAGAGAATACGGAGATGAAAAACAACTTTGTTAATATGTTTTCCTTTGCCACAGAGTACCCCATGCCTGCTGAGCCTGTATATAAGCCATGTATAAGGTTTCCTTTTGATTTAAACAGTTAACATTTCTTCATTTAAACCAATAATGCTGTGCGTAGCAAAACACTGTAATGTAAGATGTAAAAGCAATTTTCTCTTTATAAGATATTGATTTTTAAATAACTAATCAAGGTTTGAGGTTCTCCTATGGAGAGAAACAAGACAAAAGCAAAACTAGGATTAATAAAACTATACACACAATTTCACTACTCTGAACTTCAGTTTTAAAGCAATTAATGAAATGACTCAGAGATCAATATTACAGATATAACAGATACTAGGATAACAAATAAATATGTATAGCGTTTTCCAGTTTTCAAAAAGTATTTTAGATTTAAATGGAAGTACAATAATTGTATCCTTGCATTTAGGAATAAATTTGATCAAATGCTTGGTTTGGAGACACTCAAATGTTCATTAGTGATACTTCAAGGTTACTGTAAGGCATGAGAGGCTCAGATGTTGCAAGATGAAGTTCATCCAACTTTAATGATCTTGATCTTAGCCAATTTAAAGGCTCTGAGAACAAGTGAATCCCTGAATAAAGCTATAGCTTATGTGTTGATATTTAGTTTTAAGCTGTAGCTTCAGTAGAAATTGGCATAAAATATTTGACGCCTCAAGGAGTCTTTCTGTTGTTGAATGACCTTACTGGAGTCTTGGAAGCATATCTACCTCAAAACATACGAATAATGGAAAACAAGAAATTAAAGTGAAAATTATATTATACCCAAAACTATATGGCACTAAAGCCAGCATATCATTCCTTGAACATCAGAAATCTCAAAAGACACTGCAGTATTTGGAGTATACAGAACAATATGGAAAGCAAATTTTGATCCCTAAACTCAGCAAAGGACTGCATTTATGGATGATCTATGAATGTTTCTACATGAGTTCTCTCTGATATTCCATATTGTTTTTACAAAATAGGCATTGAGGGAAAAATCTCTTGATCTTTCTTCCCCCATTATCAACATCCCTCACCAGAGTGGTACCCTTGTTACAATCAGTGAACACACAATGATACATCATTATCACCCAGAGTCCATAGTTTACAATAAAGTTACTCTTTGTGTTGCACATTTTATGGGTCTCCACAAATATACGTATCCACCATTATACTGTCATACAGACTATTGTCACTGCCCTAAAAATTCCCTGTTCTCTGCCTATTCATCCCTCCATTCTCCCTCGCCCCTGGTAATCACTAACCTTTTCTTGTGTCCATACCTTTCCCTTTGCAGAATGTTATATAGTTGGAATCATACAATATCTAACCTTTTCAGATTGGCCTTCTGCACTTAGTGATATGCTTTTAAGGTTGCTTCATGTCCTTTCATAACTTAATAGCTCATTCCTTTCTATAACTATATAATATCTCATTGTCTAGATGTACCACAGTTTATTTATTAATTAACCACTGAGAAACCTTTGTTGCTTCTAAGATTTTGCAATTATTAATAAGGCTGCTATAAACATATGTGTATGGAGATGAGTTTTCACCTCCTTTGAGTAAATACCAAGGATTATACAGGTGGATTATACAGCAAGAATACTTTTAGATTTCTAAGAAATTGCCAGACTGTCTTCCAAAGTGACTGTACCATTTTACATTTCCACTAGCAATGAATATAAGTTCCTGTTGTTTTCTCCTGCTTATTTTGGATTTAATTTGATCTTATTTTTCTAGTTTCCTATGGTGGGAGCTTAGATTATTGATTTTAGATCTTTCTTTTTTACTTGTATATGCATTCAATGCTATAAATTTCCCTATAAACACTGCTTCTGCTGAATCCCATAGATTTTGTTAAGTTATATTTTCATTTTTAATTAGTTCAAAAGGTTTTTCAATTTCTCTTGAATTACTTCTTTTTCACATGTGTTATTTAGAAGTGTGTTGTTTACTTTTAAAGTGCTTTGTGATATTCCAGCTATTTTCCTGTTGTTGATTTCCAGTTTAATTCCATTATGGTCATAGAGTAGACATTGTATGATTTATAATCTTTCAAATTCTTTAAAGTGTGTTTTATGGCCTGGAATGTGGTCTCTCTAGGTGAATGTCCCTTATGAGCTTGAAAAGAATATGTATTTTCGTGTTGCTGGATCAAGTAGTCTATAGATGTCAATTATATTCAGTTGATTGATAGTGTTGTTAAGTTCAACTATGTTCTTACTGATTTTCTGTGAGCTAGATCTGTCCATTCTGAGAGAGGAGTTTTGAAGTCTCCAACTATTATAGTGGATTTACCTATTTTCCTTTGCATTTCTATCAGTTTTTGCCTCACATATTTTGATGTTTTCTTGTTAGATGCATCATGATAAAACTTGTTACAAGTTCTTGGACTACTGATTTCCTTATCATTATGTAATTCCCCTCTTTATCCCCAATAACTTCCCTTGCTTTAAAGTCTGCTCTGTCTGAAATTAATATAGCTACTCTAATGTCTTTTGATTAATGTTAGCATGGTATATCCTTTTTTATCCCTTTACTTTTAATACATATGTATTTTTATATTTATTTTTTTATTTTTTTTTTTATTATATATATATATTTTTTCAATTTAGTTTTACAGAATCAAAGAGTCTAACAGTATATCTTGTTAGATACAGTATGTCCTCATAATGTATACATTATTTCTTGTACAATGATATGAAATAATATGGGAAATATTCATGATAAATTATTAAGTGAACAGTGCAAGTTAAAAACAATAGTTTATATCACCTAAATACAAATCTGGGAATGACACCAATTGGACATCAGACTGGGGTGGGGGGTGGGGGAGGGGATGGGGGTATGCCTGCACAACAAGTGCATTGCACACCGTTTGGGGAGTGGTGACACTTGAAGGTGCTGACTCGGGAAAGGGGGGGTGGGGAAAAAAATATGTATTTTTATATTTAAAGTGAGTTTCTTGTAGACAACATAAAGTTGAATCTTATTTTTTAATCCACTCTGATAATCTGTGTGTTTAAATTGGTGCATTTAGATCAACAATGTTCAAAGTGATTATTTATATAGTTGGATTAATATCTACTATATTTGTTACTGTTTTCTATTTGTTGCCCTTGTTCTTTATTACTATTTTCATCTTTTACTCTTTTTTTGCCTTTTGTGGTTTTAATTACTTTTTTTAAAGTTTAGAATATCACAGGCATACAAATGCTTTGGTTATATACATTGCCTTTACACCACCCGAGTCAGAGCTACAAGCATGCCCATCCCCCAGACAGTGTGCACCACACCCATTAAGTGTGAATTTATACATTCCCTTCTCTCCTCTCCCACCTGCCCAATACACAATGAATGCACATATTTCCACATGTGCACATAAATGTTGATCAATTAGTATGAATTTAATGGTGAGTACATGTGGAGTTTGTTTTTCCATTCTTCTGATACTTAGAAGAATGGGCTCCAGCTCCATTTAGGATAATACAAGAGGTAGTTCACCATTACTTTTTATGGTTGAATAGTACTCTATGGTACACATATACCACATTTTATTAATCCATTCATGTATTGATGGGCACTTGGGTTGTTACCACATATTTGGAGTTTGAATTGTGCTGCTATAAACATTTGAATATAGATATCTTTATTCTATAGATATATCTATATTCTATAGAATATAGATATATCTATATATTCTATAGAATATATAGATATATCTATATATATTCTATTCTATAGAATATATATAGATATATCTATAGATGTATCTATATATTCTATAGAATATAGATATAGAATGTCTTTTTTTCCACTGGATAAATACCCAGCAGTGTGATTGCTGGATCAAAATGGCATATAATTCCATTTTCTCTGTTTTCCTAGCATATAAATTTTACTTTTTTTTTTTTTTTTTACTTTTTACAGTGATTGCTCTAGATTTTTCAATATCCATTTACAGCTAATCCAAGTTCACTTATAAAGAACACTATATTGCTTCATGAGTATTGTAACAAAATACCCATGTATAACAAAACAATTCTAATTTCTCCTCTTTATCCCTTGTATCATTTTATCATTAACGAAAATTATATTTAAGTATACATTTGTCCATAAGAATACATAATCAAATACATTGATGCTATTATTATTTTAAAGAAACTATTACATGTTAAATATATCAATAATATAAAGAATAAAAGCTTTTGTTTTAACTTCACTTACTCCTTTTTTTAGGCTCTTCCTTTCCTTATGTAGATCCAAGTTCCTGACTTATATTATTTTCTTTCTTAAGAACATCTTTTAACAACTCCTTCATGAGAGATCTATTGGCAACAAAATTTCTCATTTTTTTTGTTTGTTTGTTTGAGAAAGTCTTGATTTCTCCTTTACTTTTTTTATTTTTTTATTTTATTTTATTTTATTTTTGTTTTTGTTTTTTTTTTGAGACAGGGTTTTGCTCTGTCTCCTGGACTAGAGTGCAGTGACATCATCACAGCTCACTACAACTTCAGATTCCTGGGCTCAAACAATCCTCTTGCCTCAGCCTTCCAAGTAGCTGGAACTACAGGCATGTGTCACCATGCCCAGCTAATTTTTCAATTTTTTTTTTTTTTTTTTTTTTGGAGACAGGGTCTTGCTTTTGTTCAGGCTGGTCTTGAATTCCTGGCCTCAAGCAATCCTCCTGCCTCTACCTCCCAGAGTTCTAGGATTATTTTCTTCACTTTTGGAGAATGATTTCATGGGCTACAGATTTCTAGGTTGGTGGATTTTGTTCCTCTTAACACTTTAAATATCTTGCACATATGATTTTTGAGGAGAAGTCAAATGTACTTCATATTTTTATTCCTCTAGAGGTAAGGTTATTTTTCCCTGTGGCTTCTTTCAGGATTTTTCTTTACCTTTGAATTTCCATAGCTTGAAAATAACATGTCTAGGTGTGGGTTTTTTTTTGGCATTTATGCTGCTTGGTGTTCTCTGAGTTCTCTAGATCTGTGGTTTAGTATCTAACATTAATCTGGAGAAATTCTTAGTCATATTTGTTTCAATATTTCTTCTGTTCCTTTTTCTCTTTCGTTTTTCTTTCTGGAATTGCTGTTACGCATATGTTATAACTTTGTTAGTTGCCCCACAGTTCTTGAGTATAGTGTTCTGAATTTTTTAATCTTTGTTCTTTTTGCTTTTTAGCTTTGAAAGATACTATTGAGATATTTCTCAAGCTCAGAAATTCTTTCTCATCTGTATTCAGTCTACTAATAAGCCCGCCAAAGACATTCTTTATTTCTGTTACAGTGTTTTTGATCACTAGCAAATTTTTTGTTTCTTTTTTAGGATTTCCATCTCTTTGCTTACATTGCCCATCTGTTCTTGCATGTTGTCTACTTAGCATATCAATCATAACTGTTTTATATTCCTGGTAACACAATGCCAACATCTCTGCCATATCTACATCTGGTTATGATGTTTGCTCTATCTCTTCAAACTGTGCTTTTTTGCCTTTTAATATGTCTTGTAATGTTTTCTTGATACCTAGACATGATGGACTCAGTAAAAGGAACTGCTGTAAATAGGCCTTTAGAAATGTGGTGGTAAGGTGTGGGGTTGGGGGAAGCATTCTGTAGTCCTGTAGGTCTCCTTATTTTAGCTTGCCTGTGTCTCTCGACTGTGAACTTCGTGAGTGATTTTCACTCCCCGTCCTTAGGTGGGACAGGATGGCTAAAGTAGGCTGGAGTTGACTATTCCTTTCTCCCATGTCAGTTAGGCTTAACTAATTCTCCCAAGGGCAGGCCTTGTTAAGAAGATCAGAGTGATGTGTAGTATTGCAAAGTGTTCCTTTTCCCCTGTCCCTGCTGGAAGCACAAGGGTATTTTTCTCCAATATTTATTATGAGAACCCGGTGGAGCTTCTGAGTAAAAATCACAAAAGCATGGGGATCTCCCTTTGACTGGGTTCCCCTAGAGTTTTTACCTTCAGAGTTGTTTTAGCTGAGCTTCCAACAGTTTGTCAATTACAGTTTGGGTTTTCTTATCCTGGTGCTGGTTCATGTACAGGTTTCAGTTCATGAGTTTCTGATCCATAAAGTTTTGATTTCTTGTATCTGCCTACCTTCCTTTTTAATTCTGTGGATAGCAATTTGCCCTGTATCTTCGCTCCTACTGATATATGAAGAATTATTGATGTTTTAAAAAGTAAAAAGTTTTTTACTTTTTGTTAGGATGAAGTAGAAATTCCCAGCTCCTTTTGTATGGAAACAGCCTCGTTAATTTTCCTACTATTAATATTCAAATAAGTGTTGACAAAAAAGCAGATGGCCTAGAAGTTTGATTTATTGCTGGAGAGGTGTCAATTGTTAAAATTGCTCTGGAAAACTGTTTGGTATCATCTACTGACTTTGATCATATGTTTATTCCATGAACTAGCAATTTTACTTCCAGGTACATACTCAATAAAAATAGGTGTATTATGTACACATTCCAACCAAAAAAATACGTACAAGAATGTTCTTGACAGCAATATTTGTAAAAGTCTCAAACTGGAAAAAATCCAAATGCCAATCATTGTAACATGAGTAAATACATTTTGGTAGTGTATAAAATGGAAGAGTATACAGCAAATAAACAAACAAACTAGTGCAAAATACTACCATATACATAAAATGCATAAACATAAGTAAAATAAGCCAGACCCAAAAGAACACCCATAGTATGATTCCATTCACCTAAGGTTCTGAAAATTGGGGAAAAGCTTCTCTGTTGTTAAAACACAGAATATAGGTTAAATTTTCACAAGGAAAATGTGAACAAGGGGTAGTGATTGGAAGGAGTCACCACAGAGGTTTCTAGGGGCTAGTAATAGTCTATTTGTTAACCTGGGCAGTGGATACATAAGTGAGTTTCAATCAATCTCAGAATCTCAACTGGTATTCATTGTCTACCTCCTCTACTATCCATTCAAAATTCTTCTCACCCTCAGCTATCAATGTCTGCAGGTCTTGATGGCTTATAGGTGGTATGCCTCAAGCCTTTATTCCTGAGTGATGACTGTAAACTTCTCAAGCCAAGGTTGCTGTATACGTCCATTCTTGGTTATAATCAGGTGAAGGAGTATCAGATTCTACCAGAGTGGATCACCTGGGTGCCACATGTATGCCTCCCTCTCTCCACTTCCTAAAATCAGCCCTTTCTCATAGTACTGATCTGCATAAATTATCTCTGCCAACACAGTGACTTATCTTCTTGCCTGCTGGTTGCTGGAAATAAAGAGTCAAATGTATAGAGTCAAACATATAGCTGATATATCAATAGGACCATTTCTGTGCCATTGGAAAAAATTCTTTCCTTTTAGGGACCAGGATCTCTAACCTTACAGATTCCAGAATGGTAGGAACACAAATATAAAGTCCTACAGAAGATCTTTGGGGAGAATGATAAATGGGATCACACCTTTTTCTACCTCTTAGTTTCTGGCACATATGGAAATAGCACCATATAGGAGTAGTTGCTTCAGTGCATATACTGTCCCTTGAAGAATGGGACCTCATTCGTAAAGAGTACCACCTCTGAGCTCATGGTTCAGCTCTGCCTTCAGTAGACCATTCAAATGTTCTATGGAACTAGCAGCTTCTGGATGGTTTTGTATACGATACATTGAGTGGATTCCAAAGTCATGGGCCCATTCCTGCACGTCCTTGGCTGTGAAATGAGTCTACTGGTCAAATGCTATGTTGTATGAGAATCCATTCCTATGGATCAGGCATCCTTTAATTGTCATGAGAAACCATAAGCCCTTGGAAAGTGGGGTCCACCAGACAGAAAAGGAAAAACTATACCCATAATAAGTATCTATCTTTGAGGACAAGCCACTGACCCTTTCAGGACAGAAGGGGTCTGATATATTCTACTTGTCACTAGAGACTGTTCTCTATTGATATGTTCAGGAATAGGCCTTATCAGCATCAGTATCTGTGGCTTTAGGTTAAGCATTCAAAGGTGACATTATCTAGGTCAGCCTTAGTAACTGATAACACCATGGCACCATCCCTGCAACTGGCCACTCAATTTTTATAGTTTTGGGGTGGCTGTTGATAAAAGGTCAAGACTTATACATTAGTAGCTTTTCTGTGATGGATGGTTTCTGTAGGGCATTTGTATATGATAAAAAAAATCTTTATACTTTGAGTATATTACCATATGCTCATTCGTGTAAATCTACCCAAGACCTCCTTATCTTTGAACTTTCAATTATTTTCTTTCCAGCCACCCAGAAAGCTGGTTAGATTATTGGACACTGCCCAGAAATTTATATATATTTTTACTTCAGGCCACTTTCCTTTCACAAAAGTAGATGACCAGGTGCATCGATTATATCTTTGCCCAGTGGGAAGATTTTCTTTCTCCACTGTCTCTCAAGGCAATTTCCAAATGTACCTATAATGCAATCACTATCCATTTTTTGGCTTGCAGCCATTTAATGGGCTGGTCCATCCTTACACCAAGTTTGGGCTTTTTCTCCTCTTTACGCTGGATCTTATGGAAACTTACAATGGCCTTAGGTGTGTGCTAGTGAATGGGCACTGTAAAGTCCATGGTGAGTGGACAGCAACTCTGGGGCTACCAGCTATACAGCTTACTCCTGCTCTCTGCATCCCAAATACACTATTTCCATATTATAATGAACCACTACTGGGCATGTCCAACTTTATGATTTGACAAGTCCAAAGGCAGCCATTACACAACAGGAAATTCCAGATGCTGTGATATTTAGTACATCATGCTCAATAACATGCCAGAAGCTCTTTCCAGAAAGGTATCTAGTTCTTTGCTCAAGATAGCCTAGCCTTTCTTCAGAACCCCTCTTGGACTTTCCATGCACTACCCATCACTGACAACCTCAACGCATGGGGTTTGCTGGGTCATATGGCCCAAGAAGGAAAACAGCTTCTGTTATAGCCTACACCTGCTACAGGGTATTTTTTTGCTTCAAGCCATACTCATATCTGGCAACCTTCTATTTCTCAATATATGGACCAGAGAGGAATTTCTTAATATGGAATGAGTTGCCTCTAGGACTGGATGAACTACTAAACTGCTGTACTTCCTTTTTTTTTTTTTCTTTTTTTTTTTTTTTTTTTTTGTGGTAGGGGATGCAAGATAGCACAATTTGTTTTCTTTTACTTTTGACAGGGTATCCCAACATGTCCCTGATCCCTTGATTCACCTGAACCTTTGTAATTTTATCTCCCACCTTCTGGAGAGCATGAATCTTACCAAGGTCATCAGGGTTTTACCCACCTCTTGCTTGTCCTGTCCAATCAACATGATGTTACCTACATAATGCATCAATGTGATATTCTGAAAGACAACCTGAAGGCCATGTGCTTTTTGGACTATGTAATGACAGAGTGTGAGATAGTTAACATAACTCTGGGTAAAACTACAGATAAATACTGGTGTTTTTTCCATATGAATAGCATATGTTTCTGAATCCCTTTTTTGATTAGAATGGAAAAGAATGCATTCTCCAAATCAATGGTTGCATATCAAGTACCTGAAGGCTTAATAATCTTCTCTAATAGCAATACCATGTCCAGAAAAGCAGCTGCATTTGAGGCCACTACTTGGTTAAGCTTGCAGTAGGTTACAATCATCCCCAAAGATCCATCTGGTTTCTGCAGGAAACAGAATGTTGAATTAAATGGAGATATCCTTTAGGGGAATGTGGCACTAATATCCACCATTAACCCTGGAATGTGATAGTGGCATTTTTTTTGCTTTATTTTTTGTGTTTGGTTTGGTTTTAGTTTTTTGCTATCTTGGTTGAGGTCAGGGGTCATATGCAGAAGCTTCCACTTGGCCTTCCCCAACTTGATAGATCATACCCTACAAGCCAAGGGCCTAATGTAGGCATCCTTCCAATTGCCAAGTGTGTCTATCCCACTTATACTCTTGGGGACCAAGCAAAAACCAACCAAGTAGGACTAGGGACCTAGTGGAATCCCAGCAAGATGGAAGTTATTCAGGATTCCACTCATTTCCTAGTTCCTATAAGCTCCCAAGCTTACAGGAGACCCAGGAAGAGGTTTAGGGTTTCAAGATTTCAATGTCAACTGCAATCTTTTATCTATAGTCCTCAATATATCTTGATAATCTTCTTTTCCACTATGCTTACCTGAGAAAGTAGCCTTAAATCTCTTTAGAGAAGGTTTGGAGGAATCAATATGCTGTATACTTGTTTTTATGTTGCAGAATCATTCTTTGTTCATTGTATCTATATCTGAAAATGGATAAGGTCCAGGAACTGAAGAAGGAATCAGGACTTTTTTATTGGGCTGACTTCTCTCAGCCCCATAATCCTCCATTCTTGCCGTCTTCTGATTATATACAATAAATAGCACTCTCATTGGCTGCCCATTCATCTTTCCCCTAGGAAGACCAAGTCTATTAACCATCTCTGAAGGTCAGCTTTACTTAGCTGCCTCTCTGCTTTGCCATTTGTTTCAGTAACTGCTGCTCTTTTGCCCCCTGGCACCACCTCCTGGCTTCCATTGCTTTTGAAGCCCCATCATTCCCATGGCCATTAACAACACTAAGAATGCCTATTATCTATTCTCTCCTTATTTTAGTAATAGAATACCCAAAGTTTAGCTGGGAACATAACCTTACAGATAGCTATGGCTTTTGTTTCCAATGAGACATGAACGAAAGTACTGTATTCTATTTCTAGGTGATAGCCTTAGAAATTATGCAGTCATAAGCTTGCCTTGTCTCTTTCTCTTGGATACCAAGTGGACCTAGCAAACATAATGGCATACTATTTTGAATGCAGGAATGAAGTGATGCTGGAGCAATGAATCAGAGAGTTTGGGTTCCTAGAACACCTCAAGGAATAGACACTCTATCAGTCCTGGATACCTACCTCTGAACTATCCCACAAGAAAGAAAGAAACTTCCATCTTGTTTAAGCACTTTATCTGTTGGGTATTTTTAGAGCAGCTAAATCTATATTCTAACTAATATTCAGCTCTTTTGCTTTATCATAGATCTATTTTTTGTCTGAACTTATAATGTGAGGAAGGTAATTATAGGTGCAGAGAAAGCAAAAGTCTGGAATACTCTGAATTCTAAGCATCACGCAGTTAGTGGCATAGACATAAGTGCTTTCCCAGTAAATCTCATAAAGCTATTGTGACAAAATTGATAGCTCAGTACATCTTCAGAGAACAAAGTTTTCTCAGTTTCTGAACCTCCTCCCTTCAAATCATCTTTGCCCCTTACTCTGCCTCAAACATCCACTCCCATGTCACAGCCTAGATGTTGCCATGACCATTAACTGTTCTGCCTTCAAAACCACCATCTCCTATCCTCCAGCTTCTTACCTCTATTAGCCCATCTCTGAAAATATTTGAACTTCATAGGGACTTCAATATTTCATTTTTGTATGTTCTCTTTAGCCTTCTTGTGTCTGTATATTGCTCATTAAACCAAATAGTGGCTGTTTCTTATAAATTATTCATTCATAATTCCTTTGTTAGAGAAATATTTATTGAGCAAGATCAATATATCAGACATTCTTCTGGGTACTAGAAATGGAGAACTGAACAAAATAGAAAAAAGACCTCCTGTGAGCTTGCTTACTTACTTTGGGTAGGCAGAGATACATAAGTAAACAGTAAAAATATATCTTTTATATCTTCATAATGTATAAATTCATCTATTATCTATTACATATTATGTCTTAATGATATGCACCAAATTTTAGCCTCAGCTCTAGCATATGAACCAAATCTTGTGTATAGTCTCAAGCTTTGAGGCTTTAAAAATTGAGTAACTGAATAACTCCTTCCACATAACTTCTGGTATCACTGAACTTTACATGGATAATTATTACATAATTACATAGGTTACCATCATATTTATGCACAACAGTGTCCATAATATGAGCAGATAATTAAATTCAAATTTATTTTTAATAACTTAATACTCAATTTCAAACATAAGTATGCATTTTATGTTTAAGTTGGAATAAAATTCACTTCATAGGCTTCTTGCAATTTCCTTACATTTGATATTTATTTATGTATTATCAAAATATAAAATACTGTGATGATTAAATACAATGTGAAACCTATTACTTTTATCAACAAAAGCAAATTTTAAGCGCTTTAAACAGATAAATACAGTTATTACAAAATTGGGAGAGTACATGAGTTGTAAAACTTTAAAAAGAATATTATATTCAGTTTGAGTCAACATTATATTAAGATTAAATAACAGAAAGGATAGTAATTCCAATATTAATAGTATTTTAAAATTAAAAATTAACCTTTGAGAACAATATTTAGTCTTTAATTATCAAATTCCATTTTTCCCATGCATCTTTCAAGATGGGGGGTGGGGGGAGGGGATGGGGTATAACTACATGATGAGTGCAATGCGCACTGTCTGGGGAATGGACACGCTTGAAGCTCTGACTCAGGGGGATGGGCGGAACATGGGAAATATATATAACCTGAACTTTTGTACCCCCATAATAAGCTGAAATAAATAAATAAAATAAATAAATAAAAATAAATTAAAAAAGAGTAATCTTTATTTAGATAATTTTCAACATTTAGAAAGGAAAACTAAAACCAGAGGATCAATTTGCCAGCTCAAAATGTCATGAAAAGGAGAAACACCAAAATCATATATAGCAATATGCATGACAAACCATATTTGAGCTACACATTATGCAGAATATAAGAATAAAAGAAAAATAAGGTATAAAAACACAATTTGTTTTCACTAGTCAAATGAGAAAGCAACACATTACAAAAATGCTTTAGAAAAATTCCTTAACGTTTTGACACTATGGATGCTAAAGTCTTAAAATTCTTGTTCAAATGATTGGCTTAAACTGGCAATTTTCTTTAGTACCTAAAAAAGAAAGAATTTGGGGAATTTACAAAACCCATCAATCCTAGATTCAAAGTTCCTTTTGGAAATGAAGTTACCAAAATTATTTTTTTTCTTCATTATATTTCGCTACAAACACGAAGTCTGTCATATTAAATGCATTCTTTGCAGTCTGGTCAATCAGTTGCTTAGATATACAGAAACAATAGATGATTTTTAAAAATGTTTGAAAGCATATGGGTTCATGATAAATTCAACAATGCTTCATTTTTACCAGCTAGCCGAGAGATTTCTGGGCTTCACATAGATAACAATATGATGACTCTGATAGAAGAAATGTTTACAGAATAGAAAATAACACTGTTCAGTTGAGTGTTCATAAAGTAATGCTAGTCCTGTGTAATATAAATGAACTACTGGCCATTATCAGAATGACAGCTAACAACTCTCATCATTCTTTTCCAGCCAAAGACAAACCCCTAACATGCAAGAGGTTTTGTTATTGCCTTGTTATGCTCTTATATATAATAATACATGCTAACAAGATGGAACAGCAGCAATTACATCCTCAAAAATACATTCTGGAACAAAAGAATATATTGTGCTTTACTTTGAAAATGTAATAATACTGAAAGGGTTGGACTTTTGTTGGCAGAGAAAATAGTTTATATGCTGGAAACTACAAATAAGCCTGATAAACCTTGACAGGGTGTATATTTCTTACCTGGTAATTTCTGTAGCCTTTTATACCAGAGAAGGTGCTAAAATGAGCATCTATGCAATGAAAGCTGAAATACTAATAGAAGCTGAGAGATAATTTAGTTATCTTTGAGCCATCTTTTCCTTCATTTCTATATTTCCAGATATACATTTTCTTGTTATTTTGTAAAGAAAATATTTATCTGTATAGAATAGAGCAAAAATATTAGAAATAAAAAATAATAAGCAGAACAACATTCTAAAATTTGCTTCTGAAAATATTCAGTGAGCATCTTTCATCAAGCAGTATAAAAGGTGTGATTTATGGGATTGTTTCAATGAAACTGCATCATCGCCATTGACAAAATCTTCTGATCTAGGAGATGAAAATGAGATGACTTTACCTAGTTATCTACTCACAAAAATAAATGAAAACTTTAAAACCTATTGGTAATATCCTCATCCCAAGTATCTTATGTTACCAAAGCCAGAAAAAAAATTCTTAGTCTTTGAAAGTGAGCATGTATTTAGCATCATGAAGATGCAAAATAGTTACTGTCTGAACAGCCTGGCAGCCAACAGTGCTGAGGACGTATTGGTACACTTCTGTAAGGTCAAGGTTGCAAAATTGATGGCTATTTTTACTAATAAAATTGAAAAATTATAAAAGTAGATAGATATAATTCAGATTTTTTTATGCTATAATAGTCATGCTTGGATTTGGCCAATTATTACCTTAAACACCAAACCATTTATTCCAAATGTGAGTTCTGCACATCACATACAAGTTAAATGGAGTAGGACATGCCAGGGACGGAAGCTAGGAAGTGCCGGGGGGAGGGCAGTGAATGCTGCAGTAAGTAGGGTGGCCAGGTCAGGGCTCACTGGGGAGCGAGCCATGCAGGTCTCTAAGGAAAGGAAATTCCACAGAGGGCTATGCCTGAGGAAGGAGACTCACCGGTACATTCCAGGAACAGCAACCAGTCCAGTGTGACAGGAGGAAAGTGATCAAAGGTGACAGTAGTAAGAGATGAGACCAGAGAGAAAGGAGCCAGAAATATAATCCCGGTAAATCTATTTAAAGACTTTTCTATTTTTCAAAGTGAGCTGAGGAATAATGTGAGTTGACTGGTGCAGTTGAAGGACCACCCATCCTATTGAGTTGGTTTCAGGGTGTAGGGGGTAAAGGTAGAAGTAGAGAGAACAAATGCAGACAAGAGGTGATGGTGGCTTGGGCCAAGGGGGTGAGGTGAGATGAAATGTGGCCAGGTTCTGACATACTCTGAAGGAAGAGGTGACAATATTTGCAAATGAAGAGGATGTGAGATGCAAGGACAAGAGAGCACTTAAGCATGACTCCAAGATCTTATACTGTGTGAGAAGAAAGCAGTTGTCATTTCCTGACATGAGGAAGAATGTGACAGGGAGTAGTTTTGGAGGAAAGATATAGACTTTGATTTAGGACTTTGTAAGCTTGAGATACCTATTAGACGTCCAAGTGCAAAGGTGGGAATACGAGTATGGAATTTAGAGACTAAGTTGGGATGCTGATAGGGTTTGGAGGATGTCAGGGCCTGGATGGCATTTCAGGCCTTGAGACTGAAAAAGATCATCAAAGACAGAGGTAAGAATATTCTATTCCTTTTCATGTGCTTTCAATTCCTTGTTCCTCTCTTCTACTTGCTTAATAGGAAATCTTAACCCCTAGTTAAACTCAATCATCCTGCTACGAGTCTAAGCCTGCACAGCTTAAGGTAGTGGAAGAAAACACACAACTGTTAATCAAGGATAGAAAATAAGGATGTTTTATCCTTGCCTAGAAGCCCTAATACCTTCAGTACTCAATTCACTGTCCCCCTCCCAAAAGGTCAGTTGTATCTCTTGTACTCTCTCCTCTTTGCTCCAACTTAGTGTCCTTCTAACTGACTCTCAGATATTGACCTTGCATCTTATTTTCTAAAGAAAATAAAGGCACCGGAAGAGACTATTTTATCATCTCTTCACTAGATCTACCTTCCACATCCACCTGTATTTCTATACTCTGCTCACCCCGCTTTTTCAGTGGATGAAACCCACCCGGCCCCCAGCTTCTCTCCAAGGCCCAGGTCCATGCTCCCATCCCTACCGAATCACTGTGCCCAGCACAGCACCGTAATTATCTTCCGTCTTACCTGCAACAGCAAATTCTCAGGCTCCAGGCTCTTTGAGGCTCCTTTGGAATTATCATCAATTAATAAAATAAACTCCAAAAATACTTGTCTATACTTACTCTCCTGATTTGTTACCTGCAATTCTCTCTTTAACCCAACTCCATTCCGGCTTCTATTTCTCACACTCCCCCGAACTCTCACACTCACAGCTCCTCTTGCCGACATCTCCACTTCCCCACTGTGTCCCAGCAACAGTGTGTGCTCCTTCCCGACGGTACTGTGTCCCCCAGCAGTATCTCACTCTATGCTCACTACCTTTTATTCAACAACTCATCACATTTTTAAACTCTTCCTTCTCTTGGATCCCGGGATACCCAACAAACTACCTTGGAAGTCAGACAAGAAAGTAGAATACTATGCGATGAGTACTTATTTCAGATTTGCAGCAGTAAGTGGCAAATTTCAGAGGAGCACGAGGAGGAGGGATCCCAAATGAGTCGTGCTTTTGCTGGACCTGGAAGAATGAGTATATTAATATGTTAACATAAAAAATAGCACGAAGTATTTACTCTAGAAACTTTGTGTATATATACAATCAACTATCAAGTGATATATATGAAGTTTAGCCTGTGGCTGAAGCTTCCTGATGAACAAAGAATAGTGTTTTCTATTTCTTTAAGGCAACAATGGAAACCCTTGGTGATGAACCATAGAATAATTTAATGTGTTTATGTTAAGAGAGTAGGTGGCAATGTGTGTGTGACATTACAACTCTCAGTTGTCTAATATAGAAGAAAAATAAAAACATTTTTCCCCAAAACAGAGTTCTCCTGGAATGCAGGGGCTACATCCTACCCATCTGCCCTTCCCCAGAGTATAAGATATTCAGTGAATGATAATTGAATAAAACTATATCAATTAACACTGGCAAGAAACTTATGAAAAAAGAAATATTATTGTCCCCATTTTGCAACAAGAAAACTGCAGATTAAGTAATTTCCCAAGGTTACATAATTAGTAAGTAAATCTTCCAATATTCCAACACTTTAGTTTCAGCTGGCTCTTCGGCTATTTATAAAAGCACCAAGATTTTAAAATTTCTTTCCATTATTAAAAGGAAAAAGGTAACATTCTCGGTGTTAAAATTAATACACTTCATCTCAAGATGAATGAGGAAAAAAATCCTGTGGAGAATTTTATCCTGAAAGGTAGTTTTTAGGCTCAAGCAGTTGGCAGCTGACATGAATTGGCATATTTTAAGGCACAAAAATAATTCTTATTAAAATGTTCATACTGTGAAAAAAAAGCCTGCAGAAAAAAAAAATAAAACCAAAATTGAAAACTCCTAGAAATATTAGCTTCACAAGCTAAGCAAACAAAGCAATTCTTTTCATAAATATCAGAACATTAAACAGCTACCCCAGATCCAATTTTGAATTTGGTACTCTATTCATTACGTTTTCAAAATTCCCTTTAAAATCATTTTAGTAGGGATAGTTGATTATTTTAAATACAGGAAACGAAAGCCAACACAGCCGTTAGCATTTGACATTTAGAGATTTGCAGTCACCTGAGATCCCTGTGTAAATATTTATGAGGAAAAACTCCCTCCTGGCTTTTATAACACGCACTTTTATTTGCCAAATCTCAGCTCTGGTTTTGAATTCCCATCTTGGGGACAAATCTTTTGCTTCCAACTGAGGTAGAAAGTCTGTTGAATGCGTGCATAAATGTTTTGCACTATGCACCCAGTGATCTTTGTGAAGATAGTTCAAGTTATGATGGACTTTGGCTCATTCTTTTATTTCAGGTGACAAAATTGAGGCACAAAATGGTCAAACACCCAAGTAGTACAAACATCCAAGAGAAGTTAAGGATTCTTGTCCTCCAGACATGACGCTCCAACATGTTACTTTTCATCAAGGAAATCCACAGAAACAGAAAATAGATTTTTAAATAAATGTATTTAATCAGTTAAAGAAAAAAAAAAGGTACGCCAGTCATCCAGATGTATGAAGAATATTAAAAAACTTCCATTTACACAACTCAAAATGAAACAAGATAAATGCCTGAGGAAAAGGCTGCGTTTTTCTTTACACCAAGTAGTTTTACATTTCACCCAAATATTTTGCATTTCCCCAACCCAGTGTGGCAGTTATCTCTTCAAATATTCAAATTTTCTTTCCCCTCGGCATTGATTTATGTGTGCCATTCTAAAAGGTTGTAATTATATTTCATTTTTAAAAACGAGTCTGTATGTAACATTTTTTCTCCCAGGTACCGTAGCCCCGTATCTCTTAATAGCTTCTGTGGATCACTGGTAAAGGGACCATAACTTCTCTTTTATTATAGGCCTCTACAATGTTTTGCACAGTGAATGAAAAGAAAAATACTAAGAGACTTGGTTAAATAGAGAAGTGAAAATATTGAGACATAGAATATGGTTTTAGTGAATGGCATTTTTAATCATACTCCTGAGTTCTGCAACATTCTCAGAAAAATATAGGAGATATAATCAGTTCTATCAGTTACACAGATAGAGAATATTATTATAAAAACCCAAGGCTGTCACTCCATCTCTGCTGGCTTCACTGCTTTTTATTCACATGACTGCAAAGTCCCTATGACAGATCGCATTTTCCAAATATGGCTACAGGAATATCTCCATCTCACAGGGTTTTCTAGAACCTTGCTGCTTATCCATCAAGAGGGGCAAACTGTTACCCCTTCCCTTGAACCTGGGTGGTTTTGTGACTTGCTTATAAGCAACAAAATGCTTTAACTGTGTGCAACTTTCAAAGCTGGCTCATAAAGTATAGTTCAGCATCTACCTCTTTGCTAAAACACTCATGCCATGCTTGGAGCCCTGAGCAACCATGTTGGAAGTCAAACCACCCTCAGGCAGCCATACTGCAAGGAGGTTGAGCCATATGGAATGGTCACATGCAGCTGTTCTAGTCAGCAGTCCTCATCTTTGATTCTTCCCAGCCCAGGCACAAGCCATATGGGTGAACAAGCTTTCATGGAATCCCAGCCCCCTGCCACCAATTCACCCACAGCACCCGCAGCTTTCAAGTCTTGAAGCCCCAGGCATCACAGAACAGAAATAAGCTGTCCCTGCTGTACCCTTTCTGTATTCCTGACCCATAGGATCCATGAATGTATTAAATATATTAATGTTGTTGTTTTAAGCTACTACGCTTGAAGGAAACTGGTTATGCAGCAGTAGTAACTGGAACAGCCTCCTAACAGAAGTTCCTACTGGTCTCCCTGTTGCTTATTTCCCAGTGTTTCCAGTACTGTGTTGTCCTTCAGAAATAAAAATCTAGCCCTGCAACTCCCTGTATGCCTCTTTTATATGCTTCTTATTGCTTCGCACTACAAATTATTTGTCTTCACCCTCAACTGGGCCTTCAACGTGGACCAATAACCCTTTGATTCCTCCCTGGTCACCGAACCCTTTCTCTTCCCCTAGGGTTTGTTCTAAATCTTTACCAATCACCTATAGACAACCTACAAGTTACTATTTCAGTAACTATCAGCAAATTATATTATCACTTATCTCATTGAGAAAACTAATGATAATGATAATGATTATTCAGGGCAGAATTCAACTATCAACCTCCTTCCAAAATTTAGTTATATGAACACATGTCTTTGTTCTTTTTCCTTCTAACTCAGAAAAATATTCTCTTTCTTCTGTCCAGGGCAGAGTATTCCATCCGATACACTTTATCACATTTTCCACCACCACCTCTGGAAACTTTGCTCCATCAGTTATTACTGTCTTGCCTAAATCTTCTAATGCTCATTGACTCTTGGACACATGATTGAATCTATAAGAAGGCTTACATTTCTTCCATCCTTACAAAAAGTTTTTCCCTTAAAAAAAAATCCCTTAAAACTTATTTCTCTCCAATCTCTTGCAAATTGCAAACCTTGGCTGCAAATTTTTCCCATTCTTACATGCATACTCCTTTGTATTGAGATTTTGACACTCCTCCCACCCATAGATGAATCCAATCTTTTCAGTCCTTGAATCTGAATGTCCTAGAAAATTGCTTTGACTAACAGAATGAATACTGTCAACATGAGAAAAAGACCAAGCCAACCTCCACTTATAGAGACTCAGTTATTCCAGATATCATAACCGTCTCAGCTGAAGCCCCAAGCGTAAGAGTGAGCCCAGGTGCACAATGTGGGACAGAGATGAGTAATTCCAGCTGAACTTGGACCAAATTGCTGACCCATGGGATTATGAGCAAATAAATGATTATTGTTTCAAGCCACCAAGTTTTGGTGGTGGTTTGTTATGCAGCAAAGATTAACTGACATAGCAATTCATACCTAGAAGTCCGATGCTGCTATAACAAAAATCTAATACAGGTGTCATTGGCTTTGGAACCAGTTTCCAGGTGAAGGCTCGAAAAACAGGAAGGAAACTTTTAACAGAGACTTGAAAAGTGGTGAGACAACTTCTATAACAAGCCACAAAAATGGTGACTTCTCTTATGCGGTAGACAAACAATTGTTAAACTGTCACCTGTACAAATTTGGAAGATAGAATATGTATGTAATGAGGTTGTGGATTTGGCTAAGGATATTAGCAAGCAGAATGTTGAAATGAAGAAAGAAGTAATTTGTTCCATTTCACAAGCAAAATTTTGAAAAAATGTAGAATTCCCAGAACTTGCTGTGTTAGAAAATAAAATAATTCTAGTCTCTCAAAGCAGTAAAAGGTTCTAACGGTAATAAATGGCTTTGTGCTAAAGGTTAGATTGAAGATGTGGATGTAAGGCCATTTGTTAATACTTCAGAAATATTTAAGACAATGCATAGGTCTTTTCATCTGGACAAAAACACTTCTAGGAATCTTAAGGGTCTTAGGGATGTCAAAGCAGAGAGAAGACTGTCTCAAAAAAATTATGGTTTTTATCTGATGGTGTGGATTATAATATGATACATAGGACATGGATGAGCTTGGAGGACATTATTTTAAGTGAAATAATCCAGGCACAGAAAGAGAAATACAATATTGCATGTTTTCACTAAGGGGCTGAAAAAAATGACTTCACAGAAGTATTAGAATTGTAGTTCTTAGAGTATGGGAAGGAGAGAGGAGGATGGAAGAGATTGGTTAACAGAAAAATCACAGCTAGATAGGAGAAATAAGTTCTGGTGTTCTGTGGCACTATTTGGTAAATATGATTAATAATAATGTATTTTGAAAAAGCTAGAAGAGAAGATTTTGAATGTTCACAACATTAAGAAATGATAAATGTTTGAGGTGATGGATATGCTAATTATAATTATTTTCATCATTATACTATAATGTATCAAAAAATATCACTCTTTATCCCATAAATATGTACAATGATTATGTGCCAAGTAAAAGTAGAAGAAAAAAAATAGGATGCACAGGAAACCCAGGGCGTATTTCAAGGAGCTGTAATAATATGGACTGAAAGAGATTGAGACAGTTAAAAATGAAAAGGGGCCTCTGGGTCCCAACTTTCTAGGGATGAGAAGCAAATAGAAAACTGGTAAACACAGGCCATTTCTTATATAAAGAGAAGGGCATCTCAGAAGGCAGAACCAAGAAACCAAAAGGCAGAGCCAAGAGCCTTTGAGAATGATAAACTAGAGGACTTCTCCAAGGGAGCAGAATAGACTTTGACCAAGGAATACTTGCTGTGTCCAGGCTAGCAGAACCTGGTGACTTGTGCCCTGCTGGATTTCAGAATTGCTATGGCTAGTGACTGCTACCTTCTTTCCATTTTTCCTTTTCTGGATGGGAGTGATTGCTGCAATCGCTGTTTCTCAGTATTATATGCTGAGCGTGTGTGTGTGGAGAAGATACCTTTTCATTTTTGTTCACAGGTCTGCACACAAAAGACACACCCGAACAGTCTCATTTTCATCTAGACTTGATTCAGGCCATGCAGTCATGAACTTTGAACTTTGGGCTTTGTGAAAAAGATGGGATGAGAATTTTTTGAGTCCTGAGATGGGGATGAGCATATTTAGTGTGCAGGAGGAATGGGTGTCATTTGCACACACAGAGAACACAGCAGTATCTGGCCATAAATTGCTTTTTTGTCAGCATGTATATTCCTTGGCAATGTGACTTTGCCCCTCCTCCCATCAAGGTGGACGTCTTCCCCTCCACCTCTTGAGTACTGGCTGACCTTGTGTCCTGCTTTGACTTCTGGAACATGGGAGAAATGAAATTTAACAAGTTTTGAGCACAGACCTCAGGAAGTCTCACACAGAACATGCTCCTCTTGCAGTGATACCATCACATGAACAAAGTCGGCACTCGTGAGAATTAGAGACTTGTATGAAGAGAGGAGGTCCAGCTGCCTGAGACGGCTCAGACACCCTGGCTGATGTCCCGGGCATATGAGCCTAGTGAGCACCACGGGAAGCAGAGAGCAGGTGTCCCAAGTGCCAGTCTTGGAAACTGAGAGCAAATGAAAACTGCTGGTTTTAGCCACTAGGTTTAGGGATGGTTTTTTATACATCAACGGAAAACTGATATAAAGTCTTTCTTCTTAACTGGTCAGACAAGTTTCTTGAAAGAAATTTTATTTTAAATCTATTTCTTCACTTCCTTTTTCTGTGTTCTATTTAGAAAATTGCCTGTACTTGTATGCTTTTAAAAGCCACAACTAATAATACCCTGATATTAGAAAATACTCACCTCTAGTCACTTAACATTGAAAAACCTCCATTTTTTTCATGTACAATGAGGCTAATAATTATAGTGCCTATTATATAAGATTTATGTTGAGAATTAAAGTAATACATAGAACATGATTGAAAAGTTACCTAGTACATAGTAAACGTTTGAAGTATGTTTGTTGTATATTGTTTCTAAATCATTACTGTCACTATAACTAACTGTATCTTACTGCTAATTTGTATTTCTATTACCCATGATCAAAGCTATTCTTAATGAATAAAATAAGTACATTCAATGCTAGAAATCTTAAATATTATGATAGATTGGGAGAGAATTTTTTTAAAAGGGGTATTTTTTAGAAGAATCCTACATTAGGAACTATTAATAGACACTCACTAGCCAGTTTACCAATGGTTATTTCTGCCCTAACTTATACCCTTTCATAAAGAATGTCATTAACCTTGTCAATCTAGAATGGACTTTAGAGATAGCTAGTATAAATTAATTTCACAGATAGGTAAACTGATACCCAGAGAGAATACATGATCTGCTGGAGAACACATTGTAAGTAACTATACTCTTGGGACTGAGACATAAGTCCTGGGTCAGGGTCCTGTGCACTAGAACACACTGGCTCCCTCCACTACACTCCAACAGTGAACCTCATGCGATTGTGAGAAATGGCTGCAAGGCTAAAACAATTCCTATGAGTGTTCCAGTTTCCACTTGGGGAGTGAAAATACAGAAAGTACATTTCTCACACCTTTACAAAAACAGGAGGCTGGATATCTAAATTCACGAGTGAGCTGAGGTCACTGGGCAGCCTATCTGCATGAAATCTAAGAGTAGATGCTGGGGGAGAGAAAAAAGACGCTTGCTTACCTGAGACAGACACCACCCGACACAGGTAAAAAGAATTCAGCTAAATTGTTGATAAATTAGAAAAGACAAAATGTTAGCTAATGAGAGAGTGTAGAACTGCCTGGGTGCAAATATAAAGGGAATTCCCAGCCACTTTCAGATCCTTCCCCAAGGACTTCATAAGGCACTCACCAAAATATTTGGTGTTGTAGGAGAAGTAAAACTTCACTTCTAGCCTCTTAGTGTCTCTGGCTGGGCCTAAGACTGATATAAGACAGATTAACAGTAGAAAAGCAGAGATACTTTTACATGTGCATGGGAGTCGTCACAAGAAATGAAGATCCACAGAAGAAGCAAAACTTAAATGTTTTATATGCTGGGTTAAACAAGGAGTGCTGATTGTGGAAAAGAAACTTACATGTAAGAGTTATTTTAACAAGGTCTGTTTGTACAGAATTCTCTCAGCCTCGACTCTGGTGATCAGCATGGCTTCTTTCCTCCTAGTCTAAGGAGGGCATTTTTCACATGATAGTTTTATCTCTTGCTTTCAGGAAGAAAGAGGATGTCAGAGTGGCCCTCCTGCACCTGCTGCTTTTCAAGTGTCTTTAACTTAAAATAATCCTTATAGTGGCATATCCTTCTATCCTTCAATGTGAAACCTGAGAAAGTGTCCTCCGTGGTACTGGGGCTGATGAAAGGGAACAGCAGTCACTGTGGGAAAGAAACAAAACTCCACCTAGTTTCTTCTCCTCCAGTGCCCCTATGGAACAAAAGCCTTACACTGCTGGGGGAAGGGTAGACAATATTGTAGCTCTCCGGATACAGAATTAGAGAGGCTGAGAAGTCCCAATATCTGCAGGGTGAGTCAGCAAGTTGGAGACCCAGGAAAAACAACGGTGTAGTTCAAATCCAAAGACCAACAGGCTGAGACTCAGGAAGAGCTGATGCTTTAGTTTGAGTTTGAAGGCAATCAGGCAACAGGAATTCTTTCACACTCAGGGAAGGGTCAGGCTTTCTGTCTTCTGCAGGCTTTCAACTGATTGGATGAGGACAATCTGCTTTATTGCAACTACCAATGTAGTTTAAATGTTAATCTCATCCAAAAACATCCTCACAAAAACAACCAGAATAGTTTTTGACAAAATAAGCAGGTATCCCATGGCCCAGTCAAGCTGACGTATAAAATTAACCATCCCATCAAGAAAAGAAAGGTATGAGACAATTGAAAAAAGAAGAAAAAGAAGAAGTAACACCAAACTTTCGAGAGCAAAGCCATCAACAGAACTGGACAAAGATATGACATGAATATCACAACTATCAGGTAGGGTATTTAAAATAACCATGATTAATATGTCAAAGGCTCTAAGGGAAAAGGTAGGCCACACGCAAGGTCAGATAGGAAATCCAGCAGAGAGAAAAAACCTATACGAGAGAATCAAATAAAAATACTAAAAATGAAAAATAGAGTAACAGACATAAATAATGCCTTTGATGGGCTGGCTTATCACTAGACTGATAAGGTAGAGGCAAGAAAAGAATCAGTGGACTTGAAGATAGGTTAATATAAAGGATCCAAATTAAAGCACCAAGAGAAAATGAAGTTGAAAAAAGGAAAAGATAAGCAGATCATCTAAGAGATGCTGGAAAACATTAAGCAGCCTAACACAGGTTTAGTTGGAATTCCTTAAAGAAAAGAGAACAGAGCAGAAGAAATATTTGAAGAAATAAAGAATTTTCCAAAATTAATGACAGATATCAGACTCCAGATCCAAGAAACTCAGAGAACACCAAGCAAGGTAAGTACCAAAGAGGGAAGAGAAACCAAAAAACGAAATAGAACAAAAAAATTCATGTACACCTAACCAAATACAGTCTTAAAAACAACAAGAGGAAAAAAATACATTATATATAGAAAAACAAAGATAAGATTATAAAAGATTTCTTGTCAAAAACCATGCAAGACAGAAAACAATGAAGAGACGTCTTTAAAGTGCTAAAAGAAATAAACTCTCAAGTCAGAATTCTATACTTCATGAAAATAGATATCAAGACTTTCTCACGTAAACAAAATGGACAAAGCTAATTGCTAGAGGATCTTCACTATAAGAACTGATAAATGAAGTTCTTTTGGAAGAAGAAATATGATATTAGGAAGAATATGAATCTAAATGAAGAAATAAAGACCACAAGTAAAGAAATAGATTAATTAAAATAAATTTTTTTGTTCATTGGAATTGCATTAAAAATAACTGTCTAAAGCAAAAAATAGTAGCAATGTACTGTGTATTTATACTATATGTACAAGTAAAAAATATCACAAAATCACACAAAAATTCAAGGAAAAAATTTGGAATATTCTGTTCTAATGGTTTATATCACATGTGAAATGTATATTTTTTGAATGTAGAATATGATTAGAGATATACATTGTGAATCATAAGGCAATCACTAAAAGAATTAAAATAACTCATTGTCCTTTTTATATTTTTTGATTATGTTACAATAATAAAACTATGGCCTAAATATTTAGAAATAAATTGATGTCTGAATGCCTAATTTTCCTATCAGATATTTACTGCCTTTGGGTATTGCTTGTTTGTATAAATCTCTTAACTATCTCTAATTCATGTAAATGCTTCCACTTGACATGTCTACACCCCATACCTAAGTACTTATTCAATTATTATCTCAAGGGGAATTGTCTCGTCTTTGCACAAACACTGTAATTTTCTTGATGTTAGAAGCTTTGCTTTGCTTTGATTTCTAAGTCTTAGAGGTACTAAAGTTCTCAGCACATGACATGTGTTAAGTCAAGTATTACTTATAGATGAGAGCCTTGATGGTGGGTAGATGGTCAGATTTTCTTAACTTTCTCTGCTGTCTCAGATCCTTGCTATCCCTGGCCCTGACCTCTAACTGCCAATACTGGCCTCTGGTAGAGGCTGCCATGATGCAATTTCATCTTTCATTGGGCTATTCATGCCAGTCATAAAGGTAAGTTTAACATCATATTTCTGACCTCAGCTATAGCCTGCTTTTCAAATTAAGTTTTAGTTAATGTTGTCCATCATTTTTGCTTCATTTTGTAGCCTTGTCATAAATGGATAAAACAAAACAGAAAGTCAAGGCATGTTATAGGTGTTGTTGCATTATAAATGAGAAGGTGGTTAGACTGAATGATCCACGTAAGTGGTTTAAAATCTAAAATTTGGTAATTTGCTTTTTGCATCTTTACTAAAAATGGAAATCCATGCCATAGTCTCAAAAAGAAAATATGCTGGATGTCACTTAGAAAGCAAGTCCTCAACAAGGTCTATCAGGACATTTCAGGTCCTTATAGCCAGGAACTTGCTTGATGGTTCAATTTTTATTTATTTCTTGGTGAGGGAGTCAGACCTACTCCATCCACCCAGGCACATGACTAGTACTCAGAGACAGAGAATAGAGACAACTTTAGAGTCAGATTGATATATTTTGTCATCTGAGACTGGAGAAGAATGGTAGCAGAAGCCAAAAAAGGAAGGCTGAGTTTTTCCTTTGGTTACTGCACGTAGATAGTGGAACAAATAAATATTGATTTATGAAGGATATACCATAGAAATAGAAACTTACAGACAACCCTTTCTCTACCTTGGTTGTGAAGCCACAAAATGAAAATACATATTTCCAGAATAAAGAAGGATAAAAATGTTCTTTTTGTTTCCAGAAGAGAAAGGAAAAAAAAAAACCTGGTTTTTAATATTATGTTTCTAGGTTAAGCATTTATCAGTTTCAGATATTTTACTCCAAGGGTACCTTTAAAATTGCAAGTTTCTAAATTACTCGCATAAAACAGAACTTGGTAAAACTCAATTTTCAAAAAAAGTAAAGCAATTAA
The DNA here is from genome assembly GCF_041146395.1 of Eulemur rufifrons. Classification (NCBI taxonomy): domain Eukaryota; kingdom Metazoa; phylum Chordata; class Mammalia; order Primates; family Lemuridae; genus Eulemur; species Eulemur rufifrons. The sequence continues at coordinate 18,187,372 of NC_091001.1, forward strand.
AACTTGTGGAATGCACAATGGCTTTTTATATACTAATGCCCCATCCCACTATAAATCTTATAACGTTTGACAGCTTAATGATAATAAAATCAACTTCCCAAACTTGTTTTCAATTTTTCTGTGTATTCCAAGACAATTCTAATGAGATATGGGAAAGATACAAAGATAAAATGTGTCAAAACTTAGAAAAATCATGTTCTATTGCCATGCCAATTATCACTTCTCTAGCTACTGTCTTTGTCATTCCTTTTCATTATCATTACTACTTTAGAGTTGTTTAGATACAGAATATCTTAACAAAAATAGAATCATAATACCGATTTCGAACAACTGAATACAATACCTGGAATGCTTAAACAGGTATATGCAGCCAGAGCAAAATATTAGATTGATTTATTTAAGAACAGAAAAGAATAAACTTTTAAGGGAAAAATAGTAGATTAAAGGCGAGCGGGTGGGGTGGGTAAACCCACAGCTAATGGAGACTGGTGCACCGTATGGGGGAGGACACCCTTGTGGCCCTGACTTGCGCAAGGCAAATGCATTTCGTGTAACCAAAATGTTTGTACCCCCATGATATCCTGAATTAAAATAAATAGATAAATAAATAAAAGGCATATAAGACATTTTTATATACCACCATTCTTTGGCTAATCAACTTCAGATTCCTGCACTTTAATTCATCCCTGTGCCTAATTCAATAGCACAATTACCCGCACATTAGTAGCACAACGTTATAAAAAAAGGCTGCTTAATAAACTGCTTTCTAATGCCACGAGTCTTCAAAAATGTTTAAGTAAATATTTATCCTGACTGGTATACAAAGAAATGTTACCATGTCAGTAGGAGGGACTGGACTAGGAGAGGACAAATTGGGAGGAGCTGGGAACTGGGTAAAAAACGTATTCACTCACTTCGGCCAGATTCTAGGCAACAGGGCTAAATGCAGGTAATAGTGTCTAAAAATGTATGAATGCAGGTACAGGTTGAGAAAGAGTGTTGCAGAACTCCAAATTCAGGCTCGTGTACCCGATGGGTAGCTACAGTTAAAGACTGTAGGACCAGTGCTTGGAGATAGAGAAAGGTTTATTCAATTTGGCCAAAGCGAGAAGACAGGAAAGCAAATCTCTCAGACCTGTCTTGTCACAGAGATGAGGCAGCGACAGAGCTTTGTGGGCTTGGGGTAATGTAGGGGAAAGGCTGTGTTGCTTTGAGTCTCAGATAACACCTTGAGTAAACCAGACTTCCCGGTGTCAGCAGCTAGTCACAGCTTTTTCAGGGGCATGCATTCCTTCTGCAAAACTAACTCCTGACCCTGGAGTTATCTCCTCCTGCTTGACAAAGAAACAGTGCATCGGCATTTAATAATTGCTGTGAGAACAAGGAGTGCCGCGCAGGAAGCGAGCAGTTACCGTGTGCCAGTGACAAAGGGCCAAGTCCAAAATGCCAGGGCACTGAAATCTCAAGAGGCCCGGCTACAGGAGCAGGGAAAGCAATGTGCTCTCACATCATAATAGCCCTCAAATGTCTCTGTGTAATATCTCTCTGGTATTATGACACATAAGACTTTGGAGTTGACATCCTTGTCTAAATCTGGGCTCTGCCATTTGCCAAATTTTTGAGCTTGGGTACATGACTTTCCTTGCTAGGATATAGTTTTCTCATCTATAATACAGTAATAACATTTGCCTAATAGAGTTGATTCACTGAAATTGCAAGATTCAATAAAACAATATATTTAAAGGGCTAACTCAGAATTATCACTCAATAATATTAGCTTTAATTATTTTGTAGGGGTGGAAGTGTCAGGTACGGAGTGTCGTGGACTCAGTTACAAAATGAATATTGTAAATATATTCAATGTTATATTGAAATATAACACGTTTTTATTTGCTCTGTGACAGTATGAAATTTGCTATTTCACTGCTTCTAGTATGGCTGGGGAGTTCCTAGGTGTCCCAATCCTCATATAGGTGACATCTATAAACTCTGAAAAAATTATTTTAGAACAGCTAACTAAAGCCTCTGGAGACAAAAAGAAAATGCAGCAGATATTGGTGGGAAATCAACATTTGGAGGAAGGGAACATCACTGAGAGAATTTCCTGTTTTATGACCTGTCCCTTAGGGCAGGCTCTGGTCTCCACCATGTGCAGAGGCTACAACACTGGGAAAAAAGTCACAGTCACACCAATTTGAGAAACCAGAAAGCAGAGTTGAGGGCAAATACAGCCACTAAAAAGTGAGAAAGAAAATTCTAGAAAGGAAAGAGTCAGAGAAAGGAAGCCTAGAATCTGTGAAGAAATTCTTTTTAAATCTCTGGCTAATCTTGAAGCATACATGCTTAGGACAAATTCCAAGCATCCCAAGTAAGGTCAACAAAACAAACAAACAACAGCAACAAAATTTAAACTGTTTCCCACCTAGGGGAAGATGGATTTTATAGTTTGAGTCCAGCCAAGGTAAGAGCCTGCTGACACAAAGAAACCAAAAAGGAAAAAACAAAATATCCTCATTCAGAATTAAACAGAATCCAAAGTCCTAAAACACTTCTTCAGAAGTGTTAAATAGAATTGAAAGTCTCTATAACATCACTTACAATATCCAGGAAATAATCCAAAATTAATTAACATATAAAGAAACAGGAAAATAAAATCTATTTTAAAGGGAATAAAAGCCCAAAACAATAGAGACCAAACCCATGATGACCCAAAAGTGAAAACTAAAACATAAGGACTTAAGAAAAAGTGACTATAACTATGTCCAAGGAAAGGAAATTATGTTTATAGTGAATGAAAACATAGGAAATATTAGTAAAGAAATAGAAATGCTAAAAACAATCAAATGGAAATTCTAGTATTAAGAAATATAATCTGAAATAAAAATTTCAATAGATGGTTTAACAGAATAATGGAGATTATACAAGAAAATAGTGAAATTAAAGATTAATTAGTAGAAATTCTCAAATCTAAAGAACAAAGAGAAACAATATTGAAAATAAAACAAACAATGACACAGGGACCTGTGGAACAATATTAAGATGTTGAACGTGTATGTATGTGTAGTCTCAGGGAATAAAAAGGAGAAAGTAAAAAAAAGCAAAAAATATATTAGGAAAATAATGACTGTAAACTTCCCAAATTTAGTGAAAGATGTAATTTCAGGTTCAAAAAGTTCAGTGAAGCCACAGCAAAAAAAATACAAAGCAAATTACAGTTAGTCACATCATAGTCAAATTTCATAAAACTAGTGATAAAGAAAAAGTCCTGAAAGTAGTCAGACTAAAATGTCACATTATATGCAAGAGAGCAGAGCTGGGTGATGAGATGAAAGGCAAGGCACACCTGGGCAATGATTCCCAAATCTAGCTGTACATCAGGATTACCTGGTGATAACTGTGGCAACCACAGACTTTTAGAACCCAACCCAGGAAATTAGATGTAATGAGTCTATAGTAGGGCTCAAATTTCTGCACCTCTATAACATACTCCCTGAATAGTTCTCTGTAATCTTTCTTGGGGTCCACTTTGGAATCCCCAGTCCTAGGATACAGTGAAATTTTTCATGATTCCTTTTTTTAAATTTTAAATCTAGTAATAGTATCACCAAACACTCAATTGGTGAGATGAAAAAAATGGGGATCATTTATGACTCTGTAATTTCTCTTTCATACTCCACATTGGCATGTCTCATCAGCTCCATTTGGGCAATATATCCCAAATCTTATCTCTATAATTTCCCCGTTAACTCTAATCCCAGCCACTATGTCGCCTGAACTACTTTTATAGTCTACAAATCACTACATTTACAATCTAATTAAATTGATCTTCTATGCCACTCATTCCCTCTATATTCTGTTCTCCATAAAGACATCAGCATTGTCTCTGCTTACCTCATGTAAAGTAGTGCCCCAACTACTCACACTTATGGTGTGACTTGGTTTTGCAAGCACTTAGCACAATATTATTATGTAATGATTAAGCATTTATTATTTGTCTCTCCAACACTCAAGTCTGGTTTTTTGGGTTTGTTTGTTTTTTGTTTATATATTATGCTGTACTCAGCACTTAGGGCATTGTTTCACACATACTACCTGATCCTTAAATAACTACTGAATGAATGAATATCTAAATGAAAGGAAAATGATTAAGAAATATGTGCTCTCAATATATACATTTATATACACATGCACACAATTATACGCGCGCACACACACACACACACACACACTCAAATCCCTGATATAAATCATTAGAAATTTTAGATGCTTAAAATAAATACTCTAGTGAACTTTCACAGTTGGCTATTTCCTCACATGTAGCATTGCACTTAATCTTCGTTAGGATTGCCTGTGATCTTATTTTTGTCGATATCATATGGACCACACCTAAAATTAAAATTCTTATAAATTCCAGTAACTTGTAGAATAAAAACAAGAAGTTACAATTATATCTTCAAGGATCCCTCCTTGAAATATACTTCCTCAGAGATATTACATTTACTATATATGCTTAGTTACTATCAATTATTTCCCTGGTGATGGTTGTTTAGAAATTAGCTTTAATATTACTGCTGCTTCACTGATATCAGTAATATGATTTGGGCCATTAGCAAAATCATAATTGTGGTGTTATTTACTTGTTCATTCAGCTATTCTTTGTTGCATGCCATGACATTGTGCTAAAACAATGGAAATACAATGTTAATCATGTAAGACGGAGTTTCAGATTTCTCAGTTTCTGGTCTTAAACAGGGTATGCAGTCACAAAGACAATAATGCTGATTAAAGTGTTTACGATAGCTAGTGGAGCATGTATCATCAAGGATCCAATTTAGTCTGGGAGATCAAGGGAGGCTTCTCTGACAATGTGCTATCTAATCTGAGATCTGAAGAACAAGTGAAATTGAGCTAGGCAAGGAGTAGGAGAAGCAGGGGAGGGAAAAAGGTGATAAATTCTGGGCATTAGAGAAAATATTTTAGCAGAATCAGAGCCAAAGTGAGTTGAATAAACTAAAATGTGGGGGACATAGAAACGTGAATCTGTAGAATACACTAAGACCAAACCATACAGGGTCATGTAAATCATGTTAACAAGTGTTTTTTGCTAAGTAAGTGTATTGAGTGATTTTATTCAGAAGGAAAACATAATTAAATCTACATTTTTAAGTGATTACCTTCTGTGCATTAATTTCCTCTAATGCAATAGGGGTAACATCCCTTGTAGCTTTCAATTCTGTGATACATGAGTCAGGAGTCCTGGCAGACTTGTTCAGCAATCTATATATTTGAGTAATTGTGATTCCAAAGGACCATTTACTTAGGTGACAAAATCCATTATCTGAGATGCCAAAAAATGCCGATGGAGAACTGAGTCTTTCTGGGGGAAAAAAAAAAAAAAAAAGAAAACACCATGAGCTTATGAGTGAGTCATGGCAGAACAGTGGACCTATCCAAAAAAACACTTTGTACATTTTATCCCACCTTGTGCTCATATTTTATCCATGCATACAGAACATAGATATATTTTTATTTTTTTAATTTCAGCATATTACGGGGTACAAATGTTTAGGTTACATATGTTGCCTTTGCCCCACCCGAGTCAGAGCTTCAAGCCTGTCCATCCCCCAGACGGTGCACACCACACCCATTAGATGTGAATATACCCATCCCCTAAGCCCCCCTCCCATCTGCCTGATACCCAGTGAATGTTATTACTATATGTGCATTTAAGTGTTTTAATACCCATTTGATGGTAAGTACATGTGGTGCTTGTTTTTCCATTCTTGGGATACTTCACTTAGTAGAATGGGCTCTAGCTCTATCCATGATAATACAAGAGGTGCTATGATTGCCTTTGAGGTCTTCATCATAAATTCTTTGCCTAGGCCAATGTCTATAAGAGTTTTTCCAAAATTTTCTTTTAGAATTCTTATAAGTTTCATGTCTTAGGTTTAAGTCTGTTATCCACTGTGAGCTGATTTTTGTGAGAGGTGAGAGGTATGGATCCTGTTTCAGTCTTCTCCATGTGACTATCCAATTTTCCCAGCACCAGAACCTAGATATTATTTTTGCCAGAGAACAAGAGGTAATGGTCCTGAGTTCTTATAAATATAAATAGTAGAAATGATAATATTAGTAACAAACACTTAATAATAGTATTAGTAATACTTAAGCACTTAATATTATTTAATAGTATTAGTAATACTTATGTGCCAGGAACTTTAAGTTTTGGTTTTATTTAATAGACTCATTTGAACTTCATGACAAATAGTTTTTTTACTGTTATTATCTTTTCCATTCTAAAGATAGCAAACTCAGACATAGAATGTTACGTCTGTTGCCCAAGTTCACATAGGCATTGTGAGGTTAAAGCAAGATTTCCACCCGAGCATTCTTACTTTAGAACCCATGCTCTAGTGCCTCCAATAACACTAACTACATTTACTTGCATACACACCTCTGTTTCATTGAAATCAGTTATGTTTGTGGGGTGAAGCAGACAGGAGTGCAAAGGTGCCTCTAAAAACATAGGATCCACCTGGTCTTGCAGGAATATAAACAAGCCACTGTCTACCGCATCTATGTCAATGGTTTACTAAGAAAATATAGCACATTTTGGGGCTGACAGGTATGTTATATTCCCAATAATAAGCTGATTTACAAACAGTAAAAGACAAACTCTCTTTTCCAAAAAATTCAGAATTTTGCCAGCTTGAATCATTTTCTTTCTGGCTGGAAATTTCCATCATTCCTCCAGGTGCTGTGGCAATCTTTATCAGCTCATGTTTTCCTGCAGGTGACGGGGTAGCATGCTAGTAGAAAGGTGGTAGGGAGAAAAAGAAATGCTCATTAAGAGAGAATTCAATTCACATTCCTCACACATATGCTTTCATGTCCACACACTGAGAATTTTTAAAGTTGGAACAAGGATAGTTTGCTGCTTTATTTCTGTTTGCCCTAACATCTTTCTCCTTCTCTGAAGAAACAGAAAGCAGTAAGAACAGTAAAGGTTTCAACTGCAGCTGTAAAATTGTCCATTTACATAACCTGGTGGTCTTGGGTGCTGAGGAAATGTTTCTTCCCGGATTGTTCAAATGACCAACCACTTTTGTAATATTCCTAGCATCTCTTTACCCTTTTTCTTTCCCAGACAAAAATCACTGAACTTACTGGGGATTTGGATGCAAAAATGTGATCATGATCTCCAACAATTCAATAGCATTAGAAATTGATGAGAAATATTGATAATTAGGAGAATCACACACTTGAAAAATATATATATGTCATGCTTTTAAATAATGTATTGGCTAAATATTATGACAGATATTAGAAAGTATTTAGAGCTGAACTAAAGTGAAAATATTACATATCAAATTTTGTAAATATAGATAATAAAATATGAGAAAAAATACATAATACCAATTTTAGACTTTACAAAAAAGGATATGTAAAATTGATGAAGGTATTGTTCAACTGATAAAGTTAGGCAAAGAATAACATACTAAAAAACAAAGTAGGCAAAGGAATGAATATAATGAAAATCAGTGAAATGAAAAAATCACTAGAAACAAAATCTATTGCTTTAATGGCATAATAAAACATACAGTCTTCTATTAATACTATGTTTGATCAAGAACAAAAGAGAAGACATACTGTTCAGATAATAGGTATCCCTTTGTAACAGCATAGTTGCTAAGATGGAAATGCTTCTGATATTTATCTCTATATTTCATACAATTCCAATAAAATTCTAGCAGGGATTTACCAAACCTTAAAAATCCACTCAAATTATTTTGGAAAGATAAAGTTAAAATTTGACAAGATAGTATTTGAAGAGGAATAAGGAGGGGCAAGCGGCACCAGGGAGGGCCAGAGGGTTGGGAGATCACAGTTCAAGTCCCCCTCAGTCCACTGCAGGGCCCCACAAGGAAAGGTCCTGTTCCCTGTGCATGTCTCTGGGTAGTTGCTAAATTGTCTCTGTCAGCAGCCACAGGTAGGGGAAGGGAAGGGGAGAATGAAACAATATGGAGCCTGTGGATGGGCTCAGGTCTGTGGGGCAGGACATACCCCGAGGGAGCTGGGAGCCCCGTGCCTTGTCCGCAAGAGGCTCACGGCTCACTGGCAGCAGCCGTCTCAGGGCTGGTGTGGGCAGCTCGGGAGCCCACCAGCAGTCCAAGACTCAAGGGAGGGGAAATTAAACCACTGCATAGACCCTTGTCACTGGTTCCAAGCCTCTCAGGGTTTAGACCTCGCCCATGTCTTTCTCCTTCCATTTCTGTTCCACAACCTCTTCCCTTATCTTTAATTATTTTAAGCAAATAAATAAATAAATAAAGATGTACATAAGGCAATTAGCATACTGGTTGCTCCTGAATTACTGCTCAATAAATTGCAAACATTCTAATTCACCAATATATTCTGGGGAAGGCACCACATGAATCTTATAGAACTTGCTGAACACTTTAGCATGGATTAGCTAGCTGTTAGTTATAAGTAAAAAGTACAGTTTTGACAGGGAAGACGAGAATAAGAAAAAAGTTAGAAAATTATAACTGTCAGAGCCATAATCTAAGAGAAATTAAAAGTTTGGATTTGGGAATCACAAGTAATTATGTTCCTGACTCTACCCTCCCCTCTCTGAACCTTTATTTTTTCTTTTATGAAGTATAAACAATAATAATTAGGAACAATAATTAGGAACAATTTATGAGTTCATAAATTCATAAACTATATCATCGGTAGTTTTTTAAATATATGATTACTAATATGAAACATACAATGATACCCCACACTGCTATTATTATTATACAATTTCATAATGTATGTATGTTATATAATCATATAATATTTTATAATACAATATGTAAAATTGTAAAATCATAAAACTTTATACTTTTATAAATGATATCATACAATACTATAAAATATTAGTTGTATAAATTAGTTAGAAAGGTATTACTATATAAATTTTCTCTTGTGGTAGAAAAGAATTAATAATTATAATAATGCCTTCCATTTACTTCTCTTTTATCCCATGGAACTATGCCATATCATTGAATGCTCGCAGTTTGATACATAGTTTAATTAGGATAGTGGTAAAAATTAAATAACATGCAAAGTGCATAAAATCATATCTTTTATGTAGCTCAAAGTGAGCTATTGAAAAGCAGTATAGAGCTTTTTTAGACTTTGCTGGCTCTGCTACTTACTAGATGTGTGACTTTGAGCGAGTACATAATCTCTCTGTTTGTAACGGAGGCATTCATCTTCTTATACTACAGTAACAAATTATACAGTTACATAATTGCAGTTAAAACGACGTCTGACATATCGCAATCATTTAGTAAATAGACAAAGAAAACCAGTTTATAAAATATCAAAACCAGGCTTTAAATCCAGGTCTTCCAGCCCTAGCGTAGTACTTTCCTCAGGCTATAGCTAAAGACCTCACTTTTGCATTTTTTTTTTTCGTGACCCTATGCAAAGAATAGAGAAGTATCCTGCTTTTGAGGAAGTATCAGGGAATCAGGACCCCAGACAAGTTGGGAAGGACAAACCAAGGTGTCCCCCGCCACAACTATTTCTGTCCTCATTGCCCGTTAGTGGCTGTTTACCTATGCCCCCACACAGCGGGAAATAATGCCATTTCCTGGTAGAAAGTTACTCAGAGCCCTGTGCTGCACCCACAATATGCCGCCTCACTTTCATGATGACTCAAGTCAATTCTATTTTCTTCTTCTTTGTTTAAACCATATTATATGAACTGGAGCCTTTAGTTTGAAAAAAAAATGGTAAAACAAAGTTCTCACAAACAAAACTCTTTGGTGCTCAAGTGCTGGGAAGTACTACACTGTTGGCCTTCTCATGTTCAGTTCCTCTGGCAACAAATGCAGCGTAAGGGCTCTCCAAAGCCCTCAGTCCTGCAGCTCTCGGAGTTTGATTTGCTATTTCAAAGCTCTTAAGAAAGCAAAGGATTCTATGTGTTTCAATTAACAAAACAGCATCTCCTATCTGATATAAAACACAAAGGAATTTTTGGCCCTGGAAGTAGTAGTTTTCCAGTCATTAAAGCCTCTAAACAGATGCCAATCACTCCACAAGAAGGTAGAAAGCCTCACTGCCTCCGGCAGGCTTACCCATGTCTTCTGTCAAATGCTTTCTCCACATCTCCCCTGCAGGTTTCTAACAGACGTATTCATATTCTCATACTGCCCCGGATCTCTGGATGTGGACTCATGGTCTAGCAATGGGCAAATAAGTCAAAAGACACTATTGAGGACTTTTCTTGATACTTTTCAAACAGGATCTGAGAGAGACACTAGGGTTTAGAGTTGAAAATTTGGGTCTGTGTTCACATGAGTTTCTCCTCTTATGAGTTGAAAGTAACCAGAGAGGTTACTGAACATCTCAATCTCTCTTCCTCCCTCTGTAAAAGGAAAGAATATGAAAGTAACAATTAGCCCATAGGGTTGCCATGAGACTTAAATGAGTTACTACATGTAAAAGACTTCCTATGGTTTTTGGCAGAGAGTAAACTCTCAATTAAAATTAGAGATCAATCAACTCCTCATTAATCATGGATTTGTAGAAAGTAGATCTGCGTGTTGGAGAGGGGAGGTTTCTGGCCTTCAAGTCTGTTTCTAATTTTCCATGAAACCAGATAAACTTATGCCCTTCAAATAAATTCTTCCTTTTGCCTGGAAAACAAAAACAAAAACAAAAACAAAAATGCTAGATTTCTATCATTTTCTATGAACCATATGATTTGATAATGAACCTTGAGTGAAACCAGATAGGTAGCAACTCTGGAATTCCACACTTCGTTGATTCTGTATCTAACTCACATTGACCCATACAAGATGCCCTTTAGCCTGGCTTTTGCGATTAAATATTGTCCTGCAGTAACTCTATCTGAATTATTATAACATAGCAGTAAGTTTCGGACGTATAAATCACTATAGCAGGAAAAGAAGATGAAATTGATAAGATTATGAGAAGAAACAAGTGTTAATACATGGTAGAAAGATAACACTCCCTTAAGATAAAAGGCAAAGCCATTATTTTTTCCTTTACCTAGAAAACCTCATAGACATCTTTATCTAGAATCCATCCTCTCTCAGCCACTGGATCTTAAATGTTGTGTTGAATATTATTAGCATTTGATTACACTTTGATTATTTTTCTTTCTGGAGAATGATAACACAAATTATTTAAAGCCTAGAAGTAATAGGGAAACTAAGCTTATTTACCCTGAAGTGAGGATTTAATAAATGGCCTTTAAGTTTATCTATCTATCTATAGCTCTCTAGACAGATAGATAAATACATAGGTAGGTAGATAGATAAATGAATATCAAGTGAGGTTACTTGCCCCAGATCAAATGAGTAGGTATGAATTAAGGTAATTTCAATGAAAATGAAGTAACCTAGAGAGCTTTATTGACTTCCCTATGGAAAGATTTTACTATAGGTATAGGATAAACTTGTTGAAAAATCTGAATGTAGCTAGAAAGGAAGGAAATAAAATGTATTAGTTGAGAACAGAATTACCTCACTTTTTTTGAAATCTTCTCAGAATTCTACCTGTGTTGGCATTTGTGTATAAACAAGTAAAAATCATCTAGAGCTTTTCATGTATCCATGAATTTATAACGTAAATAATATAAGGAGGATTTAAATTTATAAGATATAGATACAAATACTAACTCTACCACAACTATTGTGTGACTTTGGGCAAATCTCTTAACATCTGTAAGTCTAGTTTACTCATCTGTATAAGAGAACAATGTCCTTCTCATGGTTTAATTATAATAGTTAAATTAGAAAATATATGAAAAAAATGTAAATCACAAAGCACATTTACAAATAAAGACAACCAGTAGACTCTGATTGTTTCATAATTATGGGCGTCTGCATTGTGTATCTTTATGTCCCCAACACTTAGCATAATGTTCCCACTTCCCTATAGGTAAAATCCAAACTTCTTAATATTATTTTTAAGAGGTTCATCAAATATAGCCCTTGCTCATCTCTTTTATATTATCTCTTGTCACTTCATTACCGTATATTTTAGTTGTAAGGATCCTTCCATTCTGATTTCATGAATTATTCTTCTAGTATCTTGGGATCTGCATGTGTTCTTCACTGTGTCAGGGACCCTCCCAGCTGTTCTCTTAGCCAAGAGCTCTCTTAGCTATATTCTACACAACCTTCAGACTCATTCTCTGTGCCATTTCTTCCAAGATGCTTTCCATAACATCCCACAGATGGATCTCGTGCTTCTCCTATGTGTTCTTGTGACACCCTGTATGTACTTGCTAATAGAGCACTCAGCACAGTATACTGTAAGTACCTATTTCCTCATGAGTTTGCAAACTCTTTAGGAAAGAAGGCTCTTCTTATTCACATTCCCATTATCATGGCATGGGAAATGGTCATAGAGTAGTTTCTTACGAGATATTCATAGAATTAATTTTAGTATATTATAATAAAACATCAAAAATGATAGAATTGCTCATATTATCTTATGGGGATCTGGTATTATTTAAAACCAGTTCTTGAAAAGAATAAATAATTGGAAGATGTTTAATCTTCTTAAAAGATTGAATAAAAGGAGAGATGTACATTTTAAAACATGATTTCTTGCCAAAGTTATGAATATATTTATCATATGACATTAAACTCAAAATTTTTAACTGAGAGGCAAAAATACAGCAGATATCAGCTGTCTTTAAAGGTATGAGAGAACCTACTGGAGAAATCTTCAAAGTTGCTATTTGAGAACTGGTTGTAGGTTTTTTTGGATCTATTATCTCCTACCGAGGGTATAAAAAAGGTACAAACGGAATTTGTGAGGAGGATTCCTTTGTAGAGAACCAATGGAATGCTAAGTCTCTCTGCGCTCTCTCTCTCTCTAACACACACACACACACACACACACACACACACTTGAAACCCTGAATCTGAGGAGGTATGGGGGGCTCAACCTCCTTTAAGTTCAACCTCTCAAACCAAAAATTGAGGAGTTTCAATGGGACCACTCATAGAATTTAATATGTACCACCTTGAGTTTGATGTCTGATTCACTTGTGGGAGGTCTAGAAGGCAAGAGAAACAGTCCAGTGGGCTGCTTAGTGATGAAGAGACTCAGGATGATAATCCCGCACTCCCAAAGTTCATCAAAGCAAAAGATGTCTGAGCATTTCCCAGGGACAAGATATGAGCCACACAGCAAAGAGAGCCAGTGTCCAGACTTGTCTTCAAGAGGGCTGAGTGAAGGTCAAGGGAACTCCAATAGAGAGAGGTCTGTGTGAACTGGACTTCCAAAAGGCAGGCAGCATCCAGAGAAAAACACATTATCCTCATCAACAAGCTCCGGAGGGAAGCCTCCAAACAACTCACAGAAAAGTCACTGTTCAATATCTGCCAGGCCCAAAATGCACAAAGCTGTTTCATGAGATTTCTAAGTCAGCAAAAGCATCTGGCACCTTGCTCTTCTCTGCCTTAAACTCCAACCCCCACTCAGAGTGAGGCAGGAAAGAAAAGTGAAAAAGTAAACCAGCCAACGGCATTTCCTTCTACAAAGACAGGTGCCCTGCCCATGCTTCAGAAGCCAACATGGATATATTTCATAAAGCACTGTGAAAACAATGACCTTCCGGAAAGACTTGAAGGTGCTGACTCGGGAAAGGGGGGGTGGGGAAAAAATATGAAACTATTGTTTTTAACTTGCACTGTTCACTTAATAATTTATCATGAATATTTCCCATATTATTTCATATCATTGTACAAGAAATAATGTATACATTATGAGGACATACTGTATCTAACAAGATATACTGTTAGACTCTTTGATTCTGTAAAATTAAATAAAAAAAAAATAAAATAAAATAAAATATGGGAAAGAGATTTATAAGAAAAACATAACCCACAAAAATAAAACTAATTTTAAAACAGTTTTAAACTTTCATTTTTTCTATTTAGATGTTTTAAATCAAGTTACATCCTAAAGATAATAAGGAAGTCTTCAGTCACGACTTCAGTCTGTAAAAATATCCCAGAAAGTAGGGAGCGCTCAGCTGCGTTGCCCCTTTGCAGCAATAATCACAGGGGCAATGGTGTGGGCGCCGTGTGAGAATCCTAGATTACACCCCCATCCCAGAAGGAGTTAAAGAATTTAAATGCTAGTGAGCAGCAATGCAATCAAGTACTCAATTAAATAATTTCTATTCAGCTCACTGATAAAAATGGGGCTTTTCCTTACAATAGGTAACAGGGCAAATAACTCAAAAAAAAGAAAAAAATTCTTAAGAGAACTGATTCTAGATGGAGCGCAAATATGACAGCGAGGTTGATGGCCAAGGAAGAGCAGCTCCCACAAGAGTAGAGGAACAGGAATCAGGGAGGGAAAAGGGTGCCCAGGGTTGGGGCAAACTAGACTTCTGCACTACTGTGTCATAAATGGTTGTCATTGGAAAGGCACTGACCATTTCATTCTATAGATAGAGAGACTAGAGCCCAGGAAGATAAATTTGTCTACTCATGGTCAAATAATATATGGCAAAATTGGGCCTCAAACCTGGGTCTCTGGATTGCAAATATTGAGGCCATTCCTTGCCTTCCTCTGAGCTTGCCTGCTGAGGCAGCCGTCAGTGTGGGATTCTTAGTGAACAACAGCAATGTCCTTAGAGAAGAATAAACCATGAGGGAAGCGTCCTAAAGGCCAAGGGAGCAGAAAGATCAATAGTCATGAATAAATAGCCACAAAATGTTTCCACTGAGAAAGATTCCATGTCTCTTGGTCTTAAATTTCAGAAGTATGGGAATAAGGCAATAGGAATAAAGGACTGTAACACCTTCACACATAGCTCAAGAAGGCTTCATTAAGGCATTGGAGATTTGAGGTTGAGAAAAAACCTATTAAAAGCTTTGAGCTACTTTGAAAGAAGAAATGTTCTACGTATAAGGAATTACTGTAATTTCTGGGGGTTTTTTTATTATTTTTCCTGTAGAATCTAAGACCTGTGGTTTATTCGCTTGATTTTCACTGTGTCAATGAAAAGAAAATTACCATGTTTCCTCCCTTGTGAGGTGTTTGGTATAAGGGGAAAGACACCCTATTCCTTCTTCACTCACTTTGGATGGCTCTCCATCCCTACTCATTGTGCTTCAAGAGATCGTTAAGCTCCACTGTGTGCAGCAGTGATACTGGAAATAGGAGGTGAGAATTTGATGGCTAGGACAACAGCACAAGACTTCACACCCAGGATTTCACGCTGAGGAGTTGTTAGGAGGCAAAAGACCTCCTGACTGAGGCAAGAGGATTTCAAGAGGCCCTCTCCTCTCCAGGAGGGCACCAGGGCGAAACTCATCCTCCTGGTTTGGTTTGTCTCCCTGAGATTAACAGAGAAATAGAGATGGGAATTCTCTCTGACATGTCACTTGCGTAACCAGCTGAGGCTGAGATTTTAAGAGAGCCTCTTTATACAACCTTTAAAAGAAACACAATCCAAAAGCTAGGACTGGTTCTGCTGGGTTAATATTAATACCACTGGAACACTAGGGGGAAAAGATAAATTGCACTTGGTAGAAAAATGCAAGTGAAATGGTTTGATTGCTTACTGTGGCAGACTGCTGTTGCTCTGCCTAACGTGGCTGGAGTAGCATCAGGAAAGACTTCAAACCACCAGTAAATTCAGGGAGCCACCTTTGGGATCTCAACCTGACCTGTGGATTATGTCAGCCCTTCTCAGAGAGAAAATGGCACTCTTAGATTTGAAGAAATGGCAATGCAATCAATAAAATATTAATATTCCACTAAACTGTGAAGTGGGGTGAGCCCTCCAATGTCTCAAGACTGCAAGCTCTTCAGTGGGATAATAGTTATGAACATCAGAGTGAAATGTCACAGTCCAAGGTTTAAAACAGATCAGGCAAGAGACCAAAGTCATGCTTGTCATAGGCGTGTTTCTACATGAGTATGCACAGAAAAGGAAGCACAGGTATATCTTACATTTAAGTAGTTAAGAATCATCATTAAATAAGTACCTTCCATTTGGCTATGACTGTCCCAGACATCAAATATGAGGCGTGAGCACCAGGCTTCCAGCTCTTGAGACTGATCAGGACCCAATTTCTGCTAAGCCCCAAAGACCTCTAGAAACTCACTGTGTGGACCATCACCACTAATGAAGCTGCTTGACATAACAGGTAAAATCTATTTGCCCTGCAGCTCTTAATTATGTAAACTACAGGGAATAATGTTGAACTATCTTTCAAAGCAGAAAAGACTTGAAACCATCTAAGGCAATGTGCAATAATGAAATGAGCACTGTACTAGGAGCCCAGCAGTTTAAGTCCTACTTCTGCCTATAAGGTCTTGGGGCAAATAGGCCTCTCTTTGGTCATCTCTAAAATGAAGAACTTACTCATGCTTGCTGTACGTACTTCACGGTATTTTCAGGATGATTCTGAAAGCCGTATGTCGGCTAGACTGCACGGTAGGCCAGGGGTTCTGTTAGGGTATCCCAGAAGAGATAGCACATGGGGTAATAAGGCCTGGGTCAGGGCCAGAAAAATGCGAACAGAAAAGAGCCTTATAGTCAAGTGATTTTTAAAAAATATTTACTTTTAATTGTAAAATAATTAAAACATACGGAAAAATATAGAAAAAATTCTGTATTGTCTACTTGAAATTTGATGAGAGATTTTAAGTGTCCTTACCACACACACCCACACACACAAATTGATGTGTTAATTAAATTAATTGTGGTAATCATTACACAATGTATGTGTATATCAAATCATCATGTTGTACACTCCGAATATATACAGCTTTTATTCGTGAATTGTACCTCAATAAAGTTGGGAAAAAAAGAAAACATTTATAGGGGAGACACTAAAACAAGGTCAGAAGATAAAAAAGAGAAGGAAAGTAAGAAGGAATCAGGGTGAAACATTCTTAGTAAAAACTTCATCGGTTAATATCAGGTTATTAAGTATGAAATGTCTGATTTCCTACAGGTTTGTCAGTTGATATCTCTGACATTTCACTTTGACACTTCTTGTTTTATTTTTATTGTGAAGTACATCAGTCTTTGAAATGCACATTTTGGCTTGTGATTATCTTTAAAAAAAATTTTGTAGAGCAATTCTTGTGAAACCATGGATAAGTAAAAAAGTCATGTTATTTTTGTATATGAGTTCTGTCGTGGAACTACTGCAGTGCAGACAATTCAAAATATCAACGAAGTGTTTGGGAAGGATGTGGCTGATGCATGCACAGTACTTCGATGGCTTGAGAAGTTCCATTCTGGTGATTTTAATCTTGAAAATGAGCCAGTGAGTGACCTGAGACCAAGATGGATAATGATGAGCTAACAGCTGTAGTGGAAGCGAATCCATCTCAACCTATGAGTGAATTAGCAGCAAGGTTTTACTATTCCAACAATATTGGACCATTTGAAACAAGTCAGCAAAGTAAAGAAGCTGGATAGATGGGTACTGCATGAATTAAATGAGCATCAGAAGAGAAATCATCTCAAAGCTTGACTTTTCTTTGCCGTCATGACATAAAGGCAAACCATTTCTCTACCGTATTGCTATGCGTGATTAAAAGTTGATTCTTTTTAACAATCGCAAGCGTTTGGATCAATGGTTGGATAAAGACGAATTGTTGAAACACAGTCCAAAAACAAATATACATCAAGAAAAGCTAATGGTGTCTGTGTGGTGGTCCAGCACTGGTAATATCCACTATACCTCCGTGAAACCTGGTCAATCGATTACAGCGGATGGCTACTGCAACCAGCTGGATGAAATGATGAGGATGCTTGCGATTAAGCAGGCGAGATTGGTCAGTAGAGACAGACCAATCCTCTTGCAAGACAACACTGGACCACATGTCACACAAACAAGGCTGCTCAAACTACAGAAGTTGGACTGGGAAATTCTCTGTCATCCACTGTCTTCACCAGACCTTGCACCAACTAACTATCACTTCTTCCAGGCCTTGGACCACTTTTTGCAAGGAAAAATATTCAATTCTCAACAAGCTGTGGAAAACGCCTTTTGCCATTTAATGGCCACTCGCCCTCCAGGCTTCTCCGCTGCTGGCAAAAACAAGCTACCGTTAAGATGGCAAAACCGTGTCAATGGTTTAGGCATATACTTTGATTAATTGTACTGCTTCTTGTTTGAGATATAATAAACTACACTTTTTATTTTAAATCGGACATTTCATATTTAGTGACCTATAATTGTTCACTATGTTGTTCACTTACTTGTATAAATAGTTACGTGTAGCTACTGTCAATAAACAAAAAATAAAAGTATTTCTTACCAAGGAAATTTGGCACATAAGTAAATATTACTTCTGTGTTTTATTGTTATTTTGAATTCTTTACTCTCAAGGATAGCATTTACTTGCTCATTATTGTAAATAAAAATAACTATTCCTGTGAATGAATAAAAGAATATAACCAAAGTTTTTGTCCACCAACAAAAACTGTAAGTTTTGAAATTGTGCCACATTTACTTAAGAACTCACATAAAAAGGAAGGAAGAGAAAGAAGAAAAAAGAAAGGCAGGAAAAATGCAAAATTTTACATATACACAAAAATTCACCCTCACTTATTGCTCATTTTTTCTCCAGATATTAGCACTCTCCCCATCTTTTCTAAATTCACTAAATACATTCTTGGATAACAATAATTTCATATTTTTAAACTCTACCTGTCATCATACTCTGCTTATCTTTTTGCAGCTTCATTTTCAGACAATATTATATTTTTAGACTTTTCTTTGCATGCAGGCACGCAGGCATCCATGCATGTAAATATTTTATTAATTTTTAAATGCTATATAGTCCTTCATTGTATGCATATAGCATCCCCCTTCTATGGGCAGTTAGGCTGTTTCCATGTTTTTTCACTATTATTAACAGTGCCATGGTAAATAGCCTTCTGCCTGAAAGTCATAAAAGGCAAGCCATCTTGTAGAGTGGAAACGTCACATAGTATTGCTGGCTCGGAAGCACATGCCCTTCTTATTGTACCAACTAACACTTCACCAACAGTGAATGTGTTCCTTTCCCCCCACATCTTTGCAAATACTTGGCTTTATCAGATTTACTAAAATTTGTCAATCTATGAAATGGTGTCTTATTGCTATGTTAATTTTAATTTGTCTTATTATTAGTGTGGTCAAGCATTTCTTCCACATAAGTATTAAGATTTCTGTTTCCTTTTCTAAGAATTGGATGTTTATATTCTTTGTCCCTGTGCATTAGTCTATTTTATTTTTGTAATGTGTGAGTTATTTATATATTTCAGATTATTAATTTTTTGTTGGACTTTTCAGTTCCAAATTTTTTTATTGATTTCTAATTTTGTTGTATTGTGGCTGGAGAAAATATTTGATTCACTCTGGACCTTTCATATTCACTTAGTTCTGTTTTGTGCTCTGTTACATAGTCAATTTTTGCAAAGGTCATTTTTGTGCTCAAAAAGATTGTGTGTTTGCTAACATTGACTGCAATGTTCTATAAATGTTTGTTAGAGCAGGCTTTTATTGTGCTATTCAAATCATTTATAGCTTTAATAATTTGATGGCTCAATTTTTATTGAGAATAATATGTTAAAATTTTCAAAAAATATTTGTTGATTATTTTTCATTGAAATTCTGTCCAACAAAAATGTCGGACATGTGTTGGAGCTATATTGTTAGATAGCTGTTAATAAAAATTTAGGTTATTTCTAAAAATTTTCCATTATAAATCATGCTACCATTAATATTCTTGTAACTAAATCCTCAAACACACCTGTATGTATGTCAGTAAGATAAAATCCAGGAAGGAACTAGATCAAAGCGAGTGCACATTTTTAATAATCAGATCTCACCAAGTGATCTCTTCTACAGTATAAACTGAAAAAACTGATTGGAAGAAACTGCCTTGTTAAAGCTGAATATATTTGGAGCAGTAATAATGACTATCTTTGGATAAGTACCCTAGTTAAACTTGGTGAAATCTTTAAAAAGATTTACCTGCAACTTTTCCAACTCCAGCTCTTTTTCTGCATCCTGATAAGATGACTATCTTCACTAGAGAATCCTAAAATAGATCATTTCCATTTTCAGAAAACTTTGATTTTGTTCACATATATATACACACGCACACACTTTTTACCTGTTCCTTTGGCATTCATGGGTATCAGCTTAATATACCTGGATAAAAAGACTAAAAAGTCCTGTCTGCTATCTCACAGATCGGAGTGCACTTCTTAAAATGAGAGCATTAGTGATAAACAGCACCTCTTTTGCCAGTCACTGTGAAAAACACATAACAAAAAAGTATCCTGGAGTCTTTGAAGAATATCATAGATAAATTTTTGCAAGTTCCAATTTTCACCTTCTTAAGAAATATTACCATGTTCTCTCTGAATCTCCAATTTAAGTTGCTACCAGTACATTCAAGCAGCCATTTTATCTACTTGCGGCCAAAGGTTAAAATGCAGGCATCCAAAATGTGCAAAATGACTGTGTTTTTCCTCTGTGGACTTGCAGCTGAATTTTTCTTTTTAAGACAGGATGCAAAGGTGTATAGAAAATATCACTGGTGTATTAGTACATGGTGCTCACCTTTAAGGAAAATGCTCTCTTCTAAGGGATGCTTCTGTGGGTTGAACAGAAAAGGCAGGAAGTAGAACTAACAGCATCAGAATTCCTTGTCAGGACTTAAAACCTGTGTGCCCTCAAGCAATTTATTTAATTTCACCATGCTTTAGTTTCCTCATCTATAAAATTGAGATAATATCTTCTCTCCAAGGTCAGAATGTAGAATAAAGCACCTTGAAGAATGCCTGGGTCATAGAAAGGCTCAGTGAATTTTGTTTTGTTGCTATTGATAGTGGAGTCAGCAAAACTAGTAGTGGCAGTAGTATGTGATTGTGATCCACTTTCTCATTCCATTGGTTTTGTTAATTTTTTTATTGGCACATAATAGATGTACATATTTTGGGGTTACATGTGATATTTTGATATATTCATAGAATGTGTAAAGATCAAATCAGGATATTTGGGATGTCCATCACCTTAAATGTTTGTCTTTTTCCATGCTAAGAACATTTGAATTATTCTGTTTTAGCTATTTTGAAATATATAATGGATTATTGTTAACTATCATCATTCTACTGATTTGTTGAACACTAGGTCTTATTTCTTTTATCTAATTAACAGAAGAAATAATCCCTTATTAATCCCATTGACCTCTCTTCATGTTCACCTTCCCCCTACTCTTCCTGGCCTCTGGTAAGCACCAATCTACTCCATCTTTATGAGAAACACTTTTTTAGCTTAGAACATATAATATTGGTCTTTCTATGCTTGGCTTATTTCACTTAGTGTGATGAACTCCAATTCCATCCATGGTGCTGCAAATGACAGAATTTTATTCTCTTTTTTTTTTTTTTTATTTCAGCCTATTACTGGGGTACAAAGGTTTGGGTTACATATGTTGCCTTTGCCCCACCTGAGTCAGAGCTTCAAGTGTGTCCATCCCCCAGATGATGCACACTGCACCCATTAGGTGTGAATATGCCCATCCCCTCCTCGTCCTCCCACCTGCCTGACACCTGATGAATGTTACTACTAAAGGTGCACATAAGTGTTGATGAGTTAATACCAATTTGATGGTGAGTACACGTGGTGCTAGTTTTTCCATTCTTGTGATCTTCGCTTAGGAGAATGGGCTCCAGTTCTATCCAGGTTAATACAAGAGGTGCCAGATCGACACTGTTTTTGTAGCTGAGTAGAACTCCATGGTATACACATACCACATTTTATTAATCCACTCCTGTATTGATGGGCACTTAGGTTGTTTCCACATCTTTGCAATTGTGAATTGTGCTGCTATAAACATTCTAGTACAGATGTCTTTTTAATAGAATGTCTTTTTTTTTCCTTTGGATAGATGTCCAGTAATGGGATTGCTAGATCAAATGGGAGTTCTAGTTTTAGCTCTTTGAGGTATCTCCATATTACTTTCCACAGAGGTTGTACTAGTTTGCAGTCCCACCAGCAAGCAATGTGTGAGTGTTCCTATCTCTCCACATCCACACCAACATTTATTGTCTTGGGACTTTTTGATAAAGGCCATTCTCACTGGAGTCAAGTGCTATCTTGTGGTTTTGATTTGCATTTCCCTGATGATTAGAGATGTTGAGCATTTTTTCATATGTGTGTTGGCCATTAGTCTGTCTTCTTTTGAAAAGTTTCTGTTCATGTCCTTTGCCCACTATTTGATAGGGTTTTTTATTTTTTTATTTTTTCTTGCTGATTTTCCTGAGTTCTATATAGATTCTAGTTATTGACCCTTTATTGGATGTGTGACATGCGAATATTTTCTCCCATTCTGTAGGTTGTCTGTTTGCTCTCGTGATAGTTTCCTTGCAGAAGCTTTTCAATTTGATCAGATCCTGTTTATTTATTTTTGCTGTTGCTTCCCAAACTTCTCTGCATTTCTAAATTCTTTACTTCAAAGCTTAGCTCTAAGCCATCTATTCCTGAAAGTCTCCAGGATGCATGATAGTTCTTTGTAACTTCATTTCTTTTTTTCCAAAAGAAAATGTCTTTTTCATACTCACTATCAGGAATGTACTAAACAGAGGTAAATGACAGAGCCACAGCTCTTTCTTCTTTCACAGAGTTGACGATCTAAAAGTGCTGAGAACACGTATCTTCCTTTGCCAACCTGGAACTCCTGTACTCCATCCTGATTCCAACTGATTCTTAGTCTTATCTTTTAAGAATCATTTTATGAATAAACTCTTTTATAAAACATTTCTTGATACTTTTCCTCCTGTCCTGTTCTGAGTTAGGTACTGTGATGGTCAGTTTCATGAGTCAATTTGGCTTATCTACAGTCCCCCATTATTCAAACACTATTCTAGGTGTTGCCGTGAAGGTATTTTGAAGATGTAATTAAAGTCTACAACAGATCTTACAAAAGGAAGATTATCCTAGACAATCTAGTGGGCCTTACTCAGTTGAAAGGCATGAAGAGCAGAACTGGAGCTTCCCTGATGAAGAACAAATTCATGTTTTGTTTCCTGATGAAGAACAAATTTATGGACAGCAGCTCTAGTCCATGCCTGAGAGTTCCTTCCAGCCCTTATTGATGGCACCCTTATGGATTTCAGATTTGTCTAGTGGGCCCCACATTTGCACAAGCCAATTCCTTACAGCAAATAAATAAATAAAAATGCACATATACACACATACAACAAGGAATCAGTGAATATATCAATCAATCAATATTCTACTTCTCTAGTCGAACCCTGACTGATACAGGTGCCTCCGGATTAAGTTATTTCTAACATGGTATTTGTTACTCTCTAATTATAACTGTCTCTGTTATAATTAGTTTCGGATACCTAATAGATAAACTCTCCTTGATAAGAGAACATTTTCCACATAGCAAACACTCAATATGGGTTTGTCTAATTTAATTAATTATTACAAGTAAATATCCTCCAATAATGAAGCCTACAGGTATTAAAGTCAGATAGACCCACTTTTGGATTCTGTCTCTCACTAACAAGAGTTCTCCGGGCAATTCTTATGCTTTTAAGTTTTAGCCTCCCTCCCTGCAAAAAAAGGATTAATAATAGTATAATAGTAGTGCCTGCCACATAGAATTGTTTTAGGAGATAGGGGAGTAAGTGCATAGAAATACCTTAACATACTAACTGGCACATATTAAGAATTTAATAAATATTTATATTCTTGTTCTTCTTATCATTTGAAATTTAAAATGACTCTTTGTAGCTTTCTCCTGAGAAATATCTAACTAAATATCAAAAAAACAATTAGTCTTCCTTCATACCTTTGCCTCATTCCCGCTGCTGGGATGCCTCAGGGGCAAGCAGTTTAGTTCGGCTGTGCTATGGGCCCCGCTGACCTACACCTCTACAATGGACACCTGATGACTAACGGTCTCACCTCTCCTCCAGAACTCTCACACACGCATGCATAGGAACCCAGTGAAATCTCAAATCAAATCACTACCTTCTACTTAGCATAAAAATGCGAAATACATACAAGGATATATAATACTTTGCTCCCAAAACTCTTCCCTGAAAAAGGCAAGAATAATAAAACAGCAAGGGCATCAATATCTATGTGGCCCCATCCCGTATAAAGCATTTTAATATAAATTATATCCATGTAACAAAAATACATGTGTACCTCCTGAATTTATATAATTTTTTTAATATTTAAAATAATAAATAAATAATCTTCCCTGATCCTCATAATGATCCTGTAACACATGTAGGGCATTTGAAGGCCCCCTGGGCAGCTGATGGAACAAATTATTTTTATATTAGCATATATCATTCATGTAAAGAAATTTAGAATCCATGTGTTCTGGGTGAGAGGCCAGAGGGTACCTCCCACTTACTGATTTTGTTTGCTGGTATCTCTGCCCTAAAGGACTTCAATGGATCTTAAAAATACTTTTTTGTTTTATTTATTTATTTTTTGCCTCTAGGAGCCCAAAAATACAGGGATGAAATATTTCCTTTTCTTTTCAAGTCCCAACCAACATTATGAGTTACACACCCTTGTGCAATTCACTTAACTTTTCTACGCCTCAATTGCTTTAACTGTAAGGTTGGTGATAATAATTGCTCCCTCAGAGGATTGGGAGGATTGCAAGTAATAGTACAGGAAGTGGCTCACAGAACCCTTCCAAGAACTGCTAGCTACATTCCCTTTCTTTTAAGAGTCATTGTATTATGTATGGAGAACGGACTGACCCAAATGCTTACTCCCCAACCAAGTTCAATAGGCTGATATATCAGGACAAATAGCCAAACAATGAACAGAGAAGGATTGTGGCAACCTTCTATATTCATGTTGTAAAATGTGTTGGTCACTGAGTCCTTTTCATTTCAGCAATACTTTCCATGGTGATGAAGGAAAGCGAAGTTTACTTTTAGTTTTTCTTTCATCGATATCAGTGCCTATTCATGTGGTCCATATACTGAATATGGGAGAATCTATCTAAAATATTATTAGGAAGCGAGTTTTAAAGTAATAATAAAAATCTTCAAATTTGAAATTTTACTTATTTTCTAATATCCTAAAGAAAGATTTTTTGATAAAGTTAATCTGCACAAATAAGCAAATTCCTAAAACAAATCCAGATATAGATGCACAACTACCGCAGGTTAATTAGGCTAAGACTAGAGGTAGAACATTATTCTCCCAGAAGACAGGATGAGACCCCATCACTCAGCCAGCATCATTTACTCTGCATTCACTAGAGAGGTTTTTGACCAGGGTGTTTGCACGTCTTTCCTGGAAAAATATTGCTGGTTTCTCTGAAATGTGAAATCTGACTGTCTTAGTCTGTTTTTGCTGCTTTAACAGAATACCTGAAACTGGGTAATTTATAATGAACAGAAATTTATTGACCCAGGGTTCTGGAGGCTGTTAAGTTCAAGATCAAGGAGCTCAACATCTCACAAGGACTTTCTTGCTGCATCATATCACAGCAGAAGGAAGAAGGGCAAGAGATGAAGAGTGTGCACACTCACCTTTGTATAATGACACCAATTTCAGCCATGATGTTGGCACCTGTATGGCCTCATCACCTCTTAAATGTCCCACATCTTAATACTATTACAATGGTAATTGAATTTCAACATGAGTTTTGAAGGGGACAAATATTCAAATCATAGCACTGACTATGCAAAGTTTCTTTAATATTCTGTATTATTAACCTAAACTATTTTGCACCTGACTTTTCTATCAATCTCTTTCTATTTTTGCAATTGGAAAATACAAGTTCTTGGCACCAACAGAGGAATCTGAAAGCAAAACACCTCATTAGTATATCAGAACTGGATTCTGGTATTCTCCCAAAAATTTAAGTCATTTTTCTGCTGCCTTTTATTTTCAATGTTAGTTATGAGAAGTCAACATCATTCTCATCCCCAGCCTTCATATTTGTCCTTCCATCTGAGAGCTTCTATCTTCAATGTTGAGAGTCTAAGAATCTCAATTATTTGATTGGTTGTGGGTCTTATTTATCCATTGTGCCAGTCACTTACTGGACCCTTCTAATCTTGACTCACACATCTTGCTTGTATAAATCATCTGAGTTTGTGTCCCCATTCCCTCACCCCTTCTCCAGGTGGCTATCTCCTTCCCTGCAATGTCTCTTGTTTCATAGAAGTTGGGGAGGGTCCTTAGCAAAACCTGCCAGAGATGTGTTTCCACCTGGGTACTGCCAGTGCCCCTGAGATAGTGACACACTCTCCAGTATAGCAGGACTTGGGCTTTCATCCAGAATTCACTATTTCTGTCACTATTTGGAATGTGACATCTGCAAAATCATTTCATTGCCAAAGCTTCAAATTTCCACCTCTGTAACATGGGGATAATAAAAATAGATACAGCACAAAATTGATGTAAAGCACAGAAAAAGAATTTGGTCTTTGAACACTCCAAAGCTCTGGGTTACAGGCTCTAGGCATTCATCTTCCTTTCAATTCAGGGATGCCCAAAGACAAAAGAAAGGGCGTCTTTAAGTTGTCCCATGTGAGATACGCATGCACACACACTCTCACCATAGTGGTTGATCATTAGAATAAAAAGAGGGTCATATTCAGGATATATGACAGCACTGGGATCCTGGGGAACTTTGAAAGCACCTCCAAAGACTTTTTAGGGTTCCCCAAAAGTTTTGAGGGTGGAATGGAAATGCATTGCTGTATGGCATATGAAAGAAGAAAAGTAGGTAGAATTTGGGAGTTGTTTGTCTACAAACAGACAGTTGTCTACAGACAGTTTAACATGGAATTCACAGTTGAAGAGAAAGTTATGGGAATGTCATATATGTCACCCCATACTGCCCCTTATGTAGGCTCTCTGTAATAAATAGGATTTCTCTGGAAGCTGGTATACACACATATTATTTTAGATGTTGCTTCTACTCATTCATGTAGAATATGCATCTGACTCATCCCTGAGTCCTATGGTCTTAGTTTGGGCTTCACTACTTGCCTTTGGCAGAATGGCCATAGCAATGGCCTTTGGTGAGAGGACCCTATTGTTAGCAATTATTGATATTGGTCCTTCATTTTTAATTCTCATAATCTGTTATGTTTGATGCATTTCTAAAAATTCTTTTACACTGGAATGAAATGCATTAGAGGAATGGTAATTATTCTTTTGCCTATCCTCATCAACAAATATTTATTGGATATACTCTCTGAATTGGAAACTATAGGGAAAATAAAATAGTATGACATAACCCTATTGCCTCTCCTGTCACAAGGATAAAAGATGTATTCTCTCTAATACAAGAAGATAAACACCAAGTGAGTGGTATAGATGAGTGGTTCCTAAATGTAGCTGATCATCCGAATGATCTAGTAGTTTAAAACTCAAAAATCCTTGGTCCAACCCCCAAAGATGGCGATCAGTAGAGATGAGCTGATTCTATGACATTGGGATGCAGTCTAGTTTACAATTTTGACTATAAACTACTTACATACCTTTGAAAAGGTGTTCACAACAACGAAATTGTTGTTGCCAATCTGCATATGACCATTCTGCCATGATCACAACACTGGAGGAAGTATTGAGTGGACCTCCTCTAAAATGTGAAGTTATTTTCTACAGATTTATTTCTTATTATAATTCCCATAAAGACCCTTTTGTTAATTGTGACCCTATTGTTTACAGCGAAAGCAGAAAAGTTACAAAATACGTTTACATCAAAAGAGAATGAAACAAGTTAATATTTAAAGAATACATAACAAAGTATAGCAATATTTAGCCTGAGAAAATTGGAAGTTTGTGGACTCTCCTACATTGAAATTGGACAGTGGTCTATGAAGCCTGAATTTCATATTTTTCTAATTGGCGTAATCCAGTTTTCTTAGCTTTTTATGTTCTGAAATAAAAGTCCATTTCATCTGAGAGGCAAATAATGATTGTACTGAGATTATTCTTTAGATCCAATTCTTATGACAAAATAAAGAATTAAGGATCATATTAAGGGAATTGTTAGGAAATTTAAGTCTACTTTATGTAAACTTAACCATCAGCAAGCATCTCAACTGACAGGGAAGATGGTGTAAACATATGGTTTTTAACAAGATAAGCATGTATATGACATACAGGATAATTTATTCTTCCATATTTTTAATTTTCTTTTTTATAAATTTGGAAAATTGGAATAACTCAGAGGTCAGAAAACTATGGCCAATGTGCCAAATCTGGCCAGCCACCTGTATCTGCATGTGAAGTTTTCTTGGAACACAGACACATCCGTTTGTTTACGTACTGCCTATGGCTACTTGTGTGCTCAATGTCAAAGGTGAGCAGTTGCCACTGAGACCATATGGCTGCAAAGCCACAAATATTTGCAGAACTTTGGTAACCCTTGAACTAGATATTAGTTACCAATAAGACTTCATATTTCTGGAGCACAGTCCATATTCCACATACAATGCTTACAACTTTATATGATTGACTGCATTTACATTTGTAAAAATACATAAAATGAGTAATAAATTTTAGAATGGTCCTTAACCTACCTTGGGATAACTAATCCAAACTTAGGTAGGATGACTTTAAAGTCTATGTTCTTAAACAATAAGACTCCATCTAGCTCTAAAGACTAGAAATATTTATGGAAAGTTTGTAATATGTAAGATAAGATGTGAAGGACTTAAGAAGCTAGGACCGTGAGTAAAATGCAGATTTGTTAAATAGGTTATCTGAGGACAAATATGATGCCTTTCTTTTTGCTTCCCTAGTAACTACCACAGAACTGTCACGTAGTTGGCAATTGCTAAAAATTGCATGAATGCATCAAGTCTGTGGGCTTAAAGGATCTTAATATTGTATGAGATGGGAAAAGACAATGTATAACCATGCTGGAAGTCAGATATATTATAGAGTACTTCCCTAAATACCATAAGAAAAGTAAAATGTGCTATTAAAATAGGGAGCAATCAAGGTTGTAGCTATTCATAATGCCTTTGAATAGGGAAAGAGGTAGGAGTGGAATGCAGCTTCGAGCTAGCTGCAGAAGCCGTCTCTGGAGTGCAGCTTGAAATTCCAGCTTATTCTCCAAGGCACATAATACTTGCTGTCATAAATCTAGAAAGAGCTGGGAACACAAGTTCTAACTACTTACTACTCTTCTTGTATACCTTCCCTTATAGGGAGACCTCCTAGGCAGGGGGTTATTCTAACTGAATAATATCATGATTTTTCTCTCTGATCTCACCTCATTCAAAAACTTGCTTGAGTAATTCCCAACTTCCTGCACAGTAAATCTCTAGGCCATCTCAGAAAGGTGAGCTCCAAATCCCAACCAGCAAGGGTATTAAGTGATGTTGTTACCAATGCGTTAGGGTGAGAGAGCCCTCAAACAACTGACAGAATCCAGGGTTTGCTGGAGTTTGTTGACTGCTTCCTTTAATGAATTCTCTAGGTTTTTGCACCTATCACTTTGAAGCTACTCATAAATTGAAGGTCTTTTTTGTCTTTACCTGCAACAGTGGCCCTTTAGCAACTCAAAAACTGTTTTCCCTTTAATCCTGATCTGGTATCCCCATCCCAACTTAATCCTAACTCTTTTATACTCAGGGGTGGGGAGAGTATGAGGCTATGTTGTGACCAAGATGTTATGAAAGACTCAGGTAGCAGCCAATTACTCTCCTCTGTCCAATCTCCGAAATTTATCGTTATGTCAACTAGCCTGCATGGGCACAAAGGCCAGTGGTGATTAAGCTGCCTTCAGTCATGGAAGGCGGAGCTATGGTGAGGGTCAGCTGCCCACTGATGACAGGCTGGGGCCGTCAAAGCCTTGAAGGGGCAGGCGGGGCCTTGCTTTTCAATATGATGCATGTGGGGTGAGGATAGGAGCAAAACAAACAAACAAAAACAGACCCATGCAAATTATTGGCCTCAGAAGGCCGAATATCAAGATGACTTCCTGCATTGTCATACATTGGAGAAGAATATGGAAAGCTTCTGCTCCTAATCTCCTTAGGCCATGGAGGACTAGGCTTTCATGAAATGAAACATAGCCAGTGACAATATATAAACTTGGGTGAAAATACATCTCGTAATCAAAAAAGTTCCAGACTAGTTTTGAATCTTAGAATGCACCTAAAACATCTTCAAAATTGACTTTCTTTCTAGTTAACCCTTCCCAACCCCACATGCCATCCCAGTGGTTTCAGTAGCCTTATAACAAAATGGCATTCTTCATCCTCTGCATTTAATTTTGAGAGCTGAGGCCACCTGCATCCACACGGCTTAACTATCGGGATTGAGATCTGAAGCCGCTGTGTCAACAGAATTTTCCTATTTGTTCCAGCAGATTCTTGGCCAGGAAGATAAGGCTGTAAACCAATAACTGACTTCACCATTGGCTCCAAGAATTTCCTAAAAGCCAATACATTTGAACAAATAGTTTGCTCATCTGGGTAAATAACTCTGCTCCAGGAACAATGGGTTGCTCACTTGGCCAAACAGCTAATTTCTCAATCATTACTATCAAAAATTCCTTCAAATGCCTTTTTGTGATTATTAAATCAAAAATACTACATCACAAACATAGTGAACATTACCTAATCCCAACCAAATGTGTACATTAAAAGATCTGCCTTAAAGCATTTGATCTTAGAGCCCGATCTCCAACAAATCTCTACCTGTGACCTCTCCTTTCTGAAACTACTAAAACTGTCGAGGCGATGCTCTCCCTTAACTGTAGGAGGTTTAATTAACTTGGCTGTTTGAATATCAGGTGATTGTATGATCTTTTGAGGATTTGAGAGTCAATCCTTCCTGTCTATATCAGACTGGGAGCTGCAATCTCCTCTCTCTCCAAGTGTCTAAATGGATAAAACACAACAATCATGGTGGGAACGCAGAAGGGCAAGCTACCGAGAAAGTGAATTTGAAAACTTCCTGCACCTTCAGGCATTCAAACCAACTTGTCAAAAACAAAGACCACAGTTTTATCTATAATCAAAAAAGAGATTTTGTCAGATAGATGTATATTCATGAATCATCAAATATCTTTAAAAGACTATGGTCAGATTTTCTGATTCATGTCACATATTTCTCTAGTAAGAAGTCATAATATCTGAAGAGACAAAGAAAAGAGGCATCAAAAGCACAACTTTGTAACAAACATTTTGTTGTCCCAAAAGGCTCCTCAGCCCTCATTCCTACCCCCTCAGTTCCCTTCCTTCTTTTCTTGGTAAATGACTTAATCGACATTCAGGTGTTCAACAACAATTTTCATGTTATTTTGGGATGCTGAATTTCCCATGCTCGCTCGGTTTTATCAACCAGAAAATTTATTTCCCTCCTCTCCTTTCTTTGCTTTTTCTTTCTTTCTCTCTTTCCTCTTTCTCTCTTTCTCTCTTTCTTTCTTTCTCTTTATTTGAATTGCATCTTCTGTTGCTTACAATATATAAATAATTCTAATGATGCTATGTTATTCTGCATAAGTGATTACCTGGAAATGTGTAAAATATATAGCATTATCAATAATACATTGACACAAAAAATCATTTGAAAATTTTTCTGCTCATTTATGTTTGTGCCATTTTGCCTTACCCTCTGCTATCACCTACTATCCTGGTGGTCACCATGCTCTGAGTCTGTTTAAGAGTTTTAATTTATTATTGATTGATTGATTGATTACTCATTTAAGCCTAGCCCAAACTATGTAATTAACTATTTTTTAATTGTGGTGGTTTACCAGAACGACTCATAAAACATCCTAGCATTACAATTTTTGTTTATTTTGTTGTGTTTTAAAATAAAGTTCTATTATGATTCAGGTATGGTGAGGCCAACAGATAATGAGATGATTGCCATTGAAAACATAGTTTGTTGCAATTCCCCATAGGAGGGGACATGCTATGCCACTGAGAGCCACAGAGAGGCGCCAGGGTGGTCAAGAGGCAGGAAGAGTGAGGGGAAAGCATGCAGGAGCCTTTATTTTGGTTTCATGGGAAAGGCAAGCCCAGGCTAAGCAGCCTTAGGATCAGCTAGTTTGAGCAACCTCAGGAAACTCTGGGGTATAGGAACTCTCTCTAATTGCCTGGTACGTGGCCCTGGAATGATAAGGGCAGAGGAATATTGCCACCTGGAGTGTAACGGCCAGATAGAAGAGGTGGTTCAGAGTATGGGAACTGTATTTTTAGTTTGCATAAGAAAGTTTACTATATTTAAAAATTGACTATCTCCGGGAGGGAGAGTCTCTCCCCTGGCAGTGAAGCACCAGGTGCCAAAGCATCAAGAACATAAAAAGTAAAAAAATGTAATGTTTGTTATATTGTTATATTGAGTTATAACTTACATAAAGTAAAATAAATGAGTCTTAAGTGTACAACATAATAAATTGTTTATATTTGTATACACCCTTTTAATCACCACCCAGATCAATGATAAAACATTGCCTTACTCCAGAAGATTTCATCAAGTTTTTTTCCAGTCAATACCTGCCCGTCCCAGCAAGGTAAATATCATTGTGACTTCTGTCACCATGCCTAGATTTGCCTGATCTTGAACTTCATATAAATGGAATTTTACATTGTGAGTGCTTTTATGTCTGGTCTTCTTTCATTCAACATTACACATGGCTGAACTTATTTCTTTTATTGCTGTGGAGTATTACTAAATGAATATATTGCGACAGATGCAGCTACTCTCTAACAATTGAGTTGCTGTGAACATACTTGTACATCTTTTTCATGCACTCATTTCGGTGTATACCTTGGAGTAGAATTGTTGAATCATAGGGCTGGTGAATCTGTAGTTTTAGTAGATACAGCTAAAAATTTTTCAAAGTAGTTAAACAATTAACCAACCCACCAACATGCATGAGAATTCCATTACTCAATATTTTTGCAAATATTTTTAACTGACAGTCTTTTTATTTTAACTATGCTAGTGGTTGGATGCTGGTTTAAAATCATAGTTTTAATTTCCATTTCCCTGTTGAACAATGATGTTGAGCATCTTTACATATGCTTGTTGTAAATACACTTTTTGTTACATATACCTCTTTGAGAATTTTGCTCTTTTTTAGATAGAATTATACATATTTTTCTTATTTGATTTGTAGAATTTTTAAAATCTATTCTATATATGAGGGCTTTGTTGGATAAATATTTTGAAAATATTTCCTCCCAGATCATGGTTTGCCTTTTGCCTTTCTTGCTGAGGTCTTTTGATAAGCAGAAGACAAATTTATCATTTTTTAGTTTTACTGTTAGTGATTTTTTGAAACTTTTACAGAAATTTTCACCAACCCCAAGGTCATGAAAATATTCTCCTGTTTTTTTCTAAAAGCTTTATTGTTTAGCCTTTCCAATGTAGATCTATAATTCACATTGAATTAGTTTTTGTGAATTATGTGAGATAAAATCCTCCATATCACCAAAACTTTCTTGCTTATGTTTGCTGTGCAAATGAAGACTCCCTTTTGAACCAACGTATATCATAATAGATAGATTGTGAACCTCTGGGTATTACCATAGCTCCAATAGTTGCAATGATTACTGGAAGCCATGTTTTAGAACTTTATAATCATAATTGATGTGTGCAATTCTGAATAAATACAACAAATGTACTCATGTAAATGAAGCCAACATGATCTAAACTTCTTGAGATTCAGATATTCTGAGACATCTAACCTACAAAGAATAAACCCTGTTCTTCCTTAAAAATTCCTTTTGGAGTTTCATAATGTAGTTGTCTACATTACTTCAAACTTTTTTTTTTTTTCACAGTATTTGCTTATAGAAAAGGTGCTATGCAAACCCAAAATCTGTATACTTTCCTTTGCATTGTCAAGAATGATGCACCTCATCTGCTTTGTGCTATTTATGCCAAAACAGTCACACAGATTCCTACTTAGCTGTTATGGGACAAACTTTGGGAAATCTATTTAAATGGCTTTTTAGTATCTAAGAAACCTACAAAGGTAAGATTGCACTAATGGAAGGGAATGCAAAGTTTTTTTCATTAGCTAACTTAAGATTTATCCGGTCACCTGAAGTGGAAGGTGATCCTTACGGTTAATTGTCTGAAATCCAGGGGTATGTATTATGACTTATGATTTCTGTTATAAGACAGAAACTTTGACAAGGACTAAACGCAATTGATGAGAAAAATATAACAACCTCGAAAGAAACTCCACATTGTAGCTGTTTCTCATAATCCTTGATTTTTTTTCATAAACATATATTGAATGCCCAATTTTTACTTGAGGACTATAAATTTGAATAAGAAAGGCATGGCCCTGGCCTTCTTGGAGCTTCTATTGCAATATGGTAAATAGGTCAAAACAGAGACCAGGAGAAAAAACCAATTTAAAGTTATAATGAGCATAATGAAGGAGAGAAAATGCCAAGACGCAGATGAAAGGGGCCAGGCAAACCTTCAGATGATAACAGATGATCAAGGAAACCTCTGCCAGAAAGCACAGTGTACAGGGAAGAACTGAATCATTAGAACACCCACACAACCTCACATGCAAGTAAGTCACTAAGACAAAAGTGAGAGATCAAATGGACATGAACAAGGTGTATTACTTAATTTGCTTATTTATCTGACTTTGAAAATGGAGAAGAGAAGAAAAGACGACACCTACAGATTCCTGAAATGCTGTGAGTAAAGTACCAAGGTGCTCTCGGTCAGTAGTTCTCAACAGGAGACCCATGAGAGCCAGAATCACCAAGAGTCCTGGAAGCCTTGTGCCTACTAACATTAATGTATAAAGTATAATTCATTCCTAGTGGGCAACAGAGACCCAGCCCACAGCCTGAAAGAAAATATCCAGGGATCCAGAGAGAATTTTTTTGCCTCACAGGCTTTGATTTGGCTGACCTGGAGGCATGGGACATAAAGTATTCCAACTTTATTCTCTCTGGCTGAAGTTTATTTTAGCCTTTGCCACTGATGTGGTTTGTTATTTTTAATGGTGTTCCATGTAAGAGTACAACATCTTCCTCAAACAGACAAGCCTCGGCTTATCCCACAAAATAATCCCACTTCTTCAGATGATTCTGAAATGTTCTCAACTAATATAAAAAGGATTTCAATATCTGGCATTCTGCATTATGGTCTAAAGAGTTCATATTTACAGTGTATAGGCATTTTCCTCTAGCAGAGAAAACATCAATTTTTTTCTTTCTCTTTTATTAAGTCCAAGGTAAAAAAAGAAACATTGCTAAGAAATACTTTTTATCTCCTTCGATTCTTTTTATGTGAATATACTGAACTTCTCTCACAATTAAATAGAAAACACAGCATGAGTATTTTCTAGGAAGGCTCTGGATTCATTTCACCAAGTACACTCTGAACTTGAAAAGTTTTAGAATGGTGAGAGATATAAATTAGGACTTCTGGTGACCAGATCTTGTGCCTCTGATATAAAAACACAACTAAAATTTTACAGAACCTTCTTAGTAAGATGACATCTTGATGTCCAATGTCTAGCTATAACAAATAAGAAGACTGCTGGATGTTTTTCTCCTGTTTCCTTCCTCAAAGGCTAAATTAGAAGAAGCATCATTAAATAGATACTGTTCTTTTAGGAGTGATACATTCAGCAAAGACTTGAAATTTCTCCTAGAGAATGAAAAACAAGTGCCTCAGGGAAAGTAAGAAGGATACTGCAAAACGTCTTTATGAAACTTAAGCCAGCTTGTTAAATTGATTGTCTCCTGGTTGGAGATTAGATAGACAGATAGATCGATAATGTCTATAAATATCTATATTATATCCATAGATAGACACACACATACATAAAGTCATGGGCTGAACTGTATTCTTCTCCAAAATTCTTATGTTGAATTCCTAACCCCCAGAACCTCAGAATATGACTGTATTTGGAAAGTGGGTCTTTGAAGGGTATGTAAGGTTATACGATGTCATTGGATTGGGCCCTAATCCTACATGACTAGTGTCCTTATAAGAAGAGCAGATTAGGATAGAAGCTAGTAAAAAGGAAAGACCATGTGAAGACACAGGGAGAAGACCAGCATCCGCAAGCCAAAGAGAGGGGCCTCAGAAGAAAACCACCTTGCTGACACTGTGATCTCAAGACTTCCAGCCTCCAGAACTGTGAGAAAATAAATTTCTGTTGTTGAAGTCACCAGTCTATGGTACTTGGTAGGGCAGCTCTAGCAAACTAATGTGTGTGTGTGCGTGTGTTTGTATTGTGCATGCTGTATTTGTCCAATGAAAATGCAACCTCCACAATAACAACAAATATCTTTTTTGATAGTGATGTTAGATATGCAAAACTCATCTCCCAATATTGATTATGTTTATGAAAATCTCTGTTAGCTACTATTATGGAATTCTTTAAATATATATATATATATATATGTATGTATAAATGACCCTTTTATTGTGTTCCTGTGATTTTTATTTTGAAACTACTCTGAAACTTAATGTTATAAACAACCATCTTGTTCATGAATTCTGTGAGTCAGGACTTTGAACAGGTGTTGTAGTTTGAACCTTTGTCTGCTCAAAACCTCACATTGAAGCTTAATCCCCAGTGTGGTCATATTAAGAGGTAGGTTTTTTAAGAAGTGATTGAATCATAAGGTTCTGCCCTCACGAATGGATTAATCCATGGATGGCTAATGGATTAATGGGTTATTATGGGAGTGGGACTGGTGGCTTTATAAAAAGAGGAAGAGAGACCTGAGCTAGGATGCTCAATCCCCTTGCCCGATGATGCCCTGCGTCACCTCAGGACTCTGCAGAGTCTCCACCAGCAAGGAGGCTCTCAACAGATACGCCTCCTCAACCTTGGATTTTCCAGCCTCCAAAACTGTAACAAATAAATTTATTTACTTTATAAATTATTTGGTTTTAGGTATGTTGATATAAGCAACAGAAAACAGACTAAGACAACAGGGAACAGCTGGAATAGTTAATCTCTGTTCTTCAATGTCTGGGGCTCCAGCTAGGAAGGATAAAATAGCTAGAGATGACTCCAAGAGACAGGAACTGGAATAGTTGCGACTGAAAGATCCACACCCAAGAGGATTTCTTTATCCACATATCTGGCATCTGACTGAGATGGCGTGAAGGCTGTTCTCAGCTGAGCGTTGACAGGCGGGCAGTATTACATACACCTCTTCATGTGGCACAGGCTACTCACAGTATGATGGCTGGTTTCTGCAAGACAGCATCCTAAGAGAGGATGTTCCAAGAAAACCTGACAGAATATGAACAGATCTTTCCTCAGAAGCCATGAGACCCCTAAGTCTCAAGGAAAGAGGACGTAATCACAACCTATTGAGGGAATAGTGTCAAAGAATTTTGTAGTGTGTTTCAAAACTTCCACATTTGTCTTCTGGCCACAAATTATTAACATTCTTTCCATGTAAAAAGTATCCTAACCCTCTCTCAATAGTGCTCAAAAGGACCATCTCGTAACAGAGTCAGTTTTAGACTCAAAGTCAGAGTGCTGCCACCTAAATCAAGCCAAGATTTGGATAATACTCATCAGTCATGGTTCCTCTTACAAAACTGTTAAACTAAAGAGACCAGTCAACCACCCAACCACCCAGCCACCCAACCACCCAACCACCCAGCCACCCAACATACATGGTGGTATGACCTTAGGATAAACAGTAGGATACTCTTGGTTTGAAGGATTAATGAGAGGCATATGGCTATCCCTGGGACATAATAGCTCTGAAATTCAGGTAGCACATGTTGCCAGTTTACGGTCCTGTTCTACTTTATGGGAATTGTTCTAGATTTATCTTAGCCTATGAAAGTCCTATTGTTGAACAGAAAGGATCTTTGAAGTATATGCATTCAAATGGCATTTTGTCTGAGAAAAACTATAAAGCAACACCTTTATATATTGCTGAGGTCCTAACAAGAAAGTTTTATGCTCCCCCCTTGACATTTTCTTTACCCTAAGACCACATTTTCCTGGAAGTGCCCTGGACTAATCGTATCTTTTGTGGGAGAGATTGAGAGTGATAAAGAGCTGTATTTTCAAACACAAAATTTTAAATATAGTTCCTGTAAATACTTCTTGAAAACTGAAAAATTCCTTTTTTCCCTTTTCTTGTTTTAGCTGATTTCTCTATATACTTTCTTATGATATGCAGGTAAAGGACACTACACTAGCTACCACCTTTAACATTCCTTCCGGAAATATTCTTAGCCAGATCCATCCTTTCCTTAAATATATTTTCTATTTCTTGAATTCCTACTGATGGCAATATTTAAAATATTCCACTGCTACTTAATGGGAGTTTCTTTTCCTCCTGGATAATTTTCCTCATTCTCCTTCAAACCTTCACCAGCAAATTCCCTGAGGCCTTCCCGGGTTCCACTAACAAGCTTCTCAAGGCTGTCCCGTTTTCAACCACCACCAAATCTCAAAGCTACGTGCTTTAGATTTTTATTATATTAATAATAGTGGCACCCCACTTCTGATATCAAATTTTGTTCCGGTTGCTATTTCTTTATTAATTATGGTCTCAAAACTCAGTGGAATAAAATAATAATTTTACTATGTTCACAGACTCTGTAGGGCAATAATTGAGACAGGCACAGTGCTTGCATCTTCTCCAAGGTGTTTGAGGCCTCAGCTGGAAAGCTTTGAATGGACAGGCATGACTCAAATAACTGGGAGCTCTAAGAACTGGGACTGAAAGGCCCATTTTCAGGACGCTTTATTCACTCACGTCTAGCCCCCAGACTGGAATGATTTGGAGGCTTAGCTCAGCTCAGACTGTCAACTAGAGCACAGCCTCTCCCTGTGCTTGGGCTTCTCATAGCATGGTGCCGAGGATTCCAAAGACAGAATCCCAATTCTATCCAATTCCAGGGATAGAATGTTCCAAAGTAACCAGGTGGAAGCTTCTGGACCTTTTCTGACCTCACCTCAGAAATCAGATCATATTGTCATCATACTTTATTGGTCAAAGCATTCACAAGCCCACCCAAATACAAGAGGACCATATACAGACTGCCTTTAATGGAGGAGTGTCAAAAAATTGGGGGATCATGCTTTAAAATGGTTACACGGTTTCTAAAATGCCATGTCACAAGTCATTTCTCTTAGTAATATTTGTTTGATTAGATCTATATGCTAGGGATACTATGTTGACTTTTTAAAATCTTTTTCTTCAGAACAGTTTTAAAAAGTACCAAGATAATCTGTAATGATAACTAGTTAGTTAAACCATAGATCAATGCCTGCCTTGTAGGGGAGAAAAATGAAATAAAAAGGAGCACATGGAAGTGTTTTATCC
This sequence comes from Eulemur rufifrons, assembly GCF_041146395.1. NCBI lineage: Eukaryota > Metazoa > Chordata > Mammalia > Primates > Lemuridae > Eulemur > Eulemur rufifrons. Next base: position 18,226,721 of record NC_091001.1, read on the forward strand.
ATAGTATTGATAGAAAAAGAGGCAGTGAGATAGAAAGCAGGATTCCTAATTGGCTCCCTAAGGCAAAGACAACCAGTTAGGACCCCAGTGAAGCTGTGGCCTTGCAGTGACCATGCTCTGTACTTTGACTGCCAGAAGTGCTGCCAGTAGGACTAGATATATCTACAAAGATGCTAACTTATATCTTTCTTTCTAATTAGTGGTCTATTCCCTTAACAATACCACTTCCTATGGCAAAGTATGGTATAAACTATCAGTGGCTTGTGAGGTTGTGGCAGGAAGGTGACTTGTAGCCAGATGATATGTTTCCCAGCCCCCTAATAGGGTCCTGTGATGAATTCTGGCCCAAGGAATGTGAATGGGCTTCATGGGTCTCACTCCAGGACACGGTTCCAGTATTTTTCTGCATTTCTTCTTGAGCTGGTCAGATTCTCTGGAGCCAAGCAGAGAAAAAGCACTGAAGGGCTCAGTATTTAGCATTCAACACACATAAAATCACTTTTATTTTTTTGCAAGAGATACAGGCACTCAACTCTGCCCGGCATCCTCCAATACAGAAACCCTGTATTTTACCCTTTCTAGGGAATCCATTGTCAGACTTCTGGCCAGGTGATGAAGACCATTTTCCCAGATGCTTAGATTGTGGGAGGGGATCAAGGGATACAATTGCTTCTTAAACAACTGTTACCCAGAACCATTCTTTTTAGCACCTGCCTCGCTCCTTCCAGATGTTACTTGTTCCTCAGCCTTTGAAAGTGTCTACAGTATAAATTAGCTTGTTTCTCAGCTCTATTCACTGCCAATTTAGAGGGTGGATCTCTTAAGTCACCTATATTATTTTCTACTCATTCATATTCTTTCTGGCTTCCAAAAAAATCTTTTTGCTGTTTTATCCTTCCCTGTTCTCTTTTTCTTTGTGTTCAATCTACTATCTTAACCCACAAAATTTTTTATTTTTTAAAATATTTTATGTATATATATATATTTTCCATTTCTGCCTTTGAAAATTTTAATATCTGAAGTCCTTGAGTAACCAAATAATCATTTATTTTTTCCTGATAACTCTCCCTCATATGGATTGATCTTCTAGTGTATGTTTAGTGACCCTTGATTTTAAGCATTTTGATTGATCATAATCTGAAAGAATCCTGGAAGCCTAAAAGAGGAAACAGCTTTCTATAGATGTAATTCACTTCCACTTTTGCCAGTAGCTGAAAGGAACAATAATCTTGAACCAGTTCATCCCCTGTGATGATGGCCATCAATAATCTCACCTCCTGGTATTCATCTCCATATGTAGGTCCTTCCTACATTGTGGCCGACCTGTATGGCCAATAAAATACTGCAGGAATAACATTCTGTCCCTCCTAAAACTGGGTTATCAAAGACATTGCAATGTCCACCTTGGCCACTCTTGGATCTCTCATTCTGAGGAAAGCCACCACCATATCTTGAAGCCACTCAAGCACTGTGAAGAGGCCCACTTATGGAAAGGCATTTGGGAAAGAACTAATTTGCCAGCACCAACTTGTCACCTCTGTGAGTGAGCCACTTAGAAGTATGTTCTTCTGCCTCAGACAACCTTCCAGATGATACTAGCCTCCGGCCTTCAATCCTTCCTGCTGAGGCCCCAGACATCATGGAACAGAGACAGGTCATCCCATCTGCACCTTTGAGTTTCTGATCCACAAAAACCATGAGATAAATTATTATTGTTGTTTTAAGCCATTGTAATACAGCATGATTGTTTTGCAATAATAAATAATTAAATACTGTCAAAGGTCCATGCTGAACTCTAGAGAGCCATAGTTAGCTTCTAGCCCTCACTGCTAGCTCAAATCTCAGTACCCTGATCATTACAGTGCTATCCTTGGCATCTTCTCTCAGGGCCCTCTGCTCCTCCCAGCTGCCTACAATTCAGGACCTCCAGCTAAGACCCAGCTCAGTTTATTGGAGGAGGAGAGGGAGGAATATTCAGAGATAGTTCTTCCCTTTCATTGAGTCAGAATGCATTAAAAAGTGTGCCCTGTCCAGAATCTAGATGTTCTGTAGTGGGAGGGTGGCTCATACCATCAAGTGCTCCAGGATCCTGGAAGTATTATGCTAATGTACGCTCCCCAGATTTTTCTGAGTAACGGTCTTATACACATACATATATTAAAAATATTTATTTTCTATTCTAAGACACCTGGAACTATGCCAAGTATTAATACTTTGAATTACCATACAACTCCTATCTGGTTCAATGGGTTTTTTTTTTTTTTATATTCTATAACTAATTTTTTCTTTTCACAATAAATTTAGACATATGAATAAATGTAAAAGTATAGGCTTAAATTGTGAATGGAGCTAAGTTTGGAATCTATTGAAAACCACTTAACGAGCTACCCTTGAACATGTTACAACATATTTGACATGTTTATTAATTACTCCATCTATAAAATAGAAATAATGATAACAATATTACCTCCCACAGTTATGATGTAGAAACTAAAAATTATATATATACACAACACCAAGCAAAAAGTAAATGATTAGAAATAATCGTTTTATTCTTTAACAAAAAAAAAAAAATGCTTGAAGGTCAAAATTGTTATTTTTTCTCTAGAGTGCATTAACATCACTACGAAATTAAGCTTAGTCATTCCTTTGTCCTTTCATTCCTTTGCTATAGAGTAATACAGTGACTGAAGCATGGCTTCTGAGTCAGACTAACCAGAGATGACTCCTGGTTCAAATATTCATAGATTATGCAACAAGTTACTTAATACCACTGAGTCAGATTCTTCATCCAAGTGTTGTTATATGTGAGTTGAAATAAAACCATCTCTTTAGACAGGATGTTACAATTTTCAATAGTTTGCAGCTTGTATTAACAATTGAGAAAAACATAGTGTTCTTATTGAAGATAAATAGATACATTTGTCCTCTAAAAAGACTCTGTCCTCTAGGAACACAATACTTGGGCAAATATAAGAAAAGCTGGCTAATTTGATTAAGATCAAAATGCATGTAGGGAAAGAATGGACAGTACGTTTGGAAATAGGGTGTACGAAAGGGCACTGACTAGGAGGTTAGGAAATCTGGGTTTTTGTCTTGTTTCTGCTATTTACTTACAGAGTCTCCATCCTGAGTAAGCCATTTTACTGCTATGGGCTTCTGTTTGTTCCTCTGTGAAATGGGCATCATAATACTGCCATGTTTATCTCACCAAAAATTATAAAGGATTAAATGAGTTGTGGATGGGAAGGTGTCTATAAAACTGTAAGGTACTGTGGAAATATATTTTTTAAATTATAGTTTGTATCCAAATAGAGAAAACCAAGCTCATAAAGCAAATATATTGCTTTTTATGCTAATACATGTGCATTTCTTTTTCAGAAAGGGGTCTTGTTTTTAGCAAGACCATTTTCACACTAGAGGGAGGATACTAATTAGCTATCTGTAGAAGTGAAAGGGTGGACTTTCTATTTTATTATAAAAACTCTGCAACTTAAATCTATGCAAGTGAATTTGTATTGAATTCTTACTGGCATTGTGTTCTCTGATTTTCTGCTCACTGATTACAGATTGTAGCTATTCAAATACAATAAATGTATAAATGCATATTGTTCAGAAATATGTTCATTTAAGGTATGGTGTGAGATGACATTTATTTTCTTTGGGGCATAGCTATTAAACTTGGATTATCTCTTGTGCTACTTAGAGCACAAAGAGTTTTTTCTTAAAAATGCAGAGAGAGGTATGTTAAGCTATAGAAAAATATAATAATATGTCCAGGTAGTAGCATTTTCCAAATTTTTATTTTCCATTAATGTGTGATTAAAGCAAATATTTACTCATATAGAATTTATTTAGCATGTTGTCTTTAAGCATGGTGAGAGTGTCTCTACAAGCCCTAAATTCTCCAATTTTGGAAAAATATAATGATTCACAAAGGTACAGTATAAAAAAATCAATGATAATATTTTTTATGAACTAATACATGCCAGGTACTGTGTTGAGTGATTCACCTTCATTCACTGACTCGTCAAAACAAAGCTACAAGGTATGTACTATCATTATCGTACTTTTACAGATCAGGAAACAGAGTTTAGAGTGTGTATTTGTCAGGGTTCATCATAGGAAACAAAAACTACTTTCATTGTTTCAAGCAGAAATTGCAAAAAGCATGCTGCTAAGCTACTCACAGGTTAAAAAAGAAATCATAATGGGCTTCTTACAAAGATAATGGCAACATTACATATCAAAGCATGTGGAATGCACCAAACACAGTGGTTTGAAGGATTTTGTGGTCTTAAATATTCATAATAGAAATTTTTAAAGCTGCAAAACTAATGAGATAAATATTCCTAAGTTAGATTGTCCACTCTAAACCAAGAATAAACCCAAATAAAATATATGGAAAGAAATAATAAATAAAAGAACAGAAACTCATACTTTTTAAAAAGATAAAGTTCTTTTCATGAAAATTATAACAAGATAATTCTTTTGTCTGTACATTCCAATTATTAAGGAGGATCTACAGGACCTTTACTATTTTTCTGAGATTGATATAAATAAGCGCCATCACTTTGGAAAAGAATTTGACTTTCTCATCTAATATTGAATATTCATATATCTCAGTGCTCAGAAATTCAACTCCTATTGTACACACAAGAGAATCTGTTGCAGAGGTGTAATAGAAGATAAAAGTTTTCACAGCAGCACTATCAAAAACAGCAAAAATTGGGAATAACCCAATTGTCCATTGATTGGAGACTGGATAAACCAAATGTGCTATTAATATATTCACATTATAAAATATTACATTGCAGTGAAGATGAATTAACTACAGTGTCATGCAACAAGCAAAATCAATCATATAATATTCAGAGAAATTCTATCTCAAGCAATTACATGAAGCATCATACTCTAATTTAAAAGTTAATAATAACTACAATAGACACAGTATTTTAGAAATGACTATAGAGATAATAAAAATGAAGCAAAGAAATGAACACAGGAGTCAGAATAAGAGTGTTTTGTGGGAAGACAAAATGAAAGGGGTGAACCAGAAAGCTGATATAGATTATTTTCAAGGTTCTAGTTTGTTTTATATGGCAAGTTCACACATGCTTATTAAGCTGTTAAAATTAACTAATTAAATATATAAATAAATGTGAGTATGCACTGACAAAAAAGAAGAATGTATCAAAGTATAAAGAAAAAAAAAATGTGTTCTTGGTCCTAAATACTCAGTAGAACTCCTCCTTTATAATACCATGTGAGCAGCCAGGGTTGGAACAGTGCAACAAACAATAACCACACATCATTAATCATGATCTAGATCTGTTCAAAAGCTATTTCAATTTCTAAGGAAGTTTTACCAAAAAGTTTTTCTCTCTTGGTACAGCAGCCCCTCTGTTGCCACATGCACTTCAAAGGAGCCCAGTTTATGACAACTTAAATAATTTATACACAGAAAGTAAAGCAAAGCATGAAAATTTTAAGGCATCTTAAATCATTTTTAAAGTTGCATAAGCATAATAAAATAATTTAAGAAATAATTATGTGACACCATGGGAGTGAATGAAGATGAGCTAATGAATTATGATACTCATAGCCTTTCTTAGTTCTCTGTCACTGAGCCTGCATTTTAGAAAGTTCAATAAAGGAGAGTTTAAGCTCAGACAGTAAAATTCTCTTCTTTGGCACATGAGATAGCTCCTGAATAGATATCTGACATGAAACAAAAAGTAAAATTGCATTTTGCAAGACTTAATTTTTTTTCTTTAGATAGAGAAAATGTCCCTGTTTATTTTATCAAGTTCATCAGCATCTAAGAATGTGTTACAGAATGACAACGAAGCTGTCACCAAGGAAATAACCCTAGTCAATTTATTTCAGATGAGTAAACCTCTCATATTATCTTCTCTAAGGGAGCGAAACGGTAACACCCCAGGAGCCTAAGCAGCAGATTTAGAGGGAGGATGATTATTTCAGTGGTGAAGTAAACCTGCTCAAAAGGGTCAGCAAGCAATTTAGAGCCTTTTTTTATCATAGCATTCAGATAAAAGATAAGTTTGAACTGTCATTCCAATTAGCATATAGCATGTAACATTTAAGCATGCACCTGGTGGGTAGAGGGATTGTGGCTGGTTTCCTGTCAGGATTCATCCTGTGCAGGAAACAGTGGCTTTAAGCCACACATTTTGAACAGATAGGAAAAGTCACTTCCTAAGTTTCTCAGAGGAAAAAATAAAACAATCTCAGTCTGTTACAGAAGCACGATGCCTATGGCTATAAATTGGTGTCGTTGATGATGAAGAATCAGAAGAATAAATAAGATGGTTTAAATCAAGACCAGTCATCCAAATATCTTCCTAAAGTGATTGTACTATTAATATTGTACTCTTCATAGTTTCCTTGGGCCGCCATAACAAATGGCCACACATTGGGTAGCTCGAAACAATAGAAATGTATTCTCTCACAGTTTTGGGGGCCAGAAGTTCAAAATCAAGGAGTCAGCAGAGCTGGTTCCTACCTGAGGCTCTGAGGGAAGGTCTGTTCCGTGCTTCTGTCCTAGCTTCTGACAGCTGCTGGCAGTCCTTGCGAAAAGCCCTTTACATATTAATAAAGGGGTGCAAGGTGAGAACTGTGGTAGGGCCTCAAGTTTGCAAAGGCACAGGCATAGCTAAAAAATAATGACAATAACCAGCCGCTGTCCCCTAGTTTGCTTTCCTGAAGTGGCTACTCACGAGCCACAGAGCTGATGGTCATAAAGATTCTCAACGTTCTTCATAGATAACATCACCTTTTCAAAGCCAAAGGCTAGGTTTGGAGATACCTTCTAGGCCCTGCGTTCCAGTGGAACAGCTGATCCATGCAGACCAGTAACCTATGCTAAGGAACTGACTCCACTGGTATTGTGACCCCTGCCCAAGAACCGACTCAGCAAAGAAGACAATTTCTACACCCCTACGGTTCCACCCCAAACCCAGCAACTTAGCAGCCCCAATTGCCTAGCCTAGCCTTATGCCCGCCACACAGTCTTTAGAAACCCTTTCTCTCAAACTGAGCAGCAGGGCAAGGAACCTGGTTGGCTGTAACACTTGGTGCCCTTTGGCTCGTAGACTCATTACTCTATTTTCTGCTTCCATCCTCACATGGAGCTCTCGCCTGTGTCTTGGCACACAGTGCTCTCCTCGTATGTCTGTCCCTGTGTTTCTTCACCTCTTCTTATAAGGACACCAGTCATAACGGATTAGGATCCACCCTAATTGAGTGTGACCTCATCTTAATAACATCTCCAAGGACCCGATTTTCATATAAGGTCACAATCACCACCAGTACTGGAGGTTAGGACTTTAAGATATCTTTCTGGGGACACAATTCAACACACAAGGCTGATGAATGGGAATGTTTGGAGAGAAAGAAATAGCATTATTGTAAAAAAGTAAAATTTCTTCTCTGCCCTTCTATTCTGGGAAATAACCAACTAGATAAACATTCCAAGGATTAAAAAGTCTCTAGCTGCAAAGACCAATAACAAACTCGTTTGCTTATGGGGGCTGGAAAGGAAACATTGTGAGTGCAATAGACTAGTGGGTATAAGTGGATTTACTTATTCTAGTCACTTTAAAAAATAACTTATATAGAAATTTTAGTCTTCACTTCTTTTTATAAATTATTGAAATTTTTATCGTGTTCTTTTCCATGTGCATTTTCCCACATAGTTTTCATAATTCTCATTACAGTTTGTTTTAGCTGAGTATCTTACATTGAATTTTTGACAAATACACTGCATTTGTTTGTTTAAAATATAGAAATACTCTTAACTGCCACAAAGAAATATGTCTTCTCTCATTTTCCCTGAGACACACTCTTAGTCTAGCAGTCATTTTCTAACCTTTGATAGAGACATAAGTAGAGAAACATTTCTGTGCTATAAGACAAACGGCAGGGCAAGCATGATGATATACAGAGGCTGGCACACAACTTCAGTTATCGGCAGACAGTGGGGAGGAGTGGGGACTGCAGTGCCTGTCCAAATGGGGAAGAAGCTACTCAGTGCCAGCCATGGAGTGTTGCTTAGTTCCACCATAGGCATACACGGAAGTCCTCGATGCAGCATGTCCTGGAAAGACAAGTTCTAATTTCCCAAGAAAAATCAGAAATCCAGATTTTTATGAGAAATCTCCAGATTTACTTTAATGCTCTCTTATAGAAGCCAAATGAAACACACCTGTAGATTGCATTCCAAAGGCCACTGATTTCTATCTTTGATACCACAGGGTAACCATTTGGACAGAAAGTTTTCCCTTTAATAAGACTGACTTCCCTTCTTCATCTTGCCCTATCTCAGGGCTGCGTCCTCCTTCTCTCTTCTCCTTCTCCCAACACTAAGTTCTGGCTTTCAGACTATGCTCTTCCTAAAATAGAATTGAAAGCCGAATGCAGGTGATCAACTAATAAAATGAAATCTGAATAATCATTACCTAATTGATATAAAAAAATCTATAGCTAGGAATATTGCAATCTGAAAAATTTCTACCATTCAGCTGCTACCCGACAAGAGATCTGATTATGTATAGTTTGACAGCCTTCACTATCTGCTCTCATATTTATTGGAAGTTATGATTTTCCATCACATAGACATAATGTAGCTGTATTTCGACTAATATACAGATTTTGGTGGACACGCCTCATTCTTTTTAGCTGTCCGGTAAGAAAATCTCTTTCCTTTGTCTTCTGACACTCCAATTTCACAAGGTGAAGAAAAAGGGTCCATTTTCTGGGAAGCTAAAAGAATGACAAATATGCACCTATAGAATTTAAAAATGCTAAAGTCTCCCTTTCCCCGTCTCCTATGAATCCAGCATATAAACGTGTGCCCTAAGCTTTACCTATCAGATGCATCATCCCAGACTTACTTAGAAAGACAAACAAGCAGGCTCTATGCAGAATCTTTTCTGGGAAGGGTGCCAGAACGAGTGACCATCTTCTAGAGATTCATCTTGCAGAGGCAGCTGGGGCAACAACGGTTCTAGCTGCAATGCATAGTGTGCAACATCTGAGAACTGGTGGTGCCAGCTCAGATGTCAACGTGCAGGGCCTATGCTCAGTGGCAATGCCCAGCAGGTCTTTTCGTTCTAGGACATAACTCAGGCATTGCACCTGCCTGTGGAGCCTTCAAGTTTAATTCTCTACTTGTCCAGAAAATTGTGTGAGCTACTCTGTATATTAAATTCCTTTTCTGTTTCAAATAACCAGACTTGATTTCTGTTGGTTGAAACCAAGTTCCTTGATCAATATAAAAATTTAATATGTCAATAGTTACAGTAATTTTCCCATGATGTCCAAGAGTTTTACCTCATGAACAAGTTTAAAAACTGTTGCTTTAAGAGATGGAAATAAAGCATAGTGGTTACTATGATGAACTCTGGTTCAAATCACAACTCTGCCACTTCCCAGCTATGCTACCTTAAGCAATGCTTTAATTTTAATCTCTCTGTGCCTCAGTTCTCCCATCTGCAAAAGGGAACAATAACAATTAGCATCTATCTCAGAGGATTGTTGTGAAGATTAATTAAGTGCTTGGGACATAAAGAACACTCAATAAACATGGCCTGTTGGCATTATTTTTCCCCTGAGCTATATCAGAAGAGAAATAAGACCACAGAATCAGGTGAGACTCACTTTGCATGGCCTCTCCCTTTAAATGGGTAGTAAAGAAATACATGGAGTCTGAAAGGAATTCTAAGACCCTGGAGCTAGAGTACTCGGGGTCCCAATCTTTTATGAAAACAATGAGCTGACAGTAGAGTTGGATTCTAAAACCCTAAAAGAGAAACTTCAAGTTACATATACTCTATACTAAATTGGAACTAATCGATCAACACTTATGTACACTATGGGAGTAAAACTCAAGGAAAAACAAGTAGGAGGGAAGGGGGAGGAGGGGATGGGTAAATTCACACCTGAGGGGTACAGTGCACACTAACTGGCTGAAAGGTACACTTATCACTTTGACTCAAACTGTACAAAAGCAAATTATGTAACCAAAATATGTGTAGCCCTGTAAAATTCTGAAATAAAAAATATAAAGTAAAATAAAATTTTCCCTTTTATGAAGCCAACATCACCCTGATACCAAAACCAGGAAAGGATGCAACAGATCAATAAAATTTTTCCTTCTTTCCAACTGAAAAAACAGAAAAGTGACATCTGTCTCCTAATGCTTCCCTTTGAATCCTGAAAAAAAATTTCCTAGAGAAGCTCACCATTGTCATTCCTGCAGTTTTTCTTAAGCCTACTGTCCTTGCAAGTCTCTTCGGATGTATCAGTGAATAAAACTGGAAAACATTCTTGCCTTCATGGAGCTGATATTACAAACCAAAATATATAAATTAATCATAAAATAATAAAAAATCAATTAATCACATGGTATGTTGCACTGTAGTAAGTGTCAGAGGAAATAATGGGCAAAGAAAGGGGAATCTGGAGTGCCAGGTTCAGAGGGTGCAGCAGGTTACACTAGGTAGTCCCTTCTAGAAGCTGATATTGGAGTAGAGTTAAAGGAGGTCAGAGCGTTGGCTTTGTGGATATCTGTAGGGAGAGCATTTGAGGCACAGGGAACATCCATTGCAAAGGCCCTAAGGAAGGTGCGTGTCTGGTATGTTGGAAGAACAGCAAGGAGGTTAGTAGAGCTGAAGCAGAGTAGGGGGATCCATCGGATCAGATCACAGAGATGATCAGGATTTATTAATATTTTGTGTAGGGCCTCCTCTCTAGCTAACTCTTTGGACAGCTCCCTTACCTTGCTAGAACTAGTATCTGCTACCTGTGGTTATAACATTTAATATTGTATCCTGTAGGCCAGATTAGACATTTTCCCAACCTCTGAAACTTGTCCTTTTAATGCCCACCTGAGACAGTAACTAGACATAGTTCCAGGGCTTGGCCTCTCCTTACATGCCCAGTCCACAGTTTAACACATGAAGAACACTAAAGGAAGAAAGAAATCTCATGTTCAGAGCTCTAGAAATCATCTATAAACATTTTTCAAACATACATGGTTAATCAAAATAACTGTTTAAAATGAAAATTCCTGCACTTACCCCAGACCTATCGAATCAGAATCTCCCAGAAAGAAATCTATACACCTATTCCTTTTCTTTTTTAACAAGTTCCCCAAGTTATACCAATGACGAACTAGGTTTAGGAAACACTGATTTGGACCCAAACCCTCATTACAAAAGAGGGAACAAAAACCCCATAGGAGTTAAATAATTTCCAAAAGAAGCATTTCTCCTTCTCTAATTGAGAAAGAACTTTTTTTTTTTCTTTTGCTTTCTTCTTTTAACTTTCCTCATTTCCCTTCCCATATATAGAAAATACATGTTTTTGATCAATCTCTGAAGGGACTGCTAACCTGCTAATCATGTCTCCTAGGAGAAGTGACTTTGGAAACCTGAAACAGTCTCGGGAACTGCTCAAGCCTTTCCTCATGAAACGCTCACCTTGAAACAGTGGCAGGCACTCTACTCTAGGAAAATTATTTCTTCTTAATTGGGACCATCTAGAGAGGCTTGGAACCATAGAGGCTTTCTTTGCCAAGTTTAAAAAAAGGCGTCCTTTTGTCCTTATTATTTTCAAGATGATACATGTGATCCAACAGCTCTTGCACACCATGAGGCTCTCTTTGACATCAATCGGCATTATGCATGTGTAAGGGCAGCAGAAACGGGCTCATTATCTCCAGCCCAAGCAGAGAGAAATGCAATAATAATCGTTCTCTGCTCTTCTTGAAGCTTTTAACTGGTGTTGGAAACATAAGTAACCCTAGTGCTTGGGGTTAAGGTAAGTAACACCGTTGTCAATTGGCAGATGGTATTAAATTCCCACTCCACAGACCACAGGGATTGGGGAGAGGGAACAATTGAATGAAAGAAACTGTTCTTATCTATCTAACTGGAACAGTTGAGTTGTCTTTGAGAAGAACAGTGACTCCCCAGTCACGACTTCCAATACACCCAAACTCTTAAATAAATGAGGACTTTATGTATCCATGGAAATCAAAAGCACCTGTGTTAAAGAGAAGGGTGGACCAGAAAAACTGTAGTACCTTTTCCAAGAACATGATTAAGTCAAACCATTTTGTTTACCAAGGGTCTTTTACTCTTTTTTTTTTTTTCATCAAAGACATTGCTGTAGAACTGATACAGCTTCACATCAAGATCTTATGAACCTAGTTAGGTCTCAATTATCTGCTCCAATAAGAAAACTCTGGCAGAGATCATTAAATTAGCAGAAAAAGCACGCACCCCGAGCAGAGCCTTGGCTTGGCTTTCCTTTGAAAGGCAATATTATCATCACTTTGAGTCTTCCTCTTTTCCCATTTCCATTCTGACACCAAGAGAACAGAGTCCCTCATCAGGTTTCTTTTGTCAAATTAAAAACCATAGAAGAAAATCGCTATTTTTTTCCTCACAGTGTTTCCTCCTCTTTACCTGAGTATCTCTCAAGCTGCCTCCTAACAGCCTTTTTCACTTTATTCTGCTCTGCCTCACTTCTTTTCCCGCTAAAAAGATCTTTGTTAGATCACCTGGGAATCACGCTTTCAAGAAGGTGCTTTTTTAATTATCAAATTGTGGTAAGAACACTTAACATGAGATCTACCCCTTAAAAAAAAAATTTAAGTGCACAATACAGTATTATTAACTACAGGCACAATGTCCTCAGAAGTTCTCTAGAACTTAGCCAGTTTACACCACTGTTAATAAAACCATATATCCATTCAACAGCAACTCCCGATTTCTACCTACCCCAACTCCTGACAACCACCCCTCAACTCTGTTTCTGTGAGTTTGACTACTTTAGATACCTCATATAAACAGAATCATGCAATGTTTTTTCTTCCGTGACTTGCTTGTTTCACTTAGCATAATGTCCCCAAGGTTCATCCATGTTGTCGTATATGGTAGGATTTACTTCTTTTTTAAGGCTGAGCAATATTCCATCATATGTATGTATCACATTTTCGTTATCTGTAATTTTATGGATATTTACCTTGTTTCTAGATCTTGGCTATTGTGAATCATGCTTCAATGAACATAGGTGAGATCCTCATTTCAATTTTTCTGGATAAAAACCTAGGAGTGGGATTGTTGGATCATATGGTAGTTCTGTTTTTAGTTTTTAGGAACTGCCATACTGTTTTCTGTAGCAACTGCACCGTTTTACATTTCCACCAACACTGTACAAGGTTTCCAATTTTTCTACATCCTCGATGATATTTATCTTTTGGGTTTTTTAAATTTTTTGTTATTTTTAGTAATAGCTATCCTAACAGGTACAAGGTGATATCTCACTGTGATTTTGGCTTGTATGTCCCTGATGGTCAGTGGTGTTTAGCATCTTTCCACATACCTCCTGGCCATTTGTGTATCTTCTCTGGAGAAATGTCTATTCAAGCCCTTTGCCAGTTTTTTAATAGAATTGTTTAAGATCCTGATTTCAGTAGTAGAATTTATTATGGGCATGTATGAAGCACTGTTTCAGTTACCCAACTAATTATGTCAGCAGTACTACTTTCAAGCCAAAATGGACCAAGAGAGGCATTTCATCAAGCACAACAAACCACAAAATCAATATTAAGAAAATGGAGATCCCAAAGATCTTAATTTGCCTAAGTAATCCAGGTCTTCATTGTTTGTCATTTTATTCTAAACCTAAGTATCAATCCTGCTCCCTTTTCTTGCTGCCAGTAAGAAAGCTTGTTTTTTGTTTCATTGTGTTTTGTTTTTTAGCTTCTGAAATATACTTTGGCTACAGTCTTTTAAAATTTGGTGAAAGAGGAGAGGAGGCTTGTCTGAGCCTTGATCCCTTGACTTAGGGCTATTTCCAGAACGCTGATTCACCACTGAATCACCACCATTCCTGCTAGTCCCTCTGTTGGAAGCCCAGGCCACTCAGCTACACACCCACTCCATGCACTCACAGCTGATATCTCTCACTTCCCGCTGTAAATATGCATTTCCACCTTCCTGGTTCAAGACTGCACACCTGTGTGTGAAGGGCAAGCTAAAAGCATCTTGCCTTCTCATGTGGGTGGTAATGGGAGAGAATAAAAACCAAGAATGAGTCTGAGTATTCTTTCTGTGCTTTAGGCTGTGCTTCAAATTTATTATTATTAACAAGCCACCTTTCTCTTTATCAAACCACAATCTGGCCAGAGCTGATTATTTCTTGAGGGCAAGAGCCATGATGGATATATCTTTGTATCAGTCTCCATCCCTAGCCAAATGCTAGTCACACAGTAATGATCAACAAATTCCTATTACTGGGCAGAACATTTGATGGGGCATTAAAAATTATGTAATTAAAATATATATTTTACAAATAGTAAAACAGCCCCAGAACAATGGCATGTAGCCTCTAGAGTCACATACATAACCAACTGGTGACTAAGACAGCACTGGAATACAGGAACCAAGCATTTGCCCTACAGAAGTTTCCTTTTACTGCAATCTTTGAACCTAACCTACATGTACAGCTAATGCTCTCCTTTTATTTCAATTTAAGTATCTTAAATATTGATCCATCTGAGAGTACTCTCCTGCCAGACCTCTTTCTGATTTCACAGTTAAGGAACTGATTTGGAGGGTCTCAGTGTTCTGAAAGAGGTTGTCTAGATGTCTCTACCCCAGTGGGTCTTGGGAGAGGAGGAAAGTCGTATATGCTACCTTGCTACAGGATGGTAAACCACCTGTTTTCTTGACTCAGAAAGGATTCATTGACCCTGGAATTACTTTCCCCTCAGCTTTTGTCATCCATGGCTTTTCATATTCCAAGAACCTGGCTCTCTGAACCTAACTAATTAGATCTTCAGGAAGATGATGATGCAGGAGCTGCATAGTTCCACAATTCCAGCAACAAATCTGCCCCATCAGAGAAGTAGATCAGACATTCAATTCTATGGGCATTTCTTGAGCAGCTTCTATGTAAAAAACTCCATACTAGGCATCTGGAAGAAAATAGTTAACTGTGTTGGTTTACATATGGTTCACAAAAGTGATGACCCAATTGTCACACATAAATAAGATACTTAATGGATATGAAGTGGTTAATAAATAGTAAATTATAAGCAAATACTCTTTAATTGATTTTTATTAAAAAATATTTAGTTCTTCAAGGGACAAATTATTTTTATTCATTCATTCATTTATTCAAAAATATATATTGAGCATCAGGTATCTTTTAGATACTCTCCAAGACAATGGTAATACAAATGTGAATAACTTCAGATCCTTATACTCTGTGAGTTTGCAGATAAGCATATAAATAGACAAATAATGTAAGAATAATAGAGTGGAAAAGATGTTATGGTAGAAGTCTCTTTTCTGAGAGATTATTGGCAGAGAGATGGTTGTCAAAGACAAGGGAGAAGTCAGTTCATAGAGAATATTACCTTGAAAGACACTCAGTAAGCAACTGAAGGAGAGATATGTTACAGATGGAAAGGAAAATGTAAATCAAGGCACTGAGACATGGCAAAACATAGATGAATAATGTAGGAGAAGAAAGATAGGATAGACTATTGTGAATAATGCTGCAATAAACATGGGGGTGTTCACATACTCATTTCATTTCCTTTGAATATATGCCCAGCAGTGGGGTTATTGGATGATACAGTAGCTCTATTTTTAATTTTTTAAAGAAACTCCATACTGTAGTCCATAATTTACATTCCCACCAACAGTGTATGGGAAAGACAAGGAGAAATAGTTCCCCTTTCTCCATATTGTTGCCAGCATTTTTTTTTTATCTTTTATATATTGATTAAAAGCAAAATAAAACTTAAAAAGAAAGGATAGGGAAAAGACAAGTTAGAGAAAATCTTTAGGCATTGATAAAGATTTTGTACTTTATCCTGTGAGCAATGGAAGCCATTGAAAGTTTTTTGGCAGAGGAAGGACTTGATTAGATTCAAGGTGAGTTGAGGACATACGACAAAGCAAAGACATCCAGGTGATGCCTACAGTTATTTACTAGAAGCAACAGATTTTTATATACACAGTAGAGGTTTGATCTGAAATCAGGAAGGAGTATCGTCTATAGAATCCAATAACAAGTTAGATTTTGTAAATAAATGGGACTTAATTAAACTAAAAAGCTTCTGCACAGCACAAGAAACAATCAACAAATAGACAACCTACAGAGTGGGAAAAAAATATTGACAAGCTATATACTTGACAGAAGACTAATATCCAGACTCTGCAAGGAACTCAAAAAAAAATCAGCAAGGAAAAAAAAACAAATAAACCCCATTAAAAATTGGCAAAAGATATGAACAGATATTTTTCAAAAGATAAGATACAAATGGACAACAAACATATGAAAAAATGCTCAGCATCACTAATCATCAGATAAATGCAAATTAAAACCACAAGGAGATACCGCATTACCCCAGTCAGAATGGCCATTACTAAAAAGTCAAAAAAAAAAAAAAAAAAAAAAACGGATATTGATGTGGATGCAATAAAAAGGGAATGCTTATAAACTTTTGGTGGGAATGTAAATTAATACAACCTCTATGGAAAATAGTATGCAGATTTCCCAAAGATAAATATAGAACTATCATTTGATCCAGCAATCCCACTACTGGGTATCTACCCAAAGGAAAGAAAGTCATTATAATTATATCAAAAAGATACCTGAACTTGTATGGTTATTGCAGCATAATTCACAATTGCAAGGTTATGGAATCAAGCTAAGTGCCCACGAATCAAGGGAGTGGATAAAGAAAAAGAATGAAATAATGTCTTTTGGGTGGAACTGGGGGCCATTATCCTAGTGAAGTGACACAGGAATGGAAAACCAAATACTACATGCTCTCACTTAGGAGTGGGAGCTAAGCTACAGGTACACAGGGGCATACAGAGTAGTACAATGGACACAGGAGACTGAGAAGAAGTGAGAGTGGGAGGGAATAATAGGAGAAAAGCTACCTACAGGGTGTGATGTACACTATTCCAGTGATGAGTACACTAAAAATCCAGACATCACCACTATACGATTATTCCATGTAACCAAAAACCACTTGTAACCCTAAATCTATCAAAATAAAAATTACTAAGATCCACATGCTCCAGGCACTCCATCCCTGCTTGCTGAACGAATGAATAGATGGATGAAAATAAAGTGCCATATGTCAAACTCTGTTCTCAGTATTTTGCATATGTTGACTGATTAAATAGATGAATGATGGCCCCAAGATTTCTGAGAGGCCCTCCCTTCAGGTGGGCACTGCCCCGACCAGCAAACTTTCACCATGTCAGCATGTGTGGTCCAACAAGCCTTCGGCTCTCAGCCATAGCACCCTTTCTGGCCCCTCTAACGGACACACATGCTGACAAGATGGCAAGTTCCTTGAGGACAGAAACTTGGGTCCTGAGCATGGTCCAGAGTGATGCACAAAATCTGTACTCATAACTATTAATAAGTGAGTTTATGAAAAACGAACCTAAGAGAAGACAACATGATCAAGACAGTTTAGAACCTGACTGGTCCATTTCAAGGCAAGCTACCTCTTCAGGATATACAAACTTTTGGAAAAAGAAAAGAATTTGCTATTCTTTAAAACACACTTTTGGGAAATGTCAATATCATTTTTCACAGGATTAAAAAGTAGGAGAGAGCAAGTAGGCATTGGCAAGAGAGCCTAACATGCAGACAACAGAATGTCAATCTCCAGGCACAGCTCAGCCTAGAGGCCGGCCCACTAGAGCCAGGAAAACCCGTTCCCAAATGGGTCTTTGGCAAATTGTGATGCTAATATGTTCAACTTTGACAAGTGTGTAGTAGACACTGGCTATTGGCTCACCAACCCCAGTTCTTCTTCCCGGGCACACAGGAAGGCTGCATCTTCCAGCCAACCTTGCAATGGGCTTGAAGCCATATGTCTGGGTCTTGGCCAAAGAGATTTTGACAGAAGTGGCACATACCACTTACAGAACTGACCGTAAAATCATGTGCATGGTTGTCCATGGCAACCCTGGAGACCCTGTGTTGAAAAAGGTAATGTCATAAGATGGAAGGAGCCTAGATCCCTGAGTCATGGCATGGAGGATCTCTGCCCAACCCACATCAGACCGGGACACAAGTAAGAAATAAAACTTTATTATGTTTAAAAAAAAAAAAAACCTAAGAAACAGGTGAAATTAACTTCAATAATATATTTTTAACCCAGTTAAAAAAAAAAAAAAACTTAGATTTTGGACTTTCTGGTGGGTGGAATAACAGTTCCCCAAGATGTCCATTCCCTAATGCCCAGAACCTAAAAATATGTTTCCATATATAACAAAAGAGACTTTGAAGATGTGAATAAGTTTATGGACCTTAAAATGAGGAGAGTAAAATTGATTATTCAGATGGGTCCAATTTAATCACATGAAATTTCCAAGCTACCCAGGTATGATCAGAAAGGTGAGTTGGAAGAAGAAGGAGACATTCAAAGTGTGAGAGGGATTTGACCCTCCATTACTTTTTGAAGATAGAGGAAGGGGCCCCAGAGCCACAGAATATGGGTGGCCCTTAGAATCAAGGAATGGTCTTCAGCAAAGAAACAGAGATCTCAGTCACAAAAACTAAATTTTGTCAAAAACCAAATAAGTAAGAAAACAGATCCTTTTCTAGAGTCTTCAGGAAGAAACACAGTCTTATTGACACCTTGCTTTTTGCCTGGTGAGACTCATAGTCAAACTTCTAAACTAGAGAATCATAATATAATAAATTTATGTAGTTTGAGCAAGTATGTTTGTGATAATTCGTCAACCATAGAAAATGAATACCGATTTGAAGGTAAAAGAGGTGTCTAGGTGGAGAGTAGGAGGCCAAAGAAGAAAG
Organism: Eulemur rufifrons; assembly: GCF_041146395.1. Taxonomy (NCBI): domain Eukaryota; kingdom Metazoa; phylum Chordata; class Mammalia; order Primates; family Lemuridae; genus Eulemur; species Eulemur rufifrons. The sequence continues at coordinate 18,245,612 of NC_091001.1, forward strand.
TCTTTCAAGGAAATTGAAAAGGAAGGACCAAAGAGGTAAAGAAGAATCAGGACAAATCATAGAACCAAGGAAGAAAGGAATCCAAAACAGGAATGATTGAAATTAACAACTGCAAGAAGTCAAGTAATATGGGACTGGTAGCCTTTGCCAACACCATCCTTCAAATCTGTGAGCAGAATCTTTAAAGGATTAAACCAGAAGGTGAAAGTAATACTGCCTGTCAACCCCTGGAGTCTGTGCCCTGTCAACTGGTATCCTATACAATAAGCCCATCATTTTACCCTAATTTAAGAAAGGAATTGTCTGCAGAACAAGTTACAATGCGTAATGTAGTCTCTGCCTCCCTTCTGACTTAGTGACTTTATATTTTGTGAACTTGTGCCCCAGTAGGTAAAACTTGAATATTTCAAAGTACACCAAGCACTATTTGCAAGGCTAAAAAGGGTCATGATTTTCTTTATTCCTTGGGATTTCAGCAGTGGTAACTATGGCTGCCAAAGAGTTCAAAAATTCCAATTGATCACTCCATTTCTCCTGAAAACATACAAACTTAAATGACCACTTACCATTTTATTAAAATGCAGCTTATTTAGACCTACATTCTTCACAAATATACTTGTGGGACCCTATCTTATTTATCTCTGAAGCCCCAGCAGCTAATCAATAGTGAGAACATACTATGTCAGGCGTATTTCTTTCCTGACTGTATTAGTGAATAAGTGAGGTTTGTAATAAATTGGTGAATTCATCATAATATCCAAAACACAATATACTTCAAGACTTTCAAATACTTCTATCACCATGCACAATATTCATAATGTGTAAACTTAATTCTTTCAAAACTTGTAACAAAAAACCCCTTACATTAGCATAGAGATAATATTCAAAGTACTACACGCTCCCGCACACCTCACAGAGTTTTGTTCCAGAAAAGAATTGTTCTCAAAGAGCACCTTACCCTGACAAGGCTGGTTTGGCACACAATTATGATGTGTGTCCTTGACGATATTCAAGTTCACAGAACAGTACATATTTTCTTTTCTGAAATATCAGAGCATTGTCTTGCCCCAAGCATTCTTGGAAATACTTGGGTGTTATCTGAAAATCACTTTGAGATTCTCTAGGCAGCTTTTTGCAATAATTCCCCCAAGCAGGTCTTTAATTGTTTTCTTTGTCCACATTATTCTAAGCCCACTTCTTTATATTTTTCCCCACCCAAAGTCTCCAGGGCTCCCCCACAACCCACCCCAACAAGATCCTAAGCTCATCAGTGTACCTTTGTGGGCTGTCTAGACTGGTAGGGGACTCAGAAACAATTTAATCTAATTCTTTCAGTGAGAAGATGAGAAAACAGAGAGTAAGGAAGCAAGGTGAATTGTTCGGGGGATAAGTCTGATTAGTGGCACAGCCAGACTCTTGTCTTAGATTCAGAGGTGAGTGTTCCTTTCACAACATATAAAGATGTCCACATTTCTTGTAGGATCCAACCACATTAGGAAAGGCTTATTTTTCTGGCCACGTTTGGGAAATGGCTTTTGCTATGGTTTGAATATACTTTTCAAAACTCATGTTGAAGTTTAATTGCCACTATGACAGTATTAAGATATGAGACCTTTAGGAGGTGATTAGGTCAAGAGAGCTCAGCCCTCAGGAATGCATTAATGCCATTTTTGCAGGAGTGGGCTGCTGATAAAAGGATGAGTTTGACCTCCACTTTCTCTCTGTCTTGTGCACTCTTGCCCTCTCTCACCAAGTGATGTCTCTGCCACATGATGAATCAGCAAGAAGGTGTTCACGAGATGCAGCCCCTAGATCTTGGGCTTCCCAGCCTCCAGAACCAGGAGCCAAATAAATCTCCTCTCTTAATAAATTACCCAGTCTGTAGTATCCTGTATGAGCAGCAGAAGACAGACTAATACAGTTTTTTGGCTCTTTCTCAGTATTAGGCTGAGATTTGCAGATTATGAAATCAAACACATTATCCCATGGAAATCAAATCATGATTTCCTCCAATTGAAGTTGTGAGTTGTTTTTAATTTCTAAATTAATTATGTCCCTTCCCTCATTCACTTCCTTTTATCCACATAAAAAACATACCATCAGATATTTATTCTTTTATTTGTGATGCATTCATTCACTCATTATTTTGTTATTTATTCAATTACCTATTCGTCCATTCATTTTCTTCATAAAGGATTTGCATATAATTTTATATTTGCCAATTTGTTTCTAAGCTGTGTGAGTATAGGAATGGGTTTTTTTGTTGTTGTTCATTTTGTTTTTTGAAGTTTTTTTTTTTTTTAGTGGGGTGAGAAGGTCACCAAGAGGTTAGATTTCATTGCCATTATGCATTATGCTATTTAATAGTGATGGTGACATCTCTTTTCCAGCAAGTTTAAAGGCCTACGTGAATAGAGAAAAGGGAAGGAGATTTTAAAATAGGAAAGTCTAAATAGGCATTTTACTGCAAAAATTATCTTTTTCTTCAATAAAATGATTTACAAAAAGTTTAATTTGATGACTGTCAGGTAAATTGCATTATCTCTTTGTAATTAATGGTAAGAATTTCTTTGGAGCTTAGAAAAATTAAGGGTAAAAAACAGATTTTTAGATTGATAAAAAGTCACTTTCTTCTATATTTCAAGCACAGTGTTTGGTCCCCTCCTTGTGATAGTCAACTACCTAAACATAAGAGAGAAAGAGGGGAAGCGAGAGAGGGAGAGAGTTCTTTATTCAGAACTCCTGGAGACAAATGTCAGTCAAAGAAGTTTCTGCACAATGATATAATAAATTAGGTTTACTATTACCTTCACTGGTTTCTAAGACATCTCTTGGTAAGTTCTCTTTTTTATTTTAAAATTCCAAGCAAGAAAGAACTTACCCACACCCAACCCATCTTAGGAGCCAAAACGAGAGAGAAAATCATTAACAGCCAAGCTTTGTGGACATGATATGGCTACTGCTTCCTAAGAGGGGAGATGTCTGGATGATGGACAGCAGATGTGTCCAATTATATATTTTCTTATATCTTGAGGGGATCTAAATGCCAACTTCTTCTATTATCTACTAGAAATATTGCAAAGGAGCAAGCGTGACTAATCTGGCTAACCAAAGAACGAGAGAGGAGTTTTGACAACCTGTTCATGTTTCTGCCTTATCCCCTTGACATAAATACATAAACCTTTTTGTGATGAAATGGCCAAGGTCTTGTGGGAAACACTTACAATGATCCAGGGACACTGCTATGGACTGAATTTTATCTCTCCAAATTCATATGTTGACTCCTTCATTTTCCATGTGACCATATTTGGAGATAAGGCCTTTAAGGGGTTGATTAAGGTTAAATGAGGCCATAAGGGGGGTCCCTAATTTAATAGGGTTGGTGCCCTTATAATAAAGGAAGAGATACCAAAGTCCCCCACCCCTTCCCTCTCTCTCTTTCTTAGTCTCTTAAATTCCTTTAGCAATAATATCTTCTAGCTTAGAAGTCCACTTGATTCTACTAAGAAATAAGCAAAAGATACCAGGACTTTCCTTTTTTTTTTTTTTTCCTTTCATCTCTAATCAACTTTAGTTGTTTTCTCAGGACATTTATGAATACAAGTTTTTCTTTTCCACTTTCAGGTCTCTATTTTCTTAGGAAAATTGCATCCTTTCAAAGGGAGAGACAGGCACACCCAGAATATGCATGGTTTCAGTGGCTGTTCTTTACAGCAGGGGTCCCCAACCTATGGTGAGTTGTATAATTATTTCATTATATATTGCAATATAATAATAATAATAATAGAAATAAAGTGCACAATAAATGTAATGCTCTTGAATCATCCTGAAACCATCCCCCCAACAAATCCATGGAAAAATTGTCTTTCATGAAAACAGTCTCTGGTGCCAAAAAGGTTGGGGACTGCTGCTTTACAGCCACACTCTGCCCCCAAAGTCCACTGAAATAAAGGCAGGATGGCTGGAGCCCAGCATGCTGATGGGCAGGCAAGACATTGCGAGCTGGTGCTTTGCCCCCTGGACTACATTTCCTCATCCCAAAGGCAACGGGCAGGCACACATGCACCACAGCACAGTGCCTGAAAACGCTGCCCGAGAATGTGCTTTTCAGAGCTGGATTTCTGATCAGAGCTCCGCTGGGGATTTGCGCAACGGCCTCCATGCCTCTGGCGCACTCACCCGCCAGCTTTCCCCTCCAGCCATTCCAGACGCAGGACTTGCCTCCCCACCTGCCAGACACACCGTTTTCAAAAACACGCCATATTTATAGCCATCCTATAGATCATCTAGCTCCTTCGTTTCCCCTTCTTTTTCCTCTGTCCAGCCTCATCCTCATCAGTCCCTTAGTTTGGCATCATCTCTAGGACAAGGTAAGTGACAACCATTCTCCACCCTAAATTGCTCAAACCAGACCTGGAGCATTCAGCTTACTCTATGGGGTGGGTGAAAGGGTTGTTGTCACATCTCAGAAAGGAGATTGTAATGTAGGTTAAAAACATGCACTTTAGAATCAGTGAAGACATCAGTTCAAATTCTGGCTCTGCCAACTGCTAGATATGTAGACCTCACAAAGCCCCTAACTTGCCTTTACCCTTATCTATAAAATGAGATGACCCTACCTAACTCAGATTATTGTGGGTATTAAAGATGATGTTTGTAGGACACTAGGCACATATTAAAAGCTCAATGTGGTAGCTTTACTATCCTTATCAGCTTACTACAGCATGTCCAGAGCTGAGGTTTGCAGGGTAGCTAGACTCAAATCATATCATATAAGGACTTGTATCATCAGGAATATTTGGCATGGAGAAATGAGCAGGCAGAGCACAGAACTGCAAAAATATACGCAAAAACTAAAAAAGAACTGCACATGTTTTTGCCTATCCACTGAAAATAGAACAAAAGTCAATAGGTTAATTTCTTCTCGGCATAACAAATAATTTTCTGACCACTAGAGCTGTGTGGAAGTGGAATGAACTCCCTTGAGAGGTAGTGAGTGCTCCGTGACTAAAGGAATTCAAGAGGGGCCTGGCTAGTCCTGGGCTGGGAGTATCCTATGAGATTCAAGCATGGCATAAACTATTGGATTTTTATGACTTTTAAAACACCTTTCAAGTTTAAACGTTATTGTTCTATGATCATTTCCAGCCCCAAAAGCAGGTGCAAGAGGAGATTTTTAAAAGGTAAAAGGGAAGCCAATCAGTTTGGCTCCCTGCTGGCAATTTTTAAGAAAGATAGATGGGCTAAAGATGTTTACATTAGCAAAACTAAGGATTGGGCATGCAACATTCCGTGTCTTCCTACTTACCCCGGCTTTTAAATGTGCTTTTCTCAGCTACAGTCCTGCAATGCCAAATTCATTCTGTAAAACCTGAGTGGATGGGGACATTGTGAAAGACTCTACAGCATAAACTCAATGGCAAAGCCCATTACGTGGAATTATGTTTACTTAATTAGCTAAGGGCCTAAAGGTAGTTAAAACAGGTAAACCATCGTCTCTCCAGCCGAGAGATCATAAAAATGGATGTGAGGGATGATAACAAGTATCCAACGATTTGTAAAATGTCAGGAGCAGTGAGCTAATGATCATTAAGGAAGTGTACATACAACTGTTTTTGAAGTCTCAATAAAGGTTAGCAAATGGCTCTCTCACAAGATTGCACTCTCTCTCTTCCTCAAAACAGTTCACAAACATCTCATGGAAACAGAAAATTAGTAGTCTCATAATTGAAAGAAATTGTATTAGACACTTTGGAAAACATTTACGAGTAAAATTCATTAAGAGTGATTAAAACAAACCTGATTTTTACATGCACATGTGCAAACACACATTTAACAGACTGTGCTGAGACTACCAAAATTAGGGGTTGGTCTCAGGCCCTGGCATTAATGCTAGAAAGGACTTTTGCAGCATAATTCTAATAACTTTAAAAAAAAATAGCAACCCTCAGGTTGTAAAGACTTTCATGACTTCATCTTCATTGTCACCCTTTCCCAGTTCAGTCGGCTGGGAAAATTTAAGGATCAGTTGTTATTCTGTCTTCCATACCTCAGGATCTGTGACCAACACACATTTTTAAACAACATGCACTATTGAGAAAACATTCAAAGTCTAATATCCAAAAATGCTAATGACATTTTTTTGTTTCAGATAATGATTATATTGAAGCACTTTCTGACCACATTTAGAATATTCATTAAAAGACATGAGATGGGCCATGAATCCAGAAACTCTAACAATAGCCATTCAAGGACTTTTCTGCACCTCAGTATGTATATACTTCTAAAGGAAGAAATTCATTCTTTGCGGGCTCTTTTTAAGCAAATGAGCATGACACCAGTGTTATGTGTTGGCGGTAAGTTGTAGGTTTAGTTTCCAAAAGCCTTTAAAAAGAATGTGAATATAATCAGCACGAAATACAAATCTATCCATTATTCCCTGATTTTATCAGCAAATGATACTATAAATAGCACTTCATAAAAGGACCCGAACAAAGCCCTCTGACCAGGAAACAGTTGAGCTGAACTGTTCAAATCATCTGAACTCTATTTAGAAGATTAGATTGAAACCAATTTAATCTTTAAACAGAGGGACTAACATTAGACCGCAGCAGATATAACAAGATAGGGTGATAAATGGTAGCAGAGGTGACCAATAAGCCTTAGAGGACTGGAAAAGTCTAACAGACATTCAAGGTGCTGCTGTTTCAAGTAAATCACTAATGGCCACAAGCTAGCTGTGCCGGAGCTGTGTTTACCTGGACTCATGGCTGACTCTGTGGAGCTGAATGGCATAGTTAATGCAACGTGGGAACCATCTAACGCTGCCCAGATCTCCCGACCAATCATCCGCTGCATGTTTGTGGAATGAGCTGAAATCCAAAGTGTGTCTTTTTTCCCCAAAGATACTTTCCCTTTCAAATTAGAATTGTGTGTGGCATAGCATGAAAACTTGACTGCTAAACTGGCAATAATAATAATAACATCTAACACTGATCAAGCACATGCCATGTGCAGGAATCAAAACTCAGTACACTGTGAAAAGGAAAGAGTTTAAGATTTAGGCAGCTGTCTTGGGTTATAAAAAGCAAAAAAAAAAAAAGCAAGGCACAAATAACAAAGAAAAGAAAGTGTCCACCTTTTTAGGATTAAGGGAAAGCTGGGAGTGAAGGCAGCTCTGGATCTGGGCGAGCTGGAAGAAACAGCTGTTGATCAACAGCAGCTGAAGGCAGGAGAGTGCCAGGGACATGCAGGGAAGCAGCCTGCCTGCTCACAGCTAGTTACAATGCTCCAGAATGCTTTTTGTTTGTGTGAAGGAATTTACAACCCAGCGCTTCACACTGCAAAGCTTATACTTAGCTCTTTGCAATGTGTGCCAGCTCCTGGTGTTTTCCCATTCGCTAACTCAGATGTCAAGAGAAAGAGAGAATAAAGGTCCAATAATAAGAACTTAAAGGCAAACCACTATATTTAGATACAGATATCACCCTCTCTGTCTCTAAACGTAGTGTCCGGGAGGCACAAAGCTGCTTAATCTTTCTCTCTTTGTAGGCGTCCAAATCCCATCTCGTTTTGCATCCACTGTGCTTTGTGCAAATGCCAATCCCCTCCAATTCAGCCCTGATGTCAAGTGACAAAGGGAAATACTCCCACTTGAACTCTCTCTCTTTCAGCCTTTTTGCTTCAAGTCTCCTTCAAACAAAGACTTTGCCTCTGATTCCTGGCTTGAGACCACTTTCTTAGCTGACACATAGCCTGGTGTGGCCAAGCAGTTTAAAAAATAAAAATAAAAAGTCAATGCCTAGATCTGGATGCCCCCAGCGAGCAAGGAACTATTGGATATCCATCTGTGCGTCTCATACCATTGGTGGCTATTGTTTAAATAAACATTACTTTGTATAGCTTTTTAAAAAAACTCAATACATGTTGGTGCCTGGTTATAAAGAAAGAAAATTGCAGTATTAAAAGACTAGTATTTTCAGAGTCTTGTGATGTAAATTGCTAATTTAAAACCCAAAATATTGTTAAAGTGTCTTTATTTAATAGCAGGTGATTGCAAGCTGTAATTTGCAAGCTGTAGATGCAGATGGTAATGTTTTTCCTCCCTTTTCAGCAGTGCAGTACAGTATTTACTGCAGATCTATGCAGACACGGAACAGCCAACTGTGAAAGAAAACACTCTGGAAAATGGAGGAAGATCAACGACAAAGTTTGTAAAAGGAAGACGGGTTTTGAGACCTGCTCATGGCTCAGCCAAAGCGGGGTCCCTACTCCTGGGTATGGAGGGTGCTTGTTCGTTAAAAGAAGCTGGAGGTGCTGTCTATGGGGTTTCCAGGTGCTTCCAAATGTTAAAACGTGAGCATGAGAGACTAATATTTACTTTAGATTTGATTTCTTTATTCTTCAGCTGGAGAAAACCTAGGGAAGAGATAGAATGTGGGTACAGGATTGCTAGATAAAATGCAGGACACCTTATCAAATTTGAAGTTTAGATAAACAATGAATAACTTGTTAGTGTAAGTCTGTCCCAGGTAATTTAGGACAGGCTTGTACTAACAGATTACATGGGACAGACTTATACCAGCAAAGTATTTCTCATTTATCTGATGTTCAAGTTCAACTGAGAATCTTGTATTTTTATTTGTTACATCTTGCAATCGTATGTGGGGAGAAAGGGCAAGTAAATAAATAACACTGTCTGATGCAGGGAAAGGTGATGAACATTGACACTTACTGAGCACAGCTGGGGACTCACCTTCTGCTCTCCCAAGTCATTTGGGCAGCAACTTACCAGGTAGATTCTGTTCAAAGGTCATATAGTTCGCAACATGTCTGGATTTGAGGACCAAGGTCTCTATGCTTCAAAGACTGAGTTCTTTTCAGTAAATGATACTGAAGCCTCACCTTTGTTAATTCTCTCCCATGACACTTGGGGAATCCAGAAGAAATTCAGTGCCCACCTCTAGCTCCAGTGGCCTGCCAATTCCCCTACCCTGGCAAAAATGCAAAGCAACAGACAAGCCCATCTGTCCTCACCAATTATCTCCTTCTTCCTGTCGCTACCCCAGTGGACAAATAAAAGCACTATGTGCCTATTGAAGAGGAATAACAGCTCTTTCTCCATTCATGTTATCCAAGTCAAGTCTTCATAATTATCATATTCTCTTTTATCTTATTGTAGTCTATTGCCAAAAGGCCTGGGAGGCTAGCCTTCTTTGAGCATTTGGCTTTGTACTACTTGTACAGAATCCTGGGGAGTGGTAACACAGGACCAAGCACGAACAGGGAGAAGGGGACTGTTGATTGTTTACTCAGATATCATATCTGCCTTCTTTCCTGTTGCCTGAGTCCTGAATGGCTCAATTCAACGCTGCCCATGACTCAGTAGGAGGTCTTGATTGGTCTCCATTATTTCTCAGCAGATGGATTATTGGCATTTGGGTAAAATGATTCTTCATCATAAGGGACTGACTTGAACATTGCAAGACACCTCATTCCTGTGTCCTCGTCCTAAATACTATAGGTAGGCATTTAGTCACTTTGCTAGCTAAAAATATCCCTGCACATTTCCAAATACTTCTGCTGGTGGAGGGGCACCTCCCTCAGTTGAGAGCCACAGGACAGTCTGTCCCTTGGAAGTCATCGGTGCAGTGGGCAGGGTTACTGCCAATGAGACGTAAAACAAGATCTGCTGGGACCTTCTGGAAAAAGTTTCCTCACACTATAAAAGAGGCCCAAGGAAGGAGCAGTCCCTCTAACACTGTTGGGTGTGGTCAGGTAGCCACATGAGTCCTGTAGCTACAAAAGCTATTTTTCACCCTTGAGGACAAAAACTGAGAATGAAAAGATGGCAGAGTACAACAACGGAGAACCACTGGGCCCGGGGTGATATCACTGATCTGCTGACTTAGCAAACCCTGGAGCTGCCCTACCTTCCAATAACAGGTAGGGAAGGAATAAAAGTGCCTGCTTGTTTAAGCCTCTTGAGTTGGTAGCACTCAAACTACTTGCAACTCAGAGCACCCGAACTGGCATGTGATTACAAGGACATTGGACTTCTGAAGGGAGGACAAGAAAAAAGCAATGAGGACGCTGGAGGGTTGCGAAGTGCTAGAGACATCTTTGGCACATTATGGTGCAATTGAAAAGAGGAGAGAGTGGAGTCAGGTAGATGGAATTTGAACCCTAACTTTATCACTAATTATCTCTGTGACCTTGGGTAAGGCACATTATCTCAGCCTTGGATTTCTGACCAACACTGTCAGGATTAGATCTACAAAAGTTGTCATCTCAGAGCCTGTGGACCACAGTAGACTTGGAGCTGTGCTGTTTTTCACTGGTACACGAGCCTGGTAGCCACAGATGCCACTACAACCCCGTAATCTTACAACCAGGACTCTTCACTGACCTCACCTGCCCATTTCCTGGGCCACGTAAGTTCAGGGCCTCATTTAAACCCCCTCTGTCCTATCCTGAGACCCTGATACTGCATTCTATAGCTCTGATAAAAATGTCATTTGGACAAGCAATCAGCCTCAAGATCTCTGCTGTTTATATAAGTCTTTTGCCTACACCAAATGAATTTATTCTAATTAAAATACCAATGACCAATTGCAAGACATCCACATTAAAATTATTTATTTTCACTTTCAAGGAGCATCTAGTATATCTTTTAAATAAAGAATGCATAAGCGCTAACCTTGCACATTACATTCCATCCCGTTCAACTTCTTATTAATGTTTATTTGCAGGAAATTAAAAATTACTTGCTCTCATCTACTGAGGGGTATTACATAAACCACTTACATACAGTATTCTCTAGTGCCATCTAGGGGATTTCCAACCAAGAACAAAAAAAAACACCATCATCTGTTCAGCTGAAAGAGAAAAACAAACACTGAGAAATCAGCAGTGACTCTCTTATACATATCCGATAATGTTTGGGTAATCTTTTATTTTAGTTTGGATAGCTGAGCAAGGTCACACATGGTGCTGCATCTGGGAAATGTGTAAATGAGTGAAATGTATGACCTCCTGCCCATGCTTTGTAGCCTAATATTTTACAAACATAACCTTGAGAGAAAAAATATTTCCCCATTGAAATCAATGCCACTTTCTGAAACCAAATCAAGCAAGATTTGTTAATATTTTTCCCATGTGTTTTCTGGATACCTGGTACCTACCTATTAATCATCAACATGTAAGAATTCCAGCAAGTGCTGTTTGAAGCTAAACCAAAAACCAAAGAGTGACTGACACTTTGCCAGGACCTATGTCTCTATCCCTAGCCCCTAGCACAATGCCTAGAAGATAGTTGTCACTCCTAAGTATTCCTTATACTGAGCTGAGCTCAGTAGACTCTCGGTGGTATTGACTGACGATGTGTAGTGTTTACCTCTTTCTAATGAACTGTATGTGACTCAATTGCAGTAAAAATAAGCACATTTCTGGGAAGGTCTATAATGCCCACTTCTGTGATGGCCCTGTGCTAGGCACTTTTCCCACAGGTTATTACAATAATCCTTCCCCCAAAGCCTATAAAGTTTTAATTCCCATTTTACAGATAAGAAAATGGAGGCAAAGATAGGTGGAATGTCTTCTCCACGGTAACACAATAAAAAATACATACACAGGGTTTCAAATCCACATTATGCTCCAGAGTCAACCAGTGTGCTTCCTCCACTGAAGTGGAATTTCAAATGTAGCATTTTAATGTGACTACTAAATGTCTGACACACTATTTCAATCGAGGGGAAAATACACATAAGGCAGACCCACATGAAATTCCTGATATTCAACCATTTTTGACCTATAAAAAGCTTACATGTGATTCAACACAATATATTCCCAAATTCAAGGCTATTTCCCTTTAAGGCTGGTAAAAAAAAAAAAGTAGTTTTTGTTATGTACCATTTCATTTACTTTGAGTTTTTCCTGATCTCTTAGCACCAATTAATTAAACTGGATTGCCTCCAACGATGCAACTTCCTCGTGTACACTTATGTGTTTGTCAAGACCAAGGCTCCTGAACATCACCTCCAGGGTGTATTGATCTTATTTAACCCACAAGTATTCTGTGACAGTAGGCATTGGCAAGGCAGTTCCAACATCATTTGTTCATAGCCACTTTGTGTAATGTCTGCGTTCAATTAATGTTCTTTCTCACTTGGGTCATTTGGCTGGAATAAGAGGAGAGTGAAGAGGTGATCAGGAATAGGTGACGGGTGGGTAGATATTTTAGAATGTGTCTAATAATGAGTCACAGTACCTTATCATTTTACAAAAATAAAAAGCAGTGGGCGTTTAACAACTGCTCTCAAGCAACCCTGATGTAACCTTCAATGGGCCCTGCGAAGGCTGGGTACCTGAAAGCAAAGAGGATCAAGGCTTACTGGCTCCCAGTCTAATAAAGCTAATGACTTCTGCTTATTATTCAGTCAAAAACTAGCTGGTTTTTAACAGAGATTTTATAAACCTACTTATACTTTGTCCCCAACTATTTTCTTTTTGTTCTTGCTTTTCCAATAAATACAAAAAATACTTAATGTGTGAGTATATACAGCCTCTTTCCTTTTTCTCAGCCCACATCCCACCCACCCAGTAAGGAAACATTTTGCAGAGTAATCAAAGAGAAAAGGAGATGGGGAAAGAAAAATAGGGCTCGCAGAAATGGGTGTGACGAAGCATTTCATAGAAAATTAAAAGATAAAAATAAATCAAAAATGGGTATGCATTGTAAATGCTGTGGCAAGCAAGTAAGAGCACAAAAGGAATAAAGTGGTGCTCCTTTGATATTATTCAATAAATTCAAATAAAATTGTAATTATTTGTATTATTCCAAGATGTTGGGCTATAGTCCTTTGACGATGACTCTGCAGTGAGACTGGGCTATGTGGAGCCCTATGATTTGTTCATATTATGCTAACATGGTATATAATGAGAAAAGCTATTGACGTAAACTATTTCATGTGCAATTAGCTGATATATTCTTGCCCCTCTTCTTTAGTGCCTTGGGAGTGATTGCATAATTTGGTCTCTGATTTTTATTGCCTGGTGTGCACAGCACCCTAAAAATCCACATCTCCACTGCTCCAATATGCCCTTCCCCTCAATAATTCCTCTCCCCCAAAATCTCACAGTATCAATTTTCAGTTCCTCCAAATAAGAGGAGGGTGGTAGGCCCCAAAAGGACAAAGAGTTAAATAACGATTAGAATTAGGTTTTTATTAGGATTCTACCCAGAGAAGGCACTCATTTAACAGTTCTTCAACACGTCTGCAAATCACCAAGGTGCTCACTAAACCAAAAGTACCAGAGACCTCTTTTCAAAGACAGTGAAATCCAGACATTCAGCAGTTAAAGGCCCAATGATTTTCTTGACAGTCTTATTCTTACATTAGGAAATTTTTCTTTGTAACAACAGTACCTTACAGATTTCTTTTGGGATTTTGGTTTCTTTTTTTTCTTTTTTTCTGTTAACATGGCCCAAAGACAGACACTAAAGATAATTTTAAGACTTCATTTTAATCCTTCTTTAATACCTTATATCACTCGATTATCATAATCTGTATCACTAGTTTTGACAATCAACTGACTTCACCAAGCCCCAATTTTACCAATATATAAATAATATGCAAATAAAAGAATGTTGCAACATTTCATCTTCCAATATGGTTTCCTATATCCTATTGGATGCTTTAGAGAGGCACATAACTCCTGACCATGAAAGACTTACTAGATTTTAAGCATTTAATTACTGTGTTTAGTTTATAGTATTATATGATCTTGATATATGTTTAGTAGTGACATCTGAGCTGTATTGAAAAGTACACTGGCATTGGAATTAAAATAGCGAAGGTGATTTAACTTCTAAATAGTTCTTGACTACTAGTTTCTGACTGTAAATTTTAAGTAACAAGATCTCTGAGGCTCATTACCTCACCAATAAATTAAATGTAAGAAAATTATGCTAATAAAGTTAGGATAGTGACTGAAACAAACACATTGAAACCTCAGTGTTTTAACACAGTGGAAGGTCATTTCTTATTCACAACACTGTTAAGTATGGATGTTTAGCCTATAGCCTTCCATGTAGTCACTCAGGGATCCAGGCTCTATCCAGCTTGTCAATTTGTCATCCCCATTACTATTGTATCTGCGAAGGGCCAGATAGAAAATATTTTAGGCTTTACAGGCCATGTGTTACAGTAACTCCATTCTGCTTCTGTAGTGCAAAAGCAGCTATTGACAATATATAAGCGTATCGGTGTTGTTAGTTTCAATAAAATGCTGTATACTAAAACAAGTGGCAGGCCAGATCTGCCCCACACCCTAAGTTATTGGAGTCCTCTTCTGGGTTCTTTGCAACCAACTCATTAATGGGGGAAAATCAGAACATGAGGAATGGGCAGTTTTTAATGTACTAGGCTTAAAAATGGCATGTATCACTTCTGCCCATTCCACTGGCTAGAACAAGGGCACATCTAACTCTAAGAAATGTTGTGTTTGTCCAGGAGAAAAAGGAAATAGAGTTTAAGAAACTAATAACATTCTCTACCAAAAATACTTTTCTTCAATGGTTGTGGAGAAAGTCATATGAGATAATGAGTATGTAAAACTACTTTGTAAATTATAATCTGCTTTGCAAATATAGATTGCTATTTTTGTTATAATTACTATATGCAACCTCTCTATGAATAACTTAACCACCAGGGAGTGATATCCCCTTTAGAAAGAAGAGAGATTATGGGTATAAAGGCACTTAAAAGTTTTGAATCAAGGAAAATCTGCAGATTATGGCTTACAAACCAGGGAATCATGGCCCTTTCCTCCAACTTGGGTATCTTTAAATACCCTGAAATTTCCCTCCCTCCATGGTAGAGACAAGCTTTGCATGCACAAGAGGCAATTACTGAAGCACTTCTGAGTTTATCTCAACAGTCAGATTATTTGCTGTAAAACTAAAGTTTATTTCTGATACCCTTCAATGCCAGAAACAATAAGTTAGAAATATAAAAATGAAGCTATCCGTAGTATTAACTAATTAACTAGAAATCCATGCTTAATATTCTCCAAGAGTAAAGCTCTGTGCTGAGGAGATAGGACACATCAGAAAGCATACAAGCCCAGATAAAAACAATTCTCAATGTGATCCCTTCAATCAGATTTTGAAAGTCTCATATTTATACCATTTAATGTTTGAGATTGGGTCATGGTATTTTTTTCAACATCCTTTTTGCAGAGTAGCATGAGCAGCACTATTATTCTACTAATTTTAAAAGATTCCTCTTCTGCTTGTGTCTTTTACATGATAGAATTAAACATGAAGAAAATGAAAATGCAAAAGATTAGAATTAATTATATTGAATAGGGGATAAAGCAGGGATGATTCATTTATTTATCTAATTTTTAGCAAAGTAACGAATTGAAGGGACTTCCTATGAGGCAATTAGCCATCCATTATTGGCTATTTAAAAAAAAAAAAAAGCACACAAATCAGACATTTAAAGGGGTTTGTAAAGACTTCAGAGAGTGTGGGGGGTGGAGTGTAGATGGCTATGTTGGCAAGTGGGGACAATGCGCCTTACTGGGAGTGGTGACTTGGGCATTACCTATGTCTCCCTGTGATACATAATCTCCCCATTTCTAAATAGTGAGTACTCAATGGATAGGGTGTGCATAAGATCTAGTTTGCTCAAGACAGTCAGTTTACCCTTGTTCCTCAGCATAATTATTGATAGTCCCCTCATCCATTCTCCAATTGTCCCAATTTGGACAACACACCATATGGACATGTTGTCCATGAATATGTGTTCATGGCTTGATGTGCATGCAGAACTTGGAGAGGTTACACTCATGCAACCTCTTAATAACCACACCCAAGAAGCTTAAAACATGAAAATGGCCTTTATCAAAAAGTCCCAAAACAACACATGTTGGCATGGATGTGGAGAGACAGGAACACTCATACACTGCTGGTGGGACTGCAAACTAGTGCAACCCCTGTGGAAAGCATTATGGAGGTATCTTAAACAGATTCAAGTAGACCTACCATTCGATCCAGCAATCCCATTATTGGGCATATACCCAAAGGAACAAAGGTCATTCTATAACAAAGACACATGTACTCGAATGTTTATAGCAGCACAATTCACAATCGCAAAGATGTGGAAACAACCCAAATACCCATCAATTCATGAATGGATTAGTAAACTGTGGTATATGTATACCATGGAATATTACTCAGCTATAAGAAATAACGGAGATACATCTCTATGGTTCTCCTAGAGAGAGTTGGAACCCATTATATTAAGTGAAGTATCCCAAGAATGGAAAAACAAGCATCATGTGTACTCACCAGAAAATTGGTTTCCCTGATCATCACCTAAATTCACATCTGGGAATGATACCAATCGGATATCAGACTGAGGTGGGGGGTGGGGGGAGGGGATGGGTGTATGCCTACATGATGAGTGCAATGCGCAGCGTCTGGGGAATGATCACGCTTGAAGGTGCTGACTCGGGGAGGGGGGGTGCAAGGAGGGGATGGGTATATACCTACATGATGAGTGCAATGCACACTGTCTGGGGAATGGACACGCCTGGAGCTCTGACTTGGGGGGACAGGTGGTACATGGGCAACGTATGTAACCTGAACTTCTGTATCCCCCATAATAAACTGAAATAAAGAAAACAAAAAAAAAAGGAAAGAAAATACACAAAGATAAACAGAGAGCAAGTAATAGGATCCATGCACACATAACTAAAGGATCGGTTGTAGGCATTTCTCTCCCATAAACCTGACAGAAAAGCTCCTCAGCAGCAAGAGAATGGCCAATAAGCAATGAGCTGTCATTGCCCGAAAGAAGAGGTGAATGGTGATTTGAGAATTTACGTGATCTTTAGTGACCATTGCAAAAATCTTGAACTTTGGCACCTAAAATAATTTTTAAAGTGTATAAAGCTCCAGAGTTCTTCATCTTTTATAATTTAATAATGTCTATAACTATTTATCAACTGAATTATTTCCTTATGTCAGCTTAGGGTGAATTTTTTTGGTATCTGTTAATTGTCTCCCGATAAAATTTCAGATGACAGGAAGTCAGAGGGAGCTTAGATAATATCCAATCCCACACTCCTCAAGATGCAATATACAGAAAGAATTAATGGCTTACTCCAAAGCATTAGCCAGTTGGAAGCCTATAAGGGCTCTATCCTCATCCCTACCTCCTCACCTAGTATCCGTACATCTGATATCCAAGTCACCATAGACACCAATACTTGCCCCCTGCTGTTTACCAGTTCCAGCATTTTTCGGTAGCTGTGACACTGGAGAAGTGTTCCTCTCTGCAGATCTGGGGAAAAGGAAGTCACCATTCAGCTAGAGGAAGATGACTGCTCACCTAAGCCATTCTTTCCAATTTGGGGGATAATGAGAAAACTCTTTGTTTTTTGGTTTCGATGAAGCAGCATTCGTCAAGAGCAAATGAAATGCTTTCCTTTCTCTTAAACTTTGTCAGAACCCATCCTGTTCCTGGATTGGCCAGAAAAAATTCTCTCTAAACTCCAAGTAAGGATCCTTCCATTTGTTCACTCTGTTGTATCATCGGAATCTGACCTAGTGTCCACTGTAGTAGGTGTCCTATATATATTTGTAAATTAATAAGTTAATGAAGAAATGAAGAAATTCACCAAGGTAACATGCAGCCAAAACATAAAGGTATGTTGGGCAATATACAGCCATGTGTCCTACCATATACACCATAGATTGATATTTCTTCACTGCCACGATTCCTACCGAGTTGAAGAACCACTCAAGTACAGGGCCCTGGATGTATTGAGATCTGCCTTAGAAATAGAGCCAAGTTAAGCCAAATAGGAAAGAGATTTGCAGAAAAGTAGTTGACACTACAAATAAAAGAGACTCCTTCCAGGATGAGAATATTAGCAGTGCAGAGGAACTGCAAAAAGATGCAAGAGATCAACTGCTTATTAGGGAGGATTAATAGCAATTGGGGCACATAAGGATGACGACGGATGCTGATAGCGGCTGGCAACAGAAATATTAACTCAATCTGGTTTACGTGGTAAGATAATATATTTTCTACCATAACTGGTGTCCAGGGTTAGGTAGGCTTCTGAGTTGGGTGATTCAGAGACTCAAAATGTTTCACAGGTCCCGGTTTTCTCCATGGGCTCTACAGAATCCTCAGCATCAGTGTGACCTCTGAGTGATAGCACGATGTCTGAAGCAAGTGTCACATCCAGAGGATAATGCCCACAGGAAGATGTTCACTCCCTATGGTTCTCTCTTTCTTTTATTTATGTATGTGTTGTTCATTTATCTTTGGAGAATGTATGCTCTTTATTACTATTAATGAGGCTTGTAATCCCCTGACTGTAGTTTTCTCCCTGAACCTGAGAAAACATAATTCTTATAGCAAGTGTCTGTACCTCTCCTTCGCCAGCAAGGAAACTTTTCCAAGGAGTTCTGGAATCTTTCCCCTCACAGCCCATTGATCAGAATTCATACCATGGCGCTTCCTAACACGTGACTCGCAAGGCAAATGGGGACCCTTGTTACCCTTACGGGAGCTGTGATCAGCTTCTGCTGAGGCATAGGGCTGCATGGAGAGGGGTGGAGACCAAAAAAATAATTATGCTAGGGAGGAAGAAGTAGCGGGAACGGCCGGGTGGGCAGCCATCAGCACTCCAGAGTGAGACCATCAGTGATAAATTAGCAACCTGCGTCAGCTTTGGGAAGATTATAGCAATCCTAAGAAAAATATCTCACCTGGGCATAGTGCTTGACAGTGTATAAAGTCTTCCAAATCTCTGAAGTAGATAAATACTATTGTCCCATCTTTACAGATAATGAAACCAAGGTTCAATTGACTGACATACAGAGTTAAATAGTTAGAAGTGGCCATTGCATGTGGAAAGTCAAACATTTAGCTAGTGAAGATTTGTCTGATTCCCTGAAATAAAATTACAAGCTACAGAGTTTCAAAAGAAGACTTCTAAGCAAATGCCTGCTATCCTGTGAAGCCACAAGTTAAATGAATGTCACTTATCATAACCACATTCTTTTTTGGTACATCATTTATTTGTTTGTTTATTCATTTGTTTATTCAATAGGTTGTTACGTGCAAGACAAATGTTCAGGTACTTGAGACTAAAGAGATGAAAACTTACTATACCTATGCCTGCTCCCCTGAGTCAATACACCACGCAAGATTCAAAGGAAAGCACTGACCATATGTCCTAATGTGAAGATGTCATCTATTAGAAAACATTGAGGAAGAGGAAGGCAAAAAAAATAAATGCAATATCAAATACACATGTTGACTGTAAAATACATATAAACTTCAGAACTCTTCTAACCTAGAGGAAAAAGACTGCCAGAAGAGAAGTGGTCTCGCAACCACAGCACGGCCTTGTGCCAGATAGGAAGTGTTCTGTGTAACCCGTCCCCAGTCAGAATTATGATCCTGAAAGGCTGGCATGGTGGGTCCTCTTGTTCTGTAAGTGCCATCACAGTGCAAAGTGATACAATAGAGAATACAAACAATGCTTTGTGGAGGCACAACACGAGTGAACAAGCTGCTCTCCAAGGAGGACCTGGGGGTGATGTGAAAGAGGAGGTGACATTTTAAATATGGGCACTGAGAAATGAGTTGGTGCTTCCCACACAGAGAGAGGAGAATCCAGGAAGAAAGAACAGCATAAGTAAGACATGGGGACAGGAAGTAATGGTGAATAATCAATTCATTGTGTCTTTAGGCCAGAACTCTTCATGGAGCGCACAGAGAGAGAGAGAGAGAGAGAGATCTGGGTAAATACACAATCCAGTCCCTGCCTTCATGAAATGTTATATTCAGCTTCCCAATTATTCATTGAGCCACTGGAGCCAAATCCGTCAGGATGAGAGCTCCACACCCACCGCTGACTGGTCTGGTTTTGCCACTTACCTTTTCTAAGCCTCATGTTCACCCTCGGTACAAGCAGGAGGGTACCCATGCCTGCCTCTTAGGAGGAGCTCTCAGGATTTCACATGATGTCAGCAATGAAACACAGAGCTCAATGCTCAGCACGTGGTAAGCATCCAATAAATGGTAACAGGCCAACAAAAACAAGACAAGGACTCTATTCTCCAGTCCTCACATTCAAAGAAGCACCTTTTTCGGTGCCAAACACACCCCTTCAGGTGGATGAGGTGACACAGATGGTGACCCTGATGGTGGACACATTCCAGTGTACCTCGTTTCTGAAATCACTCTTGGACAAAAGGTGGGGGTGCATCTGGGGAAGAGTAAAGTGGTGCTGAGCGAGGGAAGAGTAAGAGAAATGCCTGCAGCATGGGCAGGGGATTCCTGGAGGGGAGCAGGAGGCAAGAGAATGTCCCCCACGGTGGGGGTGATTCCAGAATGAGGAGACCAGCATCCACTTTTTATTTGAAGATGTCTGCAAATGGGAAGCTTCCAAATTAATCCCCCTCAATGGGCTGTGAGGGAAGCAGATTGAGGTCAGCCTCACCAAAGGAAGGGCCCCAACCCATTCCCTGTGCTCTGGAGGCACTGAAGGGCATCAAGTGTATCTCTGGACCCCTGAGTGGGGAGGCACAGAGGCTAGAGGGGACGCAGCACTGGCATGCCACTCTTAATGAACATCAGCCCAGAGGCAGGCACTGATGGCTGGTGTAGCCCAAAGGAGAGGTGACAGCCCTCCACACCAGAAAGCAGAAGGCATGCTGAATGCTACTGGGGCATGGGTGTGGGTGGGAGGTCTGTGTGCAGCACATAAGCCAAGACCACCATTCCAGGTGACAGCCCTGATATCAAGCCAGCCAGATGGAGGCAGGGGAGATGCCTCCCAGTCCTCTGCCAGCTCCCAGCTTTTGCTGTAACCAGGTTTGAGCAATGCCCACAGTGGAAATCAACCCAGGGATGATGTGGAAAGTAGGAGCCAAGAGAAACTGAGGGGAAATAGACTGAATGTTTATATCCCCCTCAAATTCATATATTGAAGCCATAACAACCAAGGCAATGGTTTTAGAAGTGGGACATTTGGGAGGTGATTAGGTCCTGAGGATGATGGCTTCATCATTGGGATTAGTGTCCTTACAAAAGAGAGCTCCCTTTCTCTTTCTGCCATGTGAGGCTACAACAAAAAGACAGCAACTGGGAAGCAAATTCTTCCCAGACACTGAATCTTCCAGCACCTTGATCTTGGACATCCAGCCTCCAGAACTGGAAAAATATAATAAACACTCAGCTTATGGTATTTTGTTATAGCAGCTCAAACAGACTAAGATACCAGGAAAGGAACCACATGTGCAAACCCCCTTTCCATCAACCCAGATGCCATCCTGAAGAGGAGGAGGAAGACAGGCAAGAGTAGAGCCTTGAATCTCACTGACTATCAACCCCAAAGACATTAAACTTTAAACCAGCAGAACTTTGTAGTTCAAGACCATGTCTTCTCACCTAGGGAGCCATGGAAAGACCTGTGGGTTAAGATAAGCTCAGTCACACAATGCACAAGTCTGCAATCCAGTCGCTCCCAGTAGCTGAGAAAATTAGAGTAATAACACCTACCACTTATTCAATCCTTGATTTTGCTAGGCATTAGGCAAAGCACTTACATGAACTATCAAATTTAATCTTCCTGTTATTTCTATTTCACAAATGAAAAAACTGAAGTAAACACATAAAATAAATACGTGATTCCAAATTTGTTCTTATAGTATGTAGCAAGAGTAGAGGTAATAGATCAAGAAGGAAGGGAGGAGAGTTACAAGCTATTTTAGTCCATGTCTTGAACAGAGCAGCAAATGTCACCATGATGAGGGGCAAGTACAAATGCCACCTAACACCCATGAAACACCATCCAGTAAAACATGTATTTCCCCAGGCCTTGGGTTCAGCCATCCTAAAGTATATGGGAATAGTGTTATTTCAAGCAAACTTGTGGTGGAGGTTTGGCCAGTGCCTACCTGTCCTCATTTTTGGTGGTGGGTCCTCCTCTCCCTGAGATTTTACTCTGGATCCCAGCTTCCAGGCTTCCCAGCCATGCAATCTTGCAACTATGTAAACCTCAGTAACTTCGCTTCCCATGCCTCAACTTCCCCATGTGTACAAGGGGACTCACAATGCCAAAGTTTCAGGATCCAAATTATGACTGAGGACAAGTTACACAGAACACTTAACAAAACATCTGGCACAAAGTAGATTGTTAATTTCGCCATCTTCATAGCCTCATTCTCTCAGCTCTCTGTTCAATTAGAAAGCAAAATTCCCCTATCCTATCCCTAAAAGATGTAGGTTAGAACTTAAATGTTTTTGCCTCCAAGAGCAGCATCTTGAAAATCAGTCTACCCCTACAAATACAAAGGAATCAATTTCTAATAGAAAGATATAAAATTCCTCACAAAATGGGTTATTATCCTGATGAAAGATATTCCATGGGTTAATTTTTTTTTTCTAAAACAATGGAAGCAGTATTTTAAGTTTTTATTTATTTCCACCCTATCTCTTTTTAGAAAGGATTTGAGATTTCGAAGAAATGAAGACAACATATTGAGATCAATAAAAAAGAGAAAAGAAAAGAAACAGAAAATTGTCAGAACTGGGTCAGAATCAGGAAAGGAAATAGAATCAAGTTGCTCTTCAAAAAGATCACCCAGAGCAATGGAGCCCAAAAGTCAGACCTGGATATGAGTATTTTATGAGCTAAGGCGAAAGTATTTGTATCGTTTCTAGGAATTTATGCTTTTAAATCATTTTCACATACAGTTTTTATTTGTTCCTCACAGTAACCCAGTAAGGGATCTCCATTTTACAGATAAGGAAACTGAGGCTCTGAAAAATGAAATCATCTTCCTTGACTTCATGACTATTCGCCCAGACCCAGGGATCTTAAATACCTGTTCAATGCTTTCTTTTACCTCACCACCCCCTACTTACCTGTATGAGGTAGAATTTTGAAGGAGAGCAGGACTTTAGAGGTCACCTAGACCAATTTTTAGAGAACTGTTTTCAATAATGCGTGCATGTCAATATTCACATAAACAGTATTAAATTTCACAAAATAATATTAATATTAAAATTTATTATTACCAGTGGTACATGGCTGATGACACACCTCTCCACTTTCCGTCAGGTTTGAGATAGGCTTGTTGATGACACAGAAGTAACTGGAAGGTCAAGTTATGTATAAGGCACAACCCCGGTCACTTCTATCTTCTCATTTAGGGCATCGAGGGGCTAACAAGTCTCGTGTCATCCTCACTGATAAGTCATGAATTAAGCATTTTCTAAAAACTCTCCATGGTTAAGTAATGTTTAGCAACATCATCTTCCCGAAGCACTTCTGTTCCAGTCATGATTAGCCTTTTCTAATGATTCTGCTCAGCTAGGATTTTTAGTGGTTTTTAATTGCATATTTTATGATATTTTAATTTTATGTTTATTCATTATTAATCATCTTTATGATATTTTAATTGTCAATGCAGCATCCTAAGCAGGGAGCACTTCACAAATAAGAATTTTAATTTATATGCCTTAAAATAGTAATTAGAATTTTAATAAAATTACCCCCCTTAATAGGTCTCTATGGAATGTAAATCCCCCACCTTTTAACGAACTAATGAGATATGAGGTGAATATCATTAAGCACTGTGCTCACTTCTAACCAAAATATTTTAAGCAACAATAGAAAACCTTCAAAATATTTACCTAAAGGTAAGCTGCCTATTTCTTCTAAAAAGCATTCTGAGAGCTACACACAGGTAATAAACTCTAAGCATATCCTTTCTCATGCTGGCATCTTTCAGGAGGAAGAGCACATGGGCACTGCCCATCTCACTGTGGTCTCCCAAAATACTTTGTTCCTGACTCACTCCAGTATCAGGAAGGAGCTATCTGTCAGCACACAGCTCTGCCAAGCTTGCCAAGCTTGACGGCCATTCTGTACGGTGCATACCTGTAAGTCAACACGCTGACCATTGGCGATGCTGTCTTCCACTTGAGGATGCCATAGCACTCTAGAAATGTCAGGTAAGCCTCACAGTTTCTCTGCCCAATAAGAGGACTGCTGGTCCAGACCTATAGATGGGGGAGTTGAAGGGCAGACTGATGGAAGAGGAAGCAACTGGTGTAATACTTCACAGCTACCATGGAAAACCACTTGGAGGAACAGAGAAGGTCGAGCATGCCTTGACCCTCATTAACTACAGACTACCTTAGGGGCCCTTGGATTTGCAATTGAATTCTCCTAGTTCTCTACTATGAATGCAAGAAAGAAGTTGTGTGTGTATTTTTGAATGAATGCACTTATGCACTTTTTGTGCTGCTGCCAGCATTTACTTTTAATACCACCCATTGATTTATAGCTTTCCTGTCACTTGACAGTTTTAATAATCTGCTCCCATTTCGTAATCAGTTGCAGTAATTTTCAGTGCTGGCATATCCTCTTCAAGGCAGAGGATGCTACAGCCATTCTGGAATTAACCTAATATTCTCTGAGCATCATTTTAAAATCGTGTTATCATAATGGTGTTGTGAGTATATCTGCTACCGGTAGGGTTTCCATGTGTTCCTGTAAATCTCATTAATTTTCTGAAAGCAAAATCTATAAAAATCTCTTAACAGAAAAGAAGTACAAAAGTTACTAATCTTCCAATGTAGGTGGAGGCTTTTTTGTTTAGTTTAGCTTTTTTTATATATTAACTGCTAAAACAATTTATTTCTTATTACTTCAGTGTTGTCCTTTGAGGTCTCGGAGAACAAACCAATTCACTTCAACAGAATCACTGCCATCCTTCTGTTTACCAGGCCAGCGTTTACGGCAACACGGCTACTAAAAACAACTATCCAGGAAAAAGAAAAGTGACTCCTACAAACTTTCGATTAATGGTATGTCTTGTAAACCCCCACCTCTACACACACACACACACACACACACACACATACTCACTCACCTCTTGCTATGTAGTTGCAGCTCTAAATATTTTTAAAAAAGCATTTACTAACTGATTATGAGAATGACTCCCTTTCACTCTCTAAATTACCCATTAAAATTTCACTGTGAAACCTTCTATGAGAAAGTCCAACCTCCAAGGTGTCATGAAACTCAGCTCAAGGAGAACCACAGGACCATAACACGTTGAGACTGGAAGAAACCTCTCACATCCCTCAGCTCCAAGTTCTCATGTCACCAATCAAGAGGACAAAGTCTAGTGAGGTCAGGAGTCACAACTCTCATTGCACACTGTTAACAGGCTAAGAAACAAATCTGGCAAAGGCAGAACCCACCTCAAAGAGCAGGGGGTAGATGTGAGCAGTCAAATCCTCTTTATCAAGGTGGCAGCAGGCAGGACAGTTCCCAAACACATACAGGCTAATACATTTTTTCTTTCCATGGATCAATCATTAACTCTCAGAGGAAACTGGTTGAACAAAACTGGTTACAAGTAACAGAAATAGAAAGGGATGACAGCAACATATAGCCTGAATTCTGAGAATTACACTACAAAATCAAAACCATTTAAAAATGTGAAACATGCAGAAGATACCTTAGAGCCAAAATGATTTGAGTAAACAAGCAAGAAATTCAAACTGGATGTTATGTATTACAAGGTACTAGCTTATCTAATAAATGAGTAAGCCAGGGAGAAGGGATGAGAAGAGTCACCTTGGGACTTGGGGAAAAAGTCAGAGAGCCTAGTGTTGGCAGGTTAGCGGGACCCCAACCTTGAGCCTCCAGTTCCTGTGTGTCCCTCTTGTGGAGAAGACACCCTGGACTACCTTAGCCCATTGTCATTAAACATTTATGTCCTAAGACCAACTCCCTTTGCTCTACCTCTGTGCTCACCAGGCAATCTTCTAATTTTAAGTTCACTTGCAGAATAGATTTGCCAGCATTCTAGTTATACTGATAGTTAAATTTATCTTGGTAAATTAACTCAAATTGGCATTCCAGTTGATGCTTTCTCACTTGTGAATTTGTCTCATGTAAGTTACTTTATCTGAAACAATTGGAAAAATAATAAAGTATATCTGAACGGTTTTGTCCTAAAACTGCCTAAGGACGTTTTCTATAATATTTCTTCCTCCTCATATGCTGGGCCTCTCCCTCAGCATCGCTGATTTCTTGTTGCCTGTCCACCTCCATCGGGCCTGGGTCCCCAGCTCTGGTCCCTGCTGCCTCAGACTGACAGCAAGGCTTCCATCCTCCCTCCTCACCATCCAGTAGACGGTTCCAGAAGATGACGTCCCTGACGTCTGGGCCCAACCCAGGGCTGTCCCTCACCCTGAGTTAGTCCAATCAGACAACAGAGGACTCAGCCTTTGGGCAAGAGAACGTGAAGGTAACAAATTAGAATGAGATACTAATGCCTCTCCATTCTGTTTCTTCTTTTTCATCACCACGCCTTCCCTAGAGTCAGCCAACATATTTTCTCTTAACCTCAGAGAGAAACCTTCTGACTTTAGTCCCTACTAAAACCCACCGGCAGCCTCCTTGTGGTTTTTAACTGAAAAGGGTGGCCAGGATTCTGTATCTCCTATGGGATTGGAAACCAGAAAGTCTGAGTGACAGGTTAAAATACTTTCAATAAATAGTCATGATCCCCTAGGAAAGTCATCTGTTATAGCTTCATGGACCATGAGAGCTGGAAAGGACCTCAGAGATCATCTAATGTGACCCCATTTAGATAGCAAGACTTCTCCAAAGTCACATATATAAGAAATGAAACTTATAAAACAATTCTCACCTCCAAATCCAGGGTTTTTCACACTCCACCTAGCCTCTTCTTTAAGTTTTAATTTCATCAGCAGCAAATAAAAGGGTTGAACTTAAAGAGACTATTACAAATGAACTTTTAGAATATGACAACCTCAACAAGCCTTTCAGTATTGGGTTCCTTCCCCTATTTCAATTAAAATTGTGGCAAGAAGGAACTATTAAGGAAACTTTAATTTTCAGCAAGTTTTAGCATTATTCAGCTTGTAGATTGGAAGACATTCTCCACCACCATAAGCAAACATCCTGCCTGAGAATGAAGCCGACACAGCAGCAGGTGGATCTGAGAGCTGGAAGTAGGATAGCTTCCCCACCAATGTCTTTAGGACACCTGGAAACAGGTAAGTCTGAAGCTCGGCCTGACAGTACACCTGAACACTTCAGTTATCTGAGGTGAGGAACAAAAATCTAATTCTTACTTAAAGTAGCTTGAATGATGTCTATTTCACTTGAAACCAGAAAAAGTCCTGACACAAGGATGAAGTCTTCATGCTGCTTGCAGGGAAGCCATGGTCACTATGAACTTCTGGGGTGAGACCCGCACAGTAAAGTGTAAAGAGTGGACTGCCATTCCGAGAGTGATGAGCTGGGACTGGGATTTGGGGAGGAAGCAACGTCTTCTCCATGTTCCCATGTTCTTATGTGTAAAACAGAGGAGTACCTCCCTCACAGGGCTACGGTGGGGAACGAAGTAGTTTATGGATGTAAAATGCTTTGATCAATGCCTGGCACTATAATATTAGGTTATTAAGTATGAAATGTCTGATTTCCTTAAGTACTAAGTTTGATAGTTGATAGCTCTGACATTTCACTTCGATACTTCTTATTTTTATTTTTATTGTGAAGGTACCTCCTCAGTCTTTCAAATGCATGTTTTGGTTTGTGATTATCTTTCAATTTTTTTTTTTCTGTAGAGCAATTTTTGTGAAACCACGGATAAGTCAAAAATTCATGTTATTTTTGAATATCAGTTCTGTTTTGGAACCAATGCTGTGCAGACAGCTCGAACTATCAACAAAGTGTTTGGGAAGGATGGGGCTAATGAACGCACAGTACGTCGATGGTTTCAGTAGTTCTGTTCTGGTGATTTTAATCTTGGAAATGAGCCACCTGGGCAACCTGAGACCAAGGTGGATAATGATGAGCTGAAAGCTGTAGTGGAAGAGAATCCATCTCAGCCTACACGTGAATTAGCAGCAAGGTTTGTCATTACTATGCCAACACTATTGGACCATTTGAAACAAATCGGCAAGGTAAAGAAGCTGCATAGATGGGCTCCACATGAATTAAATAAGCATCAGAAAAGAAATTGTCTGGAACCTTGCCTTTCTTTGCTGTCACAACATAAAGATGAACCATTTCTACACTGTATCGTTACATGTGATGAAAAATGGATTCTTTTTGACAATTGCAAGCATGTGGCACAATGGTTGCATAAAGATGAAGTGCTCAAACACAGTCCAAAACTGAATATTCATCAAAAAAAAAAAAAAACTAATGGTGTCTGTGCGGTGGTCAAGCACTGGTATTATCCACTATAACTTATTAAATCTGGTCAGTCGATTATAGCAGATGTCTACTGCAACCAATGGATGAAATGATGAGGATGCTTGAGATTAAACAGCCGGCATTGGTCAATAGAGACAGGCCAATCCTCTTGCAAGACAACGCTCAACCACATGTCACACAAACAACGCTGCTCAAACTACAGAGGCTGGACTTAGAAACTGTCTGTCATCCACCGTATTCACTAGACCTTGCACCAACTGGTAATCACTTCTTCCAGGCTTTGGACCACTTCTTGCAAGGAAAAATATGCAATTCTCAACAAGCTGCGGAAAACGCCTTTCGCAATCTCATCCCCACTCGCTTTCCAGGATTCTTCACTGGTGGCATAAACAGTTAAGATGGCAAAACTGTGTCGATAGTTTAGGCGCATACTTGGATTAATTGTACTGCTTCTTGTTTGAGATATAAGAAACTACACTTTTGATTCAAAATCAGACATTTCATATTCAATGACCTAATATGTATATAATCATGTGTGTGTGTTGATATTAGACATTGATTAGAAAATGTAAGTTAAATTGTAATTTATGGCCCTAAAGTGCAAACTTCATGTGGGCCACACTCTCGATTGCTCAGAGACCTTATTATTCCTGGCCAAGAACACCAGAGAACCTGGGGAAGCCCAGGGGATGAATCAAAGGGGCCACCTTCTCTGCTCTGAGAATCAGATATATAATAAGATCCAAGTTACCCCCACTATGTGAGGGCCTTGTTATATGTGTGCCTTTTGTTGACATTTTAGCTTCGCATTTTGGATTCTAAGGGAATCAGGGTGATATTTTATGCTGGGGCAGCTGCATTTATAATACTGCCAATTCAATTCTTCAATCCATAGTTGAGAAATGATGGTGACCTGTCTCCCTCATAATGTCCAGCACAATGATCTTGCCCGGCCCTTGTTTCTGAGGAAATCCCTCATGCATCTCTTTCCCCGACAGAGCACAAGTTAGAAAAACCTAGTAACAAATGTCTCACTTTCAAAAACTGCTCACTTGTGGCAAAGAACTTCCAGGATTCTTTTGAACTCTGCCTCTTCCTTGATTGTGATGTGAATAGACTTTGCAATTAATTATCCACGTGAATAATATATGACTGTGAGTCCAAGAAATAAGTCAAAGGTTCCAAATAGTTTTATCCCCAGTTTCACATACAGGTGTTCTTGCAGACATGCATTCCATTTTAAACACATCAGCACATTTGGGGAAAGAAACTTTTTGGTCCTGGCCTTCTCACAGCTGGCTCATTAGTGAGCAGCTCGTGCAATCAATAAGTTACCGACCAAGAGACTAGGAGTTTCTTATCTCTGCCTTTGCATGTTCAAGTGTCTCGGAAATATTGATGAAACTGCATTCTTTCGTCTCTCTCTCTTTCTCTCCCCCTCTCTCTGCCTGCCCCCTCTTCTTTTCCCTGTATGTCAAAATAATTAGTTAAAACAGAATAGAGCTTTACCAATGTGAAATTCTTTCTAAGCCCAAAATGTATCTTTTGGTCGCCTTGCCTGTCCCTGTCATTTCACCATCAGCTAAAGGTTCTCATTTAAATGACAGGCTTTTTTAATAATAGGTTGAGGCTTTGCAGAAATTTCAAGATTTGGGGTAGGATAGCCAATATTGTAAGACATGATAAATGTCCAGTTAAGGAAGCAGTTCGAAGTTCCACAGAGGAAATGGATTAGGTTGAAACAATGGACATTTTTTATGACAACATTTGTGCTAGGTTCAAACAGTGATGCTCACTTTTTTTGGCATGTTTTGGGGGTATCCAATTTTTTTCAATTTTTCTCAGTAATGACTGAGGAAGCCATTGTGGCAGATAGCATGCTCAGACTCATTTGGTGACCAGCTGAATCAAATGAGCTGTTAGTGAATACTAGAAGGCCTGTAGATATACATGAATAATTTTGGCTGATATCCACAACTTTACAACCTACGCTCTTGCTAGTCTGTGTGGCATGCAGGCAGAGTGGACATAATTGCTTCCTCTTCGGGCACACCAGCTAACTGCTCAGGGTGTCAGAGACAACTCCCTCCTCTGAGCCTCCCAGAGGAAAGAGAAAACCGCTGCATTCTGTTGGCAAAAGAAAAGCCAACAAAGGCACAACTTTTCCTCTCTTTTCAACACCTCTAGAGAATCATCTAACAGACAGAGCTCAACCTGTGTAAGAAAGAGACCTGAGTTTCAGTCCCAACCTGATCAGACACTTACTCTGAGGACTCTAGCCGATCGTTTCAATTCTGTGATACTCATTTCCTCATCTGCAAAATGGATTTAATAAAGACGACCTTTCAAGAGTCCAGGGAGAATTTCATGTCCAGTTCTGTTATAAAGTACGAGCCCAGAAAGCAGAAGTTACTGGTAAAAATTTCAGAGAAAGTAAAAGAAAAACCTAAGAAACAGAAGCACTCAAGAAGAAACATAAAATATTATCATAGCAACAAAGTAACAGTGCTACTATTATTATTGTTATACTGTCCTGAAATGTGGCATCGGTAGGTAGTTCTATGCAGTTATTATAAGTAGGATTGTCTAAAAATGAGTCCAGGGGTTCTCTCTGAATTTTCTGAACAATGAGCTGGCTGGCATTGGGGCTCACCCCTTCTCCCAACAAACGGAGCTCCCAAAACTCAGCGGTCCATGGGTCTAAGGGCCTTGTCCTCCAATAAGAGGCACTGCAATGAGGCACAAGCCCCAAAGTCCCCAGGTGCTGGCAGCCAGTTTTCCCAGACAAATCCTATAAACGTAGTGCTCAAACCCACAGTACTTGAAACTCAAGTCATATATTTGTCTTCTCCCCTCACACCACACACACTTGGCAAGGCCTTCCCCATGGTAGTTCCATAAGAAGGTAGAGTAATGGGGTTTGCCCAGCAGCATACCCTGCCCCAGCTCACCTCTCCTTGGAAATAATGAGAGATTTAAGGACTATATAGATTTAAGGACTATATATCTTTTTCTCTTGCTGACCCGCATTTTGTAAATTTCCTTAATAAAGCTCGTTCCTTAACCCATGCCCTGTGGTATTGCGGAATTTATATGGAACCTACTGCATAACTCTCTAAAACTCCAGAATTGTTTTTCAATCAATCCTAAACTTCTGTTCTTAAGCTGTAGTCATATTATCCATCATTAAAGAGGTGCAGATTCTTTGTGCAGAACACTATACTAACTCCAGGCAGGCTAATTAAACACTGTCCCTGCCCTTAAAGGGTTTGACTTTTGTAATCATTACATTGTTATTCCATACCTTTAGTAGAAAGGAAAGTGAATACAATAATAGATTTAGTAGAATAGAACATAAATTTATTCTCAATGGTCTCTGTGTTGTCCACTGATTGAAAATAAATTACGAACCAGGCACTCTACCCGCCACTTTATGGACAGTGTTTCACAAAATTCTCAGATTAATCCTCTGATAAGAGAGCTGAAGTTCAGAGAGGTTAAATAACTTGCCTGAGGTCACACAGCTAGTGAGTGATAAAGAAGAGTTTTGAACTCAGTTCTACTCTTGCAATAATAAGTTATCCTCCTTTCTAAGCCACTTGAATAGCGAAAGGGAACCACAGAACAGATGAATGGGGTTGGACTCAACATCAGTACTTTTAGTCTATTTTTCTCAAGTCACTAAAACAGTGCCCCAAGGGCCTGAAAGTCTGCATGTGTCTCTGCAAATGGCTCATTTATTTCCAGAGAGTGACTTAGTCATTAAGGAGGAAAACAAGCCGAATAGTACCAGACACACAAATCACTTTCCAAAGTATTCATGGCCGCTGATCAGTACTCATAGGCTCATATTTAAAGCCCTGTCATATTCAAAATGCTTAAAGCGTATGTATAGTGAACAGAGAAGCATAAAGACAGTTTCTGAAGTTACAGTAAAGTCTAAAAATCACATAAATGAAATACACGGATTTTTTTAGTTTTGTGTGACCTGTTTTCATAGTCTTTCAAATATTTACTGTTTTCAGCAGCTTAAGGCACAGTTACCCTAAAACAGAAAAATAAAAAAAAGGAAAAGAAATCATAAATAAGTGCTACAGGTCACTTTAATGTGTTTTGTAAGTTCCATTAATACTGCTGCTATGGTCTGAATGTTTGTGCACCCCCAAAATTCATACATTGAAACTTAATCCACAATATGACAGTGTTAAAAGGTGAGGATGTGGGGAGAGGATTAGGTCATGAAGGTGGAGCCCTCATGAACCGGCTTAGTGCCCCTTATAAAAGAAGCCCCAGAGCTTTGCCTTTCCTACCATATGAGGACACAAGTGAAAAGTCACCATCTACAAACCAGAAAGCAGCCCTCACCAGACACCACATCTGCTGGCACTTTGATCTTTGGCTTCCCAGCCCCCAGAATGGCGAGAAATAAATTTCTGCTGTTTATAAGCCACCCAGTCTATGGCCTTCTGTTATAGCAGCTGAAATGGACTAAGACAACTACTAGCGACAGTATTGAACCAAAGGAAGGTAAAATGAAATTCACATTTGTTCGCAACCAACTGCAAGCCGAGTACTGTTTGGGGATATAATCCCATTTAATCTTCAGAGAGTGAACACTTATATTTATTTTTGGCTTCCATCATCTAAATTCGCTTCCTATTTTAGTACTCTTCTCCCTAATGAGTCTTGCAGGGAGGCTGAGCATGCTGTGTGTTTTGATATCGACATTGCTATATTAGTATATTTCTTCAAACCAATTTTGGACCTTCCCACAAAGTTTGAGCCCAAGAGATTCCAGAAAGTTTCATCTGAACTCCATCTCTGATCATCCCACAACAAATGAGGACGAGAAAGGGTGAAAGAAATTTCTTCCTTCATGCTCAAGTACCAGGAAGGTTTGGGAAATCCACAGCTCTTCTCAATCGGAAGCTGGATGTCACAAGGCTAGCATTTGTCACCACCATGACACGGTGAAGAAGCAATGAGAAAAAGGTCTTTGCAGAACGTGAGGTTGTCATTTCTGCAGAAAGAAAACATCTATTACCTGTACAAGGGTTTTAGTGAGCAACACCCAAAGGCCGCTGGAGGCATCCAGTATTTTGAAGTTCAAGTCTTCCTGTCCTCCTTCGTTCATACATCTCAATAAACAGACTTGGTGGGGAGAGAGTGACCTAGGTGACATTATACGTAGCGATGATTGAGACTTTCCTACTGGCTGGCAGAAAAGCCTGCCCCCTAATGAAAACAGGCACAGGATCTTGTGTTTAAATACAGAAAGCATTGCAAAGTTTCACGAAGGCTTTGCAAATCTCTGCCAGAATTAAGCAGGACCCACTGGTGGCTCTAACCAAGCCCTTGACCTTCAGTGAGGGAAGGCAATATCACCTCCCCTCCATCCTTGGGAACCTCAAACACCCTGGCATGGAGATCTTGGTCATCTTCAGAATGTGGGCATCGGAGTGAGTCTGCCTGGCTTCAATCTCTGTTCCCACTATTTGCTAGTTACAACTTTTGCCCAATGGCTTAGCTATTTAAGTGCCTCAGTTTCCTCATCTATAAAATGGGAATAATATTAGTACCTACCACACAGGGTTGTTATAAAGAATAAAGGAAATTATTTACTTGATATAACTCAAAATAAGTGCTCAAAATGTTATCTGTCTATAAATCTCCATATAGCCTTTTTCTTCTGTGTGAAGATGAGTTGACAAAGTTTCAATGAATTTTGTGGTTGGCCCTGTCACTTCTGACACTCCCAGATATGATGTGATGGCCAAGTCATTTCCCTTCCCAAGGTATTTAGAAGAAGCTAGTGATAGATTATAATAAGCTTCAGAGGCTGGAGGTAAGGATCAAATACCAAAAATACAGAAACTGCCAAAAATGGCTACACATTGGTGGGGGGATTAAAAACTTTTCAAAGACAAAAATTGGTCTTCTTGCTATTTTTTGAGCATGTAGTTAGGGGTCTCACCTCAAGACTTTTACCCAGGTTGTGCCCTGTGTCTGGAACTTTCTGCCACCAGCTCTCCACATTGGGTGGCTGATCCTCACCACTCAGGTCTCACTCAGCTCAAAGGCCACCTCCATGGAAGAGTCTCCCCTGACCACTCTATTTTATCTATCTTAGTTAAACACCACCCACCTCCCCCACACACATGCCCCTTGCCCTGCATTATTCTATGGAACCCACTGATTATATATTTCATCCATTTATTTTTGGTGTATTTGCCCCCCGCCCCATCCCACTAGAATATACACTCCTTGGAGGCAAGGATGGGTTAACCCATTTCCCCAGGAGCTAGAGGATTAGCTGGCACACCGCGGGTGCTTCATGATTATTCACTTAATGAATTAAATAACGGATTCAATCCCGTTGATGCAGGTGTGGTGCCAGTTAACGATGGAGCCGAAATCCTCTACTCCTTTCAGTTTCAAGGCTTTAGAGTTGTCAGGTTTTGTCAAGGTCACCCAAGGGCACTGGCTTTCATATGATGCTCCCTGGCACAGCTTTCCAGAGCAGACTCTGCCCAATTACTGATCCATTCAGCCCAGGGTGGCTGGGCTTTTGTCGCCAGCCTAGAGCAGTGTTCTCCGGGTACTCTGAATTCTACACAAACATTATCACTTCGCATGTGAGCCACACTGAGGACAAGTCAGAGGAGCATGGCTCCACAGAGCCAAATGTTTTCAGAGTGGTGCCTCAGGAGCTGATGGTACCGTGCAGGGCAGGAACCCATGGGTCCGACTCCCAGATGCCCAGCCCAGCACCTCCACCTCTTCACTGCTTTACATATTGAGCTTCCTTAAACCACAATATGCAAGAAAAGACCACACAGTAGCTTCAATCAAGACTGAGGGATTTATGCAGAGGCAGATTGTGTCCGCAGGGGCACCATTATAGACCCTCCAGAAATGCAAATATCTGCGCTCCAGCAGCTTCATGTCTACCTCAAATTCATGCCTTTGGATTATTTGTTGATCACATAACCTATAAGTCATAAATTACCCTGTGTAAGGTAATACCTGAGTCTTTGACACCTTGGAGGGAATGAATTCATCAGTCCACTTTACCAGGGGGTGTCAGGACAGCGGTGTCCTTGGGAAGTGACAGGAACCAGAGCAGTATCACTAAGAAATGAACAGAAAAGGCTCCAAAAGAGTAACAGAGGTGCACCAGAGACCACTGACCCACCCCAGTGTCACCGGGTTCACCCTGGTCCTTGGATAACGTTGCCCTATGTGCCCTGCTCTGTCACTGCACAGACCAGTCAGCCAGAAGCCATTCACAAGCTGGCAGCCAACAGTGTTTCCTGCTTGAGCCTTCTCCATGTACCCTGCCAGTGAAACAGACTTTCAATGGCCTCTGTCTGTGGAATATTGCTATCCATTCAGGAGTAAATTTCCAGTGCAGGGCAGCATAATGATTCCCATTAACGTTGATATTATTCATGCGGCTAAAATCCACATGCCCCCAGCTAAAACATTCCCCTGCAGAGGCTGCAGCCCTTATCTATTCAGAAATCCTTCATTACAGGTAGGTAATGTGTTTGTTCTGTACAGAAGTCTGATGCACTATAATAGCATCTCTCATTGTGCTTTTGAATCCTTTAAAATACCAGGGGAATTTTATGTGTACGTTTAATCACTAAGCCCAGACTTCCACCTTCGAGCATCCTGCTACTAGGGCAGATGACGGGAATCAGTGCTCTCAAGCTCAGTGTTAGAGATTCTCATCCCTTGCCAATTTATTCCCATATAAAACATTGCTTCTCATCCTTGACACTATTGACTTTGGGGCCAGTTAATCATTTGTTGTGTGCAGGAGAGACGGGCTGTTGTATGAATTGTGGAATGTTTAGCAGCATCCCTGGCCTCTCCCCACTAGATGCCAGTAGCTGCTCCCCTAGTTGTGACAATCAAAAATGTCTACAGACATTGTCAAATATCTCCAATGGGGCAAAATTGCCCCTGGTTGAGAACCAGTAATATAAAACAACATGAAAGGAAAGGAAAGAAAGATACTCCTAAAGTCTAAAATGTGAAATCCAGTCTACACACAGAGAAACTCAAATGGAAAGCAAGAAAATGGGTATATATGGTATCCGATGGGGAATCAGATAGAGTCTCTAAGCAGTAATAAGAGTCAGGAATTAATTCAGATTTTACTGGTTCTGAATTAAATAACTTAAAAATGCCATAGTTAGAAGGGGCCACGGAGATCATTTAGGACAACTCCCCAATGAGGCAAAGGAGGAAATTCAGGGCCAGAAAATGGTAAATAACTTCTGGATGGTCTCACATGACAGCAGAGCTTAGACTAGAATTCAGGCTCCCAAAGACCAAGCTGTGAAGTTATCACTTCTCTCATTCATTTTGATATTCATCAATATGTGCTTGATTTATCACACACATATTTTGTATTGAATTCAATGTAACACGCTGAGCTTAAGTCTGAAGACATAAAAGGAAAAAAAGCCATATTTTCCAACACCAACAATAGAGACCATTTATAAAGTACCTTCCTATAGACCTTGATGAGGCATTTTAGATCTCTCATATCATTAAATTTTTACCAAAAAAATAAAAAGGTCTATGTGGGTGATACTGTTACCTCACTGGTAACATTGGTAGGTATAATTCTGCACCGTTAACTGTGCAGGCTGTTTCCACAGCCCTGTCCCATAACTTACACGACAGGGCTGTGGAAACACAGCCCAGCTTTGTAGCTAGAAATACATCAAGAGTTCTCCAGGAAGGCTGCACCTGCTGGAGCAGAGACAAGAGTCCCCAGTCCTTGCTGGGGGTAGAGGAACATCCCCCATCGCCCATCGACATGTGATGTGTGGAAAAAGAAAAAGCATTTGTAGCAGCACAGTGATGGAGTCCAACTCTGGTTCTGTCTTCTTTGCATCCGTGGATCACCAAGCACCATAAAAATGGCACCGAGCCTCAGTTTCTCTATTTGTAAATGGGGACTTTAAGAGATCCAGAACGCAGTTAGTATGATTCTAAAACAAGATCATGCCTTAAAGTCACCAAATGCTGTCCCTCATACATAGTGTATGTCCAATGTTAGTCCCCTTTCCTCTTCCTCATCTCTCTGTGCCTTAGTTTCCTTACCTGTAATATGGACATAACACAGGTGGCTACTTTGTAAAGCTGTTGCGAGGGCTAAGAGGACATATAGAATGGGGCTTGGAGGCTAAGAAATACCAGCTCTCGTTATCCTCACAGATGTAAATAGCTCAGGGAATATCTTTCATGGGTCTGTCCGAGGTGAGGATTCACAGAAGTGCCACAGAGATGAACGAGTACGTTTCCCTTCTGTTGGCCACGCCCCTTTCAGCCCATCCTACCAATTAGCAGGTGAGAAATCTGAGAACCTTAAAAGTCAGATAATTTGTCCAAGATTCTCAGTAAGCTCAGTGTGCCTTTTTTTGGCTCCATGACTCAGTTCTTTCTACAACCTTTTTTTTTTACTTCCCATGGGCTAGCCTGAGCCTACTTGTACGTAAGCCTCCCAGGATGACAAGAGTAACACCCCGTTACAGGCTGGCCATGTCAAGGTCCCATCACAAATTGTATTCTGTGCTATCACTGAATTTCCAAATCGAGCCGTGACTAGTAACAGAGTAGCATCTACATAAAAATGAACTGCTGCAGCACAGCTCCTGCTGGGGCAGCTCTAACCAGCAGGCAGGGACTAGAGGCTCTGGGCTCCACAGAGTCATGTAGTTCTCACTATTGTCACCTCCTCAGGAAGGTCTTCCCTGACCACCCTACCAAAGCAGCATATCCTCCACACCAGTCTATCTTCATCACATCATCTGTTTGTCTCCACGGCACTCATAGGTACCTGAAAATACGCTGTTCTTTTGTTTATTGACTTGTGACCTGTCTCCCATGCCAGAACGTAGACTCCATGAGGACTTGATCAGCCACCCTCATTCAAATGCCCAGAACAGTATCTGATTAATATTTAGTTCTCAACAAATATTTGTAGAATCAATGAAGTAACAAGAAAACTTGAGCTGGAATTCCTATGCCCCCCTTGCCAGCCTTTCTTGTGCCCTGGCTCCATCACTGCCAAGCCCACCATATGTCCACCCAATGGGAACCCTGGAACTCAGTGACAGCCCTGAGTCCTAGCAGGACTGTGTGCTATTAAAGCACACTGGATCTTTTGCAGCAGGCTTCTGGCCCAAACCAGAATCTTAAGAGCCTTACAATTTGCCAAAGCTCTGGTGATCTGGAGACCGAGATGCCTCAAAGTCTACCACGATGTACTTGATTCCATTCATACAAAAATGCTGAGTGCTTCTGACACTTGGGATTGCACCATAATTTAATTCAATAAACATTTACCAAGCACCTACAACGTGCTAGTCATAATACAAACAAAACAGACACTATTAGTCATGGTTCTTCAAAGAAACAAAATCAATAGGTTATAAATATATATATGTATATGTGGAGATTTATTATAGAAATTGACTCATGCAGTTATGGAGGCCCCAAAGTCTCCTAATCTGCTGTCTGCAAGCTGGAGAACCAAGAAAACTGCTGGTATAATTCAATCCAAGCCCAAAAGCTTAAAGAAGGGGTTGGTGTAAGTCTCAGGCTGAGTGTGAAAGCCCAAGGAGCAGCAACACCAATGTCCAAGGTCAGGAGACGATGGCTGTCTCAGCTCAAGCAGAAAGAGAGAACTCACCTTTCTTCCACTTTTTTTTTGTTGTATTCATGCTCAATGGGTAGGATGATGCCCACCTGCAGTGGGGAGGGCCATCTGCTTTACTCAGTTTACCAGTTCAGATGCTAATCTCCTCTGGAAATACCCTCACAGAGATACCCAGAAATAATGTTTTGCCAGCTCTCTGAGCATTCTTTAGCCCAAACTTGTAAAATGAACCATCATAGGCACCATGACCAATAGTGTCAAATAGAGTCCGTGCTTCTTGCCCAAAACTGTTTATCCTGCTTCCAGAGCCAGTGACTAAAAATTATGTCATGAGCCTTGGGTTGTCAAGAGTGTTCCACTTTGGTGGAATATCTATATAAAGGGCACTATGTTAACCACAGTAAACCGATCAGTTTACCAGATACTTGTAGGAGGACAGTCCCGGAAACCATATAACACAGCAGCACAGGTCCCTGGAAATTTGATGGAGACAAGGAGTACCAAAAATAAGCAATGAGGGCACAAAAACGGACAGAAGAGAAATCCAAAAATAAACTCCACCTACTTCAGGCCGTGGGGTGAATGCCTGGGAACATTTTGTCTTGTCCTGGCTCAGCCACGTCCTAGTTGCATGAACTTGAGCAAACTGCTTAATGTTTCTGAGGCTGAATTTCTTCATCTCTGAACCATGGAAAATTATGCACACCTCATAGATTTCCTGTGATGAATGAATGAATAAATACGTGCAAAAGGCTTAGCATTATATAGGGCTCCCTAAGTGATATTTTATTATTATTATTATTATTATTATTATAGGCTTGCTTAGATGTAGACCTCAGGAGGATCAGCCAAGACCAGTGTACCCTTTGGAAATACCTCTTTGAAGGATGAGAAAAATGTACTGGAACAAGACACCATAAATCCCTCTTTCACTGTGCCTAACAGAGTTAAAGCAGCTTCCCCAAAGTGCCTTGGTCCCCAGGGGGCCCTTACTTACTAGGAGAATCTGCTTCCTCCCTCATGTGTTCTGGTTGTCCTCCTACTCCCATCTGCACCAATTAGCTCTGAGAGCAGATTGCTGGAGACCCAGGAGAGCACCTTGGGAACAGGAACATTATGCCAGGAACAGGTGAGCCTTCGAGCCTGTGCAGGTAATGGGGTCAAAAATGAAGACGTATTAGGGGGAGAGGAATTACAACTCTGCTGATTAAGTGATGAAGTGAGTGGAAATGAAAAACGTGGCATAAATTATTAAGGAAATGCTAGCTGCTCCAGGCAAAGGCAAGGATGAGGGAGGCTGGATATTGTCAAAGGTTATAGAACGAACCGGCAGCCGTAACCCGAGGCCTTGATAGGATACAAAGGACAGAAATTTTTACTCCCAGTGATTTCTTCATATTTTAAGGGTTTCTATATTTTCAAAGATGTCTTCAACTCCTAGTTATCTAACTCTGCCCACTGAATACATATATAGGAAATGACTCCAGATTAACATAAAAATATTAGCTTATGCCTATAATCAGAATAATTGAGCTAAGATAAGCCATTTGGATTCTGGGTAGTATATTTCAAATAACAATTCAGAGAGCCAACCTCAGAATGTTTTTCTCATCAACCATGCAGGATTGGCATTCTCCAGTTATCACTGCAGCGTAAAACAATCTGACCAAGAAAGGAGAGGGGATGAAATAGATTCTAGTAGATAGAAACTGGCATGAAAATTTGCCCCAAATGTAGAGACATCCTAGAGTAAGGTTTTAGCATGTTTACCAATCAATATGTTTTTCATTACTTTAAACTGTTGTGATAGTGCTTGTCAATCCCTTCCCCCACTGGCCACAGGTGCACGATTGGACTGGAATTATTCTCTCTGTCTCTCCCTTTCTCTCTCCCCAACCCATGCCCTCCGCAGGAACACTGTCTTTGACAGTTTGCTGGAGGAGAGATTTCTGTGGCTCAGAGGTGGGGCTAGCAAAGATCCTGCAAGATTCAGCTACAGAGGAAGGCAGAAAACAGAGACCCCTAAGAGTCAGAGAGAGTGGTTACCTTGGCCCCTGATGGCTTTCCCAGTTTCCCCATCCCGGTTCCTAGGAAGCGGAGCTGTGCTTCCTTTCTCATGCAGGAATTATAGGAGAGGGATCCTGCCAATAAACTCCCTTCTCCTTCAACTAATTTGAGGAAGGGTCTCAGATCCCACAAAGGTAACCAGCAGATTTATGCGATGCTTAAAGACGCTTCACTGTCTTCCTGACAAGTGGACAGTCAGACTTTGAATACCTCTTGGGACTCCAAACTCATTACCTTACAATGTAGTACACACCATTTATGAGCAACTCTTCCTGAACAGGTACATAGGGGCCACAAATTAATCACTCAATTATGACATGAAGTCTAAGCTGAAGATTCAGATTAAGGCAGACCAAGAATGGATAATCACAATCCTTCTATGCATCCTTCTCCCAAGCCCTCTTCCCTCCTGGGCTGGCAGCCATTCATACACCAGAGAAGCAGGAAGAATGGAGCCCTTTTCGTCACCGCACTCTCGATCCAGATTTGGATGACCAGAAAGACAGTTTAAAAAGAAAAACAAGAAATTATTCATAAAACATTTGAAAGCACCATGTCTGCCTCTATTAGATTACGGCAAAGGAGTCATAAAAATTGCCTTTGTGGCTTTTTTGTCCATGATTCTTTGTGTAAAATTGCGTTTTTTATTATAGTGACAGAAGTGATGTATTTTCATTGTAAAAAATCCAAAAATATAGTAAAGCACAAAGAAGAAAATAAAAAAAATTTTCCATAAGCCCACCACCTACACATAAATGCTGTCATTTTGGTGTATATCCTTCTAAGGAGTTTTGTTTGTTCATTTGTTTTATTATTTAATTGGGATCATAATTTTTGCAGTTTTATAATTTACCTTTATTTAAGGTATCACTCTACTATGAATATTTTTCCAAGTTATGAAATTTTTTCTTCAACATAATCCTTAATGGCTACAGCATTCAGGTGCATAGATGCACCGAATCTTTTTATACTATTTTTTTTTTTATTTTACAGAGACAGGGTCTCACTATGTTGCCCAAGCTGGTCTTGAACTCTTGGCCTCAAGCAGTCCTCCCACCTCAGCCTCCCAAAGCACTGAGGTTACAGGTGTGAGTCACCACACCCAGCCTTATACTATTCTGTGTTTGTTGGGCACGTAGGCTGTTAGCAGCTCTACACAATATGACATAAGATGGAGGAAGGAGCAGGAACTCTGGGACCAGAGAGGAAGAGCTCAGAAAATAGATTTAAGGGAACAAAGAGAGTTTCCTGGAGAAAGTGACCCTTGAACAGCACTTTTCAGATTGCAAGACAAAATAGCAGGCATTATCTATTTAGTCCTCACAATTGACCAGGTCAGTCTTGGCCTTAATATTTCTCTGAGCTGGACTAAACTTTACACAGACTTCTTCCTGACTCTAGACCCCTGATCTCCCCTAGAGCATCTTTAGAAAACTTGTAATTACAAATTCTTTCTCTGTCCCTTTGATATGTTAATATTTTTAAAAGCTTCCCTTGGAAACGTAACCATCAATGAAGATGGGGTCCCTATCCCCCTGTGTCCGTGGGAGGGTGGGAGCCTAAGTTCAGCAAGCACATTGTTCCAAGGTGTAAAACTAACTCCTGTCGTGAAGATGTGACAAAGTTTACTTTCCCTTTGGATAAAGCCAATCAGCAAGCACAGAAGGCCTGTGATTCCCCCACCCAACTCTTAACTCTTCAGCCCCTTGTTTCAGCAGAGTTAAGCTCAGACCCTCAGACCGAGTTCTGGCCCCTCCCGCCTACGGTGATAGTCTTGAATGAAGTGCAGGGGAGCCGAAGGTTACCTCCAACATCCCTTTTAGCTGCTTGTGGGCTCTTCGATTGTATCTAAAAACCAAATTGACACCAGGCAGGTTAACAAGAGAAAAGCATAAAAGTTGTATTAGTTTTCAGGTACATGGGGTCCTCATGAGAGTAAAATCTGAAGATGTGGCCAAAGCGAGATGCTTTTATGCTTTGTAGACAAAGAATGATAAATGTGAGAAGAAATGACAGGACAAAGAGGATCTGGCCGAGGACAGTAAACCTCTAGCTGAGTCACTGGGAGACACATGGGGCTGTAAAACCAGTGGACGGTAAGGGTTGCTTTGGTAAGTGCATGCATCAGATGCACTGCAGCACCCAGGTCCCGGTCTCTGGTGATAAGGGTTACTTTCCCACTTTGGTACGGCGAGGGTACCCCTTCCAGGAGAATCTTTATGCTTGCTGCATGCAGGAAGAGACAGGTGAGCTAGCCCTTTCTGAAATGACATCTTCTCCAATGTTTTCAGCTAGAAATAATCAATATCCCAATTTGACATATTTTGGGATGGAACATCCTTCACCCCTTCAAAAGTCTTCCTTGGCTGTTTAGCTCTATCCAGTGCAAGTTTTGCCTTGACACAATAAAAGTCTTAGAGCGCGTCACTTATCTATCATGCAGATAAGGAAAACAGGAGTAAAACAGAAGCTACTAGGCAGGAAATCCATGAGCACCTGAAGCTGGTGTGGGTAAAGTTTCTGATTCCCCTTTGAATGTCTCCATTATGCATTGATGAAAGAGGTTGAGATTAACTAGCCTGGTCTAATTATACCGAGAGCCCAGTTGCTGGCTGGCTGGCTCCTCTATAGCTTCCTCATCTACAAAATGGAACCAATAATAGCATGAACCTACAAGGTTGTTGTGAAGGCTAAATGAGCTAGCACATGAGAACTGGCGGTTCCTGGCACATAGAGCCTGCTGCTGTTCATTGTTTACTGTGGATGAGCACTGATTTTAGGGTCGGAAAGGCTGGAATCACATTTCTTGCTTACCGGGTAAATAAATTTTGCAATTAACTTGTGGTCCTTATAGACTGTTGAAAGGTTTAAATTAAATAGCATATGCAAAGCAAATGATTGGCATTGGTCCTGTGGTAGTCAGAATTCTCAAATGGCCTTTCAAGGTTTCTGGCCCCAATTATTCAATCAAACATGAATCTAGGTGCTACTGTGAAGGGATTTTGCAGATGTCATTAAAGTTTCAAATCAGATGACCTTAAAATACAACAATTATTAAATATCTGGATGGGCCTAATTGAATTACACAAGCCCTTTAAAAGTAAAAAGTTTTCTCTGGCTCGTTGCAGAAGCCAAAATCAGAGATATTTAAAATGTGAGAAGGATTCAACATGCAGTTGATGTCTTTGAAGAGGGATGGGGCCACCTTGGAAAGAACCTGAGAGCAGCCTCCAGGAGCTGAGAGTGACCCTTAGCCAACAGCCAACAAGAAATTCACCCCTACACCCCAAAGAACTAACTAGATTCTGTCAACAACCTAACTGAGCTCAG
This sequence comes from Eulemur rufifrons, assembly GCF_041146395.1. Lineage (NCBI taxonomy): Eukaryota > Metazoa > Chordata > Mammalia > Primates > Lemuridae > Eulemur > Eulemur rufifrons. Next base: position 18,290,001 of record NC_091001.1, read on the forward strand.
AAGTGGATTCTTCCCCATAAGAGCACAACTTGGCCAACACCTTGATTTCAGCCTTGTAATACTGTAAGCAAAACTCTCAGCCAAGGCCACCCCAACTTCTCGCCTACAGAACTTTGAGATAATAAATGAATGTGGTCTTAAAGCCATGACAATTGTGATGATTTGTCATGCGTCAATAGAAAGCTAACATAGGCTTTTAGTAATGTGTGAAGTTTTTTTGTTCCACCCCAAATCTCTTTTTAACCACTGTCAAACACAAACTAAAACTAGATACAGGGGCAGCCATGCAACTCAGCTCTTTCCTATGTGCCCACATACCCTGGCCCAAGGTCAAACAAAGTATTACATTGTCACCAAAGGACATCCTGGCCACACAGGCAGGCATCCTGGTTAAAAGTCTAAGGCGGCCTCAAGAGTCCCTTTGAAAATATACTTGCTCTTCAAGCCTCGGCACCAATGCACTAAAGAGATCAGACTGTTTTCAAAATTGAGAAACGCAGACAAGTCCATTTGTACCTTTTTATTGACACATCTGACCTTGCTGGAAAAGTAAGTTATGTTTTGCTATAAAAATTATCGGAGAGTGCACCTTGCTGAGCGATATTTTATATTACAGGACAGAGCACTCACAGCGACTCTCCTCGAAGGAGCACTGCCGCCACGGAAAATCTGTAGGATCTTGATGAGATTTTTTTTCCCCTGGCATCAGGTCTGCAATATTAACTGGGCCTCGATGTTAGCAAGAGATTCAGTAGATGGAACCATTGTGTGACATTTCCTTGATTGAATCAATCTACCAGTTTAGGTGCAGTTATGAGTAAAATACTTAAAGTCTTAGGCTTTGTTTAAAAATTACCATTTGCCAAAAGTTCTTGGTGGGCATTGGGAATATGCGTACCTTGGGATTGTTTGGGTGTTGATTCTTTTGACAAATCTCAAAAATAAAATCAAAACTCAAGTCAGGACCAAATAATTAAATAAATAAGACCTCTGGGTTCTACATCATTTTGTTCAGGTTACTTACCCTCAGACAGAAGGCTTTTATTTTTAGGAAAACGGTGCTACACATCCCTAATCTCTAAAATGACAGAATGTCCATGTTGGCTATTACTCATTCATAAGTCAATTAAGCATTTACTCATATATGCTAGAAACATTGACAGGAGCTGGGAATACAAGTTTGAAAGAGACATAGCCTGTGTATTTAAACAGGGAAGGCAAATATTAACTTTTATAAAGAACTCAAGCTGCCCCACCATCCCTTTCTATGGATGGATCAGAATAAAAAGCAGAATTACACGATGTTCAGAGGACAGATGGACAACTAAGGGTCACTTCTACTCCTCTACACACTGGCTATGTAACCTTGAACAAGTCATATGAGTTTTCTAAACTCCACTTTCATCACACAGGAAAAGGAGGTAATAATAAAAATGACATAATGGGGGTATTATGAAGAGTAAAGGAGATGGTCTTACTCCATTCAGGCTGCTATAACCAAACACCATACACTGGTTGGCTTATAAGCAATAGAAATGTATATCACACAGTTCTGGAGGCTGAGAAGTCCAAGATTAAGACACAGATTCAACATCCAGTGAAGGCCCACTTTCTAGTTCATGCACAGCCATGTTCTTGGTGTGACCTCACATGGTGGAAGAGGCAAGGGAGCTCTCTGGGCTCCCTTTTATAGGGGCACTAATTCCATTCACACAGGCTCTGTCTTCATGAACTAATCACCTCGCAAAGACCCGGCTTTCAAACACTATCACACTGAGATCAGGCTTCAACATTTGAATTTTGGGAAAGGACACAAACATTGAGTTTATAAAAGCAGCCAAGCACATTTAAAGAGACTTCTTTTGCTAATTAAAATGTGCATATTTAAAAAGTATAACCAATGTTATATTTACAGTTATTTATAAGTAAATGAGTTAACTTCCTTCACAAATGCATATATCTAGGGAAAGAATCTGCAACTGACAAAAGTCATAATAATTTGCTCTCAGATTGTTTTATTTTTTTTTCAGTCCCGATAATATAGTGTTTCTTTTTTTATGTTTTTGTATTGCAAAGCAGAGTATATCAAAATGGCAAAGAATAATAAAAGTATGCTTCTGTTTTTAATTTAGAAATAGGCTAAACTTGATGAAAATCTTTTTTTGTTTGTTTGTTTAGTTTTGACTTTTAGGACTGTGCGACAAACTGAGAGTTATATAACAAACATGATGATAACATACACTTCTCAATTACAGACATTTTACCAGGCTCCGGAAGACTGCCCACTACTTTCAATATTAGTCATGTGACTACTATGACTAGACTTTGAGAAAAATTTAGATTTGAACCAAAAAGTTCTAGCCTCTCCTCTAACACCTGTTTTTTTTTATAAATCACCAGTTAGGTTCTTGTCTCCATTTCTTCATGTGTATAATAAAAACGTATTTGGAGTTCTTAAAGGTACCTTAAACCAACATGATTATATTATTAGTGATATAGCAAAACAAACTTCTATGAAATGTGTGAATCATCCTTTGAAGTTCATCTCAAAACAAAAGCTAAATTAGGAAAGAAAGCTATTCAAATTAATGCATTAAATTCTTTAAAATCCAGATAAAATGTGTATTCCTCAAGGCAGTATCTGCACCACATTTGTCTTGTTTCTCTGATTCCCTTTGGACATATTGCTATAAATACAATGGGCACTTGATACATTTTTAATGAATAATGGATTGACTGAACCCATGCAGTCGGTTGCCATTTATGTCTCAGGCTCACCCACACCTATTGGACATACAACAGTCAGTCAGGACATCGCCCCCGCCACAACTATAGCAAACAACACCCCAATTACCCAAGCTCTAGTCTCATTTGGTCATGTAATAAGATGTGCAACTGTCAGCTAGTCCTATGCAGTTTTCTTTGCACTGCAAAGCGTTTTGTTTTTCCTTTTCTTCAGTGTACTAGACCTTAAGACAATACTTTTCAGTGCAAATGCTATTTTATCAAAGCAAAGAGTATGATGGTTCATAAAGCTTTTTGGTCAAATATTGAAAAATACAAAAACTTGGAGAGGGAGCTCTTTGGTTTCACCATCACTAAAGACTTTAAGACGATTTTAGGCAACTGGTAACCAAGACTGTTTTCTCTTCCTGCCCTTTGTTTTATTTTCCCTGGAGGAGCCTGATCACTGATCCTGCAAACATTCCTGAGGCATCTAATATCGCCCAGGCACTATGCCGGATGTGAAAGTGAATAATAAATACAGTCCCTGATCTCAAATAGCTCATAGGTAAAGAAAATATTTAACTGCTTTAAAAGTATTGCATTAATCTCTGTCATTCCAATTGCCTGGCAGGAGTTCCTACTTCACCGGGAGGTTGTGAGCAGAGGCTCAAATGCAATAATACGTGTGAAAGGACAAGTCCAAAGCCTGGGATTTTGTAAGTGCTGCACGAGGCCCCGCTGAAGATAATGGGAATCTGGCCCCCAAGGCTCAGACCCTTTCAGTGTTGAGAAGAGCAACTGTTCCTGGTCAATGGGTGGAGCTGTCAGTGGGATGGGTTCTGAGGATGCAGCCGAGTCTGGAAAGGAAGGGCCTCGGTAGTGTACTTTTCCATGTGGAGGTTCTGGGAGGAGAAAGCAAGAGCCAAAATAATTTTCCTTACCCTGAGGCTAGGTTCTTGATGAATTGCTACTCTAAATATTAGTTCCTCTTTTAGGTATGCTCTTTTTCACATTCTTACCATTTGTCTGCCTTTCTAAGGTGGCTCTGTAGCCCCTTCACCATGGAGTGGCCTCCGTGGTCCCTGTGCGCGGTGGTGCCAGGAGGCAGTGCAGAAAGGCGGCCCTGCTGAGACAGAGAGGCTGCGAAGGAAGAGCCCGCTCTCCCCTGTGACACAAGACAGACCCTCGTGAAGAGCCAAGAGATGGCCAGCCATGGGGTGCCAGTCTAGACGCACAGCACAGCACACCGTCTTGGAGGATGGAAGGCCCTCTTCCAAATTTCTAATAACTGAGACTGATCACTCTGCTAAAATCCTGCAAGGCGTCCTGGATCTACTGTCTCTCTAGACCTGTTCATTTCATCAACAACCAAGTACTGAAGATTTTGCCTTCTTAACACTTCTCAAAACGGCCCCTCCTCTCTGCCCTGACTAGAGTTGGACTTCTTCAGTGATTTCCTTGCTCATCTCCTGGCCTTTTAGCTTTACTCTCAGTCCCTCGGCTGCATAAAACACCCCCGTGCTCCTTAAAATGTCTTTCAGAGCCCTTCCTACCCTCACTTCCTCAGTGCTGTCCTGTAATTCGTCCCACCGAGTCTGCAAGACTGCCCTGCCTATGGTTCCCCAGAACCCTGCACACTGCTTCTCTCTTCCTTCCTTTGCTCATGTTAGGTCTGGTGGAGGGTAAACAGGTGGCAGAGAAATGACTAAGGGCAGAGAGCAGGAGCCAACTTGTACCTAGAAACCCAACTGCGGCTAGGAGCTGCTCCTTGGTGGGAAAATACATAGTAAGAAGTTCCTAGTAAACTTCAACTGGCCTGGAGTTCATTACCATCTAATTAGCATGGCATGGCTGGAAATTCATGAAGAATTCTGGGGGAAGATGCATGAGCAGAAAGGGAAACTGTTATATAACGTACCCTGTTATGTAGCCTCTCATGTGATCTGTTGTATAACCACAACCTGTCAATCACCCCCAAAAGGCAGGAAACGACAACCAATCCTGCCAGGAGAAAGGCGGGACAAACTAGTGAGCTTATAAAAGGCAGCCTGTGCTCAGACTTCGGGGTCTTTCTCCACTCATGGAGGCTGACCCATTCCATTCTCTCTGGAACATATTTTCACTGTGTGTAGCTACCTTCTGTACTTCATTCTTTCTTTTGTGATAAACTGTCTGTATAAAATTGCTCTGTGTCTGTGATCACTCTGTCATTGGCTTGACTTGGTACCAGTACTCATTCCTGACAATGGGAACCAGAGGATGAGGGAACATCCAGACAGACAAAACTAACAGTCATGCTTCCCTTTTACCTAGAATATTCTCCTCAAGCCTCTACTCATCCTTTGAGAACAGAAAATGACCTTACCTCTACCTAGGGTGACTATCAAGTCCAGGTTTGCCTGGGTAGTTTTAGGTCTTATCACTGAAAGCGCCAAATCCCAGGAAGCATCCCCTCCCATCCTTCCAGGGGCAAGCCCTCCTCGCCCCTCCTCTGCACTACTATAGACAGTGCATCTCTTCTGACATTGTAGCAAAATTATATGCTAATGTATCTTGGCCCACACTTTTGAGACAGGGAACTGGCAGGTACTGCTTTGGGTATGGCATTGCTGCAGGCGATGCTTTGGGCATTGCTTTGGGCCTTGCTGCAGCATTACCTAACTGAGTCAGGAAGTCTCAAAACAAACTTTCAAATTGCCCTGATCAAAACAGGATGGAGGAAAGGTAAGTTCCAACCAGTTAAAACCAAGATGGTAGAGGAATGCAGCTCTTTCTGTGAATATTCTTCTACTCATTTAGCCCCTTGATAAATAAAAAGGCAAAAGGAATCAGGAGGCTGGTCCTCTTCTGCATGGAGAACTTGCTTCTGCTTTGCCTGTTTGACAAAATTTCTGTATTTTCTACAGGGGGCCAGTTCTCTTCTGCAGGGAAAACTAGACTCTGTTCTGTGGAGTAGACTTCCTATGGTTTCTGAATAAATCTTGCTTTCAGTTTATACTGTCAGTTCACTCCTGAATTCCTTCTAGCATGAAGCCAAGAACCCACTTGGACTTCAAGTGGCTCTTAGCATTGGAAGTTACTTCCTGTGTCACTTTGACTCTGAGCCCCTTGGGGCAGGGATTGTATTTATTTAATTTCCTTTTTTTCTGTACCCTTACATACCATAGTACCTGGAACACAATAGGCACTTAATAGGGAAGAAAGGGAGGGAGGGAGAAAGGGAGAATAAGAAGGATGAAACAAAAGAAGGAACAAAAGACTGAAGGTTTATTATAGCAAAGCATGTTGTTTAACTCCAACAGACCAAGACACCGGGGTGAGGAACCTGCAGCCTTGAGGCCACATGTGGCCTTCTGGGTCCTGAAGTGTGGCCTTTGGACTGAATCCAAATTTTACAGAAAAAATAATTTTATTTTTATTAAGACATTTGCGTTCATCTATTAGGTTTTTATTTTATTTTTAAAATGAACATATTTAAAGTACCAAAGAATAAAATAAGTTTCAATAAATAATACTCCCAGATCGACTGGTACAATTAGAACATTAGTAAATCATAAGGGCTAAATTGATGGCTGCTATGCTCATGATTTAGCTGTAACTTTCCCCACCTGACTGGCACCACTATCGCACAAGGCTGGTTGGTGAGAGTTTTGGGGGGTTGAGTATGCCAGTCTGTTATCAGTTTTTGACAATGGTGCACTGTGTTTCTGTTCAAAGTGGAATTTGTGAATAGTTGCACTGCTCAACATTATTTTTTAATTCTGTCTGCTTAATAACCTATCATGTCAAATAAGACTAAGAGACTAAGAGATTAAGAGACTATAAGACTAAACTGAAGGAAGAAAACAGATTTTTCTGAATTAAATGAGAATTGTGAATTGCAATATTATCTTGTTTTGGCTAAAGATAAGATGATTTTCTTGTTTTGTGATATTGCAATATCAACATTAAAGAAATTCAGGCCAGGCGTGGTGGCTCACACCTGTAATCCTAGCACTCTGGGAGGCCAAGGTGGGAGGATGGCTCAAGGTCAAGAGTTCAAGACCAGCCTGAGCAAGAGCAAGACCCCCCGTCTCTACTAAAAATAGGAAGAAATGATTTGGACAGCTAAAAATGTATATAGAAAAAAATTAGCCAGGAATGGTGGCACATGCCTGTAGTCCCAGCTGCTCAGGAGTCTGGGGCAGAAGGATTGTTTAAGCCCAGAAGTTTGAGGTTGCTGTGAGCTAGGCGTCAGCCATGACAATCTAGCAAGGGCAACGGAGCAAGACTCTGTCTCAGAGAAAAAAAAAAAAAGAAAGAAATTAATTCAATACTCATCAGCATTATATTAGTAACACTCATAAGGATCACAAATATTTTAAATTAGAGGGAGAGGCATGAAAGATTTCATTGCAGAAATTAAAAGATGAAAAGCAAAAGCAAAGATAATTCTTTCAAGCAGCAATACCACCTGGAAATAATGCCACTGAAGCAATTTATACAGTCGCTTATATACTCAGGAAAAATGGGAAGCCATTCAGTGATGTGGCAATTGTGAAAGAATGCATTGTCAAAGTTGTAGGATGCTTAGACCCTGATAACGTTTCAAAGTACAAACAACTGCCTCCTTCAAGGAGAGCCAAAATTGACCTGCAGCATGAATTAGCCTTCAACTTAACAGAACAACTTCATGCAATACTTCAAAAGGAAAATATATATTATCTAATCACTTTAGATGAATCAAATGATACTACTGACTCAGTGCAGGTTATATACTTCATTGGGGTCATAGCAGAAGATTTTCTTTGCAATGAAGAGTTACTCGTTCTGGGCACTCTTGCGAACAGAACATGGGGAACAGATACTTTCAACAACTTTCAAGATAAATGTCATGAAGTTGAAATGAATTTGGTAAATTTAGTGAGTGTATGTACAGATGGTGCACCTTCCATAACAGGAAAACATGAAGGGTTTATGGCACAGATAAAATAAGTATTAACAGATCCAGATGCTCTCATTTCTTTTCAGTATATCATGCATCAGCAAAATCTCTGTGCTAAAGCTACTATTTTAAGTGACACTTTGCAAGAAGTATAAGTATTGTTAACTATATTTGTGCAAAGGAAACATGGCATTTTCAATTTTGTAACATGCTGAAGTTGAATGATGAGATATTCAATGTGGATTTGCCATATCATTCTAAAGTGCATCACAGGAACAGATGTTAGACAAAATTTTACCTCTGTGAGAACAAATAGTTAAATTTTATGAAGAACAGAATCAGCAATGTGAATTATTGAAAGATTTCTATAGGAACATAGCATTTCTGTGTGATATCATGTCAAATCAAAATGACTTGAACATTACTTTTCAAGGTAAAACTAAGTCTATATATGATATGTGGCAAAAAAAAAATCAAGAATTTTGAAAAAAAAAAAGCTATCTTTTTTCAAAACACTTCTTCAAAATGAAATTTCAGGTGAACATTTTCCCCGGTTAGCAAAAGTCATAAATGAGCAGGATGATATATGCAAATCATTTAAGGAATGCACAGATGTTATGGACCTATTAGTTGGAGAATACAATGAAAGGTTCACTGACTTTGAGAATAATGACATCATATTCAAATTAGTATTTCTGCCTCACCTAGTTGATATCACCAAGGCACCTAAAGAATTACAGATGGAATTCATTGAGCTCTCGGTAGATATATTTTAAAGTCATTGTTTGATGCTAAGAAAGATCCAGTTGAAATATAGAAAAATGCAGTAAAATACCCATGCTTTTGGCAACATGCTTGGAAAATGCTTTCTTACTTTTCAACCATTTATTGATGTGAATCTACATTCTCCTACCCAACCAAATCAAGACGTCCTTAAGTTCACAAACGACTGATCCCCATCTAGGGGATTAACTGAAACTGCGGACTTCCATGCTACAACCAAATATTCAAACTCTTTCCAACAAAAAGCAGACATAACAAAGTCATTAAAAGGTTAGTTAACTTTAAAATTAACAAATAGATTTCATTTTTTGAAATCACTAAGTACATAGTTGTTAGATTTTTATAAAATGTTGTACGTTTTTAAGTATACCAAATTAAAGTTTTTTGAATGTGGCCTTATTTGATTACAGCTAAATTAATGTGGCCTTCCAACATGAAAATGTTCCCTAGCCCTAGACTATGACATCATGGGATTCTCTGTCACCATATGCATTTTAAAGATGTAATATCTACTGATTTATTTTTTCCCCATAAGTAAACTTCTTTCTATAACAATACTATATAGTACTATACTTCTCTACATGGAAGTAGAGAACAACACTATCCAGTAGAATATGTTTTGTAGGTATATATTGGTTAGGGACTAAATTAGGATAAATTTTAGAAAGCTCCTATAGCAAATAATTACCAACATTTCAAAGTCTTTTTTTTTTTTTTTTTTTGAGACAGAGTCTCGCTCTGTTGCCGGGGCTAGGGTGCCGTGGCATCAGCCTAGCTCACAGCAACCTTCAACTCCTGGGCTTAGGCAATCCTTCTGCCTCAGCCTTCCAAGTAGCTGGGACTATAGGCATGTGCCACCATCTCCAGCTAATTTTTTTTCTATATATATTTTTAACTGTCCAAATCATTTCTTGTTATTTTTAGTAGAAACGGGGTCTCATTGTTGCTCAGGCTGGTCTCAAACTCCTGACCTCGAGCATTCCTCCCGCCTAGGCCTCCCAGAGTGCTAGGATTACAGGCGTGAGCCACCACGCTGGGCCCCAATGTCTTAATGTAATAGAAGTTTATTTCCAACTTACACAGAGTTCTTCGTAAAATTTAACTATCGGTTCTTGCAGAGATAAAATTGTGGTTAAATTCTGCCCCCGTGACATCCAACGCACTGTGGATAAGGCAAATCCACACTGAATACTTCATCATTCAACTTTAGAATGCTACAAAACTGACAATGCCGTGTTGCATTTGCACAGAGTTGAATTTAGAATGCAAAGCTTCCCCATTGGCAAGCAGCTTTCTTCCATGTGGTCATTCAGGGTCCCAGGCTCTTTCCATCTTGTGTTTCTCCCAACCCTTGAAGTCAGAGTCCTCTAAGTGTTGACAGCAAGGAAAAGGGCATATAAGACAGATTATGGAGGTTGTATAGATCAGTCCTGAAGAGGCTGCTATACATCACTTCCCCTCTCATCCCATTAGCTAGAAATCAGTCACAGGACCACACCTAACTTCATGGGAAACTAAGAGGCTCAGGTGAGATCATGCAGCAAAATGATAAGCTCAAAGTCTTATAAGTGCTCTGTAAGTATGCATTACTTATTAGTATTATAATTATTATTTCTGGCATTACCACTACCCACCTTATGCCAAGGGCATTCTAAGCCAGGGATTATCATTTATTTTTCTGGACTCCTTGGGTCTCTGAAAAGCCACAACAGTCTTCCATAGTCCATTCCCCTCCATCAATCCCACCCTCAGGTCCTCTGGATGCCTTATAAATCGTAAGCCAGTAGGAGAAGGAAAACAAAGAGTTTAGTTCTCTGACCACTGTTTTGAGATGCGCCTCCACCCTGCCCCCGGTTCAGTTGCGTTTCCAGTACCAGAGCAGCCAGCAACGCCGCCCTAACAGGAGATGAAGGGGAGCTGGACATGGTATTTACAGTGTGCCTCTCACAGGGTACCTCTTTTACCTGGTGAACAACCTACGACCTAGTTGTACAACCCTCAGATCAGAGGGTCACTCACACTGGAAACTTGTTTACACTGACAGACACCTCGTGGCTCTTGTCTGACCTGTGTCAAGTTTATGTCTTCCTGATAATCGCTCTGGTGCTGAGAGCCCAACCTTGTGTTCCCCCTGGTGTCCCAGGAAAATCTCAGCCTGGTTCTTCAGATGGAGGGTACAAAGTTAACACACTAGCACAATAGGAAATAAGTTCAAAGATTTTTTACTTACATTTCCTGGGCAGGGAGGGTGCAATGAGTTGGGAGGGCTATCCTCCACCCCTGAGTCACACAAGACGAATGAAGAGTCAGACAGCGAGAGAGACACCATGCATGGGAACCAGCAGTATATATAAGGGAATAGAATTTGAGTCGCTTTAAGTTTGCAGTCAAAGGCCTGAATGGTTCATACAAAGGAAGCTGTGGGAACGCAGGGAGCCCAGTGTGCAAGGTGGGAGAGATGCCTCTAAGTTTTTTTCTCTGGCCACCAGCTTGTGCCATTCGGATGTGGTACAGGACTGGAGACTGTGTCAAGGGTGACTAAGCCCAGCTTCCGGTATGAAAAAGTTAAAATTGTATTCAAAATGGGTGCTGAGGCAACATAAAAGCATAAGAATTCACCACAACTACACATATACTAGATGTCAAGTGCTACCAAATGCAGCGCTATCCATCATCAGACAATGATAAACTATAATGAAATACAATTTCACTTTGTACTCAACCATGCATTTTATGAGAATACCATAAAGTTTAACCATCGGCCTCAAAAAGCAATAGTAAACCCTTGTGATTCCTTATGTTCTACTTTCCTGGGTGCCTTCAACAAGGAAAACTATTGATTTTGAGTTGTCTGAAGTACACTCTATAAAAAATTACCCTCAGTCCATGGCTTTCTTTTTACCAGGCTCAAATAATGGGAGAAAATAGGAGCTCTCACAAAACTGCTCATCCAAGGGAGTTATATGGACTCGTGTGGCCAATGGCAGTCACCAGTATAACCGTACTCAAACCCGAGCCTGCAGGCAGGGGCAGCCTGTTTTGATGAGAAATCCACATTCTTTCTAACACCAAACTAAATCAAAATAGAGATAATGGAGACATATTACTTCAACTACACATAGAACTTCTATCTTCCTGTGTTTTTAAATAATTCCTTACTATAGTTAATCTTTACAGCATTCATGTGCTAGAGATATTAGCCCCATTTTACAGATAAATAAACAAGGCTTTAGGAGTTCAAATAGGTTGTTCAAAGTGATAAAGTTGTGTTATAACAATGGCTAGACCCCAATTCTTCTCTTATGACTCCTGGAACTTTGCTCATTCCTGACTGCCAACTTCTCGTTGTACACTATCAAGAACCAGGATGCATCCCAGTTGAAGAGCATATTCTGAAGAAGCCCCGATGGGAAAGGTGTGGGATGGAGGAGAGAGACAGAGAAATCCAGGGGCTAAGAAAAAAACACCAAAACATTACCATCACAACTTAGTCTAAAGTCTATGATTCCCAATTAAAGCTGGTAAGGATGAAATCCTTAAGAAGCCAGGAGGGTTTAAGTCTGGAATGGATCCAAAGATGCTGTCTTAGTCCATTCGGGCTGCTGTAAAAGAATGCCGTGGATTGAGTGGCTTATAAACAACAGAAGTTCATTTCTCATGGTTCTGGATGGTGGGAAGTCCAAGATCAAGACCCCAGCAGGTTTGGTGTCTGGTGAGGCTCAGCTTCGTAGTTCATAGACATCCTTGTTCTTGCTGTAACCTCACATGATAGAAGTGACAAGGGCATGAATTCCATTCATGAGAGCTCCACCCTCATGACCTAATCACCTCCTAATACCATTATTTTGGGGATTAGGTTTCAATGTATGAATATAGCAGATGAGGTGCAAGTTCCAGCAATGGTCACATTTGAACCGAGGCCACAGAACCCCGGAGCTGGATCATACTTCATTCAGTGGCCAAAAGAAATGTGGGCTCTCATGGGGTCTTGATAACCTGAATCCTTAAAGGAGAAAGGTGCCCTCAGTCTTCTAAAATGCCTAGCTTTTTACTTTCACACAATAAAATGGCTACAGTAAACTGCAGGTAATCATGTCCAAATACTTAATTCCCTTCCCACTGGCAATCTGCTAGAGGTGATAAAGACCTTCAGATAAGGTGGCCAGTATGAAAGGAAGTGTTTTAAACAGCGGGGTTTATTTCATTTCCTTGCTTGTTTTCCCAAAATGCCTGCAGAAAAGAAAGACAATCAGCATAGGAACAGCTGTGGACAATTCACAAGGAGATGCTTAGCTCTTTTTAACTGATGGAAATTTATTTTCAGATTTTAATTTAAAACAGAGTTGACCCAAAACCCATCATTACAGTCTGTTGCTAATCCTCTCTAGCTTCTGTATGTCCTTCATTTACTGCAGGCAGTTTTTTTGGTTTTGCTATGTCGTGTTTTCTTCCTTCTCTGATTGCTCTGCTCAAGCGCGATGCCAGGTATGCAGGTAGGTGGGGGTGGGCGCACACGGAGACATTCGCACTGCACCTGTCTCACCTGTGGCACCCCCACCTCCAAGCAAAGATCCAGCGACAAAGACAGTAAAACAACCTCCAGGAGGCACAGGTGCTGCCTGGCTTTCCTGGAACGATTTGTGAACACGGTTGTCTCATGCACACCCATAATTGCTGAACTCATTTGTAGCCTCCATGCTATCCCCATCCCATCCCTCCTCTTCTACCCTAAACTGTCCCCTGAAAATATACGTTTCTCCTGAGCATGTCCTACCCGCTGAATAAATGCAGTCGTCTGTACAGAAGTGTTTATGCACTGAGACAATAATAAGAAATGACTAGAAGAAACTGGTGGCAAGTCAGAAGCTAGTAGCAGCTGATAGCTTTTGTACAAGCTGTCTCAGGCAATTTGGGAAGTGTGGTTTCAACCTACACGTGGGAGACACCCAGCTGGTTAATAGTCTGCCCCGATCTGCATCAGATCTTTCTGGAAATGGCCTCTTCCCCCACCACCCCCCATCACTCAAATGCAAAAGCGAGTTAGTGCACCTTTGCCATCAGATGCTCACTGCAATGCAGTCTTGTCTTAGCTCCTGAACTCCTTTATTTGGAGCCTATTCAGAAACAAAGGATAAAAGGCTGTTTTCACACTTTATTTAGTCTGTTATTGAAGTTTTAAAAGCCTCTCTTCTTCTCCGAAGCCCTCTTTGTCTTGGCAAATATGACAAGTGTGAATAGGGCAGAACCTCATTATAACTGTCATCTCGGTGGAGCAGAATTTCATATAAGGAGAGTTGTTCTAGCCCTTACTCTATTACCACGTCTTCAAAGGCAGGGGCTGAGCGTTATTCCAATATGCGTTCCCCCAACACAGAGGTCTACGGGGTGAGTGCTTTTTGGATTGAATTGAATGCAAAGGACTTTATATTGAAATAGCCAGGAGATCTCTTTCCCTTCGAAGAGGTCTCCTTATGGGTGATTTTCATTTTCTTCTTTGGCCTTTTCTACAGTTTTTTTTTTTCAAATTTCCTGACATGAGCATTTATTACTTTCATGATCATTTATTTGAAAATAAGTTGCTTAAAAATGAAGTCTCCCCAGAAAACTCTGGGGCCCTGCCACCAAGAGGGTAAATTTTTATTCTGAAAAATGCATAAAATGCAGTCTTCCCTACAATCACCACAACCTTAACTTTAGAACATCATCGTGTGCATGGAAGGTGGCGGGAAACCACACGGGACCAAGATTTATGTGTCTTTGTAGCTACCAAGATACAACGTATCTACAGGTGATTTCTATTATACAGTGCACCTCGTGTATGTGCATTTGTATGTATACAGGGACAACTATGCCCATCTGACTACAGCTAACAGGTTTTACTTAGGCATTTAAGCAACATTTGTTCCTTAGCTGCAAAGACAATACAAGCCTAGATTCCAAAAATGTCTATAACCTTTTTTCCAATGGCCACAAAACCAAACATGTCTCAATAAGGCCTCTATCAGCATAATTACTGCAGCCCAAGTAGAAGGGGTAGATTCTAAGTTTTCTCGGATACAACAGCTGCTTGCAGTTACCCTATGCCATGACAAAGAAAGGCTTCTTCATTGATGCTCTGCTCTCCTTTGGCACCTTTCCTTTTCCCCTTGGCTGTTCCTCAAGAGCTGCCACCTCTTGTAATCAATGCTCCCTTCCCCCTGCCACACGCACTCACACACGTGTGGCTGTAATTGCTTCCACACTCCTGAGGCATTAGGGGTCCATTGGAGCAGGCATTTGCCTAAACCCTGCCCTACATTGGAGTTCTTCTGCCAAACTTCTGGGTGCTCCATGGAGTAGGGGAATATGTATAACTTAAATTCCATGAGGACAAGAATAGAAACATAAGAGAGAAAAAAATCACTTTTCCCCAACCATCCTTTCTCTTTCTGAATAGCCACATTGGCCCCTGCCCCTCTGTATTAGTTGAGAACTGCTCCAGAGGTCCGGAGGGTGCCCAGCTCTAACTAGCTTTGTCGGCAAAGCAGAGCATGGAGTCATTGACTCAAATAAACAAAAAGGGCAAGGACGTAGCAAGGGTTGGTGAGAACCAGGGTCTCAAGGCGCCCAAACCTCCCTCCTTCTCCCAGGTCTGCTTCTTCCTGGGTGTGGGCTGTATTTTCTCCTAAATCCATTGGGGAAGTTTAATAACTTTGCTGCTAGCGATTCCATGCTCAGACCCTCAACACATCACAACATGAGAGTGGTGCTTCATTTGGAAACTCTAGGGAAGGGCCTTTGACAGCCTGGCTGGGGCTGTTGTGAGGTTAGGGTTCCAAAGCAAGTCTATGGCCATTGTCAAATTTAAACCCTATAAGAAATATGTTTGCAAATATTATAGCATTGCTTTAAAAATTAGGAAACTGAGAATGGCTTAAATAAGTTTTCAAGTGTTTCAGAATTAAAGAATGGGAGCAGAGAGGCTTCCATACTGCTTTAGAAGAAGTAGAAGGTAATGATGAATATTTTGCAATAGTTCAAATCAATTTACCATCCTCGGAGGCTGTGCTAAGAAACTTTTTTGCATTACCTTATTTATCCTTCCATCAACTGAATGGTGTAGGTTCTGTGATTATTGTCATTCCACAGAAGACAAATTTAAGGGATACAGAGTTGAGTAACCTGTCCAAGGGCACAAAGTAGGAGGAAAAACTCAATCAGGTGTGTGCTCTGAACCGCTGAACTATGATGCGGTCCCTGTGCCCAAGGATCTATTAATCTATTAGCATGAAAAAGTTGACTTCATGAAACGACAAGAACAGACAATATTTAATTAAATGATAAGTTGTGAGGGAGAAGCCATGAGTTCTATAGGAAATAAGAGCAGGAAGAAGTTAAATTCATGGGCCCTAAAGCAGTCAGGAAAGACTTAATGAAAGAAGGAAGCTCTGGGTTCCAAAGGATGCAGAGGAGTCAGTTGAACAAAACGGTGAGGTGACAACATTTAAGTAAAGTCACATGATAACACCATTTAAATGTCAGCATTTATGATGGCATAAGTAAAGGAATGCAATCAAGAATAACCTTGGCATTTTGGAGGATGGAGAGAAGGAAATGAATTAAAATGGAAAGGCCAGACTTTGAATCTTCTTTGTCTTCCCATGACTTCATCTTATTATTATCATCATTATTTTTGTAATTCAGAGTCCCCTCTTTAGAATCTGATAAAGGCCGTGGGTTCTCTCCCTATTAACATGTACATACACTCTAACAATCATACAGTATGTAAGCACTACAATAGACCCTACAGAAAGGCCATCCTTCCCTGACTGAGCTCCTTCATGACCCTCTGGTTCAGAAATCCTGCGCTAAAAATTTCTACGCTGCCATTTTTTTTTTCTAGGTTAAATAAAGCCAGGTACCAGGTAGAATGAGAACTACCTGGGACAAGAAGACCTGGACTCTATATCCTGATAATTTCAGCCTCAGTGTAGGAACTTGACGTCTGTGTCCTACAGCACTCAGTTCCTTCATCTGGGAAATGTTTATAGAACACCAAGAATATGCAAGAAAGGCTCAGTGATGAGCATTAAGGAAACATTCTAAGATAGGACCCTGCTTCCAGAGAACTCATGACCAACCCTAATTGATTCTTACCCTAATATTTCTGTTCATCACCTAATCCTGCCATTCTTCCTGAGTTATAGGATATTTCTTCATTTTGCAGTGTTCAGAATATATTCCATTACCCAGACACTTCCTTTCCCCAGCCTACATGCTTAATTCACTTCACATTTGCCTGCTAAACAAAGCCTTTTTAGCAAATTTTACTCCCACTCCTAAGTTTTCTAAAATACAACTCTTAAATGTGCATGCTCTTTATATATCCAGAAGGTCATTTGGCTTATTGGAAGCCAGACATTTAAAACTAGAAAGTTCAAAACTTGGCTCAACCACTTCCAGACTAGAAGATCCTGGAAAAGATGAAACTCCATGGCCTCAGATTTTGCATCTGATAAGTGGGCACAATCATCATGTCTGGGTTTCACAGCAATTATATTTACAGAATAACTTATACCTAGTGTTTGGCACTGAGTAGTTGCTCGGGAAATTGTAGTGTATTTATTTTTATATCTGTATCAGCATATGTATTACTTTACATTTTAAATTTTCAGAGAGCAAAACCTACTTAAAATTATTTTTTATTTTCAAACAAATGCTAGAATTGCATGTATTATTTAATCTTGGGGGACTGGAGGGAAGGTAACTTTTTGTAGTGAAAAATAAGAATTAACCATTACCTTCTTCATGTATTGAAACATTTGGCATTATGCCTGATTTCAACCGTTTGATAGTGTTGCCTAAATTTGGTTTGCTACTTCAAATGAAATAGACATCTCAATTATTTGGCTAACCATGCAGTGAGAGACTTTTTACTTTAAAGCATTAGTTATGATTCCCTGTGTTGCTAGGGATAAATTTCAGCACCAAGAGACCTTATTATATCATTTGTTGTAATCAATTAGTCGGTGAATAAGCAAGGCTATAAATTCTTTAGCTATCCTCTCCCTATAGCTTTTGATAATTTCCTTTCTTCTTTTTATTAAAGACAAGACACCAAGAAGCACCCTGAGCAGTTGTCATGCATTTTAGATAGTTGAAAGCTACATCTTTTCCTGGCTCAGCATCTCACTCCAACACAACGCAGGGACACACGACACCCTCTCCCCGCCTAATGGTGACAGGCAGGCCCACTCTAGGCTCTCCGAGGGTTTCGGACAAAGCACACAGTGCCCTGGAAAATTAGTGTGGATGCAAAATACCACCATTAAAGGAACTATTTTGAACTAAATTGATTCTTTGTTCCTTAGCCAATTGGCTAATCCTCCTCTTGAGACATGCTCCCATTTAGGAAAGCTAAAAACACAGCTCGTGGCCCGACACTGCGAGGAGGCGAGGGATATGCTGACATAGACATTAAGTAGGATTGAGCCGACAGGGCAGCTGCATCTTGATGAGCTACTTGAGGATTTGTCCAGGCTCTGCAGTCTCGTGTGGCGGAGCATACTGGTGGAAGGGGCAGAAGGGAAGCCAAGGGAAGCTGAGAGAGCAAGGTCTGGGTGTCTGAGTCAAGGATGCTTCCAGCCAGGAGGGTCCATCACTTGCATGCCAGCCCCTGCATCCTAGTAGTGAACCTCTTGGCTGGTGGGATTTTTCAACTAGCTCCAGCTTCCCTGACCTACATACAAAAACTCTGGTAACCCGGTCCCCATCTTCACAATATGGTCCTGAAGAGGATTCTTAGGTGTAGGAAGCAAAACCATGGCATCTACTCCACTGGGCTCCCATAAGGGAAGATTTGGAGGGTGGGAGACACATAGGAGTGGGGGAAGATGGAATAAGTCCAGGAAGACAGGGACCTAGCCAAAGCCTCTTAAAGAAGGATTTACAACAATTGTCTTTTCTCATTTTTAAATGTTTGTTATTATTTCATTATTACATGGTAGTATCTGTTCAATGAAACAAGATAGATAAACAAAAGGGAAAAAAGAGTATCCATAAATCATAAATTTCTAAAAAATCCTTCCATTCATTTTTCCTTATAGATGTTGATGTCATTATGTATCTTCTTATATAACTGAGACATACTATAATTTTTTAACTTAATTATACATCATTCATTCATCTGGGCTTTATATATATGTATGTATTAATATTTTTAGTAATTGTATAGAATCCTATCATATTACTGAGCCAGAATTTAATATTTTAGTTTCCAATTTGGGGACATTTACATTGTTTCTGAATTTTCAGCTGTTACAAGTGCATTCGGGAACACACATTCTATGCATTGTTCTCAATTATCTCTCCCACCCCTACCTTCAATGCCTGGTTTATGATAGGTTGTGCAAGTCTGAGCCGTTGCCTGGGGTAAGAGAAAGCACAGCACCACACACTCAATCCAAAATCGTCCAGGAGCTGGACCATTCTAGACATCCTCAGAGGCTCTGACACCAACATCACCCTCAAATTTTTACTGAACAACTGCTTCCTGGGAAGCACACAGGGCACCTGCTTCCCAGACAGCTCAGCTAATGCAACCATGGTGAGCACAGTCTGAGAGGCCACTGGAGAAAGTGTATTCTGCCCCAAACTATAATAAATCTAGGTCAG
This sequence comes from Eulemur rufifrons, assembly GCF_041146395.1. Lineage (NCBI taxonomy): Eukaryota > Metazoa > Chordata > Mammalia > Primates > Lemuridae > Eulemur > Eulemur rufifrons. The sequence goes on from NC_091001.1 coordinate 18,309,088, forward strand.
AACTGACTCTTCGAACATCTACCTTGAGAAATGTAGAGCAATGAGATTATAAGATATGGTTCTCTTGCTCCCACTCTGTTTTGAATAGTTTTAGAATAATTTTTTAAACATAGCAACTCTAAGATTGATTGGGTTGGGTGGCTGCACTGAGGCAGGAGTGCATCGGAGTAGGTGAGTGTCACTGTCTCCAATTAGAAGTGCCATCCATACATGTAATAAAATATTCAAAAGCTTCCCAGGGATGTCGACGTATTCATAATTGATTTAAATGAATCACTGAAAAAGAGCCCTTTGCTCTCTCATATAACATGTCTCTGAAAAATTAAAATTGGAATCACAGTTCCACTGAAAACATCCAGCAAGTGTTCCAGTCGCCTAGATGGGTTTCTCGTTCAGTATGTATGCTCCATCACGCAGCCCCTACACTTGAGGGAGTTCAGGATTTAGGCTCTAAGTATTTAAAATCAAACATATCCAGGAGGATATGAATGGCATGGCCCTTCATTTAACACAGTGAAGTTTTTAGTTATTTCACATCTGAAAGAGCAAAAAAGAAAAACCAAAAGAAAAGAAAAGAAATCTTTACACTGTTTACCTTCACTGTACTACAATGTTTTAAAGTTCAAATGTGGGTGCAGGTGTTTAGAAAAGTCCTAAATCTAAATGACCTCCTAGCTTCTGCCCCTGTGTCATGTTCAGGGGTCTCTGGAGGTCCTAACTGATGAGCTTCTCCGGGGGCAACTTCTCCCCCTGGGCACAGTTGGCATGTGTCCAAGATTTGTCTCAGACACTGTCTGATGTTCAGGCAGTGTATGCTGCTGGTGTTCTTACAAGACAGCAGGAACAGGCTGGTGGCATGGGCCAGATACAGTCAGGGGTCAGAAAATTCCTGCCCAGGAAATCCCCAACTGGAGAGCATTTGCATGGCCTGGGGGATTCTTCCCCCTTTCTTATGGCTGTCTTCAGTCTGAGTTAGTTACCAGGTATTTCTTTCATGAAGGGAGTTTAAACTATTCCTGTAAGGGTAAGCTTTGTTTTAAGGTTCATAAAAGTTGCATCTGTGCTGAGGTGACCTTGTCTCTAGGAAAACCACGGATTTTTGGTCCCATGGTCATAAAGACTCAATAATCTCCAGGCCAGGGTTAGAAATTTCTAGGCCAGATTACATCATATTGCTAAGTGACACAAAATGTAGGCCCTGCAAAATGTTTGAGTGTGTCTTAGGGCTATTCTTAATCTTATGGCCATGATGTGTAGCTACACCCTGAAATCTCTTTGCAGTGATGTGAGTGCTGACATCACTTTGCACCAGCTGATGACAGCCAAGCCACTTGGGCACTTCTCTTCCCCAAATCCGTGTTCAGTGATTCCCAGGAAGGTAGGTTGCAATTGGTCATGATGGGAGGATTTACACACTGAAATTAGCAAACACTGCTGATTAGGGTCTTTTTATTTCTTTTTCCCTGAGAGCCAGTTGTTAAGTATTGACCAGCACCTTCGGGCTTTATCCCCTTGCCCGCAGCCCAGTAATTTGCCTCTTCTGACCAAGCATTACGGGTGCCGAGTGACTACACATATACTCTTTGGAACATTCCAGAAATATTTCTTTACTAATTAATAAAAGACTAATCTTAGACTAGTGAATGATAGGCATTGTCTTCTATCCTAAGAAAAGACTGAAAATCTACTTATAATTCTCATTTCCACTTAATACTCTCAAGATGCATTGACACCCTGAATCCTCACAGCAGTTAAAATGAGGAATTAAATTAGGAAGTCTTGAGAAGCTTATTATACATTGCTCAAACGTCCATTTGTCAAACCATTAAGGTTTTCAGAACAGGCACGACTCTTTGCAGGGTTTTTCAGGTTAGCGAGCAGTATATATCTGCAACTGTGTCCCCGATGCAAAGCTCCCAGTAAACACTGAGCATTCAGGTGGGCTGATTGGCTCACATTCCACAAATGTTAGAGTTAGAGCCTAAGTGAGAGCTGCTACTTCCCTGCTGTGAATTAGCACCGGTTCCATACGAATGCATTAAATAGCCATCGTTAATAATTATCCATGCATGGAACTGACAGACAAAAGACTTTCAGGTTACGACTCTATCACACCAATCTCGTTTGTTCATTGATTTATTAAAATTTCATGGTTAAGATAATACAAATTTTAATTATGCTAGCTTATGTGGATCTTAACCCTTTCTCTGCCAGGCTGCATTACCAAACGATATCTTTTATAATTTTTTCCCTTTTTTAGTGGAAAACAAAAGAGATCAAGATATTTTGAAAATGCTTATCATATCCCACTAAAGACCTATGACTTGCAGAAGCTTTAGTGGAATATTAAACCACTCTCTGTACCAACACCAACAGCCCTTTCTATTATAACAAAAACTCTGAAACACCAATGCACATCTCGGACTTAAAAAAAAAAAAAGACAATGCCACCTGTATTTTTCTGAGCCCACATGCTCTTGGGAATATCTCAGCCCAGATTTCTATCTGCTTGAACTCATTAAATGGGATGAATCCAATCACCTATTGTAACAAATTACTATTATACATACTTAGCAGCTTAAGACAACACTGATTTAGTATCTTACAGTTCTGGAAATCAGAAGTCCAAAATGAGTTTTAGCTAAAATCAAGGTGTTGGCAGAGCTGCATTCCTTCTGTAGGCTTTAAGAAAGAAAACATTTTCTTTCTTTTTTTTATCCTCTAGAGGCTGCCTGCCTTCCACATTCCCTTCTTCCATTTTCAAATCCATTAGTGTATCATTTCCAAATTTCTCTCTCTCTTGTTCCTCTTCTTCTCCTTCCATCATTGTATTTCCTTCCCACTCTGCCTTTCCTGCCTTCCTCTTTCCTTTCCCTTAGAATTACCTTTGTAATTACATTGGGCATAATGGCTAATCCAAAATAAACTCCTTATCTCAAAATCCTTAATTTAATCATATATGCAAAATCCCTCTTGTCATATAAGGTAACATACTCATGATTTTTGAAGATTAGGACATGGACATCTCTAGGGGGCCATTATTCCGTTTGCCACAATAAGGAATCTGCCACAGGAAACTGGAAAGATAGTAGCTTATGGTTTGTAGTAAAAGCAATTGGCAAAACCATTGTCTACATTAATCCAGAAGGTGGAAATGGATTTGTGCGTCTGACTAGGATTTCCAGACATGATACTGAAAGGATCAACAGGCTCTCCTGTATATGGAAAAGAGAATTTAGGTACAGAGAAAACTTTAAAGTATTCAAGCAGAATTTCAAGCAACTGTAGAAAAACCAGGATGCGATAGGTTGGAAAATAAAACTATTTCTCATTTTCACTATCTTTAGTCAGTAAAAGTTTCAAAAAGTAAGAAATAGCCTCAGGGTTGAGTTCAAATCAAAGGTTTATTTATAAGACCTTTAGTTAAGACCTCAGAAAGATTTAACAGAGTATCTAGTTAGACCCTCTCAATTAGACTAAAGAGTTTCTTAAAATCTTATAGGCAGTGTCCCACAGCACCCTGACACTTTGTCCAAAATAGAGAGAGGTCTGTCTTAAGAAGAATTATGGAGTGACTTTGGGGGCATAAAGTGAATCCAGTCAAATTCATAGAATTCCCACAAGTGCCATGTGTAACATTTTGTACCAGCTTGAACTAAAAGGGGCAGAGAAAGTTCAAAATGAAAAATTGAAACAGACTGTGAGCCCGAAACATTCCACAAGCAGGAAGCAGATTGTGAGAGATACTTAGTTGCAAATACAGGCCATTATTATTATTAAATTTTTTTTTTTTTTTTGAAAAGAGAGGACCAGAGGATAGTGCTAAGAGCCACAAAGAATTATGGATTAGGAAACTACTTGCAGGAAGCAAAACTGGTCTTAGTCAAGAAACATTTCTTTCCCCAGAATAAGAAGCCTGACACTATGCGCCTGGCTGAATCTCAGAATGGCTATGGGCCAGTGCCTGCTCCCAACCCTCTCCTTTTATAGTAGGATTATCCCCTGTGGTTATCTTGACTCCGTCCTCTGCCTCACTGTTGTATAGTAGGTGTAGGGGGTCATGTGACTTATCTTTTTCAAGATCAAGAAGAGCTGCACCCAAGGTCCTCATCCACATCCAGATCTGATTCAGATCATGAATTCATAACCTTCACCCATGGTGTCATGATTAGGTGAAACTTTGAGAATCTTAGAGGGTGTAATCACATTTACATATGGAAGAAAACCAACAGTAGGCTATTGTAGAATGTTAGATTAATCACCACTAATAAATTATACTTCTCAGCGTCTACACTCTTGTTGAGTCTCTAAAGCATCGACTTAGAGATTAGCTACATGAATTTCTTTCGCTAACAAGACATCAGCAAACATGACACAAATAGAGGTTTGAAAAGCGCTTATAGGTTTGAGATTTGTTTTCTTGGAATGTGAATTCTTCCCCCACACGGCTCACTTTGGCTTCCATGAGAATGAAAGACCACGTGGAGAAGGAGGCCCAGCCAACTCAGCTGTCCCAGCTGAGCCCAGCCTCCAGCCAACCCTCTGGCTCAATGTGGCCACGTGACGGTGCACAAGTAAACCCAGCAAAAGAACCACCCAGCAAACTCACAGAATCCTGCACAGCAGTAGAGAACTGAAATAGGAATTTGCTAGAAGCGTGGTCCCGGAAGCTATCGAGAGCAAATGAAGCTCAGTTCCAATTTAATTGCCGTTTTCCCAGGACGTGAAGTTAGCCTATGTCCCTGTCTGCTGTCCCAACCAGGCTTCCCCCAAAGCTTCCCTTCCATTGGTACCAGATTATATCTCATAAATCCCATTCCTCATAATCATAATCCAACTCTTGCCCTCACTTACTTTCACCGCAAGATTCCCAGAATCATATTTATGGAATTTCTATAAAACTTGACAATATTTAGCCAATGTTTAATGACTTTTCAAAATAACATAAGCCTTCATATACTACACTAGCCTAGGTTATATGGGTATAAGTGTGTCAGGGGAATAAAACTTCATCCAAAGGAGCTGCCATAGTAGCTTGTTTTAGGAAACACTTTTCTTCCTCAAAATATTTTTCATTTTTTCAAAATTATCTGTGTTATTTTAAGTACCTTCCTTTTCCTCTTAAGGTTCTACCTGAGCCTGGGCTCCCAAGCAAAGTCTGAGAAAAACTGGAAACTTTTCTACCACATAGATTGATGAGGCAGAGCCCAAGTCCCTCCTGGGAAGTAACTTCCATGCTGAGGAAACGACAGTAACTCTTCCCAGGTTGCAGCTCACTGTGTCGTCTCTTAGAAAATGAAAAAGGGAAATGATCCAAATAGGCTCCCTCACTCACCCCCAAGAACACGGAGACAAACAAGCTTGCGCCTATATTACTTCAGCTGCTCCCGTCCTCAGACCCGTGATGTGGGCAGGACAGTGTGATCGTCTTCACTCTGTGGGTAAAGACTCTAAGGCTTCAGAAGGATAAGTGACCCCCACAAGGCCACAGCGCCTGCACGGGGCATAACCACGCTTACGCTCGGCCTGTCTTTGAAACAGTATTCCGATGATTATTGCTTTGTGGAGAAAGCTGGACCCAAGCCCTGGATATTCCCCTTCCTAGGCAGGAGAATTTGGCTCATTTTGTAATTTCACATGTGAACTGAGGATAACAGCAGTTGCATTGCAGAGCTGTTATGAGGATTAAATGAAATAAGGTGGAGGGGGAATTGAAACTAACACCAGGTAAGTATGTAGGCACTGAGCCAGATGGACTAGGTTAAAAATCTCAACTCTGCTGCTGCAAAGCTGGGTGGCCTGTGGCAAGTTGGTTAACCTCTCTGTGCCGCGGTTTCCACTACTTTAAAATGTAGATAAAAATAGTAGCCTTCCCTCACAGGATCTGGGGGAAGATCGAGATGGGTTCATATCTGAAGAGCGTTTGTCACAGGATCTGACTTACTGTAAGCATCGTCTCTCATGACCTTGAGCCTGGCACGGAAGTGGCATTCAGCTGGCTTCAGGTCCAGTGCTCCATGGTCCCTCACAACTTTAGAGTTCACGATTTCGCTTCGAATGTCTGCTTTATGAACCAAGAGACACAACTCCTCTTAGTTGACATTGTCATTAACAAAAATAAATCTTTACCAGAATGAATAGAAAATTCGTTTCCACTTGGACGAGATAAATAATTTTTTTCCTGACTATAGTTGACTGTATTAAATAAATTATTCACTATGACAGAGGAAAAGAGTGAACATTTTTTAACAAAAGAGACAGCCCGGACCACCTAAGAAAGCTCCCCAGTCCCCTGTGGAGTTGATCCTTCAGGTTGAATGTCTCGGAGAACTGAGACTGTCCTTCAGCCACTCAGCAAACTTGTTCAGCCTCTGTCAGCATCTGCGACTCCACACTCTAGGGATGAAGGGAGAAGTCCATCAGAAACGTTAATAAATCCTGAGTCTGAAAACAGAGGAGTTTAAAAATAAAGGCAGAGGTTCAGTGCATATTCTGGAGAGTTCCATTACAGGCACATCTAACTTTTTAGATGTTAAATACACACTCTCAGGTAAGAGAGAGAGAGAAAGTCAGAGAGACTGGGAAACACAGAAGTAATTGCACAGGGAATGCAGTCGTTAGTTCCAATCAAAATTGCCCTCCATGATCTCACACTCGGGAACGAGAGTGACATCGGGTCGTGACTCTGCCACCCTCTCAGTAGAGTTCCATGAGCATCTCACCTCACCGCAGTGAGTGTGAATGTAGGATTAACAAAAGCTGCTTTTCATACAACTGGCCCCAAATGCAAGCCAACATCTTCCCCTTTGCTCAGCCAAAGAAAGAGCCATCTCCTCCAACCGTGGAGGAAAACTGGACACCGTGAATTTTCTCACACAGTTGTCAGCCTCCAATGAGTTGCCTTCCTAAGGGTTTTCAAGTCTAATCTTAACAGCAAGAGATTTTCACCTTTTATGCAACTCCTCTGTTCTGTTTTCTTAGAATTTATATCACAGTGTTTCTTTTCTCTGTGTCTGTATTATAACCCAAGAGAAAGAAACTTCAGTCCTTCTATCATGTAAGATATCAGGCCTTCTAATTTCACACCCATAACTGTAAGTGGATTGCATTGCGATGATTTATAGGATTGCAACCTTGTGAAGGAAGAGGAAAATATGGACATTTATCCCTGTTTCACCAATCCTAACAACTGTCATGCCTTTATTCCATACAAGTCACTTAGTGGACTGAACCTACAGCTGCTGGATTTCTGCTGCATTCCTGAGATGGAGTGGAATGTTTGCAATGATAAAACTAAGCAAGAGTAATTTCTTCAAGACAAAATTAGTGTAGCTATGGTAATATGCTTTCATATTCTGGTGTAAACGTGATACCACAGACAATAGGACTTATTTTAAGTTTATCTGAAACTAGTTTATACTAAGTGGGTTAAAGCATTGCTTCTTTCAGGAAGCTGTGCATACGGAGAGGCCAGAGAAACACTTCAGAGACTTTTTGAAACAGAACTTTTAACACAGAAGGGATTCAGGCAGATAAAATTTCTGTTTTTATTAAAGTCAAAATTTCTTAAACTTCAAGTTTTATTGTATATGTGAAATAAAAATGGAATTATCTTATTTTCTTTTTATCCACTTAGTTATCAGTGTATTAAATTCAAATTTTGTCCTGGATTACATTATCAAAATGAAACAAATAAGTTAAAAAATGCTATATTTGATAGCTGCTGAATTGTATCTTCTTTAATCGATAAAGTGGTTATTAATACTCTCTTACTCCCATTTTACAGATGAGGATCCTGAGGTTCCAGGATATTAAGTGACATACTGCGGTCTCATAAATGATGAAGCTAGGATTGAACATAGGTCTCCTAACACCAAAGTGGCTTTTTTCCATTTAACTCAATTCTCTGAACCATAGGGCCAGAATAAAGGTAAGTGGCCTTGAGCTCTTCTCATAATCAGAGATACCGCTACTATAATTTGAGTCGCTCACCAAGAAAATAAAGAAGAAGAAAAGAAGAAACACCAAACCCTCCTGTCCTTGGCCACACCTGGTTATGCTACGGCCTCAGACACACCAACAGTGGATCCTCCCTTTCTTAGGGGCAGCTCTCCCTCCCTGACGGTGGAAAGTGCATACGATCCATGGATATCACAAATCCATCCATCAACATCCTAACTAAAGTCAGAGAAAAGCATACTTAAAAACCCATAATAATTCAACTAAAACTAAATTAAAAATTATAAAAAGTTTAGAAATTTAAGAACGTGTCATTGAGAAAGAGGTATTTTGGCACCAAAAAAATTGCACCCAGACTGCTGAGCATTCATCAGAGGGGAAGAGCTGGTTCTATGTTTAACGTATCGAATGTTCCCGGTGGTGACACCCGGGCCTCTCAAGGCCAGCAGCCTCCTCCTCCTCTCAGCCTCAGGGAATCTGGAGAAGTGCAGCCGCCAGAGAGCACCGGCAGAGGCAGAAAAAAATAAAAAAACTGAGTAACTTGAGATTAACTTTCTATCCCTCGGGCAGATATATGCAGAGTGGGCAAAAGCAAAAAATAGAAATTCCCCATCACCCTCCTGCAATCTTCCCCCAGGACTCACCCAGACCACTCTGCCATCGACAATACAATATGTATTCCTTCACCAATCACAGGAGACTGACTTCTTCTGCAAACACCCCATTTGACACACAGCTTGAGTCTGGCTCTTATATTTTTCAATTTTCTAATCCATTTCTTCCAGTAGCTTCCAAGAAAAAAGGGAGAAAAAGCTTTCAAACTATAATACAAAAGTGTACAAATGAATAACCGGATGTCTGTGCACTTCTGCATGCACGCAGGTGAGCATTTTGATTCTGTTGACAAAGCGCAAAATGCAGCGAATACCAGAAAATAAATTCGTTTCCCAGACATAACTCAAACCTTCCAAAATCAAGCAGAAGCCCAAATTATTTGATTATCTGAACTTGACGATAGTTGACCGTGCATTGTTGGTCAATTATGTATGGTGCTTAGTTGAGTGCCATTGTTTGTGACCGTTATCACTGCCATCTACGATGCAACTTTTAGAAACCTGACTTGTAAATATGCATTACATCTTACCAATTACAATGATTCTATATAATCAATTCTCTAAGGTACAATTTATTCGTCTGTATTATAAGGTGGTTCAAATAATTTCTAATACCTTTCCAGCTATCTCATTTTCTAAAAATAGTCTAAGACCCTTAGTATACCTGAAATGTAAAAATTGTGTAAATTTTAATTTAAATCAAATGAAAGTCAAGAAATTAATTTAATGAAGCCATCAAAGTAATGGACAAAAGTCAAGGGAACTGGGTTTTAATTCTGGTGCTTCTGCTATCTGTTCTGGTTATCTGTTGATGCATAAAAACCACACCAAATTGAGCAGCATCAGCAACAGTAATCTGTTGTTTCCGTTATTTCCTCCCACAGAGCTTGGCAGGTGGGTCATGTTTATGGGTTTTTAATGTGATTACAGTCATGTAGTAGCTGGTGCTGGAGTCACCTCGAAGGCTGCCTCACACATGTTTGAATGTTGGCACTGGCTGCCAGCTGGGACTTCAGCAGGTGACATTGGCCCAAATCCCTGTATGTAGACTGGACTTTTTCACAGCATGGCAACTGGGTTCCAAGAGGGAGCATTCCAAGAGCTAGAGAGAGCCAGGTGTGTTGCCTTTTATGGCCTAGTCTGGGAAGTCATATATTTTCCCCACTGCCCCTTTCCATTCAGTGCAAGCAAGCCACAAAGGCCCATCCATCTCTAAGAAGAAAAGCATTGGGCTCTACTTCTTGATGGGAAGAATGTCCAAAAATTTACAACATAAGTTTTGAAAGCACTGCAGTGACTTTGGTCAATTGCAACCTAGACTTACCATCTAGGTTTCTATGATCAATAACAACAACAACAAAAAAATTGTCATTTTAATGTTGAAAAGTCAAATATACAGCAGTAATGAATTCAACTGTGTTTCTCCAGATATTCTATTTAAGAAAACAACAGCAGTAATAACAATAAACATTCATTGTGTGATTACTATGCTAACTGCCTTAAATGTGTTCTATGGTCCCTATGTCCTAGGTACAATTATCATCCCGTCTGATTTCTATAGATGCACTTAAACTCAGAGTAATAAGTTAACACTCAAGAGAACTAACAAAATTTGTTTTTGCAATTACCCACATAAAGAAAAATTGTAAACATTTCTTTAGGGTTTGGAGACAGTAACATTATTTTGGTTTAAGAGGTATATTCAGTATACTGATCATTATCAGGGAATGTCACTTATTCTTTATATGGAGAATAAACACAACCTCCTCAATTTCTTTCTCCAAGAATAAATCATCCCTAAAGGGACATCTTTTAAACTGAGGACAAATGTATGTTACGATTCTGCCTGCAGACCCTACAGAAGGACCCTTGAAACCACATTTGAGGATGCCCATCTAATAAAGAAAACATCCTCCCGCAGAGGAGATGCCCGGCGCTCCTAACAGTGCAGACCGCGGTGACATTCTGAGAGCAGAACTTGATCAAAATAGCAGAGCCCGAGCCCAAGTACTATCGAACACGGAGGAAACCTGCTCCTTCCACAGAGCACTCCATTTTCTGACTGGTCTTATTACTTTAAAAGAGCCGCAGCCTTAACAAGAGGTGCATGTGAAAGCCAGTCCCCGCATGATCAGGGACTCGGCCAAGAGTGAGTGTGTGCAAAGGCCAGGGGTTAAGCGAGACAGGACGGGCACCCCCACTGGTTATTGACGTATTGACCGAGGCAGAGGAGTCGGACAGTCAGGCCATCCCTGAGTCTTCCGAATCCACACCACTTTACCGTAATGGGAAAGATCCTGGCAAGGAACCCAGCGAGCACGATGCTGAGGGCACGAAACAAGTGCAGGCCCAGGTGCTGCCAAACCTTCATCATTTCCAAATGACCAGAATGACGGTTTGGAAGAGGTCAGATTTAATTCGACACAATCACCCACAGGGAGCCTGGAGCCTGTTCTATGCTAGCCTTGGATAAAAAAAAAAAAAAAAAAAAAAAAACCACAAAGGAAAAGAAAGGAAAGTAGAAAATGCCTAAAGAGGGGAAAGAAAAGAGCAGACACTGTTTAACTTTCCCCTAGGAATTCATTGTATTAAAAAATTTTTTCATGCACAATCAGCACTCAAGGGCCTGGGGTTTTATTGTATATCAGTAAAGCAATAAGTGTATGCAATAAATAAGTCCAACACTGAGGTTGCTTGAATGAAAATACTCCTGGAAAGAAAGCAAACTGGCCTCTTGGGAAATACAGAGAAAAGTCCAGATAAATTTAATAACAGGAATTATCAAAATGGTTGCCATGCTGTTAGATTTTTACCAGTTTCAAATACCTGGTGAGTAGTCACTGCTGTATGTTGTGAAAAATCTGTTAAATAATTAGTTTTGAAATGTTACTCGGACTGTTATTGGTATATGGTCTTCAAAGGGTGACTGGGAAGGCTCAGTGATCACCTTTGCTTATCACTCCAGGAGACCAAAGGCATCAACAGGAACTTTAAGACGTGGCCGTGGCCAGACCACCCCAAGCCACCAAAAAACGATCTTACCCAGGCTTTGTGGCTTGTTTCTAATAGGCTTGGTTCAGTACAGCCAGAGTACTGATTTCCTAATGTTCTCTGGAAGTGCAAGGCGGTTCCAGAACAGACACCTGGCCTCTAAAAAGCCTAATTTAGAGAAATGAACAAAGACAATGAACATTATTCATGTAAAATTATAAACTACTGGATCACAGCTTTGTTTCACATTTTCTCACACTGGGTATGTTAGTTTTTTTCCCCCTCATGGTAGGTGGTCACTTTTTGCCCAACACAGAGATCCAGATTTAATTAATGTTGATAAGTTCTTACTGTGTGCCGAGGACTATGCAAGGTGCTTTCGAAATGTTTTATGTTAATATCTTATCTGATCTTTCATGCCTCACCTGGGTCCAAATTCCAGCTTCTCCTCACACTACACGACTTGGGTAAGTTACTTAACAAATCTGAGCCTCAGTCTCCCCATAGGTATAATGGGTTTGATTGTCGTACCTGCCTCATAAGATTATCAGAATCAAATAAAATAATGCTTGTGTATATAAATAATGGGGGAGGGGTTGGTTGCAAACAGATGGAAAAAAGACTGGGTAAAAAAAAGTTTTGGGAAAATATAGAAGAAATCAAAAGAATAATGAGAAAGCTGTAGGACCAAGCTCTAGCCAGCAGGAAACTAAAGACTCCCAGAAAGTGTTCATTGCGGAAAGCACTCCCCAGTCTGAGAGCAGTGCTATTCCTACAGTGAATGAATTCTAACTGTACCTTCCTGTCACTTTGGTCCATATTTAAGGTCTCAAGACCAAAAGGTATAATTCACCATATTTGGATTATGCGACTGCCCTTGAGATATACTTAGACAAGCAAAGAAAGATTTGGAAAAAGGGACCCCATCAGCTCTAATGATGAGAAATGAGGCTTCCAGATCTGCACTTCCACCAAGAGTACACATACTTGGGGAGAAGGATATCTTCCAGAAGAAATCGAATGCAATCAGGAAGCAGATTGAACGACACATAGTCACCTAAGACGAGGGAAGTCTGCTACAACATGAAATGCATGGTACATGTCAAAACTCGAAAAACGTCAATTGTCTGTAACTTTCCTATGATGTGGTTATTGTAATTGCCATTTTCAAAGAAGTAAACCAGAGCTCAGAGCGGTTAACTAATTTTCCCAGGTCACAGACAAAATAAGTCGACCAAAGCATCTTAATTCCAAGACCAGCACTTTTTCAATGGGAGGCATTAGAGCAAAAAGTTGGGGAAAACTAAGGGTTGTTTAGATGGATGGGTACTGAGCAAAATCTGCTTATGACTTTGGCCCTTAAACTTGCTTTTCCTTAGGCGCAACGTGAAGTTTCAATGCCATGCCCTTAAGCTGATGCAGCCTGTTCTGCGATCTCTGGACATCCATATCTATGAGTCGGATATCATTACTTCCCCTAGAGGAAGCTTCCTGCTCAAGAAAAGAAAAGCCAAACTTCCTCAGAGAGGAACAGCCGTTAGCCAGGTGTAAGTGTAAGTTTTAACCTCCTGTTTTTCTGATGAAGTGGATAGGGAATAAAAATGTTTATGAAGTCAGACACACATGAATTTTGCAGCTAATCTCACCTGCAGGAAAGGCCGCCTGAGGCAGCTGAGATAGCAGAAGGAATTGGTATCTTCTGACTGTTATCTGGAGAAGTTTCCCCAAGCCTGAGACCCCAGTCATTCCTAATTGATAGCAACGCCTGTTGCCACCAGCACAAACACTAAAAATTGAAAAAAATTGGAAAAAAAAAAAAAAAAAACCTTGAAGTTCTCAAGGTTTGCTTCCCCACCCCCACCCACCATCACATTTCCAAGAAAATTGTCAGTTCAGTGTGTGGCAAAGGTCTCTGTACTTTGGACAGGGGCTTGGGGATGGGAAGCACTAAAACTGCATATAATCCTCCAAAATTCTAGCATATTAAGATGGTTAATAAGAGTGGCTGCTGACCACATGCACATAGACACCAACCACGTGCAGGCACTCATACTTTCCAAGGAATTCTCATAACAACCCTAAGAGGTATACTATTATCCCAGTTTCACACTGGATTTCTGGAAGAACAAGTAACTTGCCCAACGTCATAAAGTTAATAGAATCAGGATAAACACTCAGATCTGTGTCTCCACAGCCCATGTTTTGTCTCCAGTGCGCTACGCCCATATCCATGGTTGACCCTCACCCCCCAACCCTCCACCCCTAGCCCCTAGGACAGGAAAAGACCTGTGAGGCAAGGGCCAATTTTTATAGAGCTTTACCATATTAAGTGGCCATTTTTATAGAACAAAGAGTCCAATATCAAAGTTATTTGGTTCAACTCTTTCCATATAGGCATTGTTCTAAGCATTTTACATATGTTGTCTCATTTGGTTCTCGCAACAGTTCTTATCTGGTAGGTATCATTATAGCATCCACTGAATAGAAAAAAATTGAAGCAGAGAGAAGTTAAGAAATTTCACGATCACATAGCCAGTAAGGGACATACCAAGAACTCAAGCACGTGTTCTCATCCACAATGCTAACCTGTCTTCCTCCATAAAAAACATTAGGGAGAAAGGGCAAAAATATTCAGAAATTCATCTGTATTTTCCATTTTTTTTCAGGAAAATGAAGTTATTCATTCATGAAGTACTTACTGAGCCTCTACTCTGTCAGGCTGTACATGGACCCACCTGCCTTTCACCTGCGAAGCAAATCTTTCCAGAGTGCTTCCAGAGCTTCTTCCTGCAGAGTATCTCTCCAGTTAGAAACCTTCAAAATCAGCTGAGAACATTCCTCCTTCCTTTCTTCCTTCCCTGCCTTCTTTCTTTTTTTATTCTTTTTTCTAAGATATACTGTTTGCTTCTTCTTTTATTTTATTTTATTTTTTTATGTTAAACTTTCATTTACAGCACAACCCACTTAACACACAGATACGCAAAGAGATACACACATAAGCATCAGGATGTGGTTTTTTCCAGGTTTTTCTCTTGACCAATCCAATTACCTTACGTCCAACTAATCTTAATAGGAGTCTACTATTTTTATCTTGGCAATTACAGGCATATTTACATCAAATCATAGTACATGACAATGTTTAACACATCAAATCATAGTACAGGATAATTTTTTATGCTTTTCACCCCTGCTCCATTTATTTTTTAAAATAAACTTTATAGTGTATATTTAAGGTATATAACATGATGTTATAAAATACACACACACACACACACACACACACATATATAAACACACATAGTAAAATAATTACGGTAGTGGAACAAATTAACTAATCCATCATCTCACATTATTCCCACCCCCCTCCCGCCCCCCGTGGCAAGAGCAGCTGTAATCTACTCATTTAGCAAAAAGCCTGAAGACAACACACTATTACTTACTACCGTCCTCACCTTGCCATTCCGTCTCTAGACTTGTGCTTCCTACATACTTGCTACTTTGTATCCTTTGACCTAAAAAGCACCCTGTTGCTAAACCAGGTTAGCACAAGTGTCCCCTTTTAAACGTTCTAAACTTAGTATGTTTCAAATTGGATTTTAAAATCCTTATGCCAAAATCCATTCCATCCATATTTTAAAATAAAATCTCCGTTAACAGCAACTTTACCTTTTTAGTTCCTCAAGTGAAAAATCTTGGAGTCTGCTTGACAGCTGTCCTCTTGTCACATCCCACGTCAGCCCACTGGTGAGTGTGAAAGCACACTCATAAAGAACACAGGTGTGCTCGGGCTCTTCTGGCTTGCATTTTTATTTTTTTTTTATTTCAGCATATTATGGGGGTACAAAAGTTTAGGTTACGTATATTGCCCTTTGTCCCCCCTCCCCTGAATCTGAGCTTCAAGTGTGTCCATCCCCTAGACGGTACACATCGCACTCATTATGTATGTATACACCCATCCCCTCCCCCCCGACATCTCTCCGACATCCGATTAATGTTATTCCTAAATGTGCTCTTAGGTGATGATCAGTGAAACCAATTTGCTGGTGAGTACATGTGGTGCTTATTTTTCCATTCTTGGGATACTTCACTTAGTAGAATGGGTTCCAGCTCTATCCAGGAAAACACAAGAGATGCTATATCACTTAATCATAATAATAATATGTGTTGGTCTGCACAGCCAAACAAATCCAAGAATATATAGAAAATGTCAGTGGTCTCTGCCTCCCCAACTCCAGTTGCACCACTGAAGGGTTCCATGTTTGATGTGTATCATTCCACACTTCTCCCATGCCAGTACATATCCATTTGTGTACATATTTTCAACATACATAAAATATACCTGTTGCAACATACAACTATCATGTGGGTTTTGATATACAGTTCTTTACAATTGAGCTCTAGCATACACGTTACCCTGAAACTTGCATCTTTTTTCCCTAATACTATATCTGGCATATTCTTTCATGTCCTTTATCCATTCTTTTTTATGTTTATATCATATTCCATAAAATATCATATGCTGAGGTCAGCAGACTGTACCCTGCTGGCCAAATCTAGCCTGCCACGTGTTTTTTACGGGCACTCAGCTATACCCATTCTTTTATGTATTTTCTATAGCCACTTCCTTGCTTCAACAACAGAATTGAGTAATTGCTACAGATACTATGTGGCCCTCATGCCTAAAACTGGTAATTTTTTTTCTTTTACACTTCTCAGATTAATAAAAAGGCTAAATATCCTTTTAAATGCTTATTGTCCCTTACATTTGCTCACATGCGAATCACCTCTTCATTACCTTTGCTCATTTATACACTATTCCATTAGAGTATAACATATGGTCAAGAATGCTTGCTCTGGCTACTGCTGGAATTAGCTAGAATCCAGACCCCAATACTTGCTGTGTGACATAGGGCATGTCACTTGATTTTTCAGTGCTTCAGTTTCTTTATCTATAAAATGGGGTGGTAATATTGCCCTACTTCTGAGAATTATTGTAAGGATATAAAAAGGATGGTAAAAATATACATCCTTGTTATTCATTATTTCTCTTTTCTTTCTCTCCTTTTGCAAAACCAATCTATCTAGTCAAAGGGCTAGAGCATTTTACAAATTCCTTTCAAAATCTTCAGGACACTGAGAACTTCTGAAACCACCAAAGTGTGTGATTGGCCTCTACATGAGGTCTAGGAGGCAAATAGCTAATGGAAATAGAATATTCTGGTGATGTGGTTTTGGATGATGCAGGAATAAATAGCTTGTTTCATTTCTTCACTCAAACACTTTTTCTGTATCAGTCCAATAAATTATAAGTGAATTTTGTTGTAATAAGTGAGGTTCCTGCAGGTCCTCAGAGATAACCTACTTAATATTAGTTTCATTGTGCAGGATAGTAGGAGATAGAACCCCGAAATCCACTAAGCCTGTGATCTACTTTGATTTAAAAAAATAATTATCCTTACATTTCAGATTGCCTGCAATTTGAAAAATTACTCATATCCCTCTCCTTGATCTTATATCTATGCTTTACATTAAATTTATATGTACATGTCCTATCTTAGCTACTAAACTGTAAATAGTTGGAGGACTGACTAAGCATGTGGGTCATCTTTGTGTCCTTCATAGCAACCAGTAGAATATGTAACACAAAGTGCGTGTTCATTAAATAACTGAATAAATAAATATCAGCTGCCTCACATGATTTGTTTGCCCTGAAAACAAAGAAAGAGAGAGAAATTTTAGTTAATTTAGGGCGTTAGGTCATTGGGTTTCCATTAATTGAAGTCCTATAGGTATTGGAATCTCTATAGTAGAAATTCTTGTTTCATGAGGGAACATTGGAATCTAGAGAACCTGAAATTCCCTATGGGGTCGTCTTTTAGAATGTGCAAAATAAAAGTTGAATAGATTTAGTCTTGAGTGTTCAGGATTTAGGTTGTTAAAATAGAGCAAAAATAATAATTAGAGCCAACACCTAGTAAGCATTTTCCATATATCAATTAATCCTTCTCAAATACTATAAGGTTGGCATTATTCTTATCCCGATTTTATAGTTAAAGAAACTAAGGCACAAAGTGGTTAACTAACTTGCCCAAGGTCACACAGCTAGCATGTGAAACACCAGGATTTAGCCTCATGCAATTTGGCTCTAGGTCCAACACACACCTCTCTTCATTGCAGTAGAGGCATTGCTAAACAAAGCCTCCCAGGAACAAATTGCTAGAATAAGAAGAGCCCTGATGTCTTAAATCACCAGAGTCAGAATAAGGAAGCCTGGGCTTGGCTCCTGGATTCCTAATCGTCTACTAGCAAAACTTAAAGCAAACAAGCCAATCACCTTTCCTGAACCTTGGTTTTCTTCATCTATAAAATAAGAATAATGATACCAGCCCAGAGTCTTCCTCACAGTTATCTAAATTAGAACAATTTCATGTATATGTAACAGACACTTTCTAAACTATAGAGCCATTTGTCATGATCATGAGCCCAAACATACTAGAATCTTGAGGTTTATGTTGGGAGAAAAGGATAAGAGGAGGGAAATATCTTTAAAAGATGTTAGCTATATTCACTGACCCACAAAAAAAATAGGTACAAGTAAGTGAAGGGGAGATGTTCAGAGTATATATACCCCAAACTCTAAGCACTTCAGATGACCCAGGCCATCACGAGACCATAGCTGAGTCACACAGCCAATTATTTCAATTATCCTCATTTCACTCCAGTGATATTTTGGGGATTATGAGTGGTATTATAAAAGATGTTTAATTATAATGGCAAATTTCACCAAAAAGGTTTAAAAATAATTTTAAGTGTGTTGCCAACCCTAAGGGTTATTAAAGGTCTTTAGACTAGAACTAACAAAAAAAGGAACTTCTAAAATTAGCAAACTCTATATCTGCAGGCCAGGAGGGAGGAGAAGAGAAAATCGTCTACAGCTGTGTGTGAGGATGCCACTCTGTGGTTAAATTCTACTTTCCCAGTCCCATAACTATACTAGGCTTATCCCTCTATTGAAGTCCCCTTTCCTCTATTCATTAAAACATGTCACCTCTCCATGAAGCATCCTCTGATCACTACAGCTGGAAGGGATCTCTCCCCTCTGAGAATCACTCTATGTTTACTATGTTTCTCAGAATGACTTAGGAAGAAAGACTAAGTTTTGTAACAAAAAGACCCAGAAATATTGCGGCATGAATAAGATGAAATTTTATGGCTTTCTGTATAAGATCTCTAAAATAAGTAATCCAGGGTGGTGGAGCAACTCTGGTCCACCCAATCACTTGGAGACCAGATTCCTTCCATCTTTTGGCTCTGCCGTCCTTTTGGGTGCTGTCTGCCACAGAGTTGAAGCTGGGTCACGAGCACTTCCATAAAAAAACTTAAGGCAAGCGAAAATAGCAGGAAACCCAGGGAATACACCCAGGGAAAATAATTTTCTTTTAAGCAAGAATGGCTGAGCTTGAACACATCATTTCTGCTCCCATTCCACCAGTAAGAACTGTCTCATGGCTACACCCAACTACATGGAAGGCTGGAAAACGTAGTTTCTCACCAGGGGAAAAGGAAAACCTATCTTTTGGATACCAGGTTGTCTCACCCCAGATCCTTATGGTATTTCTAAAAGACCTTTTAATAGAGCTCCTTGCATAGGTGTTTAATTTTCTCAAATTATTGTAAACTCCAGAAGTGCAGTGATGACTAGAACTCATAGGACTAGACTTCCTTACCATAAAGGCTCAGTGCTCCGTACTGAGTTCAATTTAAAAAATTGAACGTGTGAATGTTTATCTTTTTCATATAGAGACCATTGGTTCTCTGATCTTTTTCCTTGTAATACTTACCTCAATTATAATTATCTATAAATTTATCTTTTTAATATCCTTGTCTTCTTATGTGTACTGCATCCCTTTGTGATATTATAATTATAATGAAGACAATAACCAGTTCTGATGTGTATTCTGACATAGGAAGTACACCAAAAAAATTCACTGAATAATCAATGAGTATATTTGTCAGAAGGTAGTGCTGGCTCATTAAGAAATGCAGGAGGTGAGGGTAGGTATTGAGGAATGTAGTAGATGCTGGTAGACTATCCGTGAAATGTATTCCCCTTTTCTGCTGGACACACCCCTAGAGGCCCTGGTGTTGGCTGTGGTCTTGAGGATGTGTCCTGGCCCCAAAAATATGGATACATGGGCAAAAGTGAGGTTCACCACTTCTAGCTTTCGGCCATGTAAAACCTTCAGTGCCGCCTTTTAGGTACTCTTTCTTTGCCTGCTGACAAGATGTAAGAGAGGACACTGAGGCCTTGGAAGATGGTGGAGAATCAGATGGAATGATAAAGGTCCCTGAATCATCATGTGGGGCACTACCAACCAAGGATCTGCAGGAGAGCGGGAAATAAATTTCTCATTGCATTGAGCCATTGATACTTTAGCGAGCTTTGTTGAAATAATTTCAACACGAAGAGAATCCCACAGTCTGGTATTTCTTAATCCTCTTCAGCAAGATGTTTCATTACTTTCTTCATTTTCAGAAGTGAAAAATATGCCTGGAAATACTTTACCTAGGAATTGGCCAATGGCTCTAGTTGAGACAAGCCTTGTCCTAGGTGATCTTGATAGACAAGGGACAACAAGAAGGATTCTTTGACCAAGATCATGTCACCCACCAAAATACCTGAAGTTCTCACAAATAATAATTCATTATTTTTAAGTTTTAGAATTTTTTTTAAATGGTTTTATTGAGGTGAATGGACATACAATAAACTATACATATTTAAAATGTATAATTTAATATGTTTTACATATGTATATACCTGTTAAAGCAACACCAGAATTAGTAAAAAAAAAAAAAAAGCATCACCCCCCAAAAGTTTCCTCATGCCCCTTGTAATCTATTCCTCCTTTTCTTCCCCATCCCTCTTCATGACATCCCTATCCCCAGGTAAACTCTTATCTGCTTCCTGTCACTAGGCAGTAGATTGCACTTCTAGATTTACTGTCATCCTGCAGTATCCTAGGAGGACCAGTTCCAGGACCCCCGCAGATACCAATATCCACAGACGCTCAAGTCCTTTATATAAAATTGTGCGGTATTTACATATAAACTATGCATACCCTCTTGTATACTTTAAATCATCCCTAGATTATTTATAATATCTAATACTATGTAAATGCTATGTAAATAGTTGTTATACTGTATTCATATTATTTTTATTGTTTTTTTCCAAATATTTTTGATTCGAGGTTGGTTGAATCCTCGGATACGGAATCCCCTGATACAGAGGGCCAACTGTATATACAAATGGAACCTTACTAAATGCACTGGTTTTTGTCTGGCTTCTATTATTCACCATAATTATTTTGATACTATTTCATATTGTAAAGTGTTACCAATAGTTCACTTCTCTTTATTACTGAGTAGTATTCTATTGCATGGATATAGTACAATTTGTTTATCCATTCACCTATTGATGGACATTTGGATTGTGTCCAGTTTGGGGCTATGATAAAGCTATGAACATTGGTGTGTGAACCTTTGTGTGGACATATGCTTTTATTTCTCTTGGGTAAATACCAGGAAATAGAAGGGCTGGGGCATACTCTAGGCATTTTTTTAAAAAGTGCCAAACTGTGTATCAAAGTAGTTGTACCACTTTGCATTCCCACCAGCAACGTATGAGAGCTCCACTTCCTCTACATCCTCACCAATACTTGGTATAGTCACAGCCTTTTTAATTTTAACCATTTTAGTAAGTATGAGTGATATCTCATTGACCAGAAGCAAAAGTCCCAGACCCCACTCTCAAAATGCAACTTTGACATTATGAAAAGAACATGAACTTTAATGGCAGAAGAACTGGTTGTGAATCTTCACAATACCATTCAAGTAGGTACAACTTTGGCAGGGAAGGAGGACATTCCAGAGAACAGCACATGCAAAAATGTGATGATAAGAAGGAGTGAGCACCATATGCCCAAGCCCTTCTGTTTCTTGGTATTTACCCAAGAGAAATAAAATATGACAAATAGTTTAATAATGCTAAAGTATGGACTGAAAAGTAGAGAGTGGCAGGAGACAACTCTACAAAAGCTAGCAGTGGCCAGTTCATGAAGGGTATGGTACACCATGCAGATGGTTTAAGATTCTGACCCTTGAAAAATGGGGATCTGTGATGTTGTTGAGTCAGGTAATCAGATAATCAGATTCACAAGCTAGAATTTGCAGCCCTATGAGGACCACACTAGAACTAGAAGAGAGATGAACCCATAGAGAGAGAAATCCTAAGAAGATTATTACATTAGTGTAGATCAGGGAAAATGGGGACCTGATCCAGGACAGTAGCAGCAGGGATAGAGAAAATGGGAACTGATATACATAGGAAAGAGAATTATCCAGACTTAAGGGATAATTCCCTAGATTTAAATTACTTCCTTTGAGCATAGACAGGCAGTGTATCTCTTAGTAAGAGAAGAAAAAAATTGGAAAGCAGGATTTGTAGAGGAAGATGATAAGTTCATTCTAGGACTTCTGAGATAAAGGTGTCACTGGCTGAGAAAATGGAGGCATGTGGACATTAGCTTTTGCCTCATTCATTCAAAACAAATGTATTAATTATTATCTATGTGCTAGGCATGGTAGGAAGATGGAGCTATATGACAGTGGAAATAAGACTAGAATAGGAACTAGATATATTGGTTTCACTGCTAGTCAGTTAGTTAATTTTCATTTATCTTAGACAAGTCTCTTGCACTCTTGGCTCATGCATCTATGAAACAGAGGAAAGAAATCCTAGATACCTACAACATCGTAAAGAACAGTAATACATGAGAACATTAGATGAGGATTCAAAGTAGAAAGTGGGGAAAAGAATTCTTATTCAACAAATAGTGCTGGGAAAACTGGATAGCCACATGTAGAAGACTGAAACAGGATCTGCACCTCTCATATCTCACAAAAGTCAACTTACGGTGGACAATAGACTTAAACCTAAGGCATGAAACTTTAAGAATTCTAGAAGAAAATGTTGGAAAAACTCTTACAGACGTTGGCCTAGGCAAAGAATTTATGAGGAAGAACCCCAAAGCAATCACATCAACAACAAAAATAAATAAATGAGACCTGATCAAATTAAAAAGCTTCTGCACAGCCAAGGAAACTATCACAAGAGCAAACAGACAACCTACAGAATGGGAGAAAATCTTCACATGCTACAAGTCTGATAAAGGCCGATAGCTAGAATCTATTTAGAACTCAGGAAAATCAGTAAGAAAAAAATCAAACAACCCCATTAAAAAGTGGGCAAAGGGCATGAACAGAAACTTTTAAAAAGAAGATAGACTAATGGCCAAAAAACATGAAAAAATACTCAACATCTCTAATCATCAGGGAAATGCAAATCAAAACTACAATGAGATATCACTTAAGTCCAACGAGAATAGCTTTTATCAAAAAGTCCCAAAACAATAAATGTTGGCATGGATGCAGAGAGATAGGAACACTCCTACACTGCTGGTGGGACTGCAAACTAGTGCAACCTCTGTAGAAAGTAATATGGAGATACCTCAAAAAGCTAAAAGTAGAACTACCATTTGATTCAGCAATCCCATTAATGGACATCTACCCAAAGGAAAAATAGACATTCTATAAAAAAGACATCTGCACTAGAATGTTTATAGCAGCACAATTCACAATTGCAAAGATGTGGAAACAACCCAAGTGCTCATCAATACATGAGTGGATTAATAGAATGTGGTATATGTATAGCATGGAGTTCTACTCAGGCACCAAAAAACAATGATGATCCAACACCTCTTGCATTATCCTGGATAGAGCTGGAGCCCATTCTACTAAGTGAAGTATCCCAAGAATGAAAAAACACCAATACTACAAGAATGGAAAAATAATAATTTGATGGTGAGCACCACACATACTAGCCATCAAATTGGTATTAACTGATCGACTCTTACGTGCACATACAGTAGTAACATTCATCAGGTGTGGGGCAGGTGGAAGGAGGGTGGAGGGGATGGTTATATTCACACCTAATGGGTGCAGGTGTGGTGCACACTGCCTGAGGGATGGACATGCTTGAAGCTCTGACTTGGGTGGGGCAAAGGCAATATATCTAACCTAAACATTTGCACCCCCATAATATGCAGAAATAAAAAAATAAATGAAAAAAAATTTAAAAAAAAAAAATTAAATCTCCTCAAAGAAAAAAAAAAGACTAGGAAATCAGTCTGAGCACCACCAGCTAATAGCTATGTAACCTGGGGCAGACACTTGCCATCTCTGGTTTTCTGTTTGCCCCCCTGTGAAGGATCTCCACCAACCCTTCCATCTCTAGCAACATATGTTTTTATGAAACCTTTCTGGACACGTTGGCCCTTGGAAGGGGAGCTCCTTCTTTCTGCTGATAAATATAGTCTGTTTGCTCAGCAAGATTAAGCAACATAATAAATATTCAAGCCAGGCACTGTTTGGACTGTGACACAGTTTAACAATGCTAATCTGCTGCATGGCAGTCAAAGCCTGTATCAGCTTCACATATTTATAAAGATGTCCTTGTCATCCAGGGCTTAGGTCAATTTTAAACTCACATTTGTGTCGGTAACTTCATTTAGCCATCTTCCTGCCGCTGGTTTATTAGCTGGGTCTTCAGCACATAATAAAGGTCATCCATGTAGAAAGAAAGTAAATCTCTACATATATTTTTAGAACAAATGCTATTTCAGAACTACTAAAAGTGGTAAAAGGTGTTGCTTTAGGAATCTGGATTTTCTGAAAATAAACTAATTTCTTTCCTGGTCTTGGCTAATTTTGCTAAACTCCCCAGCTCAGCACCCTAGACACCTATACCTCACTGAATATGCTGGTCGGCATCACTGTGTGATCCTAACAGTCTATTTGGTAGGTTGGAGAAAGCTGCCTTCAAACTGAAATAGGGCAGCGTATCTTTGCAGGCAATAGAGTGAAAAACTACCTTCGTCAAAATGTGCATGTGCTACAAATGAGAAGTTGCTACTTACCAAAGAAGTACTCATAAAGTAAGAGGAGAGGGGGAAAAAATAAAAATAAAAAACTCAGACAACTTTTACTAGCATCTATTACTTTACTGTAAAATGCCAGAAGCAATTATGATGTCATGTGTTGTCTAAAATTAGAGCAGTGAGACAGCTTGAGATGCAGTCAGAGCTAATAAACCCAATAAAACCCACTGAGTTTTACTGCATCATATTGTTTCCTTACACAATTACAGGCAGCAAGAAAGGCATCCGCCACATTATACTCGATTTATTCCTCTTTTATTTTGTCTCTTCTCTTCACTTCCTTTGTTAAAAAGAAAGTATGTGAGGTAGGACTGGTTGGGGATTTAAAAGAAAAAATGTCTTCGTGGATAGATCCAATGTAACTTGTTGCAAGCCTTGAAATATCCCCTGATTAAAATACGCTTCCTCGTTTTGCACTTACTTCAGCATTAAGCATCTAAGAAAGGAGCAAAGAACTTTCTATCTTAAATGAGAGAGAGAAAGTAAAAAGAATGCTTGCCACGCCAGGATCCTTCTAATAAATTCTACCTAAGTGGGTCCAGCACTGTGGGGCTAATTTCCAAGGTATTTCTTCAATCAGGTTCCTAAATCCAAACATATGCTTCTTTAATTTCCTTTAGATCTGACAGCATTAAGTTGAGAAAAGTCAAGAGCTTATTTTTTCATTTTCTATATAATGAAAACATTCTTACTTTCCATGCAATTTTCAGATGAGATCAATTGTTTTATTTCTCTCAAATGCTAACAAGAGTTGAGCTGCCAAGAAACTTCAGGATCCACGGGCCCCAAGTTCCTTTTTCCCTGGGACTCAGCCAACTGGTAGTTCACTCAGTTTGGGAGCAGCCAGACCGGCTACTTCCTTAGAGTTAAACCAAGGAATTTATCCAGAGAGAGGCTTTTTGTTTTGGGTTTGTGTTGTTTATTTTCCCTCACAAGCTGTAAAATTCTTCACATCTCACTGATGAAAAAGAACAAAATAAATTGCATGACATCAGAATGTGTACAATCATTTCAACTGCACCCAAACTGCCTTTATAGGTCACTTATGTCTACTAACTCAGGCTCCTAAGCTTTCTATCCATCTCTCACCACCCCTACTTATGGTGAACAAAATCTTCACGCAAGTAGAAAATATCGTATTAACTATGTGAACCACATCTGCATGCAGGTTGTGGGAGCTCTCAGACCACATCTGTTGAATGCCAAGGCCAAAAACACCCAACTCCACAGGGATGTTGTTTGCTATGCCCTTTCGGTCATCAGTAGTTTGATTTTCATGTTCTGGCTAAACAAACAGTTAGCAAAGCTGAGCATTATTTCTGACTTTGCACTGAAGACCCAATTAGCTAACACAGTCAATGAACAGGTCAAGAGTTGAGGTTCAGACGGGCTTTTCGAGGCCAAGTCTCTCTGTTTAAACAGCTTTCCACCGACCTTTGTCCTCATCACAGATGATCTCCCGTAAAACGTGTCACCAAACTCCATGTGCAGAGCCAGAGAGGAAATAAATCGCAGTTTATCCAAATATCATGTGTCACTGGACAGTCAAATCAAATGGCTCCGGAAAGATGATTACTGATAAAGAGCACACTGTTAGCACAGGAATGCGGAGATGCTGGTCAGGAAAGGCTCTGAGCTGCAGAGGCAAACAGACACGCAGTGAATATTCAAAGATAGTGCAGGTTAAGAGCAATTTAAATTAGATGTTAGTTTTAACTCATGATAGACCAGCTCTGTGGATCTCAGTATGTTGGGGATCCCCTGTCAGTAAGTCACAGGACGTCCTATCACTGACTACACTTTAGTCTGCCACTATAAATTCACATGGGATTTACAGCTTTCTGAGCCTTCTTGGCAGAGTTACAGGCCAATAAGACGTCAGGAATGTCATTCTGGCTAGCTGTTTTAGCCACCATACATTTTACAGATGATAGTCTTCCAAACACCAAGAGGCAATAAGACCCAGATAATAAATCTACCAGGGATTAGAGTTACAGAGATCGTGTTAGACATCTGACCCATCAAATGCATTTGCACTGATGGATCCTTTCTATTTGTCTCCTGCGAGGTGCAGTTGGACAGCAGACCCCTTGCTGTACAGGCTTCCCCAGAGGGAGGACAAATTAACCACAAATCCATCCAGCTAGTTCTTCTGTAAGTCAGCGTCATCAGCAGTGGTCTGGGGCCCTCTCTCACCGTAGATGTACCTACAGTCATTAGCTCGATGACACTGCCTTGTCTACAAGCTAATGGGAACAAGAGATTCCCAGATACCAAGGAGTCAGCTCTCTTGGAATCTTTACAGCCTTCTGTGGCCCCTGGCTTCCAAAACTCAGGAACTCGAGCAGAAAGATGGTGATTAGGACAGTGACATGAGTAGCCATACATGGACTGTTTTTTTATGAATGGGCAAATATTTTCCAAAGGTTGGACTCACTCAACTGGAAGCATTTTTGACCAGTTCTAAGCATTGCAGGTGGAAAAACAAAACAAATCTAACCAAAACCAATAATCAGCCCTAACATTACAGCACTCACAGTCCAGTCAGGTAGGCAAAGAGAATATGGGAGGCATGACACTACCACTTACATATTGCTCTAAGACAGGTCCCTGGAGCTAACGATAGATTCTAATGGCTGTTGATTTTATATCTTCAAATTTTTCTGATCAGTGTTCTCCTCCCTTCTTACCACCAGTAGCTTAGAGTGACCAATGCAACATCAGTTCTTTCCTCTGAAGATGAACTGAGTGAAATGAAGCTAACTGACAATGTACAAAACCTACCTAAAGTGAGGCCAAGGCCAAGGTCTCTTCATACAATGTTCCAACAACTTGTGTTATTGCAGTCCACACAGAGGTTCCATATTTCCAAGAAGACGAAGCTAGAGAAGATGACAAAACAATCCAAAAGTTGGAATAAATTTGCCAAAATCTGTGTCCTAGTTCTCTAACCACACTGGGTCTGCAGGCTCATCTTTTGCCTTATGTAATCCTACTCCCAAGCCCATTCTTACTGCTCTGGCCGTGGACACAGTGGTCTAGCCTGTTCTTTGGCAACCCACAGAGGTGAAGCACATGCCCCACTTCCTGGTGCCTCCCAGGAAGCAGATTAATCCACACATTATGCAAAGAGGCAGAAACCATAGAGTTTAATGTAAGGGAAACTTAGGATGCTCTTTTGAACCCAAGTATCTTCCTGCTTCTAATCCCACCATTAGAGAGCCATTTGGTTGAGTCTTAAAATATTTTTTAATCAAAATCACTCAGTTAAAAATAAATATCCAGTGACAACTTAAATCTTTATCTGTGTAGCAGGAGGGGGTTTTCGCAATCTAGTCCCACCCAAGCATGAAGCTTGGGCTTTCCTTTCCACAACATCTCTTCCTCTCTGGGTATAATGCCTCCCTGCTATATTTTGAGGCTCTTATATACATCCCAGGAAACAGAAAAAAAAGTGAATCTTCCCCCCCTCCTACCCCCGCACACACACACACCCCCAAGTAGCTAGATGTCCTCAGTGAAGTCTCATTACAGATATCTTCCTTCTGGACAATTCATGAGCCCCCTGCAGGCAACTCTCCATGAAAAGTCCACATCTCACAAGGGCAATGAGAGTGATGGCTCCACTAGGACAGTTCCACTGCCTGCCTGAAAGTGGACAGTCCTCTCCCCGCTGGCAGGAAATGGCTGGGCTTCCAGGCTACTCCCCAGGATTCTGCTTGGCTGTCCCTGTTACCCACCCCACACACCTGCCCACCTGCTCTGCACCACCTCCCCCACTAACTCACCTCCGTCCTGCCTCCCCCTATTAGGGCCACCCATTCTCCCTGCTCTGCCTTTCTTTCATGCAGGGACCTGCTGATGGGACAGGGTGGGCAGTGAGCAGCCTGGCTCTCTGGTTCCTGCTCTATCCTCTTTCCAGCTTTCTGGATATGGCCCTGCTTCTCTTAGGACCCACTGCAGAAGTCAGAAAAGCAAACTTGACTGTTTCCTGTGATTCCTAAAAGCAATGTGGATATCTCTGTCTAATGGGGAAGGGGCACGGGGGAGGGCAGGTAGGGGCGAGAATAAACACAGAAAACAAGATAGGGAAAAAGGAACATGAACATTAATATTTAAAAATATATCTTGCTGCACCAAGTTTTGGCATTTGACACTGGAAGAAAACCAAGGGGCTATGGATTGCCTTTGCTAGGTGCCAGAGTGTCCCCTACCTCCTGAGGCTGTTAAAGTGTGAAGATAATGCATGTGAAGTGTTTAACACAGTGCCTGGCACACCGGAAGTGCTTGGGAAATGTTAGTTTCTGGTATTATTATCATGAAGGAGAAAACTTATTTAGAAGTAGCTCAGGAGGGATTGAAACAAAAAAACAACAGGAAAAAATTCCCCCACTGCTCAAGCTTAATGGGGCCAACAAGACCAGGCCATCATGTTGCTTTCTCTTCCCTTCCCACCTCCTCCTTGACTCAACTTTTCTCCTGTGGCAGCTGGGAAGCTTCATCCTACCACCTGCTACAAATTATTATATTCCAAGAAAGCCCACCTTATCTGTACTCAAACTCTTGGTTAAATTTTGGCCTATTCTTTGAAAGTTTCCAGCAGAGATTTTGCTGTACCCTTACTATACCCAAACACTCTCACAAAAATTCAATATCAGCCTTATGTTGTGGCAGATAATGCTTCTTCGGTACCACTGGTGGCACCATTATGCCTCCACTGACAGGACACTGGCTGAAATGGTCCCCTCCATGCCACAACAGAGACCCTTTGACAACAGGTAAATACTACAAAACTATTCATTAGAACCTGAATGTAACACACCATCGCCACAGGGAAATTTATGATTTAAAATCATAAATGTCAAGATATAATTAGCTTAAAGGTCAGGTTTAATTACAGTTGTTGAAAATGAAATACACTAATTACTGAAACCATGTCGGAAAATTATTTTCATGGTTTGAAATGTTTTGTTGGTGTCTTTGTTTCTACAGAAGGATGGTTCTTGTTGCTCGATGAAAAAAAGCAGTGATGAGCATTTGCTTCCCTGCATGGATAGAAGCAGAGAACAAAACAGAGTGTTGATTAAAAAAAAGCCCACAACCCCAAACGGCTCCACAGAACAGTTGCTCCATGTTATTGTATTATTAATCATTTTCTTATAATCGGTGCTTTAGATATAATTTTAATGAAGCTTCAAGGGAAGCTCAATGCATTACACTGTAACAACAGAGGAAGCACATTTATCACTTGGTTTGTAGGTTTAATGGCAAAACAAATCAATAAATAAACAACTGCTGAGAAAATAACTCAATAACTTGAAAAAAGTTGTTTTACCTGTAGGATTTCTTAGATTTCTGCTGGGAATATTTATTGGATCACCTAAGCATTTTTCTTGTGTTTTTTATCATCTCTTTCCTTTGGGCTTCCAAGGACTAGAAAGTTTGAACAATCTCTCATTTAATTTTATTTTTTGGCTACTGTTTCGTTTTTAGAAATAAATGATAATACCTTTCAAACTTTGGCTCTGTTTTAAAAAGAAAAGAAAAGATTTTTTTTAAAAACTCCTAAGAAATCTAAGTGGCAAGCAACCACAAGGTATCAGAAGCGCCTCATAATTGGTAAGAAAAGTCCTTCAGAAAATTTGGTCTGAATATTGGTATGTCCCCATAGGGGAAAAGGAAGTTTTATCCAGTGTAGTTCTCATATGGAGATTAGTGCTCCTGAAGAGAACTAAAACATCAATTTCTGGAGGAAAAAAAAATTGTTAAAAGAGGCAGGAACCTACAGAATGTATTTTGTCAAAATGGAGAACAAAGGGCTAAGGAAACAGTGTTTTACTGTCTGAAAGACACATTGAGGGAGACAGTTTTAGTTAAGAGAGGAGAAGCTGCATGACACCAAAGCATTTAAATAGCTCCAAAAGAACCCAGTTGTGACAAAGCGGAGAGCAGAGCTATTCTCCAGAAAGCCACAGACAATGCAAGGAGAGTCTGCTCTAGCTCAATAATGGAGAAAGAAAATGGCATTTAATTAAGAGTTGCCTGCCTTCCAGTTAATTATGACATTGAAATCAGTGTGGACATAAGGCACTAAAGCTGACATCAACATAGTTCACCCAAGAAGCCATTTACTTAAGATTTACAACCCACTGTAAGAGAAAAGTGAAAATTTATGAAAGGTTTCCATCTGGCAGGCTATATCATTAGTATTCAGACTGATAGCAACAATGATTTAAATTTCATAATCTAAGTGAAGATATGCATCAAAAAATTCTTCTAAAATATGTCTGATAGCTCTAACTGACTTCTTTATTAGAGTCTGTCTATGAAAAAAATGTCAGGTATCAATGAAGAAGTCATCAAATGTTAATTTCGGTCTATTCGGCTGATAGAAATTTATAATAAAGTAGCATCATTGTGGGTGAAACCTCCACCCCAGCTCTCTGAAAGAGATCCAGTAAACTAACTACTTTTCATTGCCTTAAAAAATAAAACTGGATTGCCTTGTTTGATCTGGTTATAGCAAACATTTCAAGTCATAACAATGATTATTTATTAAATACTGATAGCTATTTTAGGGGATGGGGGAGGAGAAAGTACAGCCTTTGGCATGTGTTGCTCAGGGCCGATGAATAAATCCTATTAGCAGGGAGGAGGAAATAAGTATAAATCTCTCACTGCGGGAGAACCACTGTGCCATCCATTTTCCTGAATTAAAGCACACTGTCACTGCAAATGCTCTCGTGTTGTCAGAACAGGATTGTGTAAGGAGATAAACCCCTGATGCCCACCCTTAAAAATCTAGATAGAGAAAATTTTAAAACAAAAAGCAATGTGGCTTACCTATTAGAAAACAAACCCAAGGTTTAGAGTACCCTCAGATGATACTGGATACCAGTTAAAAATATCTTTAACTTTAAAAGGAGGTTAATATACTTCCGGGGTTTCATATACAATGCTGCAGAGATAAAGAAAAAAGTAAGAGTTACAGATTCAGGAGACAGGCTGGATTAAATTTGGTTCCACCACATTTTAGCTCTGTGACCTTGAGCAAGCTATTTATCCTCTCTGATATTCTATTTCCTCACCTGGAGAATAATATCTAGCTCATAGGGATGTTGGACTAGAAGTGAGATTTTATATATCATGTTCCCAGCACAAAGAGTATTTAACTATGCAAAGTTTATCTGGGTTTTCCATAGAAGGTCTGTGAAGCTCCTAGACCCTCCCACCCTGAACTTGGCTGTAGGAGTTGAAGAACAAGGTGTGACAGACACTGCCTCCCTTCTTCTTTGCTAAGGAACATCCAGTTATGTCCAAATATGTCACACAAACGTGCCCAGGAAAATAGTTCCCTTTATAATTCTAGGGGGATAACCATGATTGGTTTTGTGTTGGGCATATGTGTTCATAATAAGTACTATTTGCCAAATATTTCTGGCTCTCTGCCTTACATGCACAAGGTGGTCTTGCATTTCCTGGCTTTTTTGTGTTTGGATAGGATCATGTTACAGTTATAATTAATGA
Source organism: Eulemur rufifrons (assembly GCF_041146395.1). Classification (NCBI taxonomy): domain Eukaryota; kingdom Metazoa; phylum Chordata; class Mammalia; order Primates; family Lemuridae; genus Eulemur; species Eulemur rufifrons. Next base: position 18,341,234 of record NC_091001.1, read on the forward strand.
ATCAGGAATACAAGTGACACTTGGGATTGAATGGACTATATGGGAGCCTCTCTTTTCCCTCTGGCACGATAACCTGTGTGTTTAAGATGGTAGCTGCTTCCTCACCCTGACTCTGAATGACGGACGGTGTAGAGAAAGACCCTCGCCAATTCACAATGGACACGGAGCATAAGCAACAAATAAACTTCTGCTGTTGCAAGCCACTGAGACTTGGGGATTCTTTGTTCTCACAGCAGGCCCTGAACTATCCTGACTGATGCAATAGTTACTTTCTACGGGGCCCTGATGAAATGAATGAGAAATGAAGGGAACGATGTCCCCATTCTTCCAGTTTGTGTGCAATTGTGTAAGCACTCAATTCTACCAGAGGCAGGGAGAGGGGTATCAAAGTAGACTTCATAGAAGAAGTAATGCTTCAACTGAATCATGATCTGAAAATATTTGAGGTGCTTATCAAATTGATTGGAAGGAGTAACTTTTAAAAAAAAAGCGCTTCAGACAGAGAAAGCAGATTGAAACGTGGAAGATATTGAGAGATGGCACTCTCAAAGATTTGTCTATAGAGGTAAACAAGATGAAATCGAAGTCATCATATAGTCTTTTTGGAATTTGGACTTTATTCAGTGGGACAGAGGATTTTCTACTGCAAAATCTATGACAGTTGATGCTGAAATGCTGGACGCATATCCCTGGACAATCCCAGACTTTCAGTGCAATAATGACAATGGCATCATGCCAATCATTGATGACAATTGTCACATGGTGTATCCCACAACTTAGAAAAGATTGGCTGCTGATTACACACAACCCCATGTCTCTCAATTCCATTCAGGAAAGAACGGTGTAATTCAAAATTGTTCAACTTACATTTAAAAAGTAAATCACTACCAATCTTCAATACTTCAACTCAGTTAGTAGCAGGCATGTGGTACACGCTTTACAGATTATGCTAATGCACTGATAGGTCCTAACAAAGAAATTCCGCTGTGAGCAATGGGGGCCCTCGAGGGGTTCCAAGCAGAGGAGTAACCTTATTAGAGGTGCACATTTTGGAAAAATTTATCTAGAAACGGGGAGGTGGATGGAATGGATGGAGCAAGATGATGGTTAGAACAACAGTTAGGAGAGGGCCACACTCATAAGCTTTCACAGCTCACAAAGGCAAGAAGGGGCATGTGACCATCTACCAAATTCCAAGAGAAATTTTCCAAGAGAAAATGTGTCTTTCCTAGTGTCTGTAGTAATTAGAAAACTATCTTCAAATAAAGTATTAATATATTCTTTTCTCCCCGTAATCTCTCAGTGGAATGCTTATCTACCTGTTCCTACCGTTTATCTCTCCTGGCTGTTTCTCTTTTTCTTTGCCATTGTTTCTTCTCTCTCTCGGGAGAGCTCAGACATGTGTTTTAAGACCTTGGGCAGTTGGTGAAGTGGGGTGTTCCCTTTTCCCTAGAAAATTGTAGTGATAATAGTCCAGGTCAAGATGAGGAAGGTCTAAATTGAGGTGGAACTCAGAAATGAAACAAAGAAAAATCATTAAAATAAGGAGATGGTAAACTACTGAATTCAGTACACCTTGTACATTGTCAGGGGAACCCACTTTTCTGGTTGGATAACCAGGCTCCTGGAATGTTGTAGGCACTCAACAAATATTTGCTGAATAAATAAATAAATTTGAGAAACAAAATGCAAAGCACCGAATGTATGTCAGGATGAATCGAAATAGATCAATAACAACAGCTGCTCTAAAAGAGTTTCTGGCGTTGGTGTTAACCCAAAATCTTACGCCGTGGATGCAAACACTTCGCACAAACGCCAGCACCACGACCACCCCTTCGTTTTCTGAGCCCACAGCAATCATTTTAACTTGGCCACTACGATTTTTCACTGTTAAAACTACACACATCATCAGAAGCCTTCTAGTTACCTAAACAACAGAGAAAGAAATACCCTCAGTGTTTTATTACTGTTTTCTTTTTGGTTATGTTTCGTGGGACTCTGTCCTAACACAGGAGAGCTGGAGCACGTGAGGCCAGATGACGACTGACAGGTCCCCAGTCTTAAGAGGCTACCAGCTACGGCTAGGCCTATGTGGGTTGAGAAAGAATGGGAAGGAAGGAAGGATGGAGCGGGTGAGTTGGCCTATGCAAAGTGCTTATTTTGAGAGAAAAAAGAAGAAATGTGTCCTATTTGTTTTGTTAACATAAAATCTGCAAGGATGCCTCCTACACAGATCTTTTTAGTATAAACCATCTACGGCAAATAAGAGCTATGAAAACCACATCTGGCTGGAAAGCAAGAACTGCGGCATCTAACCCTGCTCTCACTATGGAGGCATAGAGCAAGCAGGAGTGATATCAGCCGCCCTTCAATTTCCCTATTAGCAAGCAGCGAGTCAGAATAACTTCCAATAATGATAATGGCCACTTATTTAATGCCTAATGTGCCCTAGACAATCCTCTAAGCACTTTGCATAGATTATCAAAGCCAGGAACGTATCTGCCTTGGAACCGGGAACAGTGAGAAGGCCTTATCCTTTTGCCACGTTTGTACTGTTCTTCCCACGTGGCACATTTCGGAAACCAAGGCTCAGTACAATCAAGGAACACATGTTCACATCCTGTAAGAAACAAAGATGGAATTGAACCCAAGTCTGTCTGGTTCCAAAGCTAATCACAGTAACCAGTATGTTTTATGGAAACCGCTAGATGTCATTTTTCAAATTACAACTAGGCACTTGGGCTAAGACTGAGGCTTCAGGAAACGTACAGTCCCTGTGTGTCGTGGTAACACTCCTGTTTAGGAACATAATACTGACAAGGCTGTGAAAATGAGCCCCGTCAAGCAAACCCACCTGTGTAATGCTGCCAGGGCCCTGCTGTGTGCTAGCTGACATCAGAGTATAAAGACTCTGCGAGGCTTTTATTGACCTGTTAATGTCACTCCCAGTACTAATGGAATAGTACATTATGCGCAGTGGAACTGTGGAAACCTGTATCCAGTGGCAATCACTAGGACTAACCCAGAAACATGTAGTTAACCTGGGCTGGCTGCCATAAGAGAAATGAAGAACTTTCGCTGGTTCATCTTCTAGGGCAACAATGCAGGTACGATAGGGTCCTGGTGAAATGACTTGCTCTCTTTTTCAAGAAGCAGACACCCGCCCCCCGCTTAGCATCCAAAATTACTAGATGATGTTACCATGCATCAGGTGAGATATAAGACATTCTGGGAGTGTGCTTCCTCAACATTTGGCTCTTCAAACCTAGAGGGAGAAAAAACCTGGCAAAATTATTTAGAAGAATGAAAGATGTAAGTGCCATTACAAGCCTCTCTCCAATGGTAAATAGCCAAGCTTTTATTAGGTGAATATAATTAGAGACAGATTTCAGTGCAGCTTCGATACAGCTGTTTCTGTCCTCCTGGCTCCAGACGGTTGCTGGATCATTCTGCAGCCATTGGCCATTTAGTCAATCAGTTCCACCCTGGTGCACCCAGCTGACCTCCTTCTTCACTGAGATGATGGACCTGCCTATGAAGGCTGCTCAGAATTCCAAAATGAGGCACCCAAATCTCAAAGGCACCTTGAAATACGCACCTTCAGTGACATGGCTATCAGATTTGTCTTACATTAGTATTTGTTCTGGGCGTGTTTGTGTTTTAAAAGGCCCTTGGGGAAAAAATTCCTATAATCAGCCTGATGCCTTCCTGTCACTTTCAGGTAATGAGTTTTGCTTTTCCTGGATATCAGAAAGAATTAAAGAACAGTATTCATTGTCTATTTTTCCAAAGGAACGTATGCAAAGACCTCTGTATACCATTAAGAGAAAGACTTACTGACCAGGCACAGAAAAATAAATACTGGATAACCTCACTTATATGTGGAATTTTTAAAAGCCAAACTTATGGTGTCTTATGCTCAATTTTGCTATGAACCACAAACTGCTCTAAACAATAAAGTCTATTAAATTAAAAAGAAAAAAACTTATAAAGCAGAGAGTAAAATGGTAGTTACTGAGGGCTGGAGAGAGGTTGGCAAAGAGGGCGTTGGGAGATGCAATAAAAAGAGAGAGACCAACTTCAACAAAAAGAAGTACATGCAGGTGCTCCAGCCTGCTTTGTTTTTAAACATGTTTGCTTGCGTTTTATGCATATGTAAAATTAGGAAAAAGTTTATCTCTCAATGTCCTAAATATGGTAATAGAAACTAGTGATTTGGTGTCACAATGGACCAAAAGTTTCTTGCCTTGAGTGAAGTAGTAAACGGGGTGGGAACACCCCTTAGGTCAGACACCGGCTGCCTCAACAAGGACTTGGCTGTAAGCTTCAGAGTAACCCACTCAGCACCCACCTTAATAACAAGAATGCCTTATAAACTCCTGTCTGAAAACTCTTTAGTTCGGAAAGTCCTAGTTTCTACATGGCATTGGAAACAATACAGATAGTACTTGCATTTGTCAGGAAAAAAAAGAAAGAAAGAACAAACCCTTAGACCAGTCTTTGTCTCCTGGTGAACTGTAATTCCGTGTCCTTATCATAAACAAAATCAAGTGCTATCTGACCAAGAGAAGGGAGAGAGGACCAATTTGGGCAGAACCTAAAATAATGTATCTGCACCCTAGAGTTTGAGTAACTAGAGGACAGTAACTGTTACTGTGGTCACCGCTGCCTCACAACACTGAGCACAGAACTGTCCTTCAAAGTGACCCTGCAAATGTTTACTAGATTGAATTAGAATAGACATCAATGCACCAAACGTCCATTTGGAATTGGAGAGGATAATGTGATTTTATTAAAGTTCTAAATGTAGCCCTGCCTTTGTTTTCAAGGTGACTGCAACTAGAACGACTTTTGGTTCTACCGGTATTAGAGTCCTAAACACAAGGAAAATGAATGTGTCACTGTCTAGAAGAAAGGGGTCCAGCAAACAGTCACTGCACATCTATTGCAAAGGGTCTTTGATTAACTTTCACGCTAGTGATAGCAGCCAAGACCCCTCTTTCCTTTGGTTAAAAAAGACATTACACTTAAAATCCAAATTCCCTACTACATCGGTTACTATTGCTAGATAACAAATGACCTCAAATTTAACAGCTTACAACAATTTGTTACCTAACACAGTTTCCCAGGGTCAGGAATCTGGACATGGTTTAGCTGAGTGGTTCCAGGTCCGTCATGAAGTATAGTCAAGCTGTTGGCTGGAATTTCAATGATCTGAAGACTTGACTAGGTCTGGAGGCCCCACTTCCAAGCTTCCTCCTCATTAGGCTGCTGACAGGGGGCTGTATTTGCTTACCATATATAAGGTATTTGCTTACTCTGCATAAGGTTGTTCACAAGACAGCAGCTGGTTTCCTGCAGAGCAAGTGATCCTAGAAAGAGAAAGAGCACAGTGGCTTTTGTAACCCAATCTCAACAATCGCACACCATCATTTCTGCCACACTCTATTAGTCACAAAAACCAACCCTGGTACAGCAAGCACAAGGACCACATGGCGTGGCATTGGAGACCATTCTGGAGGCTAGCACGCTTACCAAAGCCCATAGCGAGCTCCCCCCTGCCTGTCACTCCAAACTCACCTCATGCTGTTCTCCCCCCATGCCGACCATGCTCCAGTCACGTGGTCTTTTGACAGGTCCTAGAACACACTGAAATCCCTCCTCGGTTATTTTTTATTTTCTCTTTCCTATCCCTGGATGCTTTTCATCAGCTCCTACAATGCATAAATCCTTCTCCTCAGATTAAACACCATCTTATCAGAGAGGCCTTCAAAAACCACCTACTTTTAAAATTCTCTATCCTGTGATATCCCATTATTTGTTTCTTTCCTAGTTCATCTGTACTTATGCTTATTCATGTATCTACTTGCTTATTGCATTTTCCTAAATATAAGAACCATAAAGACAAGGACGCCCTCTGCCAGTTTCTGGCACAACATTGGTGCTCGTAAACATTTACTGTCTGAATGAAAAAGGCACAGTCAACAGCTCTTCTCTGTGACCATCTTTTATTCTAAATACCTTGACCCACACCTACACGGCGGTGGACCAGAGGACACTTTTCCAAGTTAGGCATCAAAGAAAACCTTGTAACACCTATTCCCTGCCACATTCTTCTATCTCGTGACTCAGTTTCCCCTGAAACAATCACAGGCAATGAGGTCCAAACAGGCTTAACACCCTTGAGATTTCCCTCCCCACCTCCTGGGGTGGCATCAAGCTCTCCTTTGAAAATGTCTAGAATGGCAACCCATAATCTTCTATGTAGCTTTTCTTATTCTGTTGCACCTAGTTTCCACCCAGTTGCCTCACACATAATTTCTACTGCTCAGATCAAAATCTTCAGCTGGATGCTTTAGCACACTCTATCTGCATGGGCTCTAAAACTCAGCATTGCTCAAGGATGTTGAATTCCTGGCCCATCATTCTTCAGGCTTGTGGCCAGCAAGGCTGGCTCCACACCCACATCCATCCAGAGCTCCCACCATCTCTGTCTGGCTCTAGTACTCAAGCATCAGCTTGAATTTGAACAATATAAGAAGTTCAGACATCTGGTGACTCCTCATTTTTAAATGGCCTCTTGTTCTCCAGAGATCTTGTTATCATTTGAACTCCCACATATACGGTTTTCGAATGCTAAAATTCCCTGAGTTTAATCTTTCCTCAATTGGATTTAATTAGAGCATAATGGCTCATCTCAATCAGGTGCAGCATATGCAGAAACACTTTATTGAATATTTTACTCCCTTAACCCTAATTCTACATCGCAAAGTGAAATCTGCCAGTAGATCTGAGTTCTAGCTCAAACTCTGAACTTACCATCTGTTTTCTTACCTGTACAGTAATAATACGGACTTAGATGTTTTCAAAAGCCTTCCTAAATTCTATGATAATTCTATGATTATACACAATATCAAAACACACATGGCTTTTCCTAGCTGTTTGTCTCTGATTCTTTGGGTACTTCTGAAACCAAATGCCAGTTCCCTCAGCAACATGCCTGAGATCCAAATCCCCAAAGTCTCTCTTTGCACGTTCTGCCTGATCCAGATGGCCTTCTTGATCTGTCTAGACATCCTTCATTCTCCTTCTTTCCCTAAAGATATTTTAGAACCGGCGTCCACAAAGGTCAAAGCTTCTCTACCCTGAGACTTGTACCAACCCCCAGGGATCTTGTACAAAAATCACTTATGCCAGTGTTGTCCCGTTCGTTAGCATGGCTCAGTTTTCTAATCAACTGAGACAAGAATTCTGTCACATTTAGAGAGGCTAAAGGGTTTCTCTGTCAACTTCCCATATGTTTCCAAGACCAGAAAGAAAAGGGAAGAAAAGGAAGTAAGAAATCTAAACTGTTTTAACCTAAAGGCCAAAATATAGAAACTTTAGCCCCTTTTAACTTAATACTGGAAGACATTGCCAAGCACGCTCTTAAGAATGGCATAAAATATTTTTAATCCGCTTCCCTTTCATGATCAATTAACCAGAATGTTTGTGTAAGTTTTGGGCTCTAAGAATTAGAGCTCAAGGCACACTCAGAGTTTTTTAAGTATCTGTTAAATAAAAAGGCAAATAATACAATAATATTCTGTACAAATTACATTCTGTGTTTCCAAACATATTACCTGAGCTTTGCTCATTCCTCTATGTTGTGTGCTGGGTATGCAATGAATCGAAAGAAGAAACTATACTGTCTTTACTATAAGTAAAGTAACCAAAATATCTTTTTGATAATTTTTAATGTAACAAAGGTGTCTAAATCCCAGAGTTTTGCACCTCTTTACACACACACAGGTACACACATGCTTACATGCACACAAACACATGCACGAGAAAAGCTTTCAGAATTTTTCAGCAAATAACTATCATGACACATTTGAACACAGCTGCTTTCATTACTAAATAATGACTGGCAAGCAAAAATATAGCTATTTTATTCATGCTTCAGGTATCTTAGAAAACTTTTCAAATCGGTGAGAACGACAAGAGTTTGGGCTTCCTCAGTTTGAACCCAGTTTCTCTACATTCTCTTAAAACAACTTGTGTCAGAAAATATTTCTTTCTAATCTTTTTTATGAAATCCTCACTGATATTTTTCTATAGAAAACCCAGGAGATATAGTTCAGAGTCTGCAGTTAAAGAAGCCCACTTGGGCGTTCCTATCACAGGTTTTAAACTAAGAGGATTTCTTCAAAGCCTACCATGAGAGCCTTTCAGTTATACAGTATACCAAGAGAAAGAAAATGTCCCAAAATTATTTTCTCTTGAGTACCAGTCCCTTCTGCTTCCTACTGCATGCATTTTAGCTGTAATGCCATCTGTGTAAATTCACTATTAATTATTCAACTTTTCCTTTGGGGTTGTTAATTGTTGTTAATCTGCCTTCAAAACAGGCTAGAGGCATGCAAGCTAATGAACAACTCCAGGCAGGAAATACATTTCACAACCTTGCTTCATTATCATAGCTCGTCCAATTATTTTTAATAAAATGATGATATAAAGGACTGATTAGAAAAGACCAAGTAAATTTGGGAAAAGAAAAAGTAGTTTCTTTAATAGCACATTGAATAAGTATGATAAATGTGATTTCCTTAACGGTAGATTTCCATAGTTGTATATGGATGTTTACATACAGGTATAGATTTTATATCGAGACTCTATACAAGGAGGGTTTGCATTAGGGTAAAAGAATAAAGAAGATCATTGTTTTACTTTATTAAATATATCAAATTATTTCATAAATTAAATACTAGTTGCTTTACCCTGAAAAAGGAACATTTATCACATATCATGTATCCCAAATGTGAAAAAAGAAATATCACTAAAAAGGAAGGACTTAAATAGCAAGAAGGATGAACAAATAAACTTCTAAAATCTTAATTTATTGAAACCATTGCCACTTTTCCTTCTGATTTTCCTTTCAGCAGAACCTAAGGTGATGTCATATGTATTTTTACATTGCCCAAGAATAGTCCCCAAAACTCAGTTCTAGATTTTTCTCTTTCTTCCTCCCATCTGCATCCGTTGCGTCTATGGTGCTCACTTGCTTCCATGCTTAAAAGGACCACTGAAGTGGCTTCCCACATACTTTTCCAAGCATCCTCTAGACAGGTGTGCCTGGAATTCATGTCAATGTGTCAAAAACCAATCTCATCATCTTTTATTCCAATGAATCTAGCTAATTCTCTATTTTCCTGACATAGCCATAGAAATCACCATCCAACTATAAATTCTAACTATTCTATGCAGGCTAGCATTCTTGAAAATAATATTTCATTTACTTCTTTCTTTTGTGTATGAGTCAGTTTCCAAATAATGTGTACTGTCAGCAATGCGGTTGTTCTTAATCTATTTCTTCTTTTTCATTCCTTAGCCAGCAGCATAGTTCTATAATAGTTACTGTAATAGTAAACCTAAATTACTTCAACTGCTAATTTCCTGTCTTTAACCCGTGACTTCAAAGGACCTCCATCAATGGATCAGGACTTACCAAAGATGCTGAAACCACACACATGGCAGTTCTCCAAGAGGGAATTCTTCCTGCATTTTTCCCAGATTCCTGAGCTTTCTCTGGCCATCATTATGGCAGTGATGTGCTGTTTTCTCCTGAAGAACACCCAGAAAAGTTGCACTTTCCAACTCCTTTGCAGCTGCATTGAGGTTTTTTGACTGAATTCTAGCCACTGGAATGGGAAGGGGAGTGATATAAGCATTTTCCCTGCCTGGCCCTGTAGAACTAGAAAATATTGTAAAGGGCTAACAGTCTATTTCAGCTTCTGTATCCATGGCTTGCTTGCTTGATGCTTACCTTGGCATAACAGGCTTCAGAAAAATTGAGAAAAACAAGGCCCCAGGGAGGCGACCGCAAGTTACTTCCTGATAAAGGACTAGGAGTCCCGTGGCTCCAACCGACCAATTAGATAAAAAGGGCAAGGCATGATCAGTGTGTGGACAGCTTGTGTGAGGCGTGTGTTTCCCAATATCACTTGTAAACCAGAGACCAGAGTCTTGTAAACAGCAGAGAGTATAAAAACTCACCTTGTACCACAAGGCGGGGTCCTTGTTTGTGAAGAGGCCACTGCGTTGGTGCTCTGGAACTTGGACCCTAGCTCGAGCTAGCAAATAAACTCCTTTGCCTTTTGCAACCTTGGTTGTTGTGGCTTCCTTGCTCCGTGGGCCGAGGGGAACCGGCTCTACCAGCCCTTAAAAGCATCTCACATGATAGCCCATATCTCTCTGGGTTACCCCAGTGGCCATATGTTCCAGAAGGTAAAGCTTAAGACAAAGGAGAGCCACCCTACCTGCAGTAGACATAATGGGAGAAAGAAATGAACTTATATAGTGTTCAACCTGGAGATCCAAACGTTGGTTTTTATATTGATAGCAAGTAGCATTAGTATCTACCACCTCTTTCTACTTCCAGATAGATACCCAGCCTCTCAGATGAGAAAGACAAAGACTTTGAGTGCCTCCCTTAATCTATATTCATTTTAAATGAGAGACAAGAACTGGAGAATAGAGGTAGGCCATCAAAATGGATCTAGAACAGGAAATTATAGGGTTAGGTGACACAGTCAGGACACTGCAAACACAGACATGAGACACTGCCCAACCAAATTGTTTACAATAGGCTTAATTAACTGCAATCACTTCATATCAAACTTGTTTGATTCTTTCAGTAACAACAGGACAGGCTGAGGTATCTTATTTACCGGTTCTATTCTACAAGGACTAAGAAAATCTTCCCAGGACTCTTCCCACCTTCGAATTGTAATAAAATGTTCCAATTCCATCCCTTCGTGACCTACCTTATTTTGGTTCTCTTCTAATTCCCTTCAGATTGTCTCATTGGTTCGGACTTTCTCCTGGCTCTGGATTTCAGCTTTTTCCCTAAATACTACCCTAAGGTCTCCTCAGGCTCCAGGCCCAACAGCGTGGAAACCAGCTGGAGTTTGCTCTGTAGCCAGTCGACGATGTGGGGACTCCAGCCTGGACCTCCACACCTAGCGCAGAGCTGCTTTCCCTGGTTAGTCGTAACGTGCCTCAATCCCTTAACCCTGTCCACACATCTGTACGCAGGCCTAACATTAAATCATCTTCAAAATACCGACTGAGACTTCTTTTGGTTTTCTGCCAAGGACTTGACTAATTAAAAAAAAAAAAAAAACCAAACAATGGAAGCATTATGGTCCTTGTAGATTTTGCTATTAATATTATAAATCTGGAGGCTTGTGCAGTTCAACCAAAACACCTCATTCAAGAAAAATTAACACAACTATCAAAATCATTAAAAAGTAGTTCAGGCCGGGCGCAGTGGCTCACGCCTGTAATCCTAGCACTCTGGGAGGCCGAGACGGGAGGATCGTTTGAGCTCAGGAGTTCGAGACCAGCCTCAGCAAGAAATTAAAAGAAAGAAATAAATTATCTGGACAACTAAAAATATATAGAGAAAAAATTAGCCAGGCATGGTGGCGCATGCCTATAGTCCCAGCTTCTAAGGCAGGAGAATCGCTTGAGCCCAGGAGTTTGAGGTTGCTGTGAGCTAGGCTGATGCCATGGCACTCTAGCCTGGGCAACAGAGTGAGACTCTGTCTCAAAAAAAAAAAAAAAAAAAGTAATTCAAACACATTTGTAATCTACCACAACATCAGATACAAATCTCTGTGGAAGGAAGGGGCTACACAGAGTGGATATAGATGCAGAATATTTGACATGGGCTCTTTCCTGCCCCTGGGAATTCAGCTGCCCATGGCATTATCTGTGTTAAAAAAGAATAAAAATACAAAATGAACACCTTCCTATGCTACTTCCGTTGTCATTTCAAAAAACTAAATATCCACATAAGTGATTCTTTATAAACACTGTGCTGTCCTAGTTCTTGAACCAAATCCAACAGCATCCAACATTGGGAAAGGCCACATCTTCAACCAGGGAGTTAACAATATCTCTACCTTTAGCCTTCCCAAAACTCTGAAAGGTCTTCTCCCTGTGGACATTTCTCTGCAATTGACACCACAGATGGACCTAAGTATGTCATTCGCCCTGAAGACAAAAGAGGGTTTAAATTTTTTTAAATACAGTGTGCTTTACACAGAGGAAAAGAGAATCAGGTTTTTGTACTTTAAAGCACATTGTGTCTCTGCCAAGTGAAGGACAATGAACCATTCCCAATGACTATTGCAAGGTGCAAGGTTAAAGTGTTTTTTGCATGTAGTTAAAACCAGGCAATGAGTCAATGGAAAAAATTCCCCATGAAATGGCTTTTAGATGTCCTCGTTCATTGTTCGTACAAGCATTTATCTTAGGAGGATATGCTCATCTGTTCCAGTCACTGACGTTTATACCTACCCAAGCCACAATTAACTCCTATTGAAAATTTTGTTTTCATGGTTATTATAGAACTTAATCATTTTTATGGATAAATCCAGTTTAGACATTTGAACTAGGCACCTCTTGTAGAACAGTCTACATCATTGTGGACAGACCACAAAACACCTTCTAGACAAATGCTCCCACAGCCTGTCACCAAAGCAATGTGAAATCAATGTTCCACAGATAAAGGGGAGGGGAGGGGGGACTTCCCAAATATTCTTATTATCTTCAAGGTACATGCAAGGGAATACTGAGATATATGTGTGTGTATGCATATATATTTCATTATTGTTGGAATATATATACATATGTATGTTAATGTAGATTGGCCAACTATTTCTCTCAGCCCACAATAATCTTCTTTCTCTTTGGGAGTAGAGAGAGAAGCTGGAAAATTTGCATAAGGAAAATAATACATATGAGCATTTTTTCCCCAACACAATGCTAACATTTAAACAAATGGCATCCAAAAGTTGTAAATTTTTACTCTACTCGACTATCTATTGTAAAGAACAGAAACCCACTCAAACTAGCTCAGGAGAAACATGGGGTGGGGGTGTTATTACAAAGATACAGTAGAAATTCTCTGGGCGTCCAAAGGCAGGAAGTTAAACATAGCTGGGTCTCTGAAAATTGTAAATTCAGAAACTGAGTCTTCTCTTTCTGTTTCTCAGGGGCCCATTTCTATCTCTGTTTATAGGCTCTGTTATCTGTTTCTCTTCCTAAATTTCTCTGTTAACTCTCTAATGCATGGCCCAGGATGGGGACTCCAGCCTCTCATCTTTCAGATTAGATCCTCTTAGTCAAACCTCCTGTTATGTGTCTTAGTTCAAATTTCCAAGAAAAAGATTCTGATTATCTACTGGTGAAAGAATGGATTTACTAGCTTCGGGCCAATTTCCTCTATGCCTAACCAGCAGCAGCTGGGAGTTGGGGTCCCATGGGACATAAGGCTTCCACTTGCAGGGAATGTGGCCTGCTCAGGACCCAAGTGAGAAGCAGCAGTAAATTCTGATGTCTGACCTGGGCTTGTTACCAACTACAGTGCATCAGCTCATCTGTCATCCCTTCCTACTTCCTTCTTACACTACCTAAAGCTAAAAGCTACATTGCTCAGACTTCCTTGAAGAGAGACTCCTGAATACAAACTAGTTTCCACTAACCGAAAACATTCATGAGGTTTTAAAAGGTGAGCATGAGGTGGAAATATTCATGCTACTTCGGTTTCCCATGGCCAATACTGGAGTTTACCATAGCAACATTTGATGTCCAGCCTCTCACCTCACATGAGAAGGAGTAGAGGAAGTCAGGACCCTGAATTGCAGCCAAGATGGTTTGCTCCTGAAGACCACAGCTCCAATGACAGCCTCCTCATTCCCCATGTTCCTGGCAGAGGCGGAAGCTTCCCTGGAAGGCCAGACTAGTGGGCTTGTTCTGGGGCTGTTCCCATGGGCTTGGCCACAGCTGACACACATAGCCTTCCAAAGATTTTGTCAGCACGTACATCCTTACATTAAATCTCTTTTGGCTAAAAATAGCCACAGTGTTTTCTGTCTCCTACAACTGAAAGTCACTGAGCCCAAATCAATAAGACTTAGTATCCTAATCAAAATCTAGAGGAGAGAGAAAGATGAACAGTCAGGGAGTGTTCCATAGGAATTGAAAAATTGCCCTGAGATAATCAAAACGTTTAGGCTTCATGTGTTCATTAAATGTAAAAGATACTCTTGGATAAAACCATGTAGGGTATTATGCAAATGACTTCTGTTAAAGAAAAAAACAGATCAGACAGTAGATAAAGTGGTAAAAGCAGATGTTATCAGAAACTATTGCAATAAGGGAAAAAAGATCTCAGTATAGAAATGGGCTTAATTCCAAATACAAGTAAAAGTGGGGACTGACAGACAAGGAGTAGAATAAAGGGTAGGTGGTTGGAAAATCACTAAGAGAAAACATCAGGACTGCAGGGGGGATTCTGGTCAAACAACAGACTGAACAAGATTCTTGCTGAAGGGAGGTCAGGGTGATCACACATCACCTGGGAATCGTGGGGGATGAGGAATTTGATCAGATAACAAGGTTGATGAGATATCAAGGTGGAGGATTCTCTCTAAACTGACTTAGCAGGATTTTTTGCTAAAATTGAGTGAAGCAAAGATAGACACCAGGTCCAATGGTCCAGGCCTAGTTGAGAAGAGGGCTCAGAGGAGCTAGACTAAAGTTTGGTCAGGGAAAGAATCTTTGTCACCTCTACCCTGACATGAGAGGTATAGGTCTAGATTATTATGCCAAGGGAGCACTAAGGAAATAAAAGAGTGAGCCCAACCTCTTGGTAATTAAGTGAAATGGTTGTCACACTTTGTAAACTATGAGAAACTAAGTGAAAGAATAAAGTTGCTGATGGAAGAGAAAATCATCCTCCTTGTACCAGCAAGATGACCATGATGTTGATATCAGCGTTAGCAGCCACAGAAATCACAGTGACAGATTAAAAGCTAGACCAGTGATTGAAGACTAGCCAGGATAATTGCAGCAGATGAACATTAGTAGAAGCCAATCTATGAGAGAGTCAGAATAAGTAGGCAAAGCATCCACCCTCCCATCAACCAGCGGTACAGCCCAACCCTCCTAGTCTGAGCCTCAGGGTCATCTCTGCTGCTATCAGTATGTGGCCACATTTCTGACCTTACAGGTAAGCACACTCCCTTTATTTTCCTTGATAAAAGTAACAAAAATCTAAAGGAAGGTTTAATCAAATACTTGGGGCTCAAGGGATAAAGTCAGACGTGAAAGTGAACTCACACATGGATTTGAAAAACATGAAGAATGTAGACGAACACACATATTTAGAATTAAGAGAAGAAGCAAAAGATTTACAAACTGATATACAGGAATACACAAGAAAGACCAATTTCAAAAGGAAATAAAGAAGATAAGAATGGCAATGGTAAAAGGAAATTGATTAAAGAAAATTTATTGATGCTGGCTACTATGTCCCAGGTATTGTACTAAGCCCTGAGGATATTTTGGTGGATAAGAAAGACAAGAAAAAAGAGATGGGAGGTGATAAGATTTAAGAGATTCTCAAGATAGGTTAGGACAAGGTCTATCAAAGGCTTTTATAAAGCAGTTTTCACATTGTCATTTAGAAAATAATGAGCCATTTTATTTTTTTAGTTTCAAAGACATAATTGGTCCATGTTAGAATCAAAGATAGTTAACACTTGGAGTATATGGAAAAGTTAGAGGCCATTGCAATAGTTCAAACAAAAATCATTACCATCACCATCACCATCATCATCCCTTGATCTTGGATAATTACTTTCTATTTTAGATAATTAGATAACATTAATCATTTTGGGAAATGCAGAATGAAGTGTCTCTTGCTTTGGTTTGGGTGTGGAAGGGGACAGGGAGTACAACTTGTGGCCTATTAAGTTTGAACTACCCATTATCTTAAATAAGTTGAGCTTAGTTCAATAGGTTGATGATTATAGTTTGAGAATTATATCTTTCTGCCAAGGTTAATGGGAATGTTTGCCAGACCAAGAGAAATAAAACCATCAGTTTCTCCAGAACACATAGCACTGGGGGCTTGAAGTTTCCCCTTAAACTGCACTGATCTTGTCTTCTCCCCTCAAGAGTTTCCTCCAGGGATGACTTCCACACAACCATCACAAGAGGTTTTAATAATCGTGGAAGATAGTAGCAGGTCACTGGTTCCTGAGGTAGGGAAGCTTCCAAACAGGATTTTATGTCAACTCCAAGTAAACCAGGTAGCAGCGTCCAAAAGTAGCCAATTATAGAATCAGGACTTAGTACAGAGCACAATGAACTGATGTCCACAATGAGTTTGAAATAATGACAATACTTTAAAGAGTTTAAGAATGTCATCTGGACTAGCTAAGGCACATTACTGACTCCCCCCTCTCTCCTCCACCTTGCCAAGGCCCCCAGCACTATTATCTCTAATGCACAAGCCTCAGGACCCCTATCCCTTTGGCCATAGCTTACTGGACCAGAAGCAAATATCTGAACCAAACTGGGCCATTAGACTCTCTGTCCTAGGAACTGTCTCCTGGGAATCACTTCAGACAATTTGAACTAGAAGATCATAAAAACTTAGGGACTGAGGCTACCATTTTGAGGCTGTTTATTTCAAAGGATCATATGCAAGTCTATGAATGAACAGAGAACTCGGACTTCAGTCAGAGAAAAATCAAGCATATCTACAGCATAAATGATAGACCATATAGCTTAAGGACAAGTGAGACAAAAGAGGTAGCTATTGGGAATATGTCCAGTTGCTGAGCTTCACAATGACTCAAGGGCATCAGGGACAAGAAGTGTCAATATGCAGAACTCCATGACCTTCCCCTTCATCCTCCCGTAGCTCCTCCTCTGGTCTCTCTTCATCCACACAGACAGGAAGTTTATCTCCTTGCTAGCTAGTTTTTCTTTAAATTGGAGACTCTAGTTAAAGTTCTAGCAAGATGGGAGGAAGCTGAGAATTCCTTGTTTGAATCAGAAAGGGGGGAAAAAGCCAAAGAGCATGTACCAACATAGAAAAAAAAATCTGGGGAGCACTGAGTGTCTAAGAGAGTTCTAGAGTAGTTTGTTGAATAATAGATTCTGGACAGGTCTGAGGGGTCAAAAGAAATAGAAAGGCGATTTGTGAAAGTGTTACTCTGGTTTAGGATTTAGGTTATTTAAAATGTTCTTTAGAAGACTCAAGAAAATAATATTCTTACTTATAATAACTTTTTTTTGAGGCAGAGTCTTACACTGTCACCCCAGATGGAGCACAGTGGTGCCATCCTAGCTCACTGCAACCTCAAACTCCCGGGCTCAAGCGATCTTTCTGCCTCAGCCTCCCAAGTAGCTGGGACTACAGGTGCGTACCACAATGCCCGGCTAATTTTTCTATTTTTAGTAAAGACAGGGTCTCACTCTGGCTCAGTCTCCTGAGCTCAAGCGATTGTCCCTCCACAGCCTCCCAGAGTGCTAGGATTATACGCATGAGCCACTGCACCCGGCCTATAATGATATATTTTGAATGCTGGACTATACTGGTATAAAAATGACTAGGTGCAGAAATACACCAAATGAGAGCCCTAGATTTACATGGGTTAAGCCTACAATAAATTTTCTATTTTTAAGCTAAATTGAGTGAATTTCCATTTCTTATTTCTGAATGCCTCTTTAGACATCTTCTAAAAAATTCTAAGATTGAGTCCTGAACTTACCTCATCTCTCCACCCTTTGCTATAATACAGGGCTAGGTATCCTTTCCTTATTTCACAGAGAGAAAAACTGGAACTCTGAAACTCTTTTTGGAATGGAGAAATATGGAATTCAATATCCTTTCCCTAAGCCAGGCCCACCTTTTTTTTTTGTTTGTTTGTTTGTTTTTTTGAGACAGAGTCTCACTCTGTTGCCTGAGCTAGAGTGCTGTGGCGTCAGCCTCACTCACAGCAACCTCAAACTCCTAGGCTCAAGCGATCCTCCTGCCTCAGCCTCCTGAGTAGCTGGGACTATAGGCATGCGCCACCATGCCTGGCTAATTTCTTCTATATATATTTTTTCAGTTGTCCAGCTAATTTATTTCTATTTTTAGTAGAAACGGGGTCTCAATCTTGCTCAGCCTGGTCTCAAACTCCTGAGCTCAAAGGATCCACCTGCCTCAGCCTCCTAGCAGACCCACTTTTAATTTAGATGGAATTTCAGTATTTGTTGAAAGTAAAAATAAATAGATAAATAGTAAATAGTAAAACAAGTATTGAAAAATTTCTGTTTTTCAATTCCCAGTCCCCTAGCAAACTGACCCTTTGTCCCCTTCTCCTCTCCCCCATTTAATGTCCCCTAAATTTAATGATATCAAGTTCATTGCTATTTAAGTCTTTCTTCATTCAATAGCTGAGGAAATTGTCATTGGTATGCAAACTGGTCTCAAGCAAGGAACATTACTCTTTAATCTCCTAATTTTAATTGCTAAGCCATGATGCAGACTGATGCTGCTAATGGCCTGGTTTGTAGATTAAGACCAGCAGACCTGAACTGCGGTATGCCATTAGTTACAAATAAAAGGAGGAAAAACACTGAACAATGATAAACGGAGCCACTCAAAATCAGGGAGAAGATGATCCTTCCTCATCTTCTCCAAGGTGCATGACCCTATTTCAATGTCCATTTGTAACAGGATTCAGATTAATGCTTTCTGCTTGGTCAGATAATTTCAGAACAGTTGGTAAATTGAAATGATTTGCTGTGTATATACCAATGTTATTGTCTGGCTCAAGAAATCTTGCTGAACGTTTCTCTCACAAATGACATTGTTTCAACGGATAGAGCTGTTTCTTTCACCATGAAACAAATATTTTAAATGAAAAGAATCTTTTACTATTTAAGGAAAGTATATTTTTCTCCCATGAAATTAACTATCATTACTACTTCCAGTGTCTTTACACCATCCAATACACAAAGAGTCGAACACATGTTAATCTTTCATAGAGTCCACACATGTATCTATCATCAGTGAAGAAAATGAAAGTTCCAGGAGAAAAAGAAAGTTATGTTTAGATACAATAGGTGGTAGATTAGATAGATAGACAGACAGACAGATGATAGATTCTATGAAATAGAATAGTCTAATGAAGGGGTGAATCTCTTTTCTCAGAAAGAGCAAGAATTATTGCCAAAGACAAAAGAGTAAAAACAAACAAACTAAAAAAAAAAAACATTGCGTTGCTCTGAAAACAAAACAAAAAAATAAAATATAATGAAGTATTAATGCCTGTTATGAGTTGTGCTCCCTCAAACATATGTTGAAATCCTAATGCCCAGCACCTATAAATGCGACTTTATTTGGAAATAGGGTCTTTGCAGGTGATTGAGTTATGATGTCATTCAGGTGGGTCCTGATCCAGTATGATTAGTGTCCTTATAAAAAGGGGAAATTTGGTCACAGAGGCAGACATGCGCAGACAGAAGATGAAGTGAAGACACACAGGGAGAAGACAGCCATGTGACTGCAGTGACATACCACCGGCCAAGGAACCCTAAGAATTGTCAGAAAATTCCAGGAGCTGGCAGAGACAAGGAATGAAGTATTTACAAGCTAAGAAACCCCAAGAATTATCAGCAAACATCAGAAGCTAGAAGAGGCTAGAGCCACGAGAGACAGCATGGCCCTACTAACTTGGACTTCTAGCCTCCAAAACTGTATAAATTTCTGTTGTTTTAAGCCACCCAGTTTGCAGTACTTTGTTAGAGCAGCCCCAGCACACTAATATCATGCCTATCTTGGTTCTGTACTCACTCCCCACTGTCATTATTCTAACCTACTGTATTCTCTCCTCTCCTAAGGAGTTTGGTTTTACAGAAAGCCATAGAGAAATACCATAGAACAAATAATAGTTATTGAGGTCTTCCATAACCCATCTTATTTAAGTCTTAAATAATCCTGAAGGTGCATATTATCATCCCTTGTTGTCCAAAGGGAACACTGGATCTGAAACACTGAGTATTTTGCCCAAGGAAACACAGGCAGAAAGTAATAGAGCTGAGATTTCAGGCAATGCCGAAGCATGTTACTATACAAAGCATTCTATTATATCACATTGCCTTTAACAATTTTTTAGGGTAGGTAAATCAAGAAAAAGAAATTCTGGAAGGAGTAGCTAAGTGTCTAGCAAATAACTACATCATTTCAAAGCCAACACTGCTGCAAACTAAAATGAAAGATTCTTGTGACTGAAGAGAAGGAGAGGTGGGGGGAATTGGTGAGAGGAAGGGATGACTCAGTCCACAAAATCCTTCTCCTCCTTGACCTTGAGGCCAGGGCATAGGATTCCTAGGCACTACCCCGCTGGGCTGTGGGAAAGCACCGTGACGGTGGACTTATCCCTTCTGCTATAAAAATCGTGATACTCCTTACTCAACTCCAGAGATTGAGCTTAGCCATGAAAAAGAAAAAAAAAAAAAAAGGCAGTTTTTGCAGGGACTGGCCTCTAGTCAGGTACCGGGGCCCATTTGGGGGCTGGCATTATAAACAGAGCAGGTGCCCAGAACCCGCCCCTCACAGTGCAAAGCCGCTGAAGGTGTCTGGGAGTACAAAGGTAGTGTGAGCAAAGCAGAGGCCAGGAAGCACGGCCCTCTCCTTTGCTAGATGAAAGAAGCTTCCCACTGTGACAGGGGTGGCCGGCTGCTCTCCCATCACAGGAGGCTATTTGAAGCATGTCAAATACTCTGTGACCACAAGAAAAAAGGGCTCCACTGGCCCTTCTCTCTCCTTTCCACAGCCACAGTGACTGGAAATCAGCATCGGCCTGGGGGCCTGGGAGCCCGTTGACCTGGTTTGTTGTTTTTCTGTTTTGTTTTGTGCCAATGATAGTATTTTCAAATCTTGTGCCTCTGAGACACTCTCCAAAAGTAATTGACAACTAGACAGCAAAAACAATTAACTTTTCATATAAGTAAAATTTTAGTAACTCCTTACATAATCATAACCATCTTATAGTTTATGATTACGATATGTCAGTCCCTGAAGCACGTGCTTGGCAAGGATTAGATCATTCAGTCCTCTCAGCAATCCAGTAAAGCAGTTATTGTCACTATTTTACAGATGGAGAAACCGAGGCTCGAAGTGGGCAAACTGTACTCAAGGCCAAACAGCTAGCAAAGCACAAAGCCAGGATGTAATTTTAGTCTTGTTTTACCCCGAAGCCTGCATGCCCTCCCGTGGGAGTGATGAGATGATCTTTGAATGTGAAGGTTCAGTAAAGGGGTAGGAAGATTGATTGCTCCTGCATGAAGCTTCCCATTCCAGTTCACATATTGCAGGCCCCTTGGCCTCCAGGGATGAATCAGAGCTGGGCAGGTAAGAAGGGAGGACCAATAAGCTGAGTCATGAGCCGAAGGGTCCTCGGCTAGCAGGGACTTCATCAACTCCGTAGCACCAGAGGCTCAGGGCACAGTGCTGTCTTCTTGGGATAAACGAGAGCCTCTTCATGCTGTTGCCCAAAAGCTCCACATCCAGCAGGGCCATACTTGTGACTACCTGGCCTAAGCAAGGCAGGGGAGCCCTTGTCATCTTTCCCATCCAGACCAAGGTTAACAGATGATAAATGTTTGGCTTCAAATCAGCAGATCATGCATTTTCTGAAGATGCATCATTATTATAACAAATGGTTCTCAGCCTTTTCCCCAGCCCAGCCAAGAGCTGCTGCACACCCAATTAGTGACAACGGCTCCAAGAAAGTTAAAAGGAAATGGTGGATTCAGTTCATTATCCGATTGGAAAACTTATTAGGAGCCAAGGCTAATTCCAAGACGTCTGTAGGCATCCTCAAGTAAGTGAGTTTGAGAAAAGAAACTGTTTCTTACTCACTTTCGATTTTTAGCACCGTTTGGGGCACAAAGAATGTGCTCAGCAGATATTCATTGTAGAGGTGGATAAATGAATGGATGGTGAGTAGGAAGTATTAAACTGAAGAGAAAACTTGCCAAAATTCATAGTTGCAGGGAAAGAGCTGGAGTAAGGCAAGGAATGGGAAAGGAGATGAACTATCCAGGTGACAGGAAGAAAGAACATTATTCATTCATTCAACAAATATTTCCAGCACTTCCACCATACACCAGGCATCGTCCAGGCACTGGGAATGCAGAGTCAAAAATCCCTGCCCTCATAGAGCTTATATACTAGAGAGGGAAAGATTGTCAATAACGTGAAAGGTTACTAAGTATATAGTACCTTACGTCTGTGCCATTAAATCCTACAGAATTAAGATAAATCCTCACTTGGGAAAGAAAGACAAAAAGAGTGTGTCATTTTTTTCCTTTTCTAACTTTGTATATATTCAAAAATCAATCGATATTATTTACAACATTAATAAAATAAAGGAAAAAATATGATCACCTGAAGAATAAGTCTAGTACATTAAAAGGTGGTACGTGCTATGGATGCAAAGAGGAGCGAGGAGGATGGGAAGCGCTGGGAACTGCTGCAGTTTACGGAGCATCGTAATAAAAGGCTCCACAAAAATGGTATCTGGGCAAAGTCTCACAAAGTTGCGGGAGCACATCACGCAGATAGCTGGGGGAAGGTAATTGATGTGGACAAGAACAGAGAATGCAGATGCCCTGAGCCAGACATGCGCCCGGAACACATGAGGAACAACAGGAAGCAAGTGTGCTGAGGTGGTGACAGAGGGAGAAAGACTCCGGAAAGGAGACCAGAAAGGCTGTGGGGGAGGTGCAGGTTGTAGGGCTCAGGACTTAGGCAATTCTGTTGAGTAAAAAGGGAAGATGGCGGAAAGTTTAGAGCAGACAATTGATATGGTCTAACATCCTCATCCTCGCTTCTGTGTTGAGACTAGACAGGATGTAGGAGAAATGAGTAGGGTCTGAAAGGCCATTTAAGAGGCTGCTAGGACAGTTCAAGTGAAAGATGATGTTGATTTGGGCCTTGGGAATGGCAGCGCAGGTGGTAAGAATTGTTGTGTCTTAGTACATTGTGAAAAAAAGCCTACAGAATTTCCTGACCAGCTGGATAGGAGTATGAAAAAAAATGAATTGCAGATGTCACTTTATATTATTGGCATGAGCAACTAGAGTTACCATGAACTCAGATGGGAAGACTGCCAGTGGAATTGCAGAGGGAGAAGAGGAGTCAGGTAGGGACACATAGCATTTAAGGTGTCACTTCCATGGAGATGCAAGTGGGGGAGTTTGGATGCAGGACTCTGAAATAGAATGGACAAGTCTGGGCAATTGATGTAAACTCAGGAGTCACCAGTTTACTTGTGATAATTAAAGGCCTGAGACTGGATGTGATCACCCAGGCAGTGAGTTTGGATGGAAAAGAGAGGAAGAAAAAGGACTGAGCCCTGGGACCCCTCCAACAAGAATAAGAGAGGGAGAAAAAGGGAGAGATCAGGTAGAGGAAAACCAGGGGAGGATAGTCCCCTGGAAGCCAAGGCAAGCAAGAGTTCCCGGGAGGAGGAAGTAAACACGTGTAATAAATTTGACAAGTGTTGCTGATATGTCAAGTGAGACCTGAGTAGGAACTGAGAATCAACAACTGGACCTGGCAATTTTGAGGTCATGGGTGACCTGGACAAGAGCTAATCTGATGAAATGTTTAGAGAAAAAGTCTGACTAAAGGGACTTTAGGAGAGAATGGGAAGGGAGACGTGGGAGACAGTGATAATGGACAAGTATTTTGAAGAGTTTAACTGTAAAGGAAGGAGAATGGGGAAAGAGAAAGGAAGGAAGAAGGAAATTAATGGCATGGGGAATGGGAGCCAGACCACCCTGGTGCAAGCAAAAGGTGGTGCCTTATCTGTAGAGAATCCTAAAACAATAATAAAAAAAATTAACAAAAAAGTGAGTCTGCTTTATATTATATTATTACCAAGGGATAGCTGTTGTAAACAATGTCAACGATAAAATACTCCACCCCATTAGAGCAGGCCTCTCTCATCACCACTACCTTTGATTCACCATTAGAAAGAAGAAGGTTCTTAATTTGATCAGGTCCCATTTATTTATTTTTGTTGCTGCTGTGAGTGCCTTAGGGGTCTTCTTCATAAATTCTTTGCCTAGGCCAATGTCTGTAAGAGTCTTTCCTACGTTTTCTTCTAGAATTCTAATAGTTTCTGACCTAAGGTTTAAGTCTGTTAACCACCATGATTTGATTTTTGTGAGGGGTGAGAGCTGTGTGTCCTGTTTTAGTCTTCTACATGTGGATATCCAGTTTTCCCAGCACCATTTATTAAATAAGGAATCTTTTCCCCAGAGTATGTTTTTGTCTGCTTTGTCAAAGATTAGATGGCTATATGAAGATGGTTTTATATTTGGATTTTCTGTTCTGTTCCACTGGTCTGTGTCCCTGCACTTCTGCCAGTACCAGGCTGTTTTAAGAACCACAGCCTTGTAGTAAAGTTTGAAGTCTGGCAAATTAATACCTCCCATTTTGTTTCAAATTAAAAAGCTTCCGCACAGCCAAAGAAACAGTCACAAGAGTAAACAGACAACCTACAGAATGGGAAAAAAATTTTCGCATACTACACATCAGATAAAGGACTGATAACAAGAATCTATTTAGAACTCAGGAAAATCAGTAAGAAAAAATCGAACAACCCTATCAAAAAGTGGGCAAAGGACATGAATAGAAATTTTTCAAAAGAAGATATAAAAATGGCTAACAAACATATGAAAAAGTGTTCAACATCTCTAATCACCAGGGAAATGCAAAGCAAAACCACAATGAGATATCACTTAACTCCAGTGAGAATGGCCTTTATCAAAAAGTCCCAAAACAATACATGTTGGCGTGGATGCGGAGAGACAGGTACACTCATACACTGCTGGTGGGACTGTAAACTAGTGCAACCCCTGTGGAAAGCAATGTGGAGATACCTTAAACAGATTCAAGTAGACCTACCATTCGATCCAGCAATCCCATTACTGGGCATCTACCCAGAAGAACAAAAGTCATTCTATAAAAAAGACACTTGCACCCGAATGTTTATAGCAGCACAATTCACAATTGCAAAGATGTGGAAACAACCCAAATGCCCATCAATTCATGAATGGATTAGCAAAATGTGGTATATGTATACCATGGAATATTACTCAGCTATTAGAAATAATGGCGATATGGCATCTCTTTGGTTCTCCTGGAGAGAGCTGGAACCCATTCTATTAAGTGAAGTATCCCAAAAATGGAAAAATAAGCACCACATGTACTCACCAGCAAACTGGTTTCCCTGAGTGCACATTTGGGATTCACACCAATTGGGTATTGGACAGAGGTCAGGGCTGGGTGGAAGGGATGGGTGTATACCTACTTGATGAGTGCGATGCGCACTGCCTGGGGAAGGGACATGCTTGAAGTTCTGACTGGGGGGGATGGGGTGGGGGAGGGGAGGGGTGCACACCTAGATGATGAGTGTGATGTGCACTGTCTAGGGAATGGACACAACTGAAGCTCAGACTCGGGGAGATGGGGAGGCATGGGCAATGTATATAGCCTGATCTTTTGTACCCCCTTAATGAGCTGAAAAACAAACAAAAATAAATAAATAAAATAAAATAAAAGAAAGAAAGAAGAAGGGGGAAAAACAAATGATTAATTAAAGACTTATTTTGTCTTCCACATAAAATCCCTCTCTACAAACTGTGGAGGTATAAGTGCACTACAGCAACTGTTGTCAGCCCTTTCCTGGCAAGGTAGAATGGCACATTGGGTCATTCCAAACCTCCTGATTCGTGGTCTCGTGGCATTGCCTTTTGTCTCATGAGGGCTGTAGAGTTCCCAAACATGATTCTAATGGAGCAGAACAGACCTTCAGCCACCACCCTTTCCTAAATCATGTGGAAGAAGGCATCATTGGGCTGGCACCACGGGTGGATCTTTACATGCACCGTAAGTAAATGAGATGGCCCTCAAGCCTCACACTGGGAATATCGGTCTATTAATCAATCAATGAGTCAACAATTTTTGATGGAATGCCTACCATGTAGACAGCTCTATGCTAGGTGCTCTAGAAAACACATCCAAAAAATCAGAGTATTCTTTCTAAAACATGTATCTGATTATTTCTCTATTGTGGTAAATATGACTAGGTATCCACCGAAATCATCTCCAATAATAAAGTTATGGCGGGGTATTGGCTATCTAGGGAGGCTGCAGTTAGATGTGGCCATAATCTACCTTACTGTTGAAGGAAAGTGAGTAGCAGTGACATGTGTCCCTTCTGCACTGAGGGCTTCAGACAACCGACACACTTTCCCACATTCTCTTTCCTCTTCATGCAGCTGGCATATAGCTTGAGCAGGCACAAGGCAATGCTCAGGGAATGAAAACGGAATGACTTAGAGCTGAAGTCCTAAATGGTCTCATAGAACAAGCTGCCCACCTGGATGTGTAAAATGAAAAAAAAATCAATATCCACAATCTTTAAGCCACTACTCTCAGGGTATGATTTGAGATGGAATTTTGCATCTTTCCTAACTAATATGCTTGCCCATCTCCAAAAGCTCTCACAGATCCTCAATGCCAGGGAAATAAAGTGAACATTGTTAAACACACACACACAGTGCTCCGCTGCCCGGCCCCACCTCGCTTTCCCAGTTGTTCTGTCTTGCACTCCAGGTCCCATCTCTGAGCAAAATCCAATAAGTTAAAGGCTCATGAAGACAAGTACAGACCTGACACATTGGAAAAGACCTCTTCAGTTGATACTAACCTGAAGGAAAGGTTAAAATCCTAACAGGATCAGTCTTTTTTTAATAAAGTCTGTTTTTTTTGGTGGGTGAAAAAGAATGAAATTTCAAGATTATGAGTCTTTTCTCCTAAATGGAAGGAATGAAAAAATAATTCTGAACTGAATACAATAGAGGACAATTTTGCAACACATGAATTCTTTGTAATTAACAAACTTTAATTTTTTAAGTAGTTTTAGGGGCATAGCAAAATTGAATAGAAAGTACAGAGAGTTTCCATAAACCTACCCTCTGTCCCTACACACACACAACCTACCCACTATCAACATCCCACACAAGAATGGTATGTGCATTACAATTGGTGAGCCTGCATTAACGCATCATGATCACCCAAAGTACATAGTTTATAGGTTTGCTCTTGATGTTGTACCCTGCATGGGTTTTTTACAAATGTATAATGACATGCTCCACCATTGTAGTATTATACCAAATAGTTTCACTGCCCTAAAAATGCTACATACTCCACCTATTTATCCTTCCCCCACCCCACCCTGGTCTCCAACCCCCTTCCTTACACAAAGGACCAGAAACCAGAAGTCAACACATGGATTTTTAAAATGTGATCTATCGACACATTTCTCCCCTTCACTCCTGAAGAGGAATTCATTCCTGAACATTTCTTCCTTTTAGTCAGCATTGCGGAAAATGTTTTTGCTTCTGATTATAAACTAAGAGATTTACACGGGCCCATGACTAAGAATATATTTCTATCTCCTTAACAACTAGAAAGTCTGCAGCAAGCTGTTAGGCAAAATTAGCAATGTCTTGTAGTTATTCACAAGTCTTGTAGTATATTTCACAGTTTTCAAAATTCTTCTACATACATAGACTCATTTGTTTTTGTACATGTCTTCCTACCTCTGCCTGCTAGAGTTTATACTCCATGTGAATAGAAACATTGTAGCATTTATTTGTGTCTCTTTATTTTGATATCTATTTGCTGTAAGTGCTACACAAAAGTGCTATTCTGTAAACTTAATTGAATTTGATCCTCACAGTAACTCTGGGAACTAGGTGAGGCCAGCAGTGGTGTCACCGTCAGGTTGGGGAAGAAACTGAGGTTCAGAGAAGCAAAGGAACCTTCTCAAGGTTGTAAAGTTGCAGAATCTTAAATTACACAAGTGTAGGTGAGGAGGGCAATCCCTAATCCTAACTATGATTTAATTCTTGCCAAATTGGCAGGGTAGAGATTGTAGTTTGATTTAATTGGCTTTGAAGAAATAAAGAAATGTGACATTTCTCACACACCTGGATTTTTGGAATATGATTTATATTTGCTACATGCTTCTGCCTTTATTTCATGATTTATCAATCCTGGACAGCACCCATTAACTCCTGGCCATGAAGGATAAAGAATTTGGTTCATTAACACTGCCTTTCACCTTCCCTCCCTGCCTCCACCCCACATTTTGTTGACTATATTACTACATGTCTTTTTATAACTTGAGATGTGATAAACTCCTTTTCATATATTTTCAACTTTAACCAGCATCTGTTGACTCCTTGCCACTACGTATGAGAAAATTACTCCCTTCACTTATTCTTTTTCTCACCTCTCGTACCCTTCTCTACCCCTCATTTTGTTGTTATTGTTGTCATTTTAACTTGTCTGGGTTTATGACCTCTAGATTCTGTTCTATAACTCTAACCCCAAGTGTAATAGTCTTTGCCTATATATGCACCACCTAAAAATTAAAAAATAGCATTTTCATTTTTATGCTTATACAAGCATTATTCAATGTAGAATCAAATAGCTGGTTCCATACACGATGAAAGAAATGTAACCCTGTGCTGCTGAAGTACTGTTAGTATAGGGAAAATCTTTTAAGTGTCTTACATTAAAGTAATGCTTCCCAAACCTGAATGTGCACACAGCTCACAGGAGTATCTTGTTAAATTGTGATTGGCCTCAGGTAAGGCCCCAAACTGTGCATTTCTAGCAAGCTTCAGGCGATGACAATGTTGCTGGTCCATGGACCGTATCCTGGGTGACAAGCCTCTAATGGGTCCTTTTATAGCTTTTCAGCGTCCATCATTTCTTCCGGATCATAATGAACTTCTAGTGTTTTCAAAATCCATTATTATCTTCTTTCTTGAATTCCTATATCCACCACTCTTAAGATTTCTATTTAGAGAATTCTATATGATCTCTGTCTCCATTTTCAATTCCCTACAAAAGAATATTAATCAGTTATTCAGGGTCACTTTGTAGTCAACAGCATGCTTTGAGGTTTTAAGTGAAAGCTTTTATGCTTTGTTAGTTTAGTACTCTTATGATAAACTCATGCCCACCTCTAAATCCATTCACTGTTATTTCCCTGCCTAGAACTCCAGAATTAAAAGATCCTAAGTTCCAAACCAAGTGGCCAGAAAGGTTTTGAAACATGCTCATCAACAAAGTCAATTGCCTGCAAAACACCATCTCCATCAAAACATATCATCAAGGCTTTATATCAATTAAGGTTTCCTCCTTGAAATTTGGTAACTGGATCTTGCCCCTTGAAACATGATCCCCATCCTTGCCAAAAATATGTCTGTTTCTTACCCAGAAAAATCATTATAAAGTTGTTTTCTTCATCATTGTGACACTTACAAATGGCACAGACGAGAAAACATCACCTAATCATTTTTAAAAGTCTCTCTGAAAAGGTCTATAATTCATTCTCATGGCACAAACTACAACATGAAGAGAAATGTGATGAATAAATCCAGCCTAATGAGAAAATATTGTTATGAGAAATAAGAAAAGCATGCAGTTAATCCATTTTTAAATAATCCTAAAATAACACTGAGGTGCTCCCTGGATTCTATACTTTGAGATATGACTAGTCATTTTTTTCTTTATCCCACAAACCCTGATTACACAAAAGCAATTATGAGAAAATGTGTAATAAAACAGCAGGTGATGCCGAATGGAATTCAGAAAACTGCCCACAGGGAACAAAGGAGAGTCATTCACTGCTAAGCGTCCCAAAACACTATGCTTTAGGAAGAGTAGTGAATATAAATTTTAAATATTTAGAAGACTCAGAGTGCCTTGAATACAAATATTCTCGCTCTCCCCATTTTACGGTTTGGGAAAACTGAGTCAGCAATCCTCAACTGTCATAGACTTCCGTGTGCTTAACCCCAGAAGGGCACTCAGAGCACAGTTTGATTTAGAAGTGTAATTAGGAACCCTTCTCTTACTTAGCTGAGTCACCTGGTATCTCGTTACACACTTCTACTAAAATTAAATGCATTAATTTTTTAAATTGCATCTGGGAGAAGCCCATCTGCAGTGTAATCAAAGTAAATTATATTATTAAGTATTAAGAGGTCCAAGACACAAAATAAAATAAGATAAATATGTATAAAAGACTAGCAATGCCCTAGGTAAAGAGCTAGGAAACTGCTGATCACATTGCTATTGAAGTCGTTCCCAGAACTGGAATACAAAGACTGAGGCAGAGGCTGTAAATATTTTTTTCTTACCAGATAAATTTCTCCAGTGAGGAAGAAAACATACTAAAAATAGAATCACTGCTTTGATATTTGTTAAGACCCTAATATAACCAAAGTTATATTTAAAGTTATATTTAGTACTCCTAAAGTTAACTTTTTGGAGTACATTTTAAAAGTCTAGTGGGGATCATTTGTGAGGCTATATATTGTCATTAGGTGGGCTTTGGCTTTGTGAAATTTCACATTTTTGGGTCTGCTCCCCTAGTGAGGCAAACCACTCCACCACTGCTTCCTATATCCTGCCTGTATCAATAAAGACATCTTTCAAAATCAGAACTCACTAGGATCCAGGGATCACTCTTAATTTTAGGAAAGTTCTATGATAATCCCCTACCTACGGTATCTTGTGGAGTTCACAGGTATTTTTGTTCACAAGCTAGGAAACTTACCAAGTTTGTAGAACTCCCAGGGAAAACTGAATCCTTCCACCTAAGGGAGCACAATGGGAACTTCAAGAGAAACCTTGGATGGGATGCAAAGTTGTTAACCTGAGAAATACTAGACCTAAGGCAAGAGAGTTAAGAAGGGAAAAAGAGTCCAGCATTGGGCAGAGAAAGGACTAGCCAGAATACGATAGGGTGAAAGCCCAAAGGGAAATGCAGGCAGCATTCCTTCCACCAAGTTCAAACAAGTTGTCGAAGGTACAAAGAGTGGCAAAGGCTAAATGCATTCAAGGGATATCTTGTGGGGAACAGGGACCATGGAATTATACATCACCCTTCTCTACTTCTACTGCTGTAAAATGGCTTCTGCTGCATTCCTTGGTTCAGTGACTCATGAGGTCTCAATAAAGCAAGTAAGTCCAGCTTTTACAATAAGAATTCCTTGGCACATCTCTGTGCCCACCGTGATTCAGACCGGGAGTTGGCACACTGTAGTCTGCTGGCCAAATTCAGCCTGCTGCCTGTTTTTGTAAATAAAATTTTATTGGAACACAGCCACACCCATTCATTTCACTGTTATCTGTGACTGCTTTCAAGCTGCAGCAGCAGAGCTGAATAGTTGCCACAGAAACCACATGTCTACATGCTTAAAATACTTACTACATGGCTCTTTACGAAAACAGTTTGCTGGCCCCTTAACCCCCAAAACACTGTAACTGATTTTTCAATTGGACAGTGTGACTCTGGATTTGGCCCATCACCTCTAGTCCAAAGGGGTTTAAAAAATATTTGCTGATAGCGTTTGATTTATTATGCCTCGTGATGCATTGCAGCATAAGGCTGAAGAGCACGGGTCCTGGAACTAACTAGCTGGGTTCAAATCCTGTCTCTGCCACTTACTGGCTGTGTGACTTTGGAGAAGTTGTTCAACACTTCTATGCCTCTGTTCCCTCACCCACAGGAAGCAATCTCTCCCCCCAGAGAGAGAGACTATCTGCTCACGTGCTCTCTCTCTCTCTTTTTCTCTCTCCTGGTATCCATGCTCTTGTGTAATCCCCTCCCCTTAAGTATGGGCTGGACCTAACGACTTGATACTAATCAAACGACTATGGCAAAAGAAATGGGATGTCACTCCTGAGATTGAGTTACGCAAAGACGGGAACTTCTGTCTTGCTCTCCCGCTCCGTTCTCTCTTGCTTGCTCTGACGGAAGCCAGCTTCCATGTCCAGAGATGCGCTGTGGAGAGGCGCACACGGCGAGGAACTGAGTCAGGCCTCTGACCAGCACTCAGCAAGGACTTGAGGCTCTCAGTCCAATAGTCTGCAAAAACCTAAGTCCTGCCAACAACCATGGAGTGAGCTTTGACTTAGTCAAGTCCCACATCCACTGCAGCCCCACCTGACACCTCGAATGTGGTTTTGTGACAGGTGCCAAGTAAGAGGTACCCAGCCAAGATGTAACTGGATTCTTGACCCATAAAAACTGTGAGATAATGAATGTTTGTTGTTTTAAACAACCATGTTTGGTGATAATTTGTTACTCAGCAATAGCTAACGACTATTATCATGAAGAATAAATTTATACATACAAAGCGCATACAATTATGCATGCCAAATGTCCAACAAATGTTCATTATTATTAGGCAACAAGCTTGCTTTCTTACTTCACTTCTACTTTCATTGCTTCAATTAACGTGTAGTGGTTAGGACCATGAGCTAACAGCATCACCCCTCCTCATATTCTGTGTCTTCACCTATAAATATGTGTAAGAAAATACTATCAAACTCATAGGATTTTTACATGTATTAAATGGTGTATGAGTTTATTAGGGCTGCCATAATAAAATGACACAGATTGGATGGTTTAAACAACAGAAATATATTTTCTCACAGTTCTAGTGGCTAGAAACCCAGAATGGAGGTGTCAACACTTTGATATCCTTAAGGCCTCTCTAACTGGCTTTCAGATGGCGTCTCACTTATGTGTTCACATAGTTATTTTTGTGTGCACCTGTCTGGTCTCTCTCTCTTGCTCTGTCACTGTCTTTCTCTGTCTTAAGCTCTTCTTATAAGAACATCAGTCATATTAGATTAGGATTCACCCTAATAACACTATTTTAACTTAATTGCATCTTTAAAGGCTTCCTATGGCTTGAATATTTGTCCCCTCTAACACTCATGTTAAAATTTAGTCCCCAGTGTGCAGTGTTGACTGAGGGGTGGTACCTTTAAGAGATGATTGGGTTGTGAGGACTCTGCCTTCATGAATGGGTAAATGAATTAATGGGTTATCGTGGGAGTGGGACTGATGGCTTTATAACAACAGGAAGAGGGACCTGAGCTAGTACACCGAGCCCCCTCACCATGTGAGCTCCTGCGCTACCTCCAGACTCTGCAGAGAGTCCCCACCAGCAAGAAGGCCCTCACTAGATGTAGCTCCTCAACCTTGGACTTCTCAGCCTCCAGAACTACAATAAATTCCTTTTCTTTGTATATTATCCAATTCCAAGTGTCCTGATATAAGCAACAGAAAAAGGACTAAAACAAGGACTTATCTCCAAGTCCAGTCACATTCTGAGGTACTTGGGGTTAGGACTTCAACCTACCAATTTGGAGGGGACACAGTTCAGCCCATAACAAATTAATAATTCAAATAAATAACTTGTAAAAGTACTAAGCCCACAAAAGGCGCAAAATCCAAGTTCGCTCCCATTAATATTCTTTCCAGTGTATATGTAAAGGAGCTAAGGACATGCCACCCCAAAATGTGCATACTTTGTGTATTGATTACTTCAAGCTGAAAACATTGGAGAGGCTGTAATTGCAGAAAAATCTGTCTGATCTGCCTTTTCCTGCAGCAAGCCATAAGGATTCCTTGGGTAGGAATCCCATACCAGGTGAGAAAATAACACCTGATCACCAGAGACTGGGAATTGTTGCTGCCATAGGCCTGAATAATAAATTCCCCAAAGTAACCCTTATCTTCCACTAGCTTCACACCTCCCATGTATCTCCTAGTGACCCTCATAGAATTTACCGCCTCTAACCTAGGGGCACAAATTCGCAAATTTATTATTCCTTATCTGACAAGTATAAAAGCATCTTGCTTTGGTCATTTCCTCAGATATCACTGCCTTGTGAAGATCTCCATGTAGGTGTGAAATTAATAAAACTTGTATACTTTTGTTAATCTGTGTTGAGCCAATTTAGTCCTAGATCCAGCTGAAGATCCCACTTAAGAACAACAATGGGAAGAGGCAAGCTTAGCCTCTCCTACAATGGAATGCAGAATTCTAAAGCTATGAAGGGCTGTAGAGGCCCGGAAATCAAAATCCTTCCCTTTAGAGATGAAGAAACCTAGATGAAATAGCCTAGATGAAAAATCAGAAGCCACATAAAAACCTTTCGTTTTTCTAATTTACCAATGAATACATTTACTAATTCTGAATCACAGGATGTATACAGACATCTGGGATATTGTCTTACTGGATATAGAACATAGGAACTCAGGAATCAGAATCTTAGAACTGGAAGGAATTGCAAAAAATATCTTGTTTAGTCTTCTCTTCTTACAGAAATAAAAAGCAAGGTACACAGGTCATCCAGTTAATAATGGAAGCACCCATGTTTATTCTTCCATTGAGGAAAATCAAATTGAACAGCTGCTATAAACCAGGCATTTTGCTGGACACCAAGAATACAAAAGTAAATCAGACATGGACACTGCATTCATAGAGCTTAGAGTCCAGCTACAGACATAGACAAAAACAAACAACAAAAAAATACAATGCAGTAGAGTAAGTAGTCTCCTTTGCCAGCTCCTCCCTTCCTATACCACCAAGTGTTGCTCAGTCCTGCCCTCTTTTCTGTCTCTATTGCCTACGCAACTCATCTCATTCTTCCCATGCTCTTAAATGCAATCTAGATGCTGATAACTCCCAAGGCCTATGTCCAGCTATGACTTTTCTTCTCAGCTTCTAGCTCCTGTTTTTAATTGTATCCTGGAAATCTCTACCTTGATTTTTAATCAATATACCAAAAAACATATTCAAAAAATGAATGCTTGGTTTTTATACCCAAACCCCTTTTTTCCAGAGTCGTCTTTATCTCATTAAAGGCATTCCTGTTGTATCCAGTTGCTTAGGCCAGTAGAATAGCCAATCAGAAGACAGGACCAGAAAGTAAGTCAGAATGTTCATTTGCAAAAGTCCAAGAAAAGAGAAAGAATATGACATATTTAAGGAATTAAAAGTTCAATGTGACTTAAATTCAGAGTTCAAGGCAAAGAGTGGCAAGAAATGAGGCTAAGACAGTGTACAAAGCCCTGTTAAGCCATGATGAAGAGTTTTGATTGATATACAAAGTCATGAGGAAACACTCAAATGCTCTAAGCAGGATATAAATGAATACTACACGTTTTAGAACACCCTGACCATAAGGAAAATCCCGCAAAGGAACAGCACTGGCAGAAAGCATAGTTAGGAGGCTATTAGAGTAACCCCAGGGAATGAAAAAAGAATGGTGATCTGAACCAAAGAAGTTGCAGTGGGGAGGAGGAAGAGAAGCAAAGATATCTGAGAGATACTGCATAGGTAAAACCGGCAAACTTGGGAGTTGTGTAGTTAGCATTGTGTCTCAGTGCATTTTCTGTTGCTTATAATAAAACACCTAGCACTGAGTAATTTATAAATAAAAGTAATTTATTTCCTACAGTTCTGGAGGCCAAGAAGTCCAAGGTTGGGGGTCTGCATCTGGTGAAGGCCTTCTTGCTGGTGGGGACCCTGCAGAGTCCCAAAGTGGCACAGGGCATTGCAGGGTGAGGGGGCCAAGCATTCTAGCTCAGGTCTCTCTTCCTCTTCTTATAAAGCCACCAGTTACACTCCCATGATAACCCTTTGATCCATTACCCCATTAATCCATGAGTAGATTAATCCACTCATGAAGGCAGAGCCCTTGAGACCCAGTCACCTCTTAATGGCCTCACCTCTCAATACTGCCATATTGGGGATTAGATTTCAGCATGAGTTTTGGAGAGGACAAATATTCAAACCATAGCAGATTGCATTAGGCATCAGGTAATAGAAGCCCACTGTAATGGCTTGATCAAAGAAGAATTTTGTTTTTCTCACATTACAGAACTCTGGGTATAGACTGTTCAAGATTCTGTCTGCTGAAGGAAGTCATGAAGGAGTAGGTTCTTCCTAGCTTCCTGCTCTATCATCGTAAGCACGTGGCTCTTATCTACATGGTTAAGAAATGGGCACTCTATATGCAGGCGTTGTGTCTATGCTCCGCAAGGGAGATGGGGGAGGGGAAAGGCAAAAAGTGTGAGCCAGCTTAGTCTGCTCTTTTATATCAGGAAAACAATAGCATTCCTGGAAGTTCTAAGGGACTTCCTCACTTATCCACTGGCCAATAGTGTGTTACATGATTATCCCTAGAGGCAAGGGAGTCTCGTGGGGTGAGTATTTGTATTGGAGCATATTACCACATTTAAAAAAATCAGTATTCTGGGTAAGAAAGAAGGTAAGAATGGCTACTGGGTAGGTAACTAGCAGTGTCTGCCATAGACGCTAATTGCATTTGATGGCAAGAAAAGATCAAGACTACTGCCCAGGTTCCTGATGGGGCAAGTACGCAGGATGCCCATTCCTAGCCACCGCAGTAGTAAGGGGAAGAGGAGGAGGAAGAGGAGACAAAGGCTGAAGGTCAGTATGAGTTCCACTTAGGACATGTTGAATAGACGTCTAAAGCTCATGAGAAAGGTCTGAACTGAGGATATGTTGGTTGAAAGTAGTGTGTGTCTGGTTCAAATGCCTATGACCTTTCTACTATATCTGGCTGATCTTGTAACTTTCAAAATCCTTACTCTTTTAAAAATTCTAGCTATTTATGACTAATGTTCCTGTGATGAACTCTGAAGCTTTACAAGCTTTTAAATTATCTATTGATATTATGTTTTATGTTGACCAGAATGCAAAGGAAATGAAATTTGCATAGCATCAAGCCAAACAATTTACACTTTATTTGCTAAATATAAGATCATTCCCCCATTTTTGGTGTGTTTCCTTTTTTCATGATTATTCAAGGCAGATAAAAAATGGCAAACTGAGAATCACTAATCACTTTCATCAGAAGCTAACCAATGGGAGATATCCCAGCACTAAAGAAATAACATTTTTCAGTAGAATTGACATCAGTTGACATTGTTTATCCTGGGATTGGAAAGGAACATCTGGAATCCTACTAGAGCTCACTGGTAAGCCTCTGATCCAGCTGCTAGGCAGTTAGACCACCTTTGTGTCCTAATCTCTGCATACTGCTTTTGGCTACTCCAATTAGATAATGAGGTTAGAATAGATTAGATTAGTTAGATTGGCTCACTGGCTCAGATATTTGTAAGACTATTTCACCTGACCATGGAGCAGTCACTGCATGGATTTCTCATTCAAACACAGTTTTTGTCAACTGAATCAGTTCTTCTTAAAACAAAGCCCCTTGTAAAGAAATCATAACAGACCAAACTTAAAATGGGCCATAGGGGGATTGTTCTATAATAGAAACTATAATAATACTGTATGACACAGTTTTGGGGCAACAAACTATATCTGCCAAAAAATTACCAGCATAGTAAACATGTGGCTTCTGTTGGAAATAGATTGATTAAAAGTTATTTAACCTTTCTGGTGGGCAGAGGAATGGAGGTATCATATAACACTATTCTATAACTTTTAATTGTAATCACTGAACCATTACACATCATCAAAGAGCAACCTATACGTTTCCAGGTTAAACATATGGGGAAATGGAAACGAAGGAAATTTTTTAAGCTCCTCTAGAAATATGCTCAATAATTTCTCTATTTCCTCTCAGATTTTTTTGCAATCCTTTCAGCTTTTCTCATAGTAATTGCCAGATCACAACCTCCTAGCCTTTAGATTCTAGTTGTAGACCCACTGCCCAGTTCAAGAAAGAAGATGGAAGTCATGAATGCTATTCATCAAGTATTTCTGGCATTTCATCTTCCCGGCCATTTGTGATTCGTGGGGCCGCATAAATAATTCTAGCCAATGTGTTGTGAGCAAAAACATCATATGTCACTTCTGAGCCAGCATGAGATTCTCCTGCATTCTGCTTAACTGATTCTGACAACATTTAAGACAGTGGATCTCTAAGTGACCATAATGGCCAGATCTCCCACTTACCCACTGCCACCCAAAATTCCAAAATCGAAATTTATCCTTAATGAGAAATAAGCCTTTATATTTTAAGACACTGGGATTTGGGATTGTTTGTTACCATAGCATAATTTAGCCTAGCCACACAAATAAAAACAGTCATTTTTTCTGGACTACTCAAGAATTGTTCAACATATTTCCATGTGTACTTTTCTAAAAACTTTTAGTACCTAATTTCACAGAGAAAAAGAATACTTGACAAGAGTACTGTAAGCATGACCTTAATTAGCACAATTGTTAATATTAGCATCTGTTGATTTTTAATAATTACAAAAATGCTACTTTCATCTGCTAAGGGATTTTGTTTTTTATTAACACTTCTTTGTGATGCCAGATGTAAAATATGTTTATTGATGAAAATATGAAAATACAATAAAGCATAAATAGAAATTTTGAATTACTCCTAATACCTAAATACTCAAAGATATTCACTGTTAAGTTTTGTTATATAAACTTCCAGTCTTTAAAGCAGAGTCCACATTTACAGTACAGCTTTCTAAACTTCTACTTTACTTAACACTATATTGTCAATATTTCTCTTTACATTAAACACAATTCTGTGTAATTTTATTTTTTTAAATTTCAGAATATTATGGAGGTACAAACATTTTGGTTACATATAATGCCTTTGCCTCACCCAAGCCAGGGCTGCAAGCATGCCCATCCCCCATACAGTGTGCTCCACATCCATTAGTTGTGAGTTTACCCACCCCCACCACCCCTCTCCCACCTGACTGGCACCCAGTGAATATTACTACCATGTGAGCACCTTAGTGTTGATTAGTTGGTACCAATTTGATGGCAAGTACATGTGGTGCTTGTTTTTCCATTCTTGTGATACCTCACTTCGAAGGATGGGCTCAAGCTCTATCCAGGATAACATAAGAGGTGCTAGTTCACCATTGTTTGTTGTAGTTAAGTAGTGTTGCATGGTGTATATACAGCACATTTTCTTTATTCACTCATGAACCAATAGGCACTTAGGCTGATTCCACGTCTTGGCAATTGTGAATTGTACTTCAATAAACACTCAAGTGCAGGTGTCTTTTTCATAAAATGACCCCTTTTCCTTTGGGGAGATAACCAGTAGTGGGATTGCTGGATCAAATGGTAATTCTATATTTATTCTTTGAGGAATCTCCATACTGTTTTACATAGAGTTTGTACTAATTTTCAGTCCCACCAACAATATATAAGCATTCTGACCTCTTCATATCCACACCAGCATCTATTGTTTTTTGACTTTTTAATAATGCCATTCTGACAGAGGTAAGGTTATATTCATTGTGGTTTCAACATGCATTTCCCTGATCATTAATGATGTTGAGCATTTTTTCAAATGTTTTTGGCCATTTGTCTATCTTCTTTTGAACAACTTCTGTTCAGGTCTTTTGCCCACTTTTTAATGGGGTTGTTTTTTGTTTTTTTTTTTTTTATCTTGCTGATTTGTTTGAGTTCCTATAAATTCTGGATGCTATGCCTTTATTAGATGTATGGATTGTGAATATATTCTCCCATTCTGTGGGTTGTTCATTAACTCTGTTGATTATTTCCTTTACTGTCCAGAAGCTTTTTAATTTTATTAAGGTCCATTTATTTATTTTTGTTGTTGCTGTATTTGTGTTTGGAATTTTAGTCATAAATTCTTTGCCCAGGCCAATGTGTAGAAGAGTTTTTCCTATTTTATTCTAGAATTTTTATAGTTTCATGCCTTGTATTTACATCTTTCATCCATCTTGAATTGATTTTTGTACCTGGCAAGAGATAGGGGTCGTGTTTCATTCTTCTGCCTGTAGTTATCCAATTTTCCCAGCACCGTTTATTAAATAGGGCTTCCTTTCCCAATGTGTGTTGTTGTTCACTTTGTCGAAGATCAGTTGGTTGTAGGTAGTTGTTTTATTTCTGAATAGTCTATTCTGTTCCATTATCTATTTCTTTACTTTTATACCAGTACCTAGCATGTTGTTTTGGTTACTATACTTGTAGTATAATTTGAAGTCAGGTCATGTGATGCCTCCAGATTTATTCTTTTTTTTTTTTTTTTTTTTTTTTTGAGACAGAGTCTCACTCTGTTGCCCAGGCTAGAGTGAGTGCCGTGGCGTCAGCCTAGCTCACAGCAACCTCAAACTCCTGAGCTCAAGCGATCCTCCTGTCTCAGCCTCCCGAGTAGCTGGGACTACAGGCATGTGCCACCATGCCCGGCTAATTTTTTTTTTTTTTTTCTATATATATTTTTAGCTGTCCATATGATTTCTTTCTATTTTTAGTAGAGATGGGGTCTCGCTCTTGTTCAGGCTGGTCTCGAACTCCTGAGCTCAAACGATCCGCCCACCTCGGCCTCCCAGAGAGCTAGGATTACAGGCGTGAGCCACCGCGCCCGGCCCAGATTTATTCTTTTTGCTTATGATTGCTTTGACTCTTCAAGCTTTTTTTTCATTCCAAATGAAGCATAGATTTATTTTTTCTATATCAGTGAAACATAACATTGGTATTTTGATGGAGATTTCTTTGAATCTGTAAATCCCTTTGGGCAGCATGGACATTTAACAATGTTGATTCTGCCCATCCATGACCATGTGATGTTTTTCCATTTGTTTCTGTCATCTGTAATTTCTTTCCTCAGTGTTTTGTAGTTCTCCTTGTAGAGATATTTCACCTCCTTGGTTAAGTATATTCCTAAGTATCTTATTTTCTTTGTGGTTATTGTGAGTGATACTGAGTCTTTGATTTGACTCTCAGCTTGGCTGTTATTAGTATATAGAAATGCTCTGGTGTTTGTACATTGATTTTGTAACCTGTGACTTTGCTGAATTGATTTATCAATTCTAGGAGTATTTTGATGAAGTCTTTAAAGTTTTCTATTATAGATATAAGATCATATCATCGGTGAACAAGGAGAGTTTGACCTCCTCTTTCCCCATTTGGATACCCTTTATTTCTTTGTTTTTGTTTTTGGTTTTGGTTTCTTACTGAGTATACATCATTTTTCTAATTTCAGAATATTATGAGGGTAGAAACATTTTGGTTACATATATTGCCTTTGCACCACCCAAGCCAGGGCTACAAGTGTGCCCATACCCCAGACAGTGCACTCCACACCCATTAGTTATGAATTTACCCATCCCGTCCACCTCCACACACACACTTGCCTGGCACCCGATGAATATTATTTCCATGTGTGCACAGAAGTATTGATCAGTTATACCAATTTGATGGTGAGTACATGTGGTGCTTGTTTTTCCATTCTTGGGATACTTTACTTTGAAGAATGGGCTCTAGCTCCATCCAGGATAATACAAGAAGTGCTAGTTCACCACTGTTTTTTATGGCTAAGTAGTACTCCATGGCATACATATACATTTTATTAATCCACTCATGTACTGATGAGCACTTGGGTTGTTTCCACATCTCTGCAATTGTGAATTATGCTGCTATAAACATTCGAGTGCACATATCTTTATTATAGAATGTCTTTTCTTTGGGCGGTGGTTAGATGCCCAGTAGTGGGATTGCTGGATCAAATGATAGTTCTATTTTTAGTTCTTTGAGGTATCTCCATATTACTTTCCATAGAGGTTTTACTAATTTGCAGTCCCACCAGCAGTTTATGAGTGTTCCTATTTCTCCACATCCATGCCAACAGTTGTTGTTTTGGGACTTTTTGATAAAAGTCATTCTCACTGGAGTTAAGTGGCATCTCATTGTGGTTTTGATTTGCATTTCCCTGATGATTAGAGATGTTGAGCAATTTTTTATAAGTTTCTTGGCCATCAGTCTGTCTTCTTTTGAAAGGTTTCTGTTCATGTTCTTTGTCCACTTTTTAATGGGGTTGTTTGATTTTTTTTTCTTTTTGATCTTCCTAACTTCTATATAGGTTCTAGTTATCAGCCCTTTTTCAGCTGTGTAACATGCAAATATTTTCTCCCATTCTGTAGGTTACCTATTTTCCATAATTATAGTTTTCTTGGCTGTGTAGAAGCTTTTTAATTTGATCAGCTCCCATTTATTTATTTTTGTTGCTGCTGTGATTGCTTTGGGGGTCTTCTTCATAAATTCTTTGCCAAGGCTGAAGGTTGATGTCTATAAGGATTTTCCCAACATTTTCTTTTAGAATTCTTTTTATTTTATTTTATTTTATTTTTTGAGACAGAGTCTCGCTTTGTTGCCCAGGCTAGAGTGAGTGCCGTGGCGTCAGCCTTGCTCACAGCAACCTCAAACTCCTGGGCTCAAGCAATCCTCCTGCCTCAGCCTCCCGAGTAGCTGGGACTACAGGCATGCGCCACCATGCCCGGCTAATTTTTTCTGTATATATTTTTTGTTGGCCAGATAATTTCTTTCTATTTTTAGTAGAGACGGGGTCTCGCTCTTGCTCAGGCTGGTCTCGAACTCCTGGCCTTGAGCGATCCACCCGCCTCAGCCTCC
This sequence comes from Eulemur rufifrons, assembly GCF_041146395.1. NCBI lineage: Eukaryota > Metazoa > Chordata > Mammalia > Primates > Lemuridae > Eulemur > Eulemur rufifrons. The sequence continues at coordinate 18,383,438 of NC_091001.1, forward strand.
CAGAGTACTAGGATTACAGGCGTGAGCCACCGCGCCCAACCTCTTTTAGAATTCTTATGGTTTCATGTCTTAGGTTTAAGTCTGTTACGGAGAGGTTACAACCAATGTCATGGAAAAACAAAACATAATCTTTGAGTGCTATAAAAACCTCTATGCCCAAAAACTTGGAAAATGTGGAGGAAATGGACAAATTTTTAGAAACACACAACCTCCATGGGCTCAATCAGGAAGAAATAGAATTCTTCAACAGACCAGTATCAAGGACCAAAATTGAAGCAACAATATCCTTTATTTTTTTCTCTTGGCTTTCTTTATTTCTTTGTCTGGGTAGGACTTTCAGTACTATGTTGAATAGAAGTGGTGACAGTGGACATCCTTGTCTTGTTCCAGTTCTTAGTGGGAATGCTTTCTACTTGTCCCCATTCACTATGATGTTGGCTATGGGTTTGTCATACACGGATTTCATAATTTTGAGGTATATTCTTCTATCCTACTTTGTTGAGGGTTTTTATCATGAAAAGTCACTAGATTTTATCAAATGCTTTTTCTGCATTTATTGAGATGATCATATGATTTTGTTTTTGCTTCTGTTTATCTGAAGAAACAAGTTTATTGATTTTCATATGTTAAAACATCCTTGGATCCCTGGGATGAAACCCACTTGATCATGGTGAATTATCTTTTTGATATGCTTTTGAATTCAATTTGCTAGTATTTTGTTGAGGATTTTTACATCTATGTTCATACGGGATATTGGTCTTTAGTTTTCTTTTTCTGTTGTGTCCTTTCCTGGCTTTGGATCAAGGTGATACTGGTTTCATAGAATGAGTTACAGAGGATTCCCTCTTTCTCAATGATATGGAATAATTTCTGTAGGATAGGTACCAGTTCTTTGTAGGTCTGATAAAATTCAGCTGTGAAACCATCTGGTCTGGGGCTTTTATTGTTGTTGTTGGGAGATTTTTTTTATTACTGCTTCAATCTCACTGCTCATTCTTGGTCTGTTCAGGAGTTCTATTTCTTCCTGATTTAGAGTTGAGAGGTTATGTGTTTCCAGGAATTTATCCATTTCATCTACCTTTTCTAGTTTGTGTGCATACAGTTTTGGTAGTATTCACAGACGATATTTTGTATATCTTGTGGTATCAGTTTTAATGTCTCCTTTTTCATTTCTGATTGAGTTTATTTGAGTCCTTTCTCTTCTGTTTCTGGTTAATCTGGCTAGTCATTTTATTGATTTTGTTTATCTTTTCAAAGAACCAACTTTTTGTTTCATTGATCCTTTATATAAATATATACCTTTTTTTTGGTGTCCATTTCATTTAGTTCTGTTGTAAGCTTTATTGTTTCTTTCATTCTGCTGGCTTTGGATTTGGTTTGCTCTTCTTTTTCTAGTTCCTTGAGATGTGACATTAGGTTGTTAATTTGTGATCTTTCTACCTTTTTGATAGAGGAATTTAAGGCAATGAACTTTCCCCTTAGAACTACTTTTGCCAAATCCCATAGATTTTGATACCTTGTGTCTACTTTATCCTTCAGTTTGAGGAATTTTTTATTTCGTTTTTGATTTCAGCATTGACCCAAGGATGACTCAGCAGCAGGTTGTTTAATTTGCATGACTTTGTGTAGATTTAAGTGTTTCCCTTGGAATTGATTTCTAGTTTTATTCTACTGTAGTCTGAGAAGGTAAGTGGTATGATTTAAATTTTTTTAAATTTGCTGATACTTGTTTTCTGGCCTAAGACATGATCAATCTTGGAAAATGCCCCATGTGCTGATGAGAAGAATGTATATTCAGTATTTTGGGGGTAGGATGTTCTGTAAATGTCTGTTAGGTCCATTTGTTTCTTCATATTTGCCTGTGCTACGGACAGGACTTTGTCCCTGTCATTCCCATGTTAGAGTAGAAGAACAGATAAAGAGGCAATTACCACATATTGTGGAAATCTGCTACAATAGAGAGGAGTGCAGGGCTCCTCCCTGAGAGCATGTTCCTTTAACAAGCCTAAAGTCTGCCTTGGTAGCCACAAATATCTAGCTGATGCTTTAGGATGCCACAAAGAAAGTATATTGAAAATCTTTGCCTCTTCCACAGAAGGGTCAGGGTTTTTGCATGCACTAAGTCCCATAACAGGGAGGAGGTCTAGATTCTGAATGATGCCAGTAACATACCATAACTATCCCCTGCAAACACTGATTTTATTAGGCATGCACCACTACAAAATATAAATACTAAATAATTTACTTAAAGCACTTTTTAGTAGAAATACCATGCATGATTAATTTTGTCCTTGATAGTGAGATGCACGCTGAATTGTTTCTATCTAATTGGCAGTTTCCTTCAACAGCTTATTTTCATTAGTAAGCACTTGTCATTGCTTTTCTTGATGCAAAGTAAACATCATAATGATTCAGAATGTTTTTAGGCTTGGAATGAGATTTGCTGCCTCTGACTCTAAATGGAGGCAATTTCATAGACAGCCCCCTAAGGAATATGAACGAGGTCCATGATATTCACAAAGTGGTCAACCAACTGGCTTCCTTAAAAAGTTCATCAAAAATATAAAAACTCAGGCCCCATAGCAGACCTACTATATCAGAATTTTCATTTTAACAACAACAAAAAAAAAAAACAATGATTGTGTGCACATAAAATATGAGAAGCTCTGACCTAGGAGACCTAGGGAAAAGTCAGGGCTCCAAATCTCTCCCTCCCCTCATCTCTGCATCATGATACATTTAGGATTTAGCTATTCCACCTGTGATGTTTGACACAGAGAAAAAGGTAGACCTAATAAAGAGAATTTTAAAAGACCCACTCCCAGTTTTGTCTAATCCTTTGGTGCCTTTATTTGAGGGGCTGTCCTTTGAAAGCCCACCAAAACACTTTTGTTAGGATGTCCCTTCAGGGCAGGAACAAACTCAGTTCAAATTCTGGCTTTTAGTTTGGAAAATTAAAAAGAAATGTCCAACATTAGGTATTTGCTTAAAAAAAACTTTTTAAAAATTCTTTCATGTAATGGACTACTCTTGAGCTGTGAAAATATATTATAGTATATGAGTATTCAATAAATGGCATTCACACTGTAGTGAAGTACTTTAATAGAAACACTTTTGCTCCTCTCTCATTTTTATAGAATTCTAGAATCTCAAGGTTGAAAGAGACCTCAAAAGTCTTCTGGATTTTTCCTCCATTTTCTACTAACTATTATCCATTCTCTGCCTGAGCACCTCTGGTGATGAGGGACTCATCACCTATAGCAAGGCAGCCCATTCCATTTTATGGAAGTATAGTGGTTAGAGAGCTCCTTCTTTCTTTGACTTCATAAACATGCTCCTCTATAGTTTTTTTCCCTGATATGAGGTCTTGGCCTTTGGAATCTGTGGGATAACTCCACCTCCTCTTCATAAACTATCCCCTCAGATATCTGAGGCCACTCACCACGCCTCCTCTTCTCCAGATCCAGCAGACCCATACACAATAGGTTGTAAGTAGTAAGAGGGGAAAATCAAGTACAATTAAGGTCAACAACAATGTCTTACGGTTTAAACCTCCCTGGTCTGGCTGCTTTCTCCTGAGTACGCCTCAGTTTCTGTCCAACTGCATCTATGTGTTAACATTTTCATTCACTTATTCAGCAAATATTTATTGAATTATTGAGTGCATATTGAAATGCAGGCAGCATTATTCTATGTACTGGAGATATAGTAGTAAATATAATCAACAAAATTCTAGCCCTCATGAAGTTTACATTCCAGCTGTGGGAGATAACAAAATACTACTACTAAAAATAATAATAATTACTGTAGAGAAAAATAAAGTTGTGAAGGAGCGAGAAAGAATTACTGTTTTACATAGGGTGGCCAAAAAAGGCAATATTTGAGCAGAAGCCTAAAGGAAGTGAGAAAACAATCCATGTGGATAAGGGAAAGAGCATTCTAGGGAGAGCAAACAGCCCATGGAAAAGCCCTGAGGAGGCAAAACACTGTGTGGTCATGGAACAGCAAAAAGGCCAATGTCACTTGAGCTGAATAACCAGCCTCCGAGGTGAGGAGTCAGGAGTTGATTATACAGAGACCTGTAAACCATTGAAAGGACTTTGGTTTTGGCTTTTTTTTTAAATATATTTTTTTAATATATTTTCCTCTGAGTGAGATAGAAAGCCACTGGTAGATTATAAGCAAATGAACAACATGATCTGACTTAGTGTTAGATGGACCCCATGGCTCCTGTGTAGAGAATAACGGGGGAGGGTGGGGAAGCAAAGAGGAGTGGGGAAAGCAAGGAGAAAGGAATCAGAAAGGAATAAGTAAAATTATCTCTGTTTGCAAGTGACATGTTCCTATATGTAGAAAACCCTAAAGTTCTTTTAGTTTCTTAAAAAAAAAAAAAAAAAAAAAAAAACCACTTATAACTAATAAACAAATTCAGCAGAGTGGCAGAATTCAAAATCAACATACAAAAATCCATTGTGTTTGTATACACTGAAAACAAACAATCCAAAAAGGAAGTTAGGAAAAAAAAAATCCCATTTATAATAGTATCAAAAAATTAAATACATAGGAATAAACTAAGTTGGCAAAAGACCTGTATACTGAAAAGCATAAATGAAAAGATAACCCATGTTCATGGATTAAAACACTCAATATTGTTAAAATGTGAACATTACCCAAAGTGATCTGCAGGTTCAATGTAATCCCTAATAAAATCCCAAAGGCCTTAAAAATAACCCTAAAATTCATATGAAATCACATACAACCTTGAGTAGCCAAAACAACCTTCAGAAAGAACAAAACTAGAAGTCTCATACTTCCTGACTTCAAATCATATTACAAAGCTACAGCAATTGAAACAGTACAGTACTGACACAAAGACAGACACATAGATTAGTGAAACAGAAGAGAGAGCCTAGAAATAAACCCATGCATATTCAGTCAACTGATCTTCAACAAGGATGCCAAGAATAGATGATGGGGAAAGGACAGTCTCTCCTTCCAATGGTGTTGGGAAAACTGGATATCCACATACAAAAGAATGAGATTGGACCCTTATTTTACACCACACACAAAATCAACTCAAAATAGATTAAAAGTTTAAATATAAGACCTGAAACTATAAAACTTCTAGAAGAAAACATAAAAGAAAAGCTTCATAACATTGGTCTTGGCAATAATTTCTTGGATACAACACCAAAAGCACAGGTAACAAAAGAGAAAATAGACAAGTGGAACTAATTCAAACTAAAAACCTTCCTTGCAGCAAAGGAAATAATCAACAGAATGAAAAGGCAACCTATGGAATGAGCTAAAATATTTGCAAAACATATAGCTAATAAGGGATTCATTTCCAAGACATATAAGGAACTCCTGCAACCAATAGCAAAACAAACAAACAAATAACTCATTCAAAAATGGTCAAAGGGCTTGAAAGAAGACATGCAATGCAGTGTCTTCAGAGAAGACATACAATTGGCCAACACGTATATGAAAAGATGCTCAATATCACTAATCATCAGAGAAATGCAAATGAAAACCATAATGAGATACCAACTCATACTTGTTAGGGTGGCCATTATATGTTTTTTTTAAAAAAAAGAAAACATGAAGTGTTTGTAAGAATGTAGAGAAATTAGACTACTTTCACACTGTCAGTGAGAATATAAAATGGTATAGCCACTAGGGAAAAGAGTGTAGAAGTTCCTCAAAAAATTTAAAACAGAAATACCATCTGACCCATCAATCCCAATTCTAAGTATATCTAAAAAATTGAAAACAGGATCTTAAAAAGATATTTGCACTCCCATGTTCATTGTAACAGTTTTCATAATAGCCAAGAGGTGGAAACAAATGTCCTTCAACAGATGAATGGATAACGAAAATGGGCTATACACATACAATGAAATATTATTTAGTCTTTAAAATAAGAAAATCATATCACTTGTTACGGCATGGATGAACCTTGAGAATATTATGCTAAGTGAAATAAACTAGCTACAGAAGGACAAATACTGCATTATCCACTTACATGAGATATCTGAAGTCAAACTCATAGAAGCATAAAGTAGATAGTGGTTACCGCAGGCTGTGGGAGAGGGAAATGGGACATTATTGTTTATTAGAGCTTCAGTCATGTAAGACAAAAAAGTTGTAGAGACCTGCTGTACAACAGCATGCATATAGTTAATACTATACTGTACACTCAGAAATTTGCAAGGGGATAGATCTCATGTTACGTGTATTTTAGAATTTAAAAAAAAAACAATTTATGCCAGCAGTAGTCACACGTATATGCATGAAGTACATTTTACACAGTCAACAAATTAAAATTGGATAAACCATTGTGGATGAGGTCAACATCTCCAATCTAGAATGACTGCCCTTTTGTATTAGTTTTATTACTGATCAGCTCTGTAACCACAGGCAAGTTTCTTACCTTCTCTGGGCCTCAGTTTCCTCAGTAAAATGGTTTAAATAAATTAACTCTAAAGTTGGTCCTAATTTAAAGTTTTATAATCCTGAGTTTCATTTTTACACAATGTAACCTCTATGATAAGAAGCAGAGGTATCACCTAACTGTCCTTAGACAAACCTAATTTTATATTTTTAAGTAGCTCATCGGGGCAATTTCTTCCCTGGTCTAGTCTCCTGTGCTGAATTTTGTAAGTTTGACACTCTATATATCGGTGTGCCTCAAGCAAAACGGTTGACAGAAACCCACGAACCCATCATGCCCTGAGTCATATGAAATAATTACTAATAATCCTAATTCTGGTTCATAGTTTGCTTGTCAGTAATTACAGCTGCAGTTGAATGCTTTTAGCGTTAACATCAGCCCGAATTTGCAGCTCCCTCCCCATCTCGGGGAAATGGAACTGTGAGTACGTTTCAAAGCAAGGTTTGCTGCTTTTTTGCCTGGAACACTTTTTAATTGGGTATCATTTGGAAACTCCTAAATCCCATTTTGGAGCTTCTGGTCACTGCGTTACTTATTGAAGCCCTAAAAGCTAGTTATGAGGCATGCCTAAACTGTGCGAACGTCAAAGCAAAAATTACTATCATCTCTGCTTTCTTCAGAGAATGAAAAGAGCCATCATCTTGACCTTTTTAAAATACACTAATAGAAATCAAAGATAGCAAAGCTGCTTGGGAAAGAATTTATGAATTTGGGATTGAAATCGCACTTCTAATTTAAGAGTTTTCCATCTAGTTAGCAGAGTTTAAAATGGTTGGGGTTTTCAGAAACCTATAGACTATATAAATGTACAATTTTGGTACATCCACCCAAGCACCTGCCTAGAAGCCTTAGTCATCTTTACGTTCACCCTTTCCTCCCCACCCACACCTAGTGAGTCACCAAAGTCTCCCCATTCTACAGCTAATGATTTTGGAAGCTACACCCCCACCTCCACCCCATTACTGCTGAAAAGGCAGTTAAAGATCTCATTACTTCTTAGGTGGGTAAATGCTTGGCCTGATCCCAGCCCCTCCCCACCTCCAAACTATCCTACACACAGACACAAGAGATGGCTTTACTAAAGCGTAAATTGGAACCTGGTTTTCTCCTTATAAATACATGATGACTCACTGGGGCACAAAGGTGTCTAAAACCTCAGCTTGGGACTTCATAGCTCTTGAGCATCATCTCTCAAACTTCGCCCTCATCCCTCCCAGCCTCCTAGAGCCTGCCCACAAGACTTATTATCTGTCATCCCCCTAATCTCCAAATGCTCCAGCACTTGCAAATATTTCTGTTAGCTCTTTTCTCTGCCAGGAACTCCCAACTTTATATACCAAAATCTTACTCATCTTTTAATATGAAGCTCAACCATCATCTTCTATGAAACATTTCATAACCCTTTTAGAAAAGTTCAGTTCTCTTTCCTACATGCTTTCTTAGAACATTGATTTATTCATCCATTCATTTTTGTTGTTGTTGTTCATTCACCAAATCATTATAAAGAAACTAAGTTCTGGGGATATGGACAGAAATAATGAAATCATACATGAGAAGACTTCCTTCTTACAGACTATTTCTACCACGTGTATGCTAGTGCATTGTCTTTTTACTTATATTTTAATTACCATTCTGTTTCCTTCATTGGGCCACAAAATCCTTGAAGGAAGGAGATTATGATTCATTCAGTGTTCGGCACAATGAGTGATTCCCAACTAATGTCTACTGAATTTTAATTACATTAAATTGACTTATTGCTTGAATTGCATGTATTTGTACAAATATGTACAGGTATGTATTTGTACTCAAACAAAATGATTTACAATACCTTGCACTTTAGTAGCTGTGCCCCTACCCATCTCAAAACAAAACAAGTGCAAACACTTCACCAGCATTAGTGGAGATGACGTACAGGAAGCTCTTATCACAGTGACTGGCATCTGAAAGTGCTAAATAAACACGCACTCCTCTTTAGCTTGCTTTAAGTAGCCCTTCATTTTTCAGATTTGAAATAAGTTGGCTTTTTTTAAGTTTGATGGATTTTTCCAGTAAGAACTTCCAACAAAGCAAGACTTTTCATATACCACATCTCCTCAGAGGATTACTGTTAAGTCAGTAATATTAGGGGTGTTTACAAATAAGAGTGGGAAAAGGTGAATATTTAAATTCCTATAAAGCTTGGTAAACAGGGCTGGGTGATGGGAGACCTGGGTTTCAAAACCAGATCTGACATGAATAAATGCTGGAAAATCGCCTCATTCCCCTGTTGCTCAGTTTTCTTATCTGTCAGGGATGGGGATATTAATATCACTTTTACCTCCCTTGAAGAGTTTTGTGGATAAAAATATAATACCTGTAAAATTAGCCTGAAAAAAGGTAAAAGCTTATCAAATGTGAGGTGATATTTGTAATACTAAGAATTTATGAAACACCCTCATGACAGAACCATCTCTCAGGATGTCCCCAAGCATATGTGAGGCTTCTTGGTAAATCGACACACATATGGTCAGGGATTTAGAGGCAAGAGATAATAAATCCTCCCCAAGTCCTCTTGGGGCAGATAAGGAACACGTATAGCCAACCCTCAGTGACCTGTGATAACAAGGCCAGGGATAATATGGATAAATGGATTTCACAGATTATCCATAAATATAACTTTCACCAATTATAACCTCTCAACTTTTGCAGAAATTCCCTAAAAGGAGCCAAATTACTTTCACCTGGACTCATAACCTACATGAGTTTCACCGCCAGTCCCTACCCCTTCCCATGCCCAGACACAGCTGCAAAAAAAAAAAAGAACAACTAGTGGTCATGCTGGGGCAGCTGCTATACCTAATGCTAACCTGTCCTTGAGAGCTCAGTACATGCTGTTCCCAGAGACCTGCAATGTGCTGGCCCTGTCTACATTTTCCTGGGGCAAGGAAGAGGAAACCAGGGCCTGCCAACCAGAAAATTCTGTTAGCGGCCTCAAACCATGGCGATTTCCTCAAGCCGCCTGAAGGAGCTTGTCCCTTCATCTGATCCCCTGGCAGCAATGAAATCAGGTCCTAGATAATTCCTCGTCCAGAAATTGTCTGCAAATGTTTCCAAAGCTGGGGCAGGAAATGGCTTAGAAATGAGCAAATCTGTTATTTGAATTATTCAACAATTCTTTCCCTGACAACCCCATGAGGGAGTTGCTTTCTTGTCATTTCTCATTATGATAGCTTTTCTTTCCCTTCTTTTTGCCGCTTTTCCTGAAATATTGGCAAGATGATTCAAAAACATTGTGAAAAGCACCTTGGGAAGGACCATCTGCAAAACAGCAGCCCCGTAGGTTACACAAAGCTCAATCTTACCCAGTAACTCAAGAACAAAATCTAGGCAGGTGAAAAAGCAGAAAATCATTGATGGGAATTAGAGCAACATTGAGAAAAATGGACTAGAGATGACTCCTACCTCAAGTGGCTTGCATTCATTCACTCTTTGATTCCACAGACGTTTGCTGAGTGTTTACACCCTGCCAGACCCTCCAAACAGAACACTTGGGGTCTGTGTGTCCAGTTGCTAGAATGCCATCAGTAACTGCAGCATGCAGTTCCCCTCTGAGTCCGTCCATCCAAGCCAGGGAAATAAGAAACATACTGGGGAGATCCCAAGGAAGGATCCAGCCATTCCAGTGTGCCCAGAACTAAGGGGGTTCTTGGGACATGAAACTTTCAGTTTTAAAATTGGGAAAGTCCTAGGAAAACAGGGATGAGTTGGATTTGCCCTTTGACAAACTCTTTTGTGTGGCATTTAATGATTTTTAAAAATTTTTAAGCTTCAGTTTCCATATCTGTAGAATAAAGGTGCAAGAATAGACTAAGGATTGCCTTCAGCTTTAGTATTCCAAGAGTAAATTTAACACAGTTTGGGGATTAAAATGGGTTCTGAAGAGGCTGTGAAGGTATAGGGAGCTCCTTAGAAATCTCTGTCCACACATAAAAATAACACCAAGTTAAAATTCTGTTAGTTTCCCAACGATTACAATGATGTGATCTAAACTTAAGCCACTCTTTTCAATTAAGCATCAGAGTTCTTTGCCTCGGTGCCTGGATAAACTTAGCTCAGCACAGAAAGAGCTCTATTCAGAAACCGTGACAAAGAAGAAACAGTTTAAAATTATATTCGGCTGGGTTACTTTAGCAATTAAGCAGAATGAGGATCTCATAGTATTTCAAGTGAAATAGACCTCTGTTGCCATTAGGTGCTTTTGTATCATGGGTGAGATTGCAGAAGAAATTAAGGAGCACACACTTACTACATGAACAGTCCCATCTTTGAAAGAATCATAAGTAAAGAAATCAGGGAATGAAGGAATAGGGAGAGACGAATGGACCCTGATCCTGATTCTAACGCTACCTTGAAGAAATGCCTTACTTTCCTTGGACTTTGCTAGCCTCAGCTGTAAAATGGGCAGAAAATATACGAGGTCTGTCCGGAAAGTATTCAGCCATTATTAAAATAATGAGACCGGTTACGTGGCTGTATACTTTCCAGACAGACCTCGTATATCCAGGGCTGTATGAGGGTACACTTGTTCTCTTTTTGAAAAGTGTATGTATTTCTTATCTTTATCAATCCTTATATTTTATATATATGGATTTATATTTGGATGGATTTTATTTTATAAATCCATCCTTACATTTTATATCTAAATAATACATATATTATGTAATGTTAATATATGATACATATAATTACATGTAAAATATAATTGCATATATGTGTGATTACATGTACATATATGTAATTATATATGTAAATTGTGTGTTATATAGTTGACCCTTTAGCAACCTGAGGCTTAGGGGCACCAACCACCAGCATCATTGAGAATACAAGTATAATTTTTGACTCCCCCAAAACTTAACTACTAATAGCCTTGACCAGAAGCCTTACCAATAACAAAGTTGATTAACACATATTTTGTATTTTATATGTATTATATACTATATCTTACAATAAAGTCAGCTAGAGAAAAGAAAATGTTATTAAGAAAAACATAAGGAAGAGAAAATATATTTACTATTCGTTCAGTGGAAGTGGATCATCATAAAGGTCTTCATCCTTGTCTTCACATTGAGTAGGCTGAGGAGGAAGAGGTGTCTCACCCCTTGCTGTCTCAGGGGTGGTAGAGGCAGAAGAAAATCTATGTATAAGGGGACTCGTGCAGTTCAAGTCCATATTGTTCAAGGGTCAGCTGAATAAGATATCTCCAAAAACATACATACATATGTATATAGTAACTAGTATGTGACTGTAACATTCCTAGATCTGAAAAACATTTCAAAGTGCCAAAAATGCTGTACAAATCTAAAGAAATAGGTTGTGAGAAAGTACATTCCAGAACCACTATCTTTTATCTCCTTCAAGTCCTGTCAGATCAGTTCTGTGGCCAAGCCAACACAGTCGCCCAGATTAAAATAGAAAGCAAATTGTCCTTGAGCTTATCTCCTTGTCTGTGAGAAGCACGTGAGAACAGCCCATAATCCACAGACTTCATGCTTAGCAAGGCCTGCAGAGGGGCCTTGTGTGATGATGCCTTCTCCAACTTGGACAAATGCTCGCCCAGTCCCAGCAAGATTAGGAGCAGAGAACTCATCAGCTCATAGGATTTTATTCTGCCTTTTTTCTTTTACTTAATGCATCTTCACAGATTCAGCTCATGTTTGATCCACCTAATTGTGTTCTTTGGGATTCCTGAGGCTAAAATGTGCTAAACACCATGCCTACTCGCACACACAGTAGGCACTTAATAAATAGTATTGTCCTCCCTTCCTCAATTTTCTCCTTCCAACATAATTGCTCACTTAAGTTAGTGTTCTTTAAAAAACAGTCTTCCCAATGTCCCAGCCCTGCTATGGGCTGACAGCCAGGATGTTCCTCTGGGGGTTATCAGTGAAAATTCAAGAGGAAAACGGAGAGTGAGGTGGCAATCTGGCATTACCACACAATTTGCTCACCCTTAGATTGGCACGTAGCCCAAGAACTGCTGAAATTGCATTTCAATGGTAAAAGTCTCTTGCTCCCCCAGTCCTTACAGCAGTGGCCTGGCAAGGCTGTCCTGAGTTTGATTTAACTTTCTTGCCAATACACGAGAACAGGTTGTTAGAAAACAATTATCTCAGGACCTCCCTCAAAACCGTGCTGTTTCTCAACCCCATTAGTGTTGAGATAGCGGCGTACGATTTCAGGATGATTTATCTCTCAATGCTGATCTGTTCCTACACTACTGGACATTTCCTCCAGAGCTGATTCCATCAATCATGCCATCATCTGAACATTCCTGCAGCCCGCGCTCGTCTGGCAGAGCCGCACTTGCTATTTATCTTACATGTCGTCTCTCGCTCTTGTCAGTTTTAATTCTGCTCCATTCTCATTCTCTTCTCCTGTCCCCTGAGGGCTCTGTCTGGGACATATTATTATTCAGTATTTACAGGGATGTCACTCGAAAAATGTCACCATCACAAATGACAAAAATTCCGGGGTTTGCACAGAATTGTCTGTGCCCCATCCACCATTTTGAATTTTTATACCATGATGTAAATTCCACAACTACCCGTGAATCTCTAAAATTATTGAACTGGTTGAAAGGCAGCCTTAGGGCAAGAGGGTGGCATTTGCTAAAATCCTTCAACTTTAATTGAAAAGTTTCTATTTTGGAGGAGACCTTATTCAATTCTCTATTTTTAGAAGAAATATAATTTAGAAATGTTCCCACCATTATTAATGTTGTAGCAAAAGTGAAGCTGCAAGATCTATCTTTAACTCTCTAAAATTTATAATTATGAATTGTCAATATCTTACTAGCAAATGTATTTTCTTTTAAAGATGTAATTTAAATACTTATTTTAGCTAACACCCATATAGCACTTCTGATGTCTCAGAATCTGTTCCAAGCATGTGTACACACGTATGTTAATCCTCAAACCAAATCTATGTTTCCCATTGCTGTCAAAGAGGATATTTGGACAAACTGTTTAAATAGAAGGGGAAGTTTATTTATTCAACATATACTATACACTTGGCTTTTTCACAGACACTGTCTTTCAAATGCTGACCACAATTATGAAGATAAATGTGGTTACCTACATATTAATAAATGAGAAAGCTATTAGCAGACTCATGGAGATTGTGTAGCATTTTAACCTATCTCTGTCTGATTCCAAATACTCCACTTCTCAATGTCTCAGCATGCCAATCTCTATCTTTGCCTGTAAAAAGAAATCCAATATGCTAGGTTATTATACAAACTTCTTTCCTGGAGCATCTACTCAATCTTTGGCCTGGTGTAACATCTTGTCAGTCAAAGGAAGTTAACCATCTTTGCATATCAGCTTCGGTGGCAATTCACTTTGTCCTCATTCCTCATGAAGGAGGCAGATCAGGTGAAAAGTGTGCTTGCCTTTTCCCCAGATTGGTCTAAAATGATCCGACATTCTGGAATGGTCACTGGGCCTGCACTGATGCCGGGTCACACGAGCTGACTCAGCTTAAGAGAAAAAGGCGTCCTCCTCATGGTACAGCCAGGCTCCCTGGAGTTCTACACCTGGGTGAGGGGCCCAAGGCCCAGCAAGGGGAAAAAACTCACTTAACTTGCTTTGTTCAATACAATTCTTTCCCCTAAAGGGTTTACACGGGGCAGTGACTGGTCAGTGGGAGATAACAGGTATTTCTTGACCCCCTGACCAATCTCAGCACATCACAGACAACTTGGGGAAGTTCAAATGAGCCAGCAGAGCCAGGAATCTGGATTGAGCAATGGCAGATAATGAGGGCAAAGCTGGCAGGCCACTCAACGGCAGAGAGGCCCAACAAAGAGGAGCAGGTGGCGACATGAAAGACTAGAAGCTGGTCTGATAGGAAGGTGAGCCTCAGCAAGACCCAGATGTGGGAGCTTTTACAGGAAAGCCGAGCATGGTCTGCAGAAGCAACTCTCCAGTCTCCACATGACTCAAGCGAGGTGGCTGGAGCCCTAATCTCTGAGAAGCCCATCTTCTGGACAAGGTGTTGATGTACTACTAATAATAATGAATTATTCTGTAGCAGGTACTTTTGCTTTATGAGTAATGGACTCTTAATCTCCTCAACAATCATATGAAGCGAGTGCTATTCATATCCTTAATGTATATGTAAAATTGTCCAGCCATGTAGCCCATAATCAAATGAACTGTTCATTCCAAACCCAGACACACTGGTTCTAGAACCTATGCTTGTAACCACTTTCCCACCCCCAGCACCTCTTAGAGTTGAGGTGAGAACTAAATAGCAAGCACTTAGGGGCTGAAAACATGAGGAAATCACTAGTCCAAGCATTTGTCGTAACCCACAAAATTTTTACAGCAACCCTCTGAAGCAGTATATCCATGAGCATTTGGTCAGGAAAACAAAAGCCGCTTTGCATGTTCTAAGTATCGATAATTTTAATGCAGGAAATCAGAGGTTCACACGGTCTATTGGAAAGGCTACTGAGCAGTACAGTTGAGGAAAGCCACGGGACCTTTTCTGCCGGCTGTGTCTATACAGCTGGAACTCAACACTCACCCAGACATCCATAAACGCAGTCAGGGCCTCAGTGACGTTCTCGCCAGCTTCTCTGCCAGCATCCCTGAGACAAGTGCTTCTTAACAGACTCATCTGACCGCCATTTTGACTCTCTCATCTGCCTGCCCACGCTACTGCCTGCAACCACCACCTCTGAAAGATAGTGGCTGCTTCTCCTCTTCTTCAGGGAAAATCTTACACAAGTGCCTGTCCTTGGCAGACTCTCCACAAAGCCATACATGAAAGGATAGTCTAGGCTTCTCTGCAATACACGGGAAATTTAGAAAGTGGTAAAGATGCGTCAGGTTGCTAATGGATAAACTGGTAGAGTTAGGTGCAATTAGTATCCTCATTTTACAGTGGAGGAAACTGAGGCACAAAGAGGTTAATCCATTTGCCCCATATCACATGACTAGCACACCCATAAGTGCTATAACCATGAAGTGTTGCCTGCTTGTGTAACTGTATTTGTTGTTCTCATAATTATCATCACTGGGATTGCTCAGCTATTACCTAAAGAATGGTGAATATTGCACTAACAGTCTAGCCCACATTTCAAGGCAACCTAGGTGAGTTTTCTTCCCCAGTGGATGTATTGTTATGACGTTGTTCTAGATTTCTAAATAGTGACCAACTTTAAAAACTGATGTCCCGGGCAACCACAGTTGTGTGTGAATACAAGCATACAAGCACACACATATGCACACAGGCACACACACACTCACACTCTCTGTGAACATAACTATATTTCAGTTGATGCAATTGACGACGGTGAGTTTCTGCAGCTTCACCCAGGCGATCCTGGCTGGCCAATTATTGCAGGTGGCCTTCTCTCACGTATTCACCACAGAAAACACGTCAAAATGCACTTGGAAGCAACAGTGGGCTGCAGCACACTGAGAAAGTAAGGCTGAGAGCTGCACTTGCTGCCTTTGGGCTGACTGGCGTAGCCCAGAACGCATGCGCAGTCTCCGATTCCATCTCTAGGTACTGCAGGGGAGGTTCTGTAATTGGAAAATGCTGCCCAAGCAGAATGCCTGCCTTCCTTAATAAACAATGCCCTCTGAAGAAGTTCGAACAGCCTCATGTTGCCATCAGTGTTCTAGAACCGGCTAAAAGTGATCTTGGATTTCAGCTGCGTTCTTTCTCTTATAGCTCAATTAACCATGCAATTAGGCAGTTAAGTAAATGCAAAATATTTAAAATTAAACATGCTTCTCATCAAGCCAGTGGTCAGAACTTTTTATTTTAGAGTTAAATGATTAAGTTGCTCTTCCTTCATCGCCCATTCCTATCCATCTCCAATCATGCTTAGGGAAAAAAAGGAAGAAAGAAACAGAGGATGTTTATCTTAACTCAGCAATTTCCTGATTTCTATCAGATGGTAAGAGCAAAAATAAGAAGCTGGAAGATTTCAAATGAAAAGTCTGTAGAGCAGAGCAAGGGCACAATCACGTGGCTAATAATGTATTTTGTAAATGTAGGGGAGAAAATTATGCATGAATACCAAATTTCCATGATAGGGAGGTAAACAGCCTGTTTCACGACTGCAAATTCAATACTGGAAATCACATCACTCTGAACAGGTATACAGTATTATATTCCGATTGAGAAAGGAATGCCATGTGAATGCTCTTGGCAAAAAGGTAGCAGAGGAATATTGCATCTTTAATAGGATTTTTGATTCAAATGTGCTGAGCCAAACCATTTAAAATTGCATTTGAATAGTAAACAGATAACATCATCATTTTTAAAAACCTGCACACTTGTGCCAGATCAACAGAGAGCCTGCAAAATAAAGACAGGGAGAAGGAGGTATCAGCTCTGAATAGAAAATAAAATTAAATATGATTTCTCAGCTCTGAGGACTTCTTCAGGCCTAAAAACGGGAAGCAAGGTTAACTCCATTCTTTGTCAGCATGGCTCCAAGAAGGTTTCAGAGCCAGCACGTCCCTCCTCATCAAATATCTTTTTCAAACACGGATTTAATTTGGGTGGAGGGTTTTCTTGCCTCTTCCACCAAATTGCTTTAGTTTAGTTCTTCAATTCATATTATTGGTTATTTCATATGTGATATCGAGGAAAGGTAAAAGAAAAGAATACAATCAGGCAGTGGCCCCACAGAATTAAAATGACAGCGATCCCAACATCCGAGGAAGCCCAAGAAACCATAGTAACCGCCAGCCCTGCCAGGAAAGCCTCAGTTTCCCTGAATCCTCCCAAATGAATCCTTATGTCTGACCACGTTTCTGCATAACTGAAAACTCACCTTTGTGTGTGCAGACGTTCCTAGCAGCCTCAGTTTTCTAGAAATCTTTTTGAAAACAAGATTTCCCTATATAGCATATACAGATCAGAGCTCTGGGATTTTCTTTTTTTGTCTACCTCAAGTAGCATCATTCCAGAGAAATTCTTATTGGAGAGGAAGAATTTTGTGAGTAAGAAAAAGCATAGGTAGCTGTAAGCTGAAGAATTCCTCAAGTTTTTAGCAGAACTTCTGAGCCCAGGATTTTTTTACCTGTCATCTTTCCCTTTTCTGTGTCAAATATCTCACCAGAATACCATGCAGGCTTCTCCATGTTCTGGTTTCCTGGAAGAAAGAATCAACCATCATTAAGATTTACACCCGGAAAGACTGACTTGGAAGTTTTGGGTGTATCCTACACAGAGGAGCCTTGTGACTGACCAGAGGCACAGACTGAGGCTTCCAGAAAACTCTGCCTTGCCTGTGAAGCAGGCAGAGGCAGGATCAGGATCAGAGAATCAGCGCAGCAAAGACACTGGGCTGTGTTGTGCTTACATAAGAACTTGCAGAAGTTTTTGCCATTGCCCAATAACTTTCTAAATGTTATTTACCAATTTCTAAATACTTAACAATGAAAACATCAAGAATACAAAAAGGTATACAAAAAATTTTTCTCTCCCACTGTAGTCCTCTAACTGCCCTGTTGTCATCCTGTGGCCAGATGACCGTCTGTTATTTTAGTGTTATCTTTCATTCTTCCAGAGTTTTAATTATTCAAGTCTTGGCTTCTTACCTTCATCAGGTACCTGCTAGGCCTTGGCATTCTTGATTTCTCAGGTCCTGATTTGCTTTAAGGGTCAAACTTCTCAGTTTTCAAACTGATCATCTTGCAAGAAGGGAAAGAATTCTGACTGGGGGGGATGGGGTGGGGGGAGGGGAGGGGTGCACACCTACATGATGAGTGTGATGTGCACTGTCTAGGGAATGGACACAATTGAAGCTCAGACTCGGGGGGATGGGGAGGCATGGGCAATGTATATAGCCTGTTCTTTTGTACCCCCTTAATGAGCTGAAAAACAAACAAAATAAATAAATAAATAAAAGAAAGAAAGAATATTCTTTCATTCTAATTCAGGAGTCACCAAAACAAGATGTTAAAAATGTTTTCAGACCACAAAGTCAGTTTCTTAGGATAAATTTGATCATTGATTTAGAATAGGAAAACTTTGGGTTTTTTTCTGAGGTAAATCCATGATTTTGAAATGATCTGTCACTAACAATAATGGAAAAAGATTAAAACCCTCCCATGTAGTAATTTGTTCTCTTTAAGTAAAAGATAGATTTTATTATCTCAGAAAACTCACCTCACCAATGATGATATTTGCTACTGTTTTATCATGCCTGTGGTGAACATTTTGTTTGCTCAAAATTCATTCCCCCTGCTTTTGGCAACCATACCCTATTTTCACTTGGAGAACAGCCCTTGTGTTTCAGGTTGAGCTGATACAATCCCCTAACCACAGACTGGACATGTGACCCTTGCCAGGTCAATCAAAGTCAGAATTCTCAGCTATAGTGGTTTGTTCTGGGACCATCACATGACCCAACAGACCCATGAGAACTTTCCCTGGCCCCTTTGATGGCTCTCTTGTGAAAGAGAAACTCTCTGTGCCCTGGAGTTGCTAAGCCAGTTGATTTGTCAACCTGGGGACCATCTTGCCCCACCACTGAAGGACCCGATCCAAGAATGAAGCCATCATAAAGGAAAGCGGAAGTGAAAAATAGAGAAAGATTCGAGTTATTTAATACGTGGACCCAAATATCTCCTTTTCAAAAATGTGAACTAACTAGTCCCCCTTTTTTCAAGCTATTTAAATTGATTTTCTTCCACTTGCAACTAATTGAGTCATTATACAGTATTTAATTGCAGTAGCAGTCACCTACACTTATTCTATTTAAAACTGATAATTGGTTCACTCATACCACCACCTACACTTCTGTAAGATGTTGTACTGTACACACAGACAAAAAACCAAACTCCCCAAATAGTATTGCTTACCTCTTTTTACAGATGCTAAGCATCAAAATAATAGGGGACCAGGTATCAGCTGGTGGGAGATATTCAGCTGGTTCAAAAACCTGGTGAATTTCCACCTGAGGAATTCAGAGGCTGACACTTTCAATCTCAAGAGTTTATCTAGTCCAGTGATTTACATTTCAGTAGGTTCTGGTCCCACCTGATCAGAATCTACAGAGCCGGACACAAGAATTATATTGTCAATGTCTTCTAATTAGTACCAATTTCTGTTTTATTCATTTCAGACTTCTATAACAAAATACTACAGACTAGAGGGATCCCAAATGAGAGTAATTTATTTCTCATAGCTCTGGAGGCTGGGAAGTCCAAGATGAAGGTGTCTGATGAGGACCGACTTCCTGGTTCACAGAAGACCATCTTCTCTCTGTGTCCTTACATGGTGGAAGGGATGAGGGTGCTCTCCCACATCTCTTTTATAAGGGAACTAATATCATTCATGAGGGCACCAGCCTCATGATCTAATTACCTTCTAATACCATCACATTGGGAGTTAGGATTTCAGCATATAGATTTCAAGGGGACACAAACATTCCATCTACAGCAGTTAACAAAATCCTCTTGGTAGTCATTGTGCATCCAGCCCAGCACTTACCCTCCGATCTAGCCCATCTTCTAATTACCTAATGAACTCCAAAAGTTAAAACTCTACCCTTGTTTTCAGGAGATCAAAAGATACATCTTCTTAATACCTACATTAGCATTTTCCTGCTACATACCTTCTTGTTCTGTCTCAATACA
Organism: Eulemur rufifrons; assembly: GCF_041146395.1. NCBI lineage: Eukaryota > Metazoa > Chordata > Mammalia > Primates > Lemuridae > Eulemur > Eulemur rufifrons. The sequence goes on from NC_091001.1 coordinate 18,403,541, forward strand.
CAGACAAGATTCATTCACAAGGAAAAACATATCACAGACGAATTGCATCAACATACTAACCTGCATCAATGATCAGCAAATCAGTAGATCCCTCCTACTTTTGCTGACACTTCTATTTTCAACATTTAAAGGTCAGTTGATTATTTAAAATCCCCCATTAATAACTTTTACCAAACACTCCAATGGTGAGACTGGGGAGCCAAAAGAAGAATCTCATGATCGAAGCCATCACTGTGCTCAGCTCATGATGCATAGAGTTCCACTGGTGCTAATGACCGAGCATCGTGCCTGGGCATAAGAGTAAGTTTCAAATATTTGTTGAACACAACCATGATCAGTTAAATGGAGAAATTCACTTGATCAAGAACAGAATACATTCTCAATCATCTTTCTGAAATAAAAAGCACCTATCTTGCATTCACCTATGGAAACCACGGAAGAAATGGCCACTCTACAGCTCAACCTACAGGGCCATGACCATCTAGCACAGAGTATTCACAGACAAATGAGTTAACTTATAAGCCCTTAGAGGTCTCAGAAATTATTTCTATCCCATATGAATCAGAGATTGCAAACTTAAACATCTACAGAGGCCAGGCTTTTAAAGAGTAAAGCAGGGAAAATGTAGGATTTATGATGCTCCAATTTTGTCATATTTTATTTTCACTCCCACAAAACACACACCGTCTCAGGGTTGGACAACCACAGGGTTGAGAGCAGCTTGAATTCTCCATGGTGGTGCTATCACTCCCAAGAGGGCAAGAATTGGTTCTTGAGAGGTACACCATCCTTAGGCCATACAGTCATTTGTGGTCTTCCACAGGGTCACCTTACATAAATAGATATACAGTACATTCATGATATTAAAACTTTTTGTAGATAGAGAGGCAATTAGGAGGGGGAAAAAATATCTTCAAAGGCTCCTTAGGAGAACAATAATGATAAAAATGTTGAGAAACATCAGGAAACTGGACAATTTCAGAATCTAAAAAGTCAGCCATTTCTTGGCTTCAACTGATTCAGCGCTGTGTGAAAATATGGCAGGGGCACATTTTTCAAGAGAAAACATAAATCTAGATGTTTGGACAAAATGTCACAATTTTTAAATGCTTGTTTTAACAGAAAATCCAAAACACTTTTTCTGGGCCACACTATTAGTATATCTCCAGGGCCCTGTGACCCACCACCCGCTAATGTCCAGTCCACCCCTTCCGTGGAAATTTGAAGGAATTGTTACATCCTTAAAGCATTCAGTAGTTACATACTGATCAGTTAAATCAGACAAAAAGCAAAGGCATTATTTATGCTTCACCTTTTTAGGAAAAGTGTTTATTATTTAATCCAAAAGTGAAGTCATTTGCCTATTAGCAAATTTGAGAAACAGTTTTTTGGCTCTTCATTATTAACCAAGGTGTCAATAATCTCTGAAAAGGGACCTTAGTCATTCCAAAGCTATTTTAAAATGAGCAGCACAATTATCCCATGGAAAGCATGTTTGTGCTGTATTCAGGCTTTTTTTTTTTTTTTAATTTCAGCTTGTTATGGGGGTACAAAAGTTCAGGTTTTTAAGTTCTGCTTTTCAAACCAGCACACCTAGTTCCCGCATAAGTAGAGGTTTGTTTATTCTGCTTATCTCAAGCCATAGTGAATATTGTCCCTGTCTCTAAATGGTCAGATTTCTGTCTGCCGTATCTTAATTCTGCCTCAGAGAGATAACTCCAAAAAGTTAGAGACTGTGTTTACTGAACTTGTTATACTCACACAAAAGGATGCTAAATATTTGATGATAATCTCCCCATTCTTTGAATTAATATGAGTGCCAATCTAAACAGCACATGTTGAACGAAAATTTTATTTTAATTGCATTTCCCACATTCCCTTCCCTGCACATAAATTCTAAGAATAAAATTAAAGTCAGCTCTAAAAAGTGTGTTTTTCCTCCTCTAAATGACATGAAGACATTAGTTTTGCCTTAATCATTTTTCGTTTGAGCAGCTTAGGAAGGCTCATCATGAATTTTTTATGTGTCAGATATATTCCTCCACCTACTCAATCCCTTCCTGCTGTTTCCTGAATTTCTCTCCCATCATGCTTTGACTTTGGATAATCTATTTCCTCCGAGGTATTTGGTGTTTTTGTAATGTACTTTTACCCCTAGTCAGCTGGCACGATGCTGAGTGTACAGGAATATTGGCAAACTCAGCAACCCAACAGGCAAAAGTGGCAAGGAAGCGGCAAGGTCTTTAGGGAATTTGGGGGCCCCCATTAGACATTTCCCCCTGGGCTTGAGGAAGCCCTGAACTGCCTGGGAAGCATTTTCATTTCCAAGATGGCTGAGGACTTTGTTATTTCCTATCTGTGTTCACCTAGAGGAGCTAAGTTCAGGAATTAAAATTTAATGAAGACTCAAGTTTGAAATTCTGCACCAGTGCACAATGCTTATAAATACACTACACTGATACGACCCGGGTATTATAAATAATACATGTAATGTTGATTAAAATTTTGATGTAAATTTCAAAAACTTTATTAAAGTTGTAAAATAACTGGCATGGGTTGTTTATAGTTAGGTGACAACTTAATTAATCAACTGCTGTCTCTGCTGCAATAAAATCTAGAAGTGCATATTCTCTACTTTATTTTTATCCCTGAAGAATGAGCCAGAAAATACAAAATTATCTCCCTTTCAAAACACCAAATTATCTTTCTTTCAAAACAGTCTGAGTATTAATTGTGAAGCATGACAGCACATAGTCTTTGCCTAGACTAATAATTAATCTGGAAAATACAAATTTCTGACATTCAACTAGTGAAGAACTAAAGTGATAACCAGGGAACATTTATTCACACTCAGTTTGGAAATGATAATTTTTGTCTTGGTACAGAGAAAAATTTTAATTTTCAGGTCACTAAACAATTTAATTCTTTATTAGAGATAAAAATTAAACACACAAAGCATCACCACCTAAAAGAATATGTATGTATACACATAGATATTGCATGCTGGTTGTTTCAGGAGTCTTGTTTAATGAGACTTGTCCCTTTCTAAATGAAAAATCCCAGACCAATATTGAAAATAAATAAGATGATGGCTAAAGTAACATTTTAGGTAGTCAGTCTTTTATTTCTTTATTATTGGCCTTTTTTAAGAGTTTCATCACAAATGAAATACTTCAGGAATTACAAGAAAATGTGTTTATAATTGCTGTTGCTGGCTCCATTGATTCATTCAACAAACTTACTACCTTCAAGACTTTATGTTAGGCATCAGGAGGTTTGCAAAGGGCAACTAGATGCAATTCTGCTGAGTTTACCCTATAGCAGCAAAGATGCATTGTGGACATAATAACTTTGTAGCAAGGAGACTGAGCCAACACACCTAGATTCACATCCCTGCTCCATTTGACCTCTTAGAATCTCAACTTCCTCATCAGTAAAGTATGTCTGGAAACATTTCCAACATCATAAATGTATTATGAGGATCCAGTGGCATAATTCATGATAAATTCTTAGCAGAGTGTCAAATATATAGTAAGTTTTCTATAAAAAGTTAATTTCTCTTCTTCCTATAGTTGGAGGGGGGCTCGTGGTGGTATTGTCCTCCAAAGAAGTAATTGTCAGGACATGAGCTGTCAGCATACAACAGGGGAAAATGGTTTGTCATTACTCAGATCTGTACCCTTTCAAATTACCCCATACCATGATTATTCTGGCCTTCCTTCTTTGCTCAGCCATGCATAATTATGGTCTCCTTAAATCATGCTTCAAATCTGACTCGTGTTGCTTTCTATCAGCAGCCCTGGATTAACCATTAAGCAAAGTAAGTCCACACTTATGTCATTGTCATGCTCAACTTCAGTGGAATTTTTTATTATTATCTTCTTGGTGTGTTTGACTTCCAATTTGCACTGTCCCCCCGCCAAAAAAAAAGTGTTTTCTTGAACATGGTGAGGAATAAAAGTTTAAAACTTTTGTTTGAAGGTGTCATCAGAAATCACATTCATTTTTATCTCATGGAGTGAGAGTTTCTCCTTCCCTTCCAGTGTAAACACAGCCGATTGGATCTGACTAGCATTTAACTCATGAGTTGTGTAACAGACCCTTATGTTCTTGATTTTAAGCCATACTAGGGCCTGGAGGAACCATTGTTGGGCAGTGCTTAGGGCATTAATTGGCCTTACTCTAGCCCTGTTCAGTACCCACAGGGGTGCACAATCTCTCTGTCTCTAGTATCCTGATAAATATTTTCCCATAGATATGTGAGCCTGACTCCTCAACCTCAGTGCCTGAATTGCACTGATGGTTTTCATGAAGCTCAATTTTGCAAGGACCTCTCAATATTACCCAGGCCAACCTCCTACTGGAAGTCTAAATCCCATTTTTCCTTCTAGTGAGTGGCCCTATAAGTCTTTCTGCTGCTCCTTCTGCTGTGTTCTGCTACTTACTGTGACTACAGAGCCTTGAATGTACCTCCAGTATAGCTCAAATCAATTTGTGCTGTCATTATTTGTTTACATGCTTATCCTTCAAGATTACACCTCACCCATCTTTCTGTTCATAGCGATTAACTCATACATACATAGTAGGTGCTCAATAAATACTTTTGAAGAAATAAATTTGTAATTTAATGAAAAAATACCAATAAAAATAGCTGAAATATATTTAATGCTTCTTATCAGGGCCCTAATTTGATTAAGTTCTAAATAGTCTGATTAAGCACAGAAATGTTCTCTTGGCAGAAATCCTTCATCACAAAAGTTTCTAGACCTGAAAACTCAAAGTTGATATTCAATGAATCTCACAGGGTTAATAAATAGAATGTATAGGTTACGCAATCCTATTAGAAAATATGAATGACAGTTGAGATATTCTAGGTCATTTCTACCTTCTGCTGCAGTTCATTTTGAAGTCATTAGTTAAGTAACAATTTACCTTGAATTCTCATCCTCTTCCAACAACTAACCTACTTTTCTGCACCTCTTCGAGCAGCACACCTCAATACAATTGTCTGTTCTTGCTGAGTTTGCTCATTCTCAGCATTAATTGTCCAATAGCAATTCTCAGTCCTTATTTCAATGGACTTAACAGCAGCATGTGCTGTAGTTTATTACTCTCTCCTCCTTGAAATGCTTCCTTCACTCAGCCACTTCTCAGTCTTCTTGGCTACTTTCTCCTCATCTCCCTAAGCTCTGAACAGTCCTTGAACTTCATCTCTTTCCTATCATTAATCCCCCCTTTAGAGATCTTATGCAATCTCTTAGCTTTAAGTACCAACTATGCATGGAAGGCTCCCAAATGGTTCTCTTTAATACAAACTTACCCATCAACTCTAAAGAGACAAATACAACTCCACGGATAGCATCTCCACCTGGACACCTAATAGGCATCGCTAACCCAACATGTCCAAAACTGAACTTTTATAACTCTTGCCTTTTTGTGATTACTCAGACCAAACTCCTTGGAATCATCCCTGACTCCTCATACCCCACGTGCACCCTGTGAGCAAATTCTGTCAATTCTACCTTCAAAATACATCCAGAATCTTACCGTTTGTCACCACCTCCACACTGGTCCAACACACATCATTTTTTGCTTGGATTATTACAAAACTTTCCTAATAAATCTTCTTGCTTCTACCTCTGTTCCCTCTACAGTCTATTCTCCACACACAGACTGATCTAAGCTAGATGATGTCAGTCCTCTGCTCAAACTGCCCCATGGCCTCTATCTCATCAGAGCAAATGTTGACAGTTTTGCAAAGGCCTGAAAGGTCCTACAGGATCTTGTTATCTGTCATTTCTCCATCTCTCTGGCATCGTCTCTACCATCTCCTCCCCATCCTCTCTGCTCCAGCCATAGTGGCCACCTCATTCTTCCTCACACATACCAGAGACTAGAACAGGTTTGCCGCAGGGTAGGTATTTAGTGACTATTTGTGGAAGGAAGGAAGAAAGGAACAAGGAGGGAGGGAAGGAAGGAAGGAAGGTAGGTACATTTACATTGGTAAATGGCTCAAACACAGCATTCAAAAGCAAAATGGCTGTTTTTAAAATAATCTGCTTTGTTATTTTAACAGAGATGTGAAAGACTCTTTAGAATATGTCTCAGTAGAATTTGGACTTTGATACTAGCTCTAAAGCTAAATAGTAGGAGTGTGTAACCATTCTCACTATTCTGTGTTTTCAGAAAATTATCTAATTGTCCATGGGCAAATGAAATGAACACATTATAGAGCCTCAGAATCGTTTCAGACACAATCAAAGCATTTCAAAGGAAAGGAAAAAATTTTCTAGAGTATTACTTAGGAGGAGCACAGGCCTTTATTTCATGGGCAAATCAAAAATGCAATGCTGAAAGAAATTGATGTTATGCCAGAAAAAAAGTATACAACTCAAGGGGAAAATTGGGCTGTGAGAACAGAAGTGACCAACAATGATATCAGATAAAAAATTCAGGATAAGTATCCATAAACTTGTAACAGACACAGTTGTTCAACACTTCACAGGTTAATTTCAAAGGCATTCTCACTATGCTGGAGAAATTACAGATCTGCATCTGTAAAACTTCACTTACTGAAATTTTTATATCCTTGATATTGTTTTAATAAAAAGCATAATCACCTTAAAGCCCACAAACAAAGTTTTTGGATCTGAAACATGGGCTGAGAGGGTCTATAGAGATCCAAGACCGAGTGAATGGGTCTCTACTGAGACAGAAGCAAAAGGCTGATGTCGCTACTTGCCCCACAGAATTGAAAGTGACTAGTCAATATTTGATGAAATTGCTTAGGATGCCACCTGATACGATAAAGCACTGCAAATAGCTTCTTTTTTCTATCTGTCTAGTTCACCCAAGTGATTTATCCAGATACCCAAAGCTTACATGATTAAGTGTCAGCATTTTGTTTAAATATGTCTAAAGTGCCTAAAGTGTATTACCTTCTTGCCTACATTATTAAGCAGAGTTCATCGGATATAATTTAACTTATTTTTGATGGCTCAGCTGCTGCCAGAAAGACAGTGTGATGTAGCAATAAAGAATTGACTTTAAAGACAGACTGACATGAAAGACTGCTCACTCTTCCACTCACAAGATGTTTGACCTTAAACAAAGTTATTTAAATGACCTAAAATTCAGAGTCCTCTTCTAGAAAATAAAGACATTAACACTATCCCTGCAAGGATTCACAGACAGCTCACAAATGATCATTGTGACCCATCTCCTTTCTTCCACACCAGCACAGCCGTGCTGGAACCACCCTGGGCAGCCAAGCAGGCGCTGGGTGGGAAAATTGGGACTGGCCTTTCCACACGGCTTAGATCCTGGTACATTTTTCCCTACCCCAATCCCATGTGGCCCAACTTCTTCCTCTTCCTGGATTGTCTGCCATTGACATCCCAGCATGCTTTGCAGCCAAAACTATCACCTCAGTTATCACAGTTCTCACATCGATTTTCTAGAGATCTTCTGGCTCCTTCCTCCTTTCAGGACATTGCTGGTGTCATTTGGCCCTTTGCTGCTCTCGGTTTATGGCTTCTATGATATTCTACTGTGACGGGCATGAGGTCACCATGGTTGGTAGAATTACAGAAGTGTAAATACACTCCAGATCCCTTACGTAAATAACGAACGTGAACTTTAATGCATGGACTTGGAAATAGCCATTCGAGCACACAGGACCTTTTGGTTGGGGGCAGAGGACTAAGACAGGATTTCAAATTCTATTAGAAGCTGGATGCCAATTGTAGTCCCACACAGTGTTAACTATTGACAGGTAGATATATAACTAATAATAATATATTTATTGATCCGTGTCTACCATTTAAACTATATTATCTTTTTAGACCTGTTATTATTCCATTTTACAGGTGACTTGCCCAAGGCTAAGTGGCAGACCTGAGATTCAATTTTCAGGTACTGTGACACAAAATCCTTTGCTGTTTCCACTGAGCTGAACCACCCCCCATGCTGCCTTCCAAAAGCCCCCGGGTGAGCAGAGTGGGTCAAAGGGAGTGTTCCAGACAAGGGAATGTGTTCCTAATGGAAGCTGGTGGAAATGGACCAGGAGATGGTGGACAAGTGGACAGGAGGTGGACAAGGAAGAGAACTGGGAATTAAAGACGCGAGGGGAAGATGAATGAACTAAGTAAGACGGGTCCAGAAATAGTAGGAAATAGTGATCAAAAAAGGGAGGGGCTACCACAGCCCAAACCTATAAACACTCATTTGGGGAAAGTTGTAGGTGCCTTAGGCCACATCCTTCAAATAAGTTGAATATTGTCCATGATAAAGTAGGCCACAACTTCCTAACTAGTGCAAAATGTAGTATGATAGTAATCTCTTTGGTCCTCAAGGACGGAGCCTGGGAGAGCAGAACTTCCAGATAGATTAGTTTACTTATCCCAGCATGGTTTAATAGAATAAAGGTTATCATGACATAAGAGGGGTTAAGAAGCCCAGGATAAACTATTCTCACTCTTTGTCATTCTCTTCATAATGCCAGTGAGCTCTGGTACCTTCAGAATATTGAGAGTTCTGCAACCTAAACCCTAGAACTGGCAAGAAAGCCCAACTTGGAGAGTCAAGAACTAAGAAAATATACATGAAGTAAGCTTGTCCAAGAAGCTGCCAATATTAGAATGGATCTGATAGCGCATCAATCTACAAAAGCAAATGCTTCCATTTAAATACTGTTGATGGTTCCAGCAGGTTCCTAGCAATCTGCCGATTCACAAGATACCCAGCAAGAGGGATACGGCAAACAGAGGCTGTCAGAGGGTTTGAGGCAGGGCTCATCCTTGCTGCCTGTGATGCTGTATCCACAGCAGCAGAACTTATCCCAGACCCCATCAGCAGGGGAGCTGAAGAGGTCAATACATTCCCCACCTGGTTCAGGTTCACTCGGAAATTGCCTAGGCCTGAGGGAGGGGATCTCAGTCCATTTGGGCTGCTATAACAAAAAATACTGTAAACTGGGTAGCTTAGAAAACAATAAACATTTATTTTTCAGTGTCCTGGAGTCTGAGAAGTTCCAGATCAAGGCGCCAGCAGATTCCATGTCTGGGGAGAAGCCTGTTCCTCATAGATAGCACCTTCTCACAAAACAGCTGTCTAGGGTATCTAAGGCACCGATCTCACTCATGAGGGCTCTGCTCTCATAACCTAATTGCCTCCTAAGGGCCCCAACTCATAATATCTTCACACTGGGGCTAGGGCTTCGACACATGGATTTTAGAGGAACATAAACATTCCAACCATAGCAGAGAAAAAGGAATCACTCACTCAGTCTAGCAGGCTCTCAGGAAGGCACAGGCAAACATCACACATTTCCCCATGGCCTAGCATCTTGGCAATTGTTGCCCTACAGAAAGAAGGTGGTGTCTCTCTTGGAAAAGACACAATTAGTACATGCAAACAAAGTACCCTTTTCATCCCTCTCCATAATCAGAGAAGAGAACAGGAGCATAGCATTTACCCCTTTCTCCCACAAAACAAAGCCCAAACATGTGACTTAGGTTAAAGGCCCCTTTGAGTCCCTTCAGGACTTTCTGTAGCTGCAGGCATCCTCCTTCGCCCTTGCAGTGATTTCTCTTGCCCCTAATATACATTCACCCATCTCAGCCCCGGTGCAAGTCACAAAGTCATGAATCGTAAACTTTTTCACCACACTTTCAGGCTGACAACCACCCAACCTCTATGGCTCTTTCACTTTTCCAATTCTGCAAACCTCATCTATGCCATTAATGAAATCTTTTGTAGGGAGCTGCACCTCATTTGGTCCTCATTACTACAAATATAAGACCAGGAAGGTGTGTTGGCAAGTCTTGCTGGATTTGTGGCTCTATGAAAATTCACTCATTTCCACAGTGCTGATGTACCATCCCCACATGGCAACTACACCATTTCTACAGAACTTACCATGGACTCTAAGTCTAGGAGGAAAATATGGCCAAGAACTGAGGCATCTTGTAGCCCAGTGTTTATTCAGCCCATTCTAAGTTACTGCCTGCCTGTTATTTTCTTCTATTCCAGGTCTTGGTTTATTTTTAAAAGGAAACTTTGTCCTCCCTTCATTATTAATAGTAGCTGAGAATGTCACCTCTAAAACCTTTTCCTTACCCCTGCTTTGACCAAAAAAGTGCACTCTCCCAACCTCCTCCCTTGGCGCTCAATATCGTATGAAATTCAAATAAATCACAGTTGACTTTAAAACCCTCCAGCAATTCATGTCTGCCTACACTGACTCCCACTCTTCAGTTGCTCTCGTCGCATGAACCTTCTCACAGCCGTGTCCTCCATGACTTGCAACTCTTTCCCTGCCTTCCTCTCTGTCTCGCCCACTTGAATCAACCTCCCAGCCCTAAGTATCAACTTACTGATTTGAGAGGAAGCAGAAAAGATTGAGTCAGGCATCCTGATGCATAGTCTTACCCTGATAATTCCTGACTCTGTCACCTTGAGAAATAGCAGTCATAGTAATGATAATCACAGCAGGCATTTTTCAAGCACTTTTGTGTTTTAACCCATTTAATTCCCACAACAACCCTGTGAGACAGGGACTAACATTACCTGCATTTTAAGGATGTGGAAAATCACCCATCCTCTAAGTCCAAGTTTTCTCATTTAAAAATGGGAAATAATAACATTTATTTTTCCATAATGAAAACTTAAAAAATTATGAAATATGTGGCATATAATTTATGTCAATCTCCTTCCTTCCTAGCCCCATTGCCAAGTCCACCTTATTCACTATTTCCCACAATTTCTATCTTTCTCAGAAATCTCCACTCAGCTAAGAAAAGAATTGCTCTTCTCCAGCAATTAAATATTTTTCCTTCCTTCTTCCCTCCAAAATGCATAAAAGCTAAGCACTAGTTTTTTTGTTTTTTTAAAGGAAACAGAGGTTATAGCTGCTGTGTCCCAGAAACATAATGATCTTCAGCTCAGCACGACTGCTCCATGACACTTGGTTGGAAACCGAAAGAGGACTTCACCTTTAGGAGGGGAGGTGATTGCTTACCAAATGTGTGAACGGAGGCCTCTTTCCTCTGCAGGCTCCCTCTGGAGGGAAGCATCTTTCTCACCTGTTCACTGAAATTCCTTCACCAGAGACAAAGCTTTTCATTCCACGAAGCCAAACTTAACATGCAAATATCACTGGATGGGCTAATACTTGGATGTGACTCCACGTTACTGGTTTCAGATTATTTCTTGCCAGTAGGGGTTGGCAGAGAAGGAGAAAACATGAGAAGGAGAAACGGGCAGGCACAGCACTTAGCTATTTGGCCCAGAAATAACACCATTCCTCACCATCCCTGGTGCAGAAACAGCTACAAGCAATAATGAAGGTGAAAGACACTAGTTTCCTTTCATGTGACTTTTGAACAAAGAGAAGATTGATAAACTATGATTACAACCTACCTGTAGCCGACAGAGAAGCCTTACTTCAGTTTACAAGTTGACCCACCCTTGCTTCGTCATTTATACCCCTGACATAATTTGATAATTAATGTTCATACATTCACCATCCCCCAAAGTCATTGAAATTACCACTATTTTACATATTTCAAGGGTAGGACTGAAAAGTCCCATCCCTAAATTAGTGGCATCCCATTGTAAAGATTATTATTTCCATGTCAGTAAAAGATACTGAATAAGTATCTATAATTACTTTCCTGAAATAAATAAGGTGAAAGAATATTCAGTGTTGCTCTGAGATGCCCTGGTGGTCTCGGCCTCCTGGTACTCACGTCCCAATATAGTCCCCACTCATTGAGGATGAGTTAGACTTGTTGACTTGCTTCTAATTAATAGAATATTGTCCAGACAATAGGAAGTCACTTCTGAGATCAGGTTTTTGTAAGACTGTGGCCTTGTGTCTTGGGGATTCACTCTCTTGCTCGTCCAGAGAGTGAAGCTGAGATTTGAGCTGCCCTGTGAAGCATACTCAGCAAAGAATTGAGAGAGGCCTCCCACCAATGGCCAGCAATAAACTGAGGCTCTCATTCCAACAGGCTGCAAGAAACTAAATCCGCCCGACAACCACATACTTGAACCAGAAATGAACCCCCCTCGTTGAGCCTTCAGATGAGACTGTAGCTCCAGCTGACATCATGACTGCAACTGCATGACCTTGAACCAGAAACACCCCAGTAAACCATGCCCAGATTCCTGACCCACAGAAATTGTGAAATAATCAATGTTTGTATTTTAAACCACTGACTTTTGGGGTGATGTGATAAACAGAAATAACTAAGACAAATGAGTTGTGAACTTGGTTTCTTTGTACAGTCCAAAGGATTTAACTGTGACTTTCAGGACCACACAAGATAACTAATTTTTTTATTTTAATAATTTATTTAATTTTAATGAGATTCAAAACATCAGACAAGCTATAGCCTCCTTGTTTTCTGTTACTTATCCTAATGCTAAAATAAAGACAAGCATTAGAGCATTCTGGTTTTTATAACTCAGAAGCTCCCAGCTTTTTAAATTTAATGTTAGAATTTAGGGATTATGTGATATAGTGGAATTTTAAAATACCAGATTAACTATACATCTCTCTGGTAAGCATATATAAGCTTTCTTTGAGGATTACAGCATTTTAGAGTCTATAGATATCACCGAGACCAGTTGAAATGTAAGCAAACTGAGCCTCAGAGGAGTTGAAAGACTCTCCTATAGTCCTAGAATTAGCACATGGTACAGCTCAGACGGAAGCCCACATTTTCTGATTCCAGACCATTGCTCTTTCCATCTCACTGCTTTCAAAACGCAAGAAAGCATGGCCAGCTATTATAATCTTGTCCATTTTAGCCAAATAAAAACGGAACATCATTGGAGAAAAATTAAAATGCCCTACAGCAGCATAGCAATCTCTGGTTCATTTTCAACTTGCAGTCTGCATCTCAATAGCAAATGGCTAATTGACTGACCAGTTTATAAACACTCTGGATTTCACAAGTAGATTTTATGGGGCAACAGCTCTCCTTGGGGTTAACTTGCTCTTTGCATAGGTTAATTCAAATAGCAGTGAAAATTTAGCTTGAAAGGATAATTACAATATTTCACCTCCTTTTATCTCAGGTTATGTAAATGAGGCTTTAATCTTCTCTCAGTTCATATTATATTAATGCAGGGAATAAAAAGATCTCAATATATTGTGTGCTGTCAGTCATTTTAGAAGAATATGCTCACACAATCATAGTGGGTACAAATTGAACTAATTCCCATAATCATGTGCTGTGTGTACTATCAACAAGTAAACAGATGGACTTATAGCTTGGCAGCATTCTCACTTGAGCAGTGTAAGTTGTCATTTTGATTAGATTGCAAAGTTTTAGGGATTTTGGACATTTCCTCCAATATCAAGAGTATTTATTTAAAAACAAGGGATGGCCCTGGAGAAGCAAATTCAACTTCTGCCCCCTTTTAACCTAAAATTTTCACATCCTGCCAAAGGTGATGACAGCTGTAACCCTGAGTTACAGGACCCCAATGGCAGCCTTATCCTCTCCTGTGCACCACAGCTCTTGTGGGAGACTCTGTCATTCACAGTATTGAATAGTGAAATGTGACGGTTAGAGAAATGTAGTGTTGTCTAGTTTAATAAATATCAGGAAGAAGCTGGCAGATAAGTTTTAACCCCAGGGCATATAAAAAACAATCAAAATACTGTTCTCCATCCACACAGTGTTAACACAACACAGTGTGTTTACACTAGAGTTGAGAGAGAGAGAAACTAAAGTTTTTCTATCATACCTCAAGGGCTAGCTCACGGTCTAATTCCTCCAGGAAGTCTTCCATGATTATCCCAACTCTAAATAATTACTCCTTCAATTGTGTGATCACAGGACATTATCAGTGCCAGTGCAGGCAGTATGTAATAGTAGTTAAGAGTGTAAGTCCTGTGAATAGACTCCCCAGTTTCAAATTCCAATGCTACTACTCACTAGCTACAGTCTTGGAGCAAACAACTTAACCTCCTAAGTCTTGGTTTCATCTATAAAATAGGGACAGTATCTGCCCCATAGATTGTTTGAGATGATCATGTAGAGAGATTAGAACTGCATGGAGCACTCAATAAACATTAGCTCTTGAATGTTTACTGTATGCCAATTAGAAACATTCTCTTAGGTTTTCCCTTTTAATTCCCGTAAGAACCCTCTAAAGTAGATAAGATTTACAAATGGGAAAACAAGGCTTAGAGAAGTTAATCAAACAGTTCCCTGACCCACTATTAGTGAGTTGCAAAGCTGGTGTCTGAACCATGATATTCTGGATTCAAACTGACACGTCTCACCTCTGTAAAATATCACCTCACGTCACCACTCCTGTACTTCTGCAAAGCGCTGTCTTCAGTCTTCAGTAGTCTGGTGTACCTGAAGGCACACATATTTATCTCCCTCACTGCATTGCTAAGTTTCCCTGGGGCAAAAATTGTTTCTTATTCTTCTGAGAATTCCCAATGCCTAGCATAGCACTTAACCTATAATAGATGCCCATTACATTTCCTTGCAATAAAATGAGTTGGGAAAGTTGAAGCTTCCCCTATAGGTACCATTACCCTTTATTAAGAAAAAATTTCTGCTAAAAAAAAAAAAGGCTGAAAATTTCCTTGAGCAAAGAAAAGTGTTGAAAGATGAATAGACACAGTCGTGGGCCCTGAGCTGTCAAAAGCAAAAAGGTGGTGAGAGTCTGCCAGAGGCGGGTCTCCCCAAGCCCATCAATCAGTTTACGCTTATTGATTATCTTCTGGATGCTAAGCTAACCTTGTAATACCCATGGCTTCCAAACACGCAGATCAAGCTGATTTCTGACATTCCAAGGAGATGTACCCATGACTATCTAACCCTAAAGTTCTCTGGAAAACCTCTATTGTCAGTTGTCCATGAAAGTTGATAGTTCCATAACGGGCTCTCCTTCACGTGGAAGTCCCCTCAGAGAAGGAAGTTGCACTTTTCTGTCCTTACTGAGGAAAAGCCGTTTGTGAACGCTGCTCCTCTCTGGAACAGATAAATGTCAGACATGTAGTGCCCTTAAGGTTTGAGGGGATGAGAAGTTTATGTTGTCTCCTTTTTCTGTGTTGGTGAAAACTAATCCTTAAAGTTTTAAAGACAAACTTGGGAGAAAAATAAAGAATCAATGAGCAGGGATAAGTAGATTTCCGCAGGTAAAAGAATGAAATTGGGTCCTTATCTCACCTCACATACAAAAATTAATCCAAAATGCGTCAATGACTTACCTATAGAAGCTAAGACTATAAAACTCTCAGAAGACAACGTAGGGGTAAATCTGCATAATTCTGGATTTGCCAATGGATTCTTCAATATGAAAACAAAAGTATGAACAACAAAAGGAAAAAGCAGATGAATTAGACTTCATAAAAATAAAAAAAAAAACCTCTGTGCATAAAAGGACATTATCAAGAAAGTGAAATGAAAACATACAGAATAGGAGAAAATATTTTCAAATCACAGATCTCATAAAAGTTTAATGTCCTGAATGTATAAAGAACTCTCATAATTCAACCATGAGAAGACAACCCAATTTTAAAAATGGGCAAAGCACTTGAATAGACATTTTGCCAAAGGAGATCTGCAAATGGCCACTAAGCACACGAAAAGATGCTTGGCACAATTAGCCATTTGAGAAATGCAACTCAAAACCCAAGTAAGGCGTCCGTTCACACCTATTAGGATGGTTATAATAAAAGACAAAAAAGAAAGTAACAAATGTGGAGAAATTGGAACCCTTGTACATTGCTAACAGCAAAGCAAAATGGTGAAGCTGCTGTGGAAACAGTTTAACAATTACTCAAGAAGCTAAACATAGAATGACTGCAAGACCCAGCAATTCCACCCCTAATCATATACCCAAAAGAACTGGAAACAGGGATTCACACAGATGGTTTTATGCCGATATTTGCTGCAGCATGACTCACAGTAGCTAAAAGGTGAAATTAACCCAAGTATCCATCAATAGATGAATAGATTACAAAATGTGTTCTATGCATGCAATGGAATATTATTCAGCTATAAAAAGGAATGAAGTTCAGATAGATGATACAACATAGATGAACCCTGAACACATGCTAAGTGAACTATGCCAGACACAAAAAGACAAATATTATATGATTCTACTTATATGATATATCTAGAATAGGCAAATTCATAGAGACAAAAAGTAGATTAGAGGTTTCCAGGGGCTAGGGGGAGGGGAAAATGGAGTGTTACTGCTTAACGGTTGCAGATTTCTGATAGAGGGGTTGAGTGATAAAAACAACTTTAGGAAACAGTGGCAATAGTTGCAGCACATTGTGAATATAAATAATACACCCAAACTGTATGCTTAAAAATGTTTAAAATGGCAAAATTTTTGTTATGAAAACATTTTCAAGGACAAAAAAGAATCAATGAGTGTTGTCCTCCCCAACCCAAACAGCTTTTTGAGTCAATTTTTTCTAAGCAGCGGAAGCACGTCACCATGGTGATTCGAGTGCTGGGGGACCCCAGACAATCCCTGTGGTTTTACACAAAGCCTCTTTCATCACTCCTTTCCCTCCTGCCCCGTGTAAAACACAGCACCAAGGCACGCAGCCAGAAATTATTTGCTTTTCTAAATTTTCTCTGTGATGAAAGGGTATCCAACTTAGCTCACGTGAGACTAGCTCATAAAATCACAAAAACCAAAAGTTATCCTGAGTATAGTCTAAATTCATTCAGGAACCCAGAGGGTAAAAGAAACACCGTAAGAATTTCACTCCAAGGTCCTAAGTGAAAATGGTTTACAGCAAAATGTTATTTTCCTCTTGGGGATCAATCTGCTATTTTTCTTAAAATATCTTACATAAACTTCCCCCAAGCAATAAAGTGGCAATTGTAATAAGTAAGAGCACATATTTAAACTCGTAAACGTCTTCTCAAAATGACAGCACATTGACTTTTATTTAGAAAAAGATAGTGAGTGGTTAAAAATGGCCCAGTTCTCCATGATGGGACTTTTAAACTCAGCACTTTACCTTACACGTCCATCTGACCGTGAACAAGAAATGGCTGTAAAGTGAAACCCTGAAAACAACGGAGTCAGACATAAATGTTAGTATGAGTTTTGCAGAACATGTTGCAGGAGGTAATAACTGATTCTTTTGCACCAGACTTGGTGAGCAGCACCCACTCCTTGGACAACAATAGTGAGACTTATTTGTGACAACTGTCCTTTACACGTAGATCTCAAAATCCATATTATAAAAACAAGCAAGATTTACGACAATAGGCAAGGAGAAATGATATTTATGTTTGTGGTTTTTACAAAGGAGCATTTTTAGAATCTTCTGAACCTCACTTTTCATTTGTCCTTGACCATAATATTCAAAGTCTCTCATGAGAGAGAATCATTAAGCATTCTCAACTCCATCATCTGAGCATCATGCCTTCAGTGGGATTGGGAAACAGTCCAATGATAAATCTTGTTATGGGGTGCATTTTTGGAGAAGAACCAATTCTTAACAAATTATATTTGTTTATTCAACAAATAATTTTTGAACTTCTCTTATGTGAGGCAGTTTGAAGAAAGGAGTGGGTTTCTGGTATCTCCACCTTTCCTTAGACATCTGCCCTTTCTCTGAGACACCAGTTTCCCCTCCAAGCCTTACCACACGTCAGGCACTACTCTCCTCTCTCAAACTTGATTTCCAGAAGAGCTCCAGCATCCACTCATTCTTTACTCTCTCTCCAGTGCCTAAAGCAAGACTTTACAATATTACTTACATATTGTAAATATAGTATTACAATAATAACAAATATTATAATAATAACTTTACTGTGTTTATAATAGTTAAAGTTAGCTAATGTATGGCTGCTTTCCAAATAAACAATTTTATCTCATACAATGTGGTCCTCACCAGAAAGAAGTAGCTGAGCCACAAGCTAGACTGGCGCCTGCCATAATGGAATGGCTACTCATGGAATACAGGCAAAACTCCTTGGAGGAATTGCCCTGGAAATTCAGAACTTTTTTAGTAATTAATGTTTCAGAAAACTGAAGTCAATGGATAGTCGCTACTAATGTGTTTGATGGAAGGTTCACATGCTTTGGAGTCAGACAGGCAGACTTTTGAATTTCGGTTCTATTTCTAGCAATAAGAGGGAATAATCACTATCCTAGCAAGTTATTTAACCTTCCTAAGCTTTGATGTCTTCATCTGTTCAAAAGCTTGTATGGGGAGATAAGAGTAAAGTATCTGGTGCAGGGTAAATACTAAATGTTAATGAGTAGGAAAATGATGTTAGAAGCGGTAGTCAGAGGAGGTGACAGTAGCAATGAAATTCATATGTCAGCACATAAAAGGTAGCCTGGCAAACAATGGGGAATGAGGAGGAAGAGGGACAGAAGTATGTGACTTTGGGCACCTACCATGTGCAGACACAGCCTCAAGTTTTACATTCACACGTGGCTTCAATGCAGATGCATGAGCTAGCCAGCATCATCTCCATGTCACACAAGAGAAAATGAAGCCCAGGGCAGTTTTATGAAATTTCTCAAAAGTCACTTAGCTAGAACTAGGAGAAGAATTGGAATATGAACCTCTGTCTTTGTGACTCCAAAGTCCTGGGTCATTTTAATAGCATAGATTAGTTTATTGTAAGACTAGCTGAT
The DNA here is from genome assembly GCF_041146395.1 of Eulemur rufifrons. Taxonomy (NCBI): domain Eukaryota; kingdom Metazoa; phylum Chordata; class Mammalia; order Primates; family Lemuridae; genus Eulemur; species Eulemur rufifrons. Next base: position 18,422,198 of record NC_091001.1, read on the forward strand.
CTTTTAACATATCCCAAAATACAATCATCATAGGGAACCATTCAGCTGGCTTTCACTAGGCAAAAAGATTGAAATACTATAAATTCTGTGTAATAGCCCATCAATCATGGTAGCATTTTGTGGCCATATTATCATCATCTTTCATGTTGCACTCGTATATTTAGGCTTCCTCTCAGCATTATCCAACAGCAGGAAATCATTCTCTTATGATAACATTCAGCTCACTGATGACATTCAATTAGCGAAAGGCTAGGTTATTCTATTAAAAAACACTCCAGGAAAGATTTCTAGATATCCAAACACTGACCACAAACCTGAGTGGTGTTTAGAAATAGACTTATGTTGAACTGTATGGAGCACTGGGCTTTCAGAATGCCAGCCCTTTTGCATTTCTATTTTTTCATTTCGAATGTAAGGGTTTCATCATACCATTGTTCACATCCTGCCACACTGATAACATGGACAGGTTCAAAGAGAAACACTTGAGGCAAAACTTGCTCTCAGTAGCATGAGTTAGTGATGCTCACAAAAATATGTGCAACATGACCAATTAGACAAATGAAAATTAAATTAAATCATGCAAGGGAAAATAGAGGGACACCAGGAAGATAAGAGTGGGGGTAGGAGGTTGAATGAAGGTGTGATACAATCTGGAGGAAATGAGTCAAAAATAGAGCTAGGGGATTCTTCTGGCCAAGGATTTACCTATTTCAAGAAATTAATTTGATTATGACATTTACATTGTCTTTAAGAAAAAAAAATACATATTAATTCCTCAGAAGAAACAAAGTTTCTTCCTGGAATTTTATTCTCTATCAGAGCTGTCCAATAAAAATATAATGTGAGTCACCTATGTCATTTTCAATTTTCTAACAGCCACATTTAAAAATGTAAAAGAAGTGACATTAATTTTAATAACATTATATTTAGCCCAGTATACCCAAAATATTATCATTTCCACACATAACCAATGTACAAAATTATTGAGAATTTCTTATTTTTTTCATTTTACATACTGTCTTCAAAATATGATGTGTATTTTATACTCATAGTCCATCTCCATAGAGATGCTAGATTTTCATCAGAAATAATCTATATTTAGATTTCATAAGATGCACAGTTGAAAAAGTAGATTCACATACCAAAAATGTTCCAACATACTTAAATGTTTTCCCATTGCTGAGTATTTGTTTTTAAATTTGAGTTAATCAAAAATTAAATAAAATCCAGTTCTTCAGTTTGCACTAGCCATATTTCCAGTACTCAGTAGGCACATGTGGACAGCACAAGTCTAAATGAAAGGTCTTGTCTAGGTCTTCACATAGAGGATGCTGAGAAAATAGAGTACAATATCTTCAGCAATACCCGTGCAAAACCTCCATTTCTTCAGAGCATTTCTCGATGTAAGCTGAGGGCATAATGCCAAGGTCTAGCCCCATGTTAAGCAGAAGGGCGAGGCCACAATGTCCACTCGCCCTGCTCTCTGATGGCTTGGAATAAAAGGACCTCTCTGAATGTCCTTCAATCTTCTCTCTTGCTATATTATTTCCCTTGACTGGGTTTTCTGATTTGCACACTAAGAAGATAATATGCATAGGTAAGAGCCTAAAATTCAAGTAACATTTTTTATTAAGAATAATACACATGTTTTGAAAGTTACCTGGTAGAAAATTGATAAATATATCCAAGAACCAGATCTTTGGAACAAAATAACAAAATGTATAAAGTTCTCTTTAAAATTAAAGATATTACCAAAAAATGTTCAGGAATCAAGCAGAAATAATATATAATTTTAATACTATTTAAACACTATTTAAACTGGAAATCAAAGAATATAGAAAGCGTTCTAATTTATTTTTATCAAGCCACCATAAACTTTGCATGAAGGCCTAAAAATGATTTCAGAGATAAATAATACAAATTAAATGAAATGGAAAATGTCAAATTTCATTTATGAATAGATGCAAGGCTTCACCAGTGAAATCTGAAAAGCCTTTGCACTATTTTGCTCTTCTTAATTCCCTGATCTCTCTAATCCTGTTATAAAAATAGATGAACTCAAGCATATTGATATCAAGTAGAGAAATAATCAAAATATAACTACAGTAGTGAGCAAAAAAAAAAAGCGGGGAGAGGGGGTCCTTCCTCAGAACTCTCAAAGTGAAAATATAATGAAAATTCTCCCATTTTTCTATTTGCTGTTAATTCAAAATGCCAGTTCTGTCTATGAAGCAGATTTATGAGGCACTTTCCATTTAGATTGATACATCCATCCCTAGAGGAGAATTCTGGTGGGAAGTGTCCTCCAGTTCCACATTGTGTTCAGGGCATCTCCCCCGGCAACCAGAGATGATTGTCTACACCGTGGGGTGCACAGAATAAATAAAGGTTAAATGATTATCAAAATGTGACCCACATCTGAGCAAACAGCATGTACCTTGGCAGGAGGGATATCGGTTTTAAGGCAAATCACATCCAGCTGTGGAAACGAACTTGCCAGACGCAGGCTGCTGCGGCCTCCCCAGCTTCAGCCCTTCCCCTGACCATGACCCAAAGTGGCTCAACTGCCCCGGCCCAGCCTCCCACGGCTGCCTGAGGCTGGTTGTGGCTGCCTGAGGCTGGTTGTAGCTGCCACCGCCTCTGCCTCCTGTCATCACTTTCATGGCCAGACATGTCAGAGATCAGAGTTTGTAAACTCCCAAGTCCCCATTAGAGAGGACGAGATGAGAACAAAACATTTGTGTGATTTAAGTGTGAGGCCTCAGGAGGGAAGAGTTTTTGACCTCTTGGTCTCCACAGTTGGGCAGGATGAGAGATATTTGGGGCAGACAGCACGGAAAGGCATGAGATCTCTCAGGGGGAGTTGGTGGCGTGGACTTACTGTGTGCTGAACTCTGCTTAACGGTGTAAATCATCTCCGTCTAATCCATAGAAAACCCTGCAAAGTAGGTTCTATTATTATCCTCATTTTCCAAATAAAGAAATGAAGACACAGAGAAAGTAACTTGTCCAAGGTCACACAGCTAAGAAATGGAGGAACTGACACGTTGAACAGCAATGCTACGGTGCCACCCTATGGACTGCTGGAAAAATTCATTTGTCAATGAAATCCAGTTGCTGTGGACTGAAGGTTTGTGTCTCCTGAAAAGTCACAGATTGAAAACTAATTCCCAATATGAGGATATTTGAGTGGGGCCTTTGGGAGATGATTAGGTCAGGAGGGTAGAGCCCTCGCTGATGGGATTAGTGTTCCTGTGGAGGAGGCTGAAGACAGCTTCCTGGCCCTCCTGCCTTGTGAGGTCACATGGAAGAGACAGCTGTCTATGAACCAAGAAGCAGGCAGGCCTTGACCAGACACTCAATCTGTCAGCACCTTGATCTCAGACTTCCAGCCTCCAGTACTGTGAGAGAGAAATGTTTGTTGTTTAAGCCATGCGGTCTATGGTATTTTGTCATAGCAGCCAGAATAGACTACGACACCAACCAAAAGTTCAACTAAAATTTTAAACCCAAGGAATGGAGGAGCATTTTAGAAAGCACTGATGGTAAGGAGTGACTCAATTTATTAACAAACAGAAATATTTGACCATTGCATGAATTACTTAGCAAACAGAAAGATATAAGCCTTGAGCATTATGGAAGATACAATCAACAAAAATTGGGAGGTGGAGGCTGAGGAGATGGGACAAAATATGAGAATATCAATCTTTTACAGCAGCAACTAAAATTCCAAATGCAGTTTTTAAAAAATGACAGTGATATCAACTTCTTAATGTTTGATGTAAATCCTTCAGTGGAATCTTTGAAAAAATAATGTCTCTTACAATAAAAAATAATCCATTTAAATTTTCACCTTTTCTTCATTTTTACTTCTTCAGTTTAATTCAAAGGAAATTAAAGTTAAAACTTTTTTAAATTTTGAATTTTAAATAGTTGTATTTTTAACAACTGTTTTATATTTATACTTCATATTTCAAATAGCACCAATAATTTTGTATTTTATTTTTATAGAAGTAGATATAGAGCTATATCTGGTCAGGAATGATGTGTTGCTAATGTGAATGCTGTTCATTTGTATATGACAGTATTTGGGAAGTTTTTATTAGTGTCATTATTACTACTGCTATTATTAACATTTTACTTATTCACTTGTCACGTATTTGTTGATCACTTACAATATGACAAGAATTGTTCTTCTAGAATGAGGAAGGAACCTCTCCAAGGTGCTAACATTTCAACTGAGAACTGAAAGAAGTGCGAGAAGCAGCCACGCAAGGACCTGAAGAAAAACATGAATGAAAAAAGAAAAGCCGATACAAATGTCCTGAGGCAGGAAGGATGTAACAAGGTAATAAAGGACGTCAGTGAAATCCAATACTGCCGGGTTTCACACTTGAGCCAAGTATTTAGTAAGTTGCATGGCATGCTCAATTGCACACTGTACCGTGCATTGGTCATGTTCAAGTTCAATCTAGTTTTTATTCATTTTCATTTTTCCATAGCTTCCCCCACAACCCCCAGCCTCACATAGGAACCTCTGTGGACTTAGATTAAAGTTCTTATTGTGTATGAAATATTGGAATTAGCAGGTAATCTATCTCTGTCTTTTCCCAGAGCAGTGATAGCCCAAGTAGGGCATGTTAAATGCTTACTTAAGTAAGCTAATGGCAACGTTGGAAGTTTTATTGACATTAAACCCTTTCAAAAGTATCTGACAACCTGGCTAAAAGCATATATGCCATGTGGATCGCCTTCATTAATGAGGCAATTAATCGTGAGAATTAGCAAACTTCACTGAGAACCAAGCGGGCTGCTGTGAAACGGAGCTCCCGGCCTCGGCTGGAATCCCCAGTCGACAAAGGCTGCACCTCGCAGCCGAGGAGGCCCGGGTGATTGACAGCTGTGCTTATTGATTTTAGATTTTGAGAACAACTCCCGGGGGGCTGGTATCAGCGAGTCGGAGGCAGAATTTGATGAGGCAGACGGGACCCTCAGGGAGAACCTCATAAGGCAGAGTGGTGAAGTGCCCCTTCCCTGACCCTCACAGGCTCGATAAGAGATGGTGTCTTTCTCATTTTAACAAGGATTCATTCCCACCAGCCTGCATCTGAAGATGACAGCCCAAAAGAGTCTTGCTCTTTGGGTGAAAAAAAAAAAAAAAAAAAGTAAGCTTCTTAAGTACAAACTTTCAAACTGCCACCAACAGTCATGTGCTTCAAGGAAGAAAGGTGGGAGCAAAACATCTGGTCCCCAGGCTCCCCCTGCATCCACTGTGCATTGTTATAGATAAGACAGGGGCATATGTGTGTGTGTGTGTGTGTGTGTGTGTGTGTGTGTCTGTGCACCCTGTCTTCTGCATGTGAACAGACTATAGCAGCGTTTCTAATATACTTTTTAAGGGAAGCCCCTCACCTAGCACACCCACCATATCACCTGCCATCAGGGACAGATGGTGGGACAGTTCAAAGCAAGTGAAGCAGCAGGCCATCCCTGTCTCCTGAACCCGCAGGCCTCAGACACACTCAGGTGAAGGAGCACCAGGGAGTCGGGAGGATGCACACGTGCAAAATAATGATGTGCTCAATTCTAGCATGCACGACAGCCAACGACTTCTCTGGCAGAAACATGACTACATGATATGTATGCAAAGTACAATCACAACCAGAAACACAAAGGCCCCTGGAATAAAAATATAGACTGTCGATCTAAGAGGGATGCGTGCCTCTGGGAAAGTTTTCTGCATCCGCAACCTCTTGATAACGTGCACTCACATTACTTTCCCGTCTCTTCACCTTTTGCTGCATTTAAGCATTAACAGGTGCCAAGATTTTCATTAAAAATTATGGGAGGGAAAATTTAAGTTGTAAACATTCCAATCTAGCTACTAACTTAATTGTTGTCTACAAAGTAGAAACGGTCCTGTTGTTTGATTCTAGAGGTAGAACGCTCTGTCCAGTGTGGTCAGTGAGAACATAGTGTGAGGCTCACACCACTGCTCTGGGTGCTGCCAGACCCCTCTCCTTTAACCTTCCACCCACTCCTCCCTGCCCCCAACAACCCCACTGCTGCACCTGAGAGACTCCAAAAGGAAGGGAGGATGTAATTGGGAAAGCGGCAGAGACTGCGGATTATCCACCAAATTAATTCCCTCCGTCTTCCAAATGGAACTGAATGGACCTGACAGTGAGGCTGCTTAGCCAGGCTCCATCTCCCAGACTCGTTGTGTCCTGTGGCCGGAGTTGGAGGGCGTGGAGGTCGCCGCCTCTGTGTGCCCTCACTCCTCCCTGATGGCTGGAACCTGGATGGGACATCAGTCCAGCTTTCAACCATATAGAAAATGGCAACACTGGGGCGGGTGGCAGACCAACCACTTGGAAAGTGTAACAGCTACCCTGCCAGCCTGGCCTGTCCACATCAACACCGTTTCGTAAGAGAGAAATAAACTTCTGTGTTCGTTGAGCCATTGCATTGTCAGGTCTCTGTTGCAGGAGCTGATTCTGACCCTATCTAATACAGGAATTAATCATAATACCTACTATGATGATCAACTTTGTATGTCAACTTGACTGGGTTAAGGGATACCCAAATAGCTGGTGAAACATTATTTCTGGGCGTGTCACGTGCCTCCGTGATCCCTTAAGCCAATTCCCATTAATAAATCTCCTCTTCTACGTCTATGTCTCTTTCTCTCTATTCTATTGGTTCTATTTCTCTGGAGAACCCTGACTAACACACCTATGTGAATACACAGGAAATGCAGTCAGTAATTGCTAGGTGGCTCTTAGCAATTGTTTAACACTTTTCCTGCTTTTCTAGCCTCTCCTTTCACCTATAAATCCTCCTTCCAGGTGTATCTCAAATGCCACTTCCCCCAGGATGAGCGCCAACCACACTGGCAGTCTGTGCCACAGAATCTCTTAATTACGCCACTTAGAAGCTTCATCCAAAGTCTGGCCCATAGAGGGTACACAATTGGTTCCGTTTCCATCAGTTGTTTACTGTCTTCAAACACAACAAAGCAAGTTCTTCCTGTGAACTTAAATATGACTTTGAGGATTTGGGCTGGGTGAGCACTTGGGTGTTGTGCCAGGTAAGACAAAGAACAGAACGACTGCGGAAGGAAAAAGTAGGTGGGTTGATGGGAGAAATCCAGTCGCCTGAGCAGTTCTCCAGAAAACTAGTTCTAGGAGAGAAATTGAAAGATGTTCTAACAAGAAAAAGCAGTAAGAAAAACAATTTAAAAACAGCCTATCACAAATAACAAGTGGTACCGGCTGGATCAAAGGCACAGACCTGGAAGGAAGAGAGAGAGAATCATCAGAGAACAAGACACCAACCCCATAGCCTTTCATCCTTAATGTAACTTACAGACAAGAATCGTAACTGACTCTGAACAAAAGATTTAATTCCAAACACCACCGCTGTCTACGGGCCTGAGACCCTCAGCCAATCACATTTACCTCTCTGTACCTTTGTTTTTTCATCTGAGAAATGGGAATAATAATAAAACATGCCCAGAGAGGATTATATGAGATAACATTACCATCAAAACTAAATAAGATAATGCACGTGAAAGTGATATAGAAAAAAGAAAGCACGATCCGTATGTGAGTCATTAGGACATACATTGCAATCTAAATGAGTGGGAATATGGGTGTATCTCTGGAGACAGGATGGTTCAGGCTGGGGAAAGAGTTAAAAATACGTTCAGAATGTTGCACAGGCCAGGGGGAGGTGCCGAAACAGGGCCCTAGAAGAGTAAAATAGAAGCAAATACAGATGTTTTTTATCAAGTGTACCCCTTACTTCTCATCCTCTGCGCCCACTGCCATGCTCCTAGCTCTGACACTCGAGCGCGCACACACACACACACACACACATACACACATGCCAGTCTCACGGGAGCCTGTGTAATGATGAAGCTTGGACAGGGACCCTGCAAGGAGCAGAGGTCAGGCTGGCCAGCCATAAACTTCAAGTAGAATTTGAACAGAGATGGTCTGTGAAATCATACCACAGATTTGACAGCATGAAGAATAGGTTTTTATAAAATTAAAATATTATTTTTAGTGATGCCACTAGCCCACATAACAGATCCAGTTGTTGTAGGTTTCAGATTCAGTGGTTTATTTGTTCTTTCATGCAGTTACTAAATATTTATTAAAGCACACATTATGGACCAGACACTGTGCTTGACATTAATATAGCTTAGTAGGCTTTTTAAAAATTCATGAGATTAGACGTTTACCTCTAAATATTACCTAGCATAGCCTCTGCCTTCAGATAGGGAAGTGCATTAATCAGGAAAAGACAAAGAAGAGTCCACCCTATCCTCTTTGAAAAACCATCAGAAAATTATATTCTAAAAACCCTTTAGTCGTTCAACAAACATCTCTTGAATATAAGCCATTTCCACAGCACAATGCTGAGCGTTACAGGCAATACGAAAGTTGGAGGTTCTTCCCTTAGAATGACTCATGTGGCTGATAGTTTAAATGGACTCATTAAGTGTACATACTAAGCCTATGAGATAAAGATGATTATCACTAGTACAAGGGTGAGGAAACTGAGCTCTAAGTCATGGAGCTGACAGAAGGCAGAGCCCCAGTTGATGCTGAAGGTTAACTCCTTGTACCACATGGAATCTACCTTTTCCCAATTGTAAAGGGAACCACAATTCAAACTCTCATGACAGATACAAACCAAGATGTAGAAATTCAAAGTTGGAAAATTATTCCTAGCAAGGAAAGTTTTTAGGAGATGATATTTTACCTTCTTTTAAGGATGCATAGGAATCCAAAGAGGAAGGGAAGAATAAGTAAATAGGAATTATTTACTGAAAAAATATTATAAATAATATCAAAGAGGTAAAAAGAAGGCATCAATTCTTGGAAGTGGGAAATAGCCCTTTTGGCTACAGTATTAAGTTGGGATAAGATTTTAGTAGGAGTTAGAAAAACAGATCAGGAATACATTGCGTATAATTTAAACATCAGGTAATGGACTTGAAATTTATGCCCCAGGTTAGGGTCACTCAAAAATTTTAATAGGGCCCACAATTTCCTAACTCCACAAGAGTGAGAGCATCATTAAATTTTATTGAAAGCTGTGAAGAGTTGAAAGTATCCCTGCTTAGCAAATAAACGGATTTAAATGTGTATGCAGTGCCTATCCATTTTCCTTTTGTTAATAATCTTTCACAATGCCTGAGGTCCATGATGTCATTTTAGTGGAATTAAACCTGAGCGATCAAAAATTATAAAAAGATGTTTAGCTTCAGTTGGAACCAGGTCACAGGGAACTGAAAACGGTCAGTTACACAGTAGAAGGGACGTGTAGTCAGACTGAATTGTCCTATTTGTTCCTGGATGAAATTTACTTATATAAAATTTATTTGCCAAAATCTTAGATGGGCCATACCCAAAGTTTAGCTTGGTCAGAGCCCATGTATTCAGATTCTCAGCTGCAAATAACACAAACCCAACTTATTCGGCTCAACCCCTCTCCCACTCAAAAAAAAAATTTTTTTTAAGTAATTTATTGGCTCCTATATTAGGGAAATGCAAGAAGAGCTAGACTCCAAGGATATGGCTGCATCCGGGGCCTCAAATGACATCATCAGGGTGCTTATCTGTTTCCATCCCACATCTATTTCCTTCTGCTTTGGTTTCATTCCCCAGCTGCCTCTCACCACACTATAGCAAAACAGTGTTCACCAGAAGATCCAGGTTTATACTCTACTAATTTAGCAGCCCCCGAAGAAAGAGAAATGTTCTCTCCAAAGAGTTCCAGCACAAACATGGTGCTCATTTGGGACGCATGCCGAGTGTCACACGCCCCTCTGTGAATGAGTGACTCTGACTCTTATTGGCTATCCCTGAAGGAAAGTTGCTCGTATCAGAAGAAGAGAAAAGATCACAAAACAGGCAAAAACAACAGATACTCATGCATAATATCAGTCCCATACACTCTCAGGAGCTACCGAGATTTTAACCAAAAAAGTAAATAAATAATGTTAAGGGCTGGATTGTGTCCCCACTCCCAAAATTCGTACGTTGAAGTGCTAACCCCCAATACCTCAGAATGTGACTGTGTTTGTAGATAAGGCCTTTAGAGAGGGAAGTAAAGTTAAAATGAGATCATGAGAGTAGCCCCAACCCAATCCGACTGTTGCCCTTACAAAAAGAGGAAATCGGACACGCAAGGAGACACCAGGCATGAGCGTGCACAGAGAAAAGATGTGAAAAGCCGGTGTGAGGAGACAGAGAGAAGGTGGCCACCCACAAGCCAAGGAGAGAGGCCTCAGGAGAAACCAAACCTGCCAACACCTTGATCTTGGACTTCTAGACTCCAGAACCAGGAGAAAATAAATTTCTGTTGTTTACGCCACTGTCTATTGTGTTTTGTTTATGGCAGCCCCAGCAATCCAATACGAATAAAACACTGGAAAATTAAATATCTACTTGAGGTAGATTAAATATCACCACAAGTTATCTGCAGTTTCTCCCATCAAAAGGAGTCCATATCCCCACTCCTTGAATCTGGGCTGGCCTTGGGACTTGGTCTGTCCCATAGGATGTGGTGAGGGTGACACTGTACAACTTCCAAGCTCAGACCTGCAGCTTCTGTCTGTGGAATCCAGACACCAAGTAAAGAAACTAGACTCACCTCCTTGAGGATGAGAGACGCAGATCACGTGTAGAGAGCGCCACAGCCATCCCAGCTATTCCAGCCAGACCTTTTGAAGCCAGACATGTAAGTGAAGTGAGGTCATCTTGGACCAGCCAGTCCCCAGGCAGGGGACCCACCAGCTAAATGTAGCCACATCGGGTGAAGCCAGCAGAAGAATGACCCAGCCAACACACAAAACCATGAGAACCAAGAAACTGTTATTGTTTTAATCCACTAAGTTTTGTTGGCTTGCTATGTAATGATAGATACTGAAACCTAAAAAACACAAAAGGAGCTTCAGAATTTTGTTTGTTCACTGTTTTTTTTTATGTGGCATGTACAAAAGTACGTTACAACCAAATCAGACAACTAAATTTTACAAAAAAAAATCATATAGCCATAAAAATAAAACTATTTTTATTAAATATATATTCAGTAAAATATTTTAGTATATGATCAACACATATAACTGTGATTTTTATGGTTTAAAATAGCAACAGTATTCAGATTTTTCATTGTGCTAAGAACCAGTTTATTACAAATGTCGCTTTCATGTTGCCTTGACTGCCTAACTGATGGATCATTGCAAAACAGGAATGTTCACGGCATCATTTTCACTCATCTGTGATGCCTCTGTCGGCGCTGTGATTCGGTTTTTCTTCATTCATTCTCAGCTTATTCTTCACTAGAAAATGTATCCATGAGCAAAATGTATAACAATAGAATTAACAATAAAGTTACAAATCACCACTAGCTCCACAATGTATCATATATTTACTCCAATACAGAACATCCTTTTAAGCTTTTATTTGATTAGTTTTTATTTATTTGCAGAAATAAGATTTATGGCTTTACATGTTGCTACGTAGTGTTCCATTGAGCACTGTTTGCAAAATGGAGCCGCAGCCGATGCCTGATCACCACGGCGACTGACGCTGTCAGCAGGGCTGGGGTCCTGCTGGCCGTGAGCAGTCCCACCGCTTCCTTCCCGATCCCATGAGCATGTCAGAACACAAATGAAAGTGACATCAGAGTACAAGAATATTGTGACTACCTCTTAATACATTTTGAATTCTAAAATTAATACAAATCCCAAACTCCTGTTCTTTAACTCTTATTAGGGAAAAATCGTGTACAACGTACAGATTTTGCCTCATGGCAGTGGGTCGTGAGGATGGGATTGCAAACACTGCTCTAGCTCATGCAGCAGCTGAGTGGATGGGAAGGGTGGCAGGGTTTTAGGTGGTGTGGTCACTGTGATGCATTGAGAAGACCAAGCTAGACACAAAGTGAAAAATGGATTAGAATTATTATGCGGATGCCCAGAGACTAACTGGTTAGGATCCAATTACAATGGCCCAGTCAGGATGTACACAGTGCCTACTATCCAAAGACGACCCCCAAGGGACCACACCTCCCAGTATTCATGCCCATGTAGACCTTTGCCTTTAATCTGAACTGGCCTTGTGACTCGGTTGTAAGCAGTAGATTGTGGCAGAAGGGATTTCCAAGGCTAGGTCAGCAAAACTTTTACAGCTTCCGTCTTGATCTTCTGGAGCACTCATTTTGGGGAAAGCCAGCTACCATGTAAGAAGTTTGACTGAAACCACCCCAACATGGAGAAGCCACATGGAAAGAAATGTTCAGCCGCCTCCTCCGGTTCCTCCAGCTGTGATGGCCCAGGCGCCAGACACAGGAATGAAGAAGGCTTATTGGACACCTAACCCAGATGACTCTTGAAACCACTGCACTTCCCGTTGACATCTGGCTGTAACTCAGAGAGAGATTGGAAGCAAAAACTGTCCAAATGAGACCAGGCAACCCACAAAAAAAGAAAGAGATAAATAATAAATTTTTGTTTTAAGTGAATAAGTTCCGAAATGGTTTGTTATACACCTATACTAACAAAAATTATCTATACAAAATATTACCTGCTAACTAAATAGAACATTGTTCTAAATCATGTCTGTCTCCCCCTATGATAATATTAAACTAAATAGAAATTTACAATGCAGTGTATTAGTTTGCTGGGGCTGCCATAACAAAACACTAAAGACTGGGTACCTTAAACAATAGAAATTTGTTCTCTCAAAGTCCTGGAGGCTAGAAGTTCAAGCTCAAAGTGTCAACAGGCTTGGTTTCTCCCGAGGCCTCTCTCATCAGCTTACAGATGGCCTCCTTCTCACTGTGTCCTCACATGGCCTTTTTCTTTGTGCCCACACCCCTTTGGTATCTCTCCTTGTGTCCAGTCTCCTCTTCTCAGAGGGACAACAGTCAGATTGGATTAGGCCCACCCTATCAGCCTTATTTTATCTTAATCTCTAAATACAGTCACATTCGGAGGTAATGGGAGTTGGGACTTCAACTGGGGGGGACACATTTCAGTCCCTAACACTTAGTGACCAGAGCAACATGGCCACAAGGATGTTTCCTTGGGTTCTTCTATAAATGAACACAGACTTCATAAATGACTGAACATGGAGGGGCTGCAGGGACTGATCTGAATTTGAAAGGAATTTACATGGATGACTAAATTGTATATACACTGAGTAAAATACCTGTAACCCTCTGTAACCCTCTGTGTTTACATCCATCTAGCCTAGAGATATACTCGCTGTTTCTTGTAACTATCAGCTCAATTCTTAAACAGAAAAGAGATAAATGGCCATTTATGGCTCTATGTGCCTATTGGGTGTGTGGTCACGTGCTTGGCACAGTGCGTGCTATGCAGAAAAGCAGAGATTTGCTTTTCTGGCTCCTGTGGTGCCCACAACCCAGTAAAGGGCACAATGGGGTAACAAACACACAAAGTGCTCTGGAAGCCAGAAACAGGCTGAAGAGAGAGCTCTCTACGTCTGTGCACATGAGCACACACACAAACACACACATGCACACACACATACACACACACCATGCTCCGCTTGGGGGATCTCCATGGCTTTCCGGATAATATTTGGGACACCACTACAAGTCAGCAGAATTATGTGACTGTGTTGCCGGCATCAGTATTGATTTATTCCCTGCCCTAGGAGAAGCTCTATAACCTCCCAGGGACATAATCCCCCACTTTCACTGAAGGAAAGGCCCTTTTTGACAGAGGCATGGGGAGAGTCTATTAGCTCGCTCTCACAAGCCGGGGCTTCAGACCAAGCCCAGACAGCTTAGTTTTCAGGCTTTAGTTCCCAGCTAATGAGTCGGCAGCCTCAACCTTGGGCTTAAGCTCTTCAGCCCTGGTTTAACTCTACCCAGACACTGAGCCCGTCCTTGTGTGCTCTAATATGATATGCAGCTCAGGTCCCTTGAGGCTTAGTTAAAGCTCACGTCTGTGAGTGCCTGTGTTGCTCTCCTATTGAGTCAGCAAAATATAGTTCTCCATTATATATCCTTTTTCTTGTTCCAGAAGGAACCTCTACTTTGGATCAATAGATACACCTACTCTTAAGTATTATCTATTATAAAAGTCCAAACTCTTTCCTTACTCTCTTTCCTCTCATGGCACTGACCTCATATGTAAATTAAAGTCCTTTCTGCACTCAGCGTTGAACTGAGACTGTTTGGGAATTATTTGCCTTCTCTACCGGATTCTGATTCCCGTAAGTGGCAGAGCCCAGTGAAGGATTAGGGAGTGATAACCTGATTGGAAAGAGAGGCTGTGAACTTTGACATTCAATTTTTATAGGAAGTACAATGGTTTTACTTTGATTTTATATGTTTAATTGGAATTGCTTGAAGCTACTTGCACTGCAAGATCCTTGCTTTTACTTCTATATGTTTACTTTTGATGGTGTCATGCATTGAACATTTGTGTCTCCCCATAATTCATATGTTGAAGCCTGTCTTTGGGGGATAATTACGATTAGATGAGGTCATAAGAGTAAAGCCCTCATGAATGGGATTAGTGTCTTTGTAAGAGTCCTTTTCCCACCACGTGAGGATAAGTGAGAAGAATGCCACCTGTGAACCATGAGTCAGGCCCTCACTAGACACCACAACTGCCAATGCCTTGATCTTGGACTTCCCAGCCTGCAGAACTGTGAGAAATAAATGTTTGTTGTTTAAGCCACCCACCCATTTTGTTATAGCAGCCCAAGCTGAGACAGAATTGTTCCTAAGAGTGGGGCGCTGCTCTAACAAATACCTGAAACTATGGAAGCAGTTTTGAAACTGGGTAATGGTAGAGGCCCAAAGAGTTTTGAAATGCATTCTAGAAAAATCCTGAATTACCCTGGGCAGACTTTGAAGGTAATTCTAGTGAGGGCTCAAAAAGGCAAGAGAATTATAGAGAAAGTTTCTGTCTTCCTAGAGAATACATAAAGCATCATGAACAGAATGTTGGTAGGAATATGGACAGGAAAGGCCATTCTGCTGAGGTCTCAGGCAGAAATGAGGATGACGTTATGAGACAGCAGAGAGAACGCAATCCTCGGTTTTATATGGTGGCAAAGAATGTGGGTGAAATGTGTTCATCTTCTGGTGTTCTGAGGTGGATAGAACTTGAGAGCAATGAAATTGATTTTAGCTGATAAGATTTCTAAGCAAAGTGTTGAAGGAGCACCTTGGTTCCTCTTGACCACTTATCATGAAATGTGAGACTAGAGAAACTGTCAGCCTATACATGTTGCAAAAAATGAGAAAACATGTTTGGAGGGTGTTCATGAGATTAGTGTGGGCATGAACCACAGACTTAACCAGCTACACCAAAAGGAAAATTACAAGTTTGAACTGTAGGAAAAGGAGATCTGAAAAGAATGAAGGAAGGTTGTGAGACTTCTTAGATTTTACGGACAAGACCCTAGAGCTATTCAGCTGCAAACATGCACTATTTTCAACACCAGGAGAGGACCCCAAAGGTGATTCAGAGATCATCAGGACCGCCTCCTCAGTAACAAAGGGGGAGGGGAGGTCAGCTGGGTTGCAACAGTCCAGATGGCCTCCACCCAAAGTCATGGATTTATGGGGACAAGAGAGCCTCTCCCCAGAGTCACCCTTGGAGTTGCCAATGGCTGGAACAAGTCTCCTTCATAGTCACATTTCACAGAACACCCGGCGCAGCATATACAGCAAATGCAACATCTGGCTATAGAATGACCCTCTGTGATGAATGTGTGATCCGGAGAAGGACACAGCAAAATGAAGCATGAGAAGGTCCAGGACCACGCAGCCAATCCTAGCACAGGTTCAGTCTGTACTATTACAAACGGGTAGTGTCCAAGAGGACCACGTGGAGGCTTGCAGAAATATTTAAAAATAAAATAAAATCAGCTTAGCACTAACAACAATTTCACTGATCCCCAGGAAACATACAGTGGGTCACCTTGAGGCAAACACTCTGAAAATTAAGGGAGAAATGTCAGCTACCCAGTGTTGGTCAGACATTAGAGCAAATTTAAGTTCCTCCGAACCTTGAGTACCAAACTCTCTCCATAGGCATCTTGCCCATTAGCCTGCCGGTGTCTTGATCCAATACCCTTGAGGACTCAAAGTAGCAGCTTTACAAGGGTAATTGAAAGGGTATTACTGGCTGTCTATTTATCATCTCTTGATCACTTAACACCATGGTACCTATTAGGATGAGCTAGTAGACACTGTGCTAAAGGTTGCCTCAGCTGGAAGCTTTTCAGCTGCTTATGCAACAGGAGATAAACAAAGCAAGATTCTCCTCAAATCCTCTCATTTTGGACCAATCTTATGTGCTAATTAATCATGATTACTCTATACAGTAAGCATATTTGAGGAGATTAATCTGCACTAGCCTCGGGTCGTGTCCTAATTAACAATGTGCTGAAGCAGCGTTCTCCTTATAAGTGTAAATACAGTGTTGATGCCACTTGCAAGACAACAGTATGACTGTATATTAGGCACACAGGACTGTGTATTAGGCACACATCCATTCAGATGCTACACGGATCTATTCAAAAACTTTCTGTCCTTTAAGCTGACTCATTGTCTTAGCTGGACGGTCATGTACTGTTGACCACTGGCAGAATATCTGCCTCGACTTCTTAGGATGTCTTAATCAAAAAAATAAATAAATAACTGGCCAGGAAAATATCATGAAGACAGGAAACTCTGATGATCAATTATTCGCTTTCCTCCACTAAGCCCTAAGAGCTAAAACAGCGTTGCCCAGAGTTGAGTGAGATGTAATAGAGAATGTAGGTATTGCATTTCCTCCTCTGGTTTGAGTGTTTGTTAATAGGGAAATAAAATTGAGCCACCTGTAGGAATAGATGGCCACCCACCTGTGTCCCCCTAAGCTGCACATGGCCGTGACTTTTCTTTATCACTCTTCTCTCTCCTAAATCTCCCTCCACATTTTACTTTCTCTATACCCCAGCAGTTTCAAAGTGGATCTAGGGTCCCCCACACCAGGAGAAAGAAGAGGAAAATCAGGGAGAGTAGAAAATCAATGTAACCTCTTTATAAACCTGTCTCAGATTTGGCTCAATTTTCCCATAACCTCTGCCCCTAATTCCATGAAAGAAAGAAACCTTAGCAAAAATTAAGGGGGAAAGAGAGAATAGCGCTGGTAGTGACTTAGGACTGTTATTTGTAGGCAGAGGCCAGAAAGCTGATAAGGGAAGAAAGCATCAGCCTACTGACTTCCTCCAAAGAAACTAGACAGAATGGATATGAGATAAAGGTTTACATTGGTCCAGAGAAGCCAGCAACTGTGTGAGGAAAGGGAAGGAAGCAGTGTTAGACAGAGGGGGAGGCTGCTTTATGATTCAGTCTCAACCATGGTATTGGCCAAGCCCATAGAAAGTTCTGGAACTGAGATGATCCTTCAGATTGGCAACCAGATGCAGAAAAAAATATATTATTGCACTTTTATACTTATAAAAGACAAATTCCCAATATATGTGTGTGTGCAGGGTAGGTTCCCAGGAAAGCAGACTCTGAGATGGAGACCAGCATGCAGGAAGCTTATTGAGGAATGCTCTCAGGAACAGCATGGGAGGAAGGAAAAGGAAGGAAATATTTTTTCCTAAGCCAATATTATAGATTCATTCATGGGGAAATAATTATTGAGAGCTTATTATGTACCAGACACCAGCCATTGGGTGGTGAACAAAATCTCCTAAGTCCCTGCCCTCATGGAGCTTTTGTTCTAGAAGAGTCGAGCAATCAACCAAAAAATGCAGATCTATAAGCAAAAATCAGGTACTCGTAAGTATTTTCTAGAAAAATAAAACAAGGCTGGGGAATAGAGTGGTGCAGATGATGATTTTAAATAAGGCAGTCAGATAAGGCCATGCTGACAGGCTGATATTCAAGGAAAGACTTGAAGAAAGTGAGGGAGTGAGTTATGAAAATATCTGGATTGAGAGCATTCTAGAAACAACTTGCAAAATATGTTCCAGAAACATATGATTATTTTTAATAACTCACTGAGTTTCCATGATATGGATGCCCTGTAATTCATTCATCTACTCCCTAATCGATGAGCAGTCAGAAAGCTTCCAAGCTTTTGCCATTGCAAAAGTGTTGCAATAAACATCTTTGTACACGTATCCTTAGTTACTGTTTACTTTTATCACTGTGGGATGAATTACCTGAAGAGAGACTCTGGGTCAAAGGATTTATGCTCATTGTCTTAACAAATATCATATGGCAATTCATACCCACCAGCAAGGTATGAGCGGTCCCAGTGCTCCACATCCTCACCAGTTGTTACCAATTCGTCTTAGTTCAGGCTGCTATAACAAACTACCGTACAATGGGTGGCTTATAAGCAACAGAAATTTATTCTCTCAGATCTGGAGAATCAGGCTGCCAGCATGGTTGGGTTCTGGGGAGGGCCCTTTTTCCTCCTTGTATTCGCACATGGCGAAGAGAGAGTGCTGGTCTCTTCATCCCCTTATGAGGGCGCTAGTCCCATTGTAAGGGCTCCATCCTCATGACTTAATTACCTCGCAGAAGCCCCTCTTCCTAATGCTTTCACATTGGGTGTTTAGGCTTCAGCATGTGCATTTGGGGGTGGGAGAGACACAAACATTTAGTTCACGGCACAACTTTTTAAACTTTTGCTGATCTGCTGACCAATACGAGTATCTCATCCTTTTCCTTTGCATTTTTGTGATTACTAGAGAAGCTGAGCAGCTTTTCATATTTACTGGCTTTTCACGTTTGCGTGTTTACTGCGAGTTGCTCATTTGTGCCTTTTACCCTATTTTCAGTTGAGTTGTCTATCTTTTCCTTGCCAATGTGAAAGAGCTTTTGTAGATCAGGGATGTTAACCCTTGCCATTCATATGTGTTGTAGATATTCTCTGCCAGTCTATTGTTTGATTTTCTACTCTGTGTATGATATGTTTTTCTCCTATGCAGACATTTGAGTGATCAAGTCAATCTGTCTTGACTCTAACAAGATGAGATTTAGCAGAGATACTTGTAAATAATGTCATCCTTTATCAAACTCACAATTAAAGTTCAGAAAATCCTTGTTGCCAGAGATTTTAAGGTTGCGAAATTAATATGATATTAATATTAAAAATAGAATTTAAGAAAATGAAACCAGTATTGCACCTATGAAAGTCCCTTGAAAAACATTTTGTATTCACAAAACTAGAAGAATAAAGACATTATAAATATCAATTAGTAATATGGGTGCTACAATATTAATTTCCATTTACTATTCTTGCTTAAAACTTTTGAGAGTTTCTTAAAATTTAAGTGCAGTGCTTGTAAATTCTATTTATCTTTTTCCTTGCCTGGTTCCCCATTCAAATGATCAATGCCTTCTTGATTGCATGACTCAGAAGATGCTTCCTACCCCCTCTCCGGATCACAGATATATCAAATCCTCTCTCTCACGTCTCAGCTCCCAGCTCCTCAACTCCTCCTCACAGATGTCACCTGAATACCCTTCTGAGTTTACTGTGCTTCATCTTCCTTTGTCTCCCCAAGGATTCACCGCAGAAATCTCTATCCTTCCTCTGCCATCTGCTTTACCTCCCCATTCTATTCCCAACTCCCCATTTCCTTTCTTCCTAATTATCCCCAGCAGGAGTGACTCACAGTCCACACAATTCTGTTTTTCTGGAACTGAAATTCCGACAGTTACCAAACAGGTGTACAGCAGCAGATTTCACTCTCTTTTAGTGTGTTCTGAGGTTGAAGGAAGAATTTCTGAATTTTGTTCAGAAAACCGTGGACACTAGTACAGGAGACAGTAATCTGGTTTAATAACCTTTGGTGTAAAATTGATGTAGGGGTATTAGGTTCACACAAGTTTGACATGAACTAACAAAAGCATAATAGTAACATGGAAATGGAAAAATGTGTATATAGCAATAGAAATATATACCCAGATCAAAAGAAGGATTTAATACTGTCAGTGGCTGTGGAGGGTGGGGGGTTGTCTTCATCCCCCATCTTCCTAAACCAATCACAGTTAACTAGAATAGGACCGACATGATTGGCTCAGACCAAACAGATTCTCCACCGCGAGCTGGGACTAGGGCCGGGAGGGGCATCCCCTGAGGCATGTGGTCATGGAGGAGCACAGAGACCTTAAAATTCAGGCCAGGCGTGGGAGCTCCCACCTGCAATCCCAGCACTTTGGGAGGCTGAGGTGGGAGGATCACTGTGATACAGTAAAAAGTGGGCCCCTCAGCTAGGGTCCACTTCAAGGCCAAGTGGATCCTTGGCTGTGCACAAGAAAGAATTCAAGAGGCAGCCAACAAAGTAAGGCAAAAGCAAGTTTTGCTGAGATAAAGGGAAAAAAAGAAGAGTGATAGCTCCATAGACGGGTCAGTGTTTGTGTGCCCCCGGCTGCCTGCTTTTAGCTCATCTCTTGTCTGCGTGTTAACCAAAGGGAGGACTGTCCGGTGAGTCTCTTGGGAGAGGGGTAGAGAGTCTCCAAGACCAGGCGACCCCTCCCATTTAAACCACACAGGGCAATTTCTGGGAGTTGCTGTGGCATCTGCAAACTGTCGTGGCGCTGGTGTGAGTTTATTTTAGCATGCTAATGCATTACCACCAGCCCATAATGAGCAGTGAGGGTGACCTGAGATCGTTTTCCATCGTTACCTGGGATCCGACAGGTTTGGGCAGATTTCTCTGCTGTCTACTGTTTTATCAGAGACCGTGGTTCAGGGCTTAGGACTCTATGTTGAGCACGGTCTACCGATTCCCTATCTCAACTTGAGCCCAGTAGTTCAAGACCAGCCTGAGCAATAAGTGAGACTTCGTCTCTGAAAAAATAAAATAAAATAAAATTAAACAAAATAAAATTCTGTTAGCTAATGTAAGGAGGAACATTTGTTTCCCACTCCTCACCCTCGCTTCCATGTTGTAGGGCACACCACTGATACAGAGCGCCTGCACTCTCTACCCCAAACCACTCTGTTCACATCCATGGGAAGGGGAATGGAATGACGTATCTGACTGGTAAATTTAGCAGGACAATTGGCCAGGCAGGTCCCCACACCCCAGTCCAAGCCCTCCTTGTGACTGAGCACTTTTGAAAAGCGTGCAATCTCCTCTACTCCTTCCTGCTCTATATCTGGCTGGGGCAGGACCCCAGGCAGGAAATGCAGACAGCTCTGGGAGGGGAGCACATGCAATTCAGGGACAGTTAACTTCCAGTGCATGAGCCAGGAACACCAGGAAGTAGACAAGGTATAAGAATGGGGCAACAAATTCTTCACAGACTTCTGGTATACGGGTGTGCCCAGTTTTGGACCTGAAATGTGAGTGTGAGGACAAGGTGTTATGATCTTACTGGTCCCTAAATGTTTACTTTGATCCATGCAACTATATTTTACAGGCATGCAATAGACTTTCACTGCTGAGGCCAGGCCAAGAGATACGAAACATGACATCTTGATGGCAGGGATCGTTATTGTTCAGAGCACCCTCATTCACTCGGCAGGATCCATGTGGAAGGCCTAAAGCAAAGACATCTGAGTCTCATCAAAGGACTGGCAGCCAAGGGTCTCCGCCAAGGCAGAGACCAGAGGCCCCCAGCCAGGAGCAGGGGTTCCTCACCGACACAGGCCGCACAGGGTTTGGCAAAATCGAGCACTTTTCTTCCCTCTTCAGCAAGTGCAGGTGCCTTCACCAGGCACAGAGACTGTCTTAGGATGCAGATTACTCTTGCTTGACCTTGAACCTCGCCTCAACTTCTCCTAAGCAGACATTATCTCAGGTCAGGTTCACTGGAAACAAACCCTAATACAAAGATTCACGTGTGAGCAATTTATCAAGAAGGAGCTTCCAGGAGAAACTGATACAGGATTAGGGGAAGGGAGTAGCCAAGCAAAGGTGCAGTTTCTGGTCAAGTCCCAGCCTCAGTCTGAACCCTCAGTGGTGCTCTGGACAGTAAATTAAATCCCAGAATTTGTCCAGACTGAAGGCAAGCCTGCCGGGTAATCAAACACCCCAACAGAAGCATGGAAGTTAGCACTCTGATAGTCCTGTGGGGACGAGATGTGTCTTACCAAGAATCTGGTCTTGATTCCTTGTGACTTCTGAGGCCCAGGAGGAACTGCAGGGAGCAACTGCCCAGGTTGAAAACTCTGCTCCACCCAGGCTTTGAAAACTCCTCTAGCTGAAATGGAGCAGAGTTGGAAGCTGACAAGGTGAATTTCAGCCTCGATGCAGATGTACTGGCCAGATTTCCAGCAGCCTTCTAGTAACCTTGACAATGGAAACCACACGCTAAAGATGGATTAGAACAGAAAGAGAGAAAGAATCTGGGTCCCTGGTGAGTTCATGAAGCTCTCTAGCTGGTGTAGACTCCCTAACTTTGGATTTTATTTTACAAGAGAAAATTAACCCCCAATTTGTTTAAGCCCTTGTAGTTGGCTCTCTGATGCTGGTAGTCTAACAAAATTCATACCTAATAAAATTGATGAGTTACTCTCAGGAATTTTTAAATCAACTTAAAACAACGTTAGACATCAAAGTCCTGTTTTGTGTTTGGTTTGGGGTTACTTTTTGGAAGTGCAGGGATTGTTGCATTTTTAGTTCCCAAAATTATGTTCAACATGTAACATATATATTATTTATTTCCTCCATGCATTTATTCATTCATTCATTCCTCTAGCAAATATTTCTTGAGCACCTGCAGCCTGTCAAGTAGTATGCAAAGCTCTGAGGATGCTGGACAAACAAGACAGAGTCCCTTCCTCTAAAAAGTGCAGACTTTATGGGAGAGACAAAGCAGGCAGACAAATACTACAGTGCAAAGGGTCAAATGCTATGGTAAATGTCTGAGCAGAGGGCTGTGATGTCCTGGAGGATATCAGTTATTTCTCTGGTAGCTGGAGGCAAACGTGCAAATAGCAGCATACTCCTCAAAGAGCCACAAAGGAAAAGATTGTGTATGCCCTCACTCTGCTCTGGGAGACCTTTGAGTCATCAGCTGGGTGTTGCAGCTGTCCCTTCTGTTAGAAAAGGAACTCCAAGAGCAATCACATGTGTACACAGAGAGTGCATAAACTGAAGTCTGGAGGTGGGACTGCAATGTGAAGAAGCCACCAGCCGCACACACAATCCTTTCTCTTACCCTCAGCTTAAAGTTTATTAAAGAAACTGCAGACATATTTTGTCCTTGAAAAATCTTTGTTGTCTCCTTTTCCTTTGTCTTATCTTATTGCATCACTGTGGTTTGGTCTTTTTATTTTTTTCTCATGAAGATGCCTTTGTGAAATTTATCCAAGTTTGAATCTTACCTTCTAGTCACATTTAATATTTTCAAAACTCCAGTCAGTTTGTATCTAAATGACACTACCATTATGCCCTGAGATAAAAGAAATTTTTTTTCTGAATCACTTTAAGAGTTATTCTCTTGCAAAATTTTCACTTTACCTTCTGGGCTATAAGAACCAGTTATGGTGGGTGAAACTTGGGGAACAGACTCTTGGAATAGACTTATCTGGGATGGAAAGGAGGAGAAGAGAAGGAAGGAGCATGCTGTCTTTCCAACCAAATATTCTCCCCACGTGGGTCCACTCACCCACCATTAGGTGGGAGCCAAACTGGTGAGGGTGTTGGCTGTGGATCACACCATTCTTGACACCAACTACTGTCTTGTTCATTGCCCCCAAGGAAGGACCATACACAAAGCTCAAGCAGCTCTTTCCTCAAAATATTCAATAATAAAATCATAAATAAAATCAAATCAGAGTAGAGAGGGACAGCTGCGAAAATCTAAATCCATCTCTTTTATATGATTAAAAAGACAAAGAACAAAGGGTCTCACACTCATTTTCTAGAATCTCCCCACTTGGTCATTCCCTATACCAGCCACGTTCTGGCCACTCCCTAACTCATATGTCCTTTTCCTTCATCCTAATTCCTCCACCCTTTTAATTCTTTCTCTGCTATTGAAGTCTCCCACCTATATCCATGTGGGTTGATGTGAGTCACAGAAAAAGAAGTAGCTGCAAGAAGTGAGATGCAAGTGACAGAATTCAGCAGAAACATGAAATAAAAACAAAAGATGACTAGAGAAAAAGATAATGTTTCAGGGACTGTGTTGGGATATCAGGGGGCAACTTGGGTCTGCCACCCTCTAGGCTACTGAGATTCCAACTAATGTCACTTAATGGTAAAGGGCTGTGGAAACCCAGCAGGCTGGGGAGCTTGGGAATGCCCAGGCAACGCACATTCATCATACCTATACGTAAATCTCATTGGAATGACTACTGCTTCTGGTTAGAGGATAGAAAGTTACAAGAGAGTGTCGTGCCCTTATGAAAGAACAAGAACAAGCCAGACTAGCTATAAAATTGTAGTTTTAAAAAACTAAGAACTGAAGATTTTTTTAAAAACTTCTAAATGAGCTAAATTCCATAAAATGGCAAAACTTCCTTAGAGAGAAGACACCACAGCTGTCTTCATCCCTGGTGGAGCAATCAGAAGGGGAGGAATTGGCAATAAATGGAGATAAGAAGAAACCAGCTTAACTGTCCATGAACTTTTAATGGGTTGGCATTATAGATTAAAATGCTGAGGTTCCCTGGTAATGGAATCAGTCTGCACCCATTTCCCAAAACTTCCTCAAGGGCTCTCTCTGAGCACAGGGAGGTAACACAGCAAAAACTCAGAGCATGAGAGAAATCCCTGGTAGGTACAATGAGCCTTCATGGAATGCAAAAAAAAGGCTTCTGGCAGGGTCCTAAGCCTTTGCCACTTGCACTGCAGCTGTCCAATAAAGGCTGAGGACAGGACAGGAGGGTAGAGACAGATTTTCTGGATGCATAAAGCCAGAAGAAAGAACTGGAAAGCAAAGAGAACTCCTAGTGACCCAAAAAGTTGGTAGCCAAGTTGTAAAGCGGAGAGAAAGTCCCCATAGTTCAGAAAGCTGGTAGCTGAAATGTGAAGCATTAAAAAAAAGATTCCCAGAGCCTTTGTGGTGCTGAGTTCTCAAGCTCTCTTTGAGAAGGAAAAGTCCAAACACCATCCTCAAAATATTTGAAACCAGAGTGGACTGGATCTAACTAAACCTTCAGCCAGGCCCAGACCCAGCTCAGTGACAGATTAGATTCACTCAGGCTCACACAGTATCAACCTGAAAGAAGGAGTTATGGTCTTTTCTGGAAGCAGATATCATTTGCTTCGGAATCAACTATTCTTTTACACACAATGATGAGCATGCAATCAAAAATCGTAAGATCTATGATGATGTAAGAAGATACGACCCATATTCCAAAGAACAGTAGTTAATAGCAGCATAGCCATAGATGGCCCAGATATCAGAATTAACAAAAAGAATTATAAAATAATTCTGATAAAAGATAGAAAATGCATGAACAGATGGGAGATATCAGCCAAAAAAAATGAAAGCTATAAAAAATAGAAATGCCAGAAATAAAACTACAATATCAGACATAATAAAGAATTCATTTTAGGTCTTAACTGAAGACTATACACAACAGAAAAAATAGTGAATAAGTTTGAAATAGTTCAACAAAAATTATTCAAGTTTAAATATAAAGTGGGAAAAAATGAAAAGGAGAAAAGAGTACCTGAGATTTGTGAGACAATATCAAATGGTCTAATAACAAGTAACTGGAGTCCCAGAATATAAAGAGAAAGAGATTGGAAAGATAGGACAGAGGAATATTTGAAAATATAATGACTACGAGTTTTCCAAAAATGATTAAAGATCCAGGAGATCCAAGAAAATCTATCAGATTTCCATCAAAAAAATGCTCAAAGAAATTTTTCAGGATTGTGGGAAAAGATATCAGATGGAAGCCTGGATCTGCAGGAAGAAATGAAGAACATCAGAAACAATAAATACATATCTAAGTACAAAATACCTTGTGTGTCTGTGTGTGTGTGTATTCAAGCTTTTTAAAAAGGACTACTAATTGTGTAAATCAAAATTTAATAAATTTTTTGTAGGGGGGTTAATATGTAGAAGTAAAATATGAGTCAATATAGAAAAACAAAGATTAAGGGGATATAAATGGAATTATAACATTGTAAGGTTCTCATATTGCCCATGAAATGGTATGATATTATTGGAAGGTAGCCTGTGATAAATTACAGCTGCATGTTGTAATTGAAAGCAACCACCAAAAAAAAAAAAAAAAAAAAAAATCGCAGAAAGTCAACAGAGAAGACAAAATAGAAAAGTAAAGAATACTTGCTTAATTTCTTCCCAACACACATACACACAAAAAGGCAGGAAAGAAGGAACAGAGGAACAAAAAATAGATGTGATAAGCAGAACATAATTATATCAATGAATTTATTAAATGTAAATGGGCTAAACACTCCATGTAAAATGTAAAGATTGTAAAACTGGACTCAGAAGAAAAACCCAAACTATACTGTTTACAAGAAACACACTTTAAATACAAAGACATGTATAGACCAAAAGTAAAAGAGTGGGAAAATATATACCATACAAACACTAAGAACAAGAACGCTGATGTGGCTCTTTTAATATAAGACAAAGAAAACTTCAAGACAAAAAATATCACCAGGAATATAAACATTTAGTAATTACAAAGAGGTTAACTCTTTCAAAAAGTAATAATTTTCCTAAATGTGTATGTACCTAATGACAGACTTTCTAGGTACATTAAGCAAGATTTGACAGTACTAGAAGAAACAAATAAACCCATAGTCAGGGTTAGAGATTTTGATACTTAGTAGAAAGGAATAGTGTAAGAGGGATCTTTCTCATAGAAAACAGGGATTCAGTGACATCCTACATGGGGTTATGATTTGTTCTGCAAGGATATCCCATTTATGAATGCATTGACAATTAGTGACTTGTTTCTGTCCATTTCTTTCTTCCATTCCTGTGGGAGTTTCCCACTCCATGTTTTCCCCCTCTTGCAACTACTTTCTTCCCAGAAATCACTCACATGGAACATTCAGTTACCCACTGCTACATTAGAAAGTTAGGCTTCTCTTGTGGCCTTCCAGTGAATCTCTCCACCATCATCTTGATCTCACCAATAGAGGCCGTGAAGAGGAAGGACATCCACCCACTTCTCCTCTTTGCCACCTGACCACCAAGACCCATCCTGCCCCCATCCTCACAACTGGCTCCTTCTTATCTTCCAGCTCATAACTTAGATGAAATATCTTCAAAGAGGACATCCTTGACCACTTTATCTAAAATATCTGTCCCCCTCCATGAGTATTCTTACTCATCAAACTTTCTTTCAGCAATAAAAATAATTTGTAATTAATGAATCATTGGTTTGATTTTTCTTCTATTTCTCACCTAGACAGTAAGGTATATAGGATCTGGGACCCTATCTGTCTTGTTCCCTCCATCAGATACCAGGAATGGAAAGCCAAGACTGAGAGAGGCTATATTATTTGTCCAGCATCACACATCTAGAAAGTGACGAAACCAGGATTCAAGCACTGGTCAGCCCAATAGTGCTCCTTCCCCCACGACATCCAACCTGTTGCGTGGACTCCTGCCTACGTACGTGAACATTAAATTGTTCCAGGTGTAATAGAACTAAAAGAAGAAATAGAAAAATCTATAATCATGGTTAGATATTTTAATATTTTAATCTTCCTCCGTAGAGAGGAAAAGAAGGGGTTACAGCAAGTGAATTCTAAGTAACTGGCTTAAAATACAACCCAAAACTAGGTGAGAGGTTCCTGTACATTAAAAGTAATTCACTCAAGTTTCCTGAATGAATCATTTTCCCACTCTCCATGTTAACAGTAAGGATAACACAAGCTACTGTAAAAAATAAATCCCCAAATATCAGTGACTTTACATGAGAGATGTTTATTTTTTATCCTTGTGACGTGCAACATGCTTTTTCTAATTGATGAGCAACTCTCCTGCAAGTGACGGTGTAGCAACCCATCTGTGGAAAGAACCTGAACTGTCCCACATGGGAAGTCTTTAAAGGGCAGGACTGGATATGGCATACATGGCGTACACCAGTGCTTCTCAAACTGTGACGTGTATCACAATGACCCGAAAAGGAAGAATGAACATTCCTGGGACCACCCCCAGTGATTCTGATTCAGTAGGCATGGGAGGGGCTCGAGAATCTGCATTTCCAACAAGCTCCAAGGTGATACTGAGTCTGCTGGTCTGGGGACTACTCCCTGAGCGGCACTGTTGTGTGTCACTTCTACTGACGTGTTTGGCTAGCACTCAGTAACATGGCCACGCTCAACTGCAGTAGAGTCTGGTAAATCGAGCCTAACTGTATACTAAGAAAGAAAAGGAAATGGGTTTGATGAACAGTTGGACCGCCTCTCCTATACAGTGTTTTTTAAATTACTAACTTATCCAAGCAACCAGGAAATCAAAAGAGATTTGTAAATTAAATTTACAACTCCTTCTGCTAGTCAATCCTCTAACCTGGATAAGACGTCTCACTTAAGGAATCAGTCAATTAAGAAGAGATCAATGACTATATTTTGAAACCCTGTCACCATATCCTAACAAATTGGGGCTAAGAATGAGAAAGGGAAATAAAAAGCCAGGAAACACACGAGCACACACACACACACACACACACACACACACAAACACATAAAAAGCCAAGGACACCACATTTATGTACCTGAATCTAGGCAAACCTCTTCTTGCAAACAGAAATGCTAATGGGTCCTTGAGTCTTGATAAAATATTATTAGTGCCATAAGTACACTCACCTCTAGGAGACCACACTTAATGCATATAACTCCCTGACCTTTACAATCGTACTTACATTTTTCAAGATGCCCCTGAGAGTGCTTATGCTGTTCCTATTTAGCCATTGGTCATGGGATAACAATGCTCTGTGATATAAGTAATTGCTCCGAACAGTCATTGCCCTCCAGGGCTTCTTTCATCCCTAGAAAGATGTGTCTCCAGGATTGGTGGGACTTAGGTCATTTAGTCTCTTCTGGCCTTCGGCTGAAATGTACTTAAAAACTGCCTCAAAAAAAAAAAAAAAAAAATAGAAATCTGAACTTCGCTCAATAACCCTTTCCAATTTTCATCCACTCTCCCTAGCCAGGAATCCTGCCTTAACTTAACCTAAGTGCTTCTCATTGTAGTTAATTCATTTTCCTCTCCTTTTGTCCTCAGGGGAAATGAGACATTTGGCCAACAGTATTATAAGTTCAAGAACCTTTCAAAGACTTAGAGATCCAAGGCATAAATTAACTTTACTGAGCACCATACTATACGACTGATCCTCTACTTAGCACTGGGGACAAAAGGTGGACAAGTCCATTGCCCAGGAAGTAGAAATTATTTGTTAGTAATAACAATGTACCAGTATTTTGAAATAATATTTCTTGAGAAAAATGTATTCCATGTTTCCTCTTTAATGATGAACCTCAGAATAGTATAGATATAATGGGCAACAGTGAAGTGCCTCCTTCTAGGAACTAACCAAAATTGGACTCTGAGGATGTGGGGGGACATTCTCACAATTGTCTGGGAGCTGGCTGTGCTTGGCTTAAGTGAGGAACGAGAAAGTCATCCTCCGCACTCCTCCAAGCTCAGTGCCATTCACAGCGATGCATTGATCGCCGTGTCAGGGCAAACACTGAGCTAGGTGCTGTGACAGATACAAATGAGGGCAAGACTGGTTTCTGCCCTTCTGGAAACTAGGAGAGAAACAGTCTATTATAGAAATGGAATTACATCTCTCCTGAATGTCGAATCTTATTCATTGATGGTGGCCACACTAAGTGCTACATTGAGAATTATGACGCTTGGTCTAATGTCAGTGAGAAAGGGCCAGGACTAATTAGCAATGCCTGCCTAGGACATGGAGTACAGGGGTGGCAGCGTGTTTTCCACGTGTTTTCTATTCCTGTCTAGTATCTCAGACTGGGACTTAACCCAGATAGAGGAAGATTGCTTACCCAACCTACTAATTTCCGTTATTAAAGTTGTCTGCAGACAAAGATAAGGTCCCAAAAAGTGGCCACTGGGGCCTCAGGTACCTGTTGGTCAGCCCTTTAGTACTCCTACTATCACCCCCAGGAGTGAAGTAAGCCTTTGTTACTTTTCTTTCTTCTCCAAAAAACAAAGCTTGAATTGCACAGAATCTAATCCTCCCCCACATATGTTTGGTGTGATAATTCCTGAAACCAAAAGCAAGTACAAAGTGGAATTCAGAACAAACCTTCTCAATATCTGAGACAGGATTTTTTTTTCTCTTTTCCTTGAAGTTTTCTTTAACTCTACTCCCACAGAAATGGCCTCCATTGAGCTCCCTTTAGAAGTGTGACCTGAGAATGAACAAACACGCTTTCCTGCGACAGCCTGACATTTTCATAAAAAGCTTTATTAAAATCTGAGAGAGAAAAAAGAAATAATTACAGAAATGCAAATAGTGTAAAAATAGTTTGGTTTCCAAAGCACAGGTCTGTGACCCTAAGCATACCAGTTAAGTCATAACTAAGAATGAACTCCCAAATCCTTCACCCTCAGGTGACTGTCCCCCAGGCCTCTGTAACCTGGAAAAAACTAGCAGGAACCCTTCCCTGACTCCCTTCCCACCTCTCAGAAAGTGACCTTCAGGTGCCTGTTTGCCATCTGACTCTGGAAACTAGTCCAAGGACAAATTCCAACTCTCTTTCACAGTTCCCACCTCTTACCTGAGGTCATCCTCCTCGATTTCATATCTTAGCCATATACCCAGTTCCCCAAAACTATTCACGGCCGTGGTAACTGACATTCACTGAGGTCTGATGAAGGCTCTTGCTCCTGCCTTTACCTGCTTTGATTAAATTCTGTAAAGAACAAATCTGTTGAGTCAATCCTCCATCTCCCCACCTACACACATAAGGAAATCATCTCACTAAAGTTCACCCACTAGAATTTTGATACACTCCAACTCATTGATCATGGCTTGGCAAGTGAAGCTCTGATTTGAAGAGACCAGGGCTGGTCCAGGCTCGGTGGGAAAGAATACAATGATCAATTAGCAATGTCTGCTATGGGTATGGGAAGTCCACTGGCATTAGCCACAGATGTATTTAGCCATCCCAACTTGAATTGCATGGTAGCCATAACACTAGTTACCAGAGAAGAAAAGAGCTATTCTTTCCTGGTTGGCTGGGCCAAGATGCATTCATTTAGTCTGTATGACAAAGCAGCTATGGCAGAGATGGAGCAGCTACGGAGAGAATAAAACCAAGTTTCTGGACCAATTAATCCATTTTTCTAAGTAGCTCTAGGCCCTTTCCATCACTCCTATTCTACCTTCAGCCAAAAAGTAGGCTCTCTTTAAGAAAACTTGGAGTTGTTCACACGATACTTATATTCATCCTCTGTTGCGCAGATATGTTGGAATGCTGTAGTGATCACTTTCTTGAACATAATGAAGTCAAAACTGCTGATACCAGGCAGCTTCCTGGGCCACTTAGCCCTCCAGTTCTGAGTAAAATTGAGAGAGGTAATTGGGTTGCAAAACCAAATGGAATCCATCACAAATTAATCTTTTCCTGACTAAGTTGTGTGTCCAAGATCCAAACTGATCATAGCTTTATAGATTTAAAAAAGGAAGAGTGATTTCACTCTATCAACAAATATCCAGGAGTTTAAATGCAAGCACTCTCATAATGGGTATAAAATATTAATATTATAAGAGCCAAGGATCTTATGTCTAGTCCAGGCTTCTGCTCCTAACGTTGGGTCCCATATGGTAAGAAGTAGGAAAAAATAATAGTCCTAGTATGTTTTTATGCCAAAGGCAACCATATCAAAAAGGACTGTAAGAAATAAGGTGACAGTTAGCTGTAGAGAGAAAAAGGGAAAAAGTTATCTTACATATTGTTAAAACTCTCAGGTAGCAACAGAGAATACGAAAAGATGAAGAAAGAAGGGATGTATTTTCCAATACTTCTAGCCTATGTCTGTATCAATACCTTAACCTTTGTTAAGATTCTCCTAAGAATCTCAAGGTTTTCAGAGCATGAAAAAAAATCTTCCCATTAAATGTACTCGGTAGAAGATTGGCTAAGCACAAAGCCACGGAGGAAGCAGGTACAAGGTCAAAGAAGTTTACTTCACTATTGAGGCAAATTCTTGGTATTACTAGTGCCTGAGTTTCTGGTGAGGCATCATTCAAGAATTTAGAAATAAGGAAAATAACATTAGAGTTAGAACTTTAAGAACAATAAAAAGAAATCAGAGAAGAGCTAGGCAAAGTCATCTTAAGGAAATAGAATAATGTACGTAACTCACTGCCTTAATTTCATGTTGAACAATTATTTTGTTGCAATTTTTTTTCCCATGACATCTGTAGTGGGTTGAATTATGTCCCTCAAAATGAATAGAATCCCTCAGATTCTAACATATGGTACCTGTGAACGTGACCTTATTTGGAAATAGGGTCTTTGCAGATGTAGTTAAATTAAAGATCCCAAGATGAGTTCATCCTGGATTTAGGGTGGGCCCTAACTCCAGTGACTGGTGTCCTTGTACTAGAAAGGAGAGGCAACTTCGAGACCCAGTGATACAGAAAACAAGGCTAGGTAAAGACAAAGACAAAGGTTGGAATTATACTGCCATGATGAACCAAGAAATGTCAGGAGCCACTAGAAGCTGGAAGAGACAAGAAAGTATCTCCTCTAAAGCTCTCTAGAGAATGTGGTCTCCAGAACTGTAAGAGAAAAAAATTCTGTTGTTTTAAGCCACTAATTTTATGGTAATGTATTTTGACAAACTTAGGAAACTAATGCATAGTCTGCTTTAAGGAAAAGACCACACTCACATAAGGACTCAAGTGTCTAGCCCTTAAATAGTTATGTTTAACATTGTACATATTAAAAATTAGCATCCTCTTTCTGTACAGCAATTTTATGCACTTGATATATTAGGTTAGGTTACACTGCAGTGATTATCCCAAATCCAAGTGTCTTAACATGCTACATGCCCATCAGGCATTGGAAGGGGATTGCGCTATGCATTAGTCACTCATGGACTGAAAATCCACCATAGTAGCTGTGCCATGTGGAACACACAGCATGTTCAGTGGCAGCAGGAAAAGAAAGCACATTGCAATTTCACACCAACTCCTGTATTCCTTAATCCAGAAGAGAAACATACAACTTCTGTTCAGAGCCCACCAGCAAAAACTAGTCATACGGCCTTGCCTTACTGCAAGAGCAATGGGAAATGTACGGGAATAAATGAACTATTTTACTTTTACTACCACACTTGTGAATCTGCACAGGTAAAAAAATGACTCTTTTTCCTAGTAGACTCAAAAAGGGAAGCTACTAAGCTTGTAAGATTGAAGTTTAGTCCTTCAACTGTGGCAAACTTATTTTATGCTTCTTAGGGGCATACCAGGTAGCTTTTTCTGGGCCACATACTATCCTACTATGTCAGCACTATGTGCAGAGAGAACATTTTTTAGTTATTTTTAATGTCTACGGTACAAAAATACTGAAGCAGCTCTCCAAGATCCATCCCAAGTCTAGCATGCCGTGGCTTCAATTCCAGAAATACTGCAGCTTCTGGTATCATGGTGCAAACTTGCAAACCACCCTACCGCCACTCCTCCTTGCAGGTACTATAAAATTTTTATTCAAACCAGGCACATTGGTGGGCACCTATAGTCCCAGCTACTCAGAAGTGGGAGGATCACTTGAGCCCAGGAGTTCAAGTCCAGCCTGGGCAACATAGGGAGACCCTATCTCTAAAAACAAAACAAAACAAAAAAAAATCTATTCCCTGGAATTCTCAGGAAGAGGGTATCCTGCGAAAAAATTCTTTGTCAATCACAAGGACCAAGACCAAGAAAGGAAAAATTTTTATGCCAAAACTCCATTACAAATTCTACCTGAAGTACCTATAGACCATTATAACGTACTAAGTGGAGTCATATAAACATAAAAGAACTGTTGATATTCTGAATCATGTGGCACCCGAGGGCCACCATTCTTAGCAAGACACTGTACTCAGAGTAGGATCACCCCTCCCAAAGCAAGAGGAGAAGACCTCACTCTGAGGAGCTCAAACCATGGAACTCTTCCGGGTTTGTTGTGTCTGCTTCCAGAAATCATTTGAAATCATACCTATCCTATTCCATCCAGGTCTCAAGGGCCTGAATCCAATCCAAGTTTACTTCCACCATTTCAAACAACAACAGCAAAATCTAGATCCCAATAATTACCACTTGAGTATGATTTAGGGGGAAAAAAAGAAAACACTCTTCAAATTGCGATCTGCTGCAATTTTCAGCTGAGGTAAACAAGCTTTACAAACACAAACGTTTGCAGAAAATTCTTCCTGCGCTGGTAAAAAATGTTTTTAAATTGATGCAGGTGGTCCTGGTGTGACTCCAGCATAGCATTCGGGTATTCCCTTAGGGGCATGCTCCCTTCCTGCTACTTAACTGTTATTTTTGTCTACAAATTAATAGGCACAGTTAACCTGGAGTTGCGATTTAACCAGTGCATGGGGAATTGGGACCTCAGAGACTGCTGCACAAAGGAGGGAAGCTAGGTTGCTCCCAGAAGCACTGTCAGTTCCCTGTAATGACACCTTAAGGTCAGAAATAAATGTCTTACCTTGCAAGGGAATTGGCCTGAAGGAAGAGCAAAGGAGAGCTCATTTAACTTACAGCCAACAATCCCAAAGTGGTGGAACTTATTAGAAGAATGTCGTGTTCTGTCACCAGCCTTGCACTCTGCTGCTACCCATTTAAAGCAGGGAATCTAGAGATCTCTACTTAGTACCCTATTCAATGGTATTATTGGACACCACCATGAACAAGGTCCCCAGTACTGTTGCACAAAGCAGAGGAAACCAGATTCTGCCCCAGAAGACTGGCTAAAGAGGTGGTGCTTACCTGGATAATTGATTAAAGAGAAACAAGTGTGCTGCATGTATCTATGGGTAGCTTTCTTATAGTTAGTTTAGACTTGAAAGCAAGGCTGTTAATACTAAAGGTCCTGAACAGTCCTGTATTCACAGGTATTCTTAGGCAATATCGACTGAATGAAGATAAATGTTGATAGTTTGTCTTCTGAGCAGATTCTGTTGAGAGTTTGATGAATCCAAATGATAACCCAAATTTAAATGATCCACATTAACCTATCAATAAATAATTCATTGCCAATTATCTTTTGTAATAGACTATCCAGTATCCTTCACTCTTGTATAGAAACAGTATCCCCAATTTTGTTTGGTGACATACTTCTTCCTCCACTCTTATTTGACAATGTTTGGGTGATATTAAACCCACCCCTGGCCTGGCTAATGAGACCATTATGTCCTTCAGCCGCCATGATGGGCCAGGGTAAGCCGTCCAATTAAAACCAATGACTTTGGCTAGGAACACACAGAGAGAGAGAGAGAGAGAGAGGAAGACAGAGAGAGAGAGAGAGGAAGACAGAGAGAGAGGCTCTCTTGTCACCTCATTTTCTGACTTGGATTAGTCAGAGCCAGGTTGTCACGCAGAGGGACAGGCCTGAGCTAAATGACCATAGAAGCAAACCATGGGACATAGAGGGACCAGGGCCTGACAATCATTGGTGACATCATTTGCGCCTGAATCCAGCCGTGCCTAAAGATGAGATCACCTAAACTTTAAGTCAATAAATTCCCTTTTGTTGTTAGTGAAACATGTTGGGGTAGGAATTTTATGTTACTCCGAACTGAAATAATAAAGGTTTGTGCAAGTATGTATCTAACACTGTGAAACTAATCTTAAAATACAAAACAGACTCTTCCAACAAGAAATTTACATGCTAGTTAAAATAACACATATTATGGTACACAGAAGTTGACATTTGTTGTTATGTTTTAAACAATGTGCGACTCTGATAAGTTTCCAGGAAAATAGAGACCGACAAGTTATTATGTTTCCATAGGAAAAGGAAGCGGGCTTACCCAAGGTCTTGTGTTTAATTCTGGCGACTGAGTACAAAAAGGATCCCATTACAAAGATGATTTAAGAGTCTCGTTAGAACGATTTAGAGACCCTGAAACC
Organism: Eulemur rufifrons; assembly: GCF_041146395.1. Classification (NCBI taxonomy): domain Eukaryota; kingdom Metazoa; phylum Chordata; class Mammalia; order Primates; family Lemuridae; genus Eulemur; species Eulemur rufifrons. Next base: position 18,458,271 of record NC_091001.1, read on the forward strand.
TCCACCCACCACAATCATTTCTTGCTTTATTGTTCAGAGTGCCTGAAGCTTAGGATTCTGAATTCTAAGTTCTTCAGGGTAAAGACCCGACACTGAAATCTCAGCTACTCAAAGCACAAAGAATGTCAGAGATGCTATATAAATTATACACAGCAGCAGTGATGAGAGAAAAGGAGTTACAAAGAAATGGTGCTCCTTGGAGCTTTATGAAAATAATATTTCAAACTGAAACTAGAAAATCTGGGAAACAATTTGTACTACATAAAAGTGGAAAAATCGGAGAGTTAAGGTTCATGTTTTTAATAAGTTATGATTAACCTAGGAATGGAAATAGGAATTTTATGATCTGGACCTTTCTCCCTCAGTGGAATAATGGCTTGTAATTATTTTTGTAAACTATATTGAAATGAATCTTTAGGTTAAAAGACCAAATCTTTTCATGGAGCCATTTCTTTCTTCTATGATCTATGTATTTTGAAAATTAGTATAAAAACTAATACATTAAGATAAAAACTATAAAACATTTTGAAAAGTACTTGGAGTTTTGATGTTTGTATTTCAGAAAAAAATATATAATTACAAAGAAGTAATGTTACTCTTCAAAGTTTGATGGGCATAGAAATGGTACAAGCAAAAATAGAGACTCCTAAGAGATATTTACAAATGATAATCAAACAAATGTGAGGTATTGACATAAACTAATTGACATTGCCATTGGGTGAAGTGTTTTTCTCCCCATTCCTCCCCTCTACAAAAGAGAGAAAAATGGCTCATAATACAGATACTCAAAGGGCAGGTACATGTAGCCTATAAAATGTCCAAGTTATCAATACTACTAGACCTTTGTGGCATCTAAGAAAGCAAGAAGGAAAAATTGATTATCAGACTTTTAAAAAATGACAGCTTTATTGAGATGTAATTCGCATGCAGGTAAAGTTTACCCTTTAGCTACATGTGAATTACAAACTGCTGAAACTGACTCAAGAAAATCAATAAAGAGATTAGTAATTTCTCCAATTCATTTAGGTTATCTAATTCGTCAGCATGCAATTGTTCATAGTATTCCATTATAAATCTTTTTATTTCTCTAAAGCAGTAGTGATTTCCTTTATTTTCCCTGATTCTAATAATTTGTATTTTTTTTTTTTTTTTTTGCCAGTATAGTTTAAGGTATGCCAGTTTGGTTGATCTTCTCTTTTACAGATTTTCTGTATTATTTTTTTTTTATTTTATTATTTTTCTTCCCTAGTCTTTATTATTTACTTCCTTTTGTTTGTTTTGGATTTAGTTTGCTCTTCTTTTTCTAGTGTCTTAAGATAAAAAGTTATGATATTGATTTGAGGTGTTTCTTCATTTTTAATATAGGCAATTAAAGTTATAAATTTCTTGTAAGCACTGGTTAGTTGCATCCCATAAGTTTTGGTATGTGTGTTTTTGTTTTCACTCATCTCAAAGTATTTTCTAATTTCCCTTGTGATTTCTTTTTTGATTCATTAGTTATTGAGGAGTATATTTTTTAATTTCCACATATTTGTAAACCTCCCAAATTTCCTCTGTTATTGATTTCCAATTCCATTTCATTGTGGTCAGAGAACATACATTGTAAGATTTCAATCCCTTTAAATTTACTGGGGTTTGTTTTATGGCCTAACGTATAGTCTATTCTGGAGATACTTCCACGTGCACTTGAGACAAATGTGTATTCTGCTGTTATTGAGTGTGGTGCTCTATAAATGTCTGTTAGGTCTGGTTAGCGTATAGTCTTTTTCAAGTCTTCTATTTTCTTGTTGATCTTAAGTCTGGTGGTTCTATCCATTATTAAGAGTGAGTTATGAAATTCTCCAATGATTATTGCTAAATTGTCTATTTCTCCTTTCAATCGTATCAGTTTTTGCTTCATGTATTGTTGGGGCTGTTTTTAGGTGCATATAAGTTTATAATTAGTATATCTTCCTAATGAATTTAGCCTTTTATCATTATAAAATATTCTTCTTGTTCTCTACTTACAATTTTTTGTAACTTTTTACTCTTAAAGTCCATTTTGTCTGATAATATAGCCACTCTACCTCACTTTTAAGGACTATGTGTCTGGTATATATTTTCTATCCTTTTACTTTCAACCTCTCTGTGTCTTTGAGCCTAAGGTGTGTCTCTTACAGACAGTATATATTTGGATCATAATTTTTTAATTCATTCTGCCAATGTCTGTCTTTTAATTGGAGAGTTTAATCCATTTACATTTAAAGTAATTACTGATAAAGTAGGACATATATCTGTTCATTTTGCTGAGGGAGGGTTCTGTGTATCTTATGTCTTTTTTGTTGTTGTTCCTCTATTCTTCTAGTACTACCTTCTTTCATGTTAAATAGATATTTTCTTACATATAATTTTAATTCACTTGTCATTTCTTTTACAATATTTTTATGAGTTATTTCCTTAGGAGTTTCCATGAGGATTGCAATAACATCTTAAAACAATCTAATCACATTAATACAAATCTAACTTTAATGGTATACAAAAACTCTGCCCCAATATATTCCCATTCCCTCCACCCTCTGTTGTACTATTATTTTTTTTTTTTTTTATTTTATTTTACAGAATCAAAGAGTCTAACAGTATATCTTGTTAGATACAGTATGTCCTCATAATGTATACATTATTTCTTGTACAATGATATGAAATAATATGGGAAATATTCATGATAAATTATTAAGTGAACAGTGCAAGTTAAAAACAATAGTTTCAAAAAAAAAAAAAAAACAAAAAAAAACAATAGTTTCATATTTTTTCCCCACCCCCCCTTTCCCGAGTCAGCATCTTCAAGTGTTACCACTCCCCAAACGGTGCGCAATGCACTCATTGTGTATACACCTATATACATTATAAGCCAATCAAGACAGTTTTATGATTATTGTTTTATGCAATTGTCTCTTAAATGAGATAGGAGAAGAAAATAATTATGAAGAAAAATACATTTAAACTTTCTTTTTTTTTTTTTTTTTTGTTTTTGAGACAGCGTCTCACTTTGTTGCTCAGGCTAAAGTGAGTGCCGTGGCATCAGCCTAGCTCACAGCAACCTCAAACTCCTGGGCTTAAGCGATCCTACCACCTCAACCTCCCGAGTAGCTGGGACTACAGGCATGCACCACCATGCCCGGCTATTTTTTTCTATATATATTTTAGTTGGCCAGATAATTTCTTTCTATATTTAGTAGAGACGGGGTCTCGCTCTTACTCAGGCTGGTCTCGAACTCCTGACCTTGAGCAATCCACCCGCCTCGGCCTCCCAGAGTGCTAGGATTACAGGCGTGAGCCACCGCGCCCGGCCTACATTTAAACTTTCTTACATTTTACCTGTATAGTTACTTTTACCAATGATCTTTATTTCTTCATATGGATTCAAGTTAATGTTTAATGTCCTTTCATTTCAGCTCAAAGAACAACTTTTAATATTTCTTGTAGGGCCGGTTGACTGGTGACAATTCTATGTTTGTTTGTTTGTTTGTTTTTGAGACAGAGTCTCACTCTGTTGCCCAAGCTAGAGTGCCGTGGCATCAGCCTAGCTCACAGCAACCTCAAACTCCTGGGCTCAAGTGATCCTCCTGCCTCAGCCTCCCAGGTAGCTGGGACTATAGGCATGTGCCACCATGCTCGGCTAATTTTTTTCTATGTGTTTTTAGTTGTCCAGCTAATTTCCTTCTATTCTTTTTTTAGTAGAGATGGCATCTCACTCTTGCTCAGGGTGGTCTCGAACTCCTGAGCTCAAATGATCTTCCCGCCTTGGCCTCCCAGAGTGCTAGGATTATAGGCGTGAGCCACCACGCCTGGCCTGTTTGTTTGTTTTTTGGATATGTCTTAACATCTCCTTTATTTGTGACAGATAGTTTTACTGGATATAGAATTCTTGATTGACCACTATTATTCTTTCAGCAGTTTGAATATGTCATTCCACTGCCTTCTGACTTCCGTGGTGAAAGGTCAGTTGTTAATCTTATTAAGGATCCCTTGTACATGATGAGTCACTTCTCTCTTGATGTTTGCAACATTCTTTGTCTTTGTCTTTTGATAGTTTTACTATAATGTGTTTGGTAAAGATCTCTTTGAGTTTATACTCTTGGAGTTCATTGAACTTCTTGGATATACAGATTATTTATCTGATTTAGAAAATTTTGGTGATTATTTCTTCAAAAACTTGTTCTTTCCCTTTCTCTTTCTCTTCTCCTTCTAGAGCTCCCATATGCATGCATTAATACACTTGATGGTGTCCCACAGGTCTCTGAGTCTCTATTCACTTTTGTTTCTTATTGTTCCTCACACTGGATAATGGATAATCTCAATCTACCTGTCTTCCAGTCACTCGCCTTTTCTTCATTCAGTTCAAATCTAGTCCCACTAATGATTTTTCATTTCAGTTATTGTACTTCTCAATTCCAGAATTTCTACTTGGTTCTTTTTTGTAATTCCTATCACTTTATTGATGTCTCTATTTGGTGAAGTATCATTCTCATACTTTAATTTAGTTCTTTAGACATAGTATCCTTTAGTTACTTGAACTTATTTATAATAGATGATTTAAAGTTTTTGTCAAGTAAGTTGAACATCTGGGGACAGTTTCTACATACTGATTTTTCCTAGTATGGGACGTATTTTCCTATGTCTTTGTGTGTCTCATACCTTTTTGTTTTTAAATTTGGACATTTTAAATAGTATAATGTGTCAACTCTAATAATCAGATTTCCTACTCCAGTGTTTGTTGCTCTTTTTCTTGTTGTTGTTACTGCTGCTGCCACTTGTTGACTTAATGACTTTCCTGAACTAATTCTGTAAAGTATATGTTCTTTGTTCTGGGCGGCCACTGACACCTCTGTTTGGTTAACTTAGTGGTCAGCTAATTATTGGACAGATTTCTTTTACTGCCTGGAACCAATAAATCTCCCAGTTTTTGCCTAAGGCTTTGTATGTGTACATACTGGGACACATATTCAATGCTCCTGCAGGCAATTTACAATTCTTCCTCAGCCTTTATTTCCTGCTTGAAGAGAGCCTCAGGCTGAGCCAGGGATGAAATCATCTTAGAGTCCCCTCAAGACTTCCAGCCTTCTAGATTCCAGGACTATGTCAGAGATTTTCCAAGTTCCCCTGGGCATGTGATTCCCCAGTTTTTTAAGTTTTGTGGCCCTGCCTCTTGTTAGCCCAATAGCACCACCGCAGGCTGCTGTGATATTAAACAATTGTCACTGGTTGTTCTCAAGAAATGCCTTGCGGATAGGGCTGCTTGCACAGACCGAGCTCTGAGTCAAGTCAAATAAAATTCTGAGAAGGGATGGAGCCCTTCTGCAAGTGGCCAGGTGGGTTAAATCCTGACAGTTCTAGGGATGGGGCTTTGGGGGAACTCCAAAGCCCATTTGCCTCCTCCAGTGGCTGCTCAGCTGCTGGTTCCCATGGCTATCATAGTTGCAAGTCTGTTGGTTTTCAAGACTACCACAAAGCTGAGGAGCGGACATGGAATTAGGGAAAGTTAAAACACCACAAGTTGCTGTCTTTATTCACATTCAGCTTGGAAAAACATGCCTTTGGTTGTTGGAAGCCTTTGGTTAATTTCCAGAGCTCTGAAAAAAAATTGGTTTAGACCATGTTTCCAGAGTTCTCATTGCTTTTATGGAGGAGCAGCTTTCTGGAGGTCCTTACTCTGCTCTTCCCAAAGTTAGATCTAGTAGACAGCTATTGTAGCAAGATTCTTTCTTTTTTTAGTAAAGACAGCATCTCACTGTGTTGCTTAGGTTGAAGTGCAGTGGCTATTCACATGTACAATCATAGCACACCACAGCCTCAAACTCCTGGCCTCACGTGATCCACCTCAGCCTTCTGCAAGATTCCTTTAAGTAAAAAATAAAATTGTAGAAATAAATAATATAAGATATATAATTTAATAGAAAAAATTATATGACAACATATAATAGAGATAAGTAATAGTATACAGTTGCCATTATTTGCTTACTTCAACATTTCTAATTTTTAATCCCTACTGATGACCCAAATATTTAAATGGTGCCTGATATCACATTCCACAGATAACTAACAAATATTGTTCCTATGAGTCTCAAATATGAGCAAATTTAGTTCTATCAAGCAAAAAAAAGAGGTTTTATTACAACAGTAGAATAAAAACAAAATCCCAATGGCTTAAGCCCCACATTTTATATCTCACTCATACTACATTTCTAGTAGTGGGGTGAGGTGGGGAGATCTCTGGCCATCACGCAGAAACCCAGGCTGACGGAGACTTCATCTTGACACATGATTTCATGATGAGCATTACATGGAGAAGTGAACCTCCCACTGGTTCTTAAAGTTTCCACCCAGAAGTAACATCACTTCTGCTCAGATTTCATTGACTGAAACAAGCCATGTGGCCATGCCTGTCTCTGAATGGATCAGAGAGGTGTAATTCTAGAGCTAGAATAATTGTGAAAAGCTAAAATGTCTACTGCAGTGGGTCTTATCATTTTATTCTTTATCTTTATCATTCTTAATTTAATAAGAACTATTTAAGACTAAGTACATATGTCACTTTTCAGAAGACTGCTTTATAAATATTAATAAACATAGGAAAAACTGCCTAATAATGTGTTAAATTCTGGTCACCACTCAACTTATTTTCCTAGAGAAACCTGGTAAAATAAATTCTGGTGAGAGAATTCTAGATTCCCTTATTGGAGGTGACAATGTTGATAACCCTGAGGATCTTGTACCCCATAATATCATTTGGTAAAAATGATTAGGAGGCAGAGATTCAATGTCTTTTTTTATATTTATTCTTTTGTTAAGCAGACAGCACAAACTAATCTATTTCACTCATTTAACAAATATTCAATGGCCATCTATTATTTGACAGATTCAGTCCTACAAATACGTGTTAGCACCTGCATCATAGTAGGAACAAGGAATGCCAAGGTGAATTCAATCTACTCTCTACGCTGAAAAGAGTACACAGACCAGTGAAGGGAGGTGGTTATGTGAGCAGTTGACTGCAATGCAATGGTGGTATCTGACAGCCAGGAATTCTCTCTTCGGAAAACTGGCTCTCCAGGCCCATGGAAAGCCTCAGATTGTCTGGCTTCCCACTCTTACCAAAAGTACAGTGGAGAAAATAGATATTTGGGTGGGATGAAGTAGTGACCCCACTTCTGGGTCATTGATTCTCAAGTTTTAGTGTATAAAATAATTATCTAGAAAAACCATTAGTGTGTAGAAGCCCAAGGCCTATCTCAAATGTTCCAATTCCGTTGGTGCAGCCCAGGCTGTCAGAGCCTCACTCATATGCTCTCCCTGTTAAGGATTTATTGTATCCTCCCAAAAATTCATATAGATTTGGGGGAGGGCACATAATACAGCCCATATGCCCTATAAAAAGGGAAATTTGTGCACAGAAGCACACACGAAGAACACCATGTGAAGACAAAGGCAGAGATCTGTAGCATAGCAAAACTCAAGAACACCGAAGACTGCCAGAAAATTCCAGAAGCCAGGGAAGAGGCAGAGAACACAGCCCTCAGAAGGAATCAACCTTCCGACTAACACCTTGATCTTAGACATGAAGTTTCCAGAATTGTGAGACAATAAACTTCTGTTTTTATTTACTGAGTTTGTGGTACGCTGTGACAATGGCCCCAGCCAAATAATACACTCCCCTTTGTCACCACAGTGAATGCCACCGGAGGTCCAGTTAACAGTCCTGAGAGCTTTCCCTGGCTGCCAAACTTTGGTTTTCCCAGCTGAGTATCAGGGCAGACATGCGGGGTAGTAATGCCGCAGAAGCCACTTCCACTAAGAAGTGATGGAAGCTGGTGTGTGAATACCACAGATCCCTCACCTCTCCGGAGTGATAAATGTACCCTGGTACAGAGTTTCTCCGGGGTACTAACCTCTGGTTGCCCACAGTGGTAGGAGGGCTTGATAATACACCAATTATTGGCTGCCTGTCTTCCCTGCCCCTTTCCCCACTCCGTTACCAGGGTTTTCTTCACTGCCCCTACTTCACTCAATCCTTGTCTCAGGCTCTGTTTTGGGGGGTTGTAAACTAAGATATAGTTCTGGGCTGGGGCCTTAGGATCTGCATTTTAACAAGCTCCCCCATCTTTTGAAAGCAGGTGGTTTGTAGATCACCCTTAGAGGTAGACTGTTTCAGGGATTCCATGTGCTGTTCCTGAGACCAGCTAGAACACCCCAAGTCTACATGATTAACCCCTGTTGGTTACTCTCTGGGACAACCATTTTGCTGAGCTGCACTTTTATGTGATATCCTTGATCATTATAAGTGAAATAATTACTAAAAATGACTTCTAAATTCATCATAAAACTCTTACCATATATATAAAATCCCTTCCAAGATATTTTTTCTCCAAGAAATTTATGCCCGGAAAACTTAAATCCCCTCTAAGGAGCCAAGATGCTTCTCTGTGATAATAAGAGGTATGCATTTACTCATCTTCCCTTTTCACCCTGGTGACCAGGAAGCTCTAAGACAAATCAGATATTTAGTCACTACAACTATTAAACCCATATTCATATTTGCTACTCATTCTTTTCATGCTCTTATACTTCAATTCTACCTATATTTCCTTTCTAAAAGAGTCAAGGAAAAGGAAATAAAGCAAAGATTAGAGTGTGAATGAAGAATAATAAATTTTCCAAGGTTACCAAAGCACCAAGCCAAACAGCTTCTCCTTGGCATTTTCTATGATAAACTTTCTAATTTTATGTGGAGCATTTCACTGGCAAAGGAAACCTGGATGAAAGGGACTCTGAATAAAAATGGTTAATGGCATTTGACCTGCACCCATCACCCAATAACATTCATTTGGCCTCTAAAACTGAATATATCCTATGCAAAAAAAAAAAAAAAAAAAAATCCAGGAAAAGGAAAAGATTGACTCAGTCAAGAGGATCCCCAAAGGGAAATTTTACCATTGCTACAGAGTTGTTGGTTGGGAAAGAAAGTAACCAAGCACATTTCCTCTTGGGAAACCCCTGCTGAGAAGGCAAGAGTTCTATTAATATTTTCATTTCAGTTCAACTCCAGAGTGGCCCACTTTAGACAACTGCAGTTTTATCTACTAAGTCAGACTCTCTGAGCCCAACTTTCTGCCAGCCGCGTGGGGAGTTCGAAGAAACCCTTAGACAAGTTACTGTGAAAGAGAACATGCTCGGTGGTAGCCTGGAGGTGACAGCTTCTCTTCATAAAGTGAGACACAGAGAAAAGACGCAGGAGCTGATACTCAGAGACAGACAGTGCACAGCATACGAGCATCTTTCCGAGCAGCCATCGTTGCAGAAAGTTCAGCACACTGTAGGCACTCTACATTTGTTTGACAATATGATTTATTTATTTGATTTTTAAAATGGCATCCTGGTGAGGTAGGTAGGAGGCAAAATAATTTTTATTTCACAGGTGGGGGAAAAAAGAGCACAAAAACAGTGTGACATACTTGAGGTCATGTATTGCAAATAACTTAGAACTGTTTATCCCCAATCATTACCTAACAACCTGCACCTCCTCCTGGGTTTGTACCTCGGTTGACATCATCACCACCCACACCACCCACTGGCTGAACTTCTCGGAGTCAAGCACAGCGCCTCCTCCTCCCTCCCCTCCTATAAAGTTGTAACCAGTTGCTAATGAGTCTACCCCAGAATCCAGCCACTGCCCTCTGTCCTCACCACCATGACCTTGGTCCTTCCTTGTCTCTCATCAAGACATTCAGGTAATCAGTTGCTTCCTAATCCATCGTGTTCTGAGACTACGTTGTTCCAGATTCTGAGCTAAGGGACTAAGCAGCCATGTTAAAGGAAGGAGAGGTGTACTCCCTGCTTCAAAGACAGACAGAAAACTCCAGCGTACAAAAGTAATACAGCAGAGGTAAGAAGAGGGGGCCATGGGTCCACTGAGGACAGACATTCATTCATTCATTGAACAAATAGTTAAACAAACATTGAACAAACTATGTGCCAAAGACACGAGGCTAGGTGTTGGAGATAGTCTGTGAACAAGACCATTAAAGACCCTCTACCCATGGAGCTTGTATTTTCATGGAAAAGATAGACCAAAATATTGCATTGATGCAGGATGATGAGATAGATGATAGATAAAGTAATATTAATGACCGTAAAACAAAAAACCGAAGCCAGAGGGATATCAGTGTAGGTTCTAGTATAAACGGGGTGATCAGAGAAAGCCTCTTAGGAGACACTGTTGAAGCTGAGACGTAAAGAAGTGAGGAAGGGTGTCAAACACCCAGGCCAAAGCTTCCAGGCAGAGTGAACACCAGGCACAAAAACCCTGCCACGGGATGTGCATTTCCCCCCAGCCAGGCCCAGGAAAGCCTTCGTGGAGAGGATGAATGCTGGCTGACTTAAATAATGAATGAGTCTCCAGATGGAAATGGACACAGAGCGTCTAGCCGAGAGCAGACGCAGGCAGAGCCCGAAGCCGGAAGAAAGGAGTGGGACCTTCTGGGAGTCAGAAATATCTGACCACAAACAACTTTGCTCTGGGTCACCGGCTTTGTAACCCATGAACTCCCCAGACCTTCTGCCTGCTCTTTGCTCAATTCGAGCTGTCTTTCTGTGCAGGCGTTGCACCAAGAGAAGCTCTTTGTAATCAGCAGCCACTATTAAAAACTGGCCTGACCAGGCACCACATGCTGAACTGGCCTGAGGGTCCTGATGAGAGGGAAGGGGATGGACTCACCCCGAGCCTGGCCCACAGGTCCTCAGGGAGGTGCCCTACAGCGTTCAGGGGTGCCCACCTCCTTTCTGAGCATTTGCTCAGGATATGGGCTTGGCCGTTGCTCTGCTTCACTGATTTGTTTTTGCAACAATAAGTGCTGCCTCAGTTTCTCCATCTGTTATGCAAGGACTCCGCCTGCTTTCAGAGCCTTGTGAGGTTAATTATGCGTAGCCCATAAAGTCTGGTGAATTCCTCCAAGTGTGGCTTTATGTCAACGTGAGATGAAGCCTGCAGCGGTAGGCAGGAGGCTGGCTTTCATTTCCACATCAGCTCTCCTTATTTTATTGCCACAGAAGCAATTCCATCTCTCCAGAATTCACAACTGGAGGGGGAAAAAAATTCCCCATTTTACTTCCATGCAATCCAGAAACATATGGCTCATGGATCTCTCACCGCAGAGGAAGCCAGAAGGGGCCAGGTGAAGCGTCTCCCGGCAGAAGGAGCGCAGCGGGGGCAAGTGCTACCAGAAACAGCATTAAAGGAAGGAAGTAATTAGGTCAGACAGCAAGAGAAGAAGAAAAAGAAAGAAGGATGCATAGCAGAGGTAGACAAACACCACTTGCCGCCCGCTCTCCGCCAGGCACGGGAGGCTTAGAGAAGGTGCCCGTGACACACAAGCAGCTCCTCGCTTCATCTGCTCTGTGACACCCCTCAGCCCACAGAACCACCGGGTCTCTACCATCTTGCTGAGAACGTGCGTGTTATCCTCGGGTCTCCCTGCTCCCTCCCAGGCTAACAGGTCACAAACTAAGGACGTTTGTGAGGCACGAGGCTGGGCTTTCAAGACAGCCCTTAACTGGCCGACAGGAACTAGCTTATCCATGAAGACGCCACAGCCAGACTGTACCCGACGCCACCCATCTCCGGAATGAAGCTCCCCACCCAGCATTGGCTTCCGTCTCCAGTCTCCTCGTCTGTTTTCAGACCTGCCCTTGGCTCCCACCTCCCACTGATGCCTGCCCTACGGGACCCTCTACTTCTCAGCCAGGAACCACGCCCCGCGGATGCGATTCTGGCACTGACCCTCTGTTTCCAGCCCCCTAAGTCTCACATGGAGGGAGGCACACCGGATTCTGCCTCTGCAGAACTGGGTCTTTTATGCATTTAGTCTCATGCATTTAATGAATAAGTGTACCACTCCTGCTGTGTGTCACACACAGTCCTGCGCACCGGGGACACACAGGTGCATGTGACAGAGAAGATTCCTGCCCTCAGGTAGCTTAGTGCTGTAAACAGAAGAAATGTCCACAGGAGAGAAGTGGTTGATGGGGTTGTTAAGACGGGTGGTCAAGGAAGACCTCTTGGAAGGGGTGATATCTGAAAGATGAGAAAGAGCCAGCCATGCAGAGATGGTGAGGCGTGGGGGAGAACTGACCATTCAAAGGCCCTGCGGCAGCACCAAGATGTGTTCAAACGCCAAGGGGGCCTCTGTGGCTGGGGCAGAGGGAAAGACGGGAATGGGTAAGAGATGAGATCAGAGAAGTTCCTCGGGGCCCTGTTGGCTACAGTAAGGATCAGGGGTTTCCTAGTGAAATGCGAAGGCGCTCAAAGGTTTAAAGCAAAAGAGTGATTTGTTCTGGTTTGGATTTATGTTTAAAGATCGCCATAGCTGCTGTGCACAGGGCACAAGTGGAAGCAGAGGGGTCTACCAGGAGGCAGCTGTAGGGTCCCCATGGGGGAGATGATGGCTCGGGGGTGTCACTAGGGAGATGGTGGTCCTTCCTGCCATCCATCCGGGCTGCCTTCACCCCCTCATGCAGGCGTCTGTGCTTCCTGCCCAGACTGTGGCAGTAGCCTCTGAATGCTTCATCCTTTCCCCGAATCTCTCTCATTAAATCGGCTCTAGCACCCCTGCCTGGCAATGCATCCTAAATGACAGCTGGGAAGTCACTGCTCCGTGGCTACCTTCCTTATTTGCATACCCCCCGACCCAGTTTGGACTAATGAGAGGCACGTGGTGTCTACAGTGCACTGCGCTTCCCAGACAGGTGCTGCTTTTCTGATATAAACAATCGCAGACTCAGCTGGCACGAGTTTTGCCTGGAGCTGGGACGGCCACCTGGTAAGGACGGAGGGGCTGGAGCTAGAAGGGGCCTGGTTCCTGAGGGCGCCGTGGAGGCCCTGGAGCATGACTGGACAGCCTGCCTCCGAACTCTTTGTTAGCTGAGGAAAATTAACCTCCGTTTGGTTAAGACACTGTGGTTGGATTTCTATTAAAAGCAGCTGAACACATTGATTCACCAAAGCAAGGAGCTCAGGGAATTAATTCACCCACAGCAGTAGCAGGTGTTAGCCCCAAGGGTATTGCTCCTAAGACAAAGGGAGAGTCAGGTTCTGATGACAGGTAAGTCACTGTCACGGAGGAATTTTCAATGCTACAAACTCTTGGTTTCTGTGGGGTAGTTGAGAGGACTCCGCAGTCTCCATACTCCGCAGTGTCTTGTCTCTTGGGACAAGAGAACACTGGGCCATAGCAGTGACTCAGCTCCTAGCAGGGTTCGTTCTGAATGCCCAGGTCCCACCCCCTTGAACTCAGTGCATCATGGGAGCATCCAGAAAGGCCTCCGAATGTGAGCTCCAGAACAGCCTTCCAAAGACAAACACTCCCAGGAACTGCCGTGTGTTGGAAAACTAGCCAGGGTGTGAGACGCAGAGACAAGACTCACCCCCAAGGGCCAAAGGAGCAGCAATTGGAGGCTGCCAGTTAGGCTGAAACATAAAGGCACAACCCCGGGGCTTGGTCCAGACACAAGGCAGCATCCAAGAGGCCAGATAGGTGGAAAAGGGTGGGTTTCCCAGCCGGGAGAGGACAGAACATATAAATCACCATGGATCTTGTTAAAATGCAGATTCCAAGTCAGTTGGTCCGGGGTGAGAATTTCTAGCAAGCTCAAAGGAGGCGGAGGCTGCCCAGCACACAGCACTCTGAATAATAAGGAGGTAGAAGGCGGGATGGGAAGTGTGCCCTGTGGGGATAACCAGGAAGCCACTGGGAGGCACGTGTGTGTCATGCACACGTCGGTACTCATATTTTGACAGTCGGAATCAGTAGGGACTCAGGAGGAATCAGAGGAGTGAGACATAGAAATGTCTAATAGTGTCTAGGTTACCTATGCAGAAACTCAAGATGTTGCTAGTGACATTCCCGGACAAGAGACTTCCCCTGGCTTCCTTAGGAGCCCTGCCCAGCCACTGGCACTGCAGCTGTGTGCACTAAGCTGGGGCTGGCCCCTGTTTAGAGCTTCAGTCTGTGTGGCCGCAATACACAGACTCAGAGGCGGCCCCCTTCTCCCTATGCGAGGGAGTAGGTAACCAGGAACGACTGCTCAGACTGAGTGAGGTCCTTGGAGTTCTTGGACTTGACACAGGAAAACAAACATAAACTCCCGGAAGGTCAATGCATTCCTGCAACAGCAAGCCGGTGCTCAAGCCATGTGAGTTAAAGAAAGAAAGAGAGTTGACCTCAGTTTGAATTCTAAGCCAGTAAAGCTAGACAGATTTCTTACCTTTATAATCGGTGAAAACAATAAAGCTGTTTTCAATTCAAAGAAAGTGAAAATGCAGAAAGGGCCTGGCCTTTTGAAAAATTGTTCCAGACTGATTGCACAACCAAGCGTGCCCACGCTCTTCCAAAACTTAACCTGTACCAGCAGCTCAAATACTCAAAGTCACAAGGATGTTCTTATTTGTTCTTAAATGTAGACGGGGGAAAAATGAGCAGGAGAAGGAGGCTGGATCTAGAGGAAACATAAAAGCTGGAGGGGATTTGTCCTCTGCTCTTTCAAGCTTGTCTGAGACTGTGTGAAGAAAACGCCCTGGCCTGTTCCATCACCCTCGGTTCTCATCTAAGCTGCACCGAGACTGTATTTTGAACAAACAGAGCACAAGAGCAGAGTTGCTGAACCGGGCGGTGTGGAGACAGAATGCATCAGGGAGAAAAGAGCCCAAAGCATGAATATCTTGCAGGCTCAGAATCAAATCTGAGTGTCCTGTGAAGCCTGTGTTCCCTTTCTCAACAGTTTTCTTTTTCTTCTTCTCTCAAATTCCGGTGTCCTCAGTTTGGGGATTGAGCCCCCGGAAGGAGCCCATCGGATCTGGCGCCAGGCCCCCCAGGAGCTCCAGCCCAGCCCTCCACAGCCCTGCCTCCATCCCACCAGCCACCAGGAAGCCAGCGCAGCAGGGCTGGAGGCCGCACCTGCTGTCTCTGTCCGTGTTTGTTCAATGCGCTACTGACTGTGCACTTTGCTCTGAGAGTCCAGGTGGAGGCCTTGGCTGGTTTCTCAGGAGACACATGTATAAGTGTCTTCATGAGCAAAACAAATTCCCTTTTATTTTTTCCTCTTCTCTTTGACATAAATCTGCCTGCAGCCCTGTCAGCCAAGATCTCAGACCTAAGCACATCAGTCACTATAAAGAAAGAAAAACATGAAACTTGTGAACATAGAATTGTGACTCATGGATTCTTTTTTTGTTTTTGCTTTTTTTGGGGGGGGGTGTGGAGGAGACAGTTAAAGAACTAGGGACTTGCAAGGCATTAAATCAATTTGCTCTTGAGTTGCTTTCAAGTAGCAACCGTAGTAGCAACCTTGCTCATTGCTGCTTGGGGTTTTGGGGGTCTCAGTTGCAGCTCTTGTTGAATGCACCTTTCCTGGTCAATTAGAGCCACAAAAAAATTTGAAGTGGGACAGAGGGGCCTTCCAGGTGAGTAAGTTCAATTGATAAGATTGAACCAAAGGAAAAGATCAGTTTTCATATTCCCAAATCAGGTAGAAAAGTGTTTTATGTTCAGTGCCTCTGATAATAATTAACCCAAGAATTCTCTTGAAAGATAGACCCCAAATGTCAAGTTGTAAAGCCAAAGTTAGACGTAAAGGAGTGAAAGATGAAGCTAGAAAGAATAAGGAGGAAAGGCATGAGGAGCAGAACTAGATCAAGAAGTTCCATGGGCTGGAGGATGACGGGCCCAACAGGGTGGAATGGAGCCCGGAGTCCAGCTCGTGGCAGATGCAGTTTCTCCAAATCCCACTGGGAGAGGCTGGAGAGGGATTGGGTGAGGTCGGCCCCCAGACCCCTAGGTGGTGGTGGTGCAATTGCTCAGCCAGTATCTGTCCTAGAAATACTTATTGAGCATCTGCTAGGTGCCAAGAACTGTGATGGGCATGAGGTGGTTGTCATGAACAAGATAGATAGGCCCAGAGGAATGATTTTATACATATATACACATGCACATGTGCATAAATACGTGCACAAACATACATACAAATGCAGACAGAGTTATGCCGTGGGCAGGACAGCACTAGGGAAACCCTTACCGAGGAGGCTTGACCGGACCTAAGGTTACAGAAGGGCTCCCTGAGGAAGTGATGTTTAAACTGAGCCCTGAACCTCACAGGAGGAAGAGGAGGAGGAGAAGGAGGGAAAAAAGAGGCAGTTATTGAGTACTTACTATTCGTACAGCACTACTCTAAGCAGTTAGTGTGTATTAATTCATTTAATTCTCACAGCTTTATAAAACATGTACTGTTATGATCCCCATGTAGTAGATATGGAAACTGAGGCACAGAGATGTTCAGTAGCGTGCCCAAAGTCATCCTCCCTGATGTTTCTAGTCACCTGCATTGACTTTAAAAACATCTCAACTAACTTTAAAAAAAAAAAAAAAAAAACTAAACATGATGCAGTGGACAAACCCAAATGCTGTTTTAAGTGCTTGGTTTTGACTTTAGGGGGATACTGAGGGGGAGCAGGACACGCAGTTTATCAGTCGAGTGGATGACAAGAAACGGTGCACTTGGTGGCAGGACTGAGGAGCATCTGATAAAGGGGCTGTTGGCAAAGGTGCGGCAGGGACCCAGGAAATTTACAAGGGATGGGAAGCACCCCAGGGCCAAGACAGCCAGACACTCTTAAGTCTCCTGGTGAAAAGGTATCAGAAAGACAGTTCTCAGAACCCAGAGGCAGCTGGGGGCACCTGCAGGAGCCAGAGCGACCCAGAGGGAGACTGGCCGAGGGAGACCCTCACTCTCCCAGCGTCGAGCAACTGCCAGTGCCTCTCACTGGGTGAATCCGACCAGAAGCCAAGGAGAAGGGAGCCCAGGTGACAAAGCTCCTGCAGCTCAGCCTCCCAGGCAGAAAGGGTGGACAGAGGCAAAATGTGCCTATGGGGGCAAAGGGAAGTTATCTGTGCACAGTTTTATTAGCACCATCAGAACCACATACAAAATAGAGGAGAAAGAATGATTCACCAAAAGGACGTCCCGTGTTCCATCGCCTCCTTTTGGTCCCCTTGGAGTCTGGCCTTCTCTTTCTTCCCGGAGCCCCTACCACAGCTTTGCACTGCCCTTCGCTTGTCAGACATGGGAACAGCATGGTGGCTGCAATCTGTAGAATCATCCTTTACATGTTGGTACTGCCTCGGGTTGTGGTGCAGAATAAACTGGAAGCATGAAAAAAAGATTGGTGTTCTGAAATTCTCCCTGAGCTCAAAAGCAGCAGGAGACAGTAGAACAAGAGATTTGAATTTCATGCCCTTCATCACCTGGGCTGCAAGTTCTGAAAATGCAGAATTCCTAAAATGCTTACCTTGGAAATGCCAGGACTCGGGCTCAGAATCCTCGGGAGGAATTGGGCTGCTCTGTGTGCTCCCTGCAGATCTGGGTGTCTGCTTTCTCAGCACCCAGTTAAAGCCTGCAGACATGGGTACACATATGCCAATGATTCATTGACCTTTTTTTGTGTCGTTTGTTTCTCAGGCATCTAATTCTGTGTTTTGTCCCAGGCTCCATATCACAGGCATCATCAAGCATTATCTTCTAAAATCTTTAAATGTAGCCATGCTTAAAGTCCTTTTTTCACATAATAGAAGCTTGGGGGAGGGGAGAAGAGAAGGAAATTTTAAATTCAATCTTCCTCCTGTCTGAGGAGGCAAGCGCCCTGCTGGATGGGCATCTTCCTTTAGCAAGGGCTGGTGCATGAGCATGTTCCTGCTGTCAGCACCTGCGCTCCAACGAAAGGCAGCACCAAGCAAAACTGGCCTCCAAAGTTCCAGGCACCAGGGGTTGTCATTCACTGCTGGGTTTCCCCATCACCTTTGAAGACACTTCCCAGTGTGGATCCCACCATGGAAGGATTTCTGTTTTCTGCTCTCTGCATCATTAAAATCAAAGATCAATGCTGCGCTCTGGGAGGGATTTTACAGGGCCGATCGGCGCTCCTGATAGATTAAGCAGAAGCCTAATAATGGAAAAGTTTTCTTTTTGCAGAGTCACCCTCAAGTTTTAGAAATAGCGCAGAGTGGGGCTGGGAGAGCTGCCCGCCGGCCCTGGCCAAGCGCTGGGCCCTGCAGTGGCCCTGCTAGAGGCGCCTGGGAACACAGAGAAGCAAAAGTGGACAGAGAGGAGAGTGAGAATATGGGAGTGGAGGAGACAAGGAAGGAGAAGAAAGAAGGGAATAAAATGAGGTTTAAATGATGGATCCATGGCCACTCAGCTAGACAGTACAGGACTTAGATTCAAACCGGGGTCTGTTTTACTCTAAAGTCCATCTTCCTTCCTTTGTTACTGGCTTGGAGAGGTGTCTCAGGCGGCTCCCAGCGTACAAAGGACACTCTTTATGAGAGTTCCCAGTAGATCTGTTGAGCTCTCCTGACTTCCATAAATGCATTTTTAGCATATGCCAGACAGTGGGCTGAGTGTTTGGGGGCCAAAGATAAATAAGACACAGTTCTCACCCTTGAGAAACCCAGTCTGGCACAGAAGTAGATGTGCCAAGAAATAACTACACCAAAAAATGTAGTAAAAACAAGAATACCAACAAGTATACTTGTTTATGCCCAGAGATCAGAGATAAGGGGATAATAATTGACCTAGAGAATATGACAAAGATACATAAGGATAGGGATATTTGACATGGGTTTTCAGGCATGATTGGGAGTTCAGAGTGCAGACGATGGCAAGAAAAGGTATTACCAGCAAAGGAATAGTTACTCCAAAAGAGAAATATTAGAACAATATGCAGAAATGCTGAAATGGATATTTGGTTCCATAAAAGCATGAATGGCCCCAAAATAGAAAACTGCCCTAGAAATAGGAAATAGGAAATTTCCCATTGTTGCAAAGGTCCAGGCAGGGTGTAGACAAATCCTGTGTTGAAGAAAGAAGGTCATCATGGTGAATTCTGCTTAGACTCCCTGATACTTCCTGAGGTGTTCTCGACTCCCCCGTCTATGGCTAAACCTTGGCTCACTCCGGATCGGGGGATGGTGTCATAGTGGCAGGCACAGCCTTTAAATCAGACAGTCCTAAATTGGAACCATGGCTTTTCACCTGCTTGGGGTCAAGTCGTTGAACCTCCCTGAGCTTCAGGTTCTATACCTGTGGACTCAAACACCTACCTCACCTGTTAGAATTAAATGCATTAATGGTGTAGAGAACTCAGCACAGTATCTGGAGTAGAATATGAGCCCATAATATAGAACCAGGAACAATGACATTATTACTACAGCAGAAGGTGGGAAGCTCCACCGAGGTGGATAACTTTGACCTCTCTCACCACCTAGCCAAGGTGCTCTTGTGTGCTGGGGGCAGCAGCCGCTGGCAGAAGCCAAGAACATAGGCACCATGGACGGGGCCAGGAGGGGTGAGGGGGGTGAGGCAAGTCGTGAGAATGCAGGGGTCAGATCCTATCTGTATTTAAAAGTTTATATTTTGTTCATGATAGGCTGGGCATGGTGGCTCACGCTTATAATCCTAGCATTCTGGGAGGCCGAGGGGGGAGGATCACTTGAGGTCAGGAGTTCAAGACTAACCTGAGCAAGAGTGAGACCCCGTCTCTACTAAAAATAGAAAAAATTAGGCCTGGTGGCACATGCCTGTTGTCCCAGCTACTCGGGAGGCTGAGGCAGAAGGATTGCTTGAGCCCAGGAGTTTGAGGTTGCTGTGAGCTAGGCTGACGCCACGGCACTCTAGCCCGTGGGACAGAGCAAGACTCTGTCTAAAAAAAAAAAAAAAAATTGTTCACCATAGATTTTTTTCTGCATTCCTTTTGATGTTTTTAAATATTGTGTTAATATATTATTTATATTAATTCCTGAGCTGAATAGCGACTCCTGAAATTTGGCACCCAAAGTAGATGCCTCACTGTCCTCTCCCTGTCCTGACCCTGCCCTAAGCTGGACCCCCAATCCCCTCCCAGGCCATTCCCTGCTGCCTCCTGTGCCCAGCAGCCCCCACTGCAGCCCCCACTGCAGCCCTGCCCGTCCCAGACTTTGCTCTAAGATCCTCCTTCCCAGGATGCCCCTGCCTGTGCCCAGGGTCCCGTCAGGGCCCAAGGCTACACGGAAACAGCTCCTGAGTTTGGTAATACCTGACTCCACTTGGTTTGTTTCTTTTCTTCTTCATTCTTTCTTTTTGACCTCCCCTATTACGAATTTTATAAAATAAAAAATAAAAGAGAACTTTAGCATTGGAAGGCTGAGAGCTCTCCACTAGAAAATCAGCCTGAATTGTGTCATTACCCTGAGGAACCGGAGGAGTGAATTGAAACGAATACATAAAATTCACATCACCTCCAAATGAGTAGTCTTAATATAATTTTTGCCAAGAGCCTGTGCTCAGAGGGCCTGTTTTCCAGGTGTAAAGTGTAGCAGGCTTCCACTAAGCCATGGCCAGGCATGTTTTGCAAAGTGTGGGAGACTTAATAAGTCTCAGCGTTAGCAACTTTCTTACGTCTTGGCCCTGCTGACTTCTCTCACTCTGCAGCAGCCCTAAACGATGCTGTTAAGTAATTCAGTTTGAAGAACTCTTATGGAGATCAATTTTACTAATGCACACACAGCATAATGGAGGCTGGGCTACTGTAGAGAGGGGAATCTCTCTTTTTTTTTTTTTTTTCGAATCGGAGAACAAGAACAGGAATTACTGATCAGGTTGGAGCCGTGGCCTAGGGACAGCTTCCCCATGGATTAACATTTCCTGACTTTGCACTTTACAGAAAGGTTACAACTATTTATGTTATGTACAAGCTTTGCATAGTAATTAGAACTGCTGCACAGCTTTAACTGTGACACTTGTTGGGATTTCAATGCAGACATCGGAGTTCCTGAATTTCTGATGACAGTTGTCACTCAGAATTGGCAGCAAGAGCCTAGATTTTGCACTTTTCTCTCTGTCTGTACTTCTCTCTCTCTATATATATATGTATATATTTGTGTGTCCTATATATACATATATGTGCTCTCTATATATGATTTCAAAATGTTCTTGATTCCTTTACCCATTAACTCTTCTGTTTTATTTTCTGACTGTAAACAGATTGTGAATTTTGTAACTTAGCAACTATTGACAAGATAGAGATCTAGTTCAAAGGCAAACCTTGGTCATGTCTTTAAAACATTCAGTGTTAACAGAAGTCAGGAATCAACAAATGGCAAACCGTGTAGAAACAAACTTAAATGCTTTTTAAAAAGCATTTAAAAGATATCCCAGAAACTGGTCAGGGAATCTTTTTGGACAAAGACAAAGTGACTTCGTGAGTCTAATTGGGCTGCTATAACAAAATAAACTGAGTGGCTTATGAACAATAAGAATTTGTTTCCCACAATTCTGAAGGCTGAAAAATCCACGATCAAGGTGCCAGCAGATTCAGTGTCTGGTGAGAGCCCACTTTCCGTAGCTCGTAGATGGCACCTTGTAGCTGTGTCCACATGTGGTAGAAGGGACGAGGGTCTCTCTGGGGCCTCTTTTATACGGTCACTGATCCCATTCGTGAGAGGGGGACCTTCAGGACCTGATCACCTTCCAAATGCCCCTCACCTCCTATACCATCACCTCGAAGGTTGGGATTTTAAAATATGAATTTGGAAGGATACAAACATTCAGACCATAGCAGTGACCTGAGTTCACACATATTAAACCCAACAGTTTCTGATGACAGTGAACAATGAAACTAAGACCCTATTTATCCCCTGGTGTTCTATATAAAATCTGTTCTCTTAAGAGCTGTGATTTCCAGTAACAGAGCTCCCCATTTATGTGCCTCTGTGACTCAGGTTTTCCCAATATAATTTTGTCTATATATTAAGTACCCCTTCAGCTTGAGCCTATGGGAAAGTAGGACGCCAGAGAAGCATTAGATCACTCAGGCAGCTTCACACCACTTGGAAGATTAGTAATCTACAAGGGCACATGGAACTTGTTTTAAAATGTCCTTTGCTTTCCAGCATCTAACTTGAAATAGGTTTCCAGGAAGCGAAGCTAAGAGGATGGGAGGGAGGGTGGAGGCTGACACTGAGGAGGCTGGCTAAGTGTCAGGCGCGTTGCCAGGCACCCACAGCCCTTCCCACATCATCTGGGTCATCACAATTTGAAGTCATCAATTGTGTTGCCTTTTTCTTTATTTTCAGAGAGGCTCATTTACTGCAAAGTACCTTATGTATCTCATTTGAATTACTCTTTGTATTAGTGTGACTGCAAGTGACAGAATCTCAGTTCAAACCAGTTTCGGCCAAACTGGAGATTTGTTGGCTCAACTCTGAAGAAAAATTGAGAAACCAGACAGTGAGAAGGCCAGGGACGCAACCCAGTTTTATGACGGCCTGGAGGCTGGAGATTGAATATTATACCAGGATTCTCTTCCCAAATTTTCTCTCTTTTTCTCTCCGGGTGTTGGTTCATTCTTCTTCGATACACGCTGCTTTTCTCCCCATTTGGGGGGTTGGGGGAACATGGCCCTTCCCAAAGCACTTGAACTTGACATCATACAGCTTCTACTTCAAAAGCCAATGCCTCTCATCTCAAGACCAAAATCCCAGAGAGAAGACTCATTGCCCTAGCCTGGGTCGGATGCCCAACTTGTGGGTTCAGGATGGACACGACTGCGCTGGCAGTTGCCATGGCGATGGGAGGCAAGCAGTTTCTGGGAGAAAAGGGACAGTATATAGCAGTCCCCTTAAAGTTCTCCACACCCATCTAGAAATTATTCCTTTCCTTAGCGAATGTTTAGCTTCATTCCTAACACATAACAGGCCTTCAGTAAATATTTATTGAATGTCAAGGGTTAAAAACTGGAAGTAAAAGAAAGGGAAATGAGTGGCATAGACAAAAGCCAGGGCCGGTGATGATGCCAGTTCAAAGAAACATCTCTTCCTGCCGGGGAGCTCGCTGTCCACAAAAGCACCCTTGGAAGCCCAAGGGAGAGTCACCCCCTAGTGCTCAGCCGAAGCGAGGTCGCCCTTCCCCTCCGCTGACTCTCAACTGGGCCAGACGCTGGGACCACACAATGAGGCACTCCAGCTGCTGATGTTTCCAGGCTTATTTTATCTTGTCCTGCAACAACATTATTTTTTTTTTCCTTTTAGCAGCCAGTATGAGAATCCTTCCCCCAGCAGGGAGAGAGCCACTTTTGTCAGGCAAATGCTTTGATCAACCCACTCCTGGGCTTGGGTCAGCTGGTGCTGGGATCAGAGGAGCAGGTGGGGGTTTCTCTGCTTCCAAAAGTGGGAGAGAGGAGGGAGGAGGGAGAAGTGGAGGCGCAGAGGGAGGAGATGCCAAGTGAATAGCACATCCAAGGAAGCCTCAGAAGAAAAGAGGCTCTAACGGTGGGACGTGCCCTGGACTCTGCCAGGTGAGCCCTCCACACGACTCCCTGTGTCCTTTACGGAACCACTGTAAGCCCAATTCCCTCAGCGGGGTGGCCTTCTTGGAGAGCCTGAGAACAGGACAGATTTTGTGTCAGGGACAGAGTGAGGCACCTGAAGAGGCTGAGCATGTGGGGAAAGGGTGGGGGGAACATCTGCTGAGGTCCCCGTGCACAGATGTGAAAACACCCTGCATGCCATGCCACCGTCTGCACCTGCTGGGCCCAGGCAGGGCACCGTCGCAGGTAACCGAGGTGAGGACAGCTGGCCTGCCCTCCCTGTTCCTTAAGGGAGCAAGTCTAAGTTCTAACAGCAATTACATCTGTTAAGTCTAGCCCTTGCAAATAGGTCCCAAGTTCCGGTGACTTTGCTGGTTGTTCTGACCTGAGGTCTTTGGTCCTCTCCTCTCTCTCCTCCCTCCCTTGCTCCTCCAAGCCGCTGGGCTGTGCCTCCCTCGGTCTGTATTCTCGTTCTCCCACCTTCATCTGGCAAACTCCTCTTTCTCCTTCGACGTTCCTTTTTCTAGGGAGCCTCTCCCTGTGTCCCCAAAGCTAGACCCGTGTTCCTTTCATGTGACCCCGGTTTCCTGGTTTATTTCAAGCATCACTCTGATCGTGAGGAGTTATAATTGTCCACATGCCATTTATCTGCCTGTCCCTGCCACAAGATTGTAAACTCAGTGAGGACACGGGCTGTATGTCTGTTTTGTTCACCACCCTGCCCTAGCCCTCCCCGAAGTAGTGTCTGCCACATAGCAGGTGCTCCATAAATGTTTATGGAATGTGTTGAAGAAATGATTAAATGAATGAGGCTCTGGGAAAACCACTCAGAGACAATTCAGTCCCAGCTAATCTGTCCAGATGGGTCCTCTGTCCCCCTCTGCCCGAGATCCCCCGCTGCTCCCCACAGAGGTGTGGGGAACCTGCAGCCACGGCTCTGCCATCAGCAAGCAACTCATGCTGCCTCCCGTGGGAGGATTCAGGCAGCAGCACACCTGCCTCTGGGGTCCGAAGATGCAACGTCAGGCAAGTGGCACTGGGGAGAAGGGGCCACCTGAGAAGAAGCCTACTCATCTGCTAACACCTACAATACACCTGGCTGCTGCGACAACATCCACAAAACAAACATACGGGGCCCTGATGGCATCAAATACATCCTCTCCCTAAGGCAGCTGAGTATAGAAGCACCAACAGAACCTTCCAGAAGCCTCTCAGCTGCCCCAGCGCTCTGAACACACGAAACAGACATAGCACAGTCCCCATTCTCCAGTGCACCTGAACTGCAGCTGAGACGACTGGACACACAGAAGGGCAAGGTGCTACCCCAGAAGACAGCAGCAGAGAGACGGCAGTGAGCGGTCAAAGCCCGCAGGAGAGAGGACTCTTCCAAGAAGGGGCAGGGACATATCCCCAGAGGACTTAGAATACGGAGCATCTGAAAAGGTGGATGGAATTGGGAAGATGCTGAAAACGGAAAGACTCTGTCCTTCGTGTCTCTGAGAGAAGGCAGCAGGGGAAACCAGAGGGCTCCTGCAGGCAGAGAGGAAACCGCTGCAGCTGGCGCAGATGGCGCAGGAAGGAAGGAGAAGAAGCAAAGCCTGGGAAGGGCTCAGGTCGTGGAAGTCCGAGCTCCAGGTTAGGGAGTTTGGGCCTCGTCCTCTAGGTAATGCGGAGGCTTAGAAAGCTTTAGGGGCAAGTTTCTCTCAAAGAGGAGTTTGGGGACAATTCAATCTGGCAACGTGATGGCAGTGTGGGACGAGGGAGGCTGCAGAGGTGGGGTGAGGTCAGAGAGCCTCTTCTCTTCCGCACAACCGATCGAGGGATTGATCAGCGCAGTGCAGGCAACTCGAGGAAGGGCTGAGGTCGGGGAGAAGGGAGCCAAGCCTGGGGAGCATTGCAAGCAAAGGAGAACTTAACTGTATCTGAAATATTTAGTTTTTTCCAAGGAAAATGTATTTATATAATACTTGCGTGATGAAAAAGTAATTTAAAAGCAAGGCGGAGAATGAGAAAGAAAGAAAGAAAGGACAAAAGGAAGTTGAAAGAAAGGACAAAAGGAAGTTGAAAGAAAGAGAAAGACTGAGGCAGAAAAAGAAGAAAGGAAGAGAGAGAAGAAAGAAAATAAGAAAGAAAATAATTCTGTTGATTCAGGATTATTATTCATTCGAGAAATATTTCCTGGATGCCTACTATGTGCACTAGGGTAAAATAATAGATAACATGGAAAAAGTTCATTCCCTCATGAAACATATTTAAAGCAGAAGACAGATAATAAATAAATTGTCAAATAATTCCAAATAGTGATAAGTAATTAAAAAAAAAAAAACCAACAGTTTAAGGAGAAAGAGAATGTTCCATTCACCTATTATTGTATATAAAGCAACCTCAAAACAGTGGCTTTAAGTAAAAATCATAATTTGGTTTTGCTCTTGATTCTGCTGGCTGGGCAGGGCTCCATGGGGACAGCTCGTCACTGTGGCACTCAGCGTCACAGGGGTGGCTCAAAGGTGGGACGCTGGAGTCTTCCCGAGGCTTGTTCTCTCCTGTGTCTGGAGTCGATGCTGGCTGGAAGTTGGCACCTTGGCTGGGACTGTTGACTGGAACAGTCACGTGGCCTCTCCATGTAGCATGGGCTTCTTCACAATATGGTGGGTAAGTTCCGAAAGCAAGCATCCTAGGATAGATGGGGGTGGGGGAGGTGGAGATAGATCCGAAGATATATATACATATATATACACACAGAGAGAAATGATTTGCACGTACCTATGTATGCACGTATGTACAGTATGTATATATGCCTATGCATACATAGACATATGCATCTGTGCATATACAGGCATATGTATGTGTGTGTGTTTGTGTGTGTCTATATATGGAGAGAGAGAGAGACTTATATTTTCAGAAGTTGGCACATGCAGTTGTGGGAACTGGCAAGTGTGAAATCCATAGGTCAGGCCAGTAGACAGGAAACTCGGGCAGGAGCTAAAGGACTGGAAACCCCTGGAAGATTTGAACAGGGAAGCAGTGTGACCCAACTCACCATTTAAAGATGGCACCGGCTGCAGGGGAGAAGGTTTATGTGCTGGACAGAGGGTCCGGGAGTCGGGAAGGGTGGGGCAGAGAGGGACAATAAAGACAGCCCCTCTTTCTATGCCAGCTGACAGCACAGTCCACCTTGGGACAAAAGTGAAGAAATCAACCTGGGGACTGGCCTAGGGATGCTGTTTGTTTGAGAAATGTCAGTTTTGAAAGAAAACCTGTATAAACCACTAGCATCAGATCAGTGGAAATTCAGACCACTGAGAGCCGGCCGGCTGGCTCAGGGCTGCAGCCTGTTCTCAAAGGCACGGCTTCGAGGCGGTGGCCGAAACCAGGAGGATGAGAGGCTCAGCAAGGGAGAGGAGGAAAGAGCACACAGGACATGCCAGGGATTGGTTCCTCAGGACTGTCTATTCACGGCCACAGAGAGACGTTTCACTTAGTTGAGGAAAGAAAAAGAAAACAGTTTGAAGGGAACACTTCTCTGTTCTCAGCCTCCCGAAAAGGTCACGCGTGTGACGAGGTATTAAAGGCAGTCCCAGGCAGCCGAGAGGCGAGCAGCATGCATGCATTACTTATGAGACCCCACTGAAATGTAAATTGGGGTGAGTTTATTGGTTCCCTTGGTCTTAAATAGAATCATAAAGTATTCATTGAGTCCAGCCAAGGCCTTTCAGATCTGGAGCTCAGCGAGAAATATGTGGCATGCTAAGGTTACATTAATAAAAAATAAATAAATCCGTGTCCAGGAAACTCGTGCTTGTGCACTATAAAACTGCCCATTCTGTAGATATTAATGTTTAATGTGTTTGTAAAAAGCAGTCGGCTTTGCCGAGCACAGCAACAAACATGTCCCGCACCCCTCAGTGCTTAGCATCTCAGCAGGTCTCCTAAGTGCTGTGATGGGGAACACGCGGGCAGGGCGGGAGGAGGGAGCTGTGGGCAGCGTCCAGTTGAGCCACATTAAAAAGTTGCTTCACTAAGAGGAAACACGCTTGCTCCTCGCTGGCTGCCGCTGATGCGAGAGACAAATTGCACACCCTCGCCACGCTCGGGAGAAATGGGGAGAGAAGTTGACGTTTTCAGCTGAATACGTAATGACTAGTAACCAGTTTAAGGGAAGACATTCAAAAGAGAATTGCTTCCAAATAAACAAAGTTTGTTTCATGGAAAAGATCTGATAAACACTCAACTCTGAGAAACAAAAATATTTCTTTTGCTGCGGACCACTTACACAACCCCAGCTGTTTCCTAGACATTTCTAGAAAATTCGCACCAATTGATCAGAATCATCATTTTCCCAGGCACGTTGGAGAGGCTGCGCTTGGTAGCCGTGATGTTTTGCTTTTGGTCCCAACCCAGTGCAGAGAAATCAGTTTCCCCGAAGCTGATTTGCAGTCAGGAAATAGTCCACCACCACCCGGACCTGCCGACCAAAGCTTACCATGGTACCTTTCACCCTGAGGTCCCACTTGGAACTAAATGGTAAAATGAGAAAGGACAGGTTGGAAAACAGGGCCGAACTCTCAGGCATGGGAATGTATACTTAAACCCAGTATCAGGCACCCCACCCGCCTACCCGCTGAGGAACAAACTGTAGCAGGAATCTGCAAAAAAAGCAGTGAGACCAAGCAAGAAACAGACTCGTTCTCTCTTGTTCCCTCTCCCTCCACACCCAGCAGTTCTCAGACTCATTTTCATTTCTGTCCAGTCTTAAGGACCCACTGACAGTGTCCCCGAAGTTGTAGACCAGGCTGTCCCTGGGAAAACAAGCCTTTTAGCTCTAGACATGCTGGGAAAAACCTGGAGCTCTGCTGCTTACACAGGGGAGAAATTCTGGCTTGAGACCCTGCAAAGGGAAGCTCTGCTTCTCACAGCCAGTACTGTGGGTCCAGTTGTGTTCCCCAAAAAGATATGCTGAAGTCCTAATCCCTGGTACTTGTAAATGTGACCTCATTTGGAAATAGGGTCTTTAGAGATGTAATCATGTTAAGATAGGGTCATCGTGATATAGAAGAGTCCTACATCCAGTGACTGGAGTCTTTATAAAGAGAGAGATTTGGAGACACACAGACATGCAGAGGAAAAGATCACGTGAAGATGGAGGCAGGGACTGGAGTGACGCTGCCACAAGCTGTGAAACGCCAAGGATCGCCTACAACTGCAGGATGCTAGAAGAGGCAAAGGGGGAGTCTCCCTGGAGCCTTCAGAGAAATCATGGCCCTGCCAGCACCTACACTCTGGCCTTCCATTCACACCTGTAGGACGATACATTGCAGTTGTTTTAAGCCGCGCAGTTTGCGGTAGTTAGTTATGGAAGTTCCAGGAAACTCATACGCCTAGGAAGCCGTGGGGGTAGCACAGAAAGGAAAAAGAGGAATCACAGTGACCACGGTGAGGAGGGAGAGGTCCACAACTGGCCCCAAAGAGGCGTCCTGTCAGGGACACACTGGAGTTGCTAACAAAACCCCACCCAGACAGGATGTGGTCAGGGCACACAAGCTGTCCTGAAATGCCCGGGCAATGTCGGCTCTGAGAAAGGTGACTCCAAGAGGCTCACCGAGGCAGCAGAAGGACCGAGATGAGAGGAGGGAGCTGGCTGTCCAGAGAGGCTGGAGCGGGGAGGAGGCTGGGACCACTGTGTGCCCAGACGGCCACAGCACATCACGGTCTGCTCCAAGGAGGGTGGCTGGCTGTCCTCAAGCTGGCTGTCCTCAAGTAGTTCCCCTGAAGCTAGAAAAGCTTTGGCCTACTTCTAAGATGGCTTACCCGTGAAGGGGCACATGGCCACACCCACGGCCGGCACGCTTGCCCCCCACTGGACCCCAGTGGCCAGGGCCGGGCCTGCTGGAGGGCGGACACTCCGCAGACACCTGCTGACGGACTGAACGGATCAAGGCCTGTGTGGTTCAACAAAGGCAGAGAGAAGAGAGGAACCTCCCCAGGTCCCAGAAAGTTAAACCGAGGGGAACCGAGGGTGGCAGGAAGCACAGAAGAGAAGGAGATTCTGGAAAGGTGGGCTGAATGAGCACGTTGAGGCATGGCTCTGAAATGCCAAAAGGACTCCGTGACCCAGGCTTTGCCCAGCCGCCAGCCGTCTCTCACCCCCTCTTCCTTTCATGTTTTGTGTTCAGTAACTCCAAACAGTTTCTAACTATCTGCGCTTGCCTCGCTATTTCAGGCCTCCAGGCCTTTGCACATGCTTTTCCCCAAGCCTGGAATGCTGCCCCTTGGCATCCTCCAGAACCACTGTCTATTACCGCCTCCTCTAGGAAGCCCTCCTAGATAACCCCGCCCAGTGCCTACTGAACACCCTTTGTCACTATACGTGTCCCACCACACTGCCGCAACCTAGGGCCCACCAGGGCTCCCTCCTCTGGCTCAAGTCTACACATTCAGGGCACGAGATAACCCCCTGACGAATATCTAACTGAACTGGGGAGGCACGGGGGAGGTGCGAGAGGAGAGGACAGGGATGGGGACGGGGAGGGCTCAGAGAGGGAAATAGAGAATCAGGAATGGGCCAACAACCACGACAGATTTGGGATCCGAAGGGATTCCTCCTGGAATAAGCCTGGCTTTGAGTCATCTGTTGATGGCCTTTAGAACAGAGCACGGGCATGTTTTATTGAGGGAAGAACTGGAGAATGTGAATTGCCAAGTTCTTCACTCCGAAGCACTCGGTTTGGCTCCTGGGACCCGCTTTCCCCAGGCAGCCTCGCGCTGTCCTGCTGCGGTGAACAATCTTCCGGGCAGCTCGCTTCGGCCATTCTGAAAAGTCAAACCAGGGCTTCTCGGAGCCGAGTCTGCCACTGACTCACGGGAGCCGACCCACCTCCGTCTCCTTCTGTCTCTTGAGCAGACAAGGGAGTGGATCCACAATGAATGAATGAATGGGGTAGGAGAAGTAACACTTGGCCCTAACAGGGTGGAAAGAGCACAGGTTTTGGAGTCCGACTACCCCTTCCTGGCTCTGTGACCTTCTGCCAGTGGCTCAGCCTCTGAGCCCCCCCTCCCTCGGCAGCAAAGTGGTTTAGTTGTTAGTGAGAACGAAAGACAAATACATAAAGTTTCCAGCACTAACAGGTGCCTCCATCAGCGTTTCCTGCCTCCTTTATTCCTTCCTTACGATAACTACTGTGATGAACGCCAGCAGATGGCAGGCCTTGCGTGCTGGGGCCTTCCTATGCATCATCTCTTGTAATCACCACTCTCGTCCTGGAGGTGAAGGCGAAGGTCAAACACCCTCCTGAATCAGTTTTCTGGGGTTGCTGTAACAAAGTACCACCAACCATGTGGCTTAAAATGACAGAAATGTATTTCCTGACAATCCTGGAGTCTGCAAGTTCAAGATCAAGGTGCGGGCAGGGTTGGTTCCCTCCGAGCACTGTGAGGGAGAACCTGTTCCATGCCTCTCGTCTCGTTTCTGGTAGCTGCTGGCAGTCCTTGGAATCCCTTAGCTTGTAGATGCACCACCCCAGTCTCTGCCTTCATCTTCACATAACATCCCCCCATCGGTGTCTGTCTCTGTGTGCGAATTTCCTCTCTTTATCAGAACACAGCTACACTGGCTGAGGGCCCATCCTAATGATATCATCTTAACTTAATCATCTGCATAGGCCCTATTTCCAAATAAGGCCACATTCATGGATTCTGGGACTTCAATGTCTTTGGGTCTGGGGTACGATTTTGCCCATGACACATCCCGAGGTGGCCAGCAAGTACAGAACCAAGACTCACACCCATATCCTTCTGTCTTTCTCCCTGGAGCTGCCTTTGGTTTAACCTTTCATGCAAAAGTCCAGGCAAAATGCTGTGTGAACAATCTAACCACGAGGAGACTGCTTGAGAGACAGCGTGTCAGATTGGAAAGAGATCTTAAATGTCTCCTAAGCCAATACTATCATCTTACAAACAAGGGTACTGAGGTCCAAAGAGGGACAGTGACTCGCCAAGGGTCACACGGCTGGAGAGAAACAGGCCAGATCTAGAACCTAGGTCCCAGATGCCCCTGCAGACCCTGCCTTCTCCTCTGTAGAAAATCCTCCGTTAATCCTGCAGCAAGAAGCAGCCAGCTCCCACGTTAACACTCTCCATTAATGTGGAGAAAGAAAACATTTCTTAAACGTAAATCTCTGAGTAAAAGTTTCAAACACCCAATTGCACATAAGCACTGCCATCAGCAAAGTGTCTGTCTTAAGCCAGATGAAGACTATTAATATTATCATTATCATTATTGTTCTTCTAATGTTCAAGTCAAAATTGCCAGTTAGTCCAAGAACACCATTTTCCTCCTGTGTCCAGTGTCAAGAAAACAGGCATAGAAAACAACCTCTAGAAACTGAATCACAGTTTCAGCTAAATACATATTTAATTCCTTATGCATTTTTTATATTTTGTTTTGTACAGGACTGTTTACCTAGTTAATGGTGAGGTGGAATCTATTGTCACCAAGTAGCTGGAGATTTTTTCTTACCTGGTCTTGAAGTGCCCCCTAGTGAAATGTTTTTACATTTAAGAAGTTGAGAAATAAGCTGAAAATAGGATTGTCAGAAAGCTGAAGAAAATTTTAGAAAGAAATAGGGAGAAAATTGAGGGTATAGAGATGGCTCCTTTATTTGGAGGAGATTTGAACATGATTCTTCTCAACTCTAATCTTGAGCCCTTTTCTACACGTGCACTCGCGCTGCTTGCCTTGCAGAGCCGTCCCTAAGGCGGGAGGGTTCTGCCCACAGAGCCACGGCAGAGCAGTCCCGCAAACCGACTTGCAGCCAGGCAAAAGGGGGCGGCCAGCCCAGCCACAGACACCGTGGCCACACAGAAACCAGGGATTCTGCCCCTTACTCAAGGAGGTGCCATGAAACTTTTGCCAACCTAGGTTGTGCATTTTAGGGAGCATCTTTCCACGTGAGGAAATCTGAGAGTCGTAAATTGGTCATTGCAAGTCAGCAAATTTGCATTGAAAATAGCATTTGATGAGCAGGCTGGGGGAGGGTGGGAGTATATGGGAATTCTCTGTAGTTTCCACTCAATTTTCCTATCAACCAAAAACTGCACTGAAAAACAAAGTTTATAATTGATATTTTTAACAAAAAAAAAAAAACAGCATTTGATAGAGCAAAGAAAATCCAAAGAAAGTGGTCTTGAAAGGCAGCTAAACATCAGCTTCATTTAATTGGCAGTTTTCAACCCTCCCTACACATCAAAGTCACTTATAGAGCTTTTAAAAATAATACCCATTCTCCAGCCCCACCCTCTGAGGTGGCCTTCTCATTGGTTTGGGGTGAAGGAGGCAATAGTCTCTTTCAAAAGTTCCCTCAAGTAACCCGGGGTGCAGCCAGAGCTGAGAGACTCTGACCCCAACGACGCCCTGCCCAGACCCCAGGCTCTCACCAAGTCCCTTCTAGAATGCAATTTGGGTTCCCTGGAAGTCCTCCTACAGGCAGGAGGACAGGAGCAACTGGCCATGCAGAAGGGACAGACGTGCAGATGTCACACAGGCCCTGTCCCCTGAACCCTTGTGACAAGTCAGTAAAGTGGCCTGTGATTCTGGATCGGCTTCCCAGGTAAGCAGCTCACAGGGTTCAGCTCTCCACGTCAACTCAGATTATCAGGGTAATTTTATAAAGGGGGACGGGCCACAAAGCAGTGCTGCAGGGTGGCCCGCACCTCGACCAGAGCACAGTGCTTGAAATGCACCTGACACCGACAAGGATGCTGGGACAGCCAGGGAGCCCCAGCAGCACCGTGCAAGCGGAGGTCCTAGCTATGCCTCCATCCCCTGTCCCCAGCTTCCCCAGCCTCCATCTGTTCCAGCACAGGGCTCAATGCCTGACCACGCCCCTTGGTCTTTGTAAGATAAGGGAGGAAAAGCTGGTGGGAAACCCTCCCAGCAGCATGACATAAAAATGGGGGCTTCTCAGCAGTTCTCTTTTTCCCCTTTTTGAACGGAAATCGCCATAGGATCCAGCTGTAGATTTGATGTGTGAACAAGCCAAGGTAATATCCAAAGCGATACGCAGGAAAAACACTGCAAACTATTACACCTAATTCAGTGATTCTCAAATGCTAAAGCTCCTAAGAATTCCCTGAGGCCTTTATTAAAGATGCAGATTCCTAGCCCTACCTACAGATGCTAATTCAGTAGGTCTGGAGGGGTTTCCAAGCGTCCATTCATTCATTCCGCAGATATTTACAAGTTCCTGCTACATGCCAAGCTATGCTCCTAGGCCTGCAGATGTGGTATTGAACAAACAGCTCTTTGCTTCCATGAAGCTTACCTTCTAGTGGAATCTGCATTCCTAACAAGCTATGCAAGTGTTTTGGGTGCCAAAAGTTCTGGATCAGGCTCTAAGAAATGCTGGTCATTCAACATGCTCGTGTTACAGATTTGGACATGAGAGCCAGACAGGTAACTATCCATGACTTCCTCCACCCTATCTGTGGGCCAGTTCTACCAACACCACCTCGGCCCTCTTGGGCACACTCTATCTAAAGCCACGCAAACCTTCTGTAGACCTGCAGTCCCCAAGTCCCAGGCCATGGACCAGTACTGGTCAGTGGCCTGTTAGGAACTGGGCCGCACAGCAGGAGGTGAGCGGTGGGCGAGCAAGCATGGCTTCATCTGTGCTTACAGCCACTTCCCATTGCTCACATCACCACCTGAGCTCCGCCTCCTGCCAGATCAGTGGCGGCGTTAGATTCTCACAGAGCACAAACCCTACTGTAAACTGAGCATGCGAGGGATCTAGGTTGCCGCTCCTTGGGAGAATCTAATGCCTGATGATCTGAGGTGGGGCTGAGGCGGTGATGCCAGCGCTGGGGAGCGGCTGCAAATACAGATTCTCATGAGCAGAGCAGTTTGACTGCACAGAGACCATAAAAAATCAATTGCTTGCAGACTCATATCAAAGCCCTATCAGTGAGTGGTAAGTGACAATGTAATAATAATAGAAATAAGATGCACAGTAAATGCAATGAGCTTGAATCATCCTGAAACCATCCTCCTTATACCCCCACACCCTCATCCCCCCAAGTCCGTGGAAAAATTGTCTTCCATGAAACCAGTCCCTGGTGCCAAAAAGGTTGGGGACTGCTGCTGTAGATGACACATGTGTTTTGATTAATCCTCTTCCTATGCCAAATCAAATAAAGGGACACTAGCTTTAGCTACTCATATACACGAAAACCAAGCAACAAATGCTGTGGCTGTCTTATCAGCAGTCACACAGCTGCCAAGAACATGGAGGGCTGCACCTCCCGCGCTCTCTCAGGAGCGCAGCCCTGCACAGGCCGGCCGCGGCCCTCCTCTGCTCTTGGGCCCCCCACACGTATCACACCATGCTATGGTGCAGTGGTTCCCATTCCTAAAAGGCTCCTGCAAAATGCTGATTTCCAGGCCTGCCCCAGCCTCCTGAATCAGTCTCCAGGGATGGGACTCAGGAATTGGCATTTTTATAAATGCTCGCTGGGTTATTCAGATGTGTTTCCAGGTGTGGGAGCCAGCAACATAGGAGAAAGAGCCCGAGCTCCTGACCCAGGTGGATGTGGGGCTGCAGCCCCAGCTCTGCCACACATTAGCACAGGCTGTGGGGTTTACGTCTTGGCTAAAGGCCTCAGCAAAAACTCAAGGAGTCTCAATACTAAAAAGGACAGTTTCAAACAGGACTATCATGCTGTCCCCATGCCAAAGTCCATCATTCTTGCCCCTTCTTGGGGGCTCCACTGAGAAGGAGAAGGGGAATAGAACTTCTTGGAGGGTGAGGGGACAAGGAGAATGTCTGGGGAGAGCTGGGTGGCAGAGCAACCATTCTGGGACCCACACTTTGGCTGCTGATCCAGAGAATGTGCCCCAAGAAAAAAGAGGGGCCCCCGCCCAGGAGAGGCTGAGTAAGGGAACCCAGAGAATGATCACTGCAGAGGCCTCGTCGAGGCCCAGTGGCCACGTGGGAACTGAGTCCAAGCCACTGGCGATGACCACCGCCTCCTCAGGACCGTCATTCTTGCCAATGTAGGAGAGGCCAACCCTGAGCCACTGACTGTCCAGTCATAGTGACACCTGTCCACGCCACAGGACTGCTGATGCCAACCAACTCCCCATGTGAATACGTACAAATAGCCCAAGACACCATGAGCCCAAAGGTTGGTGGGCGGGGACATTTAGCTGGGTGATGGAGGGATGGAAAACCTCCCCACCTATTTCAGAGGGAACTCAACACTTCTAGTGACCTCCATTAGGGGATAGGGACACCCCTCTTTCTGTCTGGGGCCAGCTCTGCTTTGCCCAGCCCACAGGGAGAAGCGCCCTTGTTCTCAGACAGCTTGGCATCCAGCACACAAGGGCTCCAGCCCGAGTCTGGGCGCTGCTCGCCAGGGGCGCTCTGCTGGGCGCTGCCAGAAAGGCCCTCGCTTCCGTACCGTGCGGTAATGGTGGGTGAAGGACAGCACGCATTCAGTGAGACCTATAGAGCCGTACAGCACAGAGACGTTAGTTCATAGTAGTGTGCAGATAGGGGTTCATCCACTGTGACAAACGTCCCCTACCAAGGCGAGATGTTAATAATATGAAGAACTAGAGAGGAGGGGAGACAGCGGAAATGCTTCTAACCCTATACTTTCTGCTCAATTTCTATAAACTTAAAACACTCTTAATTAAAAGCAGGGGGTCCGCTGGCCCAGTGAGCTTTTCTTGCCATGGGAACGTGAGGCCTTACCCAGCAGGTTAAGAATCAGTTGAAATGTCAGCCAGGCAGATATAATCATTGCTAGGAGAAGAGTGAATCCCATCTGAGCAAACATCCACACGTGTGCCCGCCCCCTCCAGCCCTCCCAGCCACTAGCCAGGTGGCTTCACAGCCAGACCACCAAGCCACCAGGCCCCATACACCAATGTCCGCAGTCCAGCACTGCTCTGCACTCCACCTGTGCTCAGAGAGGCCCCCTGCACCTCCTTAACCATACTGAGTGGTAAAATGCTCCCTAAATGCTCAGATTCAGAGTGTAAATGAACCAGCAGGGTGGGGGCTTTGTATTACATCCCAGCTGCTCTCAGGGCCAGGAATTATTTACTCGCAAAGGTGAACAATTTCCCTGGGGCTGCTTCCCGCCAGCAGCGTCCCCCACGCCCACGTCCTGATGAATGTGTACAGAGGATCACAGCCGGAAAGTCTGCACGCCCCAGTGGGCCAGCCGCCGCTAAATCTATCCAGGCCTGATGAAAGCCACGTCTGCCCACCCTGACTTAGTCAATTTGTCTGCTCGAGGGGGAAGAAATTACATTGAAAAGAATGGCCAATTTTAAGACAGAGGTTGCTTTTTCGCTACTGTAAAACATTTAGTATAAAGGAATATTTATCACCCTTTGCTTACTGCATTCCACTCTGGTTGCCAAAAATAAGATGCCCATGTCCCGGGTATCCCGAAGGTGGTTAGGTTTGCCTTGGCAAAGCCGCCAGGGAGCTGAGCTAGGATTTCCCACTTGCCCACCTCATTCCCTCTGCCCCTCAGACCTTCTGGGCGGGCATAGGATTCTCATTCTCCCCCTTCTCTGCTCAAACAAGAGAAATTCCAGCGAGGCATTTACTACCACTTCCTCCCCCGTCCCTGTCCAGGAGGAGCACAGCACCTGCACAAGGCCTGGCCTGTAGGAGACGCACAATGAATATTTGTTGCCAGAGCAGAGAAGGGAGGAATGGTAGCAGAGAAAGCAGGGCGACATGGGCCCCATACACAGACAGGGAGAAAGCAACTCACTCCCCAAGCGATCAGGCTGTACTGACAACCGGGAAAGTGATAGAAGGGGCAGACACAGCGAAGGGAAAGTGACAGGAGACAGACACAGCAAAGACTGATCCGGCCTGTGATCTTGCACACCCTGGCTCTACCTGCTGCTGTCTGCTGACTTCGGGATGAGATGAGGCTGCCGCTGGCTGGTGCGGTCATCAGCCCAGCCCAGCAGGTGACCTCTAGCTGTGAGCTTAAGAGGCCTTCAGCCCTGTTCCATTTCCTTGGGTAGATATATGAAAGGGAAATACCTCAAATTTGCAAGGAACCCAAAACTGGATAAGAGTGGTGGATACCAAGATCAATAATGACAAAAGTAACAATTTTTATTAGTAGTAAAAGACCACCAGGAGCACACTTGAGATTGGATTTATCAAAGTCATTGCAAAGAGAAACACAAGACACCAGGGAGAACCAGGAGCCGTCTCAGCAAGACAGTGACAGGAAGGGCTGGTTGTGAGATCTGGGCTTGTGTTAGGTGACTATGAGGAGCTTTCCACGAATGAGGCTTTGCTCTGGAGACAGCTGTGGGGAGCCAGAGACACAGGCTCACTAGAGGCCAAAAGCCAATCATGGAATATGGAAACTCCCCCCAGGCCCCCCACACCCCTTACTACATGGGTCAGAGCTGGACACACGCTGGACAGTGTCAGGAAGAGAGGGTAATTCTCTGACTGTTATCCTCATAGGTCTTCTCTAGAAGGAAGGGAGAACAGGGTAGGGTGAAGAAGCAGCCCTCGTTAGAATTGGCCAGGAGTGGGAGATGTTTGGTCTTTTTTGTGGTTTTGTCGGGTCTCAGTCCGAAATGTCGGTTCTTGATGCACTCATGGCCAAAGAATGGCCAGACACCCTAAAGTAAGGCAAACATGAAAATAAGGTTTATTGAGGAAAGAAAGATAAGATTATAGAGCGAGAGCAAGATACAGGTTTACAGAGCAATATACACACGCCACAGGTGATGACTGGACCCATTGTCATAGCAAAAGAGAGAGAGAGACCTTGGTTATGGTCTCAGTTTTGTTTTATAGTGCCTGGATAGGGACCTACCCAGGGTCAGATGTCACCATGGAACCACTGTGATTGGACAGTTGGGAGTTATACAATCTGAGCCTTGCTGCACATGTGGCTTTCCCACGAGCCTCTCTGAGAGCCCATTTGGGGTGGGGGGGTGAATCGCAGCGACACCCACTTTCATCCCTAAGAGACCCGCAATCCCTCGCTATCTACCTAACATTTGGGCAATGTGCTCATCTTGTCTGCCCTCCGTCATGTCATAGCCATGATTTCTCAGGGTCGCAGTGTGGCCTTGAATGCTGTTGATGTTCTGTGAAATTGTCTGTGGTGAGAGGAGAACGCCGTGGCCCTGTGTGAGTGCCAGGCCAGCTCCTGCATTTCCTTCTCAACACGATTAATCACTACCATTTAGTTACTCATTCAGTAAATATTTGCTGAGTGCCCACTATGTGCTGGACTCTGTTCTAGGCACTAGGAATATGGGACAAAGAAGACGAACAGCGTCCCTGCCCTGTGGAGCATGTAATCTGGTAGAGGAGACAGGCAATGGCCAATGAGCAAATAAGCATGGAACATTGTCACCCTCCAGGTGCTCTGGAGGGAAGTTAAGCAGGATGGGGCTAGAAAGGGACACAGAATATTTTAGGTGGAGTTATCCAAGGAAGCCTCTCCAAGACGATGAATTTAAGCAGAGCCTACGTAAAGCAAAGCAGGCGGCCACGAGAACACTGGGAGAGGCTTCTCCATAGTGGGGTAGACAAGAGAGGAACCCCTGAGCGTGGAGCGCGCTTGGCATGCGTGGAGGGAAGGCACAGGACCAGCGCGGATGAGGACAGTGACAGCGGCAGCAGGACTGAGGACACAGGGGTAGGCAAGGGCTGGGTCACAGTTGGCATCCCGCACAGGTGAGCCCTCAGCAAACCGCATCTCGTCACTCCCTGTTCTCAACCTCTAAAGGTTCACCATAAATAAAGTTGGACTCGACAACAAGGGGGGAAGCCTGGATTAAACAAAATGCAAATTTGAAACTAGGAACAGGTCCATATGGAGATTGTCATGTTTAGCGCCCCATTTAACAAGGACAGTAAAAAGCCAGAACATAGTCAAGGAAGAATACAGGGTGTCGAGAAGAGTGCGAGAAATCAGGTCATGTGAGAAATTGTCCAGGCGCCCAAGGCTGCTTATTTCGAAAAGCAAAATGACTTGGACGGTACAAGATGGAAAAGCCCCCGGCCCTTTGCAGGCAGAGAGGACAGGGACAGGAGACCTGCTGCTCCTGGCTCTGCCTTTAACACTTGCTGAAGACCCCACACCTGCTGCGTGTCAGCGGGACAGCGGCTCAACATCCTCGCTCAATCCACCCCGCAGCTGTCATGATCTCCTTGTCTGGGAACTTGATGTCAGAGAAACTAGAGTACCTCCGGGGGCCATATTAGCATAACAACAAACATTTGTTAGGCGCTTACTCTATGGAAAAGTCTGTTCTAAACACTAGTCAAAAATCATTTGATTTTTACCACTTTACAAGATGGGTGCTTTTGCTCTCCCCAGTTTATAGATGAAAAAACTGAGGCTTTGAGTAGTAGTAATTTACAAATAAGAGGTGGTTCTGGGATTTGAACCAAGGCTGCTGGACTCCAGAGTCCCTGTCTTCAGCCACTAAGCAGCACAGCAGCCCATAAATGGGGGAGCGTGTTAAAACTGGAGCCCTAGGTAGCTGGCCATGTCCCTTCACTCCTCCCCCTGCCTGGGTGCCAAGTGACTGGGTAGCGGAGCTATCTACTGCCATCGTCTGATCCTAAGAATTCTAGGAAGGTTAATAGTCAAGAAAAGTAGGCACCGAAGTGAGAAGGAGAAGAAATTAAAAAGAAAAAGCAGCCCAGTATGACTAGTGGTTGCCCAGGGCCTGCCTGGTGGGGAGTGATGCTTCATGGGCATGGGGTCCTTTGGGCATGACGAAAGTGCTCTGGAACCAGACAGGGTGACAGTTGCGCACCATTCTGAGTGTATAAAATACCAAATGGTTAAAATGGTAAATTTTCTGTTATGTGTATTTTATCACAATTTTTTTAAAGTATGTTGTGAACTGATTTCTAATCCCCTTTGATTCCCTGCCAAGTCCCTGCTTGCCCTGTGCTTCTTTCCACAGTTCCCTCCCGAGACTGTGCAGGAGAAGCAGCTGGCTTCTTACTAGTTGGTTCCTGCACTATACGGTAGCCACCACGGCCCTAGAAGAGTGGGCAGACGTGGGCTGGACAATGGGTGGGGTGGGAGCCTTGGCTTTCTTTAAAAAAATATTTGTAACCTGCTTCTTCATGTAATTTGCCATGGACATTTTCTTCTCTTCTACCCCTTTAATAGGACCTTTGATATCTGCATGATATTTCATTTCTGTATGTATCTTAATATCCCTTAAATTTCTGGTTGGTTCACTTTTATAAATGCCTTGCAGTCAACCTCATCATATAGACATCTTGGTGCCCTCCTCTGAATATGCTTGATGCTCTTTTTAGTGTCCATGGAGAGAGCCATCTCCTTGGCCCCTGTCATCTGTTGCCCCCAATCCCTGTCCATCAAGGATCCTAAGAGCTCACCTTGGCTCACTCTACTCAGCAGAAGATCCTGAGAGTTTGCACAGAATCTCCTTTCAGCCCTAGATCTTCACTGGCAAACATATTCATTCCTTTAGAGGACATTTGTTGATCTTCATTTGCAATTTTAATCGTTTATTTAGAAAGCATTTGCAGACATTGTTCTAGGACTTGGCCATTAAACCAGGGCATGGATGGGCAAGGAAGGTAAACCCAGTATTTAATCAAAGAGAGAAAAGGAAAAACATTTTACTGGGAGCTCCCTCCCTTGGCACACTGAACAGTTTCTTTCTTTGTAATGAATTCGTCTGACAATCGTACTTAGCTAGAGTCATTTTAAAAGCTCTTTCTCTTTTTAAAAGAAAAAGGTAGGGGGACGTGTGTTTCATGCAACGAGATAGCTGCAGAAGGTTTGTATTCCGTTTTGCTCAGCGCTAATCTGCACCTTCAACTCCACGCTGCTTTCGCTGAGTCAGCACCGTTCCTTTAAGTGACCTGATTCTGTAATTTCATTATTAATATTATGAAAATGGCTTTCCTCCACACTATTTTGTGCTATCAATGGAAAACCGCAGTTCCAAAATGCATTAGCCGGTGCAGGCTCCTGCAGGATTATTTGCATCAATATAAACCGAGTTAATCATCACCCGTCGGAACAATCAGTCACGTGCCGCCCGCACCTCGCCGGTGGCTGCGCTGCCCTCGCCGCTGCCGGCGCGATTTCATTCGCGTCCGCATTCTCCTAAGCGCTGCAGATTTCCCTGCTCCCTATCGCGGCAACATCTTGCCATTTACTTTGCAATTTTTCCTCTCCTGCCCTGACAGTGATGTAAGCCCGTTCCCAGCCCCCTAATCAGCGGGTCGGAGGTGGTAAATGGCATGTGTTAAAACCGATAAGCGTAAGGAGAGAAAGAAACGTTCATTAGGAAAAATAACGAGGCTGGGAATAATAAATGTCAGAACAGCAAAGACGTGTCTTATTTTTCACAGTATTAAATTGCCTTTGGTATCTTAGGCCTTGAGGTAATATTTTACTGATTTACAATTTTCAAAAGCAAAATTAAGGCAGAAGGGGATGCAGGGTGGGGAGAGAGAGTGCAAATTAGATGCTAAGAAGGGGGCTTTTGATGGGTTCCAACCCATGCATCTTTCCTTGTCTAAGCCTCCCTGTATTGTCAGGGATTTCCCACAGACAATATCGCTGGCAATCATTAGAAAATCAGAAAGTTGGAGGCGGGGGAGAAAAAAAGGAAAGCCAAGGAAATCTTTTTAAAATGCAAATCAGATTTCTTTACTCCTCCACTTAGAACGGTACTGCAGAGTCCCATCCCTGCTAGAGTGGGGTCCAGAGTTCTGCACAAGGCAGCTCGGCCGTGCAACCAGAACCCGCCTCTCTGCTGCGCCCTCCCTCCACGTGCCTCTCTGTTCCAGCCACGTGGGCCCTGTCTGCTTGCCTGGGGGCTTGGGCCTCTGTCTTTCTCTGTGTGCATCTTGCCCTGCTCTAAATATAGCAAATACCTGCTTAGCCTTCTGCCTTCAAATGATGTCACTTCCTTTAACGCCCAAAGAAGAGGTTGTTGCACCAATCTCTTGAGCACCCTTAGAGTTCTCTTTTTAACACTCTCTACACTGACAGTTGTTCACCATCTGTAGTGGGTTGAATGGTGGCTCCCAAAAAGATATGTCCACGTCCTAAGCTCCAGAACCTGAGAATGTGACCTAATTTAGAAGAAAGATCTTTGCAGATGTTTCTTAAATTGATGAACTAGAGATGAGATCATCCTGGATTATTCCAGTGAGCCCTAAACTCAATGACGTGTCCTTATAAGGGACACACAGAGAGAAGAGGAAAAAGCCACGTGAAGTCAGGGGCAGAGGTTGGAGTGATACAGCCACAGCCAAGGAACGTCTGGAGCCGTATATGCTGGAAGAGGCAAGACAGGACAGAAGGAGAATGGTCTTGCTGACACCTTGATTTTGGACTTCTGGCCTCCAGAACTGGAAAAGAACAAATTTCTGCTGTTTTAAGCCCCTAAGCTTGTGGTAACAAATTGGCAACCCCAGGAAACTAATACACCATCTCTCTTCCTCACTCAGAATGTAAGACCCACGAGGTCAGGCGCGGTGTCTGGATGGGTCACCAGTCTCCCCAAAGAGCTCAGCACGGAGCCCAGCACGTGGTCGAACTCGGTATGTCTGGTGAATGAGTGAGCGAATGAACGCAGGGACACACAGCGGTAAGGTGCACGGCAGTATAGGAAGAAATGATTGTCTGCAACTAAGCCTCCAGCCTGTACATATCTCTGTCTCTAAGTAGATTAATCAAGTACTGTACTGGAAAGGGCTCTATTGTTTCCAAGTGACAGAGACTCACCTAAGCTATGGGACAGTATCTTGAGGGCAGAAATGTGGCCAGGCCTCAGAAGACCCAGGGAGAGGAACCAGGAACAGTATCATTGCTCCATCTCTCATCTCAGCACCCCACGGCACCCCCTCCACCAACAGACACACCCGGAACTGCTTCACCCTCCTCTCGTGCAACACAGGTTTTTTCTGCTTCTACCTGGTAGAATCCACCAAGCCCATCTCTCCTTTGGGGCAATGCACCACCCAAAAAGAGTGACTCTCCTTCTCCACCCCAATTCTAAATTCTCAGGGAAGACTCTCTGATTGGCCAAATCTCAGTCAAGTGTCCACCACTTACCAATCAGGGGGCAAAGAAGCAAACGCAGCTGTGAGGAGTGGCCCAACGCCGCAGGTTTTAAAGCGGAGGGACTGAGGAGGTAATGCGGCAGGTGCCGTCTCCAGCTGCCCTGAGCTTATGCTGTGTCTCAAACACCTGGGTGACCCGTTGTCTCCGGAGGCACCACATCCTTCACAGGCTGCCAGCCTTGTGAGCGGACAGCCATATCAGCCTGTGCTCAGCCCTAATACAGCCAGACTCGTGTGTGTTCCCTGTAACTAACTACAAAGCCCCCGCTGCACGCCCACTGCAGCCATTTCCTGGGAAACCTCAAGCAAGCTCTCCCCGGAGGAGGCCGGGCCCGCAGCTCACGCACAGCACGGCCACTGCTCACGGGCCAGCAGGCCGGGCAGGAAACATTAGAGGACCTGGTGGGAGCGACAGCTCTCTGAGGAATGGAAGCCCTGGCAGCCTTTGCAAAGTACTAAAGGTGAAGTCAGTCTCCATCAGTTGGGGCTAGAGCCTCAGGCTCTTACAGATATGATTATACCGCAGGGAAAAGCCACATTAAAAAAAAAAAAATCCACTCTAAGAAAAAAAACTCCTTAGAGGCACTTATCCTAATGAAGCTACATTAAATTACGACAAATAAATGTCCTCTTGAAAGAACTTCCGTAGATAAAAAGCTTCAGCTGGCTGAAGGGGACCAGAAATGTCAGAACTGACAGGGAAAGCAACAAGAGTCTAATTCAGTGGCCTCCCTTGACAGATGGGGATGTCCCAAGGGGACGCAGGGACAAGCCCGTCTCACCAGCAGCGAGCGAGGAAGCCC
Organism: Eulemur rufifrons; assembly: GCF_041146395.1. Taxonomy (NCBI): domain Eukaryota; kingdom Metazoa; phylum Chordata; class Mammalia; order Primates; family Lemuridae; genus Eulemur; species Eulemur rufifrons. The sequence continues at coordinate 18,502,634 of NC_091001.1, forward strand.
TGGTTGGAAGCTGGAGGTTCGCTCTCCCAGGTTCAGCCGGTGCCCCCGATGCTCCTCTCTCCCCATGCAATGGGGAGTCAAACCAAGGGGGAGTGACTAAAGAGAGTTAAGAGACAGGAAGGACAAACACCAAGGGAAAGGCAAACAAACTCATCCGAGCAAATCAGAAAGTATTACAGCCGTAACAGAATAACATAGGTGTTCCCTCTGAAAGCAGCCTGGTATGCAGCAAGTGTTCAGGGAGTAGCATTTAATCTGTCGCTAACTGCTGGTGTAGGGTAAGACTCATCATTTACAGACAGAAAGTCTCTCCTGAAAGGACAACAGTCAATCTACAAGAATATTCCATAAGTTTGTTTTCTCATTGTTTCTTTAGCAAAACAACCGTGTTCTTTTGTGCATGAAGACAAAGACTGACAAACTGTTAAGGGGGAAGGCGGCAGATTTTTAATCCTAATCCCCATACATTTCTGGACTCCATAATGGTTTAGGGAGACTCCACTGGCGGAAAGTTGATGATCTCTGTGCCAGGATCTCCAGTTGTCAGCGCACAGGCCCCACTGCGCTGGTGGAGGGGGCTTTTTTGGGGAGCGAGTGCCCAAAGCATCCTCCCAGGACACTGACTCTTGGTGACCTTCCCAGAGAAGCTCGGGCAGGTCTGCAGTGAAGACAGTTGCTCCACTTTAGCTGCATTAAAACAGGAACAAGCCCCCCAAGCCTGTTCCAGCTGCTCTTGCCACTGGAATCGTGGGTCAAGTTGAGCTAATTGATGAGCTGCGTCAGCTAGGCCTAGAGATAAACTAGAAAATGGTCCATAGACATTCATATATCCCTTTTTGCCAATTAAAAATTAGAACTGTCAATTTCAGTCACCAAATGCATTTGGTGCACACTGATCCCACTGCCTTCCAAAGCAACCTCCCTTCGCTTCTCTTGTGATTAACTTCCCAGGGGAAGCTTTGGTCTGGGTAGAACTTCAGAGAATCAGCTCCTTTTCAAAGACTAAACAGAACACATGCTAAGCTCTCATGCCCAATAGCCACATTTTTGCCTATCTGAAGGTCAAGGCTGCATGTGTGGAGATGACAAGGAGAAGCTGCCATCAAGTCCTGTCCTGTCTCGTTTGCACAGAGACTCAGGGCACCTGGGTCTCATGTGCACAGAACAGGAAGTAGCCATCAGTATTGTGCCAGGTGCTCTGGAAAGGGTCCTCTTGCTCTCATATCTTGCTCCTAAATTCCCGAGCCCCATGCCCCTTACACCTTCTTTTTAATTAAAGAACTGAAGCTTAATGAAGGGCCTTAGCACTGAAAGAGATAGGACTCCCAGGGAAAGAGAAGCAAAGCAGATACATTTTGCTGGACGAGGAGAAGGGGGACCAGAGGCTGAAGCTTAGCAACTGCAGGAGGGGAGCTCACAGAATAGTGGGAGGGGACAGGGCTGACAGGGCTACCCGAGGCAGACGGAGGAGTCCGGCCGTCAGGAGTCCTCTTCGGCGCTGTGCAGAATGAAGGCGATGACATCTGAGATCCACTGGGGTCCTGGGAGGACCACCCACAGGTGAAGACATACATAGGGAAAATGTATCTCACTGTCTTGCCATCCACAATAGGAAGACAAAAGATGCTACTAAGCACCATAAAAACTCTAGGCCATGTTCCAACAGCCACATCTCAGGTCCAGGACTGTCACACCCACTGCTTCCTTCCTGGTCATGTGTCAGGCCAGCCCACTGGTCCCAGCTCCCCAGTCTGATAGTACATTTTTCAAGGACTCTGTTGCCCTTCACTGCCCCTGTGCCTCGGGTGGAATCTCCCTGCCCAATTGTTAACTTTGGGCAGCAGAGGTTGAGGTTCTGGTGCTTTCATACCCAGAAGGCACCTGAGTTCCTTATACATGCAGGCCCCCTCCCTCCTAGAACTCTGAGCAGAGAAGCAACATTTGGGCCAGGCGCAGTGGCTCACGCCTATAATCCTAGCACTCTGGGAGGCTGAGGCGGGCAGATTGTTTGAGCTCAGGAGTTTGAGGTTGCTGTGAGCTAGGCTGACACCACGGCACTCTAGCCCGGGCAACAGAGTGAGACTCTGTCTCAAAAAAAAAAAATAAAATAAAAAAGAGAAGCAACGTTTGCTGAACCCACAAAACAATAGTTCCCAGGAAATTAGGATCATCCTTTCATTACTGGCTCTGTGATCCCTGGATCGATCACCAAACGAAAATAATAGATATTACCTACCTCCCGTGATTTTCATAAATTTAAATGAGATAATGTATGTAAAGTTCGGAGTATGCATGTGCTAAATAAATAAATGTCCCTATCGTTATGGTTACCTACATTTGCATAAATAAGGTCCTTCAAAGACCTTCTGGGAATTGAAGATCTGCTTCAAACTGGCGTTCTGTCTCAGTCTGTTCCTTTGGCAGCGGGAATCTTCTCTCAGCAAGCCTGTCCTCCTCAACACATGTACCAGTTAATGGTCCCGGCACCCCAGCTAGGTGAAGAGTTAGTGAAGACTTTCTGATGCATTGCTATCTGGAGGTTCTGCATAGCGATGCTCTTGCCTTTTCATTCATCTCTGTCCCCCCTCCACACTCACAGGCACACTAGCTACTTAAAAAAGAAAATAAATAAAAAGCTTTCAGAAGACAGAAAAAATATCTCCTGTAATCCCTATTCTATTCTCATGACGTACTCAATACAGAGGAGTGCACTGAAGCAAATGTTCAAGTCCACTTGCATTAAGTAATGCATGTGCTATGTTTCTGCATTGCCTAGCACATGGGGTCTCTGTGCAATAATAAAGGTTACCCCCGCTTTTGTAGTTCAAGTCCTGGCATAGCAACCACTTTGTAAGAGTCCTGGCTCACCTCTGCATTCATTTATCTCCTTACAAAATAGGTCCTTCGCAATTGTCACTTCAATCTGATTAGGATAGGGAAATAAAAGGAAACCAGGATTTAAATAGGCTAGTGAGCTTAAATGTGATTCTATCGAACACACAAAATCATTAGCAAATGTGAATGTGACTGATGTAATATTGCATTAAGAGCTGTTAAGAAAAGAGTTCGTTTTTGCAGGGTTCATTTATGGGAAGGCTGTTCAAATGTCTCTTCCTCCCCCTCCCACCTCTCCTCCTCACCACCCACTTCAGTCCTTGATTCGTTTTCCCTTGAAGCTGTAGATACAAGACAGTCATCATTCATTCTAACTAGCTTCTGTTTGGCCCCTATGATGTGCCTGGAACTGTGCCAACCATTGGAGACCCAGAAATGAAAACGTCGTGGTCCCTGGAGTGTGCTGCTGTGCATGGGAAGGACTTTAATGTGGACAAAGAGAAAATGTTTGGGGGCCACGGAGAAGGAAGAGTGCTGTTAACTTGGGCCTGTGGGGGGCATCACAGAGAACCCATTTCAGAAGAGCTTTTAGGGATGAGGAGAGAAGGGAGAGAAGGGCCCTGTATGTGGGGGAAAGAGTAGAGAATTGAAGGAGAGAAAGTGCTTAGTGTTTTCATAAATGACAATCCCAACAATAAGTCTAAAAGGAAAATTATTTGCGTTTTGTATTAGGAAGGTTGTTGACCACAAGTAACAGAAAGCCATACCACCAGTGAAAGGCTTAAACCATGAAGGCAATTATTGTTTACTTAATAAACATTCTGGGGGTCTGTGGTTTCTAGGCAGTTCCAGGCTCCATTCTGTGGCTTAACTCTGTGTTCAGATGCTCGGACTCCAATCATCCTATTCTACCACACTCAGAGCATGGGCTCTCTGCCCTCACGGTGGTTCCACCTTGCAAGGTGCCACCTTACTTTTAATTTGTATGTCCCTCTTGTCACCTCATGATTGCAAGATGGCTGCCACCGCTGCACACATCGCATCTTCATGTTAGTGTCCCAAGAAGGAGGGAAGAGGTGTGGCCCACGGGAGTCTTGTATCAGAAAATAAAAACATTCCAGAATCACACCCTCCTCCCTCCACTGACTTCCTCTTAGGTCTAAAAATAGGTTATTGTCCACTCGTTATACAGAAGGGAGAAGGGAAAAGTGAGTGTCTGGCAACAGGAATGGAAATACCATGACTGGATTGGATCCATCCTGATTTGTCCCTGAGGAAGAATACATGGTTGGGTCAGTAACCAACAGCGCTGTGGCTGTCGAATTTGTTATACGATCTTTCAGACACACAAAACAGCATCAAGGGTAACATAACAAATACCCCAGTACTCGTCACCCAGCTTAGAACGATGCGCACTGTCTAGGGGATGGACACGTTTGAAGCTCTGACTCAGGGGAGTGGGGGGCAAGGGCAATATACGTAACCTAAACTTTTGTACCCCCACAATATGCTGAAATAAGAATAAAAAAAATTAGCCAAAAAAAAAAGAAAAAGAAACAACTCATCACCAATGTAGTTAAATCCCCTGTACAGGACCCTTCTAGATTCTTCCCCTCTTCTTTCCTCCTGGAAAGAACCTCTGCCCTGATTGGGGAAGTTCATCATCGCCTTGCATTTCTTTTTTCCTCTCTCTCTCTAACTTGCTAGCTCTCTTTCCCGATATCTATCTACACACAGAGAGACAGAGAATCTATTCAACTTATAGAATTTTTGCATCTATTGAACTTTCATGTGGATATCATATTACAAATATCCATTTGCAAATTGCTTCCTTTGATCGATATTATGTTTATGGAATTAATCCATATTGATTTATGTAGCTCTCGTACATTCCTTTTCACTGCTATATGGCATTCCATTATAGATGTAGCATAATTTATTTCTTCTCTGGATGGACGTTAGGAAGTTTCCAACATTTTACTGTTATAAACACTACTTCTATGATTATTATTTTTCATATCCTGACACGTGTGTATGTATGTATGTATGTGTATCTGTATACATGTGTATATGTATGTACATGTCCTCATACATACATCTATATACATATATATTTATGAATCTCAGTATATGTCCAGAAGTATAACTCTGAGTAGCACTATATGTGTTTCTTCAACTTTACTGAATGTTGTCAAATTTTTCTCCAAAGTGGTTGTACCACTTTTCATTTCTGACAGCTGTGGATAGGAGGTCCCAGCACTCCACATCCTCACCAAAACTTGGTACTATCATACATTTTAGTTTTTGTGGGTCTGATGGTGTGAAACAGCATCTAATTTTAGTTTTCATATGCATTTCTCTTACTCCTGAGGTTAAACATTTTTTCCTGTGTTTATTAGCAATTGATGTTTCCACTTCTTCAGTAGATTATCTCTTAACCATTTTGCCCATTTTGACTAACCTGTTTGTCTTTTTCTTTTTAAGTTTGAGAAGTTCTTTATATATTCTGGATATTAATACTTTATTTCTTCTTAACTGTGAATGATCTTTTTATTTTCTCAAAGGTATCTTTTAATGGACAAATTATTTTTTGTTTGAAAGCAAATCAATTTTTTCAATTTTTCCTATAGTTTGTGAGTTTGGAATATTATGAAATGTTCATTTTTGACATGAAGTTCATAAAGAAGTTCTATTTTCTTGTAAACATACTTATACTCTCATATTTAAGCCTTTCTGTAATTAGGTGTTTAACTCACATGACTTTAGAAGGATGTCATTTTATTTTCTCCATATGAATAACCAATTGCCAAGAAATGAAAAACATTTATTGAAGAATGCAATTTTCCCAGTGATCTGCAATGCCAGCCACACGTGCATGGAGTTGTGTCTGGGCTCTCTTTCCTTCGCCAGTGATCTAGTGATCTACCCACCTGGGCCAACACCCTTCACTGTTGCTCCAGCCTCACTGTCGGTCTTGATATCTGGTAGGAACATTCCCCCTGCCTTGTTCTTTCCCTCCAGAGTTGCCCGTCCAGGCCTGGCGTTCCTCATAGCAGGAAACGTGGCTGTTCCTATCCGGCTCCTTTCAGCATTCTATGCGACACTGGCTGTTTGCATTACTGTTTAACCCACTAATAGCATCTCTGCCCTTTTTACTTACACAGTCAGCAAGAAAGGGACGTGTTGTACTTCTTCAAGCTGAAAGATCATTTCCCATTTGAAGTCCCATCTGCAAACAGATACCCCATTAGCAGAACTGCATTCACCAGTACGATTCCAGTGCAGCAGTTAAATGTGGCCTGACCGCATTAGTGGGAATCCAGCAGGGGAGTGAGAGAAGAGTGGTCTCTTATGTGCAGTGTGCTCCCTGCAAAAGCCACGGGAAGCCACCGTGTACAGGGACTTCAGGAAACCCAGTGTCAGGTGAATAGCAAGAAGGGAGGGGGTTGGAAGGGAGAAATTGTAACTTGGCTCCATGTTTTCCCCTCCTTCGTGGGCCAGCCCAAGCCCTGCCTGCACCCCCAACTCACTCTCACCCCGTTTCTTCTTTTACCTGATAGGGCAAGAAGGAGTTTTAGAGTCCACCTCCCTCAGGCCTCCCCTGACTGTCCAAAGTCTCAGGGTCTAGTTTAGTGTTCAGATTTTCTCATCCCAGGTTCCTATCATTAATTATCCTAAGGAATTCCTATTTCTCTTTATGTATTTCTACCTGTTTGATATATATTCATATTATAAGCAACTTCAAAAATGGTTCAGGGAAAGGTGTAATCTATGTCCCATTTCACAGATAAGGATCTGAGCATCAGAGAGATGAAGCAACTTGTTCCCGAATTTGTGGTGTGTCTGAGGCGAGAATGTCAGACGCCTGGTGCCCGGGCCAACGTCCGTCCATCTTTTCACACCTCCGTCTTCTCTCACTGGCCTTCTGGCTCAGGGAACTAACACTCCAGTGGCAAACTTGGCTGACAAAGACTTATCATGCCCTTCTTTGCTAAGGGCTTTCCAGGAAACCAGAGTGAAGCAGAACTTGGCTTCAAAGAACAAGGAACTTGCTACCCTGGCTGTGTAGTTGTGTAGGTGTGCATGCGCGTGCTGGGTATACCCACTTTAATAATTAAGTGTGCCCCTGAATCTCTGCAGGAATGGTGACCGCCTCATGCCAATTCCCTTTTAATTCCTAACCCCTTAGCACTCCACCTAAGGCAAGGAGTTTTAAAAGCTCCTCAGGAAAGGAGGGGAAGTCTTGACACCAACTTAAAAGCTCTACTCACCCGGCAGGAACCATCGTTTTGCTATCAGTGTGGAAACCTTGACTGAGAAGTGGGGCCCGACGCCTGTCCAGAGTTCAGAAAAAAGAATTGCAACCAACTGGGAGTACGTTAGCACAGGCGAGGAGGGTCGCAGGGCGGGATCACTCAAAGAGCTCAGCAGCCACGAGAAGCCCCTCCCAAGGGGCAAGCAGGTCGAGCCCAGCTGAAACACATTCATTCCCGCAACATGGCCCCTTGTGTGCAAATGGTCATCAGGCCCCACAGCTCAGGGTTCCAGACACTAGACATAGGTGTATTCAGTGTCTGGTCTAGGTAGGCATGGGGTGAGGCCCAAGAGTTTGCATTTCTAACCTGTTTCCAGGAAAACTGATGCTGCTGGAACGTGAGTCACTCTGTGAGAGCCACAGCTCCAATCAATCCAATGAAACATGGTGAGCATCTCAAATGCCATTATAGATACCAGGCACTGCAGGGCTGAGAAATAAATAAAACACAGTATACCCCTCCAGGAGGCTTAAGAATCAAACGCCTCCCCTGCCTGCTTGCAAAGATGCTTCTTATGCTTTTGAGATAAGGTTGTGTTTCCAGAACCCAGCTACTCAAAGAAACCATCCATGAAGCTTGAAAATATACACACAGCCAGGATTCTCCTGGAAAATGTAGAATTAGTGCATCTGCGATGGTATCCAGGAATCTGTTTTTTCAACAAGATTTCAACAGATAATTCTTAAGCTGATGAGCATTTAAGACAGACTTGAATTAAAGCATGGTTTTCCAAAAAGCCCAGAACTTCTACTACAAGGGATGTCTCAAAGTAACCCATTAAGACTCCCACCTTCTTTACCTATCATTTGGCACAAATGATTTCTAAAATAAGCCAGCTTCTTCCTATAAAACATGATAAACATATTGCTCTGGAATAACAAGGGGGAAGACAAAAAAGAACCAAAGACAGGTAAACTTTAGTAGGCCTGGGCAGAGGGCATGAGGCACTGAGAGAGAGGTGTCCAGGGGTACTACGGTACATTGCAAAATGGTCACAGTATGTTGTAGCTCCTCCCCAAAAGAGGTGGAGTCTATTTGCCCACCCCCTGAATCTGAGCTGTCCTTGTGACCTGCTTTGATCAATAGAATGTGACAGAAGGGACATTGGGAAGTTCCAACTCTAGGCCTCAACAGATCTGACAGCTTCCCTTTTTGCTGCCCTTGAAACCCTGTAGTCTCCTTGGAACCAGCCTCAGCTGGACCACAGGGGGAAGCCCTAGTGCAAAGCCACTCTGATCCTTCATAAACCAGCAAGCCCAGCCTCCGACCACAAAGGCTTGAGCAAGATGGACAAGATCAGCTGGAGCCCAGTCCAAATTACCTGCAGGCTCATGAGATATCTATCTATAGACAGATGGCTGCTGTTTGAAGCCACCAAGTTCTGGGTGGTTGTTACATAGCGAAAGTTAACTGATACAGGAAGGAAGCCAGGGAATGTCAGGGCAACCCTGAAAACGAATTCCATTATTGGGGCATTATGCCTTAGGCCAGATCCAGTTACGATGCCCCTGCTGTATAATAAGGCCACCCTCTGGCATCCCCATCCCCATATCCCCCCAAACTTCAGAGCTTTCCTCTGAGTAATAAACAGGAAAATGCAGATCCTCCCAACATCCCAGCTTTGCTCATTGTCCTGTTGCCCTGAACTTGGCCATAAGATTCATTGCAGAAAGGAAACAGCAGCCATTTCACCGCTTGTTTCATTTCCACCTGAGAAGGCAAAGCAGATCTACCCCCTATACACACACTACTAAGGAATATCCTGCAACATCTAGTGCATAACTAAACCCCAAAAGAGTCTCTGTGCAGTGGGGCATTCACACTGAGCTAACCCTTAGCAAATAGGTTAGCTGCCTAAGCAGGTGGCCAGTTGGTACAATACAGTGAGCAGTGGACCAGCAATCTGGCAACCTGGGCTACAATCTTGCCTGTCCTCTTTGGGATCTCAGGATAGGCACTTAGCCTCACTGGATCCCAGGTCTTCAGTTGTTGGATTTGGTAGCCAACAAATTTCTAGGAATCTATAGAACAGGACCTGAAGCTCAGGTAAGAGATCTGGACCACAGTTCTGGACAGAGCTGGCCTTGTGAATGTGCAATGTATCAGTTGCACAGGGCCCCAGGCTCAGAAGAGCCCCACGCTTGCTTTAATGCTCAGTTGTTGCCATCATAAAGCCTTAACAATTTTATCTTTGAACTTAGCTTTCATTAGTGAAGTCCAGTGGGACGATAGAGCATGCGTGTGAGCAAAGGAGATGCATGAAATATGCATATCTGCCCCTGTTCCCCACCATTACATTTGCATATAGTGTTCATGGTTCCCCATAAGCACAGAATTCTAGTGGACCCAAGGTGTGTGGGACTTGAGCTAAACCCAGGCCTATGACTAAGCAGGACACTGGCAACCCTGAGAGATCATGCTTTCTGTTCAAAACGTGCTTCAAATGCAGAAAGAAGGCAATCGAATCTACAGAACATGAACAATCAGGGAACCTGTTACGGGTTGAATTGTGTCCCCCTCCCAAAAATTCATATACTGAAGTCCTAACTCTGAGTACCTCCAAATAAAACCTTATTCGGATAAATTCAGTTAGGATGAGCTCATACTGGATGAGGGTGGCCCCTAATCCAATATGACCAGTATCCTTATAAAAAGGATTGGAGTTCTGCTACCACAAGCCAAGGAACTACCAAAAGCTAGGAAAGAGGCCTGGAAGATTCTTTCCTCGAGCCTTCAGAAGGCACAAAATCCTGCCAACACTTTGCTCTCAGACTTCTAGCCTCCAGAATTGTTAGACAACAAATTTCTGTTGTTTAAGCCATCAGTTTGTGATACTTCATTGTGACAGCCCTAGAAAACAAATACAGAATCAGAAAACAATCACAGAACCAGGTCATAGCCTTTCTTCCCCATGTTACTTCCCAGTGTTAGTCAACCGCTAAGGCTGAAAATGATGACCCAGAAAGAAAGGGAAAGACAGGCAACCCATAAATCCTTTTCCTTTCCGCCCTTCCCTACTCATCAGTAAGCCGAAGGCACAGAGTGTTGGTAGCATGTGCGCATACCAAAAAGTGAAATAAAAACAGTTGAGTTACTTTTATGCAACATTTCTACTATTCTGTTAAGAACAAAATATATATAGTTATATGATTTCGGTAATTCTGCATACAAGCTAAATGTTCTTATATTTATTTGCATTTAAAAGTGGCATTGCACGATATAAAGATGAGCAGTGAGATTCATGTTAATAATGAAAATTTTAAGTTTTCTTTCCTTAGAACAACATTAAAGAGCAAATATAAAACACCATGATAAGTTGGAAAAGAGATCCTGGGAGACAGGAAAAAGCTTTATATTTTACTATCTTTAACAGCACTTTTTTTCCCCTTCTTTTGAAAAAGGGGACCTGCACTTTCATTTTGCACTGGGCCCTGCAAATTATGTAGCCAAGAGCTGTAGGAAATGATATTTCTACTCTGGGCTCTGATCTTGTGCTTTTCCCCAACGCCTTAGTCTGGATCTTCCTGATACTATTTCTTATAACTATATCCATAAAGAAAACACCATTTTTACATAGTCACATTGCTCAGGTGTGCAAAAATGTCACCTTTTTCATTTCTCCACAACCGATACTTAGTTCTCAAGGCTCCATATACCACTGATGATAGAGAGAAAAAATGTTGATAATCCAAGAAAACTGGGTGACTTTGGGATTTGAACTCAGTCAAATCAGGATACTCTCCTGCATTTTCCCTTCCCTCCCCAGGGAGAGATTAAAATCTGAGAAAAACATCCCTGGCCTCCCGAATTTGTCCACACTGATACATGTTGAGATATAATATTTAATTAGTCCTTGGTCATCAGTCCCCCTCCCGCCGCAGATGTGGCCAACACGTCTGTGCCGCGGCCTACGCTCCTATCCACAGGGTGCTCCTGTGTCCTTCTCGCGCTCACTGAGAGGTCCTCCCAGGTCCAGCAGCCTCCCTCAGCCTCTGCCCACCTCTCTTGGGTCTGCTGAAGACTCAGGGGTTTGACTAAGGTCTTCCCATCCTGGACCACGGGCTGGCAAACTATTGTCCAGGGGCGGAATCTGGCCCACTGCCTGGTTTTATAGTTGTACTGGAACAAGGTCAAGCCCATTCATTTCCATGCTGTCCACAGCCGCTTGCACTCTACAGTGGAAGAGCTAGGCAGCTGCTACAGAGACCACATGGCCCCCAAGCCTCAATTACTCATCTGGCTCTTTACAGACTAAGTTTGCCAGCCCCTGACTTGGATACACTGGCCTTCTACCTACTGTTCCTTCAATGCGGTAGCTCTTCTTTTCTTCTTTAGGAAGTCTTCTGCCTCCTCGGGAAGCAAGACTTAAGTTCTCTCTACTTTGAAGAATCCCTCAAACGTGCCAGGGGTTTCCATCAACCCCAAGGACATTTGTCCTTGCCCCAAGATGAAGCACCATCATTGCCTTAACCCTACTCACATTGTCTTTGTCTGTCCTCCACCCCCAACAAGCCATCGGCTCTTTCTTGCCATTTTGGACAGACTGATTTTACATCATTGTTCATTGGCCACTTGTATTATCTATTTGTGTATAATGAGTTACCCCCAAAAAGTAGCAGCTCAGAAAAATAAACAATGTCTCACAGTTTCTCTGGGTCAGGAATCTGGCATGACTTGGCTGGGTGCCTCTGGCTCGATGTCTCTCATGAGATTGCAGTCAATCTGTCGTTGGCTTGACTTCAGTCATCTCAGGGATCAACTGGGGAGGGATTCACTTCCAAGCCTGTTGGCAGGTCTCAAATGATCTGCTTCCAAGCTCACTCACATCCACCTCTCCACAGGGCCGCCTCGTGGCATGGCGGCTTGCTTCCCTCACAGTGAGCAAACCAACAGAGAGAGAGAGACCACTTGCAAGACGCAAGATTAAAAGACGGTCTTTTTGTACCCTATTACTGAAGTAGCATCTTATCACTTCTGCCATGTTCTGTTTGTTAGAAGAAAGTCAATGAATCCACCCCACACTCAAGGGAAGGGGCATTGAGCCCCACTTCTCCAAGGAGGAGTATGGAATAACATGAGGACATGGCTTCAAAACCACCACATCACATCACTCTAAGGCTCATGGTACACTCTGGCCTCAAAGCACCATTAGTCCAAAAACAACAAAGCTCTCGCAGTAGAAAGCCTGAACTATCAAGACAACTGTGTCTACCACTATCTTTTAAAATCCATTCAGAAACCTGTTTGAAAACCATTGGTGCCATCTTAATGCTCCCTTCATCTCATTCCTCCCATGGAAGCAATGGGAAGGGGGGCAAAAAAAGGAACTTGCAAGAAAAACCTTATTTATTATCTTCTAATTTTATCCAACTGTATTTACTTGACAAAGCATGTTGGATGCCTAAAATCTATCTGTTCAGACAAAGAAATCAAGCAGATAAGATGAAATAAATGAACAAAGGTAGCCAGAGCTACCTGTATAAATCCTCCACGGTCCTAAGCACATGCCTATTTGAGTAAACATTTAGATCCACCTAAAAATGTTAGCAAACAAGTCGTTCAGAAACAGATAGCTGCAAAGCACTAACTGAAGAAAACCAAATCCACAACTCAAATGGAATCCTTTCTGTACAGATCTATATGTTCTTCTCTCTGACTATTCCAGGGTCCTTGCTCAATCCCACAACAGTAAAATTGTCACAGGGTCCAACTTTAAGATCTCAGCCTTGATTAAGACTAATCAAGAAGATTAAAAACATTTCTTCAATTTCCTCCTTCTGAGAATACCTAAGGATAAAAAATAAAAGCCGCTGTTTCCTGTGTACCTGTTATCAGTTACTTTGTTAGGCACTTTACATATTAATACAATATCTCCTGTAATATTCATCCTCACAACAACGCTAATGTTAGGTTCGTCTGTGTGGATGTTCCCTGATCCTCCGGTTCCCAAGGTCGACGAGTACTGGTACCAAGTTGAGCCAATGATGGAGTGCTCACAGACACAGAGCAATTTTATACAAACAGTTTATCACATAAAAGAAAGAATGAAAGTAAAAAAGGAAACTACTCAAAGTGAAAATACATTCCAGAGAGACTGCAACAGCTCAGTCTCCAGAGTGGAGAAAGATGGAGAAGGCTGGGCACACTCTGCCTTTTATAAGTCCATTAGTTTGTCCCGCCTTTCCCCTGGCAGGATTGGTTGCTGTTTCCCACCTTTGGGGGTGATTGACAGGTTGGTGTTATAGAACAGATCACATGACAGGTTACATAACAGGGTAGGTTGTGTAACAGTTTCCCTTTCTGCACATGCATTTTTTCTAGACTTTTCCATGAAGCTCCACCCATGTTATGCTAATTAGATGATAATGAGCTCTGAGTCACTAGTAAGTTTTTTTTTTTTTTTTTTTTTTTTTTTTTGAGACAGAGTCTCGCTCTGTTGCCCGGGCTAGAGTGAGTGCCGTGGTGTCAGTCTAGCTCACAGCAACCTCAAACTCCTGGGCTTAAGCGATCCTACTGCCTCAGCCTCCCGAGTAGCTGGGACTACAGGTATGCGCCACCATGCCCGGCTAATTTTTTGTATATATATATTTTAGTTGTCCATATAATTTCTTTCTATTTTTAGTAGAGACGGGGTCTCACTCTTGCTCAGGCTGGTCTCGAACTCCTGACCTCGAGCGATCCACCCGCCTCGGCCTCCCAGAGTGCTAGGATTACAGGCGTGAGCCACCGCGCCCGGCCTACTAGTAAGTTTTTATATGTATGTTCCCACCAGGGAACAGTTCCTAGGTGCAATTTGGTTCCCAGCTAAAATTTGGTTCCTGCTCTCCATCCTTAGCCACTTCCTTGCCACCTGTTTACCCTCCACCTGACCTAACACTGCCAGAGAAATATTGTTATCTTTTTTTTCAGATGAGAAAACAAGTTCAGAGAAATTACTTTATTTTCCCCAGTTCACACAGCTGTAAGATAATGAAGCCAGAATTTAAACCCATATCTATCTGAGTCCTGAATCCATTCCCTTTACGGTATTACCATACAAGGAATAAATCTGGTACACATATCTTCCGGGAGTATCAGTGATCTAAAAAGATTTAGGGGAAAATATTGTTTCCACATTAAAATAAACATGAAAACATTATGTATAGGAAAAAATAATATGCATTGGGATTTTGGGGGGGAGGTTGTTTTGTTTTGTTTCTTGAGACAGGGTCTTGCTCTGTCTCCCAGGCTAAAGTGCAGTGGCATCATCACAGCTCACAGCAACCTCAAATTCCTGGGCTCAAGTGATCTTCCTGCCTCAGCCTCCCAGGTAGCTGGGACTACAGGCACGCACCACGACGGCCGGTTAATTTTTCTATTCTTTGTAGAGACAAGGTCTCACTCTTGCTCAGGATGGTCTCGAACGCCTGGCCACAAGCCACCTTCCTGCCTCAGCCTCTGAAAGCGCTAGCTAGGATTATAGGCGTGAGCTATCGCGCCCGCCAAGCATTGTTAAGATCAAATAAATGTCATGTTTTTGGCCTGTGGATTTGGACCACACATCAAGATCTCTGGAAAGATGGGTTTCCTATTGGTTGCAGCTGAGGTTTCCTCCATAAAAAGTTCAAGAAGCCAGCACTCCATGCCTCTTCCCAAGTAGGCAACAACAAACTGAGAATATCAAGGCACTAGGTAAAGTTTTTGATTTTTCTTTTTTAATACTGTCTTGATTCCTTGTGGGACTTCCCTAGCACGGCAACAGCAACTACTGTACAGGTGCAAATAGATGACTGTTTTGTTCCTTCGTGCCCCACCCCACCCCACCTTTGAGTCCCTAATGCCATCCTACTGAGACCCCTGCAGGCGAATGAAATGTTTTGATTTGCTTGTGGACTTCAAAGGTAGCTCCCTGGGAAATACCACAGCAATTGTGTTCAAATTCACCTGAGTAAAATGTTTTTGCTTATTAGAAAACAAATCTTTGCAGCAGGAGCCAGACTTACATAAGATGAGAATGACGCCACTGCGTCTTTCTGAAGGTTACTTATCATTTCTTGAGATGTGCTAATGTGTCATATTTGAGAGGAAAGTGAAGGGGGCAAAGTGAGGCCATTTGAGAGAGTATGGCTCAATAATTTAGACCGCATTTGCTGGAAATAATAGACAGGGCCGATTATAGAGTGATGACGTGTTACAAACGCTGTGGATGTGGCTCTCATCTCTTCCCCACAACATCCCCTATCAGGTAAGAATTGCTACCCCACTGCACACATGAGGCAAATCATGCGTAAAAATGATGCAAGAGATCCAGGAACTGCCATAGGTCACTGAGCTAAAAAGTAGCAAGGCTGAGCCCCCAATTGGAGTCGGTTCTGCAAGGCCATCAGTCACAGAGGTGTGCTAGACCCTAGAAGTTCCTATATTGCAACAGTTGTGACATTCTTATTTCGGATTTAATTGGACGTCTCTCCCAGCAGAGGCTTTCACACCTCTTGGAAGGGCTGGGGGAGCAGGGGTCAGTGAAGCAAGTGCTTGAGTTCCTGAGCCTCTGAAGTGCCAGGGCCGTGGGGAAGCAGCATGCAGCCTGGGGTAGGTGGTTCCTAGGAGCTCACCCCGAAGCTGCTGCAAACCCCATGCCAGCCATCTGCCCACACTTCTGTCCACAATTACCCTGCAGGATGATAGCTTCATCTTCTCTTCCACTTTCCAAAGCTCACTCGAGTGCCTCTGATTGGCTGAAGATAACCTGGAACCACACAGGGAAAAGACTTGTGGGACATGTAAGTCCCTGCTTCTTCCCTGCAATGCAGAAGAGAATGGACAAATAGGCAGTAATGGTACCAGGCTGACCACAGCCAATCTGACCAAAATGGCAAATAGTATATACATCACCAATTTCTAATCCCAATTTATAGACATGGGAATATTAAATGGGTTTTCTTTTTAATGGATGCCACCATTGTATCATTCATCCATGGCTGCGTAACAAACCACTCAAAATTTAGTGCCTTAAAACAACCATTTATGTGGCTTGCAGTTCTCTGGGTCAGCAATTTGGCCATGCTCACCTGGTCCCTCTCCTGTGCCTTGGTCAGCTTCCAAAAAATCATATACGTGGCTCCATTTCTCGGGGGTTAGATGGCCGCTTGCTGGAGCAGCGGGGAAGCTGGGCACATTTCTCTCATCTTCCAGCAGATGCCCGGTGCATTCCCAGGGGAGCTGGCAGGGTTCTCAGGGTGTGAACAGAAGCTGCCAAACCTCTCGAGGCCCAGCTCAGAATTGGCATCATGTCATTTCCACTACATGCTGCTGGACAGAGCAAGTCACGGGGCCAACCCAGATTCAAAGGGTAGAGAAACAGACCCCACTACTGATAGTGGAGCCGCAAAGTCACAGTGTGTGTTCACAGGGCAGAACGCTTGCGACTTTTGCAAACAGCTACAAGCCTATCAAATCACTTGGGGGAAGAATAAGGTAAATAAAGTTCAACATGTTTTTTCAGCTCCCCAGCAGGACCTTTATGCACTAAAGCGGATTTTTAATCTCCAAGAGGAAAGCACGGTGTGTGGCGTTGCCCACAGCTCAGGCAGCCATACGGCCCCTTTGGTTTTGTGCGTCTTGTGGGCCTGGTGCTCTGAGACCCACTCCTGTGAAACACCACTCTGCCTCACTGTGAATTCCCAGCCTGCATCAGGGAAGATATCTGTTTTCATAATTTAGGGGATGAAATGCCATCAACGGTGTAGACATTTTTGGTGGGGAAAACGCCTTGTTTTATAGCAGGGTCGAGAGGGGAAATAAAACACCATATAGTCCCTGGACCTGGGAAGACCACAGCGTGTCTCCCAGCAGCCCCCCAAAGTCATTATTGCTTCAGGGCCGGCTGAATTGCTCGATAATAGCAATTCTTTGCACTTACAGAAAGCGTGTCCTCCGAGGATGCCAAGCAATTTACAATCGCTTATTAATTAATCCTCAGCCCCCACATGAGATGAGGCTGGGTTCTTATGCATCTTTGACAGATGTGTGAAGTAGGCAAAGGAAACCACAGTCAGTTTCTGTCCAAGGTCACTATGTTGTCAAGCTCACTGGACACATTCCCAGCTCCGAGAACCTCCACAGTCATTTCGGGGTCTCTCCCACGACGGCAGTGGAATTCCTTAGAGCTGGATTCTGGCCATTTCTGAAAAGTCTGAGTTTTCTGGAACAAACATGAGGATTTTTTTGTGTTGCATTTCAGGGGGGTAGGTGGTTATTTTAACTGTTCTGCTTTTGGTTTTGGCATCGACATGCACAGTTTTCAAATCTAGGGTTCAAGTGTCCAAGAAGAGCTGGTTCTAATTGCACTTTGTTCCCAGAGACATCACTTACTCAGGGAGAATGTGCGCTCCCCGGGCTGAAAGAGGATGCCATAGCAGTTCGTGGAGTGCAAAGGAGGGACTGAGAAAGGAGGAGGGAAGCATGTGTTGTCTCAAGCAGGACCGTGTATTTTCACAGCAACATCCAATTAGGAGATAAGTGCAGATTTGCTTTTCTAAACAGGATGCACTTACGCCAACACTCAGCTAAACTGGAGTCCCCTTCCCTTAGCAGCCGAGCAAACTCTCAGGGAAGCCACAGGCTACAGAGGAGTCTTGGAGATCACTTCCAGGCGTCATTCCCAATTCACTTTCAAAATGATTTCTTCCCTAAGTGTGTGTTTTTCCACACACACAAACCGAACCAATGAGAGTGGGTTTGTTTTTGTAAAGGAAAGGGAGAACCTGTCACATCCAAAGAGCTATGGGGTACATTGAAAACTCAGAAACAGTGAGGTAAATATCTCTCATGGCCATGGCCACAGTCAGCCTCCTGAGCTGCCCAAAACCAGCTGCAGCCACCCCTGGCAAACAAGGACAGACACTTTGGAAGAAGTAAAAACCTAGGATCCAGTAAGGAGTGCCTGAGTGTGGTGACTTCCAGGGTCAACTTCATAGAAGAAAGCTTCGTAATGTTTAGAACTTGGAGAAATACGTTTTTGACATGATACGGTCAAGGTTGTGCCGACTGACGGAAGTCCTTTTGTCCTCCATTCATTCCCTCTTTCATCAGATGTGTACGGGGCACTTGCTTTGTTGAACACCCTGTTCGGGGGCTCTGCAGGGACAGAGCCAGCCCGCAGCCTGCAATAAAACATTCGGCGAATTCGTTTTCTCGCTCCCACTCTCTCCCTCCAGGCCTGTGTGCCGTTTGGGCTCTGCCTGGGTCCCGTATGAGTCCCACTTCGGGCAGGGTAGGGTGTAATCAGAACTCTGTCCGCGGAAACACTGTACTAAGGCTTCCTAGAAGACCCAAGTGCCCCACGTCTCAAAGGAAGGAGGCTGTGGTGGCGAAGTCGCCGTCAGAAGGGCATCCTTGGTGGGGCAGTAATGGGGTTACCCACCGTGTCCAGACCACGGCAGGTTGTAGGAGCCCCTCCCAGGGGCTCCCCCAAGGCCAGGGGGACAAGTGTGTCATTGTGCCTGGGGAGTAGCCTGCAACTTGCAGCCAGTGACTCGCATCTGGAGGCTGGCGCGGGGCTGCGCTGGCTTCCTTTCATGCTGTCTCCCACTGTGAGCTACAGCTCTGCTCTTTTGTTCCCGGGCCCTGAGATTAATCTCGTGTATCTGTATATGACAGGGGAAAGTATGTCCTTACATGTGTTTCAACTGATGGCTTATTACTGCCTGAAATTTATCACCTTCAACACATCCTTGTCCCTCCCATCTGCCCTCCTCTGCCAAATCCTCTTGACGATATTTCAGAGCCACGTTTAACGGGTTTGAATGTCATCTCTGCCACGGGGTGGCCCTGGGTAGAAGACTGAACTTCCGAGTTTCACTGCTTGCATCTGGTATCATTGTGGAAAAGAAATGAAAGAACCTATGTAGAGCCCTTGGCAGAGTTGGCAGTCAGCAAATGAGAAACCTTTTTACCCCCTTCCAGTGTCTTCCTCCGGGTTCCCACAGTAGGTCATTCATTCAGCCATATGCAACTTAGCTTTAGCTGCTTTGTATGAAAGTTAGCGACAACTAGCTCTTTAAATCGATGGTGAATAATTTAAAAGGGGAGAAGAATCTATATGGACTATAAGGTAACAAAGACAGAAATAAGAGGCCCAGCCTTGGGGAGGAGCCGATAGTCATAACGGATTTGCATTTGCACGTTCACCAGGGAGTGAGAACCAGGCACTTGTTTATGATCAAATCCTGTAATTTCAAATATTTACCAAGCACCCATCAAATCATATGCAACCACATTTTAGAAGATAATCTTCCAGAAATTCGCTACACAGGAAATTCACTCTATATTTAAAGAGACAAAATGATATGATGGATGGTAAAACAAGTTGCTACCAGAAGGCGATAAAAATGTGATATAAGAAAACCCACGCAGAATAGAGTGCGACACTGGTAAAGGATTTGCTCGCTTTGGGCAGACCCTTGAGTGGCTGCCAACGTCAGTTTGTATGTAAATGACTGAAATATGTCCCACCTAGAGTGCAAAGTTTGGCAGTCGTCTGAGAAATAGCAACTAATGGATAATGAGTTAGCACATACACTATTTGGAGACAAATACATTTTTTTCTGACCTATTTGTAAATGAAGGATGAAAAAGAAGATCCTACAAGAAGCAGAGAGAAATTCTAGCTCCTTACCAATGTTCTCTTTGAAGAATTCTTCCCAAATTCAGTATGGTAATGCCTTGTGAAAAATCAAGTGACCCAGTAGAAGACTTCAGTTATCTTCTGAGACTCATTTTTCAAAGGCCACCTGTTTTGTGAACCAAGTTGGAAAACATCTTTCCTTTACAGGCTAAAAAGACTGTTTTATAAAAACAAGAGAGTCAAAAAATTAACTAGCACCTGTTTAGGCCCCACCTTTTGCATCTTCAGCAGGAGGTTACCTGGTCCGCATCGCCACCAGGTCCCCGTCACCACCAGGTCCCCGTCACCACCAGGTCCCCATCCCCAAAAGCACCAGAGAAGGACCAGCCAGCACCTAAATTATCCATCAGCCCCTTTGAAACTGGCCGGAGAAAAACCAGAAGCAAATCTTCAAATATCCTCCTGCTTTGAGTTCTATTCAGCACAACAGTGTTTCTATAATTCCACGCTGTTAGGGAAGGAAATGGACCTTCATCTGCATTTTATTTTGAGCCAAATGTGCTTTGGGCAATCAAAAAGAGATGATTATTAATTGCCCCCCACCCCCACAATGTCTTGTGTCTTAATTAAGCACAGTGATGTCTCTGGGGATAGAGAACATTTTGGAAGCCTAGCCCTAGCTTACCACGCTCCCTCGACAAGCAGGAATTAGAAAAAGCAATGAGACAGCAAGACAAGCCGGAAGGTCACCAAACCAGGGGGAAGGTGACTGCTCTCCAATTCTAAAGAGAGAGGCAGAAAATGCAAAAATCCGCAGCTGTTCATCCACAGAGCTGCAATTATATATGGCCAGGGAAGTAGGGACACACAGATCACAGATGTACGCACACATGCCACACATAGTGCGAACCAAAATAAGGATAGCCACGTCGATAAAATGATTGGACTTCACGCATGTGCATATCCCACGCACACCCCAGAAATATTATCTTTAAAGAGATGTCTGTAAATGCAGAAATGCGATCCTTCTCAACAAGCTCAGATTTCTCTGACCTCCTGGCATCATATGACCAATCTGAGCAAACACGAGCTTCGTCACGTGGAGGATGAGCACCAGCCTCGGCTCAGCAGACCTTCACGGTTCCCATAATAATAGACGGTAGCGTTGTCGCAGTGCTACTTAGCATGCCCGGCGTCGAAATCCCCAGGGTCCCCGAAACCCCCCTTGCTATCTATCGTGGATTACAATGTAGTAAGGCAAACATAATAGATTTCATTCAAATCAACTGCACAAGTGGGAGACGGCTTTAAATTTTATTCAGTAATGAGGGTGGCTTTATTGTTGCGGATACCAGAGGAATACAAATCAGCCAGCTTTCTGGTCCATAAAAAGGCCAGTATTAGAGTCTGGAGGAATGTGAAGTTGAAAAGAAGAACTCTTCTCAAGATTTATGTGTAAATAAAGTTAAAGCACAAACCGGGGAGACTGGACGCTTTACTACGGCTCTCCTTTAGAGATATTTATACGAGCCTTTGAACTGAGCCCAGCAATTCAGAGCTGATGCCACGCGGTGTTCTCAGAATCTTATCAAATATTAAAAACTCCATTTTGCAGAAAAACAACACTTTACATGCCAAAAAGGCAAAGTAATATTTAAGCAAACTTCCCTTTGTTTTCCACCAAGAGAAACTTGAGCTTTTTTTTTTTTTATCTTTCACATACTGAAGGAGCATCTTTTCCTTTGCTGCAGCATCAGTAAGAAGCTGGCAACCTGGACATCTGTGGTACATTCATGCCGGACTTTCCCCGGCAGGATCCCAGTCTTAGAGCAGTGGCTGAGCACAGTCCCGGGCCTGGGCGGGACGTGGTCTGCAGGAGCCTCCAGCAAGAACGAGGCAGGTAACAGCAGTGGACATCACTGTAGCCTGAGATTACTGGTGAATGCTTCCTAAAGACGGCAGGAATGCAGATGAGCCCTGAGACAAGGGGAGCAAGTATGCAGGGAGTTAATTAGCTGTTTCTATTTCCACGTCTTTGCAGACACTATCCCCTCTACCTGGATGGCCGTTCTTCATTTCATCTTCCAGAAAACACCTGGTTAAGTCTAAACTCGGGATATCTTCCC
This sequence comes from Eulemur rufifrons, assembly GCF_041146395.1. NCBI lineage: Eukaryota > Metazoa > Chordata > Mammalia > Primates > Lemuridae > Eulemur > Eulemur rufifrons. The sequence continues at coordinate 18,524,515 of NC_091001.1, forward strand.
ACCAGCCCACCTCTCAGCCCACTTCTTGCTTTCCCGTTCCTCAAGTCATTCACCTTTTGCAAATTCTGACAATTACACCGTGAGCATTTTGACAGGAGAGCTGAGTTTAACGTGGGACTTCTAGACCTGCAGTGAGACAAGATTGTCCCAAGGTGGAAATACAGGCCCGGGGTTTCCTGTAACAAGATCCCATTAGCCAAAGGCTACAGCCTTGGAAATACATGTGACATATAAAAGGTGACTTGTCTTCAAATCTTTCTTGAAACTAGAAAGGTTGTCAGAATTTTAAATGCTTCAGAGAATGTGGATATTTATTTGCTCTGATTCAGAATCCATCTGCCCAGGGGTGAAGCCTCTGCAAACCTGGACAACAAGGTGGTCAGGCTTCACATCTGTCTGGGGATCTTTCAAATTACCTCTAACGGTGCAGCTGGGAGCCGCAGGCATTCAGAGGGAGGGGAAATTCTGTCACGGAGACAGAGGTGGGTCCAAGAAGGCTTGGTGCAGTCTCGGCAGGGGTCCTGAAGGACACAGAGGGGCAGGATGGTGCTAAGGAGGCAGTGGCGTTTGGGAAGGCCAGGAACAGCGTCAGTCAGGGTGGTCTGGTCAGGGCCGGGGTGGAAGCCGTATGTGACAAACCTGGGCTGCTTCTCCAATGCTGCAGAGTGGGACTCGGCTCTTGCTAACAGAGGAGAGGCCTGAGAGCAAGGGTTACTGTTGCCTTTTTTCTAGACATCTACTATGAGTGTTGCCAAACTTGAACCAGAAGCCAGACTGCAAGCAGGCCGTGGGAAAAGGGGCATGGCAGTAGTGAAACAATGGCAAATCCACCACCGGATCTAAGATTCAGGCCATTCGGCGTAGGGGTGGAGAGGAGTCAGGCCCATCTTTCTCATAATAAAAGGGTCAGGCCATGGGGGACTTTGCACACTGGGTTGTTTGGATAAGCCCCAAAAGGCAGAGAAGTGTCGTCTCACGTGCCATTTCTGATGAGATCGGAGCACCTGGCTGAGGGCGGTGTCCAGAAGGGCCCGCCGTCCTCAGAACAGCTGCAGACCTCTGCATGCAGCCCGGCTCACCCCTCTGACTGCCTTCCCACCGCCGCGCTCACCTCGGCTAGTGTGAGGAAAGTGTCCCAGCGATTAGCTCTGTCCCTCCGTGGGACCGTCTGTGTGTGGACGCAACGCCGACCCCAACATTGCCATCCCAGAGCACGTTCACACAGGGGCTGGACAGCCAGTGTGTAGCGAAACAGTGAAACTCTTACACTGGATGGAAGAGGACCTCATGGAGTTTTTCCAACTCTAACATTTTAGGATGTAATCAAGGTGATAAAAACAAGAAAGCTTAAATCCCACTTAGATTGGTCCAAGACATAATTGACCAGGCTTTTATGACAGGGACTTGCAGGGTCCCCTGTCACACTCAGCTGTCAAGTGGATTAACCAGTACTGAAAAGAAGGCAATTTAAGAGCCCAAAGCACCAAAAGCAAAGAATTAAATCAGTGCAATATTAGTGGGTTGTGCTTGAAGATAAAATTGAATACTTACTATTTGCCTGTTGAATACTAAAGCAAATTACACAAAATAACTCAAAGTGAAATATTTAATTAGCTGCTCTGAAATAGATTTGTTCTGAAACCATTAATCTAATTAACGCACACAGCTTCCCATTTGCAGTACTTGCCTTGTTTTTGGATGAGGCTGACACACAGCTCACATTTGTCTACTTATGTGTATGGATGTCGTTAGGAGCCTCCCCCTTGTAATACAGACCACGTTTCTGCTCCCTTACTTCCCATGTTTGTGGGTAACATTCATTATCCGCAAAACAAAATAAAGAAATTGCGCCAAATGAGAAACATTGGATGTTTCAAACTGTACAGAGAAAGGGCTATTTTTCCAACGTGCACTGCAGATGTGGCAGCTGAATGCACACACACATGCAAGATCTAAATGAACAGCCCGCATAATCGTGACAATTATACGTTGCAATATGTTCTGTTTCTGCTCATCAACTCGGGAAGCTCCAAGGGGTGGGGGGCGGGAAATTCGTCATTTTGTTCTTTTAAAAATTTCAGCTTTATGGACTCTACCTGCTTACTGATAAATTTGACATTATTGAAAAATACTGTAATAAATTTAGAAGCAAAAATTATTCCCACTGAAAAATTATATAATCAACATTTTGAAAGCATCTGGAAAGGGGCGTATCTGAGATATACCAGTACAATACTGCCATCTAGAGGAATTGTGGAGAAATCACAGTCCTTTTTAATTTTTCTGATTGTTTTCTTTGAGTTGTTAAAATAAGCATGGAAAAGGGGTTTGCTGGTACATGTGATAATCATGGGGAAAAGAGACTCAGATTTATAAACAATGCAATCCCCAGATAAGAGATTTCCAAATATTTCTTAGCTTCCCTGAGCCCCGAGGTGTCTGGGAGGCTGAGGCCGAGCGTGCTGAACAGGAGGAAAGGAACTCAGACCTCCAAGAACCTGAAGGAATGAGCAGGCCCAGTCTTAGCATTGTCTGGCCGTCTTATTTTGTGTGTGTGTGTGCATGTGTGTGTGTGTGTGTGTGTGTGTGTGTCTCAAGGCTGAAAATTTGTACATGTGTGTGAAATCTCCAGATATTTTAATGTGACAACTTACTAAAAAATTTAACTGTGCAGTCTGAATAAAACATGTCCGAGGACCAGCTTTGGCTCAAAGAGCAGCCAGTGTGTGACCCTTGGGATGGAAGAAAGAATGTTGCCAGTGACTACTGGCCACATGAGAAAGGAAGAGAGAAGAGAATCCAGGGGGTTGTTGCCAGCTTAAAATGTATCAAGTGGGATTTGGTGCCCTATGCTGAAACGCCGATGTCATCAAGAGGAGATGCCAGCTGAGGTTAGGGAGAGCTGTCCTGGTTCTTTGGCTCCTTGCTGGGAAGAATCGCAAGCAGGGCCGGTGCAACGGAGGGATGACAGACACGCAGCACTTCCACACAAGCAGCCTTCATTGAGCACAGCAAGGACACAAAGCAAAAGTGTGTCCTGGAGGAGGGACGGGTCTGTCTCTGTGAGTGGAGAAGACCCCGGGTTCAAAGACAGAGTATAGCAAGCATAGTACACTCTCAAAGTCAGTAGAGAGCGGACTGCTCCAATAAGCACCAGCGTCATTCCAGGGTTAGGCTCTGCCCTTTATGCTAATGTCTAATAATATGTTAAGCTGGGGGTAGAATATTCATGTCTTTTTGGAGAAGAGGGTGGAGATTCCTGAAATCATGTACCCTCCCATTTTCTGTCCTTGTATGGCTGGCTGTCACAGGGATAGGGGGCATGAGATTTGCTATATTAATGAGGGAAAGATTTCCTTTGGTTGTAAGCTCCTAGCTTCTGCTCATGCTCCTGGTCAGGAAAATTCCCTAACCTCATATTCTTGCTGTTGTGGTTTCTATTCTCTGTTTTTATTAGTTCCGACCCTCAACCCCTTGACCACATCCCCCATCACCTGCCCTGCCACCTGCACACCCCTCATCCCTACCTAACAGGAAGATAAAATCCTAACACAAAATTAGCTTTAGCTATTCTACCCGTTGTAATTCAGAGACCCCTGTGGTGCAGGACTTTATGAAAATGTGTATAATGGTCCATATGCAAGCACAGTGAGCAGTTTCTCCTCACCACTCATGCTCAATCATCGGTGTGCTGGGCCAGTCCTTTCTTCTAACCCTGCTCACACCTAAGGAATCTCCCCCAACAAACAGAAGGAAAAGAGAAGAAAGCAAAAAAAAAAAAAAAAAAGGCAGAAATTGCCAAAGAAGAAAACAATGGCTGTTGTTCTGATACTGTTTTCAAATAACTGCAATGAACAAGAAAAAAACCATAACTAACAATAGCCAGAATATCAAATAAACAAAAGAGAGTCAGAGAAAAAAATGACTGCAAAGTGATGCCAAGCTCTGGGTAAGTCTCTATTGAGCAAATACATTTTTGCAAGTAGTGAACAAAACACCAGGCAATTTGAGATGTTGTAATTGACTTGCATTCTTCATCTGACCTGTGCCAAGGTGCTTGACATTCTGTTTTCCCTCTTGATTACATAATTGCAGGTTTAGACAGTCACAGAACAAAGAGAACCATGACATACATATCACAATGCATTTAGCTGATTACACATACTTTTGATAAACAGAGGGATTAAGGAAGGGCATTTCAAATATGTGCAATGGCCGGGAGTAGAAGGAAAGAGTTGTAGAGCAGTCACAGTAGGTGAAGGAGGTGCAACCCTCCAACTCTCCCTTCTCTTTCTTTACTAATTTTTTTTCTTCATGTTCCATCAATTTATGAAAAAAGTGTTAAAATTTCCAGTTATAATTGTGGATTTGTCTAGTTCTTGCCTTAATTCTATGATTTTTTTCATGTATTTCAAAGCTCTATTATCATGTGCATACAAATATTCATATTTAGGATTTCTGTGCATTCCTGGAGAATTAACCCTTTCCTCATTATGAAATGTCCCTCTTTGTAAGTAGTGATAATATTTGTCTTGAAGTCAACTGTGTGTGAAATTGATATAAGCGAACTAGCTTTCTTATGCTTACTATTTCCATGGTATATAATTTCCCCCCCCCTTTTACATGTGAATTTATACTTAAATTGCATGATTTATAGGCAGTATATTGTGGAATCTTAATTTTTATCCAGATAGTCTCTTCCTCTTAAATGAAGAGTTTGATCAGTTCACTTCAAGTCATTACTAATATGATTGGATTAATTCTATTATCTTGCTACATGTCTTATATTTCTCTAGTCGTCTTTGTTCATGTTCCTCCGTTTCTCCTTATGTTCTTTTGAATTAACCAAATTTTAAGTATTCTATGTCCTCTATTGAGGTTTTAGGTGTACCTTATTTTTTATAGTGGTTGCTGTAGGGATTACAATCTTCATCCTTATCTTAGTACATTACATGGAGTTAATATTATACCACTTCACATAAAATGCAAGGTGCTTTCAAGACTATAGTTCCATTCTTGTCCCCTGTACTATTATTGTCATATATTTTATTCTTCACATTGTAAATTTCAAAATGCAATGTTACCTTTGGTTGTTAAAGAAATTGAGAAGCAAAAAAAAAAAAAAGTCTTTTATATTTATCCACATATTTAGCATTTCCAGTGCTTTTCATTGCTTTCTGTAGTTCCAAGTTTCCACCTAATATCTCTCTTTAGGCTTTTTTTTGGCATTTCTTATAGTATAGATCTGCCGGCAATACATTTTCTCAGTTTTTATTTATCTGAAAATCCATTTTATCCTAACTTTTTAAGGATATTCATGCTGAGTGGAGTTAGCATGAAAAAAAAATGGTCTTTGTTGACAGTTTTCTTTCTTCTTTCAATACTTTTAAGATGTTGTTCTATGTCTTCTTTTGGCCTTCATTGTTTCCTATTAGTAGTCATTTGTCATATGCCTTATTGTCCTCCTGTAAGTATTGGGTCTTTTTTCCTCTGGCTGCATTTAAGATTTTCCCTTTATCTCTTGTTTTCAGAAATATGACCATTATGCATCTAAGTGGAGTTCTCTTTGAAATTACCTTATTTGGGTTTTACTGAGATTCTTGGATGAATAGATTAATTTTTTTTCTACCAAATTTGGGGAATTTTCAGGTATTAGTTCCTCAAATATTTTTTCTGCCCCATTCCCTGTCTCTTTCTTGAACTCCAATTATGTGGGTGTCAGACAACTTAGTAATCTCCCATGATCACTGAGGCTCTATTTATTGTTTTATCTTTCATCTTTTTTCTCTTTCTTCTTCAGATTGTATAATTTCTATTGATCTCTCTTCAAGTTTACTGTACTTTTTCTTTTGAAGTCTCCAATCTGCTGTTAAACCCATCCAGTAAACTTTGCATCCCTAATATCATATCTTTCAGTTGTACCATTTCCATTTATTTTTTTTATAGTGCTCCATTGAGGTTTCCCATCTGTTCACTTACTATGTCCATCTTTTCCTTTTAATCTCTGAACGTATTAAAATGGCAGTCTTAATATCCCTAGTCTGATAAGGACAACATCTGGGTCATATCAAACTCTATTTCTATTGACTGGGTTTTGTTTCCTTGATCATAGGTAACATAATCCTAATTCCTCACATGTCAAGCAATTTTTTTATTGTTTGCTGGCATTATTGGTGATACATTATAAGGAATCTGCATTATGCTTGCTTTAAGGATGTTAGTTTTGTTTTGCAAAGCAGCTATTTGTTGGCAAACTTCCTTACTCTGGCTTAGTTTTACTCTTTGTTAGGGTGGTTCTGTTTTATACATATTCTTAGTCCAGGACATTGCTGCAGGGGTTGGCAAACATTGTCTTTACAAGACCAGGAAGTAAATATTTTAGCTTTTGTGAGTCAAATATGGTCTCTGTCTCTGTCTTCTTCTTGCTCTCCTTTTCTTCCTCTTCCCCCTTCTCCACCTTCTTTCTCCTGATACTGCTGCTACTTCTAAAATGTAAAAATTATTTTCAACTTGTAAGATGTATACAAACAAGGCCACAAGCCAGACTGAGCTGCAGTTTCCTGACCTCTACTCTAGGGTATCGTCCTTACTCCTAGCATGTGGCCTTTATGAGGTCTCAGTGCAATGCCTCAGGTGTTCATTGAGAACATTCCATTCTGGATTAGCCAAAACTCCAACATTTCACAGTACCGTACGACCCCTAGACAGTCAGAAGCCACTCTGCTAAGCGTCATGAAGGCTCACCCTCGGTATGTGCCACCTCGCCCTGAGCAAAGGACCCATAAGAAACCCTGTGCTCCACCACCTGCACTGAAGTCCAAAAAATGCTCCAGACAGAAAGCCAGAGTCGTTATGTTGCTCATTTGATGTGTTTCCTTTCTCTCAAGGAGCACAGTCTCAGATTACTTGTTCATCAGTGCCTAAAGCTAACTTACTCATATATACTGGCCTGTCTTACATTTGCTTATGGCACACCAGTTAGTCTATCAGGACCAGAAATGGAAGTCCCAAAAAGTTCCACTTTAAATAGGTTGGGTTTTAGTGACTTTTGAGACCTCTGGGTGGAACTATAGAGGGGGCAGGTTATGAGGACGGGCAAGATTTATAGAAATACAAATGGTTAGTCTATGACACTTGACAATACATCAAGAGAGAAAAAAATTCTCAGAGAAAACATACACTTGATAAAAGAAAGGGGCAAAAGATTGCGTCAAGGGTAAAGACAGAGGGCTATCCGAGAGCTAAATGGAAAGGCCTGTCAAGTGAAAGAGAAGCTCAGCCTTCCCTTGGGTTATTTTTTTTCCTCTGAGATTGTACATTTTAGGACGGTCCCAAAGAGCTGTCAGTGTTCTCACTGTATGTAATATGTTTTTATCCTCAGGGGAAACATTGATCCAAATCTTATAAAATAATTACTCACTTCATCTTTATAAATGATTTTGTTCTCTACCATTCTAGTATTGCCAACTATTATTAAAAAGAGTACCACGACCACTCAGTCTTGTCATCAGCTTCTGACTCTTCTCCCATGCTTACCCGACGATTCTGCTATACGCTACAGGCTGAAAAGTGGGTTTTTAACCAAGACAGACATCCTCAGAACCTCAGTGAAAAGGACAAGGTACTTCTACCTATTGATACTTTAAGTAATACACTCATGGGTATAGACTTCCAGGCCGACACCACTTAGACAAGAGAAGGCTGTAGCAAGGGAGTGAGTCAGGATTTCTAGGCCTCTTTTTAGTACAGAAGCAGCAACTTTGTAAAAGCAGAAGATAGACTCAAGTGCAACAAGTAATAATTACATGGGATTGGATGAACTGATAAAATGAATACAATTATAGCTGTTTAGGATATTTTAAATTTACTTATTGTGTATTGATATTATTATTAATGTTCTATTTTCTTGTGGGCATAAAATGAAGCCCTTTCTCTTTCTTCTTGACCTATCCATAACCTTTAAACTAGGGGTCAACTAAACTATAGCCCATAGGCTAAATCTCTCTCTCTACAGGTCAAATGCAACCCATGAGAGTCAAAATCCAGGAATGCCCATTGTTTACATATTATCTGTGGCTGCACGCATGTTACGATGGCAGATTTGAGCACAAATATTGCATCAGAGACCCATGGCCCACAAAACTGAAAACATTTACTATCTGGCCCTTTACAAAGAAGGTTTGCCAACCCCTGTTTAAGACTATGCTTTTCCATACTGAAATGAAATATGATTTAAGTAGCGTTTTGTTGTTACTAACACCTCAAAATCCAGGGACAATCCCGTTTGTCTCTTTGCTTTTAAAAGCTAGGTAGTTTTTCAAAGGAGTAAATAAGAGGCTCTTGTTGTTGTTGTTGTTAACCAGGATATAGTCAGAAAAATCAATTGTATAACCATAGCTATACTTAAAGTGTCATATGAGAATAAATCTCATTTAATCGGGTATGACAAACCCCACACTGGGAACAGGAGTTGAACTTAATATGTGGAACCAAGGCTCACGGAACCCTCCCAGGAGACCAGTCTGTTTGTTCTATGGTTTTGGGGGCTCTGGACCTTTAGGTGGAGGAGAGAATCATTTCCAGACAAAGGACCTTAGCAGATTGGGACTGTGGGGGGAAGGTCAAGAAGGTAGAGAGAAATTCATCCACATTTACAGGTACTCCAGGCAAAACTGATGGAAATTAATTTCTTTGGGTTTTCTAGCCTCAGAACATGAGCACAAATAAAAGCAATTAAAAAAAACTTCCCTGGAATAATAGATCCTATTGAAAATATAATACTAGATTCACAGTGAGTTCCCATGACAGAGGTTAATTTTTTGGCTTTATTAGTTGCTTAATACCATATGGCACTGGATTTGCTGACCACATTTCAAGGAAATTTATATGTATTAATTAACAGTTGTTGCTGCACCAATGTTAATGAAACAGAACAAAACAAAAGGACACCAGCTTTTGTGATCAGGAATAATCTTCAGGGATTATTTATGATCACAAGGGATGGCTACTAGAAAAAGTGTCCAAAACCTCCAAATAGGCAAGAGACTTCTACATGTCCTTTCAGTGCCTTGCTGGACACTGTGTAGCAGGCCTGCCCAGAGTGCTTCTGATTCCCTAGGAGTGGGTGCCTTTATTTCACTTGCTATTTACTATTTAGGATATCTTTCAACTTTTTAAGGGTAGATAATAAATGTAGAAAACTGATATAAATATCATCCTTGTTCAATAGGAAGGAAAATGAAATTCATCCCTAGAGAGATGCACGTGAAAATATTATAACTCAAAGGTTATGGTTTATTTTGTATGTAATTTAGCTATCTTATCCCCCCATCCTTTCAATGACTATATATACCCAGTCTTTTACATTTTCTTTAAATCAGCTTTTTCATTCTGCTGGTGCCTTCATTAATGAGTTTAGTAATTCTTTGATAGACGTTCACTTAAAAAAATTTATATACATAATCATTGACTATCTTCCTTTATGCTTGGGAAAGATATGAAAACAAGAGGGAGTTAAGTGTTTTTTTTTTTTTCTTTTAAGATAAAGATTTGAGCCTGTTTCATAATGCAAAAAAAAAAAAAAAAAGTCATGGAAAGAGAGATGTTAAAGATACAGTAGTAAAGATGAGATAACTAATGAATCAAATACCAGCAAAAGCAGTACAACATTCAAACACAAATGGCTGAATGACTCTTGGTTAGAAAAAAATAACTGACTTTTCCTGTGATGGTGAAGAAAGGAAGAAATGCTGGCGATATATGTGTGTGTGTGTGTTTATATATGTGTGTGTGTGTGTGTGTGTGTGTGGGTATTGTAAGTTAAGGGCTAGAACTTGAAGACGTTTATACCACGTAGCCAGTCTGTTACTGAGAGCGAGGGTTTGGTGGTGTGGTAGATGCTGCGAAGTGACAATAAGGACTCGAATAGCCACTGATAGAAACAGGAAAGGGAGCTGATGGAACAACCTCGGAGTCAGAGCTGAAAAGGGAATTGGCTACGCTCATCTATGGTGGGAAATCAGGGAAGTGCAGGAGGAAGCTACAGGGGATTGTGGTGATGTGCTGTGGAATTCAGGAGGGTCAACATGGAAAGTGAGGCTGTGGCTGATGGACACAGAAAACACGGTGATGTCAAGAGAGCAGGATCTGTGACAAGGCTGCAAAGGAGAAGGCTGAGCACAGGAGTCGCCACCCTGGAAGAGTAGCCAGTTTTGGCCAAAGAGGTACAGGGAGAGGTTGGGGATGAGTCCACAGGTGGAAAGTTCCAGATGATGACAAGGTTTCCTATGTACAATGTTTCTTGTATCTTCTTCAATAAATGTCTCTATTTTTCATATTACATGGCTGCATACTTTCTGGACAGACCTCATACATCAGGAATACAAAGAAAAATCCAGGGCCTTTGTACCTATTATTGCAATTGCTCTGCCTGGGATGTTCTTTTCCAGGTATGTGCATGACTATCCCTCATTTCCTTCATGTGAACGTGATGCCAGCATCTCCCTCGGGCCATGAGGCAAGTTGGGATGGAGAAGGGGAGAGACCGGACACCAGGCTCCGACGTCATCACAGAGCCACTGTTCCACCCTGGGCTGCCCTCTCCTGGAGAAACGAGCCCCCAAGCCTTTCAGGGCCGAGCAGTTTTCTGCGACTTGCACCTGAATGCAATACTGTCGAAAACCCGACGTCAAATTTGTGCTCCCCACTCTGCTCTCCTCTCCCTCCTCAGCTCTGATGTCACCTCCTCCTCGGCAGAGCCTTCCCTACCTTCAAGTTAGACCTGCTTTAAAACAGTCTCACAGCCCGTGAACTTTTTCTTCATAGCACTAGTAACAAGCATGGTAATTAAGATAATTATTTACAGATTTGTTCAACAAACTAGGTAAGGACTATGCTTCTCTTATTGCTGTTTGCCCTGCCCCAGTACATTGCATTCTCTCACTGAATAATTATTAAAATAAGATCTAATACTACAATAAGTCACATTAATGACCACATATGTATATATCCATTAAATGCTGAGTTCAGGAGAGGGAGTAGAGACCAGGACTGCAGAGGTAAGTAACTTTACTGAGCAAAACCCTGAAAGTGAAGAACGTGTTCCTCCTATTAGGCCTGTTCAGACATCACTCATCACTGAGGCCAGCTCTAAAAATATGTTTCTCCAAGAAAACATAATAGTCACTCTGCCATTTTGATCTCTTCCTCTCTTGTACTCCCCATATAAGACAATGAAGATACAGTGTAAAATGATCCCTTGCATTGGGCAATACTCTTGAACTGTTTTCTAGTCATTATATCTGTGAAGGCCTCTAAGAAACTGGGACTCACAGGCAGGAATAGCATCTGCCAGCCACCGATTCACCATCAGGCAAGTAACATATTCAGTGCCAAAGTGCCAGTTCTTGGGGGTTCAAAACTAAGTAAAGCAAGGTCCTTGCACTTAGGTAGTCTAGTCTACTGGGCAAACACGTAGACAGGTCATTGTAATATAAGTGCTGTGATAAACACAGAAAATTACAGACATTCACAGAAGTGGTATCTCACCCAGTTGGAGGGCGTGCATGGACAGCTTCCTAGGGATATCCGAGCTAAAGTTTCAGAGTTAGTGGCCCAAGGTGGGAGACGACATTGCAGGCAAAAGCAGTAGCCAGCGCACACTCGGGGAGGTGGGTAGGAAGCAGCCTGGCTCATTCCAGAAATCGCATGAAGTTCTGTGTGACCGGTTAGGTTATGTCCATAAATGGCACGTCATGAGGCCAGAGGAGCAAGCAGGGACCACATTAAGGACTCTCTGGTCTCTCTCATGTTTTATCCTACATGCAATGAAAGGCATACCAAGGTTTCAATCAGAGAAAATCCACTGTGCAACTTAGAAATCTAACCAACAACAAAAAAAGGAAGACGGGGATGAGGCTGGGTTCAATTAGCCTTTTTTTTTTTTTTTTTTCTTTTTTTTTTTGTGAGACGGAGTCTCACTTTGTTGCCCGGGCTAGAGTGAGTGCCGTGGCGTCAGCCTAGCTCACAGCAACCTCAAACTCCTGGGCTTAAGCGATCCTACCGCCTCAGCCTCCCTGCCTCAGCCTCCCGAGTAGCTGGGACTACAGGCATGTGCCACCATGCCCGGCTAATTTTTTCTATATATATTTTTAGTTGGCTAGATAATTTCTTTCTATTTTTAGTAGAGACGGGGTCTCGCTCTTGCTCAGGCTGGTCTCGAACTCCTGACCTGGAGCGATCCACCCGCCTCGGCCTCCCAGAGTGTTAGGATTACAGGCATGAGCCACAGTGCCTGGCCCAATCAGCCTTTTGAAGATAACAGAATGAGAAACTAAGGCGGCAAGGCCCCAGGGCAGTGGATAGAGAAGCGAGGCACTGGCCGAGACGTTCAGGGATTTGGTAAATTGACAACAAATGCACTTTCCCCTCCTTCCTCCTTCCCTCCCCTTCCAAGGTCCCACGCCCAGTCCTATTTCCAGGTTCATTTTCTTACCTTAAGGTCAAAGGCAACCTCTGGAACAGCAGGTCACTGTCACACCCAGGCTTCACTTTACCCCTTCACGCAACCCCCCTTTAATTTCTTGTCATTGTTACTTTTTGGCTACAGATGCACATCTTGAATGTTAATAGGAAGCTTTTTCATGGAGAAGAATCAAAGAAAAATGCCACGTTCTTATTCTGGAAACCTTTTCCAGTCTTTTCGTGCTGGTGACCTTACATTTGTCTAGAATCCAGTGTCACCACGCCCCAGGGGCGAGAGGTTTGTAAGAGTATTTCAGCAGTTAACATCCTCACACACAGGAAGATTAGCCTATGCGCATATTTCAGAGCTAAGATTTAAGAAGTGGTGCTTAAGGAGCACAAGCAGGATATTCCTAAGAATGCGAATTGCAGCACTGGACGGCTGCTACGCAACAAAAGTATTTGAAACTAAAATCAGTAAATCTGAAACAAAAGATAAAGAACGATTTTGACCCCGGTAAGATTTCTTAGAGTCCGACTTTTATAGGGGACTAGAACCTGCCAGGGCAAAATGGCAGAAATACAGGAATGGAAGCTCGGCTGCTGCTTCCAGGACTGGTGACCTGGAGTGGCTGAGCCGCGTGACGGCCTGGGGCGGAGCTGCTCTCACAGGTGGAGGTGAGCTGCCCGCCCTGCCTCCGGCTCACGGAGACGTTGTGGCGTATCCAGCAAAGACGGCATCATCCGGATGCTGGCGAATCTCACAGTCACAACTCTGACTCCTGAGAGCATGTGAGGCTTTAGCCTCGGTCTCCCCCACTGACAGGAAATCAAGATCTGGCCTGAGGCCTCCCTACAATGTCCTCTCTGGACCTAAAAGGAACACGGACAGAGAGGAGCCTTTGAAAGCCACTTCACAGACTAGCTAACTCCAGGAAAGCCCAACCACAGGACTGAGGTTAAACCCTGACACTTGGCCTGAGCCCACTTGACGTCAGTTGATTCGTGACAGGCTCAGGCCTTCGGGACACAGCTGAAGAACAGTGTCTTTCAACAAAGATGACCCTGTTGGAGGGCCGGGGATGTGGGGAGCGAAACAGTCTAACACACTGACTGCCACACAAAAAAACCAGAAACTCTTCCTTGGGGCCACAGTGTTTTAATACAAAAACAGAATAAAAACTTCGAGTGTAATTTAAAGGTAAACGTAAATAGAAAAACAAAATTTATTGACTTTTATTCATTCATCTATGTTTTTAGAATTAAATTGTCAATATTAATTATAACAATAAGAACATCAATAAGATTTTATATATGCTTCATGTGGCCCCGGGGTCAAAACCAGAGGGAGTGAAATACAACTCTCGTGGCAGTTAATGTGTTCACGGGAGCTATGCGGGCTGAGACATTGCCCCAAGATAAGCACCTCACAGCTACTAGCAAGTGCTGTGCTGGAACCCCCGTGACTGCGAGATCATTTGCTGGACTAGTTAGTGGAAGCCCCGAAACTAACTTGCCCTTGGTCCTCTTATGTTTCTGCCACAGCCAGTCTCTCCATGTCCTCAACCAAACAGCACCATTAGCGTAGCCTCGGTTTAATAAACACTTCTGAGCTATATAATGCCTCTCCCCACCAGCCTCCACTTCCCCACGTTCAGCTTCCATTGCTATCACTCCACTCACCACAGGGACTCTTGTCTGCTCTGTCTCCCCTGTTAGACACCAAGTTCCTTTAAAACAGGCACTTGTCATCTTTGTCTTCATACTTTCGGAACTTATCACAATGCTTGTATGTGGTAGGCTATTAAACATTCGCTGAATGAATTAAGCAGATTCTATAGTCTCCTACCTGTAATTTTTTGGGGAACATCTATCTCAACCACATAAACAAGGTGAAACTCTCACATTCAAGACCTACAATCAGGAGATCAGTAAGACTAAAACTTAAACCTGGGTTTTCTTTCACTTACTTTTAAAATAAGTACAAAAAATACATATACGATAAAAAAAAAATCACTGGTTGGTAAATGAAGAATACAAGAATAGCGACATTTGAAAGACTAAATGTGCAAAAGACTTAGAAAAACAGGAAGACCCCAAGCACTCACTGGGCAAAAACCATAAACAGACAACACTGAAATGAAAAATACAAACAAAACATGAAAACACTTTCCCCCCTTATCAGACATTATTTATCTATTAAATTAACAAAGTTTTAACTAAATGGCAATTCAGAAATGGTGGTGTGAAGTCAAAGGACACTCATACACACTCAAGTTGTGGGGGTATCAACATGGTTATGTAAGAAACCTTAAGAATACTTATAACCAAGGTATGTATATTAGACATGTGTGTATATATATACATACCATTTACCTAGATATAAAAATGTAAACTAAAAAAATCTTTATATTTTTATACGAACTTATTTTTGTTTTAGAGACAGAGTCTTGCTGTGTTGCCCAGGCTAGAGTGCAGTGGCATGATCATAGCTCACTGCAACCTCAAACTCCCGGGCTCAAGCAATCCTCCTCCCGAGTAGCAAGGACTACAGGCGCACAGCTAATATTTTTATTTTTTGTAGAGATAGGGTCTCACTATGTTGTCCAGGCTGGTCTCGAACTCCTGGCCTCAAGTGATCTTCCTGTCTTAGCCTCCCAAAGTGTTGCAATTACAGGTGCAAGCCACCATGCCCAGCCAATATCCTAAGAAATTAAAGTGTTGACTAGAATTTATGCAGTATGACTTAGAAGTTAAGCACATGGCTCTACCACTTACTAGCTATGTGATCTTCAACCAATTATTGACACTTTGGGCTCAGTTTCCTCATCAGTAAAACATTTGTTTTTTTTTTAAAAAGTACCTACCTTATGGAGTTGGTGAAAGATTAAATGAGAATATAAATTACAGTTTAGAATAGTGCCTGGCACATAGAGTGGTCAAAAAATGCTAAATGCTATTAATCCACATATCAGAAATTTGGAAACAGCCAAATGTTTAATGACAATGATGGCTAAAGATTATGGTAAACCCATACAATGGCATATTATTATACAGTCATTAAAATGTTGTTCATGAAGAGTTTTTAATGATGTTGGAAAAATGCTTATAATATATTAAGTGAAAAAGCATGATATAAAATTGAATATATAGCATGATTTCAATTATGTAAAATATACATCAATATGTAAAAAAAGATCTAGCAGAAAACATACCAAAATACTAAAAGCAATTATTTTGGGTAGAATTTGACCTGCTTGCTATTGTTTTCTTTTTTACACTTTTCTATCATTACTTTTTTTTTTTTTTACAGTAAAGAAGGTATTACTTTCAAAACCAGAAGACACCATAATTTTAAAATGCTAAAATAAGGTAACAAATGGATAATTTTAAAAATTTATAGAAATGCCCAACTTTTCACATATAAATGATACAATACAGAAATTACTGTAGCTTTTCAAAACTCAATTATTTTCTCTAGAATTTACAAATAAGTATATTGTATTAATGCAAAATAAATATTACAAGCAACATAAAGCGGTAAATATCCCTTGGTTGAATCTGTTTATAAAAAAGCGTGTGAAGTTTGACACAAACAATGTACTCCCTGACTTGCAAGGCCCCGGCCTCCAGCTGGTCCCACCACAGCCCCCGGCTGGCAGCTCCTCCTCCCAGCTCCACTCCAAGCTCCAGCTGCTCTTCCCTTTTCTACCTATCCAGCTCCGAAGTTCCCAACCTTTTTGCAATTTTCAAAGTTAAGAACTCCTCTGGTCTGGTTGTAAGAAAAAGAAAGAAGATAAGGCTTTCCCTTCACTTTGAATAAACTTTCCAGAACCCTTTTCGATTCTTTATGTGCCATTTTCCCCCTTCCTACACAGCTTTAGACCTTGTGTTCCTCGACTCCACCTTTCAGATTATCCTACCTCATCATCAGTCCAAAACACTCTGTTCATTTCAATCAATTCTTGCCCATACAGCACTCAGTCTACTAAATATATAAATATCAGCCTATATAAATGTTATTCAAGTTTTTAACAACAGTACTAAAGAGTACTAAACAACAGTACTAAACAATCACAATTTACAGGAGACATCAGGAAATTCTTCATATTCTTAATAATTAAAGAATTTTTTGGAGCAAATCTCTAAAGAAATTTCTTGCTTATCTATCAGCATTTTCAGCTACAGAGCCCTGGGTTAGACATTATGTATTTTAGCCATAAGGCTGAAAACCATTCTAGCTAATATGTATCAGTTGTTCACCCAAACATCCATCCATAATGCATTAACCAGATCATTTATGACTGAATTTTTAAAAGTGGTATAAGCAGAAACTCTCCGGACGTTAATGTACTTTGTGGCCGTATGGGATTTAACTCTCACAGCAAAAGCTACCCTTATACAGCCTACCGATTTAATGAATACCAAACTTTACAAATTAATACAACACAATCTAAATGCACCATAAATTTGTATTTGTTAATCTTGATATTAGAACATTTAAACATTTCAAACTACATAAAAATATGACAAACAATATAAAATAGAAAGAAATTTGTTGACAACTTACTTCCAAAACATCACTATTTCTTATATTGCAATTAAGCCAACAAGACAGCTTACACAGCTCTCCAGAAAACATATAGTGTTTTTAGTGGAGTGTTATCAACAAAAATCAGCACAATCCCACACAATAATGTCTCCAATTTATTATCTTTTCCACAGTACAAATTTTCACAAACCATAAATCCTTTGTAGTTATTCAAAGTCTGTAAACATGTGCCTGAATCCCCATATCCCCCCACCTCAGTTTAAGCTTGTGAATGTTTTAAGTCCTTCAATCAAGTTTCAACTCTTCCACTTGCATAAGGAATCATGAGCTCTCTCTCTTTAAATTATTTATATTTTATCATACAGCCTGCAATGCAGTAAATCACAGTGAAAGCCCTGGGGAAAACAAAACAACATGGTCTTTACAGCAGGACTCGAAACTTTACAATATTAAATGCATTTAAAGAAGCTTCCCATAATAAAAGCGTGGGTTTTCATTTCCAGAAATCAAGTCAATTAGAAACCCTAGGTTCTACTTAAAAACCCATTTTGATCTAAAAGTGAAAACAGTCCCCTATCCATAGTCACTTCATAAACTCTATACAGTTTCACTTGCAGATATTTTCTTTTCCAGTCTGGAAAACAGTAGTGCAATTAGTTTTACTTCTCTTAAGTTATTTAGTCCAGGATGTAAATAGCTCTGTGGAAAGATAAGAAGATGCTCTGGTAAACAAGGAAGTTTGCAAGCCCATGCTGGCTTACTAGTCCATTAAAGCTCGTAAGTCCATAGTGGCTTCCAACAAAATGTTGTATATACGTCACTAATAACAAAGCAGAAATAAATAGGCAGAAATGACTGTAAACTGTCTCATCTCGTAACGATTTTTCAATAATTGGCTTGACGAATTGATATATAGTCATTTAAATAAGCAGACAGTAGACAGTTGCCCTTAAGGACATTCCACTATGGCATCCAGTCCGGAAAGCCCCAATGGAGTTACCTTCCTAAAATTAAAACAAACAGAAAAAGGGAGTGGAGGGGGGGAGACAAAAGTTTACAGGTGCCACCTGAATGGGATTCCATCAAGTCTGCCAGTTCACTTAGATTTCTTCTTAAAAAGGCTTTTGATTTTTGATGGCTTTTTGCTTTTCTCTCCATTATGACAAAGGTCATGTGGGATGCTGCTTATCCTGGCAACGTTTGGGGCTTCCTGAACCGGTTTACTGTCATTGCCAGCTGAGGAACACGACGTGTGGCGAGGTTTAGGCACCGGGATGCCACTGGAGAGCTGGTTCATGCTGCAGGATTTCTCCAGGATGCCGTTGTACACTTTGCTTGCGGGGCTGAAGATCATACTCTTGGTTTCTGTCAGACCCACACAATCAGGGGATCCCCGAGAGACATCCACAGTGACGGGCGAATCTCCTCGGGAGGAATCCTCCAGGGAGAGCTCATCTCTGGATGTCTTTCGAGGAGACAATGTTTGGTATATCTCAAGGCTTGAAGGAGGAGACTGTTTCCTTCCGATGGAAGAATTTAAGGAGTCACATTCTGAAGCTGTGTCTGGTACTTCCCTGAGTGAGAAGAGACAAAGGTTAAAAATTTTAAATCATCTGTTCTTAAGAGGACAAGCAGACATTTTAACTAAAACATCTTATATTTGTTTAATCTATTGAAATTCCAAAGGTAGACACGCTGCAATTCTATACTCGTTTTGACAAAATTAGAAAATTACTACTTTAAATATAGTTTCTCAAAAGTCAATGTTTAATTTTTAACATAAACTATAATAATGAGATCTTAGAAACAAGAGAACTTAAGTTACACTTTCTGTCAGAAAAATTAAAATGTTTGAATTTTACAAATGATTCAGCTACCATTTCAGCTACTTTATGTTTTGTTTCAACACTATTTTTCTTTCTAAATCAAGTTGACACTATATATATTTTAAAGATGAATTTTAGTCACTGCCTCTCCCTTTATTTAATATTTTAGTCATTAACTTGATGACATACAGCTTCATGAGGAAGGAAGAAAGATAAAGGAATTAGACTAAAATACAAGTTCTGCCAAGGGCGCACGAAGTTGGGGTGCAGCCGAGTAGGGGGTGGAGGGGAGGGAAAGGCAACTGCATAATGCTGTTTTCGAAAAGCAGACATTCAAATTCCCACAAGGTTATTTCCTTTGCAAATGTTTTCCCCCTTTCTGCACAGTAGAAAAATAAAGTTCGTAACCGTACAGCCAACATACAGTAAGTGCTGTCAGCCATTCCTTCAAACATCCCTCCAATCTGCTGTTCCTTGTTCCCCCACTGCTACCGCTCCTCTTCCAGAACCACCAGGAACTCGCCCAAATGACTGCAACAGCTTCCTAATTGGTTTCCCTGCTTCCATTCTCGTTCTTCCCTTCAGATACTGCTCTACACAGCCATGAAAGTGATTTTTAAAAACTCAAACAGAGCACATCATTCACTTGCTCAAAACCTTCCCATGCTTTCTCTCATACTCTCAGAGTAAAAATCAAAGCCTACGAGGCCCCGAACATCTGGTCCCTGGCTCTCTCTTCAGCTGCCTCCCCCAGCCCTGCCTCACTCCGCTGTGGCTCCTCAGGGCTTTGCACTTGCTGTTCCCTCTGCCTGTCTCCACATGGTGCTCAGGTCACTGCCGTGTCCCCCGAGATGCCCCCCTACCACACTATCTAACGCAGCATTCGCTTTCCTTTTACTCATCTTTATCATCTCAGAACTTACACGTACCTAAAATGATATTTTATAGTAACTTGTTCATAGTCAGCATCCCTATAAAAAGAAGACTTAATAAGGACAGAGAGTATGAGTAACTTCTGTATTTTCCACAATAGAATAATGGTGGCAAGCTCACAGTGGTTATTTAATAAAAATGTGTTGGATGGATGGATGAATGAATAGAAGGAGGTCTGGAAGAAGAGGGATCACATCTTATTCATTTTACTGCCTAATCTTATTCACTTTTGTATCCATGGAAGGAATGATTAAGAAATGAAAGGTAGAGTCAAGGCAGAAAGTAACTGGCAAAAGAAATAAAGTGGGAGAAGGAACAGAGCTGAAGGCAGAACAGAAAGGCAAGTACACATATGATTATAATCCACCGGCTGGAACTAGGCTAAGACCTCATCTCACTTGCCTTGGCAGCTCAAGTTATTAGCAAGTGCACAGCACATAGCAGGGACTAAATTCACCTTTATAGAATGAATAAACTGATCTCCCATCTGGAATGGACTATGATCACTACCATTTTTCATGTTATTGATATGCGTGTCCATTGGAGGTCTGGCATTTTTATGTTAATATCATATTTTAGATATACATTAGATTGCTGAATTTATTTTGTCACTTCTATGTACTTTACTCACACATGTATGTGAAGATTGTCTTTACTACTCACAAGTTCCCAAAGGGTACAGAATCTCCTGGACAAATAAATCATATAATACACCTGCATGTGCTCCGGAATTCTCACTTTCACAATTTGACAATGGGTGGTGCTAACAGAAGGCAAGAGGCAGTTCGGATGAAGAAATGATCAGACTCAGAAATCAAACATTGATAGGGACATTTTGGGAGTGGATGTCAATTAACTGAATAGAAGATATCACTGTTCCCCTGAAGCTGTTCAGATTCCAAAGTCAGAACCTGATTTAGTTACAATTTTATGAATTTACTTTCTTTTCTGCTATGTGGCCTGGCTGCTTCCTATCTGAAATTCTACACTAGGCTAAAAATATTTTAAAACCTAGCTTCTAAACTTTAAACAAGGTATGAGAAAAATACTGATTTAAGTCAGGAAACCTGGATTCCTGTCCTAGTCCTGCCCTTAACCAGCTGTACAATCCTCAGCAAGTCACTTATTTCTCTAGATCTCAATTTTCCTATCTGTTAAAGTAAGAGAATTTGATTAATCACTATTGTTACTTCTAGTTCTAACATTTTAATTCCACAATAAATAATAATCTAAAGTGTTGGTTCTTCATAACTAATCAGACTTGGAGTATAGGTACAACTTTAAGTACAACTTAAAATTTCACTTTCTTTTCTATTCTTTGGAATGTTGAATTTAATCATTTATGCTATTTTTCTATCTCTTTTCCTCTCCCACAGTGACACGTACTTGAATTAAGTTTAACACATGTATAAGACAACTTAACTCAAAGGTGAGGCTGAAATGAGCATGTATGTGAATAATCCATAGAACATAAAAATCATCAAAAATTAAATATGATTATCATTATTTTGTAAGGATTCTGGTGGTGCAATAGTTGAGATATTGAAAATGAAGAGGAGGAAAAATTTTCTGAATCCAAATTCTTCTCATACTTATGAGCTAGCTGTGAATTTCTGACATTGTCATTTGAAATGAGGACTGAACGTTCTATCACTGCAAAAAAGCTCTGTTAGTGCAGCTCTAGAGTCTTCCTTCTAATTTCCAGAAGCCACACAAGACCAGTTTTGTCAATAAAGCCATTTGCTGATGACTATGGTGATATTGCAAAGATACACAAAAAGCTAATCACAAAGTGCGGCATCAAACTTTCCAGTTACAACGATGATATAAAACCTGGGGTTATCTCCTTAGGAATATGCCACAGTGATCACTTGCTAATCACAAAGTTTTCTTAAACTAGTTGATAAAACAGTTATGGATTGAAAATTATTTTTAATGGTAATGTCACCTAGAGTCACATGATAGAGAGCTGCAAAGGACCACTAACAGCATCTAGCCCATTCCCTCTGTTTCCCTTTGGGGACAGCAAGACTTTGGGGCCACGTGGCTACTTAGTGGTAAATCAGAAACTAACACTAATTTTTCTGACACTTACTATCATACTGCTTCAAAAGAGGAAAGTGATTTAGAAACAGAGCTCTGGCAAAGCAACCGGTCTCATGTAGCATTGGGGTCCTTCAGTTAAATGGGAATATACTACCGATATACCCACTTTGTAAAAAAAAAAAAAAAAAAAAAAAATTAAGTTATGAATGCAATTTCCTCCTTTAAGTTCCTGACATTTTCTTAAATCTTTGGCATACGATATTGCTTGTATGCTAGCATATAACAGAATAAATCACTAAGTGGGAACAAATACTTTAAAATCTCAGTCACATTTGATGTTTCTTTGTGTTCAAGTATATTTAAGCTCATGCTTTTATATTTTACATATGAAACTCTGTTCATATGACAAGTTTGTATTCTGAGACCTGAGTCAATTGAGTCCAGTGGCCTCTATGCAGTTTTATCTCAAAATATCTACCTACATGTCCATGGTAGGCAGAATTCTAAGATGGTCCCTGGTGTACATATACTTTCTTCCAGTTACTCAATCAAACAAAAATGTAGGTGCTGCTGTGAGTGAATTTTGCAGATAAAATTAAGGCTCCAAATTAGCTGATCTTAATATAGAGATTCTTATCCAGGTAAGCCTTTTAAATTTGAGTCTACAGATCAGAGATAGAAGTTAGAGATTCGAAGCAGAGTAGCGATTCACAGAAGGGAAATTCTCTGCTGCTGGCTTTAAAGATAGAGGTCACGTGGCAAGAACAATGCACAGACTTCAGGAACTGACAGCAAGCACAGACAGACACAGGGACCTCAGCCCTATGACCACATGAGCTTTAAAGAGCATCCTGAGCTCCAGATAAGAATGTAGCCCAGCCAGCACTTTGATTTTAGCCCTCGGAGACCATGCGGAAAACCCAGTCACACCAGGCTTGGACTTCAGACATACGGAACTGAGAGTTAATACATGAGTTTGTTTGAGGCCACTAGGGATGTGGTGACTTGTCAGGCAGTGATAGAAAACTGACACCATGCACCGCTCCTCCTTGCCCCCACCCGGCCCCAAGATGTGCTGGAGATCATTCCCTGCCAGTACCATTGCTTCTCGGCAGAGAAGTAAATGGCCTCCTCCTCCTCCTCATTTCGATAAAGCGCCGGGCAGCTTGACACTGACAGGATATCTGGGTCCGGGGAAGGCAACGAGTGCTGCGTGTGCGGGGGGTGGTGAGGGTGGCGAGGGTGCGCGGGGAGAGCAGCGTGCGGAGGAAGCTGAGCACGCTGCGACTGCGGCGAGGCCGGCACGACGCTGCGGCGAGAGCGGCACAAGCTGCTGCTTCTGGCCAGCGACCCAGGGGGCTTAGCCATGGTCCCTGCAAAACAGAAACAGACAGAGACGCCCATAAAGTCCACTGCTCCCTTCATGGTCACTACAAATACACACAAAGAGAACTGGTGTCACTAATATGTCACTATTTAATCTCCCTTTATTGAAGTAACTATACAATTATTAACATTCTCTACCACCTATACTAGGAAAGTCAAGAAACAAGAAATAAAAATGTAACAGAAAACAGGTATAAAAAATGAACAGAAGTGAACATAAACACATGAGGTTTTAATAGAAAATCTGAATTTACTAACCACAAAGGCTTAAAAATTTACCTAAGATGATAAATCCCTAAATTTAAAAATTAACATAGCCTATTTATAAGAAAGTTATATTTTACTATAAACTTTTTATGATTGTTAACATTAAATGAAGAACACTATCAGTATAAAGTAGACTGGAGTTTTACCAATGGATATCTCTTGAAATATAACAACTTGTTTGAATTTCAAGTAGTTTTATATCAAGGAAATCATTTAACTACTATATGCACAGCCTCACTGCTGGTTAGAGCTGAGACCAAATCTTGTTTCCTGAATACTGACTACTGTGGAACTAAACGCAAGTTTCAGGTGATCCTGTATCTGCCACCAGTCTCAGTCTAGACCCATGCACCCTCATCCTCATCCTCAGTGTCTTCACTGCGTGGACATTCCATTTCTCTCCCTTAACCGGAACGTAGCTCACCGAAGAACCTTTTCAAGCTGAAGCTGTTCATTCCTGCACACTCCATATGCTACAGCATCAGAACTGAGGTTGCTGGCCTCCTTGCTCCCCAAACCCGTATTCCCACACCCTTTCATAAAAATGTGCTCCTTCTGAAGCTCCCACTATTAAGGAACATGAATAAATCTTCCACTTCCACTTCACTGGTCATTTCCCAGTCATTCTCTCTCTGACCAGTCCATCCAACCTGTCATCAACGTGAGCAACTTCACAAGTGCAACCTATCCAACACCTTAACTAGCCAGGGTTTTCATCTCTTCTCCCCTGACCTTCACCTCTACTCCACCAGCCACTCTCATGCCTTGTCTTGCCATTCAGGACTGGTCCATCTTTGAAACTACAAGTCAAGACATCAGACATTTAGATTCTGAGCATGCTTTTTTCTTTCTTGCTCATACATTATGTTCCTTTCACTTATTGTTTATTGATATCTACAATAGACCTTACTCTATTCATTATTTCTTTTCTTGCCTTTATTTTCATCTTCTCCATTTGTACTTCCCATCAGCATTTAAAAACATGCTGAAAAGACAAACCTAAAAAACAAGCAAACAAGGATTGGGAAAAAAGACTTAATCACACTAAAAAAAACAAAAGACTCTCATAAGGGAATTCAATAATGTTTCTGAATACAGGGTCAGCAAACCAAAATCCATAGCATTTCTTCATTAGCAGCAAACAATCAGAAGTAATAATTTTTTTAAGAAAGGTAATATATATAACAGAAAAAGCTATTAAGGTACCTAGAAATTAATCTTTAAAAAAAAAAAAAACATGCAAGACCTGTACAGAGAAATAAATTACCAATTTTATTTAAAGATATAAAAGACCTCAATAAATGTAATTTATTAGCAATAATTCTCCCCAAATAAATCCACTCACTCAAAGAAATTTTTTCAAAAATCAGTGGAACTTTCCATGGAATTGCATAAGCTGATCTTAAAATTCATAAGAATAATTGGTCCAGGGTAGGAATTCTGAATTCGAATAATAAAGGAAGATTTACATTTTATCAAACAGCAATGCTTCCTATAAGGCTATAGCAACTAAAGCATAGTGGAGCCAACGGAACAAAACAGAGAGCTGGAAACATTTATGTACCTATAGAGAGAAGTGGTATATAAGTTAGCAGGGATAGAGCAGGAATGAGGCTGAGACAACTGTTTACCCACATATCAAAAGATATATTTAGATTCCGACCTCACACTATGAACAAAAATAATTTCCATGTGGATTAAAGGACTAAGGGATGAAAGAAAAACTTAAAAACTTTTAGGAGAGCAAATGACAATATATTACCTTTTGAAAAGACATAAAAAACATAAATTGGATTCACAAATTTGCCATTAAAGAAGCCAAAGCCTAGGAGAAGATATTTGCAACCCTCAAATAACTAGAAAATAAAAGTAGTGGTTCCAAATCAGTAAGGAATCTTGGACGGATTCTACAGCAAGAAAAAGCAACTCAGAGAGGAAGAAATCTGAATGACAAATGCCAATAAATGAAATGGTACTCAACCTCAGCAGTCATCGACGAAATACAAA
The DNA here is from genome assembly GCF_041146395.1 of Eulemur rufifrons. Lineage (NCBI taxonomy): Eukaryota > Metazoa > Chordata > Mammalia > Primates > Lemuridae > Eulemur > Eulemur rufifrons. The sequence goes on from NC_091001.1 coordinate 18,549,994, forward strand.
TTTATTAATAGTGAGGTATCACTTCACACCCATTCAAGTTGCAATAAAAACACTAAACTGTATTATTCCAAGTATCAGTGAGGATACAGGCACACAGGCACTCTTATAAACAGTGGGTATGTAAACTGATAGAACCATTTTGAGAGCAACTTAGCAATGACCAATAAGAGGTGTCTTCCTAATGACCCACCCAGCAATCCATTTCTAGGAGTCCATGCAGAGAAACTCTCAAAGTTATGCACAAGGAGATACAAGTAACGATGCTTTTTGCATATTGTTTGTAAGGGCACAAAAGTAGAAAAAAATCAATGTCAGTAGAAACATGAATAAACGCTGGTTTTTAATACAATAAATAAATAGATACATTTTGGTTAACTCACACAGTTACAGTGAATATAATTATATATAAACACGGAAAATTTTTGAAACGTAATTTTGAACAAAAAGAATTGCAAAATAATACATACAGTTTGATAATATTTATGTAAATTTTTAGACACACAACAATTGTATATATTGCTGTGGATATATATGCATGTATGTAATAAAAGCATAACAGGCTTTAGAATGATTCACTTCAGAAGAACGGGAAGGGGAGGCCACTGGTTTAGCTGTATCAGTAATGGTTTGTTTCAGATAAAAAATAAATAAATAAGGCAAAAATATTAAAATCTGCATATCTTGTGGTAGGTAGCATATTATTTTTAGTAATTTTCAGTAAAGTACATTGAAAGCCTTTATAAAAAGAAATTTTAAATAAATTGCTACTACATTCTCATTAGGAAAGCATTTAGCAGACACTAAAAAAAGTAATAAGAAACAACTGTCATCCATTCTACCATCCACACAAAACTATTCGTTGATACTATTTCTGTTTTTCCTTTACATATGATTAAACATAGACAATATTATTCTGTGTTTAGTGTTACTTTGTTCTTAACTACTACAGGCATGTTTACTTGTCATTATTTCAAACTTATAAAATTTACAGACACCTATAGTAAAAAAACATTTAAATTGCTTAGGAGGATATATAAATGAAGAGGCTTCATTCTACCTTAGACTCTCCTCCTGTTGCCAAGACTTTTCAGTTTATCAGGCCTAGAAATTATGCTTTTGTATCTAAGCAGAGTGGAGTACCACCACAGTGCCACTGGGGGGAGGCAGAGCCCTCAAATTGTAACATTTGGCATCAGTTATTTTTTAGAGATAATAAGTTTGATCACAGCATTTCTAAAACATCATATTAAATTTAAAATCAATTCTTGTACTTTGTTCGTATTTAAAAGTTCAAATTTGCCTGTATACCATAGTCATTTAAAACTAGGGTAACTTTTCTCATTTAGTGTGTTTTGTTTTAATAGACATATGGATATCCAATCTTCCTTAGCTTTTAAAAAAAGCAAAGAAAAAAACAGTTAATTTAGAGAATGCATCTTCATGCACAATTCTGGTATTAAATATTGATTTTAAGGAGCAACTGTGACTTTAAAAAGCTATAGATTTCAAACAAAAGCATATACTTACGAATCAGTGTTGCATTTGACAAGTTTAAGGGCGTATATATAATTCAAATAAACAAGCACAAACTGACAATATTCAAACTGCAGAGCCGACCCAGATCTAGATGTAACTTTGCAACCATCACTACCTTGCAGCATGGGGCAAGGGAAGTGAATGAGGTCACACACTTCTAGTGTTCATTGCATTTACATTCTGTCCACTCCTCCTGCCTCTTTAAGAGCTGAGTGGCTCCTTACTCTCCTTGTATTATCTGTCTGCCATTAAACCAGAGAATTAAAACCACAGAAGAAACACAAGCACATAGTCACTGAGAATTAATTTTCAAATTCAGGGCCTTATTTCATAAATTGTTTTAAAAATTAGAACCATTTCTAAATCACAACTTCAGGAACACTTTAATTGGATAGGAAAATTCAAACTGGAAAATGATCATATATCATGATTTAACTGGTCTCAAAGACTAACATTTCCAGTAAAGTTTCAACCAATCAATGACTAAATTTGGTTTTCCAATCTCTGAAATCTTGCTCTAAGTTACACTGTCACAAAGATTAGAAAAATAGATCAAGCAGGCAATAATAAGGATAAAGAGATTTCAAACGATTTCTCATACAATGTATTAGAAAGAAACCATTTTAAATTCAAAATCTCTAAATTTGCAAAAAGGCAAAGCTAAAATATTTAAATTTCACCTTCCCACTGAAATTTATTCTCACAATATAAAAATTTTCAAAGCACAGAGCACAACAAAGGAATATCAATTTTACACGGAAGAAAACCATTTTTGGGAGGAGTTCTACTTTCTAATGACAAAAAATGTATAAGTTTTTTCAAACATAAATACAGCTTTTAAATTTGTTTTAAAAGGTTAATTGAATCAATAATATTCTTTCAATAAAAGGACAGAACCGAAAAAGCAAAACAAAATATTAAAAACATGCCTAGTGGGAACAGCGACTCAATTTAAAATAAATTACAGAATGGCTCAAAGTCCACTGTTCATTAGTGGCAGAGCTAGTATTCAAACCTATGTTTCCAAGCTCTTCCCTGATTTTTCTTTCTACTAGAGATTAAGCTGCCATTGAAAAGGATGTTTCCCCTCAAAACTTAGCACTTCATTCAAATACTGATTTGGCATTTTTAATGTGCTATCTTTATTGTCAATTATATTTTTATGTAATGCTCCCATTTCAATTTAATAATGCATTATATCAACTTAATTATTAATTTTTGTTTTAAAAACAAAGTCTTATATTCAACACTTAATATAGTGAGGTATATATAATAGTTGCTCAAATAAACATGTGTTGATCAATTAAATTAATTAAGCATTCAGGTTTCTTAAAAGTATGTGTATAAATTTATAATATAAATAAAGTATATATATGCACATCTCATATAGTATTCTCAAACAGTAAATACTTAAATTATTAACAGAAAGAAAATGAAACATAAACAAAATGTTTACCATAGATATCAAGGTACATAATTCCTAAAAGCACGTGGTGGAAAGTTACTTTAAAAATTGTACCACTGTTTTTTGTTGAACTCCCCACTTACCGGGAAATTGTGACACTATTGGGGGTGTGTCTTCATCTAAGTCATCAACTCCTCCCGCAATTGGATAGGGTGGAATAGAGACTCTGGGCATCACCACCCAGCTGTGATCGGAATAAAGGGAAGAGGTCAGGCTGGGGAGGCCCGAGTTATGAGCTATCTGAAAGCCACAGATCTTCTCAATTTGTTGCCAGCGAAAAAGTCGTTCTCGTAAACAAGTCGTCAACTCAGAGAGAGCTTTCCTGGAAAAACCAATAAAGGAATAACTTACTGCATCAAAGAGTCTTTAATATGGCAATTACGTGAACAGACCATGGCAATTAATTCCAAAAAGAAATTACCCACTCTTAGAATTAGTGTAAATTATATAATTATTATATATGATTAAATGATACATTTAAATATAAATTGCCTATAAATTACTCATTTCAACACAATAGTAAATGAACAGATAGCTAAAATAATATGCTTACTTTGCTTCCAGAATTTTGTGGTCTACCTCATCTAGGGAGGAGCTATGTGCAACATGCAGAGTCCCAAAGACTGTGCTTCTCTTCTTCTTAATTTTTTCTGCCTAGAAACCAAAAAGGAGAAAAATAAGACTAGGTTTGAAAATATATATATATACATATATACTGGTAAAGTTTATTCTGGTTTTGAATATATCAGTCATCATAAAACCACAGGAGAATTATTAGCCAAGATATAGGCCCTGTTTTCAAAAGAAAAAAAAATAAAAGGAAACAGATGAGGGAGAAAGCATGCTTTCCTAAGTCAATCAATGTAATGGAAAACTTTATCCTGGAGAATTTTTCTTTCATTTCTATCTTTCAGAAAGACCTGAATCTTCTATTAAAACTACAGAAGAACATTAACTATACCCTACTGCAATGGAGGTGTTAGTGAGTGAACTGAGTATCTTACTCTTTGCTAGAATTCAGATTAAGACTTATTCTTATTCCACACAATTTAATAAGTGTCAGAATTAATTTCCAGTAACTACTAACCTGAATCAGACATGAAGCAGCAACCTAGAGGAGAAAAGCTCTGTATAAAACTTTTATGATAACGATAAATAATGATAATTTTAAATGACACGGAAGTCATTTTGAAAGGTATACACTTCTCTAAATACAGTAATTTTACTTTATAGCCTATGATTTCAAGAGTCAATTTACACAGTGAGTTATAATTCAAAAAAAAAAAATCTGCAATAAAACTTTAATTCAGATCTTTGTATCCCAGATGGTTAATCCCTCTAACATACAGCCTAAGAAACAAGTTTAGTAAATTTTGAAATACAAGAATACCTCATCCTTAGCAATAGCTAACTGCATTTCAGCATTTTGTCTTTTAATATTGTAATACTGCACTTCTACTTCATGTGTTAATTGGAGCCATTTTTGAAGTGCATCTGGAACAGACCAGCTGCTTCTTAGTTCAAATTCTTTTTCAGCTTTTTTCAGAGCCATGCGAACCTGGAGGAAGGGGGGGAGGGAAGTAGGAATGGAGAGAGGGAGGAAGGAAGTATTAAAATATTTTTTAGTACCCAAACTAAATGAAAAAGCAATTTCAAATATGCTCTTTGTAAACATTGTTTTAAATTGCAAAGTCTAAATACAATCTGCTAAGCAAAGCTGTGAAGCTAGAGAGGGTAAAAGAGGCTTATATATATATAAGTTGCAATACTTTGTTTTTACATTTTATTAATATAATAACCAAGCTCATTGGAGGAAAAAATCCAGGGCATATATAAATTAAAACTGCTCACTATTTTCCCATAATGTATATTTGATTTATAAGGAAGTGTCCAAAATCAGGTGGATATCTGCTCTATTACCACTTCTAATGTTCCCAGAAGACCCTATTGAGGCTCTTTAACTATACATTCTTTTTCTTTTTTTTTTTTTTTTCATATAATTATACCTTTTTTCTGCAGTTTTTCATGACACCTTCCTTACGGCCAGTTATATGTCACTGCTACAATTATTAACTGCTTATTATAGTCTGTTTTACCATTTCTGTTACTTAACTCACTGCTTCTAATATACTAGAAAGTAGATAAGTGAGCATTTGCAGACCATGTGTAAATTTCAAGAAAACAGCTTCTGAGAATCTACTTAATTTTTCCATTAGAAAGTACACATAGCCTTCAGTGTAAGGATGTTGGAGTATTTCTTCCACCTGCCCTTTAAGCAAGCCAGATGATAAAAAGAGAAAAAACTAAAATTTTTAGTGTGTTAGATAGTAATAAAAGTGCTAAGGAAAAAAAGTCTTAAGGATAGCCTCACTAAGAAAATGATACAGAAGGAAGAGATAATTCATTCTAGGAATGATTTACTTAAAAGCTAGCAAGAGCTCAAACGACAGATGTATAAAGATACACGATGGAATTGATGGAATTGTGCACACACACACACCAGACCTTCAGGCAAAGTGATGAGGGAACTACAGAGCATCCTGCTTCTGGAGCACCACAAATGCTTATTAGTTTTCCTCAAAGTAACTAAGGTAACTGAAACTCCATTCCTAAATTAAAGAGCAGAGGAATTTTTGATCTGAACAAACCTACTTTATTTAAATAAACTAAGAAGAGTACTATATGCAAACTTCTGATAAAGAAATAGACAGCATTGTAGAAGGGAAGGGCAAGCCTCTAAACCTCACTTGGTTGAGGCAAAGACATAAAATGTAACCAAAACATTTGTATCCTCATAATATCCTGCCATAATAAAAAAAAAAAAAAAAAGAAAGAAGAAATAGACAGCTGTCAGATACTATGAAAAAAGAATTATGCACAAAAATATTTTTTAAAACTCCAAAATTATAAACAAAAATTCACAATGGGACACTAAGTAGACAATTAAAAAAAGAGAAACATTAAAGTAAGGGTAAGATGGCACTCACTCACTGAAAACAAATCCCAAGCAACATTTGCCTGGCATGATTCATTGTGCAATGGCTTGGGACAGTGTTGTGTTTAATAAGACAGTTGGGTAAGCTGAGTGGCGTCCCTGCTAATCTCTCAGGAAGAGAGAACTCCAGCTCAGGTCTCATGGCATGTAGTTGCATATACCACCACAAAATGTACATCAGCAAGACTTTTTTCTCAGAAGTTTTTAAAATTAAAATTTCTATATAGTTTTCATTTCCAAGGAAGTATACAAAAAATCTTAACAAATTTCAGTCAAGTTATTCTCTTTATTCATAAAGATTTTCCCTAATGTTATTTCCATAAATTTACTTCCCCTTAAAATTAAGAGCTCAATGGAACACATTTAACATAGAAACTACATATATATTTTTGGCATAAACTGAGGCTGAACCATGCTTAGACTGATTGTCAAATAATGTCTCAGATTTGTGGAAATTCTGATCTTTCAATAATGGCAACTATTTAACTGTTTCTCTGCTATTATTCATAAATATGTCATTTGACCCAACTCCCAATCCTTAAATTTAAATTATATTGTCATTTATAGGGGAATGGACACAGTAAAAATTGACTAATAGCTTTTGCAAATAATGAATTACTGTTTAAAAAGGTGATATTTACATAATTTTTAAATCTTAGGAATAAAACAATAAGTAAAAAAATGATATCACAGAAAGAAACAGACTAAATATCCGAAAACCTGACTTCTTGACTCAACTTTATGATTTATTACCTCTTCCACCTTCAGTACGTTCCTACCTCCCAGGGCTACTGTCTCATGGAGAACATATTATCACTTGTCCTGACTAAAGGCTTCTTGAAACTTTTTTTAAGAACAAAATAATTTATGTGAAAACTATTTAAATCACACAAAATATAAAGTAGTGCTATTAGTCACCCAAAAGTCTTTGTTTTAAGGAAAATAACAATATATAAAATACATACCAGATTTTCCTGCCTTCTAATTTTAAGAGTTCAATTATCCTTCAGATAAAATATAGCAATGTTTTGAACTACGTGGAATTGTGGGTTATGTGACACTGTTCATAATTAATTTCCCAGTTAAACTTATTTCTATAAACAAAGCTTTTAATAGCAGTATGGGAAAACACAAATTTTGGAATATGACATGCAAAATCCTGCCTTTGCTATGTAATAGCTACGTGACCTAAAGCAAGTTATTTAATCTCTCTACACTTCTCCTCTGTAAATGAGGATATCTATGTATTGTGAGGATTAAAATTTATGAGCAAACCATTGGCAATGTGTGTAGCATACACTTATGGCACACAGTAAACACTCAGAAAATTGTGTTTCTTATTCATATAATCATGGTGGATGGAGTTCTTTCTAAAATATCCATTTCCCTCCTTTTCACCTCTTATTGACCCAAGAGGTCATTAGGATTATTATGTTCATACTGGTACATCCTATCGTGATAACTTTAGGGTCTACTGAGATGTGCAAGGTCTCTATTCTAAAACATCAGTAGCGTGTTTGTGATTCTTGGGTCCTGTTTTTTAATATTGTGTCTTTTTCCTCACTATGAGGCAATCACCTATGAAATGCTACTATCAGTTTATGTCTCTGTAGAAGAATTCCCCAGTATTGCTTTCTGATTTGCCCTTTCTTATCTGCAAAGTTTAGAAAAACAGCTAACAAGCTTTGAAAACACCGAGACTTAGAAGTCTTGGTGGGAACAGGCAGGGCATTCTCACAGGAGTAAAGGGCACAGCATCTAATTCTTGGACACAGTGTAATTTTGGCTAGGCCCTTTTCATCAACTCCCTAATGCTTTACTACATTCTGTACTGAAAAGGTTTGACAGGTAAATGAGGCATGACTGTAAAATATGTCTAGGAGTCAAATTAAAAGAACAAACTCCTTACAGGGAAGAGGTCTAAAAACCTAAGTCTGGGGTATGACTAGTTACCAGTAACAAAAGAGATGACTGCATTCACTCAGACAAATTCTCATAAAAGGACAATCTTAAAGGAAATAGTAATGCATAGTGCATATTTTCTTATGAGTTGAAATTAAATTTCATTCATCACATAATTCTTATTTAATATTCATTTGAGACAGTAACACTGCGTAACACAGAGTGGGAAGCAGAATATCCAGGTTCTTGCCTGTTTTATAATTGAGTCACTCTCCAATTTTAAGCAAGTTTTCTAATCCTTTTTTTGTTCCTCAGTTTCTTTATCAGTTAAAAAAAAAAAACAAGGGTCAAAGTCAGAAGGAGATGGGACCAAAAAAGCAGGTTGGAGTCGTGTGCTTTGAAGACGAAGGAAGGGGCCATGGGCCAAGAAATGTCAGTGGCCTCCGAAAGTGAAGAGGGCAAGAAAGGAGGTCCTCCCCCCACAGCCCGTAGAAGGAACACAGCCCCGAGGACCCACTGTAGACTCACTGTGACCTCCAGAACTTTAGGATAATAAATTTGTGTTTATTTAAGCCACTAAGTTTGCGATAAATTTTTTACAGCAGGAATAGGAAATGGATGCATCTGGCTATAATTAAATTTTCCTAGAACCTCACTTTCTCCAAAGGACTCTGTGCCATGCCTACGTTCTATCTTGAGTAACTGAGCAGAAGAAAGGACATCTTTTAGACAGCTTCAGAATTTTTAGCAATTATGTTCTAAAACCATTTAGTAGGATTCAAATGAATGTTTAGTAGAGATCCTTTACCTTTACAGAGAATTTCAAAATTAGATGTACTTTTTTATTAGGTTACAGTCAGAAACTCAAACATATTATAGATGTTAAATAAACACCCTAAATTTACTCAAGACAATGAACATGGCATGAGATAAGATTTCATGAATGAGTGAACATGACGATAATTTAAGTTACTACTTTATTATTTAGTTATATGGACTTTGATCAATGCTAACAATATAAACGAATGATTCTTTTATTAACTGAGGAACAATATACAATGAAATGAAACGCAGGAGACTGTACAAAAACAGGACCTGACTCCTCAGAGTGGCAATACAAATATCCTAACGAATAATTTTCTTTAATGTAAATACCTGTTCCAACTCCTGCTCTGCATACTGACGTCTGCTCAATTCGCATTCAGCTCCCTCCCTTAGCTCTCTCAGCCGACAAGCCTCCTCCTTTGCGTAATTGATTTCATCCATCATTTTGCGCTCTAGATTTTGCTTTTCTACGGCAACATTTCTGTTTTCTTCCTGTGCCTTTTCAAGCCTTACAGAACAATAAAAATGAAAATTCTTCGCAAGTTTCCAAAATTTCATTTTTTACAAGAAGAATACTGTGTCAAGCAATTAGATACATATTTCAATCAGAATTCACAGCATTTTCTACTAACTTTAAGTTTGGATAATAAAAATATCAGACAACCTACTATACAGCTATTTTGATTTATCTTGAGATCAAAAGACAGGAACAGAAGGGAAACATTCTTCTACAAAAGGCTTTTAAGAAATTCATAATTATTTAAATCAAGTGAAAAATAAAATTTAACTACACATATAATTCCACCTACATTTGATTTACTTCCACTGGTGGTCTACCCATTTATTCTCAAGTACATACATTTACAATAAATTATGACATTATGATATTTTTCTAAAAATATGAAATATGCATACATTCCTAATGTGTGTAATAACCTAAATAACTGTTTAAGCAATGCCCCTATTATATTTTTACAAAGTGTATTTTCCTACATAAATAAGTTATGATTTTCTTTGACTTACCTTTCTTGTAAGTCCATTAGACTTTGCTCTGCAGTTTGTAGACTCTCTAAGTCTTTCATCATTTTTGCAACGTGTTCTTTTGATGTCTTATTCTGCGTATAAGCAAACCAGCACCCTCCAACACCAATTACTATAGAAACTGTGAGGATAAAATCTTTCATCCAGTTATGAGGGGGGCCTATAAAGAGAATTACAAATGATTAATCTTTGAATTGTAACAGAACCTCAACACACAGAGTCACTTTTTCTTAAATAGTAGGTATTTAAAAGCAAAACAAAACAAAAAACTGAAGATCCCCATCCTATATACAAACTCTAGCCTTTTAAAAATTCTTTCTTCAAATAATCAATGTGCTTATCATGACTCTGATACACTGGACCTCTAGGACAGAGGTAAAGCCACATGGACATGCTATGCCCCTGCTGATGGTAGAGCAAGCAGTAACCAAAGTCACTGGGATCCTGGAATAAGCAACAGCATCTCCAGTCAGGTGCTGCTAGAATGAATGGTCCTCTGCAGGGTAAAAGAAGTCATAAAAAATATCATCATTATCATTCCAACTCCTTTCCTTCAGTCAAGTTAGGCAGCTGTCACGCTTTCAGACATAAACTGGAACCTAATCATTCACCAAAAAGCATTATCCCCAAGCATGTAGCTATGTGACTAATTAGGTTAACTGGTTCTCAGATATTTGACAATTTTTGGCTGCCACACGTGGGGAGAGTTGTTACTGGCATCTAGTGGGTAGAAACCACGGATATTGCTGAATATCCTACAATACACAAGACAACCTCCTTCCCATGTTCCCTCTGTCAGTAAAAAAGAATTATCCAGTCCAAAATGTGAATAGCTGAAAAACCCTGGGCTAATTGGTCATAACGAGTATTCCATTTCAGATGGCTATTTGCCAGAGACATGGGGGTTACTAGCAAGAGCGAGCAGGATCTCCTTCCCTAACACGCCAGGCATGATGTTAACCATCAGCACTTTGTCTAAAGTAAAGAGTAAGGATCCAGGGCCTACTGTCTTCAGGGACACAAAACACAGAAATCACTAATCAAATTTCCTAATTTATCCCTGACTGTCAATACGCACCAATTTTTAGGGGGTTCTGTAAGGGAGACACAATGATAGCTAATGCAATATAATGTATTAGTTTAATGCTCCAAAGAGATACAGCTCACAGTGGAAAACTGCTTAATTGTTCAGGCCTCCAGAAAGAAGACATTTTGCAGTTTGATAACATGAAGAGCTCTACAGAAATCCCAAGTTCCTACACTGACAACTCTAGAGTCCCTCTAAGTTTGCACAGTATGATATGTACCATGCTCTGTATTTCCAGAGTGCACTCCCTCACCCATAGTGGAGGAGATGCACTGCAAAAGGCTACAGTCTCAAAAGGATTTGTTTTCATTTCTGCCTCAGAATGAGAGGTTCAGCTCAGGCTCTACATCAACTATGGGCCCTGTTCTCTGACTCTAGCTGCAATATAATCACCATAAATAACAATAAATAGATGGACAAGTCCCAAATCCATAATAAGCACCACAAACTAGAAAAGATTTAAGTAAAAACTTCTTTAAAATGTATCTCTGTTCATTTGACAATGCTAGTTTTTTATAAATCCAACCCAGTGTTCTGACTGTAGTGCTCATTCACTCAAATGATAATTCTAAGACAAACATATTTAACAGGTTATGCATCATTAACTTTTTAACTGGTTTATTTAAATATTTGTTTGTAACTTCCGTTGAGACTTGTTTGATTTCTTTTCCAATGACTTGATAGTAAAATTTTTTTTGGCTTAGAAAGTGGTTTGTTCCCAGATTAATAAAATATAAATGTTCCTGACCAGGTTGTATATATAGACAAATTTTGTACTTTAATTCAAATTTTCACCATTCACATGGAAAAAATTTGACAGAATCTCACAGAAGGCATTCCCCCAATGGATTCAGTCCAGAACTTAGCACAAGCAAAAGGTTAGAAAGCAATCATCTCTATGGAACACTCGCCATTTGAATAGTGTTCTCTTTCCTAGGGTTTGTAATTTCCACCAACTCTCATAAAGGCAAGTTCCAGCTGTTTCACCAGCTGCTCTCTTAGCTTGAGCCAAAAATGAACCACCAGTAAAGTCAGGAAATCCATTCAACCAACTCCAGTAATTCATGTTTAGAAGGGCCATCCTCAAGATAGAAACACAGAAACCTGAAAATCTCCTAACTCTAAATATTCAGGTAGAATAAACATTAGTTTCCTAATTTGTAAATTGTGGAAGCCATTTTCTTTATTAATTATTTTTTAAATATTAATTTTGTTATTCCTTTCTGGCTTCTGAAAAATAAAACATAACTCCTCTAAAATGTGTACGCTTATTTTTTCCCAAAGCTTTCTGAAATTTGAAATTAAACATATTAAATTTCTGGGAAAAAACAGTGTTCCTGTCAAAGTAAACAAAAACAAGGTTTATTTTCATTATAAATATGACATTACCCTTCCTTAAATGTTCCTCTTCAAAACAATCAAATAACATTATCCACCTTGTGCTCCTACCAGGATAGTCTCTTACTTTATAAAGCTTCAAGAGGGTCTTTGCTTTTGATCTGGATCTAAAAAACCCTTTTGTTCATGATTAATGAAATTGTTAGGATCTTTTACTTCGTGCCATCAAGATGGTCAGATTACATTATTTTTTAAAAGATTCTTCAGTGACTATCCAGTAATAACATAAACATTAAAACTGTTATAAAGATCCCAGGTTTTAAATCTAGAAATTCTAAATTATAAGCTAATCATAGCTTTTACAACTTTTAACATGAGCAACGAGATTTGAAAATTTCACACTCCATGTTTCAATGACAGAAAATCCCATCCTGTAAATTTTTTGTTTTAAGATAGTTATATGTTTCTTTCACAGGTAATAGATGATTCTTCTTAAAGGTCTACTATCTTTCTTACTTTTTCCTTCCTTAAGTAACACAGAGATGATCAGATTATTTATTTACATCATACTCTGAGAGAGAATACTAACGTGTTACAGGTCCAAACAAAACCACATCCAGTGCCTTGAGCTGAAGTTTTTGTCTGTGACTCCGGTCACTGATTTTCAACTGGAAGTTCATAAATGAAGGTTCATGCACTGCTATCCTGTTCATTTAAAAAATATATATATTAAATGAAAATATTTCTAGTATATAAATTTAAAGATTTGAGCAACACACTTTATACTTCACATATTATTGATCACAGAGCTCATCCATGTGTGATTTAACACTTTATGACATATTTCAAAAACCCTTTCAATGCAACCTTAGCTGTAGAAAGACTCCTGTATGTTAATAATTTAGTTGCTATACAGACAAGTTTTGTTTTCTAAAGTTACTGCTATAACTTACTATGATTTAGAAATGTATAAAGTTGAAGATATTTTATAATCATTAATTACCTCTAGCATTTTACTATCATTGCACAAAGAATAAAATTGTAACATCGTATGTTAATAATTTAGTTGCTATGCAGACAAGTTTTATTTTCTAAGGTTACTGCTATAACTTACTATGATTTAGAAATGTATAAACTTGAAGATATTTTACAATCATTAATAACCTCTGGCATCTTACTATCATCCCACAAAGAATAAAATTTTAACTTACTTAACATCAATAGCAGACTTTGAAAAATAGTCCTCAATTTACATTACGTTACTTTTTTTTTCTTTAAAGATATCGAAAAAATCTATATCTTTACATTCTAATATTTAAACTGTTTAAAACTGAGCAAAGTACACTGAAGCCGTAAGTGGGAAGCAAGAATCCTTTATAGGTTGGGGTGGGTGGGTAGAGGGATTTATGTAGTAAGAAGTATTAAACCATTGCATTAGCAATGAAGAAAGCACGTAGGTGGCCAAAAGGCACTGGAGACTTAAGGAAATAAAATCATTGTGTTTTGGACTGCAAATACAAGCAGCCAGTACTCAACTAAGATTTCTTAACAACCAAGTATGATGCTGGTAAAGATCTTATAATGCAAAGTCTAATAATAATAATATAATTAACAACAATGATAATAAAAACAAGCATGTACTATATGCTGGGTCTGTGCCAATGATTTTATTAATACTCAAGAAATATTATATATATTATATATAAATATTATGTATAATATATATATAAATATTATATATTAATACTCAAGATATTATATATATTATATATAATATCTCCATTTTATAGGTGAGGATACTTGTGCAAGATTGAGTAACTCGGCCAAGGTTATATAACTGGTAAGAGGTAAGGCAAGGATTCAAACCCAAATATACATGATTCCAAAGACTACTCTGAACCAACACATTTTATTGCGGGAAATACTACCTCTGTGTATGGAGAAATTATAGGAACTCCAATGAGGCTTCCATAAAACTTTAGAAAGTAAAGAACTTTAACATTTCCTTTTCAAAATGACTTCCTTCATTTTTTCCACAGGTACCTTTCCTATCTGCTTCCCTTACACCTTTAACATGATGCTTATCAAACTGCTTGAAGGCAAAAACTATGTCTTACCTCCCCAAAGCCTGCCACGGTACTTGCCAAAAGTAGAAGCATGAGAAATGTTTATATAATAGTTGAATGAATGCATGGATGAATGTGTGAATGAATTAATTGCAATACTATCAATAGACCAAATTTAAGAAAGACCATGAGATGTAGTAAAAAGGAAACCATGTAACAGAATTTTACGCAAGGTGCAGTATAAGCCCAGAAGTGGAAATGATTCCACCTGAGTGGATGAGGGTGTCAGGGAAGTACACACAGGTCTGAAAGGAATGAGAAGGCATGTTTCAGGTGAAGAAAGCCTTAGTATAAGTTCTGGTAATTAAGAATTACAGAGTATAGAAAATATAGTAAAAGATTTAAGATAACCATTACAGCTAAAATAAAACAAACATAGTTTAGGCTGTGTGTAGCAGATGTAACAGTGTTTTACTGTCACAGAAAAGAAACATCATAATAGATTATTGTAAGCCAACTATCTGGAATGTGTAATACATTTTCTTTTTTCAAATTTTTTTTTTAATTTTACATTATTATGGGTACATATTATTTGTATAATATATTTTCTTATACATGTTTATAACCAGCTCTTATATCTACAGATCTCCTTTAAAAAAGCTCTGTAACTTACAAGTAATTGAAGTTAATTGATATTGGTCCTTTAGGTAGACTCATCTAATTTCCATCACCACATAACAGGGATTTGAGGAAGAGTTTACTGTTTTCCTTTCTCTTCCCCTAAAGTCCTCAATAGACTGACGTGAAAACTGAACTTTTACATTTATAATTTTTTTTCTATAGTAACATGTTCACTATTTTAAAAAATCGACCTTGCCAAGTGTATGATGTTTGTCTCTACAATTCTACTAGAATTTGAGGCATCTCTGATAAATTTTACTCAACCAAAAGAAAAAAGTGGCTGTAACATTGTCAAACATAGATCAGCCTATTTTAGTTCATGTTGTTATATTAAAAAAACTTCCCAAAAGATAACATAAGAAAAATACATGGCGCCTCATATCCAGGGCAACACATATAAATCAAAAAACCCTGACCCCATTTTAATACTCTGTCCTGTTTTCACTTAGGAATCTGTTTCATTTAAAAGCAAGTATTCTATTTAATTTTTTTCTTCTTCCTAGCATCAACTTGCACCATGAACATAAAAGATATTCAATAAGTACTTGTTGAATTGACTCTTATCCCCAAAATTTCATCATTCTAGTCACACGCATAATAAAATCAGAAATACTGGTGATGTTCAGAATACATTTAATGGAGATCTGAAAACTTCCAACTTGATCTAAAATACAAACCTAAAAGAAACAAAGTCTACTTATTTAAATAGAACATGTAAGCAAATTGATTAGTGATATAATGTGTATATTTCATTATGTATAACAATTAGATTGTAATAACTGATTTAAATTTTTTTGATGTAGGAAACAACCCAGGGAAAAATAAATCATACAAAACAATCTTGTAAGGATAAAAAGTTCTGGGAGAATCACTGCAAATTTTAACATTTAAATACTTCGAGATTATTGGGTTAACTAATAGAGATTTAGAAAATAAAATTTAAAAATATAACAACAAGTTTCAGACATCTAAGGAATAAATTGGCATGCTGGACTTTGGTATCAGATCTATTTGGGTTTAAATGCTGCCTTGGGCAAAATATTTCACTTGTCTCTAATGGTTTTTTAACCTGTAAAACAGGGATGATAATATATAGCTCATTTTAATCAAGAGGCTTAAATGAGATAATATAAAGTACCTCCACATAACATATATTTTAAAATGGTTGTTACCATTTATTTTTGTTTATTGAACTTCATTTTTTAAATTGAGATATAACTTATAGCCACTATAATTAAATGGTTATTGTTGTCATTAAAAAAGAATACCAATCAAGAAAAATCTGTACATTAATCCATTCAAATAAGTGTCTTCATGAAAATGAACCAGTACCGAATGAATAACTTTTTCTTAGATTTACCAAGTAGTCAAAAGTTGACGTTTAATGTTATCTACAAATGATATGCTTGACCTACCTTATAATTCTCAAAACTACTTTCTTTGCAAATAAATTTTTTAAAGGGTCTGATTATTTAGACAAAAACAATTGATTGAAACTTGAAAATGCACACCTATAAAAAAATTAAGGAATGGATATATTTATAATATGTCCTTTGTGCCCTCAGCCACAGAAGTAACTTGTAGATACAGCACTGAAAAATGACATCTAGTATATAATTCCCCTGCAGTAGAAAAATACATTTGGATAATAAAGACTCACCTGGGAAGTGTTGTTCCTTTGACATTATTGTCTCTAAAATTCTTCTCATATTGAGGGAGTTCAACAAATTCTATCAACCACTGAAGGGTGTCCTCAAGGGTCCAATTATGAACTGTAAAAGATAAAAGGGGAATGCATATTTTAAACACACCTGCTTTAAAATATATATACATATATACACATACACCATAATTTCAGAGGAAATAAAGATGTTAGATTGAATTTCCAATTTAATCAACAGAAGTACTAAAATGGTATCTAGCAATCTATGAGAAGCTAAAAACAATGAGACAAACCTCCCACCCACAAAGGTTTACAATATAAAACAGAAGAGACAGATAAAAGCAATTAGGACAAATATTAGCATAATTAAGTCTACAATAAGCATCTATGCAATGTTTGTACAAGATGAAATAATCCATCATTTCCCTGGTTGTGGAAAACTTACCAGATATATATTTATTCATTCTTTCATGTAGCCATCCATCCATATAATATTGTAATACCATAAACACTCTGAGTATCAGGTTCCATTATAAGCACCAGGCATATGGCAGTGAACAAGACAGATAAAGTGTCCTTGCCCTCATGGAACTTAAATTCCTTTGGGGTTGGGGCGGGGCAATTTATGAAAGAAGAAAATGGAGGGAAATTTCAGATTGTGAGTAGCCATTAAGAAAGGAAGGAAAGATGTCAGGGTAACCCTCTCTGAGGAGTTGACATCAAACTGAGACCTAAAAATTGCAAGGTCCCACACTGTGAAGATCTGGGAGAGAAAGATCCCAGAGGGAAAAGCTAGTGTAAAAGCCTTCAGATAGGAGTGGACTAGTAGTGTTCAAGAAATAGGCAGAAAGTCAGAGAGGGGCCAGGTCATCAAAGACTTTCAAGAACTCTGCATAGTTTTCTAATTTCAATAAAAAGAAGTGGAATAAAATAATCTGCTTTTAAATATCACTGTTTGATGTAGAGAATGGATTGTATAGGATAAGACTGGAAACAGGGAGAGATAAGGAGACCAATTCTTACACAAACATCCAGGCAAAAAAGGCTATTGCCTTGGACTGTGACAGCAGCGGAGACGATGAGGACAATGGTCAGATTTAGGATACATTCTGGGGATAATTCTAATAAGATGTGCAGATAAAATGGATAGGGGTTGGTAGGTAGAGGGAAGCCAGAAGTACAAAGCATGGTGTCATTAACTGAGATAGGAATGGATGGGCAGGAACAGATTGGGGAAGTGAGTAGGGTCAGGTGATAGAGATCAAAAGTTCTGTTTTGAAGTATGTATTAGACATTTAAATGTAGATAATACAGTAGCAGTGAGATATACAAGTGTGCACTTAGGGGAAGGTGGGGCTAGGGATAGAGATCTTAATAGGCAGTCATCAGCATACAGATGATCTTTAGACTGAATGAGGTTGACCAGAAAAGTGAAGATAGCTATTAACAGATTCTAGGAGACTGGACCTAAATCATGAAGAAAATGATAACTAACATCTATTCTCCTGGACATTTATTTTAAATTTAGCCCTTTATATGAATTTTCATCTTTAAGGCTTTAAAAAAGAAAACTTATGAGGTCCTAACATGATTATCTCCCTTTTGGAGATGAAAAACTGAGGAGATAATGGAACCAAGACACTAAAAAGCAGGACTGGATTTGAACTCAAACTAACCACAGAATCTGAATTTATACTACTCTGAAAGCAATAATATTAAAAAACAATGAAGATATAAAAAGCAGTTAAACACTGAAAGCAAATCAGAAGTTTCTTCTTGTATGAAGGGTAATGATGAGTTTATCCAAAGGAAAGGAGGCAAGTGTGCTTGAAAAATAAGGAGTTTTATATTGTTTCCATTTAATTTCAGGGTTTGGGAAAACAAAGGCTTACAGACCACAGAAGAGGTCAAAAGAGAGTGAAGAAAACAAGAGAGCAATAAAAGAAGATCTGGGAATCCATCTGTGTATAAAAAAATCTGAAAAAGATCTAATAAACTTCATAAAATTATGAATTCACATTTGAAAGCAAAGCTAGGTTTTCATAACCTGCCTTTTTCATTGCGTGTTCTTTGGAGAAAAAACTTAAATCACAAACAAAAGTTCAATTAAAAACTTTATGTGGTAATTGATAATTTTATATTGACACAAAGCTCTATTTTTAATGCTCTCTCCTTCCATAAAGCCTGGACATGGGCCTGAGGCTGCTGCATCCAGTTGGCCAAATAACTTAGGATATCAGCCAAAGGTTCAGGCCCTGGGTGCTTTCCACTGAATTTAATACATTCAAAGTAGCTTTTTTACTCCTAAGTTTCTTCCTATTCAAGATGAAATGCATTGAGAATTGCCCTGTCTCGACTGCCAAAAAAACCTCAGTGCAGCTGCACCTCACACACCCACACAAAAACCTCAGTCAAGAAAACAAGATAAGATTCTCTGTCATTTCTATGACTGTTCAGCAGGAAAAGTCCCTGATCTAAATACTCCACCACATCAGAATATCCCCTTCCAATAAGCCAGTACAGAAAGGAAGAAAAATCAAATGAAAAAGAACACATAATTAAAAAGCCCAAATCCTAACATTACTCTACCTAGTAAATAAAAATTGTAGTGGTTTCCTGGACAATAAATCTTTAAAACAACAAAATTCTACCATAAAACAATTTGGGGAGGAGGTTCACTTCCCCCATTTGCTGTGGTTTCTTTGGTGTTGCCCAGTAAACACCCTCACTTCTCTTCTCATGACCAGGAGTTGCATTTAATATTAGCTTTCTCTGCTCCAAATTCTCTGCTTTTCTTTCAATTTTTAAAACAGATTATACCCTGTCTTTCCTCAGGGCCTTTGTACATGCTGTTTCCTCAGTATGAGACCCTTATCTCCATCCCTCTGCCTCTTTGTTGCCTATTTATTAAACTTTCTTATCTCAGATAAAACTTTAACTCCTCAAGTGAGCCTTTACAAACATTGCTATATGATCATATATCCCTCTCTATTCTTTATGCATAGCATTTAACTAATTATAATTATTTGTATGATTATTCCTTCAACATCTTTTTATTCCACTAAAGTATGCATTTCTTCCTCACCACTTGGTACAAAGGGACTCAATAAATTATTTGTTGGATGCTCTTGAATAAAGTAGAACATGTTTAATTGATAAGTATAAAAAAATCTATTTTTACATTTTAGTGAAAAGACCCAAATAAACAGAAATAGGTATTTGTCCATAAAAAAAAATTCTTGATGGTAAACAAGTTATTCATTTAGGAATTACTGGTTCCTTACAACTTGCCTGTCATTGTATTTCACACATGCTGTTGCTGAAAAGCACTTCCACCAGAGAGCAGGCAGAGGACACAATATTCCCTTAAAAAAATATATTTCCCAATCTGCAAACTACAGAAATGCCAATTCCTCATTGTTAGCCTGTATTGTTTCTGCTCAAAGTTATGGCCAATGCTAAAGGTTGATGTCTATAGAGCGATTTTGGGCAATTTATTCCAAAGCCAATAGAAAGGACTCTGGAATGCAGAGTCCTGATTCTAGTTCCAGCTGTGCCACGGACTCACAGTGACATCATAGCTAGGTTAACTGTGGCTCAGATTCTCTTTGTAAATTGATATACCACAGTTTTACATATTAATATTTTAGGAGTACATGTGATATTCTGATACATGTATATAACATGTAATGATCAAATCGGGGTAATTGGGATATTCATCACCTCAAACATTTATCTTTTCTTTCGGTTGGGACCATTATTCTTCTTTTCCAGAAGACCAAAATTCTTCTTTTCCAGCTATTTTGAAATATACAATAAATTATTAACTATAATTTCCCTACTCTACTATTAAAATACTAGAATTTATTCCTTCTAACTGTATTTTTGTATCCATTAACCAACTTCTCTTCATTGCCCCTGATCTGTTCCCAGCCCCTGGTCACCCCCATTCCACTCTAACTCCAACAGATCCACTATTTTATCTCCCACATATGAAGGAGACCGTGCGATATCCATCTTTCTACGCCTGGCTTATTTCACTTAACATAATGACCTCCTGTTCTGTCCACGTTGCTGTAAATGTCAAGATTTCATTCTTTTTATGGCTGAATAATATTCCATGGGTATATGTACCACATTTTCTTTATCCATTCATCTGTTGGTGGATACTTAAGGTTGATTCCATATCTTGGCTATTGGGTATCGTGCTGTAATAAGCATGGGAGTGTAGATATCCCTTCAGTAAACTGATTTCCTTTCTTTTGGATATATACCTAGCAGTGGGATTGCTGGATCATACAGTAGTTCTATTTTTACTTTTTTGAGGAACCTCCATACTGTTTTCCATAATGACTATGCTACTTTACATTCCCACCCAAGAATATTCCCCTTTCTCTGCTTCCTTGCCAACATTTGTTATTTTCTGTCTTTTTGATAATAGCCATTCCAACTGGGGTGAGATAATATCTCATTGTGATTTTGATTTGCATTTCCCTGATGATTAGTGATGATGAACATTTTTTCATATACCTGTTGGTCATCCCTGCCTTATTCTGAGAAAAATCTATTCAGATCTTTTTCCTATTTTTAAATCAGATTATTTGTTGTCTTGCTATTGAGTTTTTGAACTTCCTTATATATTCTGGCTATTAATCCCTTGTCAGATTGACATTTTGCAAATATTCAACAAAGTGAAGAGACAACCTACAGTATGGGAGGAAATATTTGCTGTGCAGAAGCTTTTTAGCTTGATATAATCCCATTTGTCTATTTTTGCTTTGGTTGCCTATGCTTTTAAGGTCTTACCCAAAAAATCTTTACCAAGACTAATATCCTGAGGCACTTCCCCAATGGCTTCTTCTAATAGTTTCATAGTTTCAGGTCTTAAAGTCTTGAATCCATTTTGAGTTGATTTTTGCATATGTTGAAAGGTGAGGATCTAGTTGTATTCTTCTGCATATGGATATCCAGTTTTTCCCACACCATTTATTAGAGAGACTCCCCTTTCCCCAGTGTATGTTCTTGGCACGTTTGTAGAAAGTAAGTTGGCTGTAAGTGTGTGCGTAGATTTACTTCTGGGTTCTCTATTCTGTTCCATTGGTCTATGTGTCTGTTTTGATGACATTTCCATTCTGTTTTGGTTATTATAGCTTTGCAGCATAAGTTAAAATCAGGCAGTGTGATGCCTCCAGCTTTGTTCTTTTTTCTGAGGATTGCTTTAGCTAGTCAGGGTCTTTTGTGGCTCCATATGAATTTTAGGACAGTTTTTTCTATTTCTGTGAAGAATATCATTGGTATTTTGATAGGGTAGGCACTGAATCTGTAGATCACTTTGTGTAGTACGGAAATTTTAACAATATTAATTCTTCTAATCCATGAGCATAAGATATCTTTCCATTTTTTTGTGTGTCCTCTTCTATTTCTTTCATCAGCATTTTATAGTTTCCTTTACAGAGGTCTTTCACTTTTTTGGTTAAATTTATTCCTAGGTATTTTATTTGTTTTTGTAGCTATTTTGAATGAAATTACCTTCTTGATTTCTTTTTCAGATTGATTGCTGTTAGTGTACAGAAACACCGATATTTGTATGTTGACTTTGTACCCTGCAACTTTACTAAATTAATTTACCCATTCTAAGAGTTTTTTGGTCAAGTCTTTAGGTTTTTCTAAATATAAGATCATGTCATCTGAAAATAAGGATTTGACTGCTTCCTTTCCTGTTTGAATGTCTTTTCTTTCTTTGTCTTTCCTAATTGCCCTGGCTAGGACTTGCAGTATTATGTTGAATAAAAGTGTTAAGGCATCCTTGTCTTGTTCCAGATCTCAGTGGAGAGGCTTTCAATTTTCCCCCATCAGTATGATATCAGCTGTGGTTTTGTCACATATAGCCTTTACTGTGTTGAGATATGTTCCTTCTATAACCCAATTTGTTGAGGGTTTTTATCATGAAGGGATGTTGAATTTCATCACTTTTTCAGCATCTATTGAAATGATCATATGGTTTTTGTCATTGATTCTGTTGATATATCACATTTATTGATTTACATATGTTAAACCATTCTTGAATCTTAACATATAAAATAATAAAATCGAGCGAGGCCACCTTTATAAGGCATTTAAATTCTGTTTCTTTGTTTCTATTATAACAAACAAGAGTTGGTGTTCAAAACATTGCTAATGAAACTGTTAGACTAGAACAGTAGATTATAGAGTACTGAAAGGGAAAAGTGACTTTAAGAACTTTCAGGACAGCCATAAAAACTGCTAACATTTTGTAAATGTTCACTAAATACCAGGAGATTTGCAAACGTTATTCAAATAATCATTGCAACAACACTTTGAAGTAGGTACTTTTATCACCGTATTGAACCTAAGGGTTATCGAAGTGAAGTTCTTAATTAGGTATAACACATTAGTAAATGGTCAAACCAAGGTTTGGGACCAAGCCTATTGCTAGAGTCGTCAACCACTGTGCAATAACATTGCCTCTTTAAAGTAAGCTATGTTCCTGATAATCACATCAGCCACCCCAAGCAGGCTGTTTATAGTCCAGTCATACTTAACAACCACCTTTGCAGCTTTCTGCATATACCATATTCCCCCATGCTCCATGCCATTCCTTCTTTGCCAGGCTTCCTCTTCCTTAGCCTTTCCTCTCTTACTCAGATAAGAAACTCCCTCCTCAATGAAGTTTTCCCTAGTCACTATTTCCAGATTATAGTTGCTCTTCTTTGTGCTCCTTGATCACCTGTACATAGATCTGCCACAGGATTTATCATATACTATCATGAGATCACACATGCCCATCTTGCCCTCTGGGTGATGAGTTCCTAGAGAGCAGGAACTCGTTTTTTTACCTAACAGTGATTATTAACACAAAAATGTCACACTCCTTTGGGGCTTTACATTTTATTATACACTGTCACATACATTCTCATTTCAAGCCCCATAACCACCTTTGATAGATATTTGTTATCTCTACATTCTATACAAAAAACCTTGGCCAAGAGAGGCCAAGTAATCACACACATGATCACACACTTCTGAAAACTAAGAGAGCTAGAATGTGAAAGTTTAAAATGTGAAACACATTTTCTCTACGAAAGAAACTTTCCAGTACTAATAGCAATATGAAAGTTAAATATTATATATGAGCAATCTGCCACAGACAATTGCATAAATGAACTTGGGATTCCCCCCCCCCCCCGCTCCGCCTACTTATATGTAGCCATATACTTATATTAAGTTACAGGCCTAAAAATACAAAACAGCTTAATAAAGTACTGTCATATAAATTGTCATCTGTTGTATTTAAAATAAGTACATGCTATCCTAAAAAATATTTAAGGATGATTTGTTAAATCACCTAAATACTACAGGTAGTAACTAATTTCTAATTATAAAGCATTCTGTGCCTCTGTATAGGCATGTTAATAAATAGTAGCAGCTAACATTTTGTGGGCACTTGGCAATTTCCAGTAACTCTACGAAATGCTTTATGTGAATTATCTCATGAAATTCTCTCAACAACCCTATGAAGTAGGTATTAGAAGGAACATTATAATCCTTGGTGTACAGATCAGGAAGCTGAAGCTCCAAGAGTTTGAGTAACTTGCCCAAATTCATACACCAACTTCAGTAGTAGAAACAGGATTCAGTGCATCTGCTGACTTCAAAGCCCCAACTCTTAACCACCACGCTCCTCCTCCTCCCCCTCTCCCTCGTCTACATTCTGAGAAAACCTTGAAATGTAGCCAATTCACCATCAGCTATGGCAGACTTTGGATATAACAGATATACATATTACATTTATGTAACTTTTCGTTTTTTAATTACTCTCCTACTACTTTTAAAAATCCTATATACTAAATTTATGATTTCAAAAACATTTGTAATGTCTTTCTTTAATGTTAAGAAAGCAACTGGCATAACAGTTTCTTTTGGCAAACTAAAGTATTTCAGAGAAATCAATTTCTAATATCCTCAGATAGAACAGTAGAGTTAAATACATACTGCTTTTTATTAAAGCATAAAAATATCTTTATAAGTACCAAAAAGTTTGGTAAGGGAGTCAGAGGAAAGAAAAAAAGAATAAATACTACTAATAAAAATAACTATATTTAAAGTTGCTCATATGAAATGTTTATGGAAAGAAGTTCTACATTTTGAAGCCTCTCTGATGTAACAGCTAAAAACTTATTAGCAATTTGAAAATGTTTCAATTATTGGCATGTTTATATAAAATAACATATTCTAAAACAACGTAAGTATACACTAGTATTCATCACTTTTAAATTCAATGTCATCTGAGATTTTCAAATTCAAAGGCCTCAAAAGTTCTTTTTAGAACGACAGACACAATTTATCATAGGAAAATTCAATTAATCAAAGGTTCAATATAGTGGGGCTTTGATAATTAAAAGAAATTTTAACTAATATAAACATGAAAGAAAATAATAACTTTTTAAATCTAAAAGCTGAAGAAGTTTAAGGCCTTCCACATTTCATCTTAACTCAGTCGGTTTTACAAACTTTCTGGTGTCACTTCTGGGTGAGACTTTAGATGCTCAGCTGCTCAGCACAGTCAAGACAGGCTTATCTTTAGAACAGAGCCAGAACATGAGCTCCTCATATGTACGGTGGTCAACAGGGCATGTCTTTGTAGCATGAACTAAATTCCTGCAACATGCTATATTTGGATACCTAAAACCACACCCTGAACTTGGGGAGTTCAGACATTAGTAGCTATACCAAAGAGAAATATTAATACAGACTTTCACTCATGAGCTCCTTACCCTCTATCATGCAAGAATTACATGTAATTTTTAGAGATATTACGTAAATGCAGGAAATGTCAAAACATTCAGAATTTAAAATCACCAGGGTGTTTTTGTTCCCAACAGTGGTACAAGGGACACTAAGGGAAGGCTTTATTACCTTTTCTATTATAAACTGCAATCTCATTATCAAGGAAACTAAGTGTATTAGCAACACCCACTCCCATGAAGATGGTGAGAGAGAATAAAGATATATCTAAATAGAAACTGGAGAAACAATGAGTCCGAGAATGTTGTGAAGATTTAATTGACAAAATGTATATGGAAGTGACTCCTATGAATGTGCTCTGCAAATAAATTACTGCCATAAAATAAATAACAAGTACAGAATCAGAAGTGTTGTGCAATTACGGAAATTCAAGGAATATGCTCTTTAAAAATGATTCAACAAAACCAGTGGACTCAATGGCCATAGGGAACTAAATGCTTAATCATGTATTCCTAAACTCATTACGGTGTCACTGAAGATGACACCTTAGAGTGGCTAAATCTCTGGTTATTCTTTCTTCCATTTTATATTCATCTTTCCTCCTTTTTTTAAAACACTGATCTGAGAATAAATAAGAGTATTTCACATCAAATGAAGTTAAGTTCTTTAAGAGCAAACAATGTTTCTTATTTATTTCTATACTTCCAACATGTTATACAATGCCAAAAATACAGCAGACACTAAACAAATGTGGAATAGCAGGTACATGGTAGGAATTCAATTAATATTTATTGGATGAGTGAATGGATGACAAAATGACTCTGTTTACCAGGCTGTCAGGAAAACATCACCTTCATTGATTCTTTTCAGTGGCATTTCTAGATAAAGCAAGAAACTTTTCAAAAGTGTGACTCTTCCTAAATTGAAGAGGAAGTTATTTTCCAAAAGAATATGTTTAGCAGCAGCAAGGAAATTCTACTTCTGAATTACAGCTTTACAAATGCTTGCTTTAATTTTCTGCTATTAACATTTTTTCCTCTTAGAATTTGAAAGTTTCTTCAAAAGATTTTCTGTACAGGCAACTTGGAATTCCTTCAATCAGCAAATATATACTAAGTGCACAGTAATTACTATTGGGCAATGGATAAAATAAATAAAACATCAGAGTCGAGGAATTATTACCAAGCCTAGCAGAAAGCATGACGTAATAAAATGCACACAAAAGCCCAGTTAATAAATACTTTCTTTCTAAAGGGTATTAAATTAAAAGTCAGCTAAAAATTGAGCTTTCAGGGCCAGTTGCCACACAATGGCCAGGTAAAAAGAGATATTACAATCAAAATGTGTAAATTTTGGTTTCTTCAAGAATAGAAAAATTCACCAATTCCAATGGTAGAAATATTTTCAAAGTAATTTTATTCCAAAAATTTCTTTTTGATCTCCAATTACACATGATTTTTCTTAGAGTATTTAGCATTAAAAAGACTCTAACAATTTATCCGAGTGCAGTGGCTCATGCCTGTAGTCTAGCTACTAGAAAGGCTGAGGCAGACGGATTGCTTCAGCCCAGGAGTTCAAAACCAGCCTGGATAATATAGGGAGACCCTGGTTTTTAAAAAAAAAAAAAAAAAAACCAACTAATAATTCACAAATACTATTGGCCACATTTACTGGTATATAGCATTTTCCAACTAAGGCATATCTTGGTATATACAGTAGTGATTTAACTAATATTAATGGCAAAACAACTTTTAGGAAAAGTTTGCTTAATTGTGACAATCGTTAAAGCATTAAATTATAGGCTCCCCATTCACAGGGTCCTTTGTCAATACCTAGCAAGTTACACAGGGAGGGCAAAATGTGAATGATGTGCTTCAGTGATAAAAATAAATTCATGAATATTGACTCTTTTGCACAAAGTCACTGGTTACTATTCACTCAGATTTCTCTCCAAAGTTTTTTCCAACTCTCAAATTCATTTCACAATCTTTCAGTTGCCCACAAGTAGCCAGATCCCATATGGAGCTGAGAAGACAGGCTAATGGTAGCCAGTATCTACATAACGTGGACACCGGGGCGGCAGCCCTGTGAAGGCAGGGGCCCATAGAAGGCAGACTCCTGAACAAAGAGAAGGCCAATGCAGTCTGGAGCCAGGTAATATACAGGGGATTGAACAAATAAGTAAATATATTTAAGGTAACACAGCCAGGTTTTTCACTGTCAGTACAGATAGGGAAAGAGGTTAAGCTAGAATTAACCCAGTAGTGTTGGATTGAAACTAGAAATATCAGGGATAAGTGTGAATTCAAGATTTTAACATAGAAAGAGAAATAAATATAAGGAGTATGTGTGCTTCTTAATTCTGACCACTGAGGTGTGAGAACAACATCTCAGTAGCAATGAACGTACCCAGTGCCCAAATTTTGGTTTCTAAATACCACTTCAGCTAAAAGTAACCAGGACTCCTTGGAGAAATGGTTGTTTCCAGGTGTGAGACTGAGAAATAATACAATGAGCCCGGAACATCTTTTTGTGCCAAAAAGTAAGTAAGGAAGGGTTCAAAAAATGATGGAGACATATAAAAGGATATAGAAGCCAGTAAGAAAGGCCTTCTACTATCCAAATTTGGGACAATTTGAGCATTAAAACAATGATGGTAACAAATTAAAACACACTGAATAAAAGAGAAATCCAGGAGTCCACACTAACAGTGATATAAAAGAATAAATGCAGAGACCAATATCCAGAACAGTCATAAGATTTTGAGACTCAGTACTTCTCTAATTTCTAATTTCAAAATATGTCTTTGTTCTCTCCTACCATTTTCACAGGACAAGATGTTAATAATACACTCTGTTTAAATCTCTTCCTTACGGTAGAATGCCAACAAATAAATAAAAGAAATGATGGAATTAGAAAAGTTACCATTTGGTAACCATCAGAGTAATAACTAATCCAGGTAAGAAGTATTCATAGATGTTAAAACTAGCGGGTAAAAGTGAAATGAGGAATGTGATTTTACATAATCTCCAAGTAGCTCCCCACAAAAAATACTTATTAATCACAAAGGGAGGGAAAAGTAACTGTACAGTGACAAAGATATAAACATTATTTTCTTCAAGTGACCAAAGTAACATCACCTGTAATAGGACAAATTAACAGCAGATGCCACCAAAAAGGATGTAATGAAAGGAATCATTTCTGTGACAGTCCAGCCTAAAACACATAACTTCAGTCTAAAACTTCAGTCATGTAAAAATATAAAACCTTAATTTAGACATATTCTACAAAATGACATTTTTGAAGATTACTGGCCAAAGTCAGGGAAGTCCAGGAAATAGTAAGAAATTATTCCAGATTAAAGAAGACTACAGAGATGGGACAACTGGGTAAAATACATAATCCTGGCATTCTTTGGCCATAAAAGGCCATTATTAAGACAAACAGCAAAATTGGAATGGGAGGAAAGGGCCTCTGGACAAAGTGTACATGAGAGTTCTTTGTTCTGGTCCTGCAACTTTTCTCTAAATTTGAAATCATTTTCAATGAAGAAATTAAAATTTAAAAAAGAAATTTTTTAATTCTTCTTCAGTATTATAGGTAGGGAATTCTACTATTAATTGCTAAATTCTCTATTACTCTGTAGCTTGTGACTTTCTTCAAGAAAGTATGGTAATCTTTTAACAATACTAAGACCAGGAAGAGCAAACACTAGGCCCTTTATTAGCCATCAAATACTGTTCTAAGCTCTACATACTCATTAACTCATTTCATCCCCAGTTCTCTCAGGTGGGTACTATTAATAGCTGCATTTTACAAATGAGGAAAGTTAGAGACAGAGAGAGAGATCAAGTTATTTGCCCAAGGACACAATCTAGTAAGTGTTATATAGAGACTCAAATACAGGCAGTCAAGCACCATGCTCTTACTCACTTTGGGATATTGACTATTTGGGAAAGGACAGCTGTACCTTGGAGTTTCTCTATGCATCACTATTTAAAAGATAAGAGGCTTCAAAACCCATAATAAGTTTATTTGTTGCTCAGAACCCATAATAAGTTTAATTTAGTAACAAGTTCCAAAGACTTAAGATCCTAAAATGACAATGTTGAAAAGCTTCTAGGATGGATTTAAGATGATTATCTAGCAAAAAACTAATAAACCACTATAAAAATATTTATGATACCTTCTAAACACTGGACTTTAAAGGAAAACATTCTTTTCTTGACTTTGTTTATACGGGAATAATCTGAAATTTTAGCAGTCTTTTTAGAAACATGGTGATTACATTAGTTTAAATTACTAAAACATTTAAACTTCACTATTTCTCAACTTTTATGGGCTGGAGTTGAAAACAATCTCCTCTCAACCTGCTTCAGATTATTTTGCTTTTTCTAATTGGCTATTCAATAATTCCCAGTTCTATTCCTTTATATTTCTTTGTTCTCTTACAACTGATTAATTTCCAAGATCCAGAAGTCCTCCCTTGTTTTAACTTTTCAGGTTTGTTTGTTTGTTTTTCCCAGGCCCCCAGCTATGCCAATGAAAAAAAAAGTAATTTTGCATATTCTGGGTAAAGCAGTGCTGGAGACAAACCAAAAAGTTATTATCAAATAATTAAATCCAGAGTACTTCTTAAACTATAAATTACCCTTTCTTATACTGGATATTTCATATAAACAAAATACTTTATTATCTAGAAAGTAATGATTATTTGTTTTAATGGCAGTGTTGACAAATGAAAAATGATAAAAATGATCTCTAAATCCTGCCCAATCCTGCAAAATAAACAAATTCTTATAATCTAGAAGACAAATACAAAACCAATTTGCAGTTTACACACGTCTTTATTCTACACAAATGCTACTAATATAAATATTGTGCCACTTTGTTATTTTAGAGAATTCTGATCTTTGCTTCCTATTAAGGAAAAATGAAATAACATCAAATTAATTTTTAAAAAATACTACCCAAATCTTTCATTAAGAAATACAGAAAATGAAGACAGCACTGTAAACTATAAAACTACCATTTCTTATAGTAGCTGAAGGCAAATAAAAGCATTCTTTTTCCTAAATTTAATAACAGCAAGATATTATCTATACTTACTCTTTGTGATTCCACAAAGGCACACCCTCCTAGATAATTCTCTGGATGGCTTTCTAAGCTTTAATTATACTCACTGGCTCTCTAATTTTATAGTTGCTCCTTTTCCCTCTTGAGAAGATCTCATCTGGCAAAAAATTCACCAGTAATCTAAACAACAAGAGCTCTAGTGCAGCATGAAGACAGAGCATTGCAAAAACCTTCCACATTCTTAAGCTTTACAGTAAATTAAAACAGTAATTGGTATTCTTGGATAGCACTAAAGCACTGGGTGATGGACACACTTATACCTCTGACTCAAACATTAAAAAAGTGAAACATGCAACCAAAAACATTTGTACCCACTTAATGCCCTTAATATTGTGAAATAAAAATAAATAAATATACATACATACATACATACTATTTGCCTTTTGGGGGTGTTTAGGGCATATGTCAAGAATCATTTATTCCCTGAATTTACAGGTATTTGGAAGGCATCTGATTCTCAAGATTATCAAACTCAGCATGGATAGTGTTTAGTTTTGCCACTTCAAATGCACTTTTATCCTCCTCCAGTGATGCTTTTAAAATACTTATCTTTCATCTTTAACAGTATAGACATGTTTGGTGATCCTAGATAAACTCAGTCAGGGTTTCACTTTGTCAAAGTAAAAAGTACCAGTTTTTGTGAAAATCTGTTAACAGCCAGAAAGATTTTGAAAGTCTCCAGTGGTGAGAGCTGTATTAGCTCATTTCATTAAAATAACCAAAATGAGATTTAATAAAATATCTCTATTTGGGAAATGATACACTCAATTATCATAAAATCCAGAATGAGACCAAAATAGGCCCTTGAGAAAATCTATTTATAGTCTAAAAGTTCTGAACTCCAAGTGTTAGAAACTTATCAGATTGTTCTGAAAGAGTAGCTATATTTTATATCACTTGACCATGCTGCCAGACTCCACCCACCCACCCATCCATCCCTAGATCCACAAGAACCTTTTGAGGTTTTCTTCTACTTGCTCTTCTCAAAACTTAGTTTTTCTTGCTCGTCCATCGTAATGGCTAGCTGTCTGCCAGGTACTTCTCTCTCTGGCTTCTTCTGAGACAAGACTCCTGATCACCTGCAGGAGGGGGACGGGGGAAGAAGTAATCACAGGACTCCATCCTGGAGGTGATCACAGTGATAAGTCTAGAGTTGGTCACATGACCTAAGCCAGTTACTTCCAGGCATTTTTCTAACTAGAGCAGGCCAGAAAGACTATTTCTCTTTGGTCGTGATACTGAGAAATGGTAAGCCTATAACAACCACAGAACTAGCCTCCAGGAAATACAGTTGGAGAAAATAAAATCAAAATCCAAAAAGACACAGAGAGAGAAAGACAGGACAAGGGTGGATTAAGCATCTGGCTATACACCAGTATTTTCCTATTAAATATAGTTTTTAAATTAAGATAATTTGATCATCTTCTGTATCAGTTATTTAAGTGGGTCACTCTATTAATATATAAACACATTGTAAAATCTCCCTTCTTTTAAAAAAATTTAAAAAAACTTCCCTCACATCATATCTCCCTTTCAGTTTCTGAGTCCCATTTCCCTACTCCTCCTTCTCAAAGTCAGCAGTATTTACTACCTTTACTTCCTCAGTAATCCACTCCAGTTAGAGCTTCACTTCTACCGCTGCAGTGAAACTGCTTCTGTCAAGATCAACAACCGAACCTCTACCTTGTAAATCCAATGGTGTGGTCTCTGTCATCATCCTTTTTTGCTTTGTTTTGTTTTTTTGAGACAGAGTCTCGCTCTGTCACCCCATGGAGAGTGCAGTGGCGTCATCACAGTTCACAGCAACCTCAAACTCCTGGGCTCAAGTGATCCTCGTGCCTCACCCTCCTGAGTAGCTGGGACTACAGGCACGCACCACAACCCCAGCTAATTTTTTGTTTAGTAGAGACAGAGTCTTGCTTCTGTTCAGGCTGGTCACAAACTCAGCTCAAGCGATCCTCCTGCCTCAGCCTCCCAGAGTGCTAGGATTACAGGTGTGAGCCACTGTGCCTGGCCTCTGTCATCATCTTATTCCAACTTCTGGAGCACCTGAGACTGCCGTTCCTTCTTTCTCTCAGTCTTTTTAAGAGATGGGGTCTTGCTGTGTTGCCCAGGCTGCTCTCAAACTCCTGGGCTCAAGCAATCCTCCTGCCTCTGCCTCCCAAAGTGCTGAATTACAAGTGTGAGCCACTGCGCCTGGCTGTTGTCCTTTCTTTCTTAAAATACTTTCTTCACTAGGTTTCCAGGCCCCACATTCTCCTGGTTCTCCTGGTACCTCACGGGGCACTTCTCCTCGGCCTTCTCTTCTGGATCCTCCTCTGCTTCTTGATCTCACAGCACTCAGGCCTTCATCTCTTTGCATCATGATCTCAATTAGGATTTTTCAACCTTTTTTCCCCCCTACATTTCCCCCCCATCAGCCTGTTCAGACTTTTATTTTTCCCTAATCACCACCATCCAAAAGAAATTCTAATACCACAGGTGCACAAAACCTAGAAATCATCCTTTATTCCATTCCCTGCCCACCAACAGTATCCTGAATTCAATCCCACAGCAAATCCTGCCAGCTATTTCTTTAAAATATGTCATGAATTGGACTTCCCTGCCCATCCCTCTTAGCAGATCACCATCACCTCTCACCAGGTCACTGTCAAAGCATCAACAGGACTCCCACTTCTACTTCTGATTCCTTCACCGGAAGTCTAATATCCACACAATAATTATAATAATCTTTTCAACAGATAAATCACTATTTTGCTCAAAACACCTCAGTGGAGTTATATTTGTAGTATACTTACATTCTACTTATAATAAGTCCCATACTCCTTATTGGACCCCACAAGGTCCTATGAGATCCGGCCTGGCCCCGTCAATCTCCTGATCTTGTCTCCCACCACTCTCCCCACCCCTTACCACCTTCAAGCTATACTGGCCTTCTCACAGTCCCCTAAATACTTCAAGGTCATGCCAGCCTTACGGCCTTAGCCTGGCTGGTCCCTAAATTTGGAATATACTTCACTCAGATCTTCCCCTAGCTCTCTCTCTATCATCACTCAGGTCGATAACCAAATATCACTGCTTTGCAGAGCCCTTCCTCAACCACATTATTTAAATAGCCTTTGTCCTACCTGGTCACTGACTACACTGTTATCCTGCTTTATTTTTATCACATAATTCATCTGTACCAGCAGTTGTGTGAGTGTATATGTATCTACACGCACACAGGCAAATTTGTTCAAGGTTTCCCTTCAAGAGTATTAACTCCATGAGGCTAGGATACCTATTTTGTGCAATGTTCTGTCCCCAAAGCCTAGAATAATGCCTGTCTCATAAGAACTCAATAAATTTTTGATGATTTAATGAATAAATGAAGCAAGTGAGTCTGATTTTTATCACTTGCAATCTAACAAATCATTGATGATCAAGTAACCTTACAACAAACTCCTCATCACTTGAGGTAATTTGAGTTTCCTTTACCATTAAAAAAAAAGATTTACTAAAACAGATAAACTGTTCAAATTTTAAAATAAAGCTCTGTAGTTAAAAAAGAAGATATTATAATTTCAAGCCAGTCAACAAAGCATGTTGAACAATCAGTTATGCACAAGAATTTATTAAGCGTTTAGTTTTGTGATAAATTCAGCCTCCCATATTTAATAGGGTGCAAGTTCCATTAGAAACTAGAATGGTTACTTTTTTGGGCATTCCTGAAAACTACTCAAAGAATCTAGACACAGTTCTAAAACATACATACATTCACTAACTTAAAAACTTAACCTTTCCTCTTTCGAAAGCTTCTAATTGCACATCTGAAAAAGAATGCAGTCTAATGTCATGGTCAGATTCATGCAATTGAGCATGCTCATTAAAAACAGATGAGAGAAATTTAGACAACTACGAAAGCAGATCAATCTTCAACTATCTCACACTGCAATCTGGGATACGCTTACCTTTGCTAAGATCACAGGCTCTGGATCAGTGGGTATGCAGCTAGTACACAGAAACCTATTATTATTCATTGTAGTAGAGCTGTGGCACTATCATTAAAATTCTCCCACAAAATAATTGGTACTGGTCAAAACATGAAAATAATGTTAGAATTCTATATGCTTACAATATATAATTCAGAAACCAAACAAATGCTTGCGCCAAGTTAAAAGGTAAGGAATTTCTCAGGCTTCCCCTAATTACTTGCTCCTCCATTCCCCCTTTTCCCAATCCACTTCATCCCCTTCCAGAAAGTTTAAGACGTTGTTTAACAAGGATTGCCACTCAAATTCTTCATAGGAAATGAATTCTAAGAAGGATTTGAAATGGTTACCAACATGCCTGCGAGTCACTGCCATCCGAATGGAGAAATATTCTGTCCACAAGTTTCTCGCCTGTCTGAGCTTAAATTTATTTTTTATTAGCCTAACAAAATCCTTTAATTTATAAACCAACACAATTATCCATGAAGAAAATAGATGTTGACATTAAATGGAAATATGTAATAAGACCACCACTTATACATAATAGGTATTCAAAAAGTACTTGCTGAATTAATTTTTTTTTAAATGTTCAACTTTAAAAATATGTCAAGTGCTTCCCTTTTTTTAAGCACAGTCGGATCTACCAGTTCTTAAGAAAACCCTTTCCTTGATCATACTACTCATCTTTAACAACCACTGAATTTCCCTCCATTTTCTTGCCTATCACTTAAATAGGAGGTTACCCACTGTTTCTAGTTTATGTCTCCTCATTCTATTAAATTTTTTCATTGTGATAAAATACACATAACATAAAATTTACCATCTTAACCATTTTTAAGTGTACAATTCAGTGGTATTAAGTACATCCATAATGCTCAGCAACCATAACCACAGTCCATCCCAGAACTCTTTTCGTCTCGCAAAACTGAAACTCTGTTCCCACTAACAGTAACTTCCCATTCCACCTCCCCGCCCCCCGGCCCCACAACCACCATTCTACTTTCTGCCTCTATGATTTTGACTACTGTAAATACTTTTTGTAAGTGGACTCACACAGAATTTGTCTTTTTGTGTCTGCCTTATTTCACTTAGCTCAAGGTCCTCAAGGTTCATCCATGTTGTGCATATGTCAGAATTTTCCTAATATTCCATTTTACAATGGAAATTACACATTTTGGTTATCCATTCATCTATCGATGGACACTTGGGTTGCTTCCATTTAAATCTTTAAGACTTTTTTTTTATGACTCCATGCCCCATACCAATGTTTACATTGACTTTTTGAAGGTTAATAATGATTTTCTTCTTGCCAAATCTAGTGGATTTTTTCCATATATTGTATTTCTCTATATCAAGCTACTAGCCACTTGTCATCTTTCCTCTCTCTAACCCCCAGTGTTGGGGGAGGGAGAGGGAGAGGAAGAGGAAGAAGGAGAGAGAAAGGGAGAGGGAAAAGGAGAGGGAGGGGAAAAGGAGGGGAGGAGAAGGGTTAGAAAAATTACTTACAAAGATTCATCCATACAATGTAAAGAGAATAAAAAATGAAAGGTGTCAACAGACCAGGAAGATAAAGTGAAGTTGAGTTAAGAGCGTTTACAAAATATACATGAGATCCTCATTAACAGTTACAAAGCATAGACAAAGAAGGAAACAAAATTAGTCACACGATTCACAAGATAAACATAAAATGTCTGCTCAGGAGAATATCTATTCTTACCACTGAAACCTAAAAGAACTATTTTTCAGGAGGATTCTCAGCAGATACTTTGCAACATAGCAAGACTATTCCCTCAGCTATATAACCACCCATCCCTTCCTGAAAACACTCTCCTCTCTGGACATTCATGACACTACATCTTCCAGATTCTCCTTCCATGTCTCTGATGGCCATTACTGACTTCATTAGTCACTCCTTTACCACTGCCTTACCGCCAGTATTCCCCAAGGCTATCCTCTTTCTCCTTCCTTCTTTTAGTGAACTCTCAATTTATATGACTTTAACTATTACCCCTTTATGTGAGTGAATCACAACTGTATTTTGTGTGGTTTTAAAACACTGGCCTTAAGGAGCTATAATCTCCTAATGATAAACACTTGGTTTATACTTTAAAAAAAAAAAAAAAAGCTGATTGCAGGGTAAGGAAAAACGTTAATGGTGTAAGTAAAAATTGAATTTCCTTCAATGAGATACTGATATTTGCTGTTTCATTTTATCAAGCTAGACTCTTAATTTCAAATTAATTACTTAAGGATCTGATTCAAAACGCTGTATATTCTGAAATAAAAAATAAAACTATGAAATCAAAAGTATCTAAATGGTCAATTATTTTCAACATCCTGGAAGAATTCACACTGATGCAAAGAGAGATAGAAAACAGAATATTGTCCACGTGTTAGAAGAATGCTTACTGAGGGCCTCTCATTGTTAGAAAATATAAGCTT
This sequence comes from Eulemur rufifrons, assembly GCF_041146395.1. Lineage (NCBI taxonomy): Eukaryota > Metazoa > Chordata > Mammalia > Primates > Lemuridae > Eulemur > Eulemur rufifrons. Next base: position 18,586,908 of record NC_091001.1, read on the forward strand.
TACTTAGTCTAGTCCATCCAAAGTAACCATCCATAGAGTGAAAAGACTTTAAGTAAAAGACATATAAGGAAACTATGTGATTTATCCTATGTTATCATTTATTTCCTCTGATCAATATATTTATATATACAATAGAATATATATATATAAATATACATTTCAGAATTATAAAAATGCTTAGGATTTTTAGAAATGAGCAAAGGTGATATTCAAATTGAAAAGCCTGGCTAATACCTTTGAAAATTTTAGTTTTTCATTGCATTTGTAACTTACATTATTTCCATTACAGTTCCTTTTAAAATGCTAACATTCAGTTAAATGGGGGGGGGTGGGGGTGGTGGAGACCAAAGTAAGCATAAGACTTATTTGAAAAGAAAAAGTTTGGTTTTTTTTAAACTAATCATCTTTGAAGACAATACCATTATCAACAAATAAATCCCTTATTCAAAAGCAGCAGAAATAAAATATTTGTTCCACATAAAGTAGAATTTAATACAGCAATTGCCTGCAATACATACACTTGAACATTCAAAACTATATCAGCGTCCCTCCTATCCCTTTCGCAAACCAAAGACTCATAAAGTAAAATTTAACACATATCTATAAGCAACTGATTCCCAACTGTTGGAGAAAGGGTGCAAAGGGAGGAAGGAACAATATAATGTTCAAAAAACCCTACTGTTTTCTAGATAGTCCATCACAAATAGTGAAAAATGGACAGCCCTCATTTTTACCTTCTGGAGAAGGTTCTGTTACTGTACTCCAACCTTGAGGTATCCCTTGAGTCTGTGAACATAGCAGAGGAGAAATGTAGAATAATTCAGATGTACAGAAAACCATCATAAGGCAAATTCACAAACAATCTTAGAATAGTACTTCCTTAAATCTTAAGAAAATATTCATATGTTGAATTATTAATATTATATATATAAGAAAACTTGTTATATGAGAAAAATAAGGCTCAAAACATGTTTACTTCGTGTTCCTACAGAATAGAAATTTTCAAATTTTCTAGAGTACAGAGAGATGTGACAAGTAGTTGTTCTCTCCATCATCTTCTGGCACGTGGTCTCTATTTCAGATAAAACCAAGAATGATCTATAAAAAGAAGATAGAATTGCCTTAAGGTTAAGTATCTTCCACAAATTAAAAAGGCATAACTACTCCTGGCAAATCAGTATATACAGTGATCCTAGATCTCCAATACTCAAGTGTCCTGAAGTAAAAGAGGAAGAATGTCAATAATTTAAAATAGAAAGAGAAATAGGAAAGAAAACTAATAAAACCAAAATAGCCCTGATTGGTAGATCTGAAATGAAGGGAACAGAGACACTGAAATGCTAACATAGGATCATGATGAAGATAGATCAACAATTTATTGTGACCGTTCTGAACTCATTTGGATAATTTTATAATAAAAAGAAAGCTATTTGATAATACAGAGATAAAGGAGCAAACCTTGTATGAAGTATCAAAGTCAATTCTGATTAATACAGAATAGTATTTGTATAATTTGTAAATTGATCAAGAAATGCTTACACTATTTTTCCATGTTAAGCTTCCTTAAATGCTGGTTGATAGAATGAATGAGCAACATATCCAGTGTCATGTATTCTCTACACAGAAGAAACAGATTACAAAAGACCTCTTGTTAGTGGTACAAATGATGATACCTGTCATTCTGAAACCTGACTCAGACTCCACCTCAAGAACAGGTCTTCCCTCGTATAAACTGTTTTCTGTGGACAATACCTCTACTGATGGCTAACAAGAGCTTCTCCTAAAAGTAAAAGCACTGTACGAAAGTTGAAGCATGAAAATCAGATTTACTAAAACAGCACAAGCACTTGTAGCATATTAAGAGCCTTGTGTTTTGTAAATATGCTATATTAATTACAAATATTCTCAAATTACAAATTAATTTGCATAGATATTGCTATTATTCCAGCTCTCACTGAAGGCATGACAAGAGATGAAAGGTATATGCCCCTTCATGTAACTCCTCTGGTCTTGCTCGACCTCTGTGGGCACAGGGACATGCTTCTCCTTTTATTACCCCATAGCGCCTTCTACATAATCTCAATTACAGATTGTAGCGCATCCCTTTATTACTTGTTAATATATCTTTTTCCACCAAAAGACTGTGGACAGGTAGAGAACAGAGTATCCTTAGCATCTAGGACAAAGCCTTGCTCATAATAAGCATATACTAAAATGTTTACTGTATGAATCAGTTAAATGAATCCCCTCAAGCCCAATTTGGGTCCAAAATCACAGGGAGAAAACATACTAGAATTCATTCTGAACACAGGGAAAAAGCTGACCCAAGTCTTCTTTCAAACACTGCTCAGCATTCATGTTTCATTCTTCCCGCTCAAATCCACCTTATGTTAAACTCAGTGCTAATCTTCCTGCCTATAGTGAAATCATCTTGCTATATAACTCTTCTATATTACAAAGCTTTCTAAAACAAGAAGCTATAATAGCTACTGATACTTAGTGCAATGATGATAAAAATGCTAAAATACACCACCACCTCCCACATATATAGTAAATATTGCTAATTGATAACTTGTAAAATAGTGTCTTTGTTACTAAGACCAGATACAAACCAAGCTTCCTTAATACAGTGCTCCAGAGAACCACGATGTATTGGTAAGCACTGACATATAAGTGGAATCTTACTTGCCACTCTTGGAGCAGCTCATCAAGCTTAAATATTAAAACTCACTATAATTTAAAAAATAAAATAAAACAAATTAGTGTTTGGATGGGAGACCACCTGGGAATACCAGGTGCTGTAGATGTTAAAACATAATAATAATACCAGTAAAAACATAAATAAATAAAACTGACTATAGTTTGGTCTCCCTCTCTGACCCCATCTCCTACTATTCCCCAACTCAGTACTATCAGTCTCCAGTGTCCCACACATGTGCCATGGTCTCCTTTTCCTGACAAAAACAGTAATAACAGACATTTGTTGACCACTTGCTACAAGCTAGGCACTATTCCAAGCACTTTATATGTACAAATTCATTTCATCCTCAACAATTTTATATGGTAGACAATTTTTACTCCCATTTAACAGATGACAGAAGTAAAACACAGGAAGGTTAAGTACTATATGTTAATAGCAAAAGACAAATATTAAAACAGTGATTTATTATTATCTCACACTAAAAATAAGTATCATATTTGTTTTGTAAATTATGCTTACTTAGGGACTTTAGCATTTAAGTCTGTGAGGGAAGAACGCACTTTCCCCAGGAGAAACAGAAACACTGTGCTAGCCTGGAGTGCTCACCAAAACTGTTACAAAGTAGACTAGGCAGGTACCAAGATAACCACTGGGCCTGAGGAAAAGTGTTCAGCTCTTTCTTGGGTGCCTCAGCATTTTCTTGCCTTGAAATGGCCAGCCAGTTCAGACCAGCGCTGACTGCTTTTGAGCTGCTTTGGCTGTCCTATAGTCCCTTTAGCTAATTATAATACGAAAATCCCCACCTAGTGAGAGACTGTAATATCATTAACACAGCATAGGTTACACAACAGTGTATGATGACAGTACTGTGCCTGTCTGTTACGTTTCCCTGCAAACAAAGATACAATGTAAAAACTTTGTATTACCCATTGGGAAGAGATTTAAGGCAACACTACAAGGTGGGCAGATGCAGATTTTGCACATGAGAAGCTCCTGTAGAAGAAATTCCTGTGCCACCAGGAGCAAGGCCCTTGTAAGTAAGCACCAAAATTAGCTCATCTAACTCATCAAGCTGGTCTTGTTTGAGTCATACTGTGGTCTCTCCTCTCCGTTCCCTCTCTGTTTGGGGGGCGATTTTTCTATATCGTCACAAGATTTTCCCAAAGCAGTCCAGAATTAGATTCATTTATTTTCTCATTTTAATGTGCTAATCTGTATCTCCCTCTCTGTCTTTTTCATTTCTAAGAAAATTTTCTCTCTTTCAAAATCTCACTGAAGAGCCATCTCCCTAATGAAGTCTTCCCCATAATAAATCTGTTCATTCTCTTAAACTCCTATAATGGCATCACGTACATAGTATTTAATCAAACCTTCTTGTGTTGCTATTTAGCATTTCATTTGTATACATGCAAAATAGCATTAAGCTCCTGTGGGAGAAAGGCCGTATCTTATGCTTTCTTGTATCCTACTAATGACTGCTATGCATATTGTAAATATACAAATAAATATATTGTTGATGGAAGCCACAAAGATAACACTATCTTAATTATCTGCAAGGCTTACATTCTGAGTCACTTTTCTGATAATGCTAAATAGTATGCACTGATCTACTTACAATTTTTTTTTTATTCCTGTCTTATTGTAACCAATAGCTTCCAACTAAAAAGGCTGGTAGATTTTATCAACATTTAGAAATCTACTTATATTTTCATACTCAGAAGAAAAATCTTATGGATATAAAGGGTTTATATATAAAGGAAATATTTATAATCCCCCTTACTTTTAGGAATTTAACATCCATGATCAGGAATTTTTTTCTTTACATTTCCTTTTATATAATATTAATATTTATATTTTTGCTGTCCCAAACAGAAAGAAAATACTCTTGGCCATTTTGTCTCTAACTAGGCTTTATGTACACTTGAAAATAACCATTATTAAGTGGCTACACCACTATTTGCTTAATTGCAGTTCTTTTTGATTTTTAATCTTAAAAAAAAAATTCTCCTAAATTTCCAAATGTCTATTCAATTTATAAAGAGCAAAGTTACACAGTGACCTTAGTAAAATAACAACCATGCTGAACAGGATAAAAAGATTACCTCATGGTTGTCACATATTATACTAAACTAATCTAGTGAGTATTCATTTTATAAACAGTGTATTACTTAATCCATTTTTTGTCTATTATAGTCACTAAATCTTGCACATAACCAATAGTTTTCTATCTATTAATACATTCTCCTTAATTGGGTATCTGGTTACTACTTAAGTACGCTCAGTAATTCTCATACCTTATCCAGTTTATCAAAATCTATATGAAATCTAATATTAGTGGGGGTTTTTTGGGGTTTTTTTAATATTAGTTTTTAAAATGGCTTTCATATGCTTTGGACTGTTGCCAGGTGCAACCTGACCAAACATTCTCTACATACACAAAAAAAGTTGCATTCACATCATTGTTGAAATTTTTCTATTTGAGGTCAGGATCAACTTCTGCGTAACAATTTTACTTTTACCCAGTTGACAACATTCCATAAAGATCTTGGGTACATTTCACTGTCCACAGATTTGTATGCTATGATAGTAAGTATATAGCCTAATCTGTTCATTTTATTAATGAATATTATGAGACGATCAAAAACATTATAAAATTTTATATAAGCCTGAACATTTTAGTTTATTCAGCATTATTACTGAATGAGAAAATCAACATTTACTAAGTGCCTACCAGGTTTTGTCAGAAATTAGGCCAGGCACTTTTACTATATTATTTGTTTATATCACTCACACATGAATAGCATTTTAGAAGTGATTTTTTAAACATGACTAATGTCTCAACATTCAAAATAGAAGAGCCAGGATTTAAAATTGTATAGTTTGAAAGCCTATATACATTCTACCTCCATTTCCATGTCCAGCAAATTTTCACATAAATAAGAAGGAGTGACTTTTATATTGACACGATTCCTAATTACCAAGTGCCTCATGACTCCCATGAGGGAGCTACCATTTATGATCTACCTCCTTATCTCCTTCTAGAATTCCTGGTCAACCTTCACAGCCTATTCCAAGCACTACCTTCTATCTATAATACTACCAGCGAGTTAATCACTCCCTCTAGTGACCTACCTCCATACCCTAAACTTACTTCTATTATTATATATATCACCTTATGTTGTGATTAATTGTTTACTTTGTTTAATCTAGCTTTCCTACCACCCTATTTGCTCTGTATAGCCCAGACCTATTTTTAACTCATCTTTAATATCCAAGATCCAGAACAATTCATGTTTAGCGTATAATAGATATAGTCTATTCTACTACATTTGCTTCAGTAACATGAATTAGCTTAGGTACACTTGGTAAGTAAGAATCATGTCAATGTAAAAGTCACATCGTTTCATATGCGACTTTTCCAAACATGTTATCACTTCACATAGCTAAGTACAGCAAACAGATACAACGTATACTAACCAACACATGAAGCTATGAACATATCCATTCACTCCTCCTTGCTCTTAGCTCAATTTGGCCAGAGCCTCTCTCTTTAGAAATGCTTGTTGCTCAGTTCTTATTGTCATGCACTTTGCCCTTGTCTTCATTTTTTAGTGAACCTCAACCCTATTTTTTACCCCCTTTTATTAAGTTATCTTCACGTATTTTTTGGTGCAAATTCCTATATCTACTATAGTATTTATTGATTAGGAATTTAAAATTCTTTTTACCAGTACTAATATTTTCATTAATACAGTTAGTGCTGTGGTTACAAAGCTGCATAGGTTTTAAGTAGTCTGCTTCAAGCTCATTTTTTCCATTTTCCTATCATTTTTAAGCTCATAATTTTACAAAACATGATTTTCAGGAATATATGTTCTTCATTATAACAGAAATGCCTGTACTGAAAATATTTGATGAAATTAATTACTGAGCATCCAATGTTCATCAGGCATTATACTTTTCATTCATTCAACAAATATTCACTGAATACCAAAGTAAATACTCACTGCTGAAGGCAAAGTGAATGCATTGTTCTAGGAACCAGAGACAATGATGGGCAAAGAATGAATGTATATGTTTGCATGTGTATGTGTATGTATATACATATTATATATTTAATACATTTTTTACATATCCAACTAAACAACAATTAATTACACATTACTGTTAGGGGCACATTCTAATCTCTACTTCAGCAATTTTCAAACTTTTTCAGAAGAACCATGTTTTGTTTCCCCAGAGAAATCTTAAAACAAAACATACAGATAAAAGCAGAACCCTGCACATTCAACATTCCTGGCCCCAGGGACACCTTCAGGAACCCTGAGGGCTGTTAAACTATGATTTAAAAACCAGTGCTCTAACAATAATGCCCCACCCTTACATGACCCCTTTAATAAATATTAATAGAAAGAGTCTGGGTCAAGAAAATCAATTAGGTCACTCTTGTAGTGGAGGCTTATATCACTGACTCCTCTCTCTCTTCCCTCCCACAGAGCTGCCTTAGTAGGAGCCCTGATACTACTCCTACCAGGCCTTGACCTTGGTAAGATCTTACAGGGTAAAGATTAAGGTGAAAGCCTAAGGAAAAAGAGGTTTAAGAAGCTATTCAACTTGAAAATTTAGCCTTAAGCTAAAAATACAAGCAAACAAACATTCTCAAAGATCACAGAAGATCTCACCAAAGTCACTAGTGTGGGAAATCAAAAAGGAGTTTAAGGATAAAATCCCCTCAATTTGGGATACATTAATAAACAAAGTAGACAAAGAGCCCCTGCTCTATAAGACTTACATTCTTGAGGAAGGGGTGTGAGAGAGATAGGAGAACAAACAAACATAATGAATAAGTCAATTATATTGTATCTTAGAAGGTGATAAATGGCATGAGAAAAAGAGAGTGTGAAGCTGAGTAAGAGGGATCAAGAGTGCCAGAAAAAAATGTTAAATAGGGTTGTCCAATAACCCTTGATAAAGACTTTAACAAAGGAGGTGAGAGAGTTAGCCATGAGAACATCTGCATTCTTGCATTTGTGGAATAGCAAACCGTCCAGCATGGATGGAGCAGAGTGAGGGAGGGAGATGGATGAAATAGAAGAGAAAAGAGAGATGACAGAGGTGGGACGAGAAGAAGGCAGATCATGTAGAGGCTTACGGGTCTTTGTAAAGACTGGTTTTTACTCTGAGGGCCACTACAGGATATTGCAGATCTGATGTATATTTTAAATAGATTACACTGCTAAATGAAGAATAGACTACAACAAAGCACAAATAGACACAGGGAGACCAATTAGTAGGCTCCCGCAATTATCCAGGCAAGAATGGTGGTGGCTGAACCAGATGATACAAGAGTTAAGTGGTCAACTATTTGTTCTTCAGCCAAACATAGTTAAGTGGGTTCCAATCAACGTATCACATACCCAAATCCTTAAAAAATACTAGTAACAATGTAATGGATGTCCATATTTCATACAAAGAAATTAAGTCTGTTACTGAGTTTTCTGCCATTTTATTAATATCACTTTTCCCTAAGACATTTATATTTATTTCTATTGCCATACAAGTTCATATTATTTTAAAATGATGTAGGGAGAGGAAATGGAGAATTTTTTTTTAAGTCTATATATCTTTCAAGTCAGTGATTTTTTTTCTTCTTTCCTTTTTTTCCAGTATAGTCCAGCAGATGTCTTTTTAAAAAGTAAAAACAAACATGTAAGTAAGCTATAAACCATCTTTTGCACTTAAAAAAAATACTGAGCACTGGTGAAATAGTTTTCTGTATTTTCCTATTTCCAAATGTTACCATCTAAAGTCTACTAAACTTTATTATTGCTTTATACTCCTACTTGGTAATCTGTCCTAGCTTACTTTTAATTTCATTCTATTATTCAAACTTACAGATAAAAATATATCCTCCAACATAAGTGCTCAACTTTCAGAAAAGGAGAGAAGCACTAGAAAAAAGATATTTTGGTTGACTGGTACTCAAAAAATATATAACCTGAATAATTTTTTTTTTTTTTTAAGTAGCTTTCTAGTATTAGGGACCAAGTTGAGGTTTGTGGTAATAAATTTTTCCTGCCCTAAAGAATTACTGTCCAAAAGATAGCTGGAGAACTTAACAGGAAAAAAAGGAATAAAATACAAATTATTCCATTTTAACATGCAACTATTAAAAGACTTCATGAAAGATTTAATTCAGGAAAAGTTTAAAAGTTCTAGCCACAATTTAGGAACTATTCTCCACAATTAAAAAGAAAACTTTGGGTTTCCATAGATTTATTTGATAAACCTTTTATAATAATGCTATTTAATAGCTGAAACAATGCTTTACAACTTTAAGCTCTCAGACATACATTATTTTATTTATTTTAGTATAAGGTATCAAATTATCTGAGAACAGCCTGAGGCTTAATGACTCTAAGAAAGATAAAAATCATCTTTCAAAACCAAAAATAAAAAAATTATTTACTAAAATGTACATATTTTAACAGAAATGTTATTTTGTGGATCTTTTCTTGTTTTGTAGAAACGTATACAGTTAGTGAGTTAACAAAGGCTAAGCAAGGCAGAAGAACAGAAAGTGAGGGATCCAGATCACTAAAACAGACTTACCTTCTGATGTTTTCCATTGTTTCCATAAATCCTCAACAGTTATATGCTTATCTTCTCTGTGCAGATGGCTGTGTTTATTAGTAGCATCTTTATATTTCATATCTTCTCTAATAAACTATAGAAGAGAAAACGCTAAGTTAAACATACTTAAATTCACTATTTTAGTCTCAATAAACTGAGAAAAAGATAAAATCTGATATCTGCTAGGGGACTATTTTCAGATAATAACTTGTGTATTTTGGTATTTTATAGTCACAGTCTTACATGTTTGTAAAATGTATTAATGAAATGTGTTCTACTAATCATAACAATGACAACAGCAGTAGTAAAAGGGCTTATTCAATGCTTATTATTTACCAGGTATTACTCTAGGTTATATAACAAATATGTCTATATAGTTGGCCCTCAGTATCTGTGGTTTCTGCATCCATGGATTTAACCAACCATGGATCAAAAATATTCGAGAAAAAAATGGATGATTGCATCTGTACTGAACACATAGACTTGTTTTCCTTGTCATTCCTTAAATAATACAGTACAACAACTATTTACATAGCATTTACCTTGTATTAGAAGTAATCTAGAGATGATTTAAAGTATATGGGAGGATGTGTAGGTTATATGTAAATACTACACCATTATTTTTTTTTTCCAGAATATTACAGAGGTACAAACGCTTTGGTTACATATATTGCCTTTGCACAGCCCAAGTCAGAGCTACAAATGTGCCCAACCCCCAGACATTACACACCAGTACCCATTAGGTGTGACTATACCTATCTCCTCCTCATCCCTCCCACCTTCCCTATGCCCTATGAATGTTATTTGCATATGTGCACATAAGTGTTGATCAATTCAGTACCAATTTAATGGTGAGTACATGTGGTGCTTGTTTTTCTATTCTTGTGATACTTCACTTAGAAGAATGGGTTCCAGTTCCATCCAGGATAGTATTAATACATTTTTTTTATGGCTGACCCAAATGTAGATTTTGGTATCTGCAAGGGGAATCAATTGTCCATGGATACCAAGGAGCAACTGTATATTTATATACACATATATACATACACAGAGAGAGAGTCATGTACTTTTATGACAGTATTATAAAGGAAGTATTATTTATTCCCATTTTACAGATGAGAAACCAAGGCCCAAAGAGGTTAAATAATTTTCCTAAGGTTGAAAAAACGACAAACAACAAAGCTGAGAGTCCAAACCAAGTCATTCAGTTATACTCAACAGCATAATATACTACTTCAATATTATTGTATACATTTTTACTAAACAGTGACAGGAATGTTTCAAAACATAATAAATATAATTACTGTATCATATTTTTATGTTCTCCTGGCTTTCAAGCTATTATTTATAATTAAAGGATATTTGATTATGGTGTTTAGAATTAGTTTTTAAAAGTAAAGTATATGCTCTATAAATCTTACTTTAAATATATATATAGAGAGAAAGCACTAAAATTATCTTGGCTAAAAACCTCTTTTTTAAGTTATATATAAGGGGGCCTGCTGATTGCCCCAGCCTCTCCTGTCATCCCTCCTACTCTTCTTGACTGACACCTTCAAAATCCAGTAGAGATAACCTGGAAAAATCACTGCGCCACTGAGATGCTGAGAAACTGCCTCTATCTTGAAAAAAGTCCAAGAACTGGAGAAAAATGCTAGACTGAAAATCATGACAATGGACAAAACAGGGAAGAAGTTTGTCTTGGAAATGGTCCAATCAGTTGGAACAAATGGCAACTGTTTCATTTATGTGATACATATTAAAAACAATGGCCAATTCCCCGCACCACATGAACACAAAGAATACAAAAGTAGAGTTTTGTGGCTTCAAGATAAATATATTTCAATGGTAACCTCAAAGAGTTATGACAACTAAGTGATTTTTCATATGAAGTATAAAAAACGGTGCTTGGTATACAGCAGACACTCAATAATGTCAGCTATTTTAATTTTCTTTTTCAAAATAATGAGTTAAATTTTTACCTTGAGTTGCATACTCTATCATTTCCTGACATTAGTAAAGATAGTTTGAGGAACTACAAAACACCAGCTGATAATCACTGATCTAAGAATTAAATCTACAAAGAACAACAATACAAAATCTTGACTGAGACTGACAACCCAAGAAGCTGTAATTGGTATAGAGACAGGAGTTGCTACTCCTAAGATATTCCTTGTCGTAATAACCCTGATCTTACCATCTAAGATGGATGATGACACTGACACAAAACACTAGAGAGCACAGGCAAACAGGAATACATTTTCACAAAAATAACAACAAAAAAAAGGTAAATTATTTAACATCTGAAAAAAAATTCTTCAGATCCTAAATTCAAGCATTTAAACTCTGTGTTGATGAAGCGTTCAAGCTGATTTGGACAGTTTCTATACTTTAACACAAGCAAGACTTGATACTTTTGCCCCAACTCCTACCACTGTAACTGTTGCTGTAACACCAAATCAGCCCTTAATCCCTAAACTACCTACATCCAAACACCCATCAACCAATCCCCAGTTTACTTATGATAAATCAACTAAAATGACCTCCTTCAAATTCAATTCTCAGGCGAGCTCAGGGTCCAACAGCCTTCGTAATTACTGTCAACATCATTTAAGCTATGAGCTAGCCAGAGAACTCAACCATAATATATAACACTGATTCAATTGACTGACCGGTCAACAGATAGACAGATGAAAGATGACAGATTCGAATAACTGATTTCCAAAGATACTTATGAAACACAATGTTTTTATGGGTTGGAGTCTGCCTGTGTCATTCGTTTTGTAAGAACCAATATATGGCCTACATGACCTGTATCATGATTATGCTTCAAGATTATTGTTGATTATAATCCCAAAATCTCTAACAAAATTACCTGTGATTCCATCACTTTCCACTAATAATCAAAATGAAGGTACTCTACTGTCATTAAAAATAATATCAAAATTAGAGTCCAAACACCTAGGAAAATGACTTCTCTTCCATGTTCCCAACTGGAAAATAAAAGGTAAAAACTACTTCACAAAGTTATAAAGATTAAAAAAAAAATTGCCCTACAAATTTATGGTGAAAAACTGTTACTATTATTAATGTTAAAAGAAGTAGATACTGTGGCAACTAGAGATACACCAAGGTCTCGCATCCGCCTTAGGATCCAGTCAAAATCTAACATTAGGTTTTAGCCTCAGATTCCAAAACTCTGATTACTCAAATACCTACTTGAGCATCTTTCTGCTATTCATGAATTTGTATAAGACATAAATTAACAAATCCAATCAGCATAACATAAGAAATTCATAAGGTGAATCATTTGGAATTAACATTACTATGTGAATATTTACTTTAAGTAGAGGTAAGCATCCAAGAGTTAATAAGTAATCTCCTTCTGTGTTTCATTTGCTAAAACTTAATGTTAGAACTTGCATTTCCAGCAAAGATGAGGTTATAGGGACCAGATTTACCATCCTCCCCATAAAAAAAAAAAAAAAACTAAAAAACCAGACAAAATATATAAACAACCATTTTCATGCCACTAAACATCAGGCAACAAAGGAGTTGAAAGACCAGAAACAAACATGTGTCTCCTATGACTGCCCTAAATTAGTTCCTGGAAAGAATGTCAAGGAAAAGGTACAGGAAGAGGGAACCCACCAGTGCCAGGCAGTTTCTCTGAGTTGAAGAGATAGAACTGGAGTGTATGGGAAATGACACATTCATACATCTGTGAAAAGTTTAACATTTTGGGGAGAAGGGCAATTTTATTAATATCAAATAAAACATTAAATGTTCATTGACTTCAAACCAGAATTTCCACTTTTCAGAATTTACTGTACAGCAGCACTTACATAACTATATAAAAAGGTTTCATTGCAATATTAGCAATAATGAAAATTTTGTAACTACCCAAACTGCCTACCACTAAGAGAATCATTAGAAAAATCATGACACCACCAGGGTAAAGTTAAAATTAAGCTATATCTGTTTACCCTTAATAAAAAAAAGAGAAGCTAACAATATATTAATAGCTATCTGATATTTAATGAAATTATATCAATTGAGTATGATCACTTTGGAATTTTTTTCATGTTGATTAGGGGCTCTGGGTATTAAATACCTAATACATTAAAAAACAAAATTAACAAACCAATCAGAGCTTCTAATGGATGCTTTCATACTCTCTCTCAACTTCGACCCTAATGCAGACAGGTGTTACTAGATCCACCAAGGCACTGCTTGATAATTCCTAAAAACAACACAGAGCTAAGTTAAGTCCTCCCAGTCTTAGCATAATATCAGAGAAGGCATTTTATGTAAAGAACAGCTTTGTCTTAGTCCATTTTGTGCTGCTATAACAGAATATTTGAGACTGGATAATTTATAAAGAACAGAAGTTTATTTTTCTCACAGTTCTGGAGGCTGGTAAGTCGAAGATCAAGGCACCAGCAACCAGTCTGTGCCTTCATACTGCATCCTCACACAGCAGAAGGGCAAAAAAAGAGACAGCCCCTTCCCACAAGGCCTCTTTACTGCAACATTAATCCCCTCAAGACTAAATACTTCCCATTAAGCCCCCATCTCCCAACATTCTTGCATTGGGGATTAATTTTCCAACACATAAATTTTGGGAGACACATTCAAACCATAGCAAGCTTCTTCCAAATCTGAATTCATAGTTGAAGACAGATCAAAATTTGTACATAGAAGGGAACTTTGTAAATTGTACTATAGTTATGTGGCTTTTGTAGACATGAGAATACCAATAAGACATGAAGTATATATTTAAGAAGATTTTACTTTTTTTTTTTGATGCTATATATTTTTATTAACATGCTATGAAGGAATATAAAATCTTAATGACAGAAAAAGCAAATGGGAAATATTATTTGTATGTTCCAAATAGCACAAGAAATATTAAACAATAAAATCCAACCTGAGTAATCCTTGTTCCAGTAATAAATTTCATAAGAAGATTTTACTTTTGACAGAATTAACTGAAAACTGTTTCATGTCATAGAAATGTAAAGACTACATTTAGCTGAATGGTTAAATAAGAAGTAGCTGTCATGAGTTCTTTTTGATACTATAGTTCTAGGTACGTTTTAGAGTACTAGCAGCAGAAATATATGAGAGACAAGATTATGTATTATAATGAGGTCTTACTAGTTACTTCTAGTATTTATCACTGAAAATAGTAGTGTGTGTTATGCTTACATTCACTGCTCAGTGAGTACTTTAAGTACTTGAAAGTTATGGTGTATTTTCAGAAAGGTTACATGAGCTTTAAAAAAAAGGAAAAAAGTTATGAGGTATTTATAAGGGACAATCACTTAGAAATATTCTTCATTAAAACAGCTTAAATATTCAATTGGATTAATACAATTTTATAAAGCAAAAATTATGAAAACTTATATACAGGTTTATATATGATTTTATGAAGAAAAAGAATGTCATGGGAGAAAATCGCAAGCAGCAACATTGTTTAATGAACAGAGAACAGGGTAGGTCATCAGCAGGAAGAGAAGAAGGGCCAAGGAGGAGACACAGCAGTTAGAGACCTTAAACTGTGAGTGCCTGTGTAAGTTAACATGCATATACACAAGTTCAGCAAGAAAGCCCCTAAAGCAAGACGGAGGTATCCCAGAGTGAGACACATGGAAACAGACCCAAAACCGTGTCAGAACTATTCCTTGGGCACACTAATTAGTGGAAAGAGAAACTGGATACCAACTTCATAATCATCAAATAGCTTTATTTCATTGTATATAAATATTATAATAAATCACACATAGTTCTCACTGGAAAAAAACTTTAAATTATCTTAGTACTCATCACTTTAACATAGATCCTATTTCTTATAAATATTTAGTCACCAATAAGGGCTTTACTACTTAACTACTTTAAAATATATAGAGAACTGTGAGATAAAATAGAGGTCCATAATTTAGACAATAAAGCAGATGTTACCAAAGTAAATTCTGAAACTGCTATCCTTAGAAATATTTTAAATGAACACAGAAATTGATAATTCTGAGAAAGCTTTGTGGCATGTAGCATTCAGAGAATAACTCTGACTATAAATCTGAATGACAAAATCTAGACTATCGATAATGTATCTAAATTGATTTGTCAAGATTTACTGTATAATAGAATTGATAAAGAATAATAAGAGAATATCTAAACAAAAAGAAAAGCAATTCCATCCTAAATCAGCAAAAAGTGATACTGGAAGATTAAGGTATAAAGAAAATAATGTTCTACAAAGAAACCAAATAAACATATTATATATACTGTGCCAATTCACTAGGCTGTAGCTTAACTACTATCACCACTAGGTATTCATCATTCTGTAGTTTTCCTCACTTTTACTTCTCAAAAAAGCTAACAAGTATTTTCCATTAATCAAAGATTCAATTTCCAAATAGTCACTAGCCCTCTGTTACCCAATAATCCCCAAGACTAGTCATGTTCACTGTAATGATATCAATTACAATTTCCAATTTTCTTAAAAACCTGTAAAATAAGTATAGTCATATCTAATTTATCCAACAATATCAGAAAATTAAGGCATTTCTGGACTACCAAAATCTGCCTTTCTTAGCACCAAAACATGCTAATTTTAAACAGTTTTAGTGTTAAACTTTCTAAAATAAATTGCTTTATCAAATGAATTATTTTTAAATGTGTTAACTTTTTACTGATAATTCAAGGTCATCATTATGAACATTACTTCTTAACATTACAGTTTTAGGTCTGTTTCCATGTATCCCACTGTGGGATACCTCCACCTTGCTTTAGGGGCTTTATTGTTGAACTTGTGTATACTCGTTAACTTTACACAGGTACTCACAGTTTAACGTCTCTAACTATTGCGTCTCCTCCTTGGCCCTTCTTCTCATCCTCCTGATGACCTACCCCATTGCCTGTTCATTAAACAATGTTGCTGCTTGTGATTTTCTCCCGTTAACATTCTTTTTCTTCATAAAAATCATACATAAACCTACATAAGTTTCATAATTTTTGCTTTATAAAAAGCAAAAAAGTCTCCCAGTTGCTCCCCTCTGTGGAGGCATCATTATGTTTGAATTGAGGAAGCCTGGCCAATAAAAATATCCCAATTCCTTTGGCCACAGTGAATGATTGGAGGTAGGCACCTGACCATGTGAGAACAATTAGAGCCAATATGAATCCTGCCCTGTACTTTTGCTAGAACAGCTGAAAAAAAGCAGTTCTGTTTTCTGGAGTAACAAAAAAAATATTTCCTAGTCCTGTCCACTGGGAAAACATAGAAAGAATGGCTAACACAGCACTGCTAGCACCTGGATTGGGGCCAGAAATGTACAAGCTGAACACAGAACATCTTGTCACAGCACAAAGCAAGAAATCTATCAAGGACTACTGATGATGGGTCCAAAGGATCCAGGTGCAAGCCTACATAAGCTTCCATGGCCAAAAAATGGAGTTATTTAAACAACAATAAAGATAATAATAATAGCCCGAAGTTCATGTAAAGCCATAAGTTCATTACACTACACACACACATACACCTCTCTTTTGTTCGCTTTAGAGTAATCTTGGAAACCACCTAATAATAATATTTTGAAAATCTGTAAATAAAGGGAAAGAAGTATTTATCCTGACTTTCCTATACCAATAGGAAACCAAATAATACGCTGAAATTTCTCTTTAAAGAAGTACTACAATAAATAAAAAAGAACTACAGAATTAAAATATTGGCATTTTTCAACTTCTAATAAATTAATGATTCTCCACAATGATCAACAATGGCAGATGAGATCACAAAACATCAAGGATGATGCCAAATTTTTTGGCCCACTCAAGGATCATATGATGCAACTGTTTAAATAGTAACTCCATTGTAAGAAATGAAGACAACAGAAAAGAAATTCGAGTCAGGCAGAAAATTGCGACTCAATTTTGAACACTTAAATTTAAGATGACTATTAAGATATCCAAGTGGAGATGTTGATGCCATTGGATATACGAATCCAGAGCTCAGCACTCCAATGGATAGAGTATATTTAAAAAACCTTGAAATTAGGTGAGATAACCAAGATGGTGAGTATGAATCAGCAAAGAGGTGTATAGACTAAGATTTGTAACTCAAGAAGATGAAGAAATCAACAAAGAAACTGAAAAGTAGTAACCAATATAGTGGAAGTAAAGTAAGGGCAGAATGATTTCCTGGCAGCCAAGTGAAAACAAGTGTTTTAAAAAGAAAACATATTCAACTATATCTTGATGCTAACAAGTGATACGAAGACTGAGAACTGACCACTGCATAGCAACAGGGACGTCGCTGGTGAGCATAAGAACAATTTTGGTGGAGTAATAAAGGCAAAAGCTTAAGTGGGTTCAAGAAAGTACAAGAGGAGAGAAATAGTACACAACTCCTTCTGAGGGAGATTTCTGTAATCAAAGAAGAACTGGGACAATAATCAAAGGAAGATGTAGAGTCAAGAGACGTTTTTACTTTGTTGTGTTTATAAAGTAAGAAAAATAATGGCAAGTTTGAGACGGATGGGAAAGTTCCAGTAGAAAATGGAAAATATAGTTGTCGAAGAGAAGAAAATTGCAAAAGCATCGCCCTAGAATAGGGAGAGGAGATGAGATCAAGTACACTGGTGAAGAAATTTCACTTTGAAAGGAGCACACAGTGAATCCAGAGTAATAGGAGAAAATATGGAGTTTATGGACACAAATGCAGATGGTGAGCCCCTAGTGGTTATATGACTTCTGAAAGTGAGAAAAAACTGCTAATTTCTCAGGATCTTTAAGAAAGTCTACCATTGGGAGATCCCATTAATTTGCCACATGTATAGTTTTCAAATGTCTTTTTTATTATTTGTTGGTTTTTCAGGGGGGAAAAGAATAGAAGAGGAGTTTAAAATATTTCCATCAATAAGATTCAGAGTAGTAATTACACTCCACTTCTTTGAACATGAAAATCCTGTATCTACATTTAAGGGAATGTTGGTTTCTTAGGCCTCCTACTTACAGCCTACAGAAAGGGTTTCATTTCCTTTGATCACCACACATATGCTGTGTAGCTAATGTGGGACTGTCCAAAGAGTGGACTGGATAAAGGAAATGTTAATAAAACAGAAACAACGGTCAAGCTAAACTATAAACCAACAAATACCACAAGGGAAAACAGTACAACTCAAGAAATTACTTTGGCTTAGAAGAAAATGATAGAAGAAAATTAAAAAAAAAAAAAGGAAGGGGGGGAGGCTTTATATGGAAGAGATTCTATTTGAACTAAATTTTAAAATTAATCTTAAAAGATGGCTATAATTTGAGAAGCAAAATGAAACAAGAAGAGACTCAGAGAAATCATGATTGAAATGCCTCAGCAAGGATTAATGATTAAAGAAAAAGGCTCTCAAATATTTATTAACAATTGTTTGACATATTTTCAGAATCAAGGTAAAATAGTCTTTCATTTTTAAAAAGGTTGTCTTTATCAGCTTCAGCCCTGCAGACCCAATAAAGACTATACCAGTGGGGTGGTATAAAGCAAGTCATCAATACTTAGTAGTACCCACACTAAGTCACAAGCACTATCAAGCCAGGTCATACCCAGAAAGGCCAGAATAGAATGTCTAATAAGAGGTAACGAGAATTCTCCAGTGAAGCTCGAGGTAACACTCAAGACGTAAGTCAGTACAGTAAGATTCAAAACAAAATACAGGGAAAAAGTAGGGTATGAGGTCCCAGTGAGCAGTCATCAACACCCAGAAGTTTCCAACATTACCAGCACATCCAACATTAACAGAAACACAGTTCAAGAATGTATGCAGAGAGGCTCTTTTATCTCCCAGGACTCAAAACCGAATATGATTTTAAAATAAACAATAACAACCTGGAACTATGTCTAAACATGTCATGGAGAGTGAACAGAAGTACGGATAGGTGGGCACTAATCCCAGTTCTCCTTACACATGTTATGAGACCTAAGTAACTTGATCTCTCTAAGTCTCTGTCTACTCATCTATAAAACAGGGATACTACTTGTCTTGCTCCTCTCAAGCAAAGTACTGCTAAAGATAGCAGTGAGACAGCACAAAGACTTTACAAACCATGACATTATAATCACAGAGATTAGGTGAGGTTATCTAAGGATAAAAACAATTTTACCTTACACCTCCCTGATATAGCATAGCACTTGACCTCATCACCACCCAAACAGCTTTCTAGAGCAAAAACAGTCTTCCGAAACTATGCGGTCAGTGACTGCAGCACTTAGTCCTTGAAGAAATTCCAGCAGGCCGAACACTGGATGGGTCCACAGGAAAATTTAGACTTTTAATAAAATTCTTCAGTTATAAAAATTTGGTTATCATTTTTTTTGTGGTAAAAATACTTAAGAGCTACTCTCTTTGCAAATTTCAAATATATAATACAGTATTATTAACTACAGCCACCAGCTGTACATTAATCCCCAGAACTTATAACTGAAAATTTATACCCTTTGACATGTAAGGTGATAGGACTGGGTTGTAATAATCATTTCACAATGTATACATATCAAATCATCACGTTGTACATCTAAAATATATACAATTTTTATTTTTCCATTATACCTCAATAAAGCTGGGGAAAATTTGTTTTAAAAAGAGAGCAAATGTGGGAAAGCCAAGAAATATACTACTAAAAAAATAAATTGTAAGAAAATCAATGAAAGGGTCAATGAGTATTTTAATATAAAAAATATTTTAAGCTATATTATTTTAGAGAATAAAAAGACAAAAAGTGATCTCTTAACTATAAGAAGGAAAAAGGAATAGAAAAATTCCTGAGTGTTTCTGTCATGTTAATACAAAACAACCTGTGCAATATGAAAAGATTCCGCATGATGAACTAAACTGACATACAACCACACTTTACTAATAACACAAATCTTGGCACAAAACTTAGATCAATTTAATAACAACTTAGTGAGGGAGCAAGACAAAGATAAAGGTAAGTACAATAGAAAGCAGACTGTGATAAGCCATATGGTTAGGGTAATTATGCGGCCCATTTGCCTGGGACAGTCCTTGTTTACACCTGTTGTTCTGGTGTAATTATTAATAGCACTCTCTTTCACTCTCAAAAATATCCCAGTTTGGATGATAAATTATATGGTCACCCTATCTATAATAACAATAATGTAAGGCTAACAGTGTTAATGTTACAGTAGAGGCAAAATTCTATTTCATTCATTTGTGAAATGGGAATAAACAGGTTCTGTACTCACATGAACTCAAACATCTCTTAGAAGACAATACGTGAAAGTGTGCTAAACTCTCAAAAAATATATATATACACATATATATACATATATGTGTATATATATATATATTACATCCATGCAATGCCATTCTGTGCTCCTGCAAACGCTCAGGGAGGGAGGGGGAGGAGAGAGCGGGACTGGCAGTACCCTCAGGCGAGAACTGACAGAGAAGCACACACACAGTCCCGATTCACACTCCTACTCCTCTGCCCCCTTCCAGTCTGTAACAACGTTCGACATGACATTCTTGTTGAGGTAAATTAAAAATTAATGAAACAGGAATGAGAAATGATTTTTTAATGAAAATATATAATTACCATGTGGTCTGATTAAGGAAAGCTGGAAAAATCTGGGAAAGGGGCTAAAACATTCACTAGCTGAAGCAGGGGTTTGGGTTGAATGTTTCAATGCTCCAGGATGCCATAAAATAATTTCAGAAGTTTTTGGCTCTTCACAGACAGATCTCCTACTATAGGGCATTCATCCGTAATTTATAACTAGGTTGCATTTAACAGTGTGTATCTATCATCTGAAGCACGTCTTTCTAAAGAAACTACATTATGGTGGTTTAGTTCACCACAAAAACCTCATTAATCCATATATAACTGAATTATACACTATCAGTGGTGCTTCTCAAATAGCCTATGAATAAAGCTGCCTCAAAAAGAGGGAACCACTATAATAAATCAGAATTTGGAAATAAAGATGAGATAGTCTGGATGGTAAGAAATGGTAGGATAAGAGAAAGTTTTCCAGTTTCTATGGTGGTTGCTTTGAAGGACAAGCAAATATACGACTAAAAACACTCTAGGAGAATCAGTTCTTATCAAATGTTATAAACAAAAAGGATAATTCAATAGCAGTTGGTAAATGAACTGGAAAAGCAAGAGATTGAGGAGGAAGTCCAGTAAACAAGTACTACAATTGTCAAGGCCAGACACAAAGAGCCTGGGTACTCAACTAAATAAATGCTGAAGCAGGGTAGAAATTTTATAATTTAAAAAATATTCTGAGGATAACTAGAAAATAATGAGATTATTTTCTTAAGATCTGTCTCAATAACTTACACGATGGGTCTTTTTTTTTTTTTTTTTTTGGGACAGAGTCTCACTTTGTTGCCCAGGCTAGAGTGAGTGCCGTGGCATCAGCCTAGCTCACAGCAACCTCAGACTCCTCGGCTTAAGCGATCCTCCTGCCTCAGCCTCCCGAGTAGCTGGGACTACAGGCATGCGCCACTATGCCCGGCTAATTTTTCTATATATATTTTTAGTTGTCCATATAATTTCTTTCTATTTTTAGTAGAGACGGGGTCTCGTTCTTGCTCAGGCTGGTCTCGAACTCCTGACCTTGAGCGATCCACCCGCCTCGGCCTCCCAGAGTGCTAGGATTACAGGCGTGAGCCACCGCGCCCGGCCACGATGGTTCTTAACTATCTAGGTGCATCTTAATTTAACAGAAGCAAAGGATCCTCCCCCCCAGAAAAACACAAACAACTCTCTTTTATAATAATTGCATATCCATGACTTCCTAGAGGACATAACAGAGAAACTTTTAAGGTAGAACTTGGCGAAAGTAAAATCACAAAGTACAGGGACAGAAAACAATGTCTTTTGCAAGAGCATCACAATAGCCAAACATAAATACTGTGCCTAATGTTATAAAAACTGTTATAAAAGTATAATGTAAGAACTGTAAAATTAATTAAGGTACAAACAGTAAGTCATGAACCATTTTTTCATGGATCCAATCATTAGAAAATAAGACCTGTACTATACTGTGTAATCAGAAGAGGTCAAGACAAAGAGCTTCCAGCTACCACCATCAGTGTCCTGAAGATTTAACCCAGTGGTTTTCAAACTTCACCGGATATCAGAATCACCAAGAAGACTTGTTAAAACAGATTGTCGGGCCCCACCCCCAAGCTGCTGATTCAGTAGGGCTGAGGTGGAGCTCAAGAATTTGCATTTCTAATAAGTTTTCACATGAAGTTAATACTGCTTATCCACAGAGCATAAACTGATTTATTCCTTAGAGCAGTTTCTCAGCACTATGCCAACTCCCTTTTCTCCCTTGAGGCCCAAGATTGGCTTGCAAAAGTCTTCTTTGTCCTTCCTCATTCTGCAGGCTAAATGCAAACTATTAGAGTCCCCCAAACTTTCCTCTACCTTGCTTTTAAAACATGAATATAGCCTCCATATCACTTTGAATAATTTAAACTGCAGTTAAGCATAGATGAACAGAGAAGAGGTAACCAAAATGACAAACGATTATTTGGTGCTCAACACATATGGTGAGTTTTTGAGTATCAAAATGCCTTCAAGATACCCTACAAGATGACTTCCACTCACACACAAGTATTTCTTCCATAGACTCCTACTTAAAAGTGTCCAAAATCATTACTTCTAGGGTCTCTTCAGATCAATAATTAGATACTTGTACTCCAGATATATATTAAGTTTTAAAATTAATAGAATTTGCTGCCAAAATAAAAAGTCATAGTGGCAAATGTACAGGAAAAGGAAATAAAATATAGAGTTTCTCATGTCTTCTATCTAAATTTCCTGCCTCACTCATTCCCTGCCTTTTTTTCTAACTTAGTATAAATGAGTGAGCTTTGCCTGATTCTTACATTACCATTTCTTACAGGCATCAGAGCTAAATTCAATCATGACAAGCAGAGTGGTCATCATAAGAGGGTCGGAAACTGATGCACCATATGGTCAGGAAACCAGTATATAGTGACAGTGGCAATTAGAGAAGAATAAATACTAAAATTAGCAGTGTCTCTGGATCTTGCTTTCTTAAAAAATTCTCACAGCTGTCTGTTCTTATAAAAATGGACTGAAGTCTATGGGACTTATAATATGACCTTGATTTACAATTCTTTAGTGCAGTGGTCTCCAAATTGGGTGGCCCAGACCCGATAGGAATGTACAATCTAACCCACTTGAGAGGGGATAAAATATTAGAATTTCTATTTACATTTAATTTTACCTCATTTTTTAATTTATATTTTTATAAACATTTTAAAAACACTAACAGTACAATAGTTTGTGTTTGTGTGTATATAAATAATATGTAACATACATATATACACTACTTATATACAGCTATTTAAATATTGGATCAGGGAGGGCACATTCAAAAATATTTTTTTTTGAGACAGTATCTCACTATGTTGCCCAGCTTGTCTCAAACTCCCAGGGTCAAGCCACGTTGCCCAGGTTACTCTCAAAACTACTGGATTCAAGCCATTCTCCCACCTCAGCCTCCTGAGTAGCTGGGACTACAGGTACATGCCACCATGCAAAGCAAAAACTTTTTACTGACAGAAGTACATGAGAAAAACAGTTTGGCTAAACATGGGTTAGTAGGGCTACTTTAGACCTCTTGAAAGTCATTTTCCTTTTTGTTGCTTTCACAAGTGCAATTAATTTAAATCAATTAATTCAACAACATCATTTGAAGAACTGTATTTGAACCACAGGAATTGCCACATCTGCATCAAATCTAAGTATCCTTCACCTTTTCCTCAACTTGTACTTAACTGTTTGGCAAAAGATTTACTTCGATACCTAAGAATCCATAATTTTCATAATCACAGAACATCTGTTAACTTTCTAAGCTCTCCTTAATATTTACATTTAAGCAAGATAAAATGTTTTTATAACAGATACGAAAAAATAGAGTTCCAGACACTAACTTTTTTTTTAAGCTCTCAACTGGAGCTCTACAGACTAGAAGAGCTGGTCTGTTACTTGCATGCTGTTTGCGTTATGCACTAACATACCTGGGGTACTGAGATCTCCCAGGCCTGATCCACTCTTCCACCAGCTCTTGTGTTTTCCACTGTTGTCTCACTTTGATATCCATGGATTATCCCAGCATCAATGTGCTGCTTTCTCATGTTTTTTCTCACCTCTAGTCTCTTAAATACTGATTCTTTACCACTTCTCAGCTTCAGGACAAGACAATATATGTTTTTTCCACGAAATGACTGGTCATAGGTACATCAAATGTCTTTGTTTATCTTTGCAACACCAGCACCTAGCACACTGGCAGCCAACAGGTGCTCAATAAAAGATTGCTGAACTAAATTTTCTTTCTTCAGTTCTTAATTATTTTTCTGTTGTTGACAAGTACTCAGGAGCTGCTGCTGCTGAACTCCAGAACGCTCCCAACCCACAGTCACCACAGGCCCTCCATGGTCACTTGTAGGCCCAGGCCACTACAAAAGTCTGATTTACCAATAGTCATTCATTAAACAAACTTTTATTAAATGCTTATCAGGTACTTTGTTACACACTAATAGCCAAGATTTACTGCCTTGAAAAATTTAATAAATGCAAAACAAAAGCAACAAATTTAAAAATAATTTATCATTTACTAAATAATGACTTTGCCCTAGATCAGACACTAACGTCAGTTTAGTGTCAGTACTAACGAGTTAGGTTAAAGTCACTAAAAAAAATCTCTGTAGTACTATGTATTGGTATCAATCACTGATTTTCAGGAAAAAAGTATTCAATTAGGCAAAAACCTACTGACCACTTGTACTCTACCAAACACACAAGATAGCTTGTATTGGAAAAGTTCCTTGTCAAACAGAGTTAAGATTTACCATCCTGTTGAAGATTAATAATACACATTAACATAGAGAAACAACACAGACTAGAAATCAAGAATATGGGTTCTAGAGTCAGCCTGGCTTCAAAACCCCAGTTCTATCACAAGTTGGTGACCACGGGCATATTTCCTAGCCCACCAAAGTTTGTTTCCTTATCTGCAAATAAGATAATAATAGTATATTCTCAGTGCATAGCATTGCTATGAGGAGTCCATACCATAGTACATGTGAAGTGCTCATACTATGGAACAAATGTTAAGTGCTCAATAAATGGTATTTTAGTATACAAATTCACAAATATAAGTCTGAGAAGTCCTATAGTAACAAAACTAAATTAATACAGCATTTCCCCAATTTTGACTATGCAACCCTTTTTTCTATGGAACACTTACCATTTTCTGCTACTCTAATTATATGCTTATTGCCATTATTTTCCAGAAAGAATTAAAGTCTCTATTTTTATGGCATCAAGTTATATTAACTAAATGAACTATGAAACTACGAAAATTTCAGCATACAGGAAAGCACCTCAATACTTATAATTTAATGCACAGCAAGAATTCTCCAGTACCTACTCTCTTCACCTTACCTTTGCCCTGCTTATCCTTTCAAGAGAATGCCAAATGATCCTTCAGCCAAACAAATTACACGGGTGCATTTGTGCACGTAATTAAAGTCACCATTGACTACAAAGTACTCAATACATAACTTTTAATCAGACACATCAGGCTTTAAAATTCTAAACACATCCTATTACAAAGATAAACACAAAAAGTTTAATTGTGGGTCACTTTCAAAATGAAGCCTTTTAAAGGAAGTTTTACAACTTTACTGCTTTTATACTTTATACTTCTGTGGCTTGAGAATCTCCCATCACATAACTCTAGTTAGTATTGTATAGAAGCAAACCTAAGCAGCCTCTAAAGTAGCTCCCAATGATCTCACATCCTCGTATTCATACCCGTGTAACTGTCTCCCCATGAGTGTCAGCTGGACCTAATGGCTCACTTCTAACAAGTAGAATACAGCACAAATGATAGGACATCACTCCCAACATTAGTCACAAAAAGACTGTGACTCCCCTGTTGCCAGACCTTCTCTTTCTCTCAGAGCTCTCTCTTGCTTGCTCTGAGGGAAGCCCACTGTCATGTCATGAGATGCCCTATGGAGAGAAAATTGATGCTGCAGGAAATTGATGTCTTGGATCAACAGTCAGTGAGGACCTGTGAGGCCAACAACCACATGAATAGGCTTTTAAGTGGACCCTCCCCCAATCACACCTTGAGATGATGCAACCCCAAGCTGGTACCTTAAATGCAGCCTTGTGAGAGACTCAAGCAAGAGCCAGAAGATGCACCTAAGCTACACTAAAATTTCTGACCCAAGAAACCATGAGCTGATTAATGTGTGTTGTTTTAAGCCACTAAGCTTTGGGGTCATTTGTTACACAGCAATAGACAACTAATACACAAGTTAAAAGTTTAACTTGGAAAACTCCAGTAAAAAAATACATGCATTAAATCCTTTAGACACAATAACCAACATAATTCAAAACTCCCTGATCCTACTTTAAAATGCATTTCCTTCTATTTTTTTTCTAAATCTACTTTTGCCTATTTTCATAAGTGATTCTCCTTTCATAAATGACCCTCCACAGATAGATCTGTGTTGTTAACTAAACTTCCAAGATGCACGTGCACAAATGATGACAAAGGTATTTTGTAGGCAGAATACCTAATGTAAGGAAAACTGAAATATCAGGTACTACTGGATTTTTCATATAAGTTAATCTTAAAGTTGATTTTAGAGAGAGAGCGATATAGACCAACTACTCTTCAAACCAACTGATATGTATTCTAAGTGATGGAATGAAAGAGAAGAAGTTTTTAAAAAACAAAAATTAGAATAAGAAAAGGAACAAAAAAAATTTAAAGAAAAAAAGAGGAAGGTAAAAACAGAAAGTAAAGTCCATACACGCTAACAATGATAATAAAGTTTTTAGTCACACAATAGGCAATAACTCCGATGTGAATTTCCACATTGCCTCCTACTGCTATGCTCAGGGCAACACCACCATTCATTTCTCTTAAATTATCTGTTGATCAAATACCTACACTTTCCAAAATAACATTAAAATTGACAAAATATGCAAACTTGACTATAATCACCAACTCAAATTAAACAGGTCACAGATTCAGCATATACTGACAACTAGTCTTTTTCATCTTGGTCCAGAAAGACAATGACCTAGAGAGCAAAAGCTCTGTGCCCTGTTCCTAAACTGAAACACTCCAGGTCCTTCAAATTCAGTTTTAGCACAGCTCTGGAAAATTACTAGATATTTATTCTTTTACTTGTCCAAGTAATGCAACCTTCTTAATTTAGCCACTCTATATAAAATTACAGCCACCCAAAATCTAACTGTCCTGATCCCCCAACCTGTTTATTAGTTTTTTCTTTAGTCACCTTCTCATAGGCCTACCAGAATGTTAGCCTGAAGGCACAGATTTTGCCTGTTTTGTTCCTGACGTATTCCAAACACCTATATGAGGATCTGGCACATTAATAGGCCCTTAAATATTAGTTCCATGTTAAATGAATAAACCATAAAAGTAAATGCTTTCTCACATGACCTAAATATAAAACAGTGAGCACTAAGGAGAAAAAAACTCAAGTTTTTAACCAGCTTAAATGCCAAATACTCTTATGATTTTTCCAAAGTAACATTTCAGACCAAGTATCACAAGAAATTAAGTATTTTAAAATTTTGTCTAAGATTTCCCATTAAATTCATGAAATTTCCTACTGATTGCTACTAGAGGCCCATAAAATTATTTGTTTACTTTTTTTAAAAAAAAAAAGACACTTTAACAACAAATACAAATTAAAATGTACCTATACTGAACTGAAAGCACCAAACTAACATAAGGACTGCATAATTAATAATTCACCCTGTCCTCGGTTCCTGGTACAAAGCTCCTAAACCCCTTGAAATTTCCCGAGTAATAGGAGAGTTTATGTTATTCATAATAAGCCCCTATCCATCACACCAGAGTTTATGCTAATAAGGTGACTTAGGGTGGGGCCCTAAATAGCTTCAGGATATGGCTGGTCACCAGAAAGACCAAATGATTAAAGGGTCATAATTTTCAGTGCCACCCACCAACCTTCAGGAAGATGAAGCTCTTTAAAAACACTTAAACAACAAGGTTCAAGACTAGAAGAGCTTCCAGGTTGGTGAAAATATCGAGGCACTGGGAGGGTGGCACACACAGAGGGGCCACGGGAGCTCTGCGCCCCTCCCCTCATGGCTTGCCCTCCGCATCTTTTCCATTTGGATGTTCCTAAGTTGTATATTTTATAATAAAGCAGTAAATGTAAGTAAAATGTTTTCCTGAGTTCTGTGAGCCATTTTAGCAAACCTGAGGAGGGACTCAGGGGGACTCAGGACTCCAGGTGGAAACTCCGGATTTATAGCCAGCTGGTCAGAAGCACAGGAGGCCCAGGACTTGTGACTGGCATCGGAAGCGGGGCATCTTGTGGGACTGAGTCCTTCAACTTGTGGGAGCTGATGCTAACTCTAAGTAGATAGTGTCAGAATCAAATTGAATTGTTGGACACCCAGCTGGTGTCAGAGAATTGGAAATTGGTTGTTGTCAGAAAATAACCCAGAATAATATTTTAATTGATATATCAATTAATAACAAAAGTAATTTTTATTACGTAGATTTTTAAAATAAAGAATTTAGTCCTTATTCTAGGCCCAAAATAAACCAATTGTCAATAAATTAATGTGTAACTTACAAAACATAACTATCTAAAACTACTACAGATTTAAAAAGTAAAAACACACACCAATCTTTCCAAACATATAACACTAAAACTCTCCAAATTAATCATATGTGCTCCCTCAATCCCACTTTTCACTCAGCTGCAAAATAATCCTTCAGAATTAATATGTTTTCTAAACTAAAATAATGCTATCTAATATGTAAGTCTGCAAGTAACATCAAAATCAAAGGAAAACTTAGCACCATCAGTGTAATTACTTATAAGTGTGTCCTTTCAGCACAGCAGCAAAGATTTAATGTTCAAAGTTATCTCCAACTTAATTGCTGGAGAAAATTAGGAAACTGCGCAAAGCACTCATCTACTAAACATTGTCTACTCTCAGACTTGATGTGGAATTTGTTTCACAAAGCTAATCCTGTCATATTGTAAATGATCAAGAAAATGTACAATAATAATCCTAGAAAATCTGTTTAGCCTAGAGAATGATTTACCTTTATAAAGAATTAACACATTTAATACTCAATTTCTTAAACACCTAAATTAACCACATAGACAATCCTGGGGGGATTAAAAAGAATAATTCATACAAATAATTCAGATTACTATTACTAAAAGGTAGTTATATAGTTTGATTTTGTGTGTGTGTGTACCTAGAGAGAAGAAATAATGATAATGATGTTGAGAGAATTATCTACTCAATATAATAAAATGGCCCATAATAAATGACAACTAGTTTACGTTGTTCTCCAATAATGATAAAACTTT
Organism: Eulemur rufifrons; assembly: GCF_041146395.1. Lineage (NCBI taxonomy): Eukaryota > Metazoa > Chordata > Mammalia > Primates > Lemuridae > Eulemur > Eulemur rufifrons. The sequence continues at coordinate 18,616,722 of NC_091001.1, forward strand.
GATAGCCCATCAATTTCATCTCACTCTTCTTTATGACCAACAGAATACATTTACATACTTCAAAAGCTTTTTAAATTTGAAACAATGTAAGATAAGATTATCATATAGTCTGTGGTTCTAGAAATAAATGAAATAAATTGGTCTACGTAGAACTAAAAGCCATGATTTTGGCATCATTGAGACTGAGCTCTAACAAAAATGATTTAACCACAATAAAAAGCAGAAATTAATTGATTCAGAGACATTAAATATAAGACTGGAGATTTAATATCTGATCTAATAAGCAATTAGAAATCACTGTAAGTTTCTTCACTAGAGAAAAACACTCTTAAAGTGATAATTGTGATGGATTAGAAAGGAAAAACTTAGAGGCAGTAATCTAAGCACAAGATAATAAATACCTAGATTAAAATAGAACAAGCAAGTAACTAGAGCAGATAAGACATACTGGAGAAAGGAAGGAAAGGAATAAAGTTTAAGATCACAAGAGCTTATTTATAGCAGGGGCTGGCAAACTACAGCATGCAGGCCAAATCCAGCCTGCTGCCTGTTTTTGTAAATAAAGCTTTATTAGAACACAGTCACACCCATTAGTTCATGTATTGTCTATGGCTGCTTCACACTACAGTGGCAGAGTTGAGTAGGTACAACAGAGACTACAGGGCCCACGAAACCTAAAACATTTACTACCTGGTTTGTATTAGTTTCCTTGGACTATCATAACGAAGTACCACAAATTGGATGGCTTAAAATAACAGAAATGTATTCTCTTACAGATCTGGAGGCTAGAAGTTCAAAATCAAGGTGTCAGCAGAACCATCCTCTGTCCAAGGATCTAAGGGAGAATCTGTTCCATGCCTTCCTTTTAGTTCCTGGTGTCACCAGCAATTCCCTGACATGTAGCAGAATAACTCTAATCTCTGCTTCCACTGTCACGTGGTTATCTTCTCCCATGCATCTGTGTCTTCGTATGGTATTATAGTCTCTTATAAGGACACCAGTCATATTGGATTAAGTGCCTACCCTGCTCTAGGATGACCTCATTTAAACTATTAGTGGAAAAGTAATTACAGTTTTAGCATTGTTGAAACTTGCTGTTTGATACTGCAATACATTCTTAAATAAATGTGGTAATGTTATACACCATTTTAATGTGCATTTCTCGTTTTATGTTTTTTTGCTAATGACTTATTACTTGCTGTTTATTTTACATTTACTTTAGATTATGGAAATGATGTTAGACAAAAAGCAAATTCGAGCAATTTTCTTATTTGAGTTCAAAATGGGTCATAAAGCAGTAGAGACAACTCACAGCATCAACAATGCATTTGACCCAGGAACTGCTAAGAAATGGACAGTGCAGTGGTGGTTCAAGAGGTTTTGCAAAGGGGACGAGAGCCTTGAAGATGAGGCATGCGGCACAGTGGCCGGCGATCGGAAGTAGACAACGACCAATTAAGAGCCACCATCGAAGCTGATGCTCTTAGAACTACACGAGAAGTTGCTGAAGAACTCAACCTCGACCATTCTACAGTCATTCGGCATTTGAAGCAAACTAGAAAAGTGAAAAAGCTCAATAAGCGAGTGCTTCAGGAGCTGACAGAAAATTTAAAAAAATCATCGTTTTGAAGTGTCATCTTCTCTTCTTATACACAACAATGGACCATTTCTCAATCTGATTGTGATGTGCAACGAAAGGTGGATTTTCTATGACCACCAGTGATGACCAGCTCAGTGGTTGGGCTGAGAAGCTCCAAAGCACTTCCCAAAGCCAAACTTGCACCAAAAAAAGGTCATGGTCACTGTTTGGTGGTCTGCTGCCTATCTGATCCACTACAGCTTTCTAAATCCTGGTGAAACCATTCCATCTGAGAAGCATACTCAGCAAATTGATGAGATGCACCAAAAACTGCAATGCCTGCAGCCAGCATTGGTCAACAGAAACGGCCCAATTCTTCTCTATGACCACGCCCAACCATACATCACACAACCAATGCTTCCAAAGTTGAACAAATTGGGCTACAAAGTTTTGCCTCATCCACCATATTCACTTGACCTCTCACCAACCGACTACCACTTCTTCAAGCATCTCGACAACTTTTCACAGGGAAAATGCTTCCACAACCAGCAGGATGCAGAAAATGCTTTCCAAGAGTTTGTCGAATCCCGAAGCATAGATTTTTATGCTACAGGAATAAACAAACTTGTTTCTCATTGGCAAAAATGTGTTGATTGTAACAGTTCCTATTTTGATTAATAAAGATGTGTTTGAGTCTAGTTAAAATAATTTAAAATTCATAGTCCGAAACTACAATTACTTTTGCACTAACCTAACATTACATCTGCAATGACCCCATTTCCCAATTAGATCACATTCTGATGTACTGAGGGCTGGGACTTCAACAAACGGTTTTGAAGGATACATCTCAACCTATAACTTGGCCCTTTACAGAAAAAGTCTGCCAACTCCAACTTTACAGGAATAAGAATTGAGGAGGAGTAGACCCAGAAGTGTCATTGAACAGGGAGAGATTTAAAATAAGAGAACTGAGATTTTGTTTTAAACGAACTAAGTTTAAAGTAAAAGTAAGAACCCTCTAAAAACGCCAGGCAGTAGGCAATACATGTAGGTCAGGCATCTGGACTGGTTTAGAGACAGAGGAATCAGGAGTAACTTGAAAATGGATGAGCATTCATTCTTAAAAGAAACATTTTATGCAGCAGGTCAAGAACTGAGCTTTAAAGAATGTTACTGTTGCGCAACAATGACATTAGAGAATGCCATTGTTATATAACATTAAATAATAATGTAGAAAACAATGTAATTAAGTATTATATAAACTAAAAAAAAGCATTACAACAGTGACAAATCCAACAAAGAGGTTGAAGAGGTCTGAAAAATGACAAGGGATTTAACTAGAATGAGACTAAAGTCAAATAAAGAAAACAACTTTGATGGAGAAACTAAGAGGGAAACCAGACCAGGGGGAAGATGAGAATGCTTGAAAACTAAAGACAGTGGGTACAGTAAATTACTAAATTGGTGGCCTGCAATGAACCACAGCTCCTGGTTATCTATATCCTCATATGATTCTCTCCCACATAGACTCTGAGCTTAGCCAAATGACTTGCTTTGGCCAATATATTAGCGAATCCTGGCAAGCAGAGGCATGATAAGCACTTGCACATGGGAACTTGCCTTCTTGGAACACTACCACTTGGAAGCCAGCTGCCACGCTGTAATGAAGCTTGAGCTACACTCTCAAATGATGTGAGGTCAAACAGAGAGAGACCATAAAAAAAAGAGGCCATGTTAGATACCCCGGCCCCAGCAGAGGCTCCCAGATGAATGCAACTGCCATAGTGACCTCAGCCCATACCTAAGGAAACAGGAAAACTGCCCAGCTGGGCCCAGTCAACCCACAGAATCAGGGGAAATAATAAACTGTTGTCATTTTAAGCCATTACATTTTGGGGTGGTTTGTAAAGCAGCAATAGATACCGTCAAAATAGTATATATATTTGAGAAATCCAAGAAGGTGAGACTAAAAATTTTTATAAAACTAGTAACACGTACAGACATATCAGGGGATGGACCCACAAACACTCTGTAAATACAGCGGCTAAAATAAACATGTAAAAAGAAAAACTAAACATGCTGAAAATGAAGGAGTTGAGCCATATGAGGAATAAACAGAAATTTTAAAACTAGAAACATAGTCATTCTGTTGTAAGAGAATACAAAGGAAAATGTTTTTCCACCTACTTCATCACTTTCATCTACTTCAATTCCACCATCTTTGTCATCATCCATTTGTTTATGTATTGTTTGAAGAGCTTCCAGACTAAATCTATCTTCTTCTGTAAAGCATGGTGGACTCAGTGACATGCAGGGATCTGAAATAGAACAAAGGGCAATTACTAACTTGCTATACCAAAACACAGGCTTTAGTTAGAGAATATAACTTTTTTAAAAAAACCAACACAATTAAACTTCAGACTAAGTCAAACTAAGAGGCTTTAAAATGTCTAGCATTCTTCACATCACAAGTACAATATATGAACACAACTGACTAAAAATAAACAATCCAACTTAATTAGTACTAGGCAACTACAACCAGAGTCATACTAGTACTAACTTCCAACCAGAGTCATATTAGTACTAACTTCGGGTTGCCTAAAATCTTCTACATCTTTAACCATTTCTTACCCAACCTGTTGTATTTACTAATCATTCCCCCCCAAAAAAGATGATCTCCCCTCATTTAAAAAAAACTAAAAAGCACAGAATACAAGGTGCTATTTTTATACTGTCCAGTTTAACTAAAATATAAGTCCTAGGAAAGTATCACCAAAAAAAAGCAAAGGAAATGTAGAATATTCACATGATCCTTTTTTTCATTTTTCTATTTAAGTTAATCAAGAGTCTACTTACATGACTTTTTTAAAAAAAACATAACTTCTTAGGTTCAACAACCACCAAAAAAAAAAAAAAAGACTGATTTTTTTTTTTTTTTTTTTTTTTTTTGAGACAGAGTCTCACTCTGTTGCCCAGGCTAGAGTGAGTGCCGTGGCGTCAGCCTAGCTCACAGCAACCTCAAACTCCTGAGCTCAAGCGATCCTCCTGTCTCAGCCTCCCGAGTAGCTGGGACTACAGGCATGCGCCACCATGCCCGGCTAATTTTTTCTATATATATTTTTAGCTGTCCATATAATTTCTTTCTATTTTTAGTAGAGGTGGGGTCTCGCTCTTGCTCAGGCTGGTCTCGAACTCCTGAGCTCAAACGATCCGCCCACCTCGGCCTCCCAGAGTGCTAGGATTACAGGCGTGAGCCACCGCGCCCGGCCTGATTTTTTTTAAATCTTGTTCTTGTTTTCCTCAATACACATTTATTGGTCAAACCTCTTCCTATGAAATATGTGAATCCTCATAGCTTATCAACAACTAACATGTTAGAGAGCATGTTTATGGCTCAAAATCAGACTCATGAAAATTACCTCCTGTTGACATAACTAGTAAACAACCTATATATTAATATCAAAATGGATAAGTACTGCCAAAGCTTCACTCACACCCAATCTGGCTGACTGATGTATTAAAAAATTCCAGAAACTTCTATTATATTAGGTCACTAAAATGATATTCTTTTAAAATGTCATCAGAGCCACATGTATTTCTAGAAACAGTATGGCCTTAAAGTTTAATGTGGTTAGCATAAGAGAGGGGTCAGTCAAAGTTTGGTTATACTAGATTTTTAACTATTGATGAAATACCATTCTGGTCCTATCATTAATTATCATTAGTTAACTGAGAACAAATCACTTTTTCTTGTGTTACCTCATCTCTAAAACAAAGCAAACAGACCAGATGTTTACTAAGGTCTATCGCTGCTATGAGTAACTAACAATATCTAATTCTGTGCTTAGAAAAAAGAATCGGAAGAAGAGAAGCTAGTACTTGAGACTCAAAGATCATTTTATTTTCTAAAAAATAATTCAGATCTATATTATCTACATGTTACAGTTACAACCAAAAAAAAATTTTGGTGACTTAAAAGTTTTAATGGGGGGGGGAGAAGATGGCAGAGTGGTGGTGACTGCCTGGATCCGCGCTCCCGGTGAGGAAGTCGGGGATCCGGACCTGCCACAACGCTAGAGGACCGCTCCCACGCAGGAACAGCGGTGTGAATCCACGGAGAATCAGCGGGGGACAAACAGAGCGAGTGACTTCTGAGGTGAACGAAAATTAAGATCGCGAGATTCTGCAGAACACAGGACAGACAGTAGACAGCGGAGCTCCGGTCGGCTACACCCGCCCCCAGGTGGGGCGGGGGCAGCCTCCTGGGAAAGCGGCTTGCGCTCCTCACTGACCTCCACTCCCAATTGTTTAGAGACCTGCCTCAAGCCAGTGCAGAATCACCAAGAGAGACGTGGGGCATTGCAGACAGGAGGCTTTTTCGGGAAAATAGCTTAGAACCTGGGGGGTCTCAGCTGAGATAGCTCTTGGCGAGGAGGGACGGACCTGCGCCAGGGCGGAAAAGCACAAAGGATCCCCGAACAGGGAATTACGTTGTGCCTCGATGCTGCCTTTTTTGGCGGTTCTCCAGCCGGTGGCCCCCGGTGGGCATCTTTGCTCGCCAGCCCCCCGGCAGCAGCGGTCTCTGCCTGCCGGGGAGCTGGTCCCCTCCAGCCCCGGAGCTCTGCGGGCGCCATCTTGAAAGCGAGGGCGAAACCGCTCGGGAGCCATAAGGTGCCGAGCGGCTCTCTCTGCCCGGCGCCCTCTGCTGGTTTCTGAACCCACGCCAGGAGTGCGGGATATGCATGAGCACGCTGGGCAGAAGACAATAACGGGTGAACAGCTTGGACCCTGGGGGAATCTCTGCCCGGGCGGTGCTCTGTGTGAAGAGGCGGAGCTGCGCTAAGGCGTAAAAAAAAATAATAATAATAATAGGGTCACCAAACTATATATTTTATTCTTGGTGTATTTTTTCTGGTTTTTTTTGCGGCGGCTCACGAGCTGGACAGCCTCAGCGGGCACCTTTGCCCTCCAGGCCTCTGGCTGCCGTGCCTTTTGAACGCGGAAGCTAGATCCCCACCACCCCCGGAGCTCTGCGTGCGCGCAGGTGCCATCTTGAAATCTACAGCAAAAGCACTCAGGACCCAAAAGATGCCGAGCAGGCGTGAAGGGGTGGAGCTGCGCTAAGGCGTAAAAACAAAAACATAGAGTCGCCAAACTATATACTTCAGATTTGTGTATCTTTTCGTTTTGCGGTGTGGTGTGGTGTTGTGTGCTTTTGTTTTTGTTCTTTTTTGTTTGTGCTTTTGGTGTTTTTGGTTTGGTTTTTTGTGGGGGTTTTTTTATATATTTTTTTCTTCTTTTTTTCTTTTTTCTTTCTTTTTCTTCTCTTTCTTTTCTTTCTTTTCTCTTCTTTTTTTTTCTTTTTTTTTTCTTTCGTCTCTATTTTTGCCTTCTAACTGGGGAGCCATGGTGAGCTTCGGAACTGGCCAGGACCCTGGCTCTGGTACATACCGGAACCTGAGCAGTCACCCCCAGCGCCGGCGATCTGCGGGCGCACAATCGCCATCTTGGAGCCCACAGCCAAGTCACTGCAGAGCAATAAGGTGCCAAGAGGCTCCCTGGATCGCCCCCTCCACTGGTCCACGGACCTTATATAGGGGTCCCGCCCATGTGTAAACACTGAATACTTCTCCAGAAGCGAGAGTGTGGAGCCTGGTCCCTGGGGACATTGGGCCAAGGCAGACTTTTGCCCATGGGAGCTGCAGCAACTGGGGCGCTAAGGGAGCGAGGGCACCGTCCACTCCCCATAGCTAGTATCTTTCCTGCAGATAGAGACAGAAATCACCCCTATAGAGGAAGAACCAAAGGGAAACAAACAAACAAACAAACAAAGAGAATTTCGGTCTACGACTAGTGTGGACCCTGCCTGCCTTCTGAAAGACCACAACACAGTGTCCTAACTCGCCAAAGCGGTCTTGGATCACTCCAATCCTCTAGGATTGGACCCATCAGAAGCAGTCCCCCAAGTGAAATAGAAAAATCTCTAAACAATACACAACAGTCTCCCCCTCTTGCCACAGGAAGCAACATACCTAGACTGCTTCACAGCCTAAGAATAGAGCACAAAGAGTGTTGTTAACCTGACTAAATCTATAAGAAAAGATCCAATGATAAATCTAGATGAGAAGGGCCCAGCGAAAAAACACGGGGAGCACAAAGAATCAAACAGAAAGCTCACCCCCAAAGAGAAATACCAGCTCTCAACCATTTGACACAAACCAGACTCAAAACACCAACATGTCACAATAAGAATTCCAATTATGGATTATAAACAAGCTGAATAATATACAAGAATCAATGGATAACCAACACAAAGAAACCACAAAAAAAAATACAGGATTTGGAGGAAAAATTCACTAAAGAAATTGAAATATTGAAGAAAAACGAAACCAACTCCTAGAAATGAAGAATTCACTCAGAGAGCTACAAAACACTGTGGAAAGTCTGAAGAGCAGGGTAGATCAAACAGAAGAAAGAATCTCAGAAATTGAAGATAACTCTTTCCAACTAGTCAGTCACAGAGATAGATCAAAGAAGTAAGAGAAATGATCAGAGTCTTCAAGAAATGTGGGCTTATGTGAAGAAACCTAACTTGAGAGTTATTGGCATTCCTGAGGGTTAAGAAGACAATAAGCAAGGGTTGGACAAGCTATTTGAAGACATAATCGAGGAAAATTTTCCAGGCCTTGCTAATACTCTAGACATAAAGATTCAAGAAGCTCAAAGGACCCCTGGGAGATTCATAGCAAACAGGAAAACACCACGCCATGTAGTCATCAGGCTGACCAAAATATCCACTAAAGAGTCCCTTCTCCGAGCTGTAAGGAGAAAGAAACAAGTAACTTACAAAGGAAAACCCATCAGAATTATGCCAGATTTCTCAGCTGAAACCTTACAAGCTAGAAGAGGTTGGGGCTCCATTTTCACGCTTCTGAAACAGAATAATGCCCAGCCTAGAATCTTGTACCCAGCTAAGCTAAGTTTTCTATACGAAGGAGAAATTAAGACATTCTCAGATAAACAAAGGTTGAGGGAATTCACCAAGACAAGACCAGCCCTCCAAGAAGTACTCAAAAGAGAATTACACACGGATCAGCACAAGAAAGATCCACAAATGTAAAACTACTCAAGAGCTAAAGATCAAATTCCAGATACCACAATGGCTCAGGAAAGAAAACATCGCAATGAAGTTCTACCCAACAAGCTGAACAAAAAACCGTCTCACTTATCAGTTTTCTCAATAAATGTGAATGGCTTGAATTCCCCGTTCAAGAGACATAGACTGGCCCAATGGATAAAAAAAACACAATCCAAGTATCTGCTGTCTTCAAGAAACTCACCTAACCTGCAAAGATGCATTTAGACTGAAAATAAAAGGATGGAAATCACTATTTCAAGCAAATGGTAACCAAAAGAAAGCTGGTGTGGCAATCTTAATTTCCAATAACTTAGCTTTCAAACCAACAAAAATAATAAAAGACAAAGATGGCTACTACATACTGGTTAAGGGCACAATTCAACAAGAAGCCATGACTATACTCAATATATATGCACCCAACCTAGGTGCACCTAGATTCATAAAGCAAACCCTACTAGATCTGAACCAAATGATAAATAACAATACTGTAATAGCTGGAGACTTTAACACCCCACTGACAGTACAGGACAGATCCTCTAAACAGAAAATAAACAAAGACATAATGGACCTAAATAGAATGCTAGAACAAATGGGCATGGCTGCCAACTATAGGACATTCTACCCAAAGTCCACAGAATATACATTCTTCTCATCAGCTCACAGGACATTCTCTAAGATTGACCATGTCCTAGCACATAAATCATGTCTTCAAAAATTCAAAAAAATAGAAATTATACCATGCATCTTCTCAGATCACAGCGGAATAAAAGTAACAATGAACATAAACAGAAACCGTCACTCTTACTCAAAGTCATGGAAGCTAAATAACTTTCTCCTGAATAATTATTCTATAAAGGAAGAAATCAAGATGGAAATCAAAAGTTTCTTTGAATTAAATGACAATGGAGATACAACTTATCAAAATCTAAAGCAGTCCTGAGAGGGAAATTCATATCCATAAATGCCTATATCAAAAAGACAGAAAACCTGCAAATAGACAACCTAACAAATAGACTCAAAGAGCTGGAGAAAGAAGAACAGAACAACCCCAAACCCAGCAGAAGGCGAGAAATTACTAAGATCAAATCAGAATTAAATGAAAAGGACAACAAAGAAACTATAAGGGAAATTAATAGAACAAAAAGTTGGTTCTTTGAAAAGATAAACAAAATAGACACACCTCTGGCTAGACTAACCAAGAGCACAAAAGTAAAATCTCTAATAACCTCCATTAGGAACATGAAAGGAGAAATCACAACCGATGCTACAGAGATACAAGATATCATCTATGAATTCTACAAAAATCTTTATGCACACAAACTGGAGAATGCGGAGGAAATGGACAAATTTTTAGAAACACATAGTCTTCCCAGGCTCAACAAGGAAGAAATAGAGTACCTGAACAGACCAATATCAAGAACTGAAATCGAAACAGCAATAAAAAACCTTCCCAAAAAGAAAAGCCCTGGTCCAGATGGGTTCATACCTGAATTTTACCACACATGCAAAGAAGAACTGGTGCCCATCCTACATAAACTATTCTCCAATATTGAGAAGGATGGAATTCTCCCCAACACGTTCTACCAAGCCAATATAACATTGATACCAAAACCAGGAAAGGACACAACAAAAATAGAGAACTACAGACCAATTTCTCTCATGAATATAGATGCAAAAATTTTCAATAAAATACTAGCAAATCGAATCCAAGTACTTATCAAAAAAATAATCCACCAGGACCAAGTGGGCTTCATCCCAGAGATGCAGGGGTGGTCCAACATACGTAAATCTATAAATGTAATTCACCACATAAATAGAAGCAAAAACAAAAACCATATGATACTCTCATTAGATGCAGAAAAAGCATTTGACAAAATTCAACACCCTTTTAGGATAAAAACGCTTAACAAAATAGGCGTAGATGGAACTTACCTAAAAATGATATGAGCCATATATGACAAACCCACAGCCAACATCATTCTGAATGGGGAAAAATTGAAGGCACTCCCACTTAGAACTGGAATCAGACAGGGCTGCCCACTGTCCCCATTACTTTTCAACATAGTATTGGAAGTCCTTGCGAGAGCTATCAGGCAAGAGAGCAGAATCAAGGGAGTCCAAATAGGGAAGGAAGAAATCAAACTCTCACTTTTTGCTGATGATATGATGTTATATCTGGAAAACCCCCAGGATTCAACCATGAGACTCCTGGAATTGATTAACGAATATAGCAAAGTCTCAGGCTACAAAATTAATATACACAAATCAGAGGCATGTATATATGCCAATAACAGTCAATCGGAAAACCAAATTAAAGACTCAATACCCTTCAAAATAGCAACAAAGAAAATAAAATATCCAGGTATATACCTAACTAAAGAGGTAAAGGACCTCTATAAGGAAAACTATGAAACACTGAGAAAAGAAATAGCAGAACTTGCAAATAGATGGAAAAATATACCATGCTCGTGGATCGGAAGAATCAACATTGTTAAAATGTCTATACTATCCAAAGTGATCTACAGATTCAATGCAATCCCTATTAAATTACCAACATCATTCTTCACAGATGTAGAGAAAATAATTATACACTTTGTATGGAATCAGAGAAGACCCCATATAGCAAAAGCAATTTTAAGCAACAAAAACAAAATGGGAGGTATTAATTTGCCAGACCTCAAACTATACTACAAAGCCGTGGTTCTTAAAACAGCCTGGTACTGGCACAAGTACAGGGACACAGACCAGTGGAACACAACAGAAAATCCAAATATAGAACCATCCTCATATAGTCACCTAATTTTTGACAAAGCGGGAAAGAATATACTCTGGGGACAAGAATCCCTATTCAATAAATGGTGCTGGGAGAATTGGTTAGCCACTTGCAGAAGACTGAAACAGGACCCACAGCTTTCATCTCTCACAAAAATCAAATCACGGTGGATAACAGACTTAAACCTTAGGCGTGATACAATCAGAATTCTAGAAGAAAATGTAGGAAAGACTCTTACAGACATTGGCCTAGGCAAAGAATTTATGAAGAAGACCCCAAGGCAATCAAAGCAGCAACAAAAATAAATGAATGGGATATGATTAAATTAAAAAGCTTCTGCACAGCCAAAGAAACAGTCACGAGAATAAAGAGACCACCTACAGAATGGGAAAAAATTTTTGCATACTACACATCAGATAAAGGACTGATAACAAGAATCTATTTAGAACTCAGGAAAATCAGCAAGAAAAAAATCAAGCAACCCTATCAAAAAGTGGGCAAATGACATGAATAGAAACTTCTCGAAAGAAGATATAAGAATGGCTAACAAACATATGAAAAAATGCTCAACATCCCTAATCATCAGAGAAATGCAAATCAAAATCACAATGAGATATCACTTAACCCCAGTGAGAATGGCCTTTATCAAAAAAACCCAAAACAACACATGTTGGCGTGGATGTGGAGAGACAGGAACACTCAGACACTGCTGATGGGACTGCAAACTAGTGCAACCCCTGTGGAAAGCATTATGGAGGTATCTTAAACAGATTCAAGTAGACATGCCATTTGATCCAGCAATCCCATTATTGGGCATATACCCAAAGGAAAAAAGGTCATTCTGTAACAAAGACACATGTACCCGAATGTTTATAGCAGCACAATTCACAATTGCAAAGATGTGGAAACAACCCAAATGCCCATCAATACATGATTGGATTAGTAAGCTGTGGTATATGTATACCATGGAATATTACTCAGCTATAAGAAATAACGAAGATATGACATCTCTATGGTTCTCCTGGAGAGAGCTGGAACCCATTATATTAAGTGAAGTATCCCAAGAATGGAAAAACAAGCATCACATGTACTCACCAGAAAATTGGTTTCCCTGATCATCACCTAAATACACATCTGGGAACTACACCAATCGGATATCAGACTGAGGTGGGGGGTGGGAGGAGGGGATGGATATATGCCTACACAATGAGTGCATTGCGCACCGTTTGGGGAATGGTAACGCTTGAAGGTGCTGACTCAGGAAGGGGGGGTGGGGAAGGGAGGGATATATACCTACATGATGGGTGCAACGCACACTACCTGGGGAACAGACACGCCTGGAGCTCTGACTTGGGGGGAAAGGTGGTACATGGGCAATGTATGTAACCTGCAATTCTGTATCCCCCATAACAATAAGATGAAATAAAAAAAAAAGTTTTAATAGTTTTAATTCAAAATCTAATTTTAATTTCTTTAGAGAAGCAAAAGAGAAGAAGAAACTATAAAAGGCGGAAACAGAATTATTAATATAAGTTATATATGACATATGAATATGTATACACACAAATACTTAAAATGCTGACCAAGAATTGCTAAAATCTAAGAACTTACAGACATAATGGTCAATTATAATCCCTAATTCACAAAACAACCATAACCCTGCTATGCCTATGAATTCAAATTTATTTGCAATTATTTTGATAGATGCAAAGTAAAAGATCAGCTCTCAGGTATCTAAACAATGTACAGTGTAAAGAAGATCTGTATACAATGTATAGTTGCCTCCAGCAGACCTATTTTTTACACATATTTCATTTTGCTAAAAACCATACAAAGTGAATGAGTTTACCTCAACTGGTATATAAAGGGTCAGCATGACTCACCCTGATTAAATAGGCTTTGTTCTCAAACTCGCTAAGTGGAGTCAATAGTGTGGGCTGTACAAACTTTAGACAGCACTAGGAGAAAATTAGGAGTAACATATGCCCTGAAAAAATTCATATAAAAATAAAACTGATAATTATTTACTTAAATGAATATATTTCATAAACATTAACTCATCTAATAAAACACTCTATCAAGGTCTACCTCAAGATGTAACTTCTCCATGAAGTCTTTCATAAATACTATCTACCAGTGTTCACTTCCTTCTCTGAACTCCATTCCATCCATTCCATAAATACCTACCGAGCACCTACCATGTGCCAGGTACTGGAAATAACCATAGTGAACAAAACAGTCAAAACTCCTCATGAAACTTACATTCTAGTGGGGGCTATGAACATAACAAGATAAGTAAGTAAAAGGTATAGGCATGTTAGTAGTGGTACATATTAAGGAGAAAAACAGAGTAAAGAGCAAATATGAAATATCAAGAATTTGAAATTTGATTATATCTTTATTTTCAAAGCATTCTAAGTCCTCACTTAATACTAATCTTTATTAATCTCTAATTGCTTTCTGTGTCATTTTTCCACACAACTAAGATTATGAACAGGGCAGGGACCATGTTCTTCCACTTCTCACATGTTCATAATACCCAGGACATAGCTGAGCATATTTTAAGCCTCTGATAAATTCTGTTACTTCACACGTTAACTAAATCACAGACTTCTAGGCTTCTATACTGTGCAAGGCAATGACAGGTATTAGGAAATAAAGAGATAATAAAGTATCCTGTACTCAAAACAGCTCACAGTCTAACAGACATGTAGACTCCTACAATGTATTACATTAGGTAAAGTTGGAGCATTTTAAATGACCTGTAGTTGATAACTCGAGAAGGGAGAAAAGCATGCCTAGAAGAACGCTGACTCATCATATGTTCAGTGACATGAAAAGAACATGAAACATTCAGAGAAGTGCAAGTGGGTTAACATGTCTGGAGTACAGAGAACATATGGAAAAGGGATAGGAGATCAGGTAGGAGATTGGTAAGAGGCCAGATCTCTAAAAGCTCTGATTTCCATACTAAGGAATTTGGATTTTTATCCTAAAAACTTTAGGAAGTCACTAAGGGATTTCAAGGAGGGGACTAACACAATCCAATTCATTATACAAAGATCACTCTGGTGACAATGGAACAGGATGGAGGCAAGACTGAGAAGCACAGCTGTGGGCAAGTGCTAGAGCAATCTTGGCAGCACTCAAAAGTCCATGCCTCCAAGAAACAGAGAAGGTAGATAATGAGACTGCTCCAGGGTTTGGTGTTCTGCCAAGTTGGAGCAGCAGAAGGAAAGACAGGAGTTGAAGTTATGACAAGAGTGATCCATTTCTCTCCATGAAATTTTAATTCCTTTAAAGTACAATGACTTAAGTTTTACAAATATAATTTAGAATAGTTGTGGATTCTGACCTCTATTATCTGTTCTAATGTCTTATTTCATTTCTTTCTCAGTTCTTTCCCATCTAGGTTAATTCAGGAGAGGTGATCATTTTAACTCAAATTAGCTGGCCCAAATTTCTTCTAAAATATACAATCTGTTATAAAAGCTCCGTGCCTATAATTAATCTGGTATAACGGTTTCAAAGAAAACTGCTAAACTACCAAAATTTTTCTTCTTTGCCAGTATTTCATAGACATCTACCTTAGCCACTCAAAATGTGCCAGTGCACGTCACGTACTCCATTCCTCAAACATTTTTCTCATTCAAACTGACTTCAGTTGTTCAGTTAAACATAATATGGAGTGCTATCATGTGTCAGGCCCTGTGCTTGATACTGGGGACACAATGCAACAACTAAGACAAATTTCCTCCCCTCAGTGCCCTCACCTTGTGTTAAATGCAACATGGTGTGATACATCTTTTAAGCATTATATGCTGACCATTCTTTTCTTTCCTCAGGATTGACAGCAGCACTTTGCACGAAGGAAAAAGGTAACACCTACAACAGAATGAGCCCTAACCAAAGTCAGCAATCACCATCACTAAATTCCACCTTGTTTTCCTGTATTCAGAGCCAAACACTCAGTTTTATTCTGCAGAAATAAAGCTAAATGAATTAAAATAATTTCACCTAATAAGAAATATCTACTATATTCTAGAAACCAATTCCATTTTACATACATAACTTATTCCCTGCAACCTGTGTGGGGCAGATATTATCTCCACTTTTCAGATGTGGATAAGAGACTCATGAGTAACTTGCTTAAAATCATATCCTTAGAATTGACAGGTGGCATTCTAACCAAGTCTTCAAAACTCCAAATCCATGCTCAAGTGTCAGCATAATGAACATAAATGAGTCAGTGTCACCAGTGTCAGAGAAAAATATCGTTTTCACAGATATTGCTAGGTCCTGGCTGAGGAGCTCAGAACACCACGAAGCATAAGTGTGCCCCAAGGAAGGGGATCACTAAACACTTCTGGAGTAATATTCACAATCAAGAATACATACCTATACCCTCTACTTTATTTTCCTTTTAATAATGTATCTCCATTTCTGTTCACACTCCCCTTGAACAAACCATTATGTTAAGTATATTACACTGTATCATAACTGCAAACTTGACTGTGAGCATGCACTGCTTTGACTTTTTCTTCTCAGTATCTACCAAAATGACTGACATATTTGTTGAATGATTTAAATACACATAAATATTAGAAGCCAAATAAATTAACTCCTAAATCCAAGTCATTTATCTAGCAAATATCTAAGTGCCAGATTCTAGGTTAGAAGCCAGGTATACAAAAGGTAAAAACAAATAAATAAAGTTAAATATGGCAGATGCAATCACAGGCTATATGTAATAGATATATACGGGTGGCAAAACTAAGAGAGTAGTCATGTCTACAAGCATAGCAAGAAAGGCTTCAAGAAGGAAGTGACATTTATATTGATTCTTTAAAGATGAGCAAGTGTTCTCTAGGAAGACACGTATGGGCAGGAGCATAAACTGCTAATAGTTATTACACTATAAAATGATAATAGTTATCAATTACGGAGTGTGTCTTATATATCATATAAAATATATTTATATATATAAAATGAAGTATTATATATTTCACTTTGCCTACAAAGTAGGCATTATTCTCACTTAGATAATTAAGAGAAAAGACAATATCAGTGAAGGCCAGAATATGGTAGGATATACGGATTATTCTAAAGTGACAATAAAGGAGAAAAAAATATTAGTAAGTTACTCGCTGAAAGCCCCAACTTGCCGTTTCCTTTGCCTGCAAAGTTCTCTCAAATATGTCCACGGTTGGTTAACTCCCTTTACTCAACTCAAATGCTCCTCCTCAGAGGCCATCTTATTTCCCTATCTAAAATAGCCTTCCCTTTGACTCTGTCTACTTGTTTATTTTTTCTTCATAGCACTGTATCACAGTGCACTATATTGCATGTTTTTTAGGAGAAGAGAAGTTTATTACTTTTCTGGCAAAGGAGGAAAATGGTAGGCTCTCATCTCAAAAACTCCAAATTTCCTAAACATAAGCAGAAATACAGACCTTTTAAAGGGAGGGCACTCAGTTCTAGACTACTGTGTTAATGATTCTAATCATCCCATGTACTAATATTTGCTTACTAGAACTTCCCCACTACAATGCACCATGAGATCACAGGCTTTGTTCTGATTATTTCTCTTTCCCTATGCCTAGAACAGTGTCTGGCACATAGTAAGTGCTCAAAACATATTTGTTTACTGAATTACCCCACTGGTTTTCCAATATAAATGTTTGGAAGACAAAAGCTTTTCAAGAAATTACTTGGCTGATTAGAAAACTAAAATGTAGAAATTAACATAAAATTCCTAACCTCTTCATGACATTGGAGTTATACCTAAATATTTAGTAGAAATCTAGTAACATTACTCTTCTGCTCCAACTATTCAATCGTCACCTAGAGCCTAAAGTCTATCATCAAATATCATTGTTTAAACATGAACTGAACAAAATATACAACATGCCACATAAAAATAACCAAGGAAACTTTAAAATATTTAAGGAAGTCCTCAAAAACTTCATGAGGTCAAGGACTAGGCCTGTTTCATTGATTACTATACATTACTATTAGTATATATTATTATTATACATCTTACTATATATATTATACATTATTGCCCCTAAAAAATAACTTGTCTGACTTTTATATGTAAGCAATTGCATTTTCAGTAGCCTTATGAAAGAGAAACTAGATTTTAGTAATTATGGTTTGAAAAGGGGAAAATAAGAACAAACACAAATAGAAATAAGATGAACTCTGGAAGCCACAATAATCCAGACTGTCTAGCAGACTAGTTCTCCACTAAGAGTGCTATGGCCTCCTCCCTTCTCCCTCCCAACTGCTACTGGAGATCACTGGGATTCGGGTGGGGGGTGTAATAATATTGAGTAACTGCAATGCATAAGCCAGTCCCACACTACAAACAATTGTCCTCTGCTATTCCAGCAGGAAAAAGAAAACACTAGTAAATGATGGGTGGAGTAGCAATAAGAAGTGAATCTGCAAAGATAGCTTGGGGCTATCAGTCAGTGAAGCACAATGAACATCAATAAGAGCAATCTAAAAGAAGCCACCGATGGTTTTTAAGCAGAACTGTGACATAATGAAAGATGTAATAGAAAAAAAAATTAATTACAACTTATATTTTGTATAGTACTTTCAAGTTTAAAAATGCTTTACCACATAGTCAGTTTTATTTTTTTAAATAGACTTTGTCTTTTAGAGTATTTTTAGGTTCACAGCAAAATTGAGCAGAAGGTACAGAGATCTCCCATATATTCCCTTCCCCAACACATGCACAGCCTCCAGTATTATCAACATCCCCCAACACAGTGGTACATTTCTTACAACTGATGAACCTACACTGACACATCATTATCACCCAGAGTCCATAGTTTACATTAAGGTTCACTCTTGGTATTGTACATTTTATGGGTGTAGACAGATATATAATCACATGTATCCACCATTATAATATCATACAAAGTAGCTTCACTGTCCCCAAAATCCTTTGTACTCTGCCTATTAATTCCTTGCTCCCTTCTAACCTCTGGTAACTGCTGGTATTTTTACCATCTGGATAGTTTTGCCTTTTCCAGAATATCGTATTCTTGAAACTATATAGTATGTGGCCTTTTTAGTTTGGCTTCTTTCACTTAGTAATGTGCATTTAAACTTTTTTGGTGTCTTTTCATGAATTGATAGCTCATTTCTTTCTAATGCTAAGCAACATTTCATTGTCTGGATGTATCACAGTTTACTTACTGATCCATTCACCTACTGAAGGACATCTTGGTTGTTTCCAAGTCTTACCAATTACAAATAAAGCTGCTGTAAACATGCACGTGCAGGTTTTCATGTGGACGTCATTTTCCAACTCCTTTGGATCAACAGCAAGCAGTGCAATTGCTGGACTGTATGGTAAGAATAGTTTTGTAAGAAACCACCAAACTGTCTTCCAAAGTAGTAGTATCACTTTGCTTTGCCACCAGCAATGAATGAGAGTTCCTATTGTTCCACATCCTTATCAGTGGTATTGTCAGTGCTCTGGATTTTGGCCATTAAGGTGTACAGTGTATCTCACTGTTTTAATTTGCATTTTCCTGATGACTTATGATGGGGTACATCTTTTCATATACTTATTTGCCATCTGTATGTCTCCTTTGGTAAGATGTGTCACTTTCATTTCAATCTAGAGTATATGTTTTCCACCAAAGAATACCTTTCACAATAGTCTAGGTAGGAAATATAGAATATAAACTACAGAAATGGCAGTGGGAATAGAAAGAAAAGGTTATATTGAAGTGACAACTGAATGTAGTGTGAGAATGGAGACAAATATGACTGACATTTCAGGCCTAAAAGTTGTCTAGTTAAAACAAAGGTACATTTGTCTTCTATTTGGCTGGGCCAGTCCAAACAACACAGAGTTACAAAATGCATCAAATGTGATTCCATTAAACCTTCACTGGAAGAATAAATATGTCGTATTTTATACTTCATCATCCCAGTCAACTGATATATGTAGGGCATACAGTTCAGAAACCTAAGAAAATAAGAGCTTAAGAAAAAAATGAAGATGAAAAAAGGAAATGAAGTCTTTAGAGCTAGTGTCCCTCCTATAATACCTTTTAAATAATCAAATTTCATGCAGAAAAGAACTAAGAAGGGGAGCCAGGTGACTCCTTAATCACAAACCAATGACTGTGGTTTGTTATACGCCAGCAGTGTATAACATCATATGCTGCCAAGAACTTGGCTTACCATACTGGCAACTATTTATGAATCTCATGATTTGGATTTTCTTAATTACTACCACTGAGAGAAATTTTTAAAATAAATATTGTTTGTATTTAGTACTTCTAACAGCTCAGGCATTTATCAAATCAAATACTTCAATATGAATATTTTTAGAGTAAATTTTCTCTAAAATCTTTGGGGATAATTCTTTGGTGTCATTTTTCAATATACCAAAGACCTGATACAAACTCAAAAGGAGAGTGAATAATATCTTCCTTCTCTTCTGATAGCCTCTCTAGGGCAGAGTATATCTTATATTCCCAAGTATTCCCTTACATTTCCAGTATCTAGCACACCACAAACACCTAGCACATAATAGGATTGATAGATATTGCTCCAAAAAAGTGTAATAAATAAATAATACAGGCTGCTGTATAATTTTTTAAAGAAAAATGAGTTTCAACCTATTATATATTACCTGGTACATGATAGGCATTCAAAATATGCTAACATTTATGGAGAGCATATTACATGCCAGAACAACAAATGAGAAAGGGAAAGTCGTAACTGGATAGGTATACACAATGCTATACCAGGATGCTATAAAAATGCATGCTACACCAGGACAGGTATACACAATTCTATAACCAGGAGGCTAAAAATGCAGGCAGAGGACGCTAGAATCTCTAATATCTACTCAGCCTTTTGAAAAGTGCAACAATTAAAGGAGACAAATCTTACCAACAGAGGGCTAAGAAACCACTACAGATGTTCCCTAATTATGGGTTAAGTATTATTCTGAATAGAAAATAAAGGGCCCTTGCTGAAAACCCCTTCTGACTGATGACTGCCTTTAGGAGCTCTGAATCTCTGTAGTCGCTAACTTTGCATAAAAAGTACCTATTAATTTACTTGGACCCTAGAAAAAAGAAAGAAATGTCCCCTGATTGTTAGCTAAAAATTCTCCTTAAAAAATTGCTAACATCACCTATACCTTCCAAATGTTTTAAACAGATTATCTTACACAAATTCAGGTCCTTAGGTCCCTTCCCACTTTCTAGGAACATTTTAAAATTTATCATCTTCTGATTATTTCACTCCCGCTTATTACCCCATTTACCCCACCTACCACCACCAAGCAACTTAAGCTCCTGCTAATCTTCTCAGAACCTCTCTGAAGGTAGAAGACAGACTGTAATTCCTCTGCCTCAAAACTACCTTTATAAGCCATTCATTTACCAACACACTCCTCTATCTACACTTATATTCACAGTTAATAATATGTTCCTTCAGTGTAAGTAAATGAGTAGGTGTATTTATATGCCTATATTTATCCATATCCCTTGATAGCTACCTAATTTTTCCCATCTTTTTAATACTATAAGCTCCTAAAACGCAATAATACATTTGTCTATAACACTGTAATATCTATCATATGTTGGAAAATATTGTTGACAAGGTGCAAAAAAAGAAAATAAACAGGTGCATGCATGCAGTTATTGACTCCTGGTTTCCCAAGATGCTACTGAAAATGTAATAAAAAATGTTTTACATAAAAGAGGATTTGAGCACACATACACATGCAGAATCCCAGAAGCAATTCCCAACTTCTCTCCAAAGATCAGAAAAATTTCATTGATATATACAACTGAAAGCAACATAACCAAAATAATTGAGAACCAGGATTCCAAGCAGCACTGGCTTTTTTGAGACTGTATCTCATGCCAATAGCATTTTGATTAACATTGTTATGTGCACAGAGTAGTGAAAGAGCTTTGCTTATTTTTATTTGTGTTGTTTTGGAGGAGAGAATATGATCGTTCAAAGCTATCACAACACTGTGAATGTACTTAGTGCCACTGAACTGTACGCTTAAAAATAGTTAAAATGGTCAATGTCATGTTATGTGTATTTTACCACAATAAAAAGAGAAAGCTACAGCCAAACACAAGGTACAGTGAACAAAGATCATTAATACTATCCTACCTGTATCAACACTAGCGAAATACAGAGAACGCTGTTGTTATTGCCAGGCGCTGATCCAAGAGCAATATACTGTTTGTTTTACTTCTCTCTCAGTGTAAGAACTTAACAACAATCATAAGTATCACAATTTTACAGATGAGAAAGGTTGAACAGTCCATACAGAAACAAAGAACTTTCAATTCATTCTCACCCTGCCACTTACTGTGTAACTTCAGGAAAGTTATTTAACCTCTTTGCCTTAATTTCCTCATCTGAAGAATGGGAAGAATTGCAACCTTGCAAGGCTATTGTTATAATTAAATGAGATATATAATATCTAACAGTGTGTGACACATATTTGGAACTCAATAAACAACACTCTATAGATATCTATTAATATCACTTAGAAAGAAAAGTAAGGTGCCTATAGCTAACAAATGGCATAGTAGGAATTCAATGGTAAGTCTCCTGAAATCTAGTCTATTACCTTAACAGTTATCAAAAATTATTACTTTTTAAAAATTAGACTTTAAATATCTTTTGGCTGATTCCAAAATAAATATACTCTAAAAATACTAAGAAAGAAGATAAAGGGAGAATAGAGCATTTATTGTTAACTATTATATAAACACTAATTGAGTGCTTTACTTGATTATCTAATTCAAATGCTCTCAACAACCCTGCCATGTTGATATCAAACTACTATTTCTCATGATGAATAAACCAGGCTACTCATCGGTAAAGTAATTTGCGCAAGATTAAACAGCTAGTAATTGTCTTGCTGAAATTCGACCCAGGTCTGTCCAAATCCGAAGAACTTTATTTTTTCCTATATCCTACAACCTGTCAAAAGAAAAATATTTCCTAGTTTTAAAAAGCCCAAAAAGAATATCCTGAAAACAAATTCCAAAACAGGAATTCTAAAAGCAAGTTCATTAAAAGTATCACTTGTTAGAAGTATATAACCTCTAAAGCACTATTTTGAAAAAGAAAATGCTTACTTGGATATAAGTTTTGCTTATTGGATTTTTTGTTTGTTTGAACAATTAGTTTAAAAAATTCTAAACATTTCTAAGTGAAAACAAATTTGCATTTCTAACTTGGAAGCAGAGTCCGTTACCCCATCAATTTGGTCTCAGCAACAAAAATGAGTACTTTCCCTTTCAAGTACTATTCCATAATAACAAAAGATTTACAAAGCTATACTACAATCATAATGCAAGAGGGGAGAGCCAAACATAAGTGCAATGTGCTTGTGGCGCAGCAGGGAAATGAGGCCACAACCAGAAACTTGATGTTCAGTGATATTTGTAAATCAAGCATTTTCTAAGTTGGGAATTGCTTATACAACGTATAAAGAAACAGGCAACCAATCCCTTTTCTTATGAAAAAAAAAACTTCAAAAAACTGCCAGCCACTGTTTTTGTTTTGTTTTGTTTGGGGAAGAGGAAGTCTCATAAAGCCCTTCCATATTAAAGTTTTGCAAATTTAGCTTCCAACACACAGAGCTCTAATGTAATGTTCAGTTACAAAGTTTATTGAAGTCTTTTTTGTTGTTGTTGTTGAGACAGAGTCTCACTTTGTTGCCCAGGCTAGAGTGAGTGCCGTGGCGTCAGCCTAGCTCACAGCAACCTCAAACTTCTGGGCTTAAGCGATCCTACTGCCTCAGCCTCCCGAGTAGCTGGGACTACAGGCATGCGCCACCATGCCCAGCTAATTTTTTCTATATATATTTTTAGTTGTCCATATAATGTCTTTCTATTTTTAGTAGAGATGGGGTCTCGCTCTTGCTCAGGCTGGTCTCGAACTCCTGACCTCGAGCGATCCACCCGCCTCAGCCTCCCAGAGTGCTAGGATTACAGGCGTGAGCCATCGCGCCCGGCCTGAAGTCTTTATTGATAATTAAAACATCAAAGCAGAAAACATAATCACATAATCCTGTCTCTGAATTTTAGACAATATCTTCCTAGTTTTTAAAGTAGCCTCTTAAAGACATCCAAAAGTAGGAAACACAAATTGGAGATATTAGTACTTGTTAGCAGCCTGCAAAAAGCCTTCATGCAAAAAGCTGACTCTGGCAAAGCATCTGTTTAATTGTCTATGAGGGAATTGACACCTAACTCTTGAGATCATTAACTTCATTCTCCAATACAACCTTTTCTACCTATCCTATTTCACCTGATTTTTTACACCATATAATTCTAACATCTATTCCTCCTTTAAAATAAGTAGGTAGAAGTGAAAGGAGTTTACAGATAGAGTGAGTTACTGGAGATTCCTTACATGTAGCAAACATTGTTTGTAACCAGTATGTAAACTAAAATACCTCCCAGAGTAACCTCTTTTCTCTGAAAGTGTTTGTTTCAACTCTTCCATAGTAATGATTCACTCTTTCTTTCTCTCTCTCTCTCTCTCTCAAAACACCAGGTTTTATTGAAGATAACACTAAAAATACTGTAATTATGTAACTAATATATTAAAATATATGCATACAAATTAATATTGCCCTTCCTATTCAAAGCATTCTCCTTATAAAAGTATACATACTTGCTTCAACAACTCAGCCACTGTCCAAAATTCACGACCTTCATGAATTACCCAAAAGAATTACTCCAAGGCATTTGTAATGTTTTTTACATATTCTTAATAATAGCTGAATTTCTTCCACTTACAGGTGACTTAAACTTTGGAAACTGCTCAGGCAATCAATCTGCAGAATATTATTTCTGATCCAAATGGGGTATCAGGTTCTAGTAAAGAAAAAAGCATTCTCATATGGTCCATAAACTATAAAATAAATTCCAATTCATTAGCCCACAAATTTACTTTTATTTTCTATTTTTTTTGGAATATACCCTTAATACTTTAAATTTTTTAAAAAATTATGACCTAAAAAATAACTGTATGATAATGTAAGTTTCCAGAAAAACAGCATTAAAGATATAAAACTTGCCTGAAAATATATATAAAGTCAACTGAACCAGCTAACAATTAAATACATGGAAAATATAAGATACAGTAATCCCTTTAATTTCATACATTTTTCCAAAATACTATTTTCTCAATATGAACTAAAATTAGTGCAAATTATTGATATATGTGTTCTGTTCAGTGCTATATTCCCATCACCTAGAATACCACCTGAAACACAGCAAGTACTCAATAAGTATTTACTGAATTAATGAATCAATATAGAAATTTAATATATGGCCGTGGATTTAGCTGATTTCTATTTTCCTAGCTTAATTACAAGATTTTCTCTTTTTATATGAAACGATCAACAAAACATAACCAAACCACAGACTACACTAACGTACCAAGCATGTCAGTCGACAGCAACTCTATTCTTCAAATTGCTCAGGCCAGAAACTCTGAAGTCATTCTTGATTATTCTTCTGACACACTCATCCAACATCAGGAAATCTGTTGGCTCTATCTTCAAAATATTATCCAGACTCTGCCCTATTCGAAGCTACCATCATCTCTTAAACCGATTATTGTCCCTCAACCTTTGATGTTCTCTCTCCCCTCCTTTCAGAGCTTAATCCATGGCCACTCCTAATCACTCCCCTGGAAACATCCTCATTCCCTTTTTCTTATTTATCATATTGGTTTAGCAAAGCCATAACACTGGTTAAATCTATTAGGTCATTAAATATGAAATGTCCGATTTTGAATCAAAAGTATAGAAATATCTCAAATAAGAAGCAGTACAATTAATCAAAGTATTTGGCTAAACTATCAACACAGTTTTGCCATTTTAATGGTACTTGTTTATGCCAGCAGCAAAGAAGCCGGGAGAGCGAGCGGCGATGAAATCGCCAAAGCCATTTTCCACAGCTTATTGAGAAATGAATACTTTCCTTGCAAGAAGTGCTACAAAGCATGGAAGAAGTGGTAGTCAGTTGGTATAAGGTCCAGTGAATATAATGGATGACAGTTTCCAAGTCCAGCTACTATTGTTTGAGCAACATTGTTTGTGACCTGTTCTTGAGCATTGTCTTGCAAGAGGATTGGCCTGTCTCTATTAACCAATCTTGGCTGCTCAATCGCAAGCATTGTCATCATTTTGTCCATTTGGTTGCAGGAGACATCCACTGTAATCCATTGACCAGATTTCATAAAGCCGTAATGGATAATACCAGTGGTGGACCACCAAACAGACACCATTATCTTTAGTTTTCGACCGTGTTTCTGTACTTCATCTTTATCCAACTATTGCGCCGAATGCTTGCAATTGTGAAAAAAGAATCCTTTTTACATCACACATAACAATATGGTGTAGAAATGGTTGGCCTTTATGCCATGACAACAAAGAAAGGCAAGCTTCAAGACGATTTCTCTTCTGACGCTCACTTAATTCATGCAGTACCCATCTATCCAGTTTCTTTACACTGCCAATTTGTTTCAAATGGTCCAATATTATTGAAATAGTAACGTCAAACCTTGCTGCTAATTCACACGTAGGTTGAGATGGATTCGCTTCTACTACAGCTTTCAGCTCATCATTATCCACCTTGGTCTCAGGTCGCCCATGTGGCTCATTTTCAAGATTAAAATCATCAGAAAAGAACTTCTCAAACCCATCTACATACTGTGCATTCATTGGCCACATCTTTCTCAAATACTTCGTTGATATTTTGAGCTCTCTACACTGCATTGTTTCCACGACGGAACTCATATTCAAAAATAACATGAATTTTTGACTTACCCAGGGTTTCACAAAAATTGCTGTAGAAAAAAATTTGAAAGATAATCACAAGCCAAAACGTGCATTTGAAAGACTGAGGATGTACCTTCACAATAAACATAAAACAAGAAATGTCAAAGTGAAATGTCAGAGATATCAACTGTCAAATTTAGTACTTATGGAAATTGGACATTTCATACTCAATAATCTCATAATTCTTCACCAACTCTGTACCTACATCCATCCCTCTAAATATGGCTAATCATGATGCTTTAAATTAATAATCAGAGACCTTGACTGCATCCTCATGCTGCCAGGCAAGTACACTAAAACTCCCTGGTCTATTCACTCTCCCACTCTATATCACACTTTCTTGATCCTCAACCTCACATGCCTTCTCCCCATCCTTACAGTGATGACTTTGCTTCCTATATTTCACTGAAAAACAAATTATAATGAAGCTATCTGAAATGAACTTCCATTAACTCCCATGACCCATCAAAACACCACCCAGGGTCTACACCTTCAAACTGTGTCTCTGGCCTATTGCCACAAATTATCCAAGTTTCTGTATAATATCAATCCCTACACTTGTGAACTAAATCACATCCCATTTAGTCCCTCAGGAGCAGCACTCCAGGAATTCATCCTTAACATTTTGCTCTCAAGGAATTGTTGCCATTACCATATAAACATGCTGTTTGTTTCTACTATCCTTAAAAAAATAAAAAAGGTAAAACATTCTCAACACCATCCCACTACTGTTCCATTTCTTTGTTCCCCCTTGCAGAAAATCTGGAAAACATTCTTAACCAACCATCTCCAATTTTTCTCCTCCCTTTCTCTCTTAAGATCCACTCTAGTCAAGCTTCTGCTCTCACCACTCCACCAAAACTGTCTTGGCCAAAATCACCAGTAACCTCTACATTACTAAATCCAACAGATAATCTCATTTCTCGTGTTACTCTGCATATCAGTAAGCACTTTCCACAGCTGATTATTTTCTTCTTTAGTTTTCAGAACAACACAATATCGTTTTCTCCTCCTCACTGACTGCTCTTTCTCAGTCTCTTCATAAAAAGGGCCAGAGGAAACTTTTAGGGATGATCGTTATGTTTATTATCTCGACTACAGCGATGGTTTCATGGGTATATGCACATAACACTTAGCAAATTGTATACTTTAAGTATGAACCATTTATTGGATGTCAACTATACTTCAAAAAATATTCAAAAAAAAAAAAAAACCTGTCAGCCTGCACATACCATTCCTACTATCCAAGATTGCTCAGAGATCATGAAAAAAGGACTATTAAAGTTGTTTTTAGACCCTAAGATGAAAAAAATCCTGACCACTGAGAACAGTTAGTTCCTTCTCATCCAATTCTCTCAACTTGACTCTACCATTTTCAATTAAACAATTATTTTCCTAACAAAAGAGAGAATCAGATGGGTGGCATAGAGTTTGACATTCTTTTTGTCATCTATTATCATTACAGTATCAATAATAACCTGCTACCTTCCTTATGTTTTCTCCAAGCATAACATCTGAAAATACCTTTTATTATTCTTAGCACTCTTTGTGAGCCTCAGCTGAATCTGGCCTTTAATTTATATTATGAAGCTAGCTATCAGACATCTCTGGCACTTTCTTATTTACTACCAGTTATGTATCCTATTTTGTATCTTTTTATAATTTTATATACCATCTCAATTAACATCTACCAGTATCAGGTATTTCAATAAATACAATTAAGAAATAGGTAAATAAGTAAAATAGTACTTGAAGCATAACAGGAAGAAGAATTAGTTCATTAAAATATTTTACAAAAATCAAGCACATTTATATGTATATGTCTGCACAAAATTGTTGAGCTAGTGAGACTTCATGGAAATCAAATGCCAAAGGAGCCTCTCTGGTAACAACTCCAAGCATTTAACAGAATTCACCAGCAATAAAGAGACTCAGAAGGACATAGGTTAGATAGTGTCAGATTTGTGTTTTGTACAAAATATTCACACAGTTGCAGAGTGTGGATTTAAGGACAACAGACTAGAGGCAGGGAGACAAGTTATTTTATTATCTCAAGCAATGAGAGGCTGTGCTAATAACGTGAGACAAAAAAAATATTTCCAAGGTAAATTTTACTAATTCCTGGAACTCTCACTGGTTCCACTATAATATGCAGCCTCCATAATATGCCACGAAGTAGAAAAAGACCTTATTTATTATCAAGTACAAAGATGACTTTGCATTTTGTAATTCTAGAGAAAGTTTAGGTATTTAAACTAAATTTCTGAATGATTACATATTAAAAACTAAATTCATAGTACTATAAACTTTTATTTTTGGCCCCATTAACAACAAGACTGTTCTTATAATCCAAGAAAACTCCACCTACCACATGACATGATTGGAGCACTGCAACAGTTCCTTTCCAGCTCAGGATATAAAGAAAGGACAAGATGCAAGGTGGCATCAAATAGGTAGAAACTGGCCTAGGAAGATATGTTGTCAAAAAGACTGACAATTACTGCATTCTTCCTGCCTGTAGAACTCAATCAGAAATTTCTAAGCAATGATTTCAAATTACCTGGAATGAGATAAAAGAAGTCATTCATGAAACAGTGCTGATCATTTTTAAGTAATATTAGCTTTGCTTCCTGAACTGCTGTTATTGTGTAGGTCCTACACTGAAAAGTCTTATTTCCATTATGACCACAATCTGGGCATAAATTTAGCTTCCATAAAGAGAAACAGCTTTGTCAATAAAAGATGTGACTTCTCTCCTAAATGTAGTAACACTCTTCACAGTTAAGATTAAAGTTCTTTGTATATCAGAAATCTGAAGATGATCATAAGACTAGGTCAGTCTTTTAAACACAAACATTTAGCTCAACTTCTTTTTTATCATAAAATTGTATTTAATTATAAATAAAATTATGTATTTTTTAAATTTCAGAATCTTATGAAATCGATCAACACTTATGTGCACATTAGCTCTATTTCTGATAGGGAAGGAAAACAAGCAAGAACATCTGTATGTCATCTAATTATTAAAAGCTCATATCCAGTTCTCTGCTCTCCACCTGTCTACCACTCCCCACAGAGACAACCTTA
This sequence comes from Eulemur rufifrons, assembly GCF_041146395.1. Taxonomy (NCBI): domain Eukaryota; kingdom Metazoa; phylum Chordata; class Mammalia; order Primates; family Lemuridae; genus Eulemur; species Eulemur rufifrons. Next base: position 18,646,174 of record NC_091001.1, read on the forward strand.
TCACTTCTCTCAAATTCTTCCTATAATATGGTCTCCCTATCTCTTACACCACCCCACTACAAATGTATTCCCCTTTACAGCACAACATATCTCTTTAGAATATGAATCTGATCACATCATCCCTTCTGCTGAAATCCTTCAATATCTCCCATTCCCCCAAAGGATAAAGACTAATCTCTACAGCAAGACTACAAGGCACATTCTTCACCACTGATTCACCCCCACTATAAAGCTGTCCTAACCTTCCTAACAGTTAGATGTTTTCTATTCTCCACGCTTACAGTATCTTATGCATAACTATTAATACTATAGTTGCAAGTAACTGTTTACCTATCAACCCTCAACCTCCACTAAATAGTCTCTCAAAGGCATAATCAGAATTTCACAGCAAAGGCCACCAACTCTGGAGTCAGACCTAAACTCAAATCTCAATTCCACTATTTATTAAGGATGTAATCTTCAGCAAACCTCTTAACATCTTTGGATCTTAACTTGCTCAGCAGCAAAATTAGCATAAAATAATCACTCTCATGGGTTCCTATGAATAATTTTAAAAAAGGAAGAATAAACAGTTCTAGAAAACTTGTAAAATTAATGTAGCTAACAACATCTATAAAACCCAAAAAAGAACATTTCCTAACATAAAGGACTAACCCTTCTCTATGGCAGGCACAAGTTATACCTTTGTAAGAGGATATATAAAATACATTTTTTTAAAAGAAAATGTTTTGATTTTCAGAGGAAAAAAGTCACAAGCTTATATAACCAACATTAAATCTGTGCTTTAAGTCAATAAAAGTATAATTAAATATATATGTTCACTGAATTCTCATAGAAATTAGTATTTAAGCAGAAAGAACACCAGCCTCCATTCCTAGAAAATTTTTATTCAAAATATTGACAAATTTAGCATTTGATGGTGTTACCTCCAAAAAATTAAAAGTGTGATCAAAATTACTTAAATAAAATATTTAAAAACTTATTGAAAATATGCTAAACATATTTTCTACAAAGCTGCACAGACAAAAGTGCTTGGGATTTTAAAATTGCCTCAGCAAATCCGGGATCTTCCTTTTGACATGTCCCTAAAGTGTCTCATCATTTCTCAGGCAGCCAACTTCCTGGGAGAGAAAGGGAAGGAAAGAAGAAATTCTTAAGACTGGACAACAGAACTGGGGATAAGAATTAGCAATTAAAATACATGCTGTGCCTTACAGAGGGGCAGGGATAAAGGAGATAATGCTGGAGGGAAGGAGAGGGCTGCAGTCTAGGATTTCCTCTTCCTGTTCTTGGTTGGCTTTGGTAAACTACAGCGATGAGAGAAAGATGTTCCCTCTGGGAAATAAGAAAACACTGTGCATAATATATTGAACCTTCAAAGCTCAAATAATAACAAGCCTTACCATTAGCAGTATCAGCTTTAAGAATTTGAAGGAAACATTAGTTTTCCAGAGTATATTTAGAGAGAATAAGGAATTAAGTTAAAAAAAAAAATGGATTTCAAGGAACTACCTCTAACAAACACATTTAGTTTGAAAGTTTTCATGCCAATTATAAATTAAGATTTTACTAAAATTATATTGAAATAATGGTTTTTAAAGTAAAATTTCAACCAAATTTCTAGTACAAAGTTATACAGCTACCACACAGGACCTTACTTCTTACTGTATTAAGTGAATTTTAATCCCTGAAAAGTATAACAAGGCTTCTTTGTCTAGATTCTGAGGGGGAAAAATTCAATAACTACTTTGAAAACAGTTTTAATTACTTGTAACTTAAGAAACTAAAGTCTTAAAATTCCTTTTCCCCCCTAATGTCACGCATACTTTTCTACTAAACTCTTGGGAGTAATACATTAACTATGTACCTAAAGAAGTCAAAGCTTCTCTCAATCACTCAGCATTTCATTCGAAGGAAGGCAAAACAGGAAAAGCCCACTGATTCGGGAATCAGGAAGTCTGGGTTGTACCGTCAGCTCAGTACACGAGCTAGTTACAGATAACCTTGGGCATTTCTCCAGCTGCTGTGGCCTCTATTTCCTATAAACCAGCGGTCCCCAACCTTTTTGGCACCGGGGACTGTTTTCATGAAAGACAATTTTTCCACAGACTGAGGGGACGGGTGAATGGTTTGGGGATGATTCAAATGCATTACATTTATTGTGCACTTTAGTTCTATTATTATTACATTGTAATACATAATAAAATAATTATACAGCTCACCATAATGCAGAATCAGTGGGAGCCCTGAGCTTGTCTTCCTGCAACTAGATGGTCCCATCTGGGGTTGATGGGAGACAGTGACTGAGCTGACAGGAGGCGGAACTCAGGCAGGGATTCGAGCAATGTGGAGTGGCTGTAAATACAGATGAAGCTTCACTTGCTCACCCACTGCTCACCTCCTGCTGTGAGGTCTGGTCCCTAACTTTAAAACCCTCCACTTAGATGGTTTATGGTTTATAAAGCACTTTCTCAGTTTGTCCTCACGAACACTATGTGAAATAATTGTTTTACAAATGCAGAATGTGAGGCCCAGAAAGTAGGAGACATACCCAAGAGAGTAACTGGCAGAGCCAGAAGCAGAAGCTAGCTCAAAGCCCTCCAGTTCTTTAACGATTCATTATTCAGAAATCTCACCAACTTGAAAAGGTTAAAACACAAATCTAAATAATTGTATTAAAGTAATATATGATACACAGGCTATTTTTAAAATGTAATCGTATTCAATATGCTAAGTAATTGTTTACAGACAAAAAGTATGCAGCATGTACCTCAAAACACAGAGACAAAACAGATCAACTCAAGCTATTCAGTGAAAAATATTGATCAGTGACTGAATTTTTCACTTATAACTACTAGCTTTGTCATCGCAGAAAGATGTTAGTTTTACCTGGTATTTCTTCAAAGAACTAAAAATTAAATCATGTGGGAATTTTTCCCACAAAGAAAGTTCCCAACCCAGACAGTTTCATTCATGAGTTCTATCAATAATCAGTGGAAAAGGAATTCCACTCTTAGACAAACTCTTCCAGAAATTAGAAAGAAGAGACTTCCTTATAAGGGCAGCAAAATAATTATACCAAAACCAAGAAAATAGTACTAGAAATGAAAACTATAAAGCCAGCCTCACTCGTGAACATAATAAAAATCTGAAAGTATTAGTAAATTAAACTCAACCACAAAAAAGGATAATAACACATCATGACAAAGTTGAATTCATTTCAGGAATGGATGATTGGCTAAACTTTATAAAATCAATTAATATAATTCACATTAACAGGTAGCAAACTCATTTAAATCATGAGACTAGATGCAGAACAATATTTCATAAAATTAAACCCCAAAGTGGAAACAACCCAAATGGCCTTCAATGAGTAAACAGTTAAACAAGTACCTCCATACAATGGAATATTATTCAGCAATAAAAAGGAACAAATTATTGATACACTCAACAATGTGAATGGATCTTAAGGTTATTATGCTGAGTGAAAAGGGCTAATATCAGAAAGTTGCATAATCTAGAATTCCATTTATATAACAGTCTCAAAATTACAAAAGTAAAAAAGTCGAGAACAAGGATTCAGCAATAAGGAGTGACTGTAAAAGGGGAACACAAGGGAATTCCTTTGTGAGGACAGAGCAGTTCTGTGTCTTGAATATGGTAGTGGTTTTATGAACCTATATATTGAATTATACACAAAGACATACCAAAATTTAAAAATTAATGCATGCAAAAACAGGTAAAACTTAAGTAAAGTCTATAGTCTACTTACTCATATTATGCTAATATTAATTTCTTCTGGTTTTGATAATGTGCTATATTTATGTAAGATGTCACCTCTGGAAAAAACTTCCAAGTTTTAAGACCTCTCTGTAAAATTTTTACAACTTCTTGTGAGCCTACAATTAGTTCAAAATAAAAGCATTTTTTTAAAACAGCAATTCAGGAGAGAAGAGGAACTGAAATTTTCATGTACGGATCACAGTATGAAAGGGATAGTTGAGAATTTGCTCCCAGGATGCCTGCTCATTATTCTACACACCCTGTATAATTCACTTCTATTGAATGTGAGCAGGATTACGAATACAATGGGATATCAGTACCCTGATTATGTTACATTACATTACAGGAAAGAAAGGATTTTTACCAATGTAATTCAGAGCCCTAATTGGTTGACTTTGAGTTTACTTCAAAAGGGAATTTATCCTGTACTGGCATGACCTTATCCAGTGAGCTTTTAAAAGAGGTCAAAGAGATGAAAAGTGTGAGAGCAATTTATCTGCCGGCCTAGAAGGAGCAAACTGCTGTGTTATGGAGACAGTTGTATGGCACGGAGCTCCTAGGCTCTTGCTAGGAAGAACAACTGGCCAAAAATTATCAAGAAATTGAAGATTTATGGTAACAATCTGAATGGTCCTGGAAGAAGAGTCCACACTCCAGATAAGAACATAGCCCAACCACCACCTTGATTTCATCCCTGTGAGACTGAATAGAGAACCCAGATAAACTATGCCTAGACTCATCCCTAACAGAAACTCTGAAACAATAAACATACACTGTTTCAAGATGCTGAGTCTGTGGTATTTATTATGTAGCAACAAAAAACTAATACACTGAATTTGATTATTACTCTTTAAACTTGCTTACAAAGAGAATGACTTTCAGGTAGTAGATAAGCCAAAAATAGATCCATGTACTTTTTCAAACTAATTTAAAATTTGTCTAAACCTTAGGCCTTCATGTTGTAGCTTTCATGAGACCAAATTATTCAAAGAATTTCCATGGTTTGGCATTGCAACTCTAGTTGGCTCTCATAACTGACAGAGTAAGATAAAGACTTAAAACTGATGGCACTTAGTTATGGCCAAATTCAACAACATTTAAAAAAAAAAAACAGTTTTCTACATTTCTCATCTCTAGTGGATTTTCAAAACCCAACTTAAGGCCAAACTCTTTCCTCTCCCTAGCCATACTAAGAAATTTCAGGAAAAGGAATGGAATATTTGCAAGTTCATATTTCTTGAAATGCAAAGAAACCTCAAAAGGTTATAAATCCATGATGCTTGTTATCCTAAAGACTGGGAACTGGCAATCCCATTTTAAAAATAAAAACACATGAATATTTTTAAAAAGCAAAATGGGGGGATCAAAAACAAAGTACCTAGGAATAAATTTAACAATGTGCAAAACCTCTAGGGAAAAACAATATTAAACTTTATGAGAGCATTAAAATAGACTTAAACAAATACATATACTAAATTTTTAAACTGGAAAACTGAATGTTATAAGAATGTCATCTGTCTCCAAATCAATTTAATAGAATCAATGAAGCTCCAGTCAAATTTCCAATAGAATACTACAGCCTTGTAGGATAGCTTGAAGTCTGAGGCATCAATTTACCAGACTTCAAGCTATCCTACAAGGCTATAGTAACTAAAACACTATGGTACTCGCACAAGAACAGAAACATAGACGAATGGAACAGGACTGAGAACCTAGATATAAAACCATCCTCATATAGCCATCTGATCTTTGACAAAGCAGATAAAAACATACATTGGGGAAAAGAATCCCTATTCAATAAATGGTGCTGGGAAAATTTGATAGCCACATGTAAAAGACTAAAACAGGATCCGGGCCGGGCGCGGTGGCTCACGCCTGTAATCCTAGCACTCTGGGAGGCCGAGGTGGGTGGATCGTTTGAGCTCAGGAGTTCGAGACCAGCCTGAGCAAGAGCGAGACCCCATCTCTACTAAAAATAGAAAGAAATTATATGGACAGCTAAAAATATATATAGAAAAAATTAGCCGGGCATGGTGGCACATGCCTGTAGTCCCAGCTACTCGGGAGGCTGAGACAGGAGGATCGCTTGAGCTCAGGAGTTTGAGGTTGCTGTGAGCTAGGCTAACGCCACGGCACTCACTCTAGCCTGGGCAACAGAGTGAGACTCTGTCTCAAAAAAAAAAAAAATTAAAAAAAATAAAAATAAAAATAAAACAGGATCCGCACTTCTCACCCCTCACAAAAACCAACTCATGATGGATAACAGACTTAAACCTAAGTCATGAAACTATAAGAACTCTAGAAGAAAATATTGGAAAAACTCTTATAGACATCAGCCTAGGCAAAGAATTTATGAAGAAGACCCCAGAAGCAATCACAGCAACAATAAAAATAAATAAATGGGACCTGATCAAGCTAAAAAGCTTCTGCACAGCCAAGGAAACTATCACAAGAGCAAACAGACAACCTACAGAATGGGAGAAAATATCTGCATGCTATACATACAGTAAAAGGCTAATAACCAGACTTTATATAGAACTCAGGAAAATCAGCAAGAAAAAAAAAAAAATCAAACAACCCCATTAAAAAGTGGCCAAAGGACATGAACAGAAACTTTCAAAAGAAGATAAACTAATGGCCTAGAAACATATGAAAAAATGCTCATTATCTCTAACCATCAGGGAAATGTAAATCAAAACCACAATGAGATATCACTTAACTCCAGTGAGAATGGCTTTTATCAAAAAGTCCCAAAACAACAAATGTTGGCATGGATGCGGAGAGATAGGAACACCCACACACTGCTGGTGGCACTGCAAACTAGCACAATCTCTATGGAAAGTAGTATGGACATATCTCAAAGAACTAAAAGCAGAATTACCACTTGATCCAGCAATCACACTACTGGGTATCTACCCAAAGGAAAAAAAGACATTCTATAAAAAAGACATCTGTACTTGACTGTTTATAGCAGCACAATTCACAATTGCAAAGACGTGGAAACAACCCAAGTGTCCATCAATACATTAGTGGGTTAATAAAATGTGGTATATGTATACCATGGAGTACCACTCAGCCAAAAAAAAAAAAAAAATGAACTACCTATTGTATTATCCTGGATGGAGCTGGAGCCCATTCTTTGAAGTGAAGTATCATAAAATGGAAAAACAAGCACCACATGTACTCACCATTAAATTGTTACTAACTGATCAACACTAATATGCACATATGGAAAGTAACATTCATAGGGTATAGGGCAAGTGGGAAGGGGAGGAAAAGATGGCTAAATCCTCACTTAAAAGGAAGCCATGAGTGGTATCTGGGGGATAGGCATGCTTGTTGGGAAGTGCAAAGGCAATTTATGTAACCAAAGCATTTGTACCCCCATAATACTCTGAAATAAATAAATATAAGTAAAACCTTTAGATAAAAGGCAATATTAAACAAAATGATCTTTGCTGCTAAAAAAAAAAAAAAAAATCTTCAATAGGTTTTTATCCCCAGAGCTTAACAAGCTGATTGCAAAACTTGCATGAATATGCAAAGGGCAGAGAATAACCAATCTTGAAAAAGAACAAAGAAAACTTGCTATACTAAATATTAAGACTTATAAAATGACACTAACTTAAAAACATTGTAAGTATTGTCAAAGCAACAGAAAAATAGATCAGTGGCAAAAATAAAGAGCCCAGAAACAGACCCACACACATACAGACACTTGCTATATGATAGAACTAGCACTACAGATTGGTGGGGAAAATCTAAACTTATTAAATAAACAGTGCTGAAATTGACTGAACATCTACATGGAAGAAAAAAAAAATGGAAATCAGACCTGACTCACAAAACACACAAAATCAATTCCTAGTAAATAAAAAATTAAATTTGACTAGGCTAAACTAAAGATAATATAGGATAGTATCATCAGAGCAGAGAAAGATTTCTTAAATAAGACAAGAAAGGAATTAACCATAAAGGAAAAATCCAGTTATTAATAATCTGACAATACTAACATTAAGAACTTCTGTCGATTAAGATATCATAAAGTACATAAAAAGACAAGGCACAAATTTGGAAAAGATGTTGCAATTGTAACCAAAGGTAGAAATATAAAGATTTCAAAAAAAAAAAAAAAAAACTGTAAGAAAAAGTAGACCAATCCAACAGGAAAATGGACAGAAGACTTAGTCTCCAAAAGAGGAAATCTAGATAACCAGTAGTATGAAATGATGCCCAACTTCAAAAGTAATGAATGAACTACAAATTAAACTCATCAGAAGACAACATTACATACCTACCACAAAAAAAAAACCAAAAAATAAAAAAAAGAATGTTTAACACCAACGTTGGTGATACTGGAAAATTAAATGGATACATCCCCTTTGGCATATAATTTGGCATTACTAAGTAAAGTTTGTACCATCTGACCCAGCAATCTCCTTGATTACATAACCTTGAGAAATTCACAAAGATGTGCAATAAAGGGATATTCCCAGAAGCACTGTTCATAAAAAGCCAAAACTAGAAACAAACAAAATGTTCATCAGAAAAAAGGATAAACTTTGGAGTAATCAAAATTCGAACATTGCAGTAAGATGAATGAACTACAACTACATACAACAAAATGGACAAATCACACATTTTTCTTGAGTGGAAGAGAGACAAAAACATCACACAATGATTCTATTAATATACAGTCCAAAAAAAGAAACAAAATTAAATAATATTATCTAGGTAAACATACACAAGTGGTCAAAGTAAAAAGGAAAGGAAATTATCATCACAGAAGTTATGATACCTCTGGCAGCAGGAGAGGCTGTAATTAAGAAGAGGGAACGTGGGGGAGGGAGTTTCTAAGGGTGTTGATGAAGTTCTATTTCTTGACCTGATGATGTTTTTAAGTGGTTCCCTTTATTATTCATTAGACTACATAAATGTTCTAATGTTCTTTTCTGTATTTTGTATTTTATATGTGACTCCAAAAATGCTTCATTCTAAAACATAATATAGGTATATATTTCACGAATAAAACCTAATGGATATTTATATTAAAAGAGCTACTGTCTAGAATCAGATAAATTAACATACAGTCATGCATTGCTAAACGACACAGATATGTTCTGAGAAATGTGTCATTAAGCGATTATTCAAACATCACAGAGTGTACTTACATCAACCTATAATGTGCAGCTTACTACACACCTAGGCTATGTGGTACAGCCTATTGCTCCTAGGCTACAAACCTGTACAGCATGTTACTGTACTGAACACTGTAGGCAACTGTAACACAATGCAAAGTATTTGTGTATCTACACATAGAAAAGGTACAGTACAAATACAGCATAAAAGATTTAAATGGTATGTCTGGGCCGGGCGCGGTGGCTCACGCCTGTAATCCTAGCACTCTGGGAGGCCGAGGCGGGTGGATTGCTCAAGGTCAGGAGTTCGAGACCAGCCTGAGCGAGACCCCGTCTCTACTAAAAATAGAAACACATTATATGGACACCTAAAAATCTATATAGAAAAAAAAAAAAAAATTAGCCGGGCATAGTGGCGCATGCCTGTAGTCCCAGCTACTCGGGAGGCTGAGGCAGTAGGATCGCTTGAGCCCAGGAGTTTGAGGTTGCTGTGAGCTAAGCTGACGCCACGGCACTCACTCTAGCCTGGGCAACAAAGTGAGACTCTGTCTCAACAAAAAAAAAAAAAAAAAAAAAAAAAAAATGGTATGTCTGTATAGGCAGCAACATGGGACTACCATCATACATGTAGTCCATCACTGAGCAAAACATAGTTATGCAGTACATGACTATATAAGCATATTAAGTACATGCCCGTATTAAAATTTTTTTGAGTGGTTCATCTGCAAATTGCTTCAGGTGGAGAAGTATTTGGGGTCTATGATGGTAGATGTTATGTGTCAACTTGGCTAGGCTTTAGTACTCAATTAGTTAATCAAACCCTAATATACATGCTGCTGGAAAGGAATTTTGTAGACAAAGTTAACATCCAAAATCAGTCTAAGCAAACAAGATTGTACTCAATAACGTGGCTGGGTAGGATCCAATCAGTTGGAAAGTCTTAAAAAACTCAAGTTTCCCTGAGAAAAAAGAAACTGCCTCAAGATTGTAGCATCAACTCTTGCCTAAAAGCTTCTAAGCCTTTCCACCTACCACACAAACTTCAGACTTGCTAGTCCCCCACAATCACGTGAGCCAATTTCTTACAATAAATCTCTTATTTTATATATACATGTCCATCCACCCTACCGGTCTTTTCTCTGAAGAACCCTGACTGATACTGATTTGGATAGCTACAGTGGTGCTGAAGGAACAGAATTTTAAAGATGAGTTTTCTGAACTTGGTTCTTTACTATGATTAGATGTAGGCAATAATGATGGTATTTCCAGTGGTAAAGAAGGTAGGTGACTACACAGTGGGGAAAAGAAAATTAATCAGACTTTTTGAGGATTACTTGACATTAGCTCCAAAGTGGTACTGATTTCAGGAACCCAAAACATCACTGTGCCCCACCAGTCAGAGTAGGGACTCATGGAGGTCAGGCCATCATGGAGTTTCACTCAAGTCCAGCTCATAGTGGGTCCAGTGTACACCATCTTTCCAAAGTGGTTACTTCCCCAATTCCAAAATGCATAATTGGAAAACACATGCTTAGCAATTGGCAAAATGCCCACATTGGTTCCTTGACCTGTGGAATAGGGCCTATTATGGTAGGAAAGGCCTAGGAAAATAGTAAGCCAAAAGCAATACCACATTCCTGGATGGACTGCATAGTGCCACATCAAGGACTTGAAGGACACGGTAGTAGTGAGTCCAACCATATCCCCATTCAACTCACCTATTTTCCCGGTGCAGAAAAGAGATGGGTTTTGGAGAATGGCAGTACATTATCATCAACTTAACTAAGTGGTGGCTCCAAATGTAACTGCTGTACCAAATGTGGTCTCATTGCTTGAGCAAATTAACATATCCCCTAGGTACCTGGTATGCAAATATGGATCTGGCAAATGCTTTTTTCTCAATATGTGTTAATAAAGATTGCCAGAAGCAGTTTGTTTTCAGCTGGCAAGGTTGACAGCCAATACATTTTCACTGTCTTACCTCAGGGTTACATCAACTCTCCAGCTCTATGTCATAATTTAATCCACAGGGACCGTGATCAACTTTCCCTTCCAAGAGACATCACACTGGCCCATTACATCAATGACATTATGCTAACCGGACCTAGTGACCAGAACTACTCTATACTCTAAAGCTATTGTAAGATATTTGTGTGTCAGAGGGTGGGAAATAAATCAGACAAAAATTCAGGCGTGTGAAGGACTGAACATACGCATCCCCCCAAAATTCGTATGTTGAAATCCTAATTCCCAAAGTAATAATAACAGAAAGTGGGGCCTTTCATAAGTCATGAGAGTAGAGCCATGCTGAATGGGCTTAGTGCCCTTACGAGATATGAGAACTTGCTCATTCCTGGTCTCCGCCACATGAGGATACAAGGAGTAGGCGGCCATCTACAGAACAGGAAAGTTGCCTTCACCAGACCCTAATCTATTAGCACTCTGATCCTGGACTTTCCAGCCTCCAGATCTGTGAGAAATAAATGTTTGTTGTTCAAGCCACCCAATCTATGGTAATTTGTTACAGGAGCCTAAACAGACTAAGACAAGAGGCTTTCCACTTGGTGTGGGGGATGTCAACATATCCCTTCTAAGGTGAAAGCTAAGTTGTTGTATCTGGTCCCTCCTACAACAAGAAATATACAATGCCTAGTAGGCCTCTTTGTATTTTGAAGGCAGTATGTTCCTCATTTGGGTGTGCTACTCTGGCCCATTCATTGACTGTATCTGTCAGAGTTTTCCAGAAAAATAGAACCAATAACCAATAGGATATATGTGTTTGCATGTTTGTGTGTGTGTGCATTTATATGTGTACGAATATAAGAGATTTATCTTAAGGAACTGGTTCACAAGACAGTGTGAGCTGACAAGTCTGAAATCTATAGTGCAGGTCAGCAGCTAAAAACTCAGGCAAGAGTTGATGTTACAGTCTTGAGTTCAAAATCTAACAAGAGCAGGCCAGTTAGCTGGAAACCCACGCAAGATTTCTACATTACAATTTTGAGGCAAAATTCCTTCTTTTCTGGGAAACCTCTGTTTGCCCTTAATGCCTTTGGCTGATTAGATAATGCCCGCCCACGTTATCAAAGGTAATCTCCTTTACTTACAGTCAATTGATTGTAGATATTAATCACATCTACAAATTACTTTCATGACAATATCTACATCAATGTTTGACCAAACAACTGGGCACCACAGACTAGCCAAGTTGATACATAAAATTTATCTCTTACGTCAATTGAGCTCAAAAGCTATTAGTTCTGAATGTAGCCCAGAACAAGAAAAGGCTCTGCAATAGGCCAGGCTGCCATGTAAGCTGCTCTGTCACTTAGGACATATGATCCAGCAGATCCAGTGGTGGTTTTTTTTTGTTTTTTGTTTTTTTTGGAGACAGAGTCCCGCTCTGTTGCCTGAGCTAGAGTGCTGTGGTGTTAGCCTAGCTCACTGCAACCTCAAACTCCTGGGCTTAAGCAATCCTTCTGCCTCAGCCTTCTGAGTAGCTGGGACTACAGGCATGCACCACCATGCCCAGCTAATTTTTTCTATGTATTTTTAGTTGTCCAGCTAATTTCTTTCAATTTTTACTAGAGACAGGTCTTACTCTTGCCCAGGCTGGTCTCGATCTCCTGAGATCCAGTGTTGTTTTAAGTGTCAGAGACAGAGAGAGATGTTGTGTGGAGCCTTTGCCAGGCCCACATAGGTTAATCAGAGTGCAGACCCTTAGAATCTTGGAGCAAAGCCCTACTGTGGAAAGTGACTCTGCTTTTGAGAAATAGATTTTAGCTTGCTACTGGGCCTTATCAAAGACTAAACACTTAAGAATGGGCCACCAAAGTTACTATGAGATCTGAGCTGCCCATCACAAACTGGGTGTTATCTGACCCACAAATTCATAAAGATGGACATGCATGGCACTCCATTATCAAATGCAAGTAGTATAAGCAAGAGCAAGAGCAAGATCAATCAGGCCCTGAAGGTACAAGTAAGTTATATGAAGAAGTGGCCCAAATGCCCATGATCCCCACTCATACTATATTATCTTCTTTCTCACAGAGAAGAAACATTGGGCCAGGTTTACAGATGATTCGGCACAGCATGCACACACCACCCCAATGGGAACAGCTGCAGCACTGATTGCCTTTTGGGGACATTCCTTAAAGATAGTGATGAAGGGAAATCCTCCTAGTGGGTAGAACTTTGAGCAGTGCATCTAGCTGTTCATTTTGCTTATAACAAGAAATGGCTAGAGGTGCCAATGTGTATACCAATTCATAGGATGTGCCCTATGATTTAGCTAGATGGTCAGGGACTTGGAAGGACATAAGTGGGAAAGTGGTGACAGGGTCTGTTGAAGAAATATGTAGACAGACCTCTCTGAATGGGCAAAAAATGTGAATATATCTGTGTCCTACGTGAATGCTGACGACAGGGTGACCTCAGCAGAGGAGGATTTCAATAATTAAATGGATAGAATAATTCGTTCTGTGGATATCAGCCAGGTTCTTTCCCCAGCCACTCCTATCCTTGCACAATGGCCTCATAAAGAGGCTAGAAGAGGGAGGAAGGTTATACATGGGCTCAGCAACATGAACTTCTACCAACCATAGCAGACCTGGCTACTGCCACTAATGAGTGCCCAATCTGGCAGCCACAGAGACCAACACTGAGTTCCTGATACGGCAACATTCCCCAGGGTGATTAGCCAGCTAACTGGTGGCAGGTTAATTACACTGGACTGCTTCTATCATAAAAGGGGCAGTGTTTTGCTCTTATTAGAACAGATACTCTAGATATGGATTTGCCTTCCCCGAATGCAATCATTCTGCCAAACCTATCGTCCGTGAACTTACAAAATATCTTATCCACCATCAAGGTATTTCACACAACATTGCTTCTGACCAAGGAACTCACTTCACAGAACATGCAGTGTGGCAATGGACCGATACTCATGGAATTCACTAGTCTTACCATGTTCCCCATCATCCTGAAGCAGCTGGCTTGACAAAATGATGGAATGGGCTTTTGAAGATTCAATTACAGTGTCAGTTAGGTGACAATACTTTGCAGTCCTGGGACAATGTTATCCATGATGCTGTGTATGCTCTAAATCAGCATGCAGTATGTTGGTACTATTTCTCCCATAGCCCGGATTCACAGATCCAGGAAGCAAGAGGTAGATATAGGATAGTGGCACCATTCACTATTACCCCTAGTGATCCACTAGCAAAATTTTTGTTTCCTATTCCTACAACATTATGCTCTGCTGGCCTAATGGTCTTAGTTCCAAAAGCAGGAATATTTTCATCAGAAAGACAGAACAATGCCATTGAACTGACATTAAGACTGCCACCTAGCCACTTTAGACGCCTCACGCCTCTGAATCAACAGACAAACAAGGGAGTTATTTATTGTACTGACTGGGATTACTGATCCTGATTACTATACAATGGAAGTAATGAAGAATAATTCTGGAATACAGGAAACCCCTTACAGTGTCTAATGTTATTACCATGCTTTGTGATTAAAGTCAATGGAAAGCAGCAACAACCTAATTCAGGAAGGACTGCTACATTTCCAGACCCCTCAGGAGCAAAGTTTTGGGTCACCCCACCAGGCAAAGAACCACAACCAGCTAAAGGTGCTTGCTGAGGACAAACGGAATACGGAATGAGTAGTGGAAGAAGGTAGTCATAAATACTAACTATGACCATGTGACCAGTTACAGAAAAAAAGATTATAATTTTTATGTCGTCCTTATTTTGTAATGAATATATTTATGTATTTAAATATTAAGCAAATATCTGTATTCTTGTCTCTTTCATCTCCTATCACCTACCATAAGATATATTAATAATATAATAGTTAACTTTACATCATAGTATTTGAGTTACAGGTTATCAAGAAGAAGAATGAATATTACCCAAGGACTTTGCATTCTCCACTAGGATGCAAAGGGTTGGCATGTTTTCAGTTGTTCACAGAATACTTATGTTAGGCAGAATTATGACTTTGTTATGTCTTTATAAATTAAGTATGGTTTAAGGAGATGTGCACGGGTGCCAAGCTGACATGGCTGGACTGCTGTGATGGGTACTTTTTATGCATCAATTTGTCTAGAGTATAGTATCCAGTTATATAATCCAAGACTAATCTGGATACTACTGTGATGGTACTTTGTAGACACAGTTAACATTTACAATTGGTTGGCTTTAAGCAAAGGAAAATTACTCTTGGAAATGTGGCTAGGCCTGACCCAAACAGTAGGAAGGCCTTTCCTGAGAAAGAAAAATGTGCCTCAAGAATGTAGCATCACTGCCTGTCAAAGAGTTTCCAGTCTTCCGGCCTGTCCTACAGACTGTGGATTTCCCAATCCCTACAATCACCTGAGCCAATTCCTTGAAATAAATCTCTTTATCTATCTCTATCTACATAGATATCAGTATAGATACACGTGTACCGAACAACTAATTTAATTATTTTAACAGTAACTTTAAACATTTTAAATGTAATTAAATTCTTAATAACAATTATATATTATGCATGCACTATGTAAAATTATATTATTTTTTAAAAGGAATATATGTGTATTCATTCTTCTAGTTCTATTTCTGAGGAAAACCCTGACTAATACAGAGCCTCACAAAATATTAAGAGAAAAAGCAGCCATTCTTTGCTTCAAGGAATAGATCTATAACCCACGGAAAGGACTGACAAATTTTAGCTCAATGTAACAAAGAACTTTTTATAAACCAAGAGTTGTCTACTAATGGAAAAGGCCGCTCAGAACCAACGAGTTCCCAGTCACCCAAAGTATTTGAGCCGCTAATGAATGAAAATCTATAAGGGATGCACCATAGGGGTTCCTGTAATTAATAGAAAGTTTGAGCATTAAGCTTTGTGCATGTCTTTCAACTCAAAGTCTATAATTCTATAACAGCATGCTCTGATTTAGATTAGCAAAATAAACAAATCCCAACCCAAGTAGACAATACTTCAATTGTTTTTCCTAGGCTCATTTATTAAAACCAAAATGAGTTTCTGCTTCATTATTTGATGCCTTATGCTTATCACAGGTCCAGATAAGGCTACATTTGCATCTCTGCAGTTCTTTCCAAAGAGACTAGAACAAAAAAAGGGAAAGAATAGAGAAAGCAAAGTGAGTACCAACTAAAAGAAAATTCAATCAAGTATTTCTGTATATTGTTCCTCTATTAACTCTTTAAAAAATTAACTTAATGGCTTATAAGGGAAACAAAGATAATAACCATTTTAGGGACTACTACTGCCTACCAGATGTTGTGGTAGACACTTTATATGCATTCTCATTTAATCTTCACAACAATCTTGAAAGACAAGCCTCATGTTTCATATTTTACAGACAGGTAATAGAGGGTCAGAATACCCAGCCAATTTAATAAATGGCAGAACCAAGAGTATAATTCATATTGGCCTGACTGCAAAGTCTGGATACTTGCCACAGACTGTAACAACTGGAATATGCATATGTATAATATAAATTTTTAAATGTGTCGTACTGCATAATGAACGACGTTTTCAACAGAAAAGTACATAAACAGAGTAAAGAGAAACTAATACAAAGTGAATAAAGCAAAAGAAATTAAGCATGTACTAAGTACATTTGTCTGCTAGACACTGGTAATAATTCACTATCCTTACTGCCTTTTCAGAACAAAATAGTTACGTAATACACAAAATATATTGAAGTTAGATATCAGACAATGATACATGTTTCACAGAATTTAAGGCAGTGTATAAAATAAAGCAAGAAAGGTCAAAAATCTAACAAACTATCGAAGGGAAAACTGGTTGAAGTACTGACAAACAAAACAGATCAGGTATTTATTTATAATTACATTAGCCCATAAGGCAAAGGCTAAGGATAAAAAAAGAAAGTTAAGAGAAATGAAAGCAATATCAACCAAAAAAGATAGAACAATTCAAATAAATTCTACGTTTTAAAGGGATGGAGACATGAAGAAAGGCAAAAAAGGTTTAACTATTTTTTTAACTTGGTGCTTATGCTATCCCATAATATTCAGCATTTGAATACTACAGCAAGTTTGTTCTAATGTCTTAGCTCTTTACATACCATAAGATTTTATGTCTTTACATCACAATAAAGTTTATATTACAATGAAGTTGATTCTCGGGACAACAGAACACAAAGGCTTTCACTGTATTTAGTATCTGCATTTAGTACCACCTATACCACCTCTCACCACCTCCACAGCTGACAAGGGAGTTCACCACACTCCCCCCTGGACAAAAGCCTCTTCTACAGTCTATCTCAATGAAACAGCTAAAGCAATCCTTTAAAACATAAATCAGATCATGTCACACCTCTTGTCAAAAACCATGCAGTGGCTCCCCATCTCAGAGTAAATAACAGGCCTAGACTACCTCTCTGATCTACTCTACTGCTCTTTCCATTGCTCATTCCACACCAGCCCTGCGATCTCCTGGAAGTTTCCCTAAAATCCAACAATGCCATACATCAGGACCCATGTACATGCTCTTCACTCCACCTAAGGGGTACTCACATCACTCTGTCTCTCCCTCCCCTCTTCTCAAACGTCATCTGTGATGATTTCCTTGCCCACCATATATAATAATAGCAGACACACACATATAGTTTTCCCTGACATTCTCTATCCCCCTCACCTATTTAATTTTCCTCCATAGCATTTATCACTTTCTGATTTATATTTGTCTATTTGTTTACTATCTTATCCCCACCTAAATATAAGCTCATTGTTTAATTTTGTTTTCTGATACAGGGTCTCACTCTGTTGCCCCAGCTAGAGTGCAATGGCATCATCATAGCTCGCTGCAACCTCAAACTCCCAGGCTCAGGCAATCTTCCTACCTCAGCCTCCCGAGGAGCTGGGACTACAGGCACACAGTCACACACAAGCACACACCACCACGCCCTTCTAATTTGTTTACTAGAGACAAGGTCTGACTATTGCCTAGGCTGGTCTCAAACTCCTAGCCTCAAGTGATCCTCCAGCCTCAGCTTCCCAAAGTTCTAGATTTCATGCATGAGCCACAGCACGCAGCCTCATTTTTTCGTTTTGTTTGCTACTCTAGTACCTACTACAATGTTTTTAAGTATTGAATAAGTATATGTTGAAATAATACATTAGCCTTAAATTCAAACAATCTTCTCAATTATGTGACTACACTATTAAACAGTAAAAGCTTTAAGAAGGAAAAATTCATATACTAGCCTAGTTCTCCTTCCGCTCTTCTCATTGATTTGGTTTTATAGCGGATGTGAAAAGAAAGTGACTGCTACACCTGTCACGGTTCTCTTCTTTTCCACTTAACCACAAATTACAAACTCCCATAGTCTCAACTTCTTTATTTGCCAAATAAGAGGAACCGGCCCATGATAATCAGCTTCTAAAAAATCTAGTATCTAAAAATCAGATTTGACGCAGTTTGTATGTAATTGTAAATGAATTATCATGGAATTTCTCAGTGCTTAGAATAAATCAACACTGTATATTTACGTGTACATATATACCCTATGTATAATCTAAGGTGGTAAATTTAGCTTCACTTTCATAGCACAAATAGCACTGAACCCCATATTTTAAGTTTCACTGCTCTTAAAAACGGCTTAGTCTGATAATCACAGTAAAAAATTTATCTGAAAATCAACATCTGACTTTACCTGGGAAAAATATAGATAAACCTGAAAAAATATTCAGAAATGAAAACTATGTCACAAATATCATACACTAAAACCCTATATGCTTTATTCAAATGAGGATCCTCATGCTACCAATATTTATGACAACTCATGACTTGATACCTGTCTTTCTGCCTTAGCAGATACCAAAACATAAAAAAATTATAGTTGTCCAATAAACAAACTGTGATATAATCATATGCTGATGATTCCATTTATACCACATTCAAAAACAGGGAAACAAATCTATAGTATTAAAGTAAGAGCAGCAGTTAACCTTGGGCAGAGGCACACAGTGATTACAAAGGGTATGCAGGACTTCTGGGGTGAAGGCAATGCTGTTTCTTGACCTGGGTGCTGCTAACACGTGTGAGTATTCACTTTGTAGAAAACAGCTGCACTGCACACTGATGACTTGTGCCCTTCTCTGTACTGTTACATTGTACTTCAGTAAAAAGCTTATAAAAAAAAATATTACAGCAGTTCATGACCATGAAAGATAAGGTTGAACATGAACAGCTCAACGCAAATCAACAGCCCTTAAGAACATTTGTGTTTCTGCATGTGCACTAATATTATGCCTGTTAACTGCACCCAGTACATTTTAATTAAGAAAGGAGGGAAATAAGTAACACATTTTAGAAATAATTTGCCTCCAAAATGTTTGACATAAAACAAGTCTTATAATTCAAAGGAGTTAAGCTTCAATTACTCAAGAGGCAAAAGAGTACTGGCTAAGAATGTGAGTCCTGTTGTGGGAACCTGTCTCTACCACTTGTCAGCAATGTGAATTTGCACTTAACCTCTCTGAGTCTGTGACCTTGCCTATTAAATGGTGATCCACGCCATAAGCTTGTTTTGAGAACCAAATGAGTTATTTCATGTAAGGTGAATTCAGAACAGTGCGTGACACACAGTAAATTTTCAATAAATGTTGCCTCTTCACTCACGTAGGATACTTACTCCCCCAATAATGCTAAATAAACAGATGTTTCTACTATAAGCAATGACAGATGAGCACTGAAATGCAACAAAGAGCCCCTTCTTAAAATAACTTGTACATTACCCTACCTACAAAGCAAGACCATTACCTGTTAGTCACCTTTATATTTCAATTTCCCAAACCAGTTGCTGTAGTAGCAATAAATCACACTCCGGCTCCATTCTGGTTCTTTTTCAATCCTTTATTACAAACAGCTTTGAGAATTAAATAACCATTTAGAGTGCTGCATCATCATAGAAAGAAACTGTAGAAATTTAAAATAATAGTAATAGCAAATGTTTTGTAAGAGTTACTATGCAGCAAACATGGTAAACATTTTTCCTGTATTGATTTTATTTACTGCTCACAACAACCCTACTAAGTAGCTGTGTTGTTTCCCCTTGACTAAGAAGCTGTAAGTCCATTTTACTAGAGAGCACATTTAATTTCCTTTATTTTCTTCACCTTCTTGAGCTGACACAGGGTCTCCCACACAGGAGGAGCTCAGGACTGTTTGCAGGAACCAGTTTATTACAAAGATGAGAGGTAGTAACTCTCAACCACAACTTGCATTTGAGTGAATTTTAGAGCAAGCACCTTCTCTTCCAGAGAAATGTAAGGAACTCAGGTATCTAATTCCATTATTTCAGTCACACTTGAGATAATTTTCTTGGTTTACCAAAAGGCTCATCCATTTGCCAAGTATTAATCCAAGTAACAATCTGATAATCTTCTTAACAGTAACTTTTCAGAGAATAAGATAAATGCTAAGGATCAATCCGATGGCCATGTAATATGAAAATAAGTTATCAATATCATACCAAAACACACATCCTTGCAGATTTACATGACTCACTCAGTACGGCAACACACTCCAATATTGTACATGCATTTTTCCATCAATTACAAAAGTAACATTATTTGATACAGCATGAAGTCTCCTTCAAATAGAGTAATAAATGTGGCAGAAAATTTTCAATTTAAATTAACCTTCAAAGAGTCTTTTAATACCTTATTTTAATTGTATAATTCTATTATACTTCCACTGCAGCTGTGTTACAAAGAATAAATCTGTTAAACTGCTTTGCCCATCACAATATAATTTACTGCATACTTCCAGCACCTCAGGCAATGACGTAACATTTACTAGTACACCTCATAACTGTGTTTCTACAACATAGTCTTCCCAGACATTGTCCCTCTATTTCCCAAGGGAAAAAATAGCTGATTTATTCAACACCGAATTAAATACGATACAGGACAGGTATGTATGTGTGCATATGTACGTTCGAAATTTAATCCTTACTATGACCTTGAAATATAGGGATTATCCCTTTTTACCCCCAAGAGGAAACTAAGGCACAGAAACTTTGAGCTAATAAATACAATACAATTTAAATACAGGTTTATATTACTCTAAAGTCTAATTCATTATTTTATTCCTACAGCCCCCAACCTCTGGGCCACGGCCCCGTACAGATCCATGACCTGTCAGGAAACGGGCTGCGTGTCACCTCCAGAGCTCCGCACCACCCCGCCACCCATGGCACCCCCCGACCCTTGGACCGTGGAAAAACTGTCAGCTATGAAACTGGTCCCTGGTGCCAAAAAGGTTGGGGACCGCTGCTTTATTCCATGCTGTTTCCCTTCCAACTCGTCCTCTTTCTCACTCTGGAGAGTATGACCAGTCCCTACAGCTGAAGAGATACACAGATAGTACCTGGATTTACATATTACGCTTCAGGCCATAGAAAGAGACTAATGACATAAATTGCTGACCAACTATGCAACTAGGTAGCATGGGCCTCATCATTTAGAGAAAAGAGTCATATTCAAGAGGAACTGGCAAGAGAAAATAAAGGCAACCAACATTTATAATATTTGTAGTAACTTATTTTTACTCCTCTGAGTTGTTAAATTAAGAAACTGAAGAAACTAGGTTTCTGGATAAAACCACAATTATTAATACACAGGAGGAAAAAACTACCAACAGCTAAAACTTTAACAAAATTGGAGAAACAGAAGCACAATTAACCCATTAAAAACTCAGTCCTTTTAATATCACATTTTTACAAGAGTCACCATAATGGAACATGAGGAAAGAATCAGTCTTCATCCTCTCATTAGTTTCTCAAGAGATCTTTTGCCAGGACCACCTCAACCCCCAATCACAAGGGACAGTATATTTAACAATACAGAAAGGAGAAACCATTCAAACTCTTTAATAATCAAAGAAATGAAAACATGACATTTCACCCAAAGTAGTGAAGATCCTTTTTCAATGAAAACACTAATGGACACTCAAAAATACAATCCTTCCAGAAAGCAATCTGGCAGTAAATAAACATATTAAAATGTATATTTTTAAAATCTTAAAACATTCATACCTTTAACCTAATACTATGCTTCTGGGAATGTACTATTAAAAACCGAAATGCAGAAGACATTTATGTACACAGATGTTTATAATAATATTTTTAAAAGAAAAACTGGAAACAATCTATCCAACAACGAGTAAATAATTTGTATCTTCCATTCCAGTTAAGAAAAAGCTCGGGATATGTTAGATTTTAAAAAACAAGATGGGCCGGGCGTGGTGGCTCACGCCTGTAATCCTAGCACTCTGGGAGGCCGAGGTGGGCGGATCGTTTGAGCTCAGGAGTTCGAGACCAGCCTGAGCAAGAGCGAGACCCCACCTCTACTAAAAATAGAAAGAAATTATATGGACAGCTAAAAATATATATAGAAAAAAAAATTAGCCGGGCATGGTGGCGCATGCCTGTAGTCCCAGCTACTCGGGAGGCTGAGACAGGAGGATCGCTTGAGCTCAGGAGTTTGAGGTTGCTGTGAGCTAGGCTGACGCCACGGCACTCACTCTAGCCTGGGCAACAGAGTGAGACTCTGTCTCAAAAAAAAAAAAAAACCAAGATGAAAAATTACATGTAAGAGGACTGTAATTTGTCTTAGTTTATTTAGGCTGCTCTAACAAAATGCCTTATACTGGATAATTTATAAACAGTAGAAATTTATTGCTCACAGTTCTAAGGCTGGGAAGTCCAACGTCAAGACACCAGAGGATTCAGTGTCCCTGGGGGGTGCTCTCTACTTTATAGTGGCACCTTGTTGCTGTGTCCTCACATGGCAGAAGGGAAAGGCAAAAAGAGGCTAACAAGCTCCCTCTGCCCCCTTTCATAAGGGCACAAATCCCATTGATGAGGGCTCTGCCCTCATGACCTAATCACCTCCCCAAAACTCCATCTCTTAATACCATCAACTTGGGGGTTAGGTTTCAACATATAAATTTTGGAGAGACACATATATTCAAATCATAGCACAACTATATAAAATAATACTGCAAAAAAAATGAATAACAAAATGGTTCTTTCTGAAGTGTAACATTTGTTTTATTCTCTTCACTACACTTGCATGTACTTTCCAAACTCATATTAAGAAAAACTATTTATATAAAAGAAAAATGAGAATTGAGGTAACATAGCACCCACTTCAAGAATCATTAGATCTTTGGGGAAAAAAGATCATTTCTGAAATGTTTCAAGTTAGCATATATGGCTAAAAATGCATTATATATTTCCTCTAGCTTAATTCTACTTTGGTTTCCTATCCTCAAAAAATATATATAGGAAAAGTTTTATGCACAAAAGTATTAATCAAAGCATTCATCATCCAAAAAATCTTATAGAGTACCTATGACATAGTGGGCATTTTCTAGCTTTCTACATGAATGCAAGGGCCCAATCCTTTCACAGCTTACATTTCTGTGGGTAAGCACAGACAACAAGTTAACAATGCATTATAATTTCTGGTTATAAGCATTTTAAGGGAAATAAACAAAATGCTGTGTACGATTATTCAGAGGAACAAAAGGAAACTGATCCTATAGGAGGTCACCAAAAAAAGGCCTGAGAAAAATACAAAACCAAAAACTAAACGATAATAGCCAGCCATGCAAAAAGGTGAGGAGGAACAATCAAGACACAGGAAACCTTGAGTGCCAAGGCTCAGAAACAGGGAAAGAATTTGGCATATTCCAGCAACAGAAAGGAAGCCAGGTAGACGAAAATGGTTAATAGAGATGAAGCTGGAAAGGTCGACAGGGGCCACATCATGCAGGGATGTGAAGGCCACAGTGAAAAGTTTCTATTCTATTATATCGTAATTACAAAGAGAAGCCAAGAAAAGGGGAAGGAAATTATCTTATGTGGTTTTTACAAGCTTCTGAGAGATTAAATTGTAGAAGGTAAAGAGCGATAAGAAGTTAGGAAGGTATTGCACAGGAATCCCAGGAAGAGGTAACAGTAACCTGGACCAGAGTGCTGACAACGGAAATAGAGAAAAGCAGAGAAACTCGAAATATAGTGTGGTGGTTAGAAGCCATAATACTTACTGACAGATGGCCAGACATGGGAGATGAGGACCCAGAACAGACAAGTATAGCGCTTAGGATTCTGGCTGGATTGTTATTTACAAGGCTAAAACTTAAAGTGTGTTTCTAACACAGAAATAGTTAAGTGTATTATGAAGCATCCATCAGATGGAGCATTACTAATGTTTGTGGAAGGTTTGCTTCTCTTTATTATGTATGAGGTAATGAGCACGATACCTAACTATGTGGGCCTTCAGTTTCCCCAAATAGTTTCTACAAATAATACCTATTGCTCTCACAGCATTGTTGGGAGGATTAAATGTGAACCTATGAAAAACACAACACAGTGGCAGTACTCAATAAATTAAGGCTGTCAGAAGTCTTAGTAATATCTCAGTACCCAGAATAAAGAAGGTATTCAATAAATGTTTTGTGGTTGAATAGACAGGCAGATGAAAGAAATGATGGAGCATCCTAGGTCATCTGACTCAAACCCATAATCCTATGAAACTATGTACTTTTCACCACAGGTTAGCAAAAAAAGATTAAGTTTCACAACTGTTAAACTGTAAAATAAACTAAGGAAAGCTATGGCATCCTCATTAGAGACTTTTTGGTAGAAAGACTGTGTAATTTATAAACAATCCAAGGTGTAGAGGGTTTGGTATTAAACACAGTCAAGTAGATTAACTAGAATAATAGGTAATTTCTGAGTGACAAAAATAATTGAAAAGCTTACTGGCCTACTCACAGGCTGGTGAGTCAACCTGAATGCAATACAAAAAGGGCACTTGACCGCAGGGGACAGGGGAGTGGACCAGGCAGCAAGGAATTATTAAAAGGAAGTCAAGAGCTAGATGGGGAATACAAGTGAGTGCCAGAATAAGAGAACAGAATCCAAAACCTCGAAAAAGAGGGCAAAAGCACAAAGAGACATATACCAAAAGCCTGGGTTAGTCAGAGTCTGAGACAGAACCACAGATCAGAAGAAGCAGGTATCTACCTCTAAGGCAGGTATAGGAAACTCTCCCACCCGCAGGGCCCAGGCTAAGATCCACTGCTCCTAGGAGAGAAATAGCACTAAAAGCCTAGTACACTTCAGTAGAGGGACAAGAAACCCTCTTGACCCAGGATCCCACCAAAACTAAGCAGAAGTATATTACCACTGGGGGAAGGACAGGAAACTTTCCCTGTCCCAAGTCCTACTCCAGCCACAAGGCAGAGTTTGGCTGCCATTTAGCAGAGGAAGAAGAGGAAGACTGAAGAAGCCCCACGCCCAAGACTCAGGCTCACGAGTCCCAAGACTGAGAGTAGACCAGGAAAACCAAAAACTCCTCCACTCTATCACAAACCTAGCACATACAGAGAAAAACACTCTGTGGCGTAGAATGTTGCTAACAGCTGCTGATGGAGCAGTGTCTTTGCCTGTTTGTGCTACTATAACAGAATACCTGAGACTGCGTAATTCATAAAGAACAGAAATCTATTTCCTCCCAGTTCTGGAGGCTGGGAAATGAAAGATTAAGACACTAGCATCTGGCCCTGCCTTCCTGCTAAATCATTACATGGTGGAAGGACAAAGAGAGAGAGACAGAAGGAGGACAAACTCGCCTTTTTGGCCGGGCGCGGTGGCTCACGCCTGTAATCCTAGCACTCTGGGAGGCCGAGGCGGGTGGATCGCTCGAGGTCAGGAGTTCGAGACCAGCCTGAGCAAGAGTGAGACCCCGTCTCTACTAAAAATAGAAAGAAATTATATGGACAACTAAAATATATATATACAAAAAATTAGCCGGGCATGGTGGCGCATGCCTGTAGTCCCAGCTACTCGGGAGGCTGAGGCAGTAGGATCGCTTAAGCCCAGGAGTTTGAGGTTGCTGTGAGCTAGACTGACGCCACGGCACTCACTCTAGCCTGGGCAACAGAGTGAGACTCTGTCTCAAAAAAAAAAAAAAAAACTCGCCTTTTTATAAAGACATTAATCCTACCCACAAAGGCAGAGTCCTCATGGCCTAATCACCTCTTACAGGGCCATCTCATAATACTATTACACAGCAATTAAATTTCAGCATGATTTTTGAAGGGACAAATATTCAAACCATAGCAAGCAGGTACACTACATAGGCCATAGAAAGCATAAAATAACAGCAATCTGCTACTGGAGAAATTTCAGATCTGTGGTGCACTGAAGGTCTTAACAGTAACAACGGACTCATACTCAGCCATACCCAGCTCAACAAAACTGATTTAACCTACTTTACTAATAATGTAACAGAAGAGGTGTACCCATTTATGGATAGGTAATATATACTTCAGTCTCAACTGTTCTTCTATCATTCAAGAATTATGAGACAAAACAAAAAAAGCAAGAAAAAAACACAACTCATTGTCAAGAGATAAAGCAAGTAACTGAATGAAATACAGAGATAACCCAGATGTCAGAACTATCACAGATGCTAAAATAACTACAATTAATTTGTAGGTTAAAAGATCTAAAGGAAAAGACTAACATGTTAAGAGATCTGGACAACATGATAAAAAGAGGAAATTTCAGTAGAGACATGGAAATTATAAGAGATGGTAACGCTAAAATTAAAAAAACATAGTATCAAAAATAGAGAATTCCTTTAACAGGATTTAACTTAAGTCAGTAGAAATCATTCAAACTGAAACCAAAAAACAAAGAGTTTTTTATTTTTTTTTTTTTTTTTTTTTTTTTTGAGACAGAGTCTCACCCTGTTGCCCAGGCTAGAGTGAGTGCCGTGGCGTCAGCCTAGCTCACAGCAACCTCAAACTCCTGAGCTCAAGCGATCCTCCTGTCTCAGCCTCCCGAGTAGCTGGGACTACAGGCATGCGCCACCATGCCCGGCTAATTTTTTCTATATATATTTTTAGCTGTCCATATAATTTCTTTCTATTTTTAGTAGAGGTGGGGTCTCGCTCTTGCTCAGGCTGGTCTCGAACTCCTGAGCTCAAACGATCCGCCCACCTCGGCCTCCCAGAGTGCTAGGATTACAGGCGTGAGCCACCGCGCCCGGCCATGAGTTTTTTAAAAAAAATTAAAAAAAGAAACCAGAGGGAGGCACTAAGACTAATATCAAACAATTTAACATATACTTAATTGAAGTCCCAAAAGGAGAAAAGAGAAAACATAGAACAAAATAATTATTTGAAAAGATAATGACCAAGATTTTCTAAAATTAATGAAAGGCAACAAACCACAGATCCAAAGAAGTCCAAAAGCCCTCTTAAAATTGTTAAGTTATTCTTACCTCAAATCAGGCAAGAGAATGCAAAAGGTTTATACAAAAGATATAGCTTGAAACAATTAGCTACAGGAAAGTACATACGTAGCACATACTATATAACTATTTTCTATTACCTATAAAAAGACAACAACATGCCATTTATCATCTCCACCTAAAAATGAACTAGAAGAAAAAAAGATGAAAAAAACCTGAACTACTATAAAGTATAATCCAATAATTAAACACATATTATCGTTTTCTTCCAAAAGCCACTAATGTTGGTATTTAGACTACATTATTTTGGCTAAAAAACTGTCAGTTTTCAGCAAGAACATTAAATAAAGGCATTCAGTTATGAGTTGTAAAGATGATTATTGTATATGAATTTAGTAAGTCCTCTGGGATGAAAACTGTATTTTGTGAGAAGTCTATTACCCACAAAGTTATTTACGGTTTATCATTTACAGTATTGTGAGAATTTGTGTTAGAGTGGAAAAAAGAGAATCTAGAGATTGATAAGAGCAAAGCAGAGAAGAGCCAGATTTGAGATTTTTAAAATGCAATCTTGAGTTAAAGGAAACCTAGATAAAGTCCACCTGGCCATAAAAGTGTATCCATGTCTGAAAGGTGGGAAAATGCTACAATTCAAAGACCCACCTAAGTGTTGAGAACAGAGCCAATTAAGACTGTCTAACACCCTCATGTCTTCTGATATAAGGGCCCTCCAGGAAGAATTCGAATTTTACCAATACCCTGAGAATTACTGAAGATGTTTTGGACATACTAGTGGGGACATTCAAAAACTTGTTAATGAAATTTACTCAAAGCTTTTCCCATTTTATTCATTCAAGTAAATCAACATGTCTGAGACTACTGTGGCCCTAAGAGGTGTGAATCGCCAATTCCAAGTATAATAACAAAAAAATATATCTAACTTTTCAATGGACTAGATACTGAGTCACATATTAATATGCTCCCTAGTGTACACACTATCTAGTACAATCTAAAATGGGTTTTAAGCATCTCATAAGCTCCAGAAGGAAATTCTGAACCCTTCTTTATCATAAAAGGATAATAAATGAAAATTAACTTTTTTGAATTAACTCAGAATATGCAAATGATTCTTTACTGGTATTTTCTTTAAGCGAACATAAATATCAATAAGGGCTTTTCTGGGGCCTCATTCCACAGTCTATTTTTCCCAAAAGATCTGAGTTTTTCAATTTCAAATTTTTCTAGGATAAGATTTTTCTCCATTATAATTAGGAAGGAATTGTCTATAAACATGCCATGTCTTGCTCTGGAATTTGTATTTGACTGAAAACAGCTGCCGTTTATCTAGAAATCTTGAAGACTGACTAAATACAAAGACTTATTTATTTTACTATCTTTTCATTCCTGAAGAGAGTCTATTTGCATGTTGTTATTTTATAAATTAGAGGCCCAAGAATGTTATAACAGCTGTTTACTCCTTTACTAATCTAGAATATGAAGAAAAAATATAATTATTTTTATATTATAAAATCCTAATTATTAGGATATAATAAATATCTTAATTATATCCCATAAATCCCATAAATATCCTAATTATTAACAACACAAGACTAAGAGTTAAGAGATCTGAGTTCTAATTCTAGGTCTATTATACTAAGTTAAAGTTGATACTAAGTTAAGAATATGTATAAGACTCAAAGAGATTTATCATTGTGATTTGTATAACTGATATTATAAATGAGTAAAAAGATTAGTAAGTAAAACCAATGTGCCACTCAGCTTCATTTAAAGGAGTCTGGACATTAATAAATACTGGGATCAGTAGCAATCATAAAATCAGGAAGTTGCCAATTTGCTGTAAGATCATATACCATATATGACAAAACTACAATATAGAACAAAAACAATAACCAGAATATTTAAAGTAAAATCATGAGAGCAAAGACTTCATTAATTTTCTCTTATTTCCCCAGCACCTAAAAAGTGTCTAACATCTAGCACATAACAGGCATTCAAACATTTGCTGAATAAATATATTCCCCAACTAAGTAGCGCAATGTAACTTTAGTCAATGCCTAATACTGACTTTACTACTTCTAGTTTCACATTAACCAGTACTTTTTAAATGTTTTTTAAAGTATGTAAGACTGCAAGTTGAATAAAATTCCAGCCTTTTAAATAATCACATCATTTTATTTCCCTAAACTCTTTTAAAAATATGTGAAAATATCAGTTAAAGTAGAGCAGAGTTCATGACTTAAACCAAATGAGTAATATGTTAATCACAGCTGCTCATTTTATATAAATGAAGAACTGAAAGTTCATTCTATAACATTTTTCCACTACAAGTTAGTAGTCACAGATAAAGATGTGCCACAATTCTCCCCAGAAGTATTTAACACATAAAGTTTTTCAAGTACCGATAAAGATATCTTTGATAAGAACAAATGTTAATGATTAAGTCATACTATATTCCAGTCTAACTACCCAGATATTTTAAAGTGTTGGACATACTGAGTCAAAGTAATATTTGTAAACCATTAATGACTATATAGATGTAAGGAATCAACAACTACAATAGATTACAAAGATAAACTTTTAAGTCAAAAGTATTTATGAAGCTATGGAACAACTTTTAAAAGAAAGATGCTATAATGGATACCTCCAATGGATAACAAAGAAAAGAAAAACCGCTGTACAACGTAAGTAGACAGAAATCTCTAGTTAGAACTGCTATAAACAATCTGTTAAGAAAGTTCCAAGGTATAAGAAGAAACCTTTTTGAGGCTAACTCTGGAAAGACTTTACGATAGAAGAAAACACAGAACAATGGGAATATGTCAAATTTTGCCCATAATATCTCCAACTCACACAACAGTGCACTGAACACAGAACATTTGCTGACTGAATGAACAAACGCTGGAATAGACGAGAGAGAGAGAGAGAGAGAGAGAGAGAGCGCGCGCGCGCGCACGCGCGCGCAGACACTCTAAGATGAAGGAAACATGAAGCTGAAGAATAAAGAAGGAAATAAGATGTATTCAAAAAACAAAGAGCAGCTTAATTTTGCTGGAATATACTCACAATATGCATAAGATAAGCAAGAGTTTGTCTCTACTATGAGCTTCACAGAAAGTTTAGATTTAATTTGGTATTAACCTGAAATACTAAAAATTTTATCAATGAAAGTAGTTTATAAGAGAATACAAGGTAAGTTACAAGATTATTGCCTCCTCTAGCCCAAGTGATTTAGTTCAGAACTAATGTGGTAGCAATAAGAATAGAAAGAATTGAGTTAAGGGTTAAATGTAACTCCAAGAATTTGTGTTTGGTTGATTAGAAAAACAGTAGTACCATCAAAAGAAATATAAAGTCAAAAAAAAAAACAGATAATGTGGGGAAGGAATTAGGTAAAGAAAATGATATTAAGTATTCCTTGCTAAACACTTCAAATACACTATTAATCTTTTACTTAATCTTCACAATAACCCTATAAAGTAGTTACAGACCCATTTTACAAATGAGACAAAAGAGATCAAGATACTTCCCCAAAGCTCACAAAGCCAATTAGTTACGTATCATTTCCTCCCTTCTCCTTCCTAAAAGAACCTCCATTTTGTTCAAATATAGGGCAGTAATGTGCACAGGAAGATGAGCCCCTCCCCTTAGCCCTAGGGGAATGAAACATGTTTGTTCTAAACAAGGAAAACTCTATTTCCTTTGGCCAATAACCCAAAGAGACATGCGAAGAAATATGCTGAGGGTTTTTAGGAAAGATATTCCTAGCAGCTATTAGCATCACGGAAGTCATCAGGAACCTTAAAGGGAACAATCTAAGAGTAGTGGCTGATTCCTCCTTTCTTTCACACCTATTTCCCAATCCATCTGGAAGCCAAATCAAGTCTAATTTCCAAAGTAATTAGTTAACCCTTTTCCTTTATGAAAACTCTACTGCTATCATCCTAGTCCAAACCATTTTCAACTCTGAACTAGACTCCTAATAAGTGCCCTCCTGGGCAATCTCTCTGAGACCACTCTTGCTCCCAATCATTCATTCCCCAAACAGCAGCCAAGATACCTTGAAAATGTAAATCATGGAGAAACTGGAACCTTTGTGCACTGTTGGTGGGACTGTAAAATGGTGCAACTACTATGGAAAACAACATAGAGATTCCTCAAAAAGTTTTAAGTAAAACTACCATATGATCCAGCAATCCCACTTCTGGGTATATAACCAAAAGAACTGAAAGCAGGGTCTGGTAAAGGTATTTGCACATTCGTGTTCACAGCAGCATTATTCACAATAAACGAAAAGTAAAAGTAATCAAATGGCCATCAATGGATAAAGAAAATGTGATATATACATAAAATGGAATATTATTCACCCTCAGGAAGGAAATCCTGTCATATGCTACATGAATGACCTTTGAGGACGTTATGCTAAATGAAATAAGCCAGTCACAATAAGACAAATACTATATGATTCCTCTTGTATGAGTTATCTAAAGTAGTTAAATTCACAGAAACAAAAACTAAAATGGTGGTTACCAGTGACTGTTGGAGGAGAAAAGGGTTATTTGATGGGTATAGTTTCAGTTTTGTAAGATGAAAAACTTCTGGAGACTTATTTCTCAACAATGTGAATATTCTTAACATACTGAACTGTATACTTAAAAATAGTTAAGACAATAAATTTTAGGTTATGTATCTTCAACCATAATTTAAAAAAAAAAAACTATGCAGGCCAAAATATATATGTGTGTGTATATGTGTATGTGTGTATATGTATGTGTGTGTGTGTGTGTGTATATATATATATATATATGTTATGTGTGTTATGTGTCTTCAACCGTAATTTTAAAAAAAAACTATGCGGGCTAAGAAAATATATATAAAAATCATATCACTTTACTCCTTAAAATACTTAA
The DNA here is from genome assembly GCF_041146395.1 of Eulemur rufifrons. Taxonomy (NCBI): domain Eukaryota; kingdom Metazoa; phylum Chordata; class Mammalia; order Primates; family Lemuridae; genus Eulemur; species Eulemur rufifrons. Next base: position 18,678,346 of record NC_091001.1, read on the forward strand.
ACTGCTTCCTATTACCCTCTGAATAAACCCAAACAAAGTTAACAAGGTCTATGAGGCTCTGTACCATCTGGCCCTTCCCTCTGCTACAGCCAGATCTCATGCTACTCTCTGCCCCCCTCAAAATGCTCAGTCAAAATGATATTCTATAACTTCCTCAAATAATTCAAATTCTTTCTTGCCTCAAGGCCTTTGTCCAAGCTATTGCCTCTGTGTGGAATGCTGTTCCCCAACTCTTCCCAGACCTGGCTCCTTATCATCCTTCAGTTGTCATTTTAAATGTGACCTTCTCAGGAGCCTTCCCTAACCAGCCTACCTAAATTATTAATAATAGGTATTCCCACATCATCCACAACATTTTCTATTATATGTCTCTTTTGTTCCCTAATAGCATTTCTCACAACTTAAAATACTGTTTTTTCTATTTCCCCAACTGAAAAGCAAACTCCATGGGAATAAAAATCACATTGATCTCATTCACTATTTTGTCCCCAGTACTTACCATATGCCTGTATTATACTTGGCATTCAAATATTTATTAAGTACTTTCACATTAAAAAAAAAATCGCAGTCTATTACTAAATATATAAATACACATATATATCTAAAAAAGACTATAAAAATAATATTTTGATGTTATAGTTATCTCTAGCTGTTGAGGTAGATGTACTTTCTATGGTTACTTTTCAGTACGTTCTAAATTTTCTGTAATAAACCTTAATACTCAGAAATTAAAGATTTTTAAGACCAATATTTCTACTACAAAATGCTTTAAATCCTTAAGTCATATAAAATAATAATACAGAATGACTTAAGGTAATGATATAATTAATTTTCTTATTATCATGGTACTTTTCAATCTGTCTACACTTAGCTTCATATTTATACAAAGTTTTAACTAATCTTAGACCATTAATGGTCTGGTTATGTGGATCACAGAAGTGCCTGAAACTATGCTTTCATACTTTTTAAAATGCAAGAGAAAACATCTTAACAATATTCAATAAATCACAACACATTTCTACAACTATGCTACATCTACAGGTAGAAAGAATAACAATTATTAAGTCAGCAGTACCTGAATACTTAGCCTTGTCAGGCTCTGTTCTATGCACTTTACATAGAATAATTCATTTATTCTTCAAACCTCATTTTTGAGATAAGGAATTAGGCACTAATAGATTAAATCATCTACCCAAAATTACAAAGCCACTGTCAGACTGGGATTCAAACCCAGGAAATCCTGCTGTAGTCTAGAAGCTATGCTCTTAATTACAACTATACAAAAGTGGAAACAGACATATGGCCCAGATAAAAGTTCAAGATATAAAATTTAACTTCTTAAAAGTTTCATTCCATCATCCTTAAAGAATATTCATGAAAACAAAGCAAAACAGAAATTACCCATTGAGGATACTAATTTTAACTAGACATACTTAGTACATAGCACTGGGCCTCAAAAACTATACATTTTACAGCAGTAGTTTTTTAAGATTTCAGAATATTTAACAGCAACATTTTGTTATTTACCAAAGACAAATGAAGAAACACATAAAGCCCTCAGACAATAAAGATTTAGAATTTAACACTAATCAGAAAGTTTAATTCTGCTACTTCTCCGGCCTCCTTTCCTGATTCAACTCCAATCATACCTCATGCTGTAACAGAGATGCTTGACCCTGAAGGATTTTTAAGGTACAAACCACTCAAGAGCAATCCAAAATTTCCATTATACGTAATAACCTAATATGGAGATGATAATCTCACAAGAATTCTCTAAGGATTAAAGGAAATAAAACATACAAAGTGTCTGCTAAAAATTTGAATCCCACAGGCAAACATGGATGTTGGTGCACTGTAAACAGGCTCACCACTGATTCTGTCATCCTGGGTATTTGGTAATTCACGATCACATCTAGTGTTCTCAAATGCCAATGCCTGTGACACATTCCCCACTTGGTTTCCTCCTGTGCCACCTATGGCTTTCCACTAAGCCCTTTCCTATCTGAAAAACTTTTACATATTCTTAGCAAACACCTCTACTCTGGGGGAGGGGGCTCATTAAACACCCACTTCTCCACATGGAAGTGACTCCATCATTGTAATTCAGTAAAATGCAGCAGGTACACTTATGCCCTTATACCCTTATCACAATGTATCATCACCCTTCAAGTGGGTATGCCTTCTAGTAGACCACAGGACAGGATGAATATCTTACTGATCTTGAAATTCCAAACACCTAACTGGTATCTAGCACATAAGACCTACAGAAATTTTTTGTTTGCTTGCATGTTTGTTTTCTAATAAAGAAGAAAATAGAAGAAAGTGAACAAGAAAGAACCATATCTCAAAAATATGTACATCTATTATGTATCAATAAAAAAATTTTTTAACTACATTTACTTATATCACACCTTGCTCCAAACAAGAGGGGAGGAAGACTTGCTTTTAATACTGCAAATGTATAACAAAAAACTTCTAGTAAATATCGTAATGTACACTTTTTCTCACTTTATTGAGGTGTAGTTGACAACTGAAAAGTGTATATACTTTAAGTGTGTAACTTGATGATTTGGTATATGTGTGCACTGTAAAATATTCAACACAATGAAACTAATTAACACAACTATCACCTCATATCCTTACCTTTTTTATTTTTTTTTTTTTGATGTGTTAACACTTGAGGTATACCCTTAGCAAATGTCAAGTATAGTACATAATACTGTCAACTATAGTTACATTGTTATACGTTAGATCTCCAGAACTTATTTATCTTGCATAACTGAATCTTTGTATCCTTTGACCAACATTTCTCCGTATCTCCCTGCCCCAGCCCCTGGGAACCACAATTCTGCTCTCTGTTTCTTTAAGTTTGACATATATAGATTCCATATATCAGTGATATCATGCAGCATTTGTCTTTCTGTATCTGGGTTATTTCACTTAGCATAATGTTCTCCAGGGTCATTCATATCATCGCAAATGGCAGGCTTTCCTTTTTTAAGGCTGAATAATATTTCGTTGTGTGTATCACATTTTATCTATTTGTCCATCAACAGACATTTAGGTTGCTTCTGTATCTTGGCTAGTGTGAATAATGCTGAAAAGAACATGTGAGTGCAGATATCGCTAATAGATATTTTTAGTAAAGGTAACAATACTATTAAAGAAACTACCACAGTAGTGCCTTTTAAAAACAAATAAAATATTTCTAATTTTTTTAGATTATACAATCCACTTTCAGGCAATTTTCAGGTTTATATTGGTCCTGCAATGATAAAAATGGTCAATTCCAGCATCTTTATATCCCCAGTTCCTCACATCATGGCTAGCACAAAGCAGTCACTAAATAATGTTAAAAACTTATGCATATTTTTGCACGCACGCGTGCACACACACACACACACGCGAGCACACACACACACGCGAGCACACACACACACGCACACTCACCAAAGATTGACTTTCTCACTTTAACCTTCTATGGTTCTTTTTAGGACCCACTGTAACACACCTAGAACCAAATAAACACTGAACGTACATCAGAGGGTATATTTACAAAGGCAAATTCAAAAATAGCAAGGGGTACCTATAGCTGCAGTTGGACAAACATTTAAAGTAGTTTTGGTTTCCTTGGGTGGTGGTGGTGGTGGTGGTGGTTTTGTTTAATTTGGTACCCATAAGAAAGAAATAGCAAGGATTAACACAATCTGAATATGTGTGGCAAAGCAGAAAGAGTTAAACATAACAACAGTTCAAGGCAGTGGGAAAATTGGAAAAATTACATATGTCATTAATGTTAGAGATTTATTGATTGAGACTAGTAATAAAGAAGGAAGATTAATTATTCAACATCAGATTTTTAAAAAAAGAAAAAAAAGTAAAAAAAAAAAAAAAAAAAAACCAGTAGTGGAAAGGAGTCATGGACCTGTGAAATGTACAGTGTGTTGAGAAGCAGATAAAAATTATCAAATAAGGGTTTAAAAACTTTTTTTACTTATTGAGAATCATTTAAGAAACAACTACAAATCACTTTCCATACTCCAAGGGTTTTTCATGAGGTTTTGTAGTATTTTGCAATCACATAAATAAGATATTCACTTCAAGTATTTTTTAATATTAAAAACCCTGCACTTAATTCAGTAAAATAGTTTTTGAGGTGTTTCAGTTCCATATAATGGCAAATTTAGGAAGATCAAAGAGAGAGATAGAGAAACAAAGTGAAAACAACTAGAGGAAAGAGAGTAAACTACACAGAGACCAAGATCCATAAGCATGCTTAGAGACAAATTTATATGCAAGAAGAAACACTTGGACAGATACAGACACTTGAGTTTGGAGATGAATGTTAGTCCAAGTAAACTGTTCTTGCCTGACTCTGTGGTTCTCTGGCCTGCATGCATGCAGGAAGGGGGTAGAAACCACTGTCTTAAGAAAATACCGAATAGCCACTTTTAAACATTCTACAACTGCTCTAAACCTCAATCCTAAAATTGTTTCACTTTAAAGGATATGGCTTGACAAAGCTTAGTAGAAAGGAAATCACTCTCAGGACTGCAGTCATAATAGTCGTGCAGAATCACCTCAAGGGCCAAGTGAAATAAAGCCAAAAGTCTATAATCAATCATTGGCTTGGGGTTCCCCACCCCCAATTTAGAACTCTTCCTAGTAATGAAGTTCTCTGAGGAGGAAATGTTCAGCTAGACTAGAGGAACACAAGACTGAAAGAGAATTAGGAGCAAACCACCCTTAAAATCAGCAACAATGAAACCAGTCAAGGAAAACAGTTACTAAATGTAGGATTAGAAAGTGTCAAGAAAGCTGGAATATCCAATACCTACTAATATAAAGATCTAGATGGATAAGGAAAAGAACAAACCACTTAGATCTGGCATTAGAAATCATCATCCATAGATCAAGCTGGAAATTCACCCAGGAATGAAATTAAAAAGTTAATTTTGAAACAAATAATATGACAGTACTCGGAAACATGGTTATTCACAGGGTGAGGGGTGGTGGGAGAGTTGACCTCTGACTTATAACATTAGTTCAATCTGAAAACAGTTATCCTTTGTTAAGGAATAAACAAAGGATTTTTACACATGGAATACTAAAAGCTTTACATAACAATCTTATGGAATATATATTGTCTTTACCTACCAAAATTTTTTGGTTTTGTCAAACAAGTGGCAAGTATATTTGCAACTGTTTTCCTGTTAATCATTTTGTAAATCATCATATAAACCCAATCATATACAAAAATAACTAATCTTTGTATTAATAAATAGGCACATTTGAAATAAAGAATATTGTCTACAACAAATAAGTGTGTTTCTTCTTGGATTTTTCAAAGGCTTGTGCCAATTTAAATCATTCAACAAACTCTAGATGCTTAATATTAAAAGGCAATTTTTATTTCTTAGACTTCATATAAATAGCCAGATTCCTTTCTAACCTAAGAATAAAATACATTTTATAAAATCTCCACTAAACATTTTTATAGCCACTGCATAATTTAAACTCTCAAGACCTCTACTTCTACACAGTTTCCTAACTGGTCTCCTTATCTCTATTATCTCCTCACTTCCATCTACTCAGAATTAGCTTTTTCAAACACACAGAGATCATGTCACTTGCACCTTCAAAAACCAGTGACTTTCACCTTCTAATGACAAGATAATAGATTTGGAACTCCAAGAGTTTACAAACAAAACACTCTGGAAGTTCAAAGTGCCTTTTGGTTTACCATAAAAATTAAAGTAAATTTAACATTCTCCATAACATGTGTGTTTAGTATTTTAAAAATGTTTTAAATTACCACTGATTAAATACTTCATGTTTCCCAAATAATCTAATAAAATGGATATACTAAGAAAACGTATCATACTTTTCCTGTGGTTTCCCATTCTCCCCAGTACATGGCTAAGTATCCCAGTTTTAGATGTGTTTTATACACACTGAATGCACTAGGGAATAATAAAACACCTTCTTTCTCTCTGCATTTCCCACTACTCTACATATACCCCATGCTTAACTCTAAAGAAAATTATTAATTCACTCTTTGTTCTTGCATATACCTCCTCCTAGAAAGCCCTTTGACTCATCTCCACAAGAGGTCCCATCTACTCATCATGGTCCAGCTCAAATCCCACCCTACTCCAGGTTAATACTTTCTAAAAACATCTTCCTTTCCCAACATTTTGCAGTCCATCATGATGCTTATCATAGTCTGTCTCATATTATGTTTAGTTATTTGCACAGTGATGCATACAACATACCAGTTAAGAATCGAAGCTTTGGAATCAGAGAAACCCAAGTCAACATCTAACTCTGCTACTTACTAGGTGTGACCTTGGGCAAGTTATTTAAAATCATCCTGCATCAGTTTCCTCATTTATTATATGAACAGTAGTTATTTAACAGAGTTAAGTCTCAGAATCAAAAAGTTGTGATGTATAAAAAGCACCTAGCATAACACTGACACACAGTAATAGTTTACTAAACGTACCTATTATTACCTAAGCCAAACTAGTCTGAGTTCCCAGTGAGCAGATCCATGTCTTACTCTTTTTTGTATTCGTTTCCATTCCTCGTATGTGGTCTTCTGCATGTGCTTAATAATTGTTTAGTTAATGAAACCTGATTAATACAGAAGTAATCTCCTAGGTAGAGCCTAACAAGGTAAGGTCCAAACTTTAGCAAGTATCAAAAATGGCTTGCTAATCATATTAGCGTAACCAGTTTTATTTTAACTATACCATATACATATACAGATCTCCAAGCATCATTGTGAAAGTGTTCACACCACATATCAATGATTAGGCCAATATCCAAGATGTTTGATATAATTACTCAAAAGTCTAAATTAATCTAAAAACATTGACATGTATCCATCCACAAAGCAAGCCTTTAATAAATTAAAGAATTTCTTTGTCATCCTTTTGTATAAAATTAAGCTAAATCTTAAATGCACTTTTCCAATTGGCCCTCTGAGTTGTTCCTGTAACATGAGATTTCCAAGAGAGACCAGTAAGTTCTGCCATGGTATTTTCTTTTTTTTTTTTTCTTTTTTTTTTTTTCTTATTTCAGCTTATTATGGGGGTACAAAAGTTCAGGTTATATATATTGCCCATACCCCCCATCCCCCTGAGTCTGAGCTTCAAGCGTGTCCATTCCTCAGACAGTGCACATCGCACTCATCTTGTAGGTATACGCCATGGTATTCTTAAGAGTACCAAGGGATGCAGTGTTTCCAGACCAGTAAGAATACTACTAATTCTTAGATTAAGAATTACTGCTTAATTCTTAAAGTAGGTTCTTTAATCCTGCAGTTAACAAAAATACAACTACAGCAATGGTCAAAGATTGGTGAACAAAAGGATAAGTAATGATAACTATGGGGAAGGAAAAAGAGGATACAACAGATGACCATCAAAAGATGACTTTAGGAAATTATCAGCTAAATTCAAAAAGCAACATCACAAAAGGAACAAGTTTCTAGTACTATGTGAACTACATTATGAGTCTAACTATTGTCACAATGTAAACATTAATGTGTAAATTCTTCATAAAAATATTACTCGAAGCAACATATTCCACACTCAACCCAACTAGGAATAAAAAAAAAAAAATAAGGTGATAACATTTACTGGATAAATGTTAGGAATCCAAGGTGAGATACTTAAAAGTTCAGTTTAAGATTTTCTCAATGATAATCATGCTAACTTGAGATATTTATGAAAGTCTGACAACACAGATGTGTTTAACACTACTGGTTAAAGTAGACTATCTAAATGGTATTATGCTTTCAACTAAGAGTATTTTAAATTTTCATTGAGATTTTAATACTTCTAAAAGATATGTTTTAAAATATGTATTTTATATTTCTAATAACATGCCAAATTAGTGGCATGGTATTATAGTTAACATAAAGGCTTTATATAGGCACTAATGAATGTTACTTTAATTCAATTTTTTTAAATGATAGACACAAATACTTTCAAAGTTAAAAATTTTGTTTTTAAAAATCCTGAAATAGGTTGGGTAAGGTGGCTCATGCCTGTAATCCTAGCACTTTGGGAAGCCAAGGTTGGAAGATTGCTTGAGGCCAGGAGTTCAAGATCAGCCTGAGCAAAAGCAAGACCCCATCTCTACAAAAAATAAAAAATTAGCCGAATGTGGTGCCATGCACCTGTAGTCCCAGCTATTCAGGAGGCTGAGGCAGGAGGATTGCTTGAGATCAGGAGTTTGAGATTGTAGTGAGCTATGATGACGTCACTGCACTCTATCCCAGGTAACAGAGCAAGATCATGTCTCCAAAGGAAAAAAAAAAAAAAAAAATCCTAAAACAATTAACTACATAGAGGAAAAAAAATTTTAATGTTTCAATTATTCTGCATATTTTCAGGGACCCAATCATTCCCCACTGGGATCAAGTCATTGATTCTGAATCTGTTAGGCAAAAAAGAAAAAAAAAGAGTAATCTTTTGAATTATTAAAACACAGCTTTACAGTAAGCAAGCTCTCAGTCACCAATCCCTAACTTGCTTTTAAATTTCAATTACTTTCAAAGTAACACCCCTAAATATATTCAAACTATGTATGTAATTTTAAACCCTTATGTTACTAACCTTACTATATAACATCAAAAATATTGGTTCTACCTTACCAAAAACATTTGCATACTGAAATCTTAAAAGATCATATAAAAAAAGAAAATATAAACCTGTATTCATTAGACACTTGATCCGTTTATTTTGATAATTTTTCATAGCCTCTCTATAAAAACATATTGCTTGCTCAAAACTCAGCATAGGATAGATAATTTAAAGGTAATTTATTCTTAAAATACACTAAATCCCTAAAGTAAAACCCTTAAGAGGCACACTTCAATGGAAAGCAATGTTTTTTAGATTTCATTAGCAAAAGCCAAACTCTTATGAAGTTTCTAAAGGTAAGTATAAAAAATACCAATCTGAAGAGGAAAAGAGAAAAGTGATTTGGGCTGTCATTTTATAGAGCTATTAAGAACACTCACAGCAAAATCACAACTTGAACCAAGAGCCAGAGAGAACAATTCTTCTCTCAGAATTCTTTCAAAAATTTTCAATTAATTCTCTTATTATTGATGTTCTATCCATTAACACTGCCTAGAATACGACACTGCAGCATTTTGTAAGTTCAGTCTATGGTTCTATTTCCTAAAGTGTACAGTAACACTAATAAATTGTGTTCTGGGCTTAGTACATTTACAAATGAAACCATAAAAGAAAGCACTATTCATACAATCTTAAGAATGGAAAGGGGCCCTACAAAGGCCATACAGTTCAAAGAAATTTTCAATATGTTCTAACTTCATCATGGATTTTCAATTTACCCTTTCCAAGACACTAATGCTATCAACTGTATTTACATAAACTTATTAAAATGACTGCAATTTAACTTGTACCTTGTATAGTTTTATGATCTTAAACTTTCAATAGAAATGTTTAACTTGGCAAAAATCAATATTCCAAGCAAAAAGAACACAGAAATAATTTCAGGGCGAACATTATTTTAGTAAGCTTATTTTAAAGCCCTACAGCACAAACTCATCTTACGTGATATATCAGACTTTTTTCCCACTAAGAATCACCTTTTTTTCCCACGATGCCATTAATAACTACAGAGAACTTTAAGTCTTAAAAGGAAGAATTACAAACTACTCATTAAAATAAAATTCCATCGTAAGTATTTTTCTTGATATGATCTACATAACATAAAATATACTAGTCAGTGGTCAGTAAACACTACATTTTCTGAACTGCTTGCCTTTTTATTGATTACATTTTGATAAAGCATTAGCCAATCATTTATCAACCCAACTTTTCTGCTCCAGAAACCAAGAGGCACACTCCTATAGCTTCTAGAAGCCCAAATATTTCTGCTCCCTCCCTTCCTGTATGAGGCATTAAATCTTCGAATCAATCTTATCTAGATACTTTCCTGATAATCGCTATTGTTCACACTATTATTTGCCACATTTTTAGTTGGAGAATAAAGACTATTCAAGCATAAAATTATCTAACCTATTCTCTCAAACTATACTAAGCTCCTAATACAGAATATTGTATAATCATTTTATCCAAATTACCCAGTGATAGGTCTGATGTTTCAAGTTCCATTCAACAGGGCTTGATATGTTTCAGGGTAAAGTTAAATATGCTTATCATTATGTTCTATACCCTACAACTTCAAAAGTGCTTGACAAAGATTACCAACATCCCTCTTCCCTCTAGAATAGTAAATATCCTGTCGTAGAACACACAGAATACTGCTTTGCGCTAAAGAATATAGCAGGAGTGTGCACTTCTCACAGCAGCTGTTAGTAACTTCCAGACGCCTGTTGGACTGTCACTTGGGTTAAATTAATCATGGGCCGTCTTATTCCACTTTACGTTTTCCTTTTTAATCTTGCAATTAATGTAGAAAATCTACAGATCTATTTTTAAAATAAATGAAGTACTAAGAAAAATAAGCACTACTTTAGCTTCACTACTGTCCCAAAGAAATCGTTTCTTAAACCACAACAGATCAGTTGTCCATAATACTGGAAGGCTTTAAAAAGATATAATTTTCTATTTAACCTTATCAAACATGTTTGCAAGTTTTCAAGTGCGAGAATGTTCTATATTAAAAAGGTGTAATGTAGTCTATCAGAACTGTGCTGCTCAAATGCAAGCCCGGAATATTCTGCATTTAGCAAATTTTAGGTATGTCTGGTTACCTGCTGAGCTTCCTGCACCCTTTGTCAACCAGTGATGCTTTCACCAGCAAATACTTCCCATCGTTTAAAAAAAGGGTTTCCTTCCACCCCTCAAAAAATACACATTAGACTCAGGCGTTTCTGCATGCTAATACGGAACCACTAATACCACTAGGTATTATGGCTCTCAAAGAATCCTCTTTAGCAGGCTCCCCTGGGACGTAGTGCTCAGCGGAGCTTTAAACCGGTGAGACTCGCTGCCAGCTGCCTTTGCAAAAGCAGCACCAGAGGCAGACTCAATACCGCATTGCTGCTGCTGACTTTTTCAAGCAGCTCAAAAAAAAAAAACAGTCCAGCACCCTGCAGACCCCGCAGGCTGTTCTGCAGCACTAAAGAGAAACCACCGCATTGCTCAGCTTAGAAGATCGCGCAGCCCGACTGAAGGGCGGGGAAGCGATTGCCGTCTGGAGGCTCGGTCGAGGGCGGGGTGTTGGGGTGAAAAGAGAAGGCGTCCGGAGTGCAGGGACCACGACGAAGCAGCAGCCACGGCGCCGGCGTCCGGGCGCCGGGCTCTGCATCGCGCTCTGGCCGGGGCCGTCGAATAGCGGGTGCCCGGCTGCGACGCGGAGCCCTACCGGGGAAACGGGGGTCCCACCGCGGCCGGCCAAGCCCCGCCCGCCGCCCCCCGGGGCCCTCACCTGTCATGAGCGCCGGGCTATCGCCTGCCACCGCGGCGGAAGAAGAGGCGGCTGCCGCGGCAGAGCCGGTCGCCCGCCGCCCGCGGAGGTGCCTCGGAACCAGCTCGCATCCGTCCACCGCTCCGGCCACCAGCAGCCCGAGCACCAGCAGCGCAGCCCAGCGCCGCCGCCGCAGCCAGCCCGAGGCCGGGCCGGGAGTCGCGGCGGGATGAAGATGCGGAGGGGAAGCGGGGTGAAAGCGCAGCGGCGCCCGGGCCGCCGGCCACTCGCCCGCTCCGCGAGGCGCCGCCGCTGCTGGCGACTTCTCGGGCCGCCCCCGCCGCCTCAGACGCGGGCTCCCGCCGGGCGCCAGCCTAGTCCCCTCGGCACCGGCGGCCTCCGGAGCTCGGCTCCCCGCTGAGTTCATTGGTTCTGGTTATTTAAAAAAAAAAAAAAAAAAAAAGGTGGAAGGCAGAAAGGTACGGCGTCTTCTGGCCGTGCGCGACACCCGCGCCGCTGCCGCGGAGAGACCGGGATCCGCTGCTCTGGCGCCGCCAAACACCAGCCCCAGCGCCCGCGCCGCCGCCGCGGCGCATCCCCCCGCCCCCTCCGGCCCGCGCTCGTCGTAGTACCACGCTCGGCCGGGACGCCTCCCTCGCCTCACACATTCGCTCGCATACCAATCCCCCGCCTCCCTGAGCCCCTCCAAGGCGCAGGCGCAGCGCTGCTGCAGTGCGCGTGCGCGCCGCCACAGGCCCGCCCCTGGGGGCGTTCCCGGACGGGAGTGCTGCGAGGTGGTTTCTAGCGTTTTGGCGAGCCGCGAAGTTGGGAGGCGGGGACGAAGGAGGACGTGTGCCCCTCCCCCATTCACGCCCCCACCGCGACTGGGGAAGAGCGGGGAGAAGCGTACAGATATCCTAAATTTTTAGGGCGAGTTATAGCCTTGTGGAGCGCAACAAAATTAATTGCATGGGTCAGGAAAATTCTGTAATCAAAAACAACGGAGTCCCCATAACTTCAATATAGGTGGCGTTTACAAGTAGCTGACTGTGTAGCAGTGACGGTGAGCATAGCCTGGTATTTACTTACCAAACATTTAACAAAGCGCTTTCTATGTGCCAATGTGCCAGGTATTGCTTTAAGCGCTTTACAGATTTACACACTGTAACTCTAATTACCGTTATCATCCCCACTTCACAAAAGAGGAAACTAAGGCCCAGAAATGTTAAGTCACTTGCCCTTGAAGTCCACAGCTAATAAATGGAAGATAGGCCAGATTTAGCAGCCACTGAATGAAAATATTATATCTAAGAGAATTTACTCTAATTTCTGACTCTCCTATGTTCAAGCATTACCTGAACTCATCATCTCCCTACCCTTGTCCCATCCCATAGAGTCTTTGCTGTCAGGTGAACAGGTTGACAGGACAATGGTGTAGACTTGACTTGGCTTCGCCTGACTGTAATGAAGCAAAGTTCTTGTGCACCCAAAGTCTGCTTTCTGTTATAGATCCTCCTCAGACCCAGCCTAGTTGGTTTGAAGAAAAAAAGAACCGGAATCTCTCATCCAAACTAGTTGCCAACACATATTTCAGGCCACCTCCCTTCAAATATAAAAGGAAGTGAATGTAATGTCACTATAAATGTAAAGCCCTGTAAATTCTCTCTCTCTTTCTCTCTCTTTCACACACACACAGCATTCTCTCTCCTAGGGGCATAACATTTAAAATTTTCAGATCGGGTTCTTATACACAAAGGTCCTGTTTGCTATTGGGTTTTGTTGTTGGTTTGGTTTGGTTTTTTATTGGTTTCTTGGTTTGCCTTTTGAAATCAAAAAGATACTCAAATTACACATTCTCCTAAAGAATTACTTAGGCAGCCCACCAAACATAACCAAGAATATGGTTTATTGTGGAAGGGCAAATGTACAGTTTAGAAAAGAATCAAGGATGTCTTTGACGATACTCAATCTACCAAACAATTATTTCTTGGCAGACGTCTTGGGGGCATTGTGTTCAGGTGGCAATTCTTTATAGGGAGATTATATTTCCCCTGCTGAAAGGCACAGCAATGAAATCACACATTTGCTGAGTGCCCACCACAAAGAGATAATTCTTCTAGGGGACCAAGAAAATTAAAGAAAAAAAAAAGTCTTGTTCCTGCTCTCCAGGAGGCATTATTTCATTTATTAAATATGTACCAAATGCCTAGTATGTGCCAGGAAAGGTACTGAGTGGTGAGGATTCAGCAGAAAATAAGAGAGACATTTGAAAAAGTCAATTAAGTCAGCACTGGGGATATGAGATAGCACAGTCACTGCCTGGGGAATCTTACAGTCTTGCTTAGGAGATAAAATTTACAACCATCAAACAATTAGAAGCTAATACAACATAGTGGTTAATCAGTTGCTAAATTGAGTAGTGCAAACCGTGTTATAGCAATAACAACAGTATAAAGCCCCAAATAAATTAACAAATCACCAGGCCAAGTTTCTTTAAACAAAGATGATACAGTATTTTCTTCTTTTTAAATCTAGGGAGGGTGTTGACACAGAGAGTACTGAATTTGGAGTGATAAATGTTTGTTCCTCTCACTCTTGGAGCCACAAAGGAGCTAGGGAACCATCAAGCACTTAAGAGACCACTCTGAGACCAGGAACCAGGAATAAACCCACCACCTTACACCATCTGTCACGGGTACATAAGTTTCCAGCTGTTAAATGAGTAGACAGAATACACCTTGCTGAACAGAGCTACAGTGTCACGATGCATCATAGCATAAACCTAAGTACAGAAAAGTGAAAGTCCATTGGTTTGGAAGAAAAGCCCATGCCTAGAAACTATAGATGCTTCTATTTGCAAGCCAACCATAAACACAAGCCTCCCATTGAGGCAATCTCTCACCTTTCTCCTCAGGTTTCCTGTCCCACCTCCAAGCCTTTGCTTTTCCCTTCCTTACCACCCAAAAGCTTTCTTCCTTCCTCTTGCTAAATCCCATTCAAAATCTACCTTGAGCTCCTTTTTCTTGGCGCCTATCCGACTCCTGAAGCCCATCCTATATCGTTTAACGTCCAAACCTTGAGATTTGCTACTTGTTTACACAACGTCTTTACTGTCTCATTTTCACCAAGTCATGACCTCAAAAGTCTGACGAGCAGCACTGAGCTTTGGAATCAGACAAACCTGGTATAAATGGCAAGTCTATCACTTCTCAGCTGTGTGGCCTGTATGCAAGTATGTCCTCCATTTCTCCACCTGTACATTGGATACCCAATAATGCCCGCCCCACAGAGCTGCTGGCGGCGGGACAGTAAAAGAATAGGGAAAGCCCTTGCTCGGAACTTGGCACACAGGTACCAAGCCCGGGAGAACTGGCCCCGGGCTCCGGGCGTGCACTCGAAGCGTGCTCTTGGCTTAAACACGTCGCACTTTGTCTGCCCATGTTGTTTGATTTCATCTTCCTGAAAATAAACCCCAAACTCCTGGGGCGCGCCCAGCACAGACGCGCAGCAGGATCCGTGCACCCGGCTCCTCCCCAACCCAGAAGCAAACCCGCTCTTCCCAGCAGTCGGGCTCCCTCCCCATCTTCTTCGTCTCCGCTTGCTCCCCCGCAGCCAGGACAGCCCACGCCGCGCCGCCAGCTCCACCTCGGAGAACCGGTTCCCGGCCGGCGAGCGAGGCAGGGCGCCTGCGCCACCCGGCAGCCTCGCGCATGCCCGCTGCCGCCCGCCAGCTTTCCCCAGGTGCGCGAGCTCGCGGGCTCCCGCGGTTCCGGGACGCCCTGCGGCGCCGCTCCCCCGGCTTCTGGCTCCCACTCGGTGGGCGGCGAGCCCTGCGCCCGACCGCTGCGCGATGACGTCACCGCGTGGGCGAGCGCGGCGGGCTGTCGGTGGGGAGCGCGGTGGGCGTGGAGTGCAGTCAGGATGCAAGTGGAGGATTGGGGAATTCCGCCTGAGCTTACCCAGGAGGGGCTTTCTCCAGCTTCTCCACCGCCCACGGTGCTTCTCCCTTCCGCCTTTGATCAAAAGTAACATTTCTCAGCCTCAGCTGAGCGCGCCTGGAATTTGGGGGGCTCGCTTACTCTTCCTGGTTAAGCCCCTCAAAGAATTGCAAAGAGCTGCCTTTGTTGGAAACCCTGTTGTGTACCGGCCACTTTATGTTTTTCCACAGGTTTGCAAGGGAATTGAGGTCCTGAGAACTTTGGAAACATCTCCAAAGTTACACAGCCAATATGATGGCTCCAGGACTCCAACAGTAAGGACCATAATATGGTCCTCAAATTGTTGAATAAATTAAAGCGCTAAGAAAAAAAGTAACGCAGTGGAAGTAACTCATTAGCAAGACTCTTGCTCCCTAAATCCAATGAAGTGTGGTATATTCGTCAATTAGTTTAATAAAGATGGAAAAAGTCATTGCATGTTTCTACAGGAGTGGAGGAAGGAAGTCTTTTAAAAAGCGGCTTGCATTGAGGGTAGGAAATCAAAAACTCCGGAGTTTTTAAGTTGCTGACATGGTTTTTAAAAAGCCACTCAACACAGCAAAAGCAAATCAACTTTGTCCACCAAAGCCAAGGGAGTCAGTGGGTTTGTGGAGTGGGTCATTTCTATTATTAAACAAGATATGTTTACTCAGTTACTGCTTAAGTTGAAGTGTTATGTGATCACATACCTGATAAGTGCTGAAGCAGTAGGAGTGTTGATACTTCCTGTAAAAAGAGGAGTAGAATTGTGATGGAGATTAAAAAAAAAAAAAAAGTAAAGATACTCACAATTGAAAATGATGAGAAAATGATAACTGTTTCATTTGCACAAAGATGAATTGTTGGATAGTAATGACAATTCTGAAAATGAAAGGCAGGTTATGCAACAGGTAAAACTTGATATGCTTATGCACTTGACAGCAAGAGATTCAAAAAATGATTGATAAAACAGAAAAACTTTAGAGTATGATGCCAGAAAATAAGCTGCCAAGTCATATACCTACTAACCTAATCTTAACTCACATCAGACCAAGTGTTTGTTCTAGAACTAAAGCTCAGGACAGTAAAATAGTACAGTATGGCCCCGTAGGTTCAAGGTACCAATCAAATGTTCATAACACACCAAAAAACTTAGAACTGATAAACAAATTCAGTAAAGTTGCAGGTTACAAAATCAATATTCAAAAAATCAGGAGCATTTCTTTAACACTAACAACAAACTATCTGAAAAAGAAATTGCGAAAACAATCCCATTTACAATAGCATCAAAACATAAAAAACTTAGGAGTAAATTTAACCAACGAAGTGAAAGATCTGTATATGGGAAACTATAAAACACTGATGAAAAAAATTGAAGAAGACATAAGCGAAAGATGTCCCATGATCATGGACTGGAAGAATAAATATTCTTAAAAATGTCCACATTATCCAAAGCCATCTACAGATTCAATGCAATTCCTATCAAAATTGCAATGTCATTTTTCACAAAAATAGAAAAAAAAGATCCCAAAATTCATATGGAACCGGAAAAGATGCCAAATAGCCAAAGCAATCTCAAGCAAAAAGGACAAAGCTAGAGGCATTATACTCCCTGATTTTAAAATGTTATAAAACTATTATAATCAAAATAGCATATTAATGGCATAAAAACAGATTCATCAACCACTGGAACAAGATAGAAAGCCCAGAAATAAACCTGTATATTTATGGTCAATTGCTTTTGGACAAAGGAACCAAGAACATACAATGGGGAAAGAATGATATCTTTAATAAATGGTGTTGGGAAAACTGAATATCCACATACGGAAGAATGAAATTGGTCTCTTATCTCACACTGTATACAAAGATTAAGTCACAATGGATAAAAGATTTGAACTTGCAGACCCAAAACTGTAAACCTAATAGAAGAAAACAGGGGAGAAAAGCACCACAACATTGGTATGGGCTATGATATCTTGGATAGAACTCCAAAAGCACAGGCAACAAAAGCAAAAATGGACAAATGGTATTACATCAAACTATTCTGCAGAGCCAAAAAAAAAAAAAAAACAACTAACAGAATGAAGAGACCACCCGTGGACTGGGAGAAAATATTTGCAAACCATACATCTGATAAGGGGCTATTATTATCCAAAATATATAAGAAACTCAACTCAATCTTAAGAAAACAAATAGCCCAATTTTTTAAATGGGCAAAGGATCTGAACAGAAATTTCTCAAAAGAAAATATGCAGATGGTCAACAGATATGTGAAAAAATGCTCATCTCTAATCATCAGGGAAATACAAGTAAAAGCCACAATGAGATACCCCCTCATACCTATTAGAATGGCTATTACCAAAAAGACAGAAGATAGTAAGTGTTGGTAAGGATATGGAGAAAAAGGAACCCTTGTGCATTGTTGGTGGGAATGTAAATTAGTACATCCGTTTTGGAAAGTAGTATGGAGGTTCCTCAAAAAACTAAAAATAGAATTACCATATGATCCAGCAGTCCCACTGCTGAGTATATGTGTGTGTATATATGTGTATGAGTGTGTGTATATATAAATATATAGGAATTGAAATCAACATGTCAAAGAGCTATCTGCACTTCCATGTTCACTTCAGCATTGTTCATAATAGCCAAGATACGGAAGCAACCTAAGTGTCCATCGAAGGATAAATGGATAAAGAAAATGTGGCATATGTACACAATGGAATACTATATGGCCAAATTCTGTCATTTGTAACAACATGGATGGAACTGGAGGACATTATACTAAGTTCATAAAATTTGTGAGTTATGAGGGAGAAAGATGCTAAGGAGTTCCCTACAACACTTGGAGAGATTATCCAAAAGGGAATCACCTACTTTCAATCTCAAAGTATATGCAACATCTATTTTAGAAAAAGATGCCATAGAAAATAATTAGCAAGGAGGAGAAAAGTTTGAGAGTTTCAGGGCTGTCCACCTCCCTCTTATTTGTGGAAAATCCATCCAGGGACTGGAAATTTAAACTCCTTGTTAAGTTTGAATGTATAAAAAAACCACTATAAGTATAGCCATTTGGAACCTAAACCATTCATAAGGAGAGGAGCTTCTGTATTTTTGTTCCAGGGAAGGCAGGTCCTTGCCATAGGCTTATTTGAGGTATGATGTCTCTAAGAATCTGAATTCTGGGGTTCACAGTCATTTATTAATGTGTGACTTTGCTCAAGTTATTAAACATCTTAACCTCTGTTTCCTCTTCAGTAAAAAAAAAAAAAAAAAGATAATAGTCCTAGATACAGTGTTGTTGTAAGGTAAAAATGATTGTAAAGGTGCCTGGTGCATAGTTAGCTATCAGTGTCTGAGCCATTATGGGCATTAAGGGGAAGAGCTTGTTTTGAATTAAATTGTGCTAAAGAGGAAAGTGGAAAGGAAAGAACACTATGTAAAAACACATACAACAAAGTCAAGCACATAAAAATCGTTACAGGGCCATATGCTTAAAAGGGCAGTCACAGGTGATCTTTTAATCCAGGTTCCCTGGAAAATAGGATCTGATGCAAAGGCCTATATATTAATAACAGTTTCTTAGTACAACCCCAAAGAGGCAAGAGTAAAGGGAAAGGAGACTTGAGCCAGGGAAGGAGACAGAAAAAAATCAAGGAGATGCACCACTGAGCTGGCCACAGCTTTGCAACAAAGACTGCTGGCTGCTCAGTGCAGGACAGTATCTCCTTAGACGACTTGGGAGACCACTCTGTTTTGGAACAGCATGAGAGGAAGGGAGAAAAATGGAGCTCCTGGCTCCCATCCTTCAAAGGTTGCTGCAGGAGATGTGAACTCCCCCGCACTTTTTAGTTATGCCACCTGCTGCCCCAGGCAGCTGCCAGGGAAACCAGATCCCTGAACAGCAGTGTCATTATCCATGCACAAGCTGAGCCAGCAAGTGAATGGGAGCCAATAGCACGCCCCAACTGTCCACCTGCAGCCTGCAGCTTCCCAGGAGAGTCTACCACCTCTGCAACAGTAGGGAAGCCCCAGGAGAAAAGGCTGGCAATTTAAGGCAGTAGGCCAGACATTACGAAGTCGTGCCCAAAAGCAACATGAGAGACCTGGAGCAAGTGGAGCATCACAACATCTTGGCCCCTACCACCAAGGCAGCCACAGAGCTCAATAAGCCTTGCTTCGAGGAAGACTGAAACATCCCTTCTGCAACCTGTAAAGATGCTCTTGCAGTATAATGTTTCTGGATGGTAATAGTGGCACCCAACAGAAGACTATGGCCAAGCAAATCCAGGGAGGCACATAAACTAGGTTTGATGTAATGATAATGGCACAAACATAGGAGAACCAAGGTATTGTGAACCAATAGAAGCCCTTTGTGATTCATACATCAAATATTGAATGTATTTCAGGGTCAGGTGCTATATTAGGTGCTAAGATAATCAAAGATAAATAAGATAATCCTTAGTCCAGGATCCACAGAGCTCACAGTCACACAATAGCAATAGAAAGATATTTATTTCATTTATTTATTCATGCTTTGTTTATTATTTAATAATATCTGTCACCATTAAATGCTGGTTATACAATCTCTGGTTTGGTTAAATTGCTCTAAGAAAACAGTTTATTTCAAGATATTCTTGCCTCAAAAATTATCATCAAATGAATTTAATGAATGATCTCATACTTCACATAATGCAGCTGCCAGGAACTGGTAAAACTAGGCATTTGTCTGAAGGTTTTAATATTTACACAAAGGTGTTCCAGAATGTGTTTGCAATGGGGAGAGAAATAGTTAAAGGAGAGTTTGGGAACAAGCTTTCTGACGTGGAAAGTAAGAAAAAGAGAAAGCATGGAAATGAATGTGAGTGTTCAGATTATGGAGGAGCACATCCCCATAGCATTGTTGCAAATCCAAAAGAAAGAAGGTGAGATTTTAAAGTTGTTTTTCTAACTGGGACAAAGTAGTGTTACTTAACCAAAATTTATTGGGCTCTTCACTGTGTGGCAATAAGAAAAGAAGAAACACCTTTTCTCATGGAACTTACATTCTAGTAGGGAAAGCTGAAAATATGGGTGATAAATAAGTAAAATATGCTGTGTATTGGGTAGTGATAAGTGCTAACGGGGGTGGGGGGCAAGGAGGTGGGAAGTGACTTTTGAGTGAAGACCTGAACAAAATGAGATGGTTATACAAATATCTGAGGAGAGAGGATCTCAGCCAGCAGAAAGGTTTTGGGGAAAGGTTGTGTGTGGCTTTTTCAGAAATAGCAAAGAGTTGGGTGTGCCTAGAATATCCGAGGGAGAGAATGGTGGATGATGTCAGAGAAGTAATAGGAGCCCGAACATGGAAGAGTCTTACAGGTTGTAGTAAGAACTTTAGCTTTTTACTCCGAAAGAGTTTGAAAGCTATTGGAAGGTTTTGAGTAGAATGATAGGATCTGACATATGTTTTTATAGGATCACTGTAGTTGCTTCATGGTAGGAGCAGGGCACCAGTAAGGAGGCTACTGAACAATCCAGGCAAGAGATGATGACAGTTTGGACCAGAATAGTGACAGAAGTGATGGCAAAAAGTGTTGGAATTCTTGGTAAATTATGAAAGTAGAATCAACATGATTTAAAAAACCAACCAAATGCATTGTGTGAGAGAGGAAAGTTGAGGATAACACTGAAATTTTTGCCTTAAGCAACAGAATGCAAGAACATCTAGAATGAGTTGGCATCTACCACAATGGGGAAGACAGTGAGAAGAGTAGGTTGGGAGCAGGTGGCAGGTGGTGGCAGAAGAACATGAAAAGCTCAGTTTTGCATATGTTCAATTTGAGATGCCTAATAGGCATCAGGGTGGAAACATCAGAGAGCAATTGGATATACAGGCCTGGAGTTCAGAGGGAAAACCCAGGCTGGAGATTTAAATTTAAGAGCCATTGGAATATAGATGGTTTTTAAAGCCATGAGATTATTCACACTTTCCCCAATTCCTGTCTTGCTCTCCATGCACTAAACAGGTGCCACTGTTTAGGCACCTGTTTAAAAAGAAATAGTACTTCTGACAGCAAGGAGCAAATTTACAGATTTCCCTACTCAGAGAAGTACTATAGTATAAAATAAATATTTAAATAACAGCAAAGAAGGTTTAGTTAAATTAATGGCCATACAATCCAGAGCAAGTTTATTAAGGGAAATTCAGTTGTTTAAGTTTACATCTTTTGCACCCCTCGCCCAAGTTTGAGGAGTTAAGGAGACCATTTCACAATAGAAGTCTCTGGAACAGGTCAACCCTGGGATCAGTCCACTCTGTTTGCCACTGAGAAAGTAAATTACCTGCCTGTGTTAGTTTGCTAGAGCTGTGTATTAGTAAGGTTCTCCAGAGAGACAGAACCAATAGGATGGATAGATAGACAGACAGACAGACATATGAAAGGGGATTTATTAGGGGAATTGGCTCGTGCAATTATGGAGGCTGACAGGCCGTCTGTAATCTGAAGACCTAGGGAAACTGGTAGCGTGGCTCTGTTCACATCCAAAAGCCTCAGAACTAGGGAAGCCAATGGTGTATCTCTCAATCCAAGGCCAAAGGCCTGAGAACTCTGCAAATCCTAGAGTCCAAAGGCTGGAGAACCTGGAGTTCTGATGTCCAAGGGCAGGAGAAGGAGGGTGTCCCAGCTCCAGGAAAAAGAGAGAGCAAATTCGTCTTTCCTCTGCCTTCTTGTTCTATTCAGGCCCCCAGCTGATGGGACGGGGCCAGGCCACACTGAGGGTAGATCTTCCCCACTCAGTCCACGAACTCACATGCCCATCTCTGAAAACACCCTCCTCTCATAGGCACACTCAGAAATAATGCTTTACCAGCTATCTAGACATCCCTTAATCCACTCAGTTGACACCTAAAATTAACCATCACAGGCTGCCATGAAAGTACCACAGACTGGGTGGCTTAAACCAGCAGTCCCCAACCTTTTTGGCACCAGGGACTGGTTACATGGAAGACAGTTTTCCATGGATGGCGGCGTGGGCTGGGGTTGGTGCCGGGGCAGGGGAGGCAGAGCTCAGGCAGTGATGCGTGGCTCCTAACAGGGCACGGACCAGTACCAGGCCACAGCCCAGGGGTTGGGGACCACAGGCATAAACCACAGAATTTATTGTCTCACAGTTCTGGAGGCTAAAAGTCCAAAATCACGGTGTCAGCAGGGTTGGTTCCTTCAGAGGACTGTGAGGGAAGGATCTGTTCCAGGCTTCTTGTAGACCAACAACTTCTCCCCACATCTCTTCACATCATCTTCCTTCTGTGCATATCTTTCTCCAGATTTCCCCTTTGTATGAGGACACCAGTCATATTGAATTAGGACCCACCCTAATGACCCTGCTTAACTTGATTACCTCCGTAAATAACATATCTCCAAATAAAGTCACATTCTGAGGTACTGGGGGTTAGGAATTCAACATACGAATTTGGGGGGCCCACAATACAGCCCGTAACAATGCCTATATAAAATAATGAGCCTAAATTTCAAGACTGCCTTGAGGCTTAAAGGAGATACTTACAGTATCTGACACAGTACCTGGCATATAGTAGGCAATCAAATTGGAAAGTGACAGAAAAAATGATTTGACAAACAGCCATAATCTAGTAATCTAAGTACAATCCCTAAAAAACCCTTCCACTAACATTGAAAGTTGGCTGTAAACATAGTGAAAATGTTATTTTCCCTTAGAGCCAGCCAAATGTTGCAGATGTAAGTGTGTTTGGGTGACCTTAAAACTTGGGAAATGATTTAGGATTTAAAGTTGGCATAATATGGATTTAGAGGTCCTTAATTTATCTGTGTGGGAATTAAAGCTCTTTTATTTGCAAAGGGCATTATTTTTTTCATCATATATTTATCAACTGATTGCTAATGCCAGTCTCCATGGTCCATGCTGGGCATCAGAGGTTAAAGAGACAGACTGCCTGCTCCCAAGAAATTTTCCATTAAGTGATAGAGACAGATGTAACAAGTATTTACAGTAAAAATATGATAATAGGGATAAAAATAGAACACTACATAACCACAATCCAACTGGGGTGCTAAGCAAGATTTCTTAGAGGAGATAAGAGGTGAGATGGCTTTGAAGGACAAAAAGCTCTTACCAAATTAAAGGTTAACTAGACAAAGAGGAAGGGAAGCCGTTCTAATCAGAAGTCATATCATCTGAAACTTTCTAAATATATAAAGTAAAAATTTTCTTCTGGAACAGTAAATCTGTGGCCTTTGAAGAACAACCATATTTTTTTCAACATTAGCATGTAAATTGAATAACAGACCTGGGCATCATGAGGCTGTGTGTGTGTGTGTGTGTGTGTGTGTGTGTGTGTTTTAATATTGAACCACTTGGAAAGTACTTAGTATACCATATTATAATTTGAAAGATCTAAAACTAAAAGCCTATTTCTACCTAATAAGCAATATGGTTAGACAGATGAAAGAAAGCCACATAACTGTGTATCACAGAAGCAGAAATGAGTGGGAGAGGATCTCTGGAAAAGCTAGCTTACCATCCTGAAGTGGAAGAAAGAAGTAACAGGGGCAAAAAGGCTTCCAAGAATTTGAAAAGTAACATTCATTCTTTGGCTGCCAGGGAGCTCAAAGGTAAATTTCCTATGAAATTTGAATAACCACATAGAAATTTAAACTTATATAACAGTTTACTCTTTTCTCTCAGTTTTTGTTCCTCTGTTCTATCAAAGTGGTGGTTTTATATACATACTAGTAGAAAATAAAAGAAAAGAACCACTTGGATTTGGGATGTGTTTGGTTTGACATGCTTTTGCTACATGCAGGTGCAACAGTATAGTAAGGATTTAAATGCAAGAGAGAGAGAGAAGGAGGAACATTGATTTATTGTGAAGAATTTATTCACATGATCACGAGGACTAAAAAGTCCCACGATCTGTAATAGGCAAGCTGGAAACCCAGGAGAGCCAGGAGCATAGGTACATTCTGAGGGCAGAATAAGACCAATGTCTCAGCTCACATGGTCATGCAAAGAGTGAATTTTCCCGTTCTTCACCTTTTTGTTCTATTCAGGCTCTAAATGGATTGGATAATGCCCACCCACATTAGGGAGAGCAGTCTGCTTTACTCAGTCTACCATTCAAATGCTAAGGTCATCCTGAAATAGCCTCACAGACTCACCTGGAAACAATGTTTAACCAAGTATCTGGGCACCCTGTGGCCCTGTCAAGTTGACATTAAAATTAATCAGCACACCACTGTGTCTTAGTGACTCCCAGATTCATTTCTCCAGCTTAGAGCTATTTTGTGAACTCCAGACTCATACTGATAGGTCCACCTGGACACCCAATTGGCATCTCAAGTTCACATGTTCAAAAACCATGCTCCTGACATTCTCCCCAAAACCTACTTCTTTCTGTGGTCCCCATCTCAGTCAATGACCACTCTGTCCTACCTCACATTCACCAAATCCTGTTGACTCTATCTTTGAAATAGAACAATAATCTGGCTTTTTCTTACCACCTCACAACTACTACTCTGGTGAAAGCAACCATCAACTCTTGCCTGGGTTAGTGCAATTTTCTCTTAACTTGTCTCCCTGTTTTGCCCATGTCCTCCAATGTCTATTTTTGACACATCTGCTGGAGGTCATGTTATTTCTTTCCTTAAAACCCTCAAACAGCTTGGAGTAAAAGCAATAATGGCTGACAGGGTTCTGCCTGATCCAGGAGGCCCCAGTTACCTCTCCGGCCTCATTTCCTATTGCTCCCCTTTTCATTTAATCTGCTGGAACCATTCAGTCTCATCCTGCTCCTGGAACAAACTAGGATTAACCTTGCCTCAGGGCCTTTGCATATACTTTTCCTTCTGCCTAAAATGTTCTTCCCACAGATGTCCACAATAGTAACTTCCTCATCTTTCTCTTTCAGTTCTTTTCACAGAGGTTCTCTTCTTAGTGGGGCTTTGTCTGATGATTCAATTTAAAATTGCAACCCTCACAACTACCAACAGACACATTATAACTTCCATGCCTGAACTAGCTTTCTCCACAGCTCTTATTGCTACCTATCCTATTATAGATTCCATTTACTTACAATGTACTTACTTAGCTTTCTTCATAGCCCTATTACTACCTAAAATATTGTAGATTGCATGTCTCACTCACAAGAATGTGAGTTCCATGAGGGTAGGCATTTTATCCCCTGAGCCTAGAAGAGTGCCTTGTACAGTAAGTGTTCAATTAATATTTGGTAGATATTGAACACATCAATGACTGAACACATAGATCTGGAACCCAAGTAGGGAAAAGAAAAGGAGGGGCTGTCACTCACATATGGGTAGAAGCTGAAATTGTGATATTATGATCAAGGGCAGATCACTGAGGCAGAATGTATTAAGGTTGGTGCAAAAGTAATTGCAGTTTCAAGCTGTGAATTTTAAATCATTATAACTAGGCTCAAACACATTTTTATTAATCCGAATAGGAACCATTACAATCAACACATTTTTGCCAATGAGAAATAAGTTTGTTTATTCCTGTAGCATAAAAATCTGTGCTTAAGTATTCAATGAACTCTTGGAAAGCACTTTCTGCAGCCTGCTGGTGGTGGAAGCGTTTTCCCTACAAAAACTTGTCAAGATGCTTGAAGAAGTGGTAGTCGGTTGGCGCGAGGTCAGATGAATATGGCAGATGAGGGGAAACTTCGTAGCCCAATCCGTTTAGCTTTTGAAGCATTGGTTGTGCGATGTGTGGTCAGGCGTTGTTGTGGAGGAGAATTGGGCCCTTTCTGTTGACCAACGCCGGCTGCAGGCGTTGCAGTTTTTGGTGCATCTCATGGATTTGCTGAGCAGACTTCTCAGATGTGATGGTTTCACCAGGATTCAGAAAGCTGCAGTGGATCAGACCGGCGGCAGACCACCAAACAGTGACCATGACCTTTCTTTGGTATAAGTTTGGCTTTGGGAAGTGCTTTGAGGCATCTTCTTGGTTCACCCACTGAGCCGGTCATCCCCGGTTGTCGTATAAACTTTTTGTGGCATGTCACAATCCGATTCAGAAGTGGTTCATTGTTGCTGCATACATTAAGAGAAGATGACACTGCAAAATGACGTTTTTTTTGATTTTCGGTCAGCTCATGAGGCATCCACTTATTGAGCTTTTTCACCTTTCCAATTTACTTCAAATGCCGAATGACTGTAGAATGATTGACGCTGAGTTCTTTGGCAGCTTTTCATGTAACTGTAAGAGGATCAGCTTCGATGATGAAAAAATTTTGGTGATAGTTGTACAACATTGTGAATGTATCTAATGCCACCGAATTGTTGACTTAAAAATAGTTAAAATGGTCAATTTTATATTGTACATTTTACCACAATAAAGTCTCAAAAAATATATGAGAGCTTGAAAATGACCCAGTAATTCCACTTTTAGAAATTACTCTTGTGGAAATAAAGCAAAATATAAGCAAAGATGTTTATCAGAATGTTATTTATAATTGCTAAACAACTCTTGGAAACAAAACAATGGTCACATAAACGATGGCAAACTCCCACTAACCTGGCGGCTCCAGGAGACCAGGAACCGTGTCTGTTCTTGCTCTGCGTTCACTTCATCTCTACCGCCCTCCGTGTGCTTGGCACCTGGAAGACGCTCAACAATACTTGCTGATTTAATTAATAAGGTGAAATGCTACGTACAAGCCTATTTATAAAGGATTTTAACGACATAGGAAAATGGTTTGATATAATAAGTGAAAAACAACAGGATAAGACTTGTGTATACAATTGGATTTCAGCTACATAAAACAAGAGCTCTTGGTATGTGAAATAATGAATTCCCTTAAGCCAATCTGAGTTGTGGTTTATTATACCCACAAAACATCCCAACGGATCCTTCCACCCACGCAGGAACTTTACTCATAAAGAGTTCCTCCTGCTTTCCCAGAGATTATTAAAGAGAAAACCAGAAAGTAGAAACAGTAGTTGTACCATTAATAAAAGTTACCTGACAGCAAGGAAAGAAAAACCAGGAAAATTATTTAAACAAAACACAAAAAAGCAACCATGGTGCCATAGAACACAGCTGGCTGGAGCCATTTTGTGTAGGATCAGACAGTTTTACAGACCTGAATAACCTTTTCAGCTATTCTTATGATAATGGATATTTGTAATAAGGATGCTGAGTCACCAATAAAAATGTCCAGTTTGGGCAATCTATTCTGTTTGAGAAGATGGTGCATTATATGCATTATATAACACAATTTAGAAGGATTTTTATTAAAATGTTTAAAATATTTAAAAGTTTGGAGACTTAACAGGGGTAAACTGAAATTAAATTCTTCTAGAAAATTCACTTATTTTCCCCACACTGTCGAAGAGAAATTAAAAGCTATTTTATTTGACACTCTAAAATTCTTGTATTTATGTTGGAAATTGGGTTTCCCTAAGACCTGGAGCGCATAGTGGGTCACCTGGAATGGAACAGAGGGCTTATTTAAAATGCAGTTTCCTCAGCCCTTCCTCCAAAGACTGTAATTTGTGGGGCTGGGGTGGAGCTTAAGTACTGGACCTTTTAACAGGGACCCCAGATGATTTGGTCTAGAAACAGTAGAATCAAGCTATGAAGACTTCATTTAGGAATTGCTAGAGAGTTCTCTGCTTTACCAAGGCTCCAGCTCAGAACATATTAGTACTTGCTACTCCACACAAGAAGGAGTAGATAGCCTCACCTCTTAGTTTATAGGAAAGCACTAACCTACCTGGCCACTGTATTTTTAAGATAGTTGAGGATCAGATCTGTCCCGACTTTACCAAGATTGTATGGTTATGTTTTTGACTTTAAAGAACTCTTACTCTGCCATTAATAAAATTTAAAGTAAAGTTGGGGTTAACAACTATATCTCAGATTTCATATTTACTCTTGATAAAAATGTAATATAGTATATGCTATTAATGGTCACCGGTGTCAATTCAATATTTTAGTAGTGTTTTCACGGGGATGCTTGGGCACCATCACTGCTTTCTCTGACTCCTTGAGATGTTTAATCCCAACATCTGATACCTAGATGAAGGTTCATTATTTGTAAGACACAGGGAAAGGCATTGGTGAATATAGAAGAACCTTAATCAAATGTATTACATGACTGAAAAGTTTGGGGATTTACTTGGACATGGCATTGATATTTTTCTCCCTGAGTGAACCTTAACCAAATAAGCATGAAGCTTTAAAAAGTGTCATGTTAACGCTTTCCAAAATAGTTTTTAATATGGGAATTATTTCATAATTCATTAACTTGCATTATGTCATGTTTCTGCCAGTGAAAGAATTTGTATTCCTGCTTCTCCTTCCCCTTTTTTTTCTCCATGACAAGTCTGGGCTCAAAAGGACTTTCTAGGCACCCAAATATCCCTAGAAACATATCATATATGCAGCCTGAAATATCTGCTCATTCTTCAAAACTCAGATCATATATTTCCTCCTCCAAGAAGTCTTTTCCTAATTGCCCAGGCAGAGCTGTGGTCCTACAGCCTGCTATTGCAACACTCATCATGCTTCAGTGTAATTGCTCATTTTTATGTCTGTGTCCCCCGAGTAGACTATGAACAGGTCAAAGACGGGCCCTGTATCTGGTGGCCAGAGATTCATTCTGAGCATGGGAATAGACGAGGGCATGGAGTGTTTGATAGACCCCATAGAACTTGGTGACCAATCACATATGGGAAATGGAAGGAACAGAGAGAACTGAAAATGTTCCTATGGTTCCATTCATTCATTTAACAATTTAACAACTACTCTTTTACAAAAGAGTGTCTAGATGATATTTTATTAAGGAAAAAAGGAAATATAAGGAGAGAAGCAACCTGGGGGGGGTGAGATCAGATGAGAATATGTTGAGCTTGAGTTGCCTGCAAACCGTCCAAGTACAGCAAGTCTGGAGAGGAGAAGTGGGGTCCAGGCTGCAGATGAAGGAGGAGCCATCAGCAAAGGAAGGCCAGGGCAGGACCAGACACACAATCTGTGGGGCCTGGTGAAAAATAAAACTGTGGGGCCCCTTGTTGAGAAAGCAGGGGGAAAAGTGGCATGAAATCTCCTAAAGGTACCAAGGTTCTAAAATATAAAGCACTTCCTTTCTGCTGCTATGTCTCTCTCTCAACATGTCTTGGTATTTTTTATTTGCTATTTGATGTTGTTCTAAATTTTAAAATTTTACATTATTGGCATAAATTTTACTATTCATGTTTATATTGGGCAATGCCAGGTCTAAATGTAACTATTAGAACATTTAGCTCCTTCCTGGAATCGCTGAAATTACACAATTCGTATTTTATGGCTTGACCCCAGAGGGTGTCCCACGCTGGTCAGAATAGATGAACACAATTCCACACTTAGGGAAACTAAAAGGAGGCAGAAAGGGTTCCCCAAGCACACAGTGGTCCAAAGCATGGAGGGAGACTCACACGGCAAGTTCAGACTCTCACAGATGCTCCGGGTCCCAGGCTGGGACTCAGAAGGTCCTTATGCACTTGGGCCTGACCGGTGCCGTGTTCCCCTGTTCCCCCTCCCACCGGCCCCCAGACCCATGAATCACACCTCAGCAAGGGGCAGGGAAGTCAAGTCAGGCATCTCCCCTTTCCACGGGTCAGACGGGCAACCCTAAGGGTGTTGCAACCTCTGCACCCAGATGCACTAAGAATCTTGGGTGGTAAGAGGCTGGCCCCCACCAAGTTGCCCACTCTTGTGGTGCTGCCAGCCTGGGTTAGGGACAGCCACCACTGCCAGGCCTTACCTGGAGATGCCACCTGAATGCAGGTGCAAGGACCCCAAACCTGCTTGCACCTGCACTCAAATCCCCACCAGGGCAGAGGGCAGGCGCAGTCTTGGCAGGGGGTGTAGGAGGAGGGCAGGCAGGACCCAGGGTGGGAAGGGCTGAGGAGCAGGTGACCAAGAACCCTTCCCAGGAGGCAGCCAGAGAAGGATGGCACCTGAGCTGAAATGCTAAGTCCCTGGCACATGCTCCTTGTCTCGTCGCACCTCACAGGACACAAGTTCAGAGATAATGTTGTAAGAATTTCAAGACAGCAGGTGCAGAGCACCGCGGGCGTGGAGCCCGTCTGAGCGCGGGGCCCTGGGCAGCAACTGCACCGCTCACGAAGCCGTGAGGCTAGCTCCAGGTCTGTGGCATTGCCCGCGAGGGTGAGAAAGTCAGAAGACGACGAAGAAGGAAGGAACATTGGGGGAGCCCCCACAAGAGAGAAGTGGGTGGTGGGGGAAAAGGGCAAACCAAGGGCAGAAACAACAAGGCACAGCAGACAGAGAATTAGGCCCAGGGGCCAAGAGAAGCGGAGAACTATCCACAGCAAAGGCTTCTCCTTGGAGGTCCACAGATATGTTTACTTGTCCTATGAGCATTTAAAAAATGTGAGGCAATATTTATACATTAGAAACATTCTTATAAACACCAAGATTTTCTTTAAAGAAAAAAAAAAACATTAAAAACTTGTCAATGCTGTGTCCACATTCTTCCATGGCCAGAATCAACCAGAGAGAGCAGCAGCTGCTCTTCGGAAGAGACACATGCCGCCGTTTGCCAGGCTTCCTGTGACTCACTCTGGGCCTGAATGTGCAGCTCCGCTGGACCCAGCGTCACCCGTGCAAAACCACAGCCAGCCGCGGGCACGTGAGTTTGGAGCCTCGGGTCTGCACCGCGGGTCCAATGCTGCAGAAAGGTCAGCGGGCAGGGGCCTAAAAATAGGTCATTGCATCTGGCAAGTGGGAAAACATCGGTAATCTTAATGAGAACAGTCTGAATGGGGTTTTGGGATGGAAGCCAGATGGCAGTGGGCTGAGAAGTGAATGGGAGGTGATGAAGCTGAGACAGCAAGGGTAGAGACTCATTTTTCAAGCATTTTTTTTTTGTCATAAAAGAGGGTGATGGAAAGTAGATCGAACCCACCCATCTATCTCTCTTCCTCCCTCAGACTCCCTCCCACACACCCTCTATAACTAAATAAAGAAGGAGAGCAACATGAAATGAAGCAAGAGCTCTGTTTGAAATTTTACACTTTAGAAAAAAAAAAAAATCAATTCAAGACCCGAAGTGGAAATTAACTGGGATTTTACTGTTCCCTATTGTAGCGTCACACTCAAAGAGATCAGTCATGAGCATTTATTGCTGCTGGTATTGGTGGTTAGAAAAAATAAAATCAGGCTGTTTGCGATGAATTCACAGGTTTTTATAGTTTTCGGCTACCTTAAAATTTTTATCCTATGACAACCTAGTTTTTTAGGTCAAGTTTTAGGGAAAAGCCCATTTTGTTTATATTGTGGAACCAAAGCAGAGTTACACAAGTTAAGAGCTACTCTAAAAACCCAGAAAACTTTTTGACAGTCCTATATTTTAAAATAACTGGTAAACTCAAATTCTAAGATGTTATGTAGATTAAACAACATTCCCCCCTTTCAATTGTTGAATAAACTAATCTTAAAATAAAAGACGACATCTGTTTCCACCTACCACACCACTGTTTAGATGTTTTACAGGCTTGTTTGTTCATACAGAATGTAATTTGGAAGGTAGATATTTTATTACGAACATACTTAGGTTTGGAATTAGGAGGCTCTTGCATGTTATGAAGGGTCTAACTTGGTCAAGCATACCCTGCCCAAAAAGTGGAACTTTCCAGAGTTATAAGGGCTTAATGCTTCTTGCTTGGTGCTACTGGAAATGATCTTTGATTTGTTAACAGATTCTGAGAGGTGATTTAGGTCAGGTTTTGGAATCCTTGCAAAGTAATCAGATTTTGACTCTGGCTTCCGCTAGTGTGACAAAGTACAGGAAGCCTCCTCACTCCCCCCGGGCCTGCTCCGCCAGCTGTTTAGAATGTGGTCTGCAGACTTCGTCAGGGTCTTGTGAGATATGCAGATTTCAACACTCAATGGTGTGATTTTGTGACTTTGAGTGGATGTCAAGTACATGAGACAAGCTACACTTATTTTTTTAAAAAGGAGAAAACTGTATAATTCTTTTATTCTTGCTTTTTGTGAAGTTATAGACGTTAGCTAACCTTTACTTAATAAATTGCTAGACGTCTTTAAGAAAACACTTTGAGCTAGTATCTGCAACTTTAAGGACCAAACTTTGACATCAGTCAATAACTTCAGCCTCCACAATAAGCTGACACTGGTCACACAGACCGTGTCTCCATGAAGTCAGCAAGCAGCTTTGTAAACATAATCCCGACCACTGGTCCATCCTACGCTTGGACGAAGGTGGTACTGGGAGTTACAAGGGTGAGCGTGCCAAGGATGTAGGGAGGGAAGGACTTTGCGGTGGGCAGAGGAAATTGATGGGAAAGGAGCTGAGAGCGTGGGAAAAGAAGCCATTCTCACTGTCTTGCTTCCCTGTGCTTCAACCACTCTTTAGCTAAATCATCAAAGCTGCTATCTGCAAACCCAGTAGATTTTTCTTTAACCTTTATTCTCTTTAACACCTTGCAGGGTGTGACAGTCTTGGCAAGTCCAATTTTTCACAAAATCTCCTTCTCCCTTGGCTTACGTGGCACAGACTGTCTTGGTCCCCCCGCTATGGCCCCCTTCTTTCCAACCAGCCTCTGTCACCTCCTACACTTCACCCCTGCGCCCGCCCCTGCATTCTCGTACGTCTGGCTTCTCTACCCTCGGCCCTGGTGATCTCATCCCGTATCCTGTTTTTGGTTCTCTCCTCTACGCAGATGATTACCGAATCATGCTATGTAGGCTCAACTTCTTTGCCAAGTTACAGACCGATGTCAATGAGTAGTGTAGTGGAAAGGCTAGGAGATTAAAATTTGAATTAAATGAGATCACACATGTGAAAATTAAACGTGCCATATGGATGTCAATTGTTATTTTCTGCCTTCCACAGCTTCCAAGCCACTTTTGTTCTTGACGTCTCCTAATCGTCCCACCTTCCAGTTACACAGCAGGGGCTTAAATTGTGGTGCCAACTTTGAGTTTTCCTCTCTCATTCTTCTCATCCAACCAAGTGCCACAGCCTCTAGATACTACATTTTTAGTACTTGTGACAGTCTTTTGCATCCTTGCCTTCTTTCCAACCTATCATACTCACACTGAGCGGGGCAGTCTTCTCACACCCACCCCTACCACAGCCCTGGACTCAGGCCTCAGAGAATCTCCATTGTTTATCAAGACAAGTATAAAGTCTTCCACCCAGGATTTGAGTTCCTCCAGAACATTGACTTTTTATGCCTCTGTGGCTTTTTTACTTGCCACTGTCCTATTCAGTCATTGTTCCCCAGCCAAGCTGGATGATTTTCTACTCTCCAAAAACCCCTCCAAACACTCACACCTCTGGACATTGGCTCAGGGCAGTCTCCCCAATGCCCTTCTGTCTTCTCCCCTTATTCCATCTTCAAGGCAGCAGCAGGAGAGTAGAACCCACTCTAGGTGTTTCAAACACAGGGAATTTGATATAGGGAATTGATTGGAGAGGAATTAGATATAGGGATTGCTGGAGAGGTTGGAAGAGCAAAGGGGAAGAGGAGAGGGGCTGAAGGAGCAAGAAAAGAAGCTACATCCAACCCCTAAATTCACACCTGCTGCTGTGCCACTTGTCAGGTCTGGCAGTACCAAAGGGGTGCCACCTGCACCAAGCTGGGACTGCTGAAAAGGTGCTGCCCCTGCCTGGGCCACTGCTCCGGCAACTGCCAGCAGCCCTCGCTCTCAAAGCCGGAGCAGGACTCCTCTCTCCACTGCCTTTGGATTTCCCTCTGGGCGAAGCTGGCAAGGGAGCCCAGAAAATGTTGTTTTCAGACACCTGGCCCTACCTCTACAGAGTAGAACGTGGAAGGGCAGGTGGAAGCACAAGACAATGTTGGACAAGGGCCCACCACAAATACCACTGATTTCCTGGAGTATTTCCTGACTCCTCACCTCTTCCCCCCAACGCTGACAGCTCCAGGAAACTTCTCCCTCCTCTGAATTTTGTCTGCAGGTCTCTTCAACTCAATTTAAAATACATTTGTTGAGGACCCTGTCCATACCAGCACCAGGCTCGGTGCCAAAAACACAGCTAGGAGTAAGATAGACTTGGCTTCTGTGTCCCGGAGCTGCATGGAGTTTAAGGTCTTCTTGGGAAGACATACAATGAAATTACAGTATAGCTTGATGAACCCTAACATAGGTAAAGTACCAGTGTCAGAGTGCACAAGAATGGTGTTTAAACCAAACTGGAAGGGTCAGGAAGTGCTTCCAGAGGAAGCCAAAGAGGTAGGCACCAGGGCAAAATGCATTTTTTTTGCGGGGGGTGGGGAGAGACAGCACCTTGCTCTGTCACCCAGGCTAGAGTGCAGTGTTGTCTTTATAACTCACTGCAACTTCAAACTCCCGGGCTCAAGTGGTCCTCCTGCCTCAGCCTCCCAAAGTGCTAAAATTACAGGCATGAGCCACTGTGCCCAGCCAAAAATGCTCTTGATAGAAACAAAATCATGTCCAAAGGCCCAGAAGTGAGAGAGAGCACTTCACATGCAAGAACCAAAATGTGTGTGGTAGAGCCAGCATAAAGATTTTGAAGAGGAGAATGGAAAAGAGGAGAACAGGGACGTTTAGGGCTAGAGGCAAAAACAGGTGTCACAGGATGCAAGGCCTAGCAAGCCACATTAAAGAGTCTGGAGTTGGACTTTATCCCAAGGACGGTGGAAGCATTGAAGGTTTATGGTAGGAATGTGACGGGGTCAGGTGCTCGTTTTAGGAAGCTCATGTTGACTTCAGCCAGAGACCAGAGCGAAGGGAGGCAGGGCAACTGTTTAGGACACTGTTAAAGAAATAAAAAAAATAGTAGCTGAGACTGGGTTATGGCACTGGAAAGAAATGGTGGACTCAGGAGGTATTCAGAAAGTAGAGGTGATATGGGCACCTGGGAAGTGGGGGTCAGAGTGGCCCCTACACTTCTGCTGTGCCTGGAGCAACTCTAGAAGTGGAAGTGCCACTGCTGAGATGGAGACTGTAGAAGGGTATGATGTTTTGGGAGTGTATTAGTTTCTTATTGCTGCTGTAACAAATTATCACAAACTTAGTGACTTAAAACAACACAAATTTATTATCTTACAGGTCTGGATGTCAGAAGTCCATATGGGCCTCCCTGGGCCAAAATCAAGGTGTCCACAGGGCTGCATTCCTTGTGGAGGCTCCCAGAGAGAATCCATTTCCTTTCCTTCCCCTGCATCCACAGGCCACTTGCATTCCGTGGCTCATGGCCCCTTCCTCCATCCTCAAAGCCAGCAGGGCGGCACTTTGGACTCTCTCTCTGTGACTCTGATGCTTCCACTTTCCCCTTAGGAGGACCCTTGTCATAACAGTGGGCTACCCAGATAACCCGGGGGTCATTTCCCAATTTCAAGATCCCTAACTTGGCACATCTGCAAAAGTCCCTTTTGCCATGTACGATAACATACTCACAGGTCTCAAGGATTAGAATGTGGACATCATTATTCTGCCTACCACAAAAAGTAAGGGCATGAATGAGCTCCACTTTGCACACATGGCGCTTGGTGACTGTGGCGCATCCAAGTGGTGATGCTGTGTAGAAAGCAGCATATCTGGGCCCGAATCTTGGGGGCAAGATTTGCTTGATCATCTCAGTGTGAGAATCATCAAACTGTAGATGGTCATTGAAAACACAGAAGTGGACAGGGTCACCCTGGCAGAATATTTGGAGTAAAAAGAGATAAGGGATAAAAACGTTGAGAAACATCATCCTTCAGTGGATAAGCAGAGAACATCCTGTAAAGGAGATGACCATGAGCGGCCAGAGAGGCAGGAAGGACTAGGAGTGTTCTCTCTTCGGGACCCCAGAGTATCCCATCTCCACTTCTTCACACATCTTTCCTTAAACTGGGCCTTCATTAAGTTGGTGGGTACATGGTGTGCACACTCCCCAGCTGCCAGCCCAGACTGAGGCTTGTCTCTCATTCCTGCTTTAAAATTCCAGGAGAGAAAGTCTGATGCCCCCAACTTGAGTCTAGGCATTGATCCAACCCCCAGGACTGTCGCTGACACATACAGGCACTCGATTAATATTTGTTGAAGGAATGGACTCCCAAGTCAGAGATTCGCCTGTAGTGTAACCAGCAATGACCACAGACATTGTCATAGAGCACAAATCTGGCTCTGGGAGGCCCACCTCTGGGTGGGGTGGATTTCACAGAGTGTGAAAGTGCAGACTGAGCAGACAGCCCAAAGCATGGCTGTCTAGAGTTCCCAGCACAAGGCTGGCATCAGTAAATCTCTGTGGACTTACCTACGGGTTGGCGCTTTGGGAAGTCCCTGCCTGACCACTAATAGGCAACAGAATGTTTGGTGACATGTTGTAGGGAAGTAACAAACCTGCACAAGCTCTATTATCCGTGGCAGTTTTTATAGCACATGCTTCCTGTACTAACTGCACCATCTGCTTTGAGACACTTTGGAGACATTTCATCTCTAAAAAGCTCCCCTTAGCTTGAGATTTAAATCCCATCCCACCTTTGCTGCTCCCCACTGTATGATTCCGTTCACCTAACACTCTGGAAAAGGCAAAACTATAGGGACAGTGGCCCTGGGAGTGGCCAGAGCAGTTGATACCAAGGAGTGCGAGGGAATGTCTTGTGGTGATAGAAATACGAATTCATGACTGTATGTATTTGTCAAAACCCGTAGAACTACGCACTAAAAAGGGTGATTTTACTGCTTGTAAATCATACTTCAATAAACCTGACTTAGGAAAAAAAAAAAAAAAAAGAACCATTTTCCTTCCTGCTGACCCTTACACATGAATTGCGCCCTGATTTTTCTGTTGTGTCACCTTCTACCTTGAAGTCTGATTTCTCAGGTCAATTTAAATATAGGTTACCTGGCAATGTAAAGTCTGTGCGTCTGCAACTGTCATTTGACTTCCTTGATGACAGTGGGCAGAGCTTACTTAGATTTTGATTGTTTTTCCTTTAGGTGACTGAGTACTCACTAATTTTGAGGGTGTATGTTTTAATCCAGAATAGCGATTTCAATTTTGATTGATGTTTTGTTAGCCTTTCACTTATGTGTCCAGCCCAGCTCTTTCCTCTTTTCCTCTGAAGTCATGTGTTAAAACCTTACTATCTGTTACTGTGCAGATATGAACGTTCTAATCAGACAGCATGCAGAACTAAATATTAAACAGGAAGATGCAATGTCTAATCATTTCAGACATGCACAGTAAAAAGAGAACCAGAGTTTCTAACATTTTGTCTTGGAAAGGAAAGGAACTTCTGGAGTATCATATTAATCATTTCTTTGCTCCCCAGTTGGACAAGCAGCAGCCTGAAGCCTGGCAGGCACAACTTGTGTTTGCAATGCCACAGTCTGTGATTCTAAAAGATATCAGGTTTCTAGAAAAAACAGAAGTCTACCTGTGGAGGATCAGGGAGAGATTTCCCACCCAGAGTGAGGCCTTGGGGAAAAAGGATTGTTTTGCCATAGTCATCTGCCAAAAAAAAATCTGATTTCCTTGAGTTACTTGAAAGGACAAATCATGGTTTAAAGATTTTATTTTTGTCTTGTGCCCTGGAAGAATTTGGCAGGTGAATTCTTGGTTTTAACAGTTAGATGTTTAACATCACCCATAGCTCACCCAGCATGTAGGCATACTTGTTGAAATTACTTTCATTTCAACACAACAACCAACAGAATAATATGATCAGGAATTTTCTTTTTGCAAAGTAGCTTGAAGTTGGTATACACCATAAACCTGGCAGATATGTGAGCCTTATTATTTTCATCCAATAGTATCTTTAAACTTTGAAGACAGGGACCGGCAAACTGCTGCCACGGGTCAAATCTAGCACACCATCTGTTTTTCTAAATAAAGTGTTATTGAAAAACCACCATGCCCATTTGTTTACATATTATCTATGACTGCTTTTTCACTATAACAGGAGAGTTGTGTAGTTGCAATAGATAGAGACAACGTGTCTCACAAAGCTGAAAATATTTACTATCTAACCCTTTTCCAAAAAAGCTTGACAATCCCTGCCCTAAGAGATTACATTTTCCAGAGTCAGTTTCAGAATTCACATCAATCCTGTGCTCAGGCCTTCTTACTTTTGAAGATAAGGATGCAGAGATAGCATCTGTGATAATCTCTCATGAGCACAGATATTT
Source organism: Eulemur rufifrons (assembly GCF_041146395.1). Lineage (NCBI taxonomy): Eukaryota > Metazoa > Chordata > Mammalia > Primates > Lemuridae > Eulemur > Eulemur rufifrons. Next base: position 18,716,886 of record NC_091001.1, read on the forward strand.
TATTTTGAATAAAAATAGCAAAAAATTAGTGAAATTATTGGCGTTTTTTTCCTAGAGAAAACTTTAGGCAAAGTTTCCTGTTGGTCCTCTTTGTGATATATGAAACTTGGGTCTGTGTGTCCGTGTCCTCAGGTACCCTAAAAAGTAAATCACTGAAAATAACATGTCGGAAAACGCAATAATCATTCTTAAACTCTTGGCGGGTTATGGAGCCTTTTAGGCACCTGCAAATACCTAGAGATCCTCTCTTCAGGTATAAAAATGGGCACATGCACGTACACTCAAACTGTGTGTATAGTTTCAAGAGTTTGCGGAGGTCTGAGGCCAGTGTGTTCAGTCCAGGTAAATTATTCCTTTATTGAAGGATGAGTCTCTATAGGCAGAACTCCAGGCACTTGAGAAAGGGTCATGGGGGTGTCAGGGCAGTTCCGGCATCCATGAAATCATACCTCATAGGCAGTCACTCTGTTTTCTAAAATCTGAAGCTTTGAAGAGTTTTTAGGCTGAAGATGCTAGAGTTTGGGTCCTGGTTTCTTTGTGGTCCTAGACTCAAACAAAAACCTTCGAGAGCCTCCGACTTGCAGAAGCTGCAATCTGGTGGTCAGGGCATCCCCAGTAATGGAAGATAATTACCAAGGTCAGAGGTTAAAAAATATATATATCCCAGAAATATGCAAACACTGCACAACTTTGAGAGTTCTGTGAGGGCCTCCTGCACTTGATTACAGGGACTTAGCTACCTTTTATCCCGTTCAATTTTGTCTCCCTGTTTGTGTATAGTGGAAGTCAGTTCTGCAGAAACAGCTAGTCTGTAGAGGTAGGATGTCGCATACACTTAGAGTAACAAAAAGATGACCCAGCCAAGTTAAAGACGGGGAGCTGTCTCCACTGGCATGTGACCCACAGTGCCCAGGAGTCCTGGTCAAACAAGGGTGTTTATCATTTGCATATAAGCATTGTTTATTCAAAGAGGCACAGAGGGGGTGATTTGCAATTCCCTGTCAAGTTGAGTAAACAGTTACTTAATCTTCCCCCGAAATTCAAATGTGAGATTGAGTGCTACTGTGGTAGGCTCAACTTCTACCTTCAAAATCTCTTTTGTGGATCTTGCCACTGTGGGTCAGGAAACCATAACTAAATGGAATGGCCGAACAACTGTGGCCCCGCTTATGCCTCGATTCCAGTTCCTGGATGGTTCCTGTACTGTTTTGCAGGTGTGGAAGGGGTGCAGAAGCCATCGGCAAAAGATAAGTTATATCCACCGAAGAGGAAAGCTGTCTTACCGGAACACGCCGGACTGACAGCTGTATCCGGTTACATTGCTTACTGAAGTCATCCTGGGAGTGCAGAGCCCCGCTGCTGGATAGCCAGCCACGCTTTCTGTCCACATGCATCACAAAACACTGCCAGGAGCCAACGCAGCAACAGGTTTTAGTCCTGACGAAGTAAAAATAAACCAAAAACTCTTACTTGCTTCTAATAAACTTTTGCCTTGAACACTTGGTGATTCATTACTTAGCCTAGATATTTTCTCTGCTAAATCATAATTGTTTCCGTAGGTATGTGATCAGATTCCTTTTTTCTCTGTATGAGAGAGAGGAAAAATTAGAAAATTCCACATTTGCATGTAGCAGCTTCCTCTCCCCTCAACCCCCAAGACTGGAGAAGAGTTAGTAGAAATGAGCTCAGTCAGGAGCTAACTAAGTGGCCTCGGACAAATCACTTAAACCCTTTGGACTTGTTTCTTCAGCTACAGAAAGAGAGCTTAGGAGGAGATGATTTCTAAATTCCCTTCTAAATCTGAAATGTGATTTTGTAATTGCTTTGGAATACCTTGGGACATTCAAAGAATCTTTGACTCCCACAGCGAAGAAGGAACATGGCCTGTGTATTATTTAAACAACTGAACTGCGATAAGGTTTTTCCCATTAAGGCATTTGGTGCAGGCAAGCATTTTATAATAAACTTCCCATGAGCTCATTTAAAGCTCTCTTTAAAAGCAAACATATTTTTCAAAGTGAGCTCCTTCTAATTACTTGTTATTTGAGCTTCATGTTTCCTTCCAATCTTGAGTTCTGGGCATCTGTGTATGCCCAGGCAAAGTCCATAGCTCTTAAGAAAGATAATTGGTTTGATAAAGATTGTAGTTACAATGACTAAGGGGTATAAACTAAATGGATTTGTCTTAATCTCCCTTCCTGAGTTCTTCCCACTCTCCTGCATCACTGCCTCCACCATCTAAAATAGTCATGTAAAAGCTAACATGAACTCAGTGCCTGCCGATCACCAAGCACTGGTCTAAGGGCTAACGTTAAATATAGCACTTACAACATTGCAAGCACCGTTCTAAGTCCTTCATATTTGTTAATTTACCAACTTATCTCTACAATCCTATAAGGTACTTGTATTATCCTTATTTACCAATGAGGAAACTGAAGCACAGAGAGGTTAAGTAACTTGTTCACGGTCACACAGCTAATAAATGGCAAAAGCAGGATTTGAAGGTGGTGGGGGATGCTCCAGAGTCCACATATTTAACCACTTTCCTACACTGCATTATACTTGGACAGGCATAGATTTGGGGAGCAATGTCTTATAATAGAAGTCCTTAAAATGTCATTTCATCAAGTGTTTTACCATCTAAACATAGACTAGTCCAAAGATGATTTAGGAATGACAAAATGGTTTCCATTTGATGATCTTTCAGCACCAAATTATTAGCTCCAAGGTGATATGAGACAATCAAAGTTGTATTCTTTTCATCTCTACTCCCATAATGGATTTCTGAAAAAGCTACCAGAAAAGCCCACTTTTGGCCGTGCTAGAGTTTATAGGTCAAGTTGCCTCCATTTAAAGCAGTTAAGGTTAGAGCCTGGGAGGCTGAAATTAATTTTCTCAGTTGGGATACAGTAAGTCTACTGGGGAGTGGAAACCAGAATAGGCATTCTTTGTGTTCACACATGCAGCCCATTGAACCTCTGCCAAGCCCATCTCACAGAAGAGGAAATCAAGGCTCCGAACATACGATAAGTCTCCTGGGACCACACACGTAATGAGAGCCCAAGCCAGGGCTGAGCTGGGGAATTCTGACGAACAGCACTGGACAGTTTCTATCTGCCAAACAAGATCTTGGAAGATCAATTTCAAAGTTCTTTCTTTTAAGAATCTTCAGATACAGGTTTGCTGGGCGGTCGCCGTTAATCTCAAAGCCTAATAAAATGGTTCCACCCTCAAAAACATTTGCTTGCATTTAGGGCTGGGTAGGTGGGTGCCAGCCTGGTGTTTTTGACCCAAATGATGGATTTGGTGGCTAAGAAGAGAGCTCACTGAAATAGGAATACATTTAAATCCGGGTATTTTCATTATGTGAAAGTGAAAAAAAGCACCTTGAATTTCAATTTTTGTAAGCATTTTTCACTTATTATGATCGAATTTGTGATGAGGAGTGAAAGAAAGGTTGTAAAATAGCAGTCTATATCAATTCAGAATTATCATGGGAAGGCCAAGCTATAATGGGTAAAAGTTAAAAATTAGTTACCTTTCTCCGTGATACGACTGAATAAGCACATTAACAGTTTATAAAAGAGGTTGTGAAACCTCTTGAGGAAAAAAATATTATGTAACCAGTTTAGCGGGGAGAGACTCGCCTCACCCCACATCTCAGTAGGGGGCTGAACTGCATGGCTGGGAGGTTCCTTCCTGTTTCATAACTGTTATTATTTCTTTGGAAGGGTTTATCTTTTATTGCTAATAGCATTTCACTCTCCTCCATCCTCTCAATCTACGTCACTACCCACACCCAGGACCATTATAAACAGCTACCCAACATCGGGGCACTAACCTTCGCCAAGTAAAAGCAGTAGCCTTTTCTGCCCACCCACGGGGTTATAAACCTTGAAATATCATTAGGCCAAACTTTACGGGACTTTGTTGTTAGGGTTTTTGAATATCTAGCTGAACCTAATCTAACAAAATATATGTGGCATCAGCTATAACAATGACTGTCAGAGTGAAATTTTTAAAAGGTTTATTGAAGAGAGATTAGAATGATTATGACCATAGCAGCTCTAATATCTTAGTAAGAATAGTCTCTTTGATTAGCATTAAAAACACGGTTAGTATTATATAAATGTCATTCATTTTTTTCCTCTTAATAATGTTCATCTATTATAAGCAGACAGTAATGCACTGATATGCATAAACTTTAGATTGTTTTAAATATCCTGCTTTTCACAATTATTTCTACCACCAAACATGTATTCGGTAGCTGGGCAAGCATATCCTAATAGTAGATTTAAATGAGGGACAGGCACAATGTGAAGTTGCACAGACAGTGGGAATTAAATTTTCATTTTGTTATAAGAATGTGGTCTTCAAATAAAAAAGATGCAAACATTCTGTCTTCCCCATGCTCCCAGAGGCAATCTAGGTGGGCTCAAGTCCCATTTCTATATATTAACAAGGAGACTTTAGCTAAATTGTTTAAAATCGCTGAGACTTAGTTTCTTCCTTCTAATAAAATGGATATAACAAAAGAAACTGATTCATAAAGTTGTTGAAGATCAAATGGATGTGTACATTATTCGTATCATGGTAAACATTCAAGACAGTTTAGCTATTATGACATTTCATTACTAATAGTTAATACTTACTGAGGGCTTAACTTGTACCAGGCCCTATCAAGAAAATAACAATATAAATTGCCAACAAACACAGGAAGAAATTGTTCATCTAGTGATTGAGGTAACAGTTATATCCAGAGAGTGTGGAAGAGCTGTCTCAGTACAAATTTAAATAACCTTCTGCCGGGCAATTTGGCAATGTGTATTGAAAGCCTTCAACAGGCATGCCTTCTACCTAGAAATTCCATTTCTCAGCGTTTATACAAAGGAATGCATAAACATGTTCACTTAAACATTATTTATAATAAAATATTAGAAAAACCTAATGAGGAATTTATTATGCTTATGGCCCTGGGAATTTACTCTAAGGAATGACCATGGATATGTGCAAAGATTTATCAACACAAATGTTCATAATAGTAAATAGCACAAAAAAAGAAAACAAGGAAAGAAAGTGACCTCGGCTGTTAAAAAGGAAGAATTAATGATCTAAGCTGTACTGTAGTTATACAATGTGGAAAGTGTGTTTTAAATGTCCATAAATATGTATATGAAAAAGGCTCAGAGGACATACGCTCAGAGGTTAGCAGTCATAATCTCAGAATTGTAGGTTGAAAAGTGAATTTGGCTTTATTTTCTTTGTGTTTTTCTGTGTTTTCCAGATCTTCTGCATTGAGCATTTATTAGTTTTGTACTGGAAAGTAGAAAAATATTATAATAAATAGAAAGAAGTAGTGTGAACAAATATTTCACATCTGTGTTAGCCAAGACTCTAAACTACAAGTGACAGAACCCAGCTCAAACTGTCTTAATGGGAAGGAGGTTATGCTTCAGGCGTGGCTAGACCCAGGCCTCACAAGATGCTGCTAGGACTTGGTCCTTCCCTCACCATCTCTTTATCTCTTGTCTTTCTTTCCTCTCTATTTGCTTTGTTTTCGGGGATGTTCTCCCCATGTTTGTGGGCAGACACATCCACAAAACTATTTACATCCTCCCTCAGCAAACTCAGCTGATTGCCTTTTCAGTAAGAGTTAAAATAAATTCCTGGCTGTCATTTACACGGGCCATCCCAGGCTCACACACCCATCCCTAGTCCCATCTATCAGCCCAGTAAATGGACTGCCCGGATCGGGTGTGCCTGGGCCCCATGCCCGTCGCTGCAGCCAGGAGGTGGGGTCAGCCAGGATGAGAGAAGGAAAAGGGTGGCTCCTCAAGGGTCAGCAGGGTTCTGTAGATAAACGAAACTGGGGAGGAATGTGGGGGACGTAAAACCACTACAACAAAGAGCATTAGTAACCTTGAGTCATTCAGGCCTCTTGTGGTGACAAGTGACAGGAAACTTAATTAGAACTGGCGAAAACAACAAAGAGAATTTGTTGGCTCACACAGCTGAGAAGTCCAGAGGTAGGGTTGGCTTCGAGTGCCTCTCACCTCCCCAGGACATGCCTCTTACCATCTCTCCAGTGGTGACGGCTCCATCTCCAGACTCCACACAAAGGCTCCTGCAACTCCGGGGTCTCTCTCCATGGTAGCAAATTGCCCTGGCTGTTCCAGACCCCGCATCCTCACACCACCCTAGGAGCGATCCAGGGACAGAGAGTCTCTGGTTTGTATTTTCCACACAAGTCCTGTGCTTGTCACCTCTCTCAACTCCCCACGTTGGATCACAAGCCCTGACCCATCAATGTGGCCTGAGGAATAAGGTATATGGAAAATTGGCTTGAGCCAAGTAGAGTCCATTCCTGGGAGGGGTCAGTCCCATGTGGACCAGCAATGAGAGCGGAGCAGGAGTGCGTTCCCAGGGAAAATCAAGGTGGGGAAGGAAGGGGTCCCCGCTGAAGAGGTAACTTGCAAATGCCTATCACAGCTCTGTCGCAGTCTGACGTGTTTTACACTCTATGTAGTTGCTCATTTGAGAACAGGAAACATTTATGAAAACTATTGTCTGCTTGTAGCTTAATATATTCCTGGCATTGCAGAATATTGCCAACTGACATGCGTTAATGAAGAAGTATAAATTTATCACAGGTCTTCAGCCTCATCTCAGTTTTGGTCTTTCAAATGGGCCTGCTGTTATCGAGAGAGAGAGAGAGAGAGAGAGAGAGAGAGACAGAGAGAGAGAGAATCACATAGCATCGTGCAAAGGGTCCTACACAGCCCACAGGCAGCCTCTCTTCTTTTGTGCTGTAATAACCTGAAAACAGGTTTTTAAAAAATATATCTATATATTTTCATGAAACTTTGCTTAGGGAAACATATGGGGCTTTGAAATGTCAGCACACTGGGAAGAAAGCAGGAAGTGTGGAGAGTTTTGTGCTCTTGTCTCGTATTTACAGAGTGGGTTTTACAGAGTGGGTTCAAAGTCGTGTTGGGTTAGTAAGAAAAACAAACAAAATGATCCATGCCTGCTCCGGGTGACATCTGTCCACTAGGACAGTCACTGGCTTTTGGTTTTGAAAGGCTTTCAGTAGATGGCACAGGCTAGGACTGAGATGTTTTCTTTTCACCTCCAGAAGGAAGTTTGCACAAATCCTCTCAGAGCCAGCCTCTTCTGCGATAAATAAATGTGTCTCTGCCAGAGAGAGCAACAAGGAAACCTCAGCGCCTGACAGCTTAAGAGGGGGAAAACATCACCAAGGCTAATGTCATTGCAAAAGAGGGACAGCTTTGAAGGTTATGTGATTAAAAATGCTCTGCACAGACAATAGCGGGGCTTGGCATATGATGTGCCTAACTGATCTGTTTTCCCATGTGGCAACTGCTGCAGAAAAATTCCCCATCTTGTCTCGTATGAGTCAACAGCATTCTGCAAAAGTGTCATAAAATGTCACTGAAAACATTTCTGCCACCTCGACTCAGAAGATGATGATGGTGGCAGCGAGAGAGGTAGGCCATGGAGCAAAGGGGTCCACCTGGCCACCAGAGGTCTGCCACACATAAAGAATGGGGACCCACTGGCCTGTTCATGAGGAGCAGACAGGGACAGGGACTTCCAGCGCCACCACGGTGAGCCCTGCTGTGACTTTCTGACTCCTCCAGCACAGTCACAGGACATCTCAACAATTGCACCACTGAGCATGGTTCTGCATGAACAGGCAGCAAAGGGAGGCTTCGTTTCTCTAATCTCTGACTCTTGCCAGGACCATTTTATCTGCTGAAGTTTCCAGGTCCAAGACCCAGGTCCTGTGAGATTTCAGGGGCCCATAAATGTGGCTAAATCCCAGAAGGAAATAATCGTCGGCTCTAAAAGACACAAGGAGCAACCTGAAGTAACAAATGCTTAAATAAATGCCCAGGAAGCACATAATTATACCCATTTCATTAATGGTTGAATTGATTGTCTTTAAAAATTTCATTACATTTGAAAACAATTTTAAGGCTAGATTTTATTTTGCTCTAAGAGAATTCCCACGTGTGCTTCATGACTGCTGAGAATCAGAGCCAAGTGAAAATTAAATGAGTCACTCATTGCCAAATGATTTCAAAAACAAAATGATGATAGTCCTTTGAAAAAATTTCAGCCAAAATTCTGTTTCGCGTGGAAGGTAGGTGCATTTCAATATCTTTGCTAAGATGGAGGATGGGACTTGCAAAAGCAAGGGTGGAGAGGACACAAAGGAACAGTCTGGAACCGCTGATTGTTTATGAGCATGCTTGATTGCAGGGGTCTTTTCTTCCAGGCATCGCATGGGACCCCGTGCATCCCCACACTACATGCAGTGTAGGAGCCAGGGGCACGCAGAGTGACCCCAGTCACTGCTAGCCAGTCGGTGGCTATATGTGTGCCCATCACGCTGCAGGTGACATTCTCCAGCTGTGAAAACTGACCCCTGAAATGAAGAGGCTTCCGGTCTAATGGGAGCAAGGACTATCACCAAATAAGTTAAACATATAACAGATTAGATGGAGCAAGTGCGAAGGGGAAGAGTACAGCAGAGAGAGGGAAATGAGTATAGCCATTTTGGAAAGTTGTATGGAAGTTCCTCAAAAAACTAAAAGTACTAATAGAATGACCACATGGTCGAGCAATCCCACCCTGTGTGTCTATCAGAGGAACTGCAATCAGTGTGTTGAAGAGACGGCCGCACTCCTGTGTTCATTTCAGCATCATTCACGACAGCTGTCACAGGGCTAACCTAAGTGTCCCCTCACGGACGAATGGGTAAAGAAAATGTGGTATACACACGAAATGGAATACTACGCAGCTTTAAAAAAGAAGGAAATTCTGTCATTTGTGACAATGTGGATGAAACTGAAGAACATTATGGTATGTGAAATAAGCCAAGCACAAAAAGACAAATACTGTATGATCTCACTTATTATGTGGAATCTAAAAAAGTCAATCTCATAGAAACAGAGCATGTAGAAAGGTGGTCCCCAGAAGCTGGCAGGGTTTGGGGGGAGAAGGGTGGGAAAATGGAAGATGTTGGACAAAGAGTACAAAGTTTCAGTTAGACTAGAGGAATAAGTTTGAGTGATCTGTTGTACTAATGGTGACCACAGTTAATAATAAAGTGTATATTTTTAAATTGCTCAAAAGATAGATTTTTTAATGTTCTCACCCCCAAAAAATAAGCTGCTAAGGCGATGAGTATGTTAATTAGCTGGATTGACTCTTTCTACAATGTATGCATAGATCAAAACATCACATTGTACCCTATGAATATATATAATTATTATTTGTCAATTTACAAAAAAAAAAAAACAGAGAGAGGGAAAATGTTGAAGTTTGAAAGTTTAGACATGGTAGCAAGGGAAGGCCTCATTGAGAAGGGGCTATTTGAGCAGAGAACTGAAGTTGGTGAGGGGGAGAGTCATATTGCTATCTGAGGGACAAGCATGCCGGGCTGAGGAAATAGAAAGCGCAGTGACTCTGAGTCATGAAATACCTGGGTAGTTAGAGGAACAGCAAGAGGCCAGAGCAGCCGCAGAGGAGGGATCAAGGCTGAGACTGGTCTTTGATAAGGTCAGAGAGGGGTCTGGAAGCCAGACCGGGTCCAGCCTTGTGAGCCGTGGTACGGAGTGTAGGCTTTATTCTGGGTGAGACGGGCAGACACTGGAGGTAGAGGTGTGACATGATCTGATGTCTAGGTTCACAAGGTCGCTGTGGCTGCAATGTTGAAAACAGAGGAAGGTGCAGAGCAGCAGCAGGGAAGCCACAGCTTTTGCTGTGACGATGACTATGGCTATTGCCACCATCCAGGTGAGAGACAGTGGCGCTTGGACCAGGATGTGGAGATGATGAGAATAGCGTGCTGGATCCATTTAGACTATAAATTCTTACTCGTGTCTGTGTGGACGCTTCCCTCCTCTCTCCACCGTTCCCCACCCGGATCAGGGGAAACGGGAGCAAAACCACCCTGGAGCTGGGGCGGGCACCCCAGGAGCCCCGGCACGCCTCACAGTCATCCCCCCCAGGGGACAGTCTATCTTGTCCGCCTTGACCTCTCACTGGTGCCCCAGCCTCAGGGGCCACTGGCCTGGTAGAGGAAACAGACGCCCCAGGTGAAAGCATGCTGCTCAGAAACATGAAAGAGAAAAAATCCAGCTACTCTTTTGTTTTAGGAACCAGCTTGTTGCTAGGGATTTCTTTTGTCCTTGTTTCCAGTGGCCGCCCCGCCGGAGGTCACTAACTGCCTTTGCCTGCAGAGTGTCGGCCTCCCTGGCATCCGTTTCTTCCGGGACACCGCAGCCATTGTTTTCAGAAGCGCAGATGATGTTTGCACACATGAGCTAAGCCCTGGCCTTTACCTTGCACCTGACGTCAGGGAGGATGTACTTTTTCAGTACAACCTTACAGCACTCTGCCTCCCAGGGGCCCGTAACTGTGGCTGCCAGGAACGTGCCAGGCAGCAGCGGGCCTGTGCTAACAGCACTGGAATGGGGCAGGCAGTAATAAGACTTGGGGGTTTTATTTTATTTGTTTATTTATTTTTGAGACATGGTCTCACTCAGTTGCCCAGGTGCTAGAGTGCAATGGCATCATCATAGCTCACTGCAAACTCAAACTTCCCAGCTCAAGCGATCCTCCTGCCTCAGCCTCCCAAATAGCTGGGACTACAGACACATGCCACCATGCCTGGCTAATTTTTGTATTTTTTTATAGAGATGGGGTCTTGCTATGTTGCTCAGGGTAGTCTCGAACTCCTGGCCTCAAGCAATTCTCCAATCCAAAGTGCTAGGATTACAGGCGTGAGCCACAGTGCTCAGCCTAATAAGACATTTTAATAGTACAAAAGTGGCACATGCCTGCTTAAAAACATTCATCCAATACAATTTTTATAAAGTTAAAAGTAAAAATTTCTACTGTTTAAGGTGAAGCCACCTGAAATCGCTTGATTTATGGCCTCCCAATTCTGGGTGCTTCTGGGTCTTTTTCCAAGCTACTTCTTTAGAAGGAGCCGTTCTATTAATACGCATTGTAGCAAGTTCACCAGGTCATTCTTATGCACTCTAAAGTCTGAGAGACCTCCTGTCCTTGGTATTTCTATTAACACAAAATGTGTGTGCACACGTAGAGTTTTACACACACACACGCACACACTTGTGAAAGTAAGCACACACCTGTATGCACAAAGACATTCATACAACACAAACTGGATAAAGCTTGGCTGTTTTGACTCAACGTTGTATCACCGATACCCTCCTCTGTCAGCGTATGTAGCAATAGCTCACAATTTTAAACAGCTGCCCAATATTCCACGGTAGGAATGGATGTGCGCTATTTCACTGACCCCTGTTGATAGGCTTTGTGCTGTCTTTGGTTATGTAGCTGATTTTGTATCCCACCTTGCCCACTTTGTAGCTGTGTGCACTTGGCCAAGTTACTTAACTTCTTTATGACTCACTTTTGTTGCTTTATCTGTGAAACGAGGTTGCTGTCAGTCTCCTCCAAGGTGGTTGTGAGGATCAAAAGGGTTCAGCTGAGGGAAAGTGCACAACATTGTGCCCAGCCCAGAATCAGAGACTAAACAGTAGCTGAATTTCAGTTATTTTCTGACCAGCCTCCTACTTTGGGATCTAACGATATGGTATTCTAAGACAAGCTTCCAGTGCCCCAGCTGGGATCCTGCAGGGGTGTCTGTCACTTGAGGTCAAGGTGGCTGCTACTTGAGCAACACTGCACAACCTGAGGGCTCAGATGAATGTGATTCCTACTCTGGGCCACTGTACTTACTGCCATGACACACACAGAAAAACGAGTTTGGATCTGCTTTGGAGAACATTGCTTCAAACTGTGTTGGACTTTTTTCCCTTTCAATTTTTAATTTGGATATAATTTCAGACATGTGAAAGTTACAAGAATAGTGCAGATTCTTCACTCATATCCCCCAAATGTTAACATTTAACACATTTGTTTTACATGCACAAACACACATTTTTGTCCTGAACTTTTTGAGAATCAGTGGTAGTGAGGGTGCCCAACCCTTCCCAGCTTGTCTTGGGAGTTTCCTGACTTTTACAATTGAAAGTCTTGTATCTGGGAATTCCATCAGTCCCAGCAAATCACGACCATTAGTTGCAGCCGTGATGCTCATTTACCTGTAAATTCAGTGTGCTTACCGAAAATAAGGCCATAATCATTGTATAATCATCAAAATGTGGGAATTAACTTTGATACAAAATCCTATTCGATCTACAGACCTTTTTCAAATTTTGCCAATTGTCCCAGTAACGTCCTTTATAAAAGCAAAATCCCAGATGATGCATCAGATTCACTTGTCATATTTTTCCCCTATTCTTTAATTTGGATGAGTTCCGCAGTCTCTGTCTCTCACATTGACATTTGTAAGAGTATAGGCCATATATTATGTATAATATCCCTCAAGCTGGGTTTGTTTGATGTTTTCTCATGATTAGATCCAGGTTATTTATTTTTGGCAGGAATACCACATAAGTGAGGTACATAGTGTTGATTTATCACGTATCAGGTATATTAACTTTGGTCACTTGAATGAGGGGTTTTCTGCCAGGTTTCTCCACTGTAAAGCTGCAGTTTTCCCCTTTGCAATTAATTAGTATGTTCTTGAAGATTTTGTAAACATCCTGCTTCTCATTAAACTCTCCCACTTGTTTTGGTATTCATCGATAATTCTTGCCTAAATTATCAGTTATTTTTATGATGGGTTACTCAGTGGTTGGACTTTCTTTTTGAAAATGTTTAAAAGTGGAGAATCTTCACTAAAAGAAGTGTGTGGGTTTATGGAGGAGATAGGCACGTTACAGGTAAGTGTAGTACAATGTAACAGTTGCTCTGTGAAAAACATAAAGGAAGGGAGGGAGCTCCAAGCCCCTGGGTCAAATCCAGCCCAACATCTGTTTGTGTAAATAAAGTTTTATTGGAACAGAGCCATGCCCATCTACTTACTTACCTAGTGCCTGTGACGCTTTTGCACAACGATGACAGCTGAGAAGGTGCCACCAAGAGCATATGACCCATAAGCCTAACATATTTGCTACCTGGCCCTTATAAAATGTTTCCCGACCCTTGATAAAAGGCCTGTGGAGAGAACTCCACTGAATTGAACTTCAGTTCTGTTTAACTCACACACAGGGAGCATTCACTGCTCCGTGGGCCCTCGGGGGTACACAAAGTTAGGTACGTTCCTGAACTAGAACCTACTCAAAAGTAGGACTTCCCCACTTAGTGTACCACACATATTCCAGAGGTGTCATGCCGACTCTTACTTAAAAGAGATTAACTGTTTTGTTTAGGTATAACTATATACCTTGTTAAGAAGAAAGAATATTATACTAAGTCATAGTAATTAAATACAATTACAATGATTAGGCTGACCAAAATCTTTGCATGTCAAAGTATTGTCAAGTCCTATAAGAATGTTCTATTTACTTCTAGCACATATTTGGTACAACAAAACTCCAGGGATCAAGAGAATTTGGACAATTCTCAAAGTACGTAACATGAAGACAGAATCTGTTTTGGCACCAGGTTTGATAAAGGTAAATAATAAGGGTTATTGGGAGGTTAAGAATATCAGTTTGTTGTTTACATGTGAAATCATTTTTATTTCCAGAATGCATCTTGTTTTCTAAAGCTCCAGGCAGGATTAGGCTAAATTGAATGTGCTGCTCAGAAAGCTGTGTTTTGTGATAGGAAGAGGAAGTTCTGGAAAATTAATTAAGAACTCAAAGTAACTTAATCTTGTTGATTGTTCTCTGCTATGGGGAACACCCATGTGGTGCTGGAATGCCCAGCCCCAGGAAGAGATCAGATTTTTGGGCCAAGCCTATATGATTAAAGTAGAGGAGAGAGTTCAATATGTTTCTGGTGAATTTTGGCCACAAAAAGTCAATTTGGATTTTTCTTAACCCAAGGCTACAATTTCTTATTGGTAAAAACCATCCACAGTAGATTCCTGTGTGAGACAGTGTTGGAATGAGAAGTGTAAGAGAATTTTAGTGAGTGATAGAGTTCTTATTAAAAATTATTACTTTATGCTCTAGGGAAGCACATGACGTTAAAGCATGTAAAGCGACCGACACACTGGACAGAATGTTGAAGACCTGGAAGAACGTAGAGATGAAGCCCCAGATGATTACAGAGTGGCAGAGGGTGGAAAAGAAAAAGTAGATTGGTCAGCGTAAGCCGAAAGCACAGAGCTTCTGCCCAAGGCCCTCGCAGAAGGTGAATGGCAGAAATTAAGCACAGGTGGGAAAGAACTGCTGTGTCCTGAAAAGGACACCTGGGAAGGAGAGAGGGCAGAGCGGGGACCTCCTTTCTAGTCACCTGCAGCCACCTGTGTTCTCAGCACAAGAGGTTGGTATACTTGGCTTTAAACAAAGTAAACGCTCTTTCAACCCAGCAGAGTTGGGATAGGGTGAATTTTCAAAGTAATGAACTATTCTACTTTCTTAAGAGTTCTTGAATTCCTTTAGAGTTTCCTAGACATTTTCACATACATCGGTTTGTTTATCATCACTGCACACTCTGAAATGGGCGTTGTTAGCCCCTTTTTACAGAGAGGAAAACCAAGGACCAGAAAAGTAAAGTGACTTGCCCGAAGTTAGGCAGTCCTCAAATCTAGGCCTCCTCATTTCCCATCAGAACATTTTATGGGACTGTAGAATGCTCTCTGGTTTGTCAGCTTATTTGTCAGAGGTGCAGCTGGTTCAAATGGAGAGATTCTAACGAAGGGGCTGCTTACGAGGCGTGGGCAGGGTCTAGAGAACACACAGAGCCCCGGGCATGCGGAGGCCTGCAGCAGTGGGAGCAGTTACTCCCTCCCTGAGAGGAGGTAACCCCGGCTCGCCAGTGTTGGAGCTGTAACGGCCGGGCTCCTGGCAGGAGCTGACATGGGGAGAGAGGTAGCCAGTGCCAGTGACTGGCACTGAAGCAAGGAGGACACACTCCAACCTCCCTCTCTCCTGGCCCTCCGGTCTCCAGCCAGTACCCGCCATCAGCCATCAGGGGAGCCAGCCAGCATGAGGCCATCCACGTGGGCAGCAAGCAGAGCAGGGGGGTAAGATGCAGGGAAGGACGGGGCAATACAAAGGGAATAGCTAGCACCCCAACTTTCACAAAATTAGAAAATCCTAAAGAATGCCTAACACAAAAATTAAGTTGAACATAACTTATATAGGCTCAGCCCATAATCCCTTAGCTGAAGCTCTTTGGGCCAGATGTGTTCCAGAATTCAGAGTATTTTGTATTCTAGGAAGAAAACCATGTGTATAAACTATATACTATATAATGCTAGGGCAGCGCCCTGTAGTAAACACATTCACATTTCTGCTGTGAAAGGTATGAATAGTCACTCTAAGTAAGATAAATAATGACTACAAATAACTTCTCATTAGTTTTAGGTTAGTGTTTGCTACCACAAAAATTTTGGTGCTAAACTTACCCCCAAAATTGGATTTCAGAGTTTTTAGGCTTTTGGAATTGTGGATAAGGGATTATAGACCAGTTGTTCAATTTTGAGAAGTCATTCTTGAATTATGTGGCCTTTTATTGTCATTATTATGAATGCTGGCTGTCCTTGTATAGGCTTCCTTTTACTATCAAGTTATACATATGTATTTTTTCTGAATTCCAGAAAAATGAGAATTTATCTAATATAGTTTAAAAAATTATTAATTAAAAGATAAAAGAATGGCAATTCACTTGGCAAAAAAAGATCTTTGTCCCGGAAATGATTCACAGGAGGATTCCTTTAAATAGCAAGCATCCTGGTAGTTACAACTTGGCTTTGTTGACAAAAAACAGAGTTGTGCAGTACTTTCCCTGCAAATAAAGCATGCGCCCCCAAAGGCGAAGAGGACATCCCCAGGTCTCCATCCCCCACAGGCTCGTGCTCTCTGCAGTGCCCAGGTTAGCAGAGTGAGGAATCGGCTCTGAGAATCAGTGGAGATCTGGAGTGGTAATTTTGCTGGCAGGCATCCCTGGTCTCCAAAGCTCTGAAAACTGCAGTTCTCAGAACGACTTAACAGGAAGCCTCACCCACTAGCAGAGGAAGCTGAGGAAGGAAGGAAAGATGGCAGTGCCGGAGGAGGGTCCCTGTATTAAACAATAAGCAAAGTCATGTGCCTTGGGACCGTGTCTGCATGGTCAGAGGAAGCGCCGCCATTCACGCCTTCCTCGCTGCCTCCAACACTCTGCTGCGGACCCTGTGCTCCTGCCAGCCAGGATCACTCCCCATTTCCCAGGCTGGCTGGGAAATCTCCTGCCTCAGGACCTCTGTGCTCAGCACTCCTGGCCAGGCACGGCTGCTTCTCCCTGCCGCTCTTCACTGCCAACTCCTCCACGTCCTTCAAGGCCTTCAAAGTCAATGCCCACTTTTTTTTTTTTTTTTCAAGGAAGTAATTGCTGCCTTCTCTCCACTCTGGCACCCTGCAAACCGGTTTATTCTTTCCTCATGATATTCACCACGTGCCACCTTGTATTAGAGGAATTGTCTTATTCCCTTCCACAATTAAAGGTTTTGTTCATTTATTTTTTTTTCTATTAATTCATCAAGGATTTACTTGTGTAGTATGGCGCTGTAGCATGGTGCTAGGCTTGGCAATCTGAAGGTAAAGAGGGTAGGGTTCCTGCACTCTGGAATGTGCGGTCACTGGGAGAAAATAGGCAGTGTCAGAGCGGGGTGGTCTGAGGGCACATCAGAGGGACATGTGGCCCCAGGTTGCTGTGTGCTTTCGGGGCTGGCCAGGGAAGGCTGCATGCACAAGGACAAGTGGGAGGGAGGCTAATGGATGGTGGGGGAAGGATGTTCCCGGCAGAGAGAATGGCATGGCACAGGGCCAGGAGCTTGAAGATCAGAATGTGTTCCCAATGCTGCCAATAACCGAGCACGGCTGCTATACAGAAGCCGAGCAGGAGGGCGTGTGAAGAAAGGGGTGGGGAAAAGCGAAGCTGGACAGTGAGCCGAGGCCTGACCGTGGAGGGTCTTACAGACCTTGCTGAGGAATTTAGACAGCTCCACGGTGCCTCCTAAGTGACCTGGATAGACAAGGCCCTCCATTATGTCACAGGTCAAGATGTGGTTGCCTGCTATCTTAGGCTGGGCGCCCACAGAAGCAGATTCGGAGACAAAGATTCCAGTGCAAGTAGGTTCGGTGGGAGGTGACCCCAAGATCCGCAGGGGCGTGTGGACTTGGGTCGGGAAAAAGCTGGCGGCCAGTGCAGGGTGCACTGAGGCGCAGACAGCCACCGAGAGCACCTCCGCTTAGACCTCTGGAAAACCACAGGACATGCTTCGGGGACAACCCACTGGTGGGTGAGGGCCAGGGTGCTGTCCAGCAGCTCCCCTGACTTGGCCCTTGTTTCAGAGCCGCTGTCAGGGGCGCTAACACCCCATCACTGTGGCCCGTCCTGTGTGCGGTGAGCAGGCGGAGAGCAGGAGCTGGAAGAAGCCATTGGCCTGGTGAGAACAGCGAGCCATAAGGGATGTGGCGTGGCCGGAGCACCTGCCACATCTGTTTATCCAGACAGAACAATGAGGGAAACACGGCGGGTTTGGGGGCTTTGCTCTTGTTATGAGTTAGGGCAGGAACGAGATGGCACATTCAAGGGGGCCACTGAAGAGAGTCCGATGTGGGCAGGGGATACCCCTCGACCTGAAGGGGAGGGGACCCGGCCTCCCCCTGGGTGGGGCCACACTGAGGCTCACTCTGCACTGCTTTCCAGGGCTCTCAGCTGAGCTGCCCCTCCGTGCGACCTGCTCACCAGCGCACCCTGACCCACTCCCCACTCCCCTGCACAGTCCTTCTCAGGTGGCCTTCTAATCAACCTACCTGGTGCAGAGAGAGCTGGAGTCAGGTGGTAAAGAGGTGCCAACAGGAGCGTGGTCCCAGGGAGAAAACTGCAGCCCTGCCAAATAATGACTTGCTTGGCAGGAAGCTGAAAGCAGAAACATTATGTCACCTCTCTTGTCCAGTCCCCCAGCCAGAGGAACTGAAAGCCAGAGGACAAGGAAGCCCCAGCGACATGGTGGGTCAGGAGAGAGAGCAAAGCAGGGAAGAAAGTGAGGAGCACATCTGGCAGGGCAAGTAGAGAAGACCCGCACACCTTCTACGCTGGAGTGTGGCCCTTGGCTTGCAGTATCCACACCAGGGAAGTCCTCACTTGATGACAAAGCAGAACTCTACCTGACAACACCTGATATTTGTGAGCTCCTTACCAGGTACAGTCACTTTTCATTGACCCTGTAAAACACCTGGATCAGCCCCACAGAGCAGGTGCCAGCATCCGCTCTCAGCTGGGCCAGGAATCCAAGTCATATCTTTGGATTCAGCGTCCAGCGTTCACTTTAGTACGTCGTGGCTTCCCAAGAAATAAGAAGTCACTGCTGTTCGGCAGTGACCAAGTTATTCATATTTACCATAACATCTTTCTATAAGTAATAGTTTACTTGGTATCAGTAATTACACTGTTGGTTTCTAGAGGTCCCTTTTAGCCTCAAGATTCTTAATTTAATCATGATCTGACGCCTTGTACCCTTAGGTGTGAACACAGTATCTCCTTAACTGTGGAGTTTCACGTACAATCCACCGAGGCAGAGGGAGGCTGACAGAACTAAAATCGCTGGATGCCTATGAGCCAGGCAATATGTGTACGTCATCACTTACAGATGGAGAAATCGGGCCCCAGAGAGCATGAGTAATTTGTTCAAGGTTACGCAGCCAGTTAGGGCAGAGCCAGGCATACAATTTCTGTCGCACTGACTCCAAATTCCATATTCTTCTGCTTCAATTAAGGTTTCTAATGGATTATTGCAAAGAAATCCTTGCTAGTTATTTTTAGAAACACAGCAAAACAAGGATAAGTGCCCTCAGAGGAATCATTTCTGGGTCCTCAATGACGGCATGAAGACACCTCTTGCAAAAATGTGCCCTTCAGCTTCACTGCTGGCAGCAGTGAGAACCCGGCTCTGGAGCCAGACCACCTGGCACCACTCATCACTTACTCACTGTGTGACCTTGGACAGGTCATTCGATGCCCCCTGCCTCAGTTTCCCATCACCAAATTACAGTTAATAGTAGTCCCCAGCCTTAGGGCTGTAACGAACATTGCATGAGGTTAATGGTGCCCGGCATAGAGCGGCGCTCGGTAAAGTCAACTGTAGTTATTTTTATTAGTCTGTGCTGTCCTATCAACTGGATATATTCTGTAAATAAATATATTTTCAACCTATGGCCTGGCCTAGAGAATGTAGGGGTTGACCTTAAGAAGCCAAGCATCCAAGACGCAAAGAGAGACCGAGAAAGGCCGGATGCTTTTGTGCCTGGGCAAATTGACAATGTCACATGTGGATGGGAGAGAACAAACTCGCCAAGCAAGTGGCACATTGAAGGGTGGGCGGTTCTCATCAGAAACGTATTTTGGTCTGTGGTTTCTCTGAGCCATTTTTGTCTTTGCCAAATGACCCCCTTGGGAAAATGAGGCAGCTCAATATATAAAAATAGCCAGGATTTGAGAGAGGAAGTGAGAGGTTTCCCTAGAGAGGGCAGAGCAGGGCCGTGGAGCTCAGTGTCGGGCCCAGCACCTGGCACACGTGGGCACTCGCTCAGTCTTGTCCAACCAGTGGACGGGCGTCAGTGATTTTTGTTGTGAAAAACCTCCCTCCCTCCTTGGACAGGGGACATTGTCTGGATGCAGGTGGTGGTCCGGAATCTTAGGCTATGTTGAGCTGACGTTGGCTGAGGTAGGGCAGTTACTGGTTCCCTCACCTCTAAGTCGAGGGTGGTGGGGACTCTAGATCCCCACTGTGTCTCCCGAGGGAACCAAAACCCCTCACATGTTCCCTGACCATGTCACAGGGGAAGGAGAGGGAAAGCCTTTGCCTTCCCATGTGTCTAAGCACTGTGGGAGGTGTCTTTGATTTACTCACTCACCTTCTCACTCTCACTCACTCAGTCCTCACCAGGTGTTGGGTGTTACATTGGTTTCCTAGGACTGTCATAACAAACTAGGTGGCTCAAAGTAACAGCAATTTATTCTCTCACAGTTCTGGGAGACAGAAGTCCTGACTCAAAGTGCTGGCAGGGCCGTGCGCTCTCTGCAGGCTCAGGGAAGGTCTCTCCCTGCCCCTCCCTAGCTTCTGGCAGTCGCTGGCAATCTTTGGCATCCCTTGGCTTGCAGCTGCATAACTTCATGCTCTGCCTCTTGTCACATGACCCTCTTCCCGCTGTGTTTGTGCCTGTGTGTGTCTTCACAAGGCTTCTTATGAGGACAGCACCCTCATCCAATATGACCTCACCTTAACCAGTTGCATCTGCAAAGACTCTACTTCCAAATAAGGTCACGTTCCGAGGTTCTGCGTGGACATGAATCTGGTGGTGGGGATGGGGAGGGAGAACACTCTTTTCAACCCAGTGCAGGTGACTTCTTTATGCCAGGCACCCCAGCAGTTGGCCTGGATGTAAAGATGAGTAAGATCCCCACAATCTCAGAGTCAAGGTAGACCAGTGAGTAAATCATTACAATTCCATGAGATAACTATGAGTAAATGCTCAATAAATGTAAGGGGTTAGTGAAGTGTCTGGCACTAGGTTAAGCAATGCACATTTGAACTCATGTAGTTTTCATAGCAACCCTAAGAGGTAGGTACTATCATTATCCCCCTTTTATGGATGAGGAGACTGAGTTCCGGGGAGGATGAGTGACCTGCCACAGGTCACAGAGCTGTTCACCTGGCTGTGGAAGTCAGGGCATGCCTCTCTGAGGAGGTGGCATTCGAGTGGAGACCTGGATCAGGAGAAAGCATCCACTACAGGAAGGCTGGAGGGTGAATGGGGCGAAGACAAGTGTTCCAGGCAGAGGCAACAGTCAGCGCCAAGGCCCTGAGTCAGGCGTAAACTCAGTGCACAGGGAGAGGAAGGAGGCCGCTGGCTGGCGCTGGTGCAAGACAGCCCGGGGCGAGGTCAGGTGGGTTAGCCGGGAGGGCCTCCCGGGCGTGGGGAGGAGTTCGGGTCTGATGCTTGTGGAACTCCTATATGCTGTACTCAGGGGAGCCATGTGGTCCGATTTCTTCTTTGTACAGGTCTGTCCGGCTGTGACTGGAGAATGGACAGCAGTGGGCACAGCTGGGGGTGGCTGGAGGTGGGAGGCCAGGCTGGCGTTGGGTGTTGCTCACAGGACTTGCTGAAGGGTGAAGGGGAAAAGGAAAGCGCTCACATTCGGCCCGAGTGAATGATGCACTAGGACAACATAAGGGGGACAGGGACAACGGAGCTGGGAGGGCGTGGCTTGAGAGAGGACGAAGTTTGCCATGTCCTTTCAGCACCCATTGGTCTTTGAAGCCACGGGACTGAATCTGAACAAGGACGACCGGGGTGAGAAGCCAAACCTGGCTGCCCAGCAGGAACCCTGGAGAGTGTGTTCAATACACACATGCCTGGGCCCTCCCTCAGACGTCCAAGTCTTAATATAAGAGTGTCCAGGAATCTGTAGTTTTAACAGGGCTAGTGTAAAGTAGTAATAGCTTACTTTTACTTACTTTTACTAAGCACTTCCTTTATGTCGTTTTTTTATTTTAAGTCCTGTAAGAATTCTACGAGATAGGTACATGTTCCCCTCCTGGTTACAGAAGGACTAAGGTTTAGAACAGCTAGGAAATTTGTGCAAAGTCTCAGAGCAAGTCCCGCCATCTGTGGGAAGAGGAGTCGGGCCACATGCTCTCAAACCCCAAACAGATTCCACGAATCTCCTGAGTCTCCAGGCCCTATTTCTTTCTTTCTTTCCAGCCGGGGATTTCTTCCCTGCCCTCAGCTCACTTCAGAAAAGCAATCTTCCGCCTCTTGTCCTCAGTCGAGGTTAGAATGTTTCAGCTGTCTCTCGATCTCCTCTTTGAGTAAATATTTAAATCGGATTTAAATTTTCCCTCTTCAACCTTTTTAAATAAAAATAAATCTTGCCTTCTGGACTGTGTGTGCACACACAGGGTGAGCGCCGGCAAGACGGCTGCAGTCACGAAGGGGGAGAGGAGGAAGGCGGCTCCGCAGACCTGGGCCGGCCTCCTGTGCGGGGCTCAGGCCAAGCCGCCAGGCTCCTCTGCCCTTGTCCTCAGCTGGGCCTGGTTTTTCCCGCCTGTCCACGCCAGGGCCCCTTTTACATCCTGGCTCTCACATGTTCATTTAGCTGAGGTTTGCGGGGCTGCCTCCAGGTGAGAGGCTCCAGATAGACTTCCAGATGCCAGAATAAATGCCCAAGATCACTGTCAGTCATAAATTTTTTAAATAACATAGACAAATGCAGCCGCCTTTTTGGTTTGTGTTTTGTTTTTAAGGCATTAGATACCTGGGCCCTCAAGAGTTGATTGAATAAGGAATTGAGATTGCTGGATTCACTTGCTCATTTTGTTTCCAGAAAATTCCATCTTTCCTACCTCTATTCCCCTTACGCCCCTTCCCTTTACTTATAATTTAGCTTCAGTTTCCCAAGACGTGCCAACAATAAAGATTCCTGTACGGAAGGCCCTGCAAAATCGAAAATGGAAAGGAGACTCTGCTCTATCCTCCTTTCCCCAGCCGTCCTCTCCCTCCCTGTTCTGCCAGGAACCCCGCCAGCTTGCCAGGAGCCACCCAGGAACAGATTTCCTCTCTAATCTGTTGCATCTGTTCACCCACTCCTACTCCCCGTTAATCCCTCCAAATGCACTGTTTGCCACAAATGGGCATGAGACAACTGGGAGCGAGACCACGGGGCTGATTCATGTGGCTCCAGCCACTCTCCTGTGTTCTGTTTCTTTCCGACACACAGACAGGCAGCCACCTTCGCTCTACTCAGCGAAGTGACACTCGGGAACTCTTGGTCACAGGGCCAGTTCCAAACTCCCAGTTTGTGAAACCAAGCCTTTGTCATTTACGTGTTCGTGCTCGTTGATTTTACACCGATGACTTAGTTATATTTATCTGGGAATGGTTCCGATTCCAGCCATGGGAAAGTCAGGAGGCTTGGGTGGTATTTATGGTTCAGTAATTGCCTTGCTGTGGGGCCCTGGCTCAGAATATAATCCTCTCTGAGCCTGCATGTCTCCATTTTGAAAACTGGGAGAAACCTTCCATGCAACAGCTATTTGTCAGGTACACTGAAATCTGCTCGTAAAAGTATTAGTTAAAAGTATTAGTTTATTTTCCTCTTTGTTTCTTTCTTCCTTTTCCTTTTTAGTTGTCCTTTAGTCCCCACAATGCATCGTTGGTACCCAGGAGTGTAGAAGAGCTGGTACTAAATTCGTATAAACCAAATATGTGTCCCCCAAAGTTCATATGGTGAAGCCCTAACCCCCAATATGATGGTATTAGGAGGTGGGGCGTTTGGGAGAACATTAAATATGAGGCTAGAGCCCTCATCAATGGGATTAAGCCCTTATAAGAAGACGAAGAGACACTAGAGCTTCCTCCCTCTGTCCTGTGAGGATGCAGTGTGAAGGCAGCTGTCTGCAAGCCAGGAAGACAGACCCAGAACCAAATTTACTGGCACCCTGACCTTGGACTTCCAGCCTCTAGAACTGTGGAAAATAAATGTCTGTTATTTAAGCCATCCAGTCTATAGTATTTCGTTATAGCAGCACAAGCTAAGACGTTATCCTGCTATTTCTTTCTCCATGTTCATAGAATCATCTATAAACATCAATGTACGTGTATATACAGATACATGTATAACGTGTTTTTTCTGTGTCTGGCTTTTTTTCCCCCAACATCTAATGGAATCACTCTAAATTCCCCTGATTCAGCTCCAGTTTCTTCTTTTTAATGGCCACATATAACTCTATGGTGCAGCTGTAGTATAATTTATTCAACTATCCCATATAGATGACATTCACTTTGTTTCTAGTTTTGTGCCATTGTTTACAATGCAGTACACTTCTGTGTAAATAAGTCCTTTGGTTTTGAAGCTTTCATTTCTATGGGATAGATTTTTTGGGAGTGGGATTTCTGGATCAAGGATGTATGTATTTTAATTCTAACACTGTGGCCCGATTGCTTTCTAAAAAGACCTCATTAATTTCATTAATACATATTTCCAACCACAAATGTAATAAAGTTCCCACATCCCCTTTGGCAATAGGGATTATCAATATCTTTCATTTTTCCATCTGATCAGAGTAAGTTGATATCTTGTTGTAACTTTACTTGCCAGCTCCCTGATTGCACATGACTTTGAGCCTATTTTCACATACGTGTTGGCCACGTGCAACTGCTTTTCTATGAATTGCCTATTCATATCTTTGGCTCAGTTTTCTGTTGTGGTGTGTATCCCTATCTTGTTTGTTTTCTAAGAGTTCTTTGTATATTATAGGTATTCACCCTCTGTCTGATTTCCGGGTTGACAGTCTTCCCTGCTCCCCAATCTAGTGTTTATTTGTTAACTTAGTGTCTTGGTTTGTTTGAGCTGCCTACAACAAAACACTTTAGACTGAGTAATTTATCAACAGTAATTTATTGCTCACAGTTCTGGAGGCTGAGAAGTCCAAGATCAAGGCTCCGGCAGATTCAGGGTCTGGTGAGCGCCTGTTCCTCATAGATGGTGCCTTCTGTGTGCTCACGTGGCAGAAGGAGTGAACCAGCTGCTCCCTCAGGCCTCTTGCACAGAGACACAAATCCCATTTGTGAGAGTGGAGCCCTCATGCCCTGATCACCACCCAAAGACCCCCACCTGTCACCTACATGTAGGTGTTTAACTCACCTAAAGCTTATTTACATATTGGGTAAAAGAGGGGTTCATTTTTATTTTCTTCTGACTAGATAATCAGTTGTTCTAGCATCGTTATTAATTATTAATACCTAATTATTCCCCATTGGACTAAAAATCATTTTTAAAAATAGCTTTATGGAAGTATAATTTATATACTATAAAATTCATCCTTTGTTAAATGATTTTCAGTAAGTTGATAGTTTTGCAATCATTCCTGTAATCTGGTTTTAGGCATTTCTATCACCCCCAAAAGTTTTCTTGTACCTGTTCACCCTCCAGCCTAGGCCACCACAGATCTGTTTCCTGTGTCTATAAATTTGCGTTTTCTAGATATGAAAAATCATTTTTGTCCTACTTGAAACTATATATACATGGTTCAGTCTGTTCAGGGTTCTCTATTTTCATTCGTCTATCTTTCAACCCAATAAAATATGAGCAAAGAATATGAAGAGTTTTTGAAAAGAAGTTACAAATGGCTCTTAGAAGATGCTTAACTTTACTTCTAATAAGAAAAAAAGTACAAATAAAAACTATGCTGAGACACCATTTTTTGCCTCTTCAATTGGCAGTAATCCCAAAATTTAGCAACACACTGTGTCGATGAGGCCTTGGGCAAACGCATTCTTACTCATTTCTGGTAAGAGCATAACCCCTTGACATGACCCCTATATAAGGCAATTTGGCCAAATTTCAAATGCACATTCCCAGCAGTCCTACTTTTGGGAAATTATTCTACAGAGGTATTTTTATTAAGGAAAAAAGTATACATTTTACAATATTGCTAGTACCAAAATGTTAGAAACAACCTCGACATTCAGTAATAGGGGAATAATTAAATTCACACAATGGAAGCATGAGGCAGTTATATAATAAATGACAGGAAAACTCTTTTGTACTACAAATATCTTAGAGACTTATTAAGCAGAAGCAAGATTCAGCACATAGAGTGTGCCAACCTTTGTGTAAAAAATATGGAAAAAAAAAGATTCTGTATTTATATCTACTTGTATATGTATAAAGAAATTCTGGAAGGAGGTGAGATGAAAGGTGAGATAGAACTGGGCAGATGTAGGACAAAGATAGGAGGCAGGTTTTCACCGTATTTTTTTAACTTAATTTTATATTAAATTTTTTTACCTATTTTCTCATAGTTATTTTCAGGCATTTATTCTTTTATGTAGTTTCAAGAATTTATATCCATTTCTTACCTTTCCAACACCATTGGCATTCCAATTGTAATTGCACTAAATTTATATCTTAATTTTGGGAGAATAGACTTTTACTGCCCTCTCTCTGTATCCTCAGAGGATTGGTTCCAGGAGTCCAGGGATACCAAAATCCATGCATACTCAAGTCCCATAGTCAGCCCTGCAAAGCCCACAGATACAAAAGCCTGGACTTCCTTATACATGGGTTTCAATCCCCCAAATACTGTATTTTCCATTGAGTTTGGTTGGGGATGTGGAACCCACCCATACAGAGGGCCCTGGCCTGAACCTGGCTTCTCAGACCGGAGCATGCATATCCTTTGCTGTATTGCAGGGAAACAGGATGAATAGGACATTTTTTCTGGAAGATACATTTTACTGAAAGATTTGGGGAGAACAAATCACTTGTAAATTAAAACATATTCTTCAGAATAAAAGGGAAAATTCAGTTGAATCTGTAAGACTTCACAGAAATTTTATGCTTACAGAGGCTGCTTTAGCCAGTGCATCCCAGATTTTCTGGTGTCATACAAATATGTATTTTTCCCACCTTCAGGAAAGCTCTCTCCTGACCCCATCTTCTTCTCCGGTTTTGCCTGTTTAATCAGCTTCTTTTATAGCAAAACTCATTCAGGCCAGGTGTGGTGGCTTATGCTTATAATCTTAGCACTTTGGGAGCCCAAGGAAGGAGGATCATCTGAGGCCAGGAGTGTGAGACCAGCCTGGGCAACATAGTGAGAGGCCCTTTCTGTACGTAAAATACAAAAAATTAGCCGAGTACAGTGGCATGTGACTGTATTCCCAGCTACTTGGAGGTTGAGGCAGAATTGCCTGAGCTGGGTATTGGGGGTTGCAATGAGCTATGCTGATGCCACTGCACTCCAACCTAGGTGACAGAGTGAGACTGTCTCAAACAAACAAACAACAAAAAAAGCCACACACACACACACCCCCAACAAACCTCAATCAAAGGGTTGTGCCTAAATTCCTCCACTTCTCCTCACCTTATGCTTTCTTGAACCCACCCATCAGTCTTTTGCTCCATTTTGCTCTTGTTCAGTTGTAGGTAGCCTCCATGTTGCTAAAGCCAGTGGACAGTTATCTGCCTGCCACTGTGGCAGAATCTGACAGTTTATCTTCCTCTTCTGGAACACTCTCTTCACTTGGCTTCTAGGACCCCACATTATGAGAGGGTCTCATCTCACAGTGGCCACTTTTTTTCAGTCTCTTTGCCAATTCTTCTCATTTTCCCAACCACTTAGCGTGGGGGCTCCCTTTGATGTCTGCTTTACCCATCCCCGTGTTCTGATCTGCCATCTCAGCCAGTCTCACAGCTTAGAATACTGTCTGTGAGCTGACAACCTCCCACTTTGTAGCTCCAGCCCGGGCCTTTCCCCTGAATTCCAGCTGAATGCTTGACATCCCCACTTGGATGTCTAACATGCATCTCAGACTTAACACACTCAAAACGGAAACTCCCCACCTTCCCTCAATAACACTGCTCCTGTCCCACCTCCTTAAATGGCAACTCTTTGTGTTTCTATGCTTCAAACTCTGGAGTCATTATCAAGCCTTCTTTTAATCTTGCACCCCACATACAGTCAGTCAGGAGATCGTCTTGACATTACAAATACATCCAGAATTCTCACTGGTACCACCCTGGCCCAAGTTGCTGTCATCCATCATCTCTTGCCAAGATTACTGACTGGGGTTCTGAACTGGTCTCCTGTCTTCCGCCTTTGCCCACCTTAGGCTGTTCGCCTGGCAGCCAGAGTGATCCCTCCCATGCATGAGTCAGAGCATGCTGTGGCTTCCCACGTCAGGGTAGGGGCCGAGCTCCACGTGCTGGTCCTCACAGCCCCCTTGATCTGGACTCTGCTCATTCCACACCTGCTGCGCTGGAGTTCCTGCTGCCCCTCCCACACAGGCCTGCTCCGCCCGCATGTCCTCTTCCGGGAGTGCTCCTCCCATCTCCGCCTCGCTCCTCACCTTCTCAGGTCTTGGTCTTGGCTTAAACATCATTTCTCAGGGAGTCCTTTTCTGATCACCTTGTTTAAAATGGCATTCTCCTACGCCCACTGCAGGCACCTACTGTTACATTCCCTGAGTCATCTTTCTCCTTACGTTCATCACCATTTAATGCACCATGATTTGACTTATTTGTTCTCTATCTTCCTTCCAATATAAGCTCCATGAGAGAATTTTTTTTTTTTTTTTTTTGCTTGTTTTGTTCACCACTGTATCTGCTGGCTCATTGCAGGTGCTCAAAAAGTGTTGTTTGAAAGCATTGAACCAATGATTAAAGTGTGAATGGCACCAGTGTATTCTCCTCTACCATTCTGACTCTTCTCTAGAAAAGTCTGAGATTCTCTGTGGGACACAACCAAGAACCACGCAGGGCCTGGAGCAGGGGAGAGATTGGTGCCCAAGGATCTTGGCGCGGCTGTCCTGGGGAGAGTGTGAGGATGGATCCGGGAGAGGGCAGTGAGGGTGGGGAGCACTGGGGGCCGGTCAGCCAGGAGGAGACCACTGTGATAGTCCAGAAAAGAGCCAAAGATGACTTTGGGGTTCAAATCTTTGCGTGAGTGGGACCGACGGACAGCACTGCAAGAGAAACACCAACACCTGGAGTGGGAGCTGCCGGGGAGGCAGGCTTGGTTTCCAGCTGTATTTGTTTTGCATTATTCTCCATATAACAAAGGATTTTAAAAACTATTTGAATGTGAATGCAAAAATATTTTTGCATAAATATATTTGGTTGAAAAAAATGTCTTATATGTCTCCTTCAGACTATACCTTTTTGAGGAAAGCAGTGTTCTTTTGTTTTTCTTCAAGAAACACAGGAATGTACTAATAAATGACTCAACATATTTTTCTATAATGCCATCTTTTCCCCCTCAAATGCAAACTCTACAGCTGTACAATAAATTTTTTTTATATTGGTGATAATCTAAGAAACAAGACTCTATGGCCAACTGCCTTGCCAACGCTCAGACATAATTCTGTCTCTGTTTCTCAGTATCCGTTTATCTGTCCATCCATCATGATAATGGCAATGGTGTGTATAGCTCATTTATATATGTTCCAGGCAATGTTCTAGGGGCTTTACGTAAGCTAATTCATTTGGTTCTTATAACAACCTTGCGAGGCAGGTTAATTGCTGTAAAAACCCACCCTAAATTCTCAGTATCTTAACACAAAGTTATTTTTACTCAAGTAATATCGTAGTTCAGTGCAGATGTTTGGCAGGCAGCCTTCTACTCGGTGATTCAGGGCCCAGGCTCCTTCCATCTGGTGGCACCATTGTCCCCTGGGGCCTCAGAGTCCCCGGAAGAACCCTCGGTCAGCAGATGAGACAAGACAGAGCATGGAGGATCACGCAGGGAGATTTTATGGGCCACATCTGGAGGCAACACATCACTTGCCCTCATTCCAATGGCTAGAGAAGTTAACCCCACCGCAGACCTAGCTGCAAGGGAGCCTGGGCCGGGAAGAACAGTCTGGCTGCGTGGCCAGGAATGGGTTACAATGGGCACTTAGTCTGTGCCAAAGGCAGGGTACTAGTCTAGTATTCTCTTTCACATGTGCAAAATCCAAGGTAGAGAAGGTTAAGAAACATGCCCAAAGTTAAAGCGGTCATTAATGATGGAGCCAGGATTCAAACCCAAGCTAAGCTATCAGTCTCCAGAGAACGGGGCTCGCTACCATTGCAATTATGTTGAAGATCCACCGAGGTCAGTGGAGGTGAAACCTGTCCATCCACTCAAATGAAGGAAAAAGGCAAGAGAGACTCCTAGCGCCTCAGCACACTCTCATTTTCCTGCTCACTCTTAACCTTCTGTTCCCCTGAGTGTCCGGCCAAGGGGGCTCAGCCAGGCCCGCCCTCCCCAGAGGTGCCTGGTAATTGGGAGCAGGCTCAGCACCTCCCATCACAAATGCCTGTCGCCAAAGCTTGTCCTGTTACCGGGAAGCCAGCATGGAAGCTGGGTGGGTGATGGGGGAAAGGTTGCCGGGAAGCAGGAGAGGGGCTGGTGGCACGAGCGCTTTCACAGTCGTCCTTGACACGTCTGATTTCCGTCCAGGGGGCTACGCTCAGAAAGTCATGGAAGGTTGTTTATTTTAGGCCCTCTCAGATGGCCGGGACAGCAGAAAGGGCCCTGAAGATTTTGCTTCTACTCTCTCTGCCACCCACCAGTGGTGTGACTGAAATCACTGAATCATGCTCTGTGGGTAAAATGAGGAGTTTAGACGATATCAAAAGATACATAAGGGGACTTAGAACCCCAAGCATCTGATTAAAACTACAGGTCCTCTTCACACAAAATGCACATACTCCCCTAATTTGGCAGGAGTTTACAGATTTCCTGAAGGGTATTCATGAACCACCCATTAGGAACAGGTGGACTCTAGGCCTTTTTTAGCCCTATGCTCTTGCTTTCCAAAAGCAATAAAGAAAGAATCGTTCCCTTTGACTCTGCTGCCTCCTATGGAAGGAAACCTTCCAGCCACCCTCTTGGTTCCCGTGTCAGCCTCCTTGTGGGGCGTGGCCACTCCCCCAAACCCAGAGTCCCCGGGAGCCCACGGTCACCTGGAACCTTGCCCCCAGCTCAGCCGGCAGCCAGCCTTCCCTGCAAAGCCTTGCGAAAGGGTGAGTCACGGCAGATCTTCTGATTCACAGGTAGCATTTATCTGACAAAGGAGGTTTAAGGGGCCTTGCTTCTCTCTGTACCATCTAATCTTTAAAAATCATTTGCTTCACTGTTAGCTGAGCGTTTCTGTAGGCAGCGGGCTGTCAGCCGCTCCCTGGGGATGAAGGAGAGCTCTGGCTGCCAGAGTCCCGCAGCTGTCCTGGGCACAGGAAGTCCACAGCTACTTGTAAGAGGTAAGAGGAACTATAAATACTGCAGAAAACGGGAGCTTCCAAGTTCAAAGGAAATCCGGATGTTGTCAAGGTCAGGCTGCGGAGGAAAGAGGGTCCAGAGGGAGACTTCCTCTTTCCTTCCGAACCTTCAGTAATCCCGGCGGGTCTCCGGGGACAAGCCAGAACTCCTCAGTGCTTCCAGTCCTCCGAGCTCAGCCCCACCTGCCTTTCCAGCCCGAACCTGTGGCTCCAGGCAGCCCCGCTGGTGATGCCGGGCGCAGCTCCAGCCTCGCCAGACACCGCCCGCGTGGAGCCGCCCTTCCACCCGAGAGCGCCCTTTTCTCCCTTTTCCACCTTGGCAACCCACTTCTTTTTCGGGCCTGGCTCTAACCCCATGTCTACCTAGAAACTTTTCTAGATCATTACTCATATAAATAAACATACCTCCTTTTTGTTGAGTATCTACCATATGCCAGTTGCTTCACAAGCCTTGTCACATTCAATTTCCTCAATAAGCTCGCAAGGCAAGTATTATCTCTATTTTATAGGTGAGGAAATTGGGTTTGATTAAATCTCCTGAGGTCATGTAAATAGTAAATGACAGAACAGCGACTCTTGTCTAATTGACTTCAAAGTACTGTGCGATGCGGCTGCACTCATGTACCCCCACCCCCCGTCATTCATCCGTCACCCATCCATCCACCCACCCGTCCACCCTTCCCGTCCTGTCAACTGTCCACTGCCCGTCCACTTGTCCCCTCTCCCAAATCCCAGCTTGCAGCAAGATAGCCCTGTCCCCCTCCGCAGTCCCGCAGTGGCACTCGGTGTTTGCGCCCTCCCATGTTGTCCAGTGTTGAACTTCTCCCTTCCCAGTGCAGGCATTACTTTTTAAACTGAACTGGAATCTCTAAGGACAGGCATTGGGTGCCCCCCACAAAGCCTAGCCCAGCACTTTGAGGACACTGGACGCTCACTGACAACTGGCTAAAGATTGAGTGCTCACCCCGCTTTTATGGGCAATCTTGTCCCCAGAGAACCAGGAGCCAAGAGGCAATGTCTTCAGGCAACCAGGCCTAGAGGTGGCCATTCAAGAAAGGTCAACAGGTGAAGGGCCTTTTGCCAGAATCCTGAGACAGTGTCTCCTGGAACACAAAGAAACCCTAATTTTAAACTCTTTCAAAAAATTTTGACAAGGACGGAGGGCTGTCAAAACCCTGTGGTGAGCATAGAACTGTAGCCTTGAGATTGTAATCACAGGAAGTGTGACATTCAGTTTCCTAAGAAACCACAATTCCTTTTCTTTCCATCCTGACTGCTCTTTTGTATTACAATGGGACCTCTGATGACTGGAATACAAATCCGAAATACTCAGCATCCAAAGCGGTACTTTTAAGAAGCTCCTAGAGCCCCTGGTGCTCTGTGGTACAAAGACAAGGAAGTGATAAAAGCAGCAGTTGTCTGAACTCAGACCTGTTCCTGTTTACACAGGGAGCCAGGCAGGCAGCTGTAGTCACAGTCATCCCTGCGTGTACAGTGTGCACACAATGCCCCTTCCAGTCCCGGTCACACTTCGCGCATTATTCTTACTGCACTGCACTATGATCATCTGTTTAGCTGAAAGTTTCCCCCGCTGGACTGAGAAGTTCTTGAGAGCAATAACTACGTCATCATCATCATCATCACTGTAGCGACAGTTAACATTCTTCAGTGCTATGTGACAAATTTTGATCTGCTCTATGTACCTTACTGGACTCAATCCTGCCAAAACAATTCTGTGCTTTTACAGTTCTCAGGTGCCATTTTATTCTCTGAAATCTCTTGCATATTTCAGCAAGGTCTATCTTATTGTAAAAGCTTTTATTTTTCAAAAAAGGAAAAATAGGCTATTTGGAAGAAATATTAGGTAATCTTGTTCGCCTTTAGTGAACTTGTCATCCCTGAGACATAAGCTTTTTGAACTGGATTGTAAAGACTGCCGATGCCATGTGAAAATGACGTTAATAGCTAGAGGGGCAGGGACATAAAGAGCAGACAGACCCGGATTTGAACCGCCTCTAACAGGCTGTGTCTCCTTGGGCAAATCCCCTCAATGCTTTAAGCCTCAGTTTTAAAATATGCTACGTGGTTTTTCTTGGTGGTGTTGGGAGAACTAGGGAGGATGCAGGCACAGTGTCTAGTAAGGCATGCGCCATGAAGTAGGTGTTAATAAATTGTGGCTATTGTTACCATTATTTTCATGGCCAATGCTCACCCCTTTAATATTAGGGAGTAATACGAGCTTCAATTATGTCAAGGCAGTTTTTACTTCCCTAAAAATAATTAGCCAATGTTCCCCAAGGCAGCGAACACTTTCTCCTCTCATAAATTCAGAAAGTGGGTATTAGAACATGAACTTGCCATTCAGGAGATACAAGGATACTCAAACATGTTGTGGTCTAGGGTTAAGATCTTATGTTTTCGAAAGATCTGTAGGTCCCATTTTAGATTGGCATGACCACAAAACTCCTGTTCTGGGCCAGGAGTTAACACAACCGCACAGAGCCCTGGCTCCCCAGCAGCTGGAGGTGTGGGAGCTCTCCAGGCACTGGAAAGCAGGACAGACAGACAGCCCTTGGCAATGTCTCGTGGATACGTCAGAAGACACTGTGAAATGACCTGGGAATGCCTATAAGAAGGTTTCTGTTGTGTCGTAGGTTGCAACTGGGTGGTTTGCCATGCTGTTCACTCTCCAGCATTTGCCCGTAGCCTGGAGAAGCTAAGTGATGACGACGGAGCCAGAGCCCAGGAGCTGAGATTGGGCTCCTGGGCTCCTGCCAAGGCCTTAGGCAGACACAGGATGGCTGTGGGCCCGGGAGATGAGAGGCCCAGACAACAATCTGTAATCTCACTGCCCCCCTCCCCACTACTGGACCTACGAAACACGGTGATCATAGCAAAGATGCAGTCTCCACGATCCTTTACTAGGGGACCCACCTGGGGGGAACCCAGGGGAATCCACTGGGATTCTTTGTGACTTGTGCTGTGATGCTGTCAGTCACCACAGCCTTTGTCTCAGCCTGGGCAGAGAAGGGAGACAGGTTCTCTACCTGTAGCTCACTGTGAACGAGTTCATTCAAGTTACTTTCTACACTTAGTAAGGATCAAGGAGTTTTTACTGAGGCTGGAAAACTAGAGAGGCGATTTGAAGCCAAAGTTATTCAGTGGCCCAAAATCTCAGTAAGATTAGCACACAAGGCTTCCAGGAGGAAGGAGTGCGAACTCCACCGGACCTGGTTCCCGGGTGACCAGCGCAGAAACCGAAAGGGAGTTTCCCAGAGCTGGCACCAGCGGCGCGCTGCAGGGACATTCCTGCCACAGTCCACTGAGCCGGACATCCTAGGGGAAGTGTTAGCAGCACCCACTTCTCTAGATTCAAAACTAAAGAGCATTCCTTCTCAATTGGTTCACCCTGCCCTCATCCTTGTATCTCCCCCATCTAGCTATTATTTTGACATTGTATTTTCAATCTTTACACTTCAGTTCAAAAAGCATACCCACTTTATTTCTCAGAGATGACAAGTTATTTTGTATAAAAGGTTAAAAAATAGGATTGGCTAGTATTTCTACCAAATAGCTTTCTTTAAGGAGTGCTTTTTTAAAAATCTCTGAATAAGACATTCCAAATTGTTCTGATCTTCCTGATCTATTCAAAACATTTTTTCAGGAGACCTTCAGTCTGAAACCAAACGGTTTCCCTCACGCATTTCGAGAGCTGTTTCTCTGATGCCTGGTAAGTTGTTGCCACTGATCAGCGTCTAGAATCAAGCCTTCCTCATGCCTTTAATTAAATCTTCAAGTTGGAAACTACGTAGTGAGATTCTTTATTCAAAATAGCAAGAGAAAACATGAGCAGGCTTCACTTCTTGTTGTCACAATGCCAGTTTTCCATAATCTGACCTTCATTTGACATCAGTGGACCAGAACCTTCCTTCAAAGCAGTGTATATATTTTTATAACTTAGATGCACAAGATGACGACAGAGGATTATCTTCGGTCATTAAAGATGTTGGAACATTCTTTATTACAGATGGAAAAAATAGCCCTGCGGTTAGTTATGATCCGTATTTGAAGCTGACTTGAGTTGTCTTTTGTTGTCACAAGGTGTGGACTTCAACTGTAAGATTATAAGCATGTACATTCTTTAGGATCAATATTTAAAGGAAGATCAGAAACATGACTCATGTTTTGCAGTCATTTTGCAGTAGAGTTGAGAGTCATGTGTAATTGTAAAAAATTCGAATATACTCACAGACAAAAAAACTATCTGAATTCTCTTTCTTAAGCAAGACATGTTTCTTTTTCATAGAAAATTTACTAACACATTGCCTTGAGCCTTTAAGATATATAGTATATACTATATTTTCTTCTTGTGTGATCTTTTGTTTTATAAGAAAAAAGTCAATGCTTTTAATCCATACATCCTTTTCTTCCAGAATATGAAATAATGATTAGTTGCAAGAAACACTGGCATAGCCACAAAGTGCCAATGTCAAAAGAAATTTTGTTTGACAATACAGCTTTTGGTTTAAGCTTTTTCTCTTAAGCATAGAATGTACAATGCTAAATTTTAGACAAAGATGCAAAACTAACATAATTAAGAGTCAAAATCTGGTTTTGATGTTTGCTGCTGACAGCTTTCAAGCCCCACATCTGGACAAGCTGGTAAGAAAGTGCAGGTGCAACCTCCTTTGGCACCAGCGGGAAGTTCAAACCGTGCAAGGCCTAGTCTGCCTGCAGGAACCCTCATCCCAGCCCCACATTCTGACGGCAACAAACCCCCAGCTTGTCTCCTTTCCCTGCTTTCTCAAGCCACTTTTGAACTTCCTTAGGGTCCTGCTCTGCTCTCTCCAGAAAGCATCATTATGTACTACACATCTCCATACCCTCTTGGCGTGTGTGTGGCATCAGTTTTGCCATCTGAATCAAATTTGGGGTGGGGGAGTCCATACTGCTTTTGTAGGGTGATCATGACAGTACAGTATGATCCCATTAAAATCCTTTTAATATTTATACCTAGTAATAATTATACATGTGAGCAGAAAAAAGCCACAAAGAAATGTACTAAAACATTAACAGTGATTCTCTGAGTAGTCGGATGTGGGTGTTTTCTTTCCTCTTCATGTTTCTCTGTATTCTCCAAAATTTCAGCCATAAAGCCATGCTTTTTATAAGCAAAAAGCAATGTAATATGTGACAGAGTAAACAATGTTCTGCTTTAAAAGAAAATGATTAAGTCATTTTGATTAGTTTTGTTAAATTTACTTAATCCTGAATTACAAATACCAAAAAAAAAAAGAAAAAAAAAAGAATCAAGCCACATATGATCTGTTCTTCCTCTCTCTTAAAAGGAAGCATAAGTACATGAAGTTTCACTTTTTGGGAAAGTTTTAATCTAATCTTTGAAACTGGATGAAAGTCAGCATGGGAAAACATTTCTGCTAAAAAGAAAATCCTCAGGACTCAAAGGCTGAATCAAACTCATTCAAACCTAGAACTATTTAAAAATGTTAATTAAAAATGCATTAACATCAGCACTCTGTACGTGTGCGGCCATTCCCTGTCTTGCAGATTCCTACCCTAGTGACAGTAGGTCCTGTTCTGTAAATGTCCCTTTAGATAGATTGGGATAGGGAAGAGACGAACTATTATATGACAGACACTCGCGAGCTCCCTGTAGAAGAGACTTTATGTTCCCCACTTTCTGAGGTACAAGGTCACATCACTAGGATGTGGCAGAGCTAATATTCAGAACCAGACTTGAAAACCCCACTTTGTGACCCAGTGTCCCCTTACGTCTGGAGTGCCCCGATGCAACATGATTTAAAGGAGTGGAACAAATAATGATTTCACTAGAGCAGTGGTTCTCAAACTCGAGCTTGCACCAGAGTCACCTGGAAAGCTTGTTAAGATATAGATTGCTGTATCCCACCGCCAGAGATTCTGACTGAGTCTGGGACGGTGCCTGAGAATTATTTCTAACAGGTTCCCGGGTGACATGGATGCTACTTCCCAGGGACCACACTGAAAGCCAGCGGGTGAGAGCAAAGACCTTAACTCTAGGAATATTCCAATGCACAGAGGTCAAGGCCCAGATCCTAGAGGCCTTAAGAGTTTATCTAATCGATTGAGTGCTTCAGGCTGCCAGAGGGCCTGTGTGGCCTCACTGAACCTTCCAGTCTCACCCCATGGGCTGCTTCTCCGCTGTGTCAGGAACTTCCCTCCAGAGCTGCCAGGCTTCCTGCCTGGTCCTCTACTGGCTAATTAGCTATCTCTTAGGTGAGGTTTCACTTAGGCCAATTACGCACTTCCAGGCCAGAAAATTTCTTGTCTTGTTTTAGTCCTCGAAAGTCTACATTTAAATAGTACCTCCCCAGGGAGGTGTTCTTAGGCTGGGGGAAGTGAAGAGAGGGACTGAAGTCTAGTTAGACCTGTTGTGGGAGACCAGAGGCCTGTTCCCAGAGGCTGAACAGGTGGCACTGTGGGTACCTGGCCACTTGCTAGCTGGGACAATGGTCTGGGGGAAGTCGTTGAGCCACCTCATCTGGGACATGAAGCTTTTCCTCAGCTGTCCTTTGGGGAACAATGAGGATTAATTATCGTCTGATGGTATCAGTGGAGAGGAGAAATCTGCTCAGTCTCTGAGCTACATTAACCTTTTTAGGTCTCATGGTTGCTTTTCCTGAATGGTTAGAAACTGGCAGGAAATTAGAATCTCAAGAATCTGGGAGGAAAAAAAGCGTCATTCCAGAGGGTAAACAGGTTATGTTCTGATGCCCAGTTCTAACTGGCATGTGGCAAATGCCTTACGTAGTGCTTAGAAAAATGTCAGTGAACAAGCCTCAAATGAAAAAGGTGGATGATCCCAGTTTAGAAACTGAGACTTAAAGAATCACCTCTGTGGCTGATCTCACACCGGACATCCTAAGGTCTGTTTTTCCCTTCCCTTCCTATTGTTCTTTCCTTTCCGTCAAGCCTAGAGAAAGGGAATTAGTTTGCTCTGCTGTCGAGGTTAACTTCCAGCCCAGTGGAATGCCGGAGCCTTGTGCCACCACCTCGGAAACGGCCGGTTAGGGCTGTCGGAGACTCCGCAGCCTCGGTGCACGCAGAGGGAGGCCCTTACCTGGACTTCGCTGTGATCTCAAGCATCCCCGCTCTGCCGCGGGCCAGGGGATTGGAGTCGAGACTCAGGGCTACCCTGAACCCAACACAGACTTGCATCCCACTGGGCAAGCCCCACACAACCTGCTGACGACCGTTGCTTGGGTCTTGCCAAGGAGGAAAATATGTAAGTTATAAGCTGGAGCGAGAACAGTGCATGTCAAGTCCTGCCAAGCTACAGTCATCTGACCCAGTCTTGCATGTCGTGAATGGAGCCGGGATGAAAAACAAATCAAGTTCTGTCATGCTGCGTCTCTTAGGTACTCCTCCCCAGGGCCCTTCTTATTCTCCTGGCCTAAGCTCCTCTGTGTTGTGGCCTGAGACTTTGCAGTTTTGACTTAGTCCGAAACCCAAGTACGTACCCAGGGGACCGAGCAAGTGCCCCAGTACTGCTGGGAAGCCTGGATACAGGAACCCCGGGAAAAGTAAGAAGAAGTCTGGGGAAAGAAAAGGTAGAGAGATGGTGAAGACACAGGCAACAGAAAAAAAAGCGTATGTTTGCAAGAGCTCTTGCCCAGGGGCTGAAAGCAGCAGCCCGACGCCGGCTGGCCCACCCTGGCCCACCCGTGGGTCTGCCCAGCCCTGCACTGGGTGTGAAGTAAGCTGGAGGGCCATATAGGAGCCTGCAGCACCCTGCCTCTTCTCCCAGAGTTCCTTATTTGGAGTTTGCAGGCCAGGATTGTGCCTTAATTACCGGTATGATTGAAGGAGGCCCCAGGTAGCTTCATTTTGCTCCAGAAACTCCTCGGACCAGCAGCATCTACCATCTGAGAACTTCCTAGAAACGCAGAATCTCAGGCCCCGCCCTAAATCTACCGACTCAGCACCTGCAATGTGCGTAGCTCCCATGTGATTCCTACAAACGTAATGGACTAAGTACTGCCTTAAGCACTGGTTCTCAAACTTGGCTGTATTTTGCAATCAGCTGGGAAGTTTTAAAATATGCTGATGCCTGGGCTCCATCACCAGAGATTCTGGTCTGATTCAATTGGCTGGCGTGTGGCCTGGGTATAGGGATTTTTAAGTGATTCTCAGGGAGTCCAGAATGCTGTAAAGTTTGAGAAGCACTGCCCAAACTACCTTCAGATTTTTCTCCTAGACCAGGGCTTCAGGTTTTAATGGGCATGAGAATCACTGCAGGCCTGGAGCAGCTGCGATTCTGCAGTTCTAATGCACTTCCGGGTGGTGCCAGTGCTGCTGGTCTGAGAGCCAGACTGTGAGGAGCGAGACTGCAGGTATGTGCGGGTGACCACATAAAGGAAAGACAGGAAAAGAAACACAGGAAAAATCTACCTGGACCCAAGTGCAGGAGAAAGACCGCAGGTTTCAGAGTTGAGCAGACTTGGGCTCTAGTTCTCCCCCTACCCGCTGTGAAACCTTGCACAAATTACATAATCTTTCTGATTATCAGTTTCCTTAATTTTAAAACAGGGATAAGAAAGCTTAAGAGCTATGTGAAGACATAAGGTGACCTGTACCAGGGTTTCCTGTAGAAGAACACCAAAACAAGGAAACAGAACAAATTCTAACTATAATCCAAGAAAATTTTCTTGAAATTACATATTGGAAGCACACAAACCTCAGAATGTGAACACAAAACAATCAACATCAAGGCATATTTTAGTTTATTATTTGGCTTAAAGAAGAAGAAAAAAATCCTTAGGAAATCTAGGCAAAAACAGCAAGTGATTTGTAAGGGAAAGAAAATTAGATTATCACCTAATTTTTTTAAGTCAAAAGAAAACAGAGTAACATACTTAAGATACTCAAGGAAAGAAAATGTGAGCCAAGTGTATATTTTTTTAAGAGATGGGGGTCTCACTTTTGCCCAGGCTGGAGAGCAAGGGCTATTCATAGGCGCACTCATAGCTCACTACAACCTCAAACTCCTGGGCTCAAGTAATCCTTCTGCCTTAGCCTCCCGAGTAGATGAGGTCTGAAGGCACACACCACCATACCTGGCTAACAACCAAGGATTTTATATCTAACTAAACTTACTTTCAAATAAAAAGGGCATATATAAGTTGTTATCAACATGAAGACTTTAGAGATTATTGTTCCGCTCAAGAGCCCTTCTTAAGGAATCTACTAGAAAATGAACTTCAGATAACCCAAATGACTATGCATGACATTGACACAAGTACTGATGGTGAGTATTCAACATAGTTACTTGTACAGCTAAGACTAAATGGTTAAATTGAAGAGGGTGTATTACATTCTATGTGCTCTGACAATTTAGTTATAGTGTAACTACAAACAATGGTGCAAGAATGGGGGGAACATATGACAAAGACATTTAAAAACTTGTGTTGGGGTGATAGTTTTATTGTCTTGAGACTACTGTATGTGAATTATTGGATAAACCAAATGAATGATTATAGATATTCCATTACCTCTTGTATCCTTGAAAACCATGATCATCACTGTGAAGAGATATATATATATATATGTATATGCTATATATAGAAGAGCTTAAGTAAAAGCACTAAGTAAAAACACAAAGTCTATATTGCAATTGGAAATTATCTCTGAACACCTGAAAAGGCCTAGTAACAACCTAGTAGTAATAATTTGGGGCCTTGAAATGCTGTTTTCCATGAAAAGATACCAGGACTTCTTGGAGAACTGGCTGATTTCAGATTTGAGGCAGAAAATGTACAAGTTGAACTTGGAACATCTTGCCATACCAGACACCAAGCAAGATTTCAGTGACAACTAGAGTCATGTCAAAAGAACCCCAGCAGCCTCCTTGAAGGGGTTGTCACTAACCAAAGATGGGGCAACGTGAGCTTCAATAAGGATAAAAACT
The DNA here is from genome assembly GCF_041146395.1 of Eulemur rufifrons. Classification (NCBI taxonomy): domain Eukaryota; kingdom Metazoa; phylum Chordata; class Mammalia; order Primates; family Lemuridae; genus Eulemur; species Eulemur rufifrons. Next base: position 18,757,738 of record NC_091001.1, read on the forward strand.
GCATGAGATTGAAGGAGTTCACAATGATATTAGAACTGACCACTCTTGAAGAATAAGGAATCAACTCATTGCCTTGATAACTAATAAATAAAGGGAAAGAATCAAGGATATTCTGGCTTTCCTATAAGCACTTGTCTTAGTCTATGTTGTGCTGCTATAACAGAATACCTGCAACTGGGTAACTTATAAAGAAGAGAAATGTATTAGCTCACAGCTCTGGAGGCTGGGAAGTCCAATATCAAGGTGCTGGCATCTGGAGAGAGCCTTCTTCCAGCATCACCCCATGGTGGAAGGTCAAAGAGAGCCCGCTCCTGAGAGAACCCCTTTATTAAGGCATGAAACCCACACATGAGGGTGGAGCCCTCATAGCCTATTCACCTCATCAAGGCCCCACCTTCCAATACTGTTACCCTGGCAATTAAATTTCAACATGACTTTTGGAGGAGATAAGAATTCAAACCATAGCAGTACTGTACCAAATTATTCAAATGCAATTACCAATTTACCATATTAACACACTAAAAGAGAAAAACCATATGATTATCTCAACAGATAAAGATAAGGCATTTTTGCAAAATTCAACATCAATTCATAATAAAAACTCTCAGCAAACTTGGAATAGAAGAGACCTTTCTCAACCTGACAGAAAGTATCTATGAAAAACCTTCTGTTCACACCACACTTAATGGAAAAAGAAATTTTTTCCTTCTTAGATTAGGAACCTGTGGGCATGTCCACTCTTACAACTTCGACTCAAAATTTTATTGGAAGTTTTAGCAATGCAAAAATACAAGAAAAATAAAAGATATTGATGTTGGAAAGGAAGAAATAAAATTGTCTTTATCACAGACAATATTATCATTTATGTAGGAAATATTAGGGAATCTACAGAAAAGCTACTATTAATAGAATGAATAAGTGAGTTTAGCAGTGTTTCAGGATATAAGATCAACATATAAAATCAATTATGTTTCTATATATTAGCAACAATCAGAAATTGAAATTAAACAATAGTATTTATAAATAGCATCAAAAATACAAAACTTAGAGAAAACTCTGACAAAGAATGTGCAAGACTTGTACACTGACAACAAATGCAGAGACATACTGTGACAAGATTGCTGGGTGAAACCGAAAAAGACTCAAATAGAGAAATAAATCATGATTCATGGATTGGGAGATTCAAAATTGTTCAGATGTCAATTCTACCCAAGTTGACCTATGGATTCAATGACATCCCAATCAAAATCGCAGAAGAATTTCTTGTAGAAATTGACAAACTGGTTCTACAATTCATAAGTGTCAAGAGCTGAGCCAAGAGAGTGCTATCTGCCAGGTGTTAGAATAGCTGATTAATGCAACAGGTGAAAATGAAAGTAACAGTCAAGCCTTTAATCACTTAGTGTACGATGATAGTATAAGCAAGATACCAAACTGGAAAAAGCACCACCTCCCCTTCCATTTTTTCCCCCATGAAACAGCTCTGGTTGAGGGTCAGGTGAGTCAGCATAGATGTAGGGAATTGTCTCAATGCCTTTTATTTTGTCCCTTGCAAACAAAAAGACCTGGGGAGCAGGAGGAGATAGAAGGGAAAGGGGTAGGAATGGGAAAGTACTGGGTAGTTAGCGTAGAGAAAAATGTCTTCAAGTCCTGTCCCTCCCCCACACAGATAAGGAGGTCTTGGCAGAGGCATCTGAGGAAGGCCTCTATGGAAGGCCCTTAATAAGGAGGCCTCCAAGTGGAGGCACCTGGGCCAAGGATGGAGCCATGCATAGGAGCATGTCCAGCTGGGGTGGGAGGGCCTGAGCCCACGACTACAGCTCCCTTCAGAGACAGCAATGCACTGACCATGCGCCAAGTCTGGTGTGGGGAAGGCGGTCTCCTCCCTTGAGACCTGCTAGGTAAAGCCTTTGTAATTGTGTATAGCATGGCCTGAAAGATCACACATAGGTTTTTGGGCAGGAGCCAGACTCAATAAGGAGATCCAGAGAATCCAGAATAGCCAAAACAACTTACACACACACACACACACACACACACACACACACACGGGACTGAAACTACATGATGTCAATTTTATAGGCATGAAGTTATTCATAGTTTCTTGTAGTTACATCATCTCTCTCATTTCTGACATTGGTAATTTTTCTCTTTTCTCTTTTTCCCTGATCGGTCTGGATAGAGATTTATCAATTGACCTTGTCAAAGAGCCAGATTTTTGTTTTATTGGCTTTCCGTAGTGTTTTTATTTTCTATTTCATTGATTTCTGCTCTGATCTTTATTATTTCCTTTCTTTTTATTTACTTTGGTTTAATTTTCTCTTGCTTTTTTAATAGTTTTTAAAACAAATTGTGGTAAGAACATTTAACATGAGATCTACCCTCTGCACAAAATTTTAAGTGTATACTATAGTAAACTATAGGCACAATGTTGTCAGCAGATTTCCAGAACTTATTTATCTTGCATACCCGAAACTTTATACTCATCAAATAGCACCTATTCATTTTACCCTCCCCAACTCCCTGGCAACTGCTATTCTGCTTCTGAGTTTGACTATTTTAGATATCTTATATAAGTGGAATCATGTACTATTTGTCTTTCTGTGACTGGCTTATTTTACTTATCATAATGTCATCAAGGTTCACGCATGTTGTCACATATGGCAGGATTTCCTTCTTTTTCAAGGCTGAATAGTATTCCATTGTATGTATATACCACATTTTCTTTTTAAAAATTTTTTTAAATTATTATGGGTACATAATAGTTGTCCATCTTTACAGGGTACATGTGATGTTTTGATACAGGCATACAATGTGAATTAATCAAATCAGAGTAACTGGAGTATCCATCACCTCAGGCATTTATCATTTCTTTGGGCCAGGAACATTCCAATTCCACTCTTTTAGTTGTTTTAAAGTATACCCTAACTTGTTGACTATAGTCACTTTTTTGCGCTATCAAATATTGTTCATTCTATCTGACTATACTTTTGCAGCCATTAACCATCTCCACTTTATCCACACTTCCCCACTACACTTTCCAGTTAGTGTGTCCATCACCCAAATAGAGTTCTTTGTACCCATTAGGTACAATGGTCCCCCTCCCCCCTGCTTGATTTCCACTGAATTTTACTTCTCTCTGTGCATGTGTGCTTATCAGTTAGTTCCAATTTAATTGTGAGTACATATGGTGTTTGTTTTTCCATTCTTGAGATACTTCACTTGGGAGAATGGTCTCCAGTTCCATCCAGATTGTTGCAAAAGGTATTAATTCATTTTTTATGGCTGAGTAGTACTCCATGGTATACATATACCACATTTTGTTAATCCATGCATGAATTGATAGGCACTTAGGTTGATTACACATTTTTGCAATTGTATCACTAGGGTTTTTTTGGTGGTGGTGGTGTTTTTTGGTGGGTTTTTTTTTTTTTTTTTGGGGGGGTCTCTCTCTTTACCCAGGCCAGAGTGCCATGGCATTAGCCTAGCTCACTGCAAACTCAAACTCCTGGGATCAAGTGATCCTCCTGCCTCAGCCTCCCAAGTAGGTGGGACTACAGGCACGTGCCACCATGGCTGGCTATTTTTTTCTACTTTTAGTAGAGATAGGATCTCGTCCTTGCTTAGGCTGGACTTGAACTCCTGAGCTCAAATTATCCTCTTACCTCAGCATCCAAGAGTGGTAAGATTATAGGAATGATGCACCGTGCCTGGCCTTGTATCACTAGTTTTAACCAAATTTATTATCATGTGTCTTCTTGTAGTTTTATGTTTCTTGATCTTCTTGGACCTGAGGGTTTTACTTTGCATCAAATTTGGAAAAGTTTTTTGACTTTATTTTTTCAGATATTGACATACAGCTCATTGATTATCTTTCCTTTTTTTCTCAGTCTTTTCTCTCTGTGTTTCATTTTGGATAGCTTCTATTGTAATGTCTTCATGATTCACTAACTTTTTCTTCTGAAATGTCCAATCTGCTGTTAAAACATCCAGTTACTTTTCATATTAGACACTGTTTTTTTCTCTAGAAGATTGTTTAGGAACTTTTAAAGTATCTTCCATGTCTCTAATTAACATGGTCAATTTTTCTTTAGCCTCTTGAACATATAGGACACAGTTATAAAAAATTTTAACATCCTTGTTTACACATTGTATCATCTGTGTCATTTACAGTCCATTTGATTTACTGATCTTGTTCCTATTATGAGTCTAATTTTCCTGCTTCTTTGCAAGCCTGATAATTTTTTGTGAAATGACAAATATTGTGAATTTTACCTTGTTGGGTGCTGGATATGTTTGTATTCTTGTAGTCTTGAGCTCTGTTCTGGAATGGGACTAACTAAGTTCCTTGAAGTCATTTAATCCTCTTGAGTCTTGCTTTTAAGCCTTGCTAGGTGGGACGAGAACAGCATCTAGCTTAGGATTAATATTCTCCACTAATGAGGCAAAACCCTTGTGAGTATTCTAGCCATGGATACTGGTGGGAACAGGTACTGTTCCTGGCCCTCTGTGGGCTCAAGGAATTGTTTCCTCTAATCCTTTTGAATAGTTCCTTTTCCAGCTTTGGGTAGTTATTATACCTCACATGCATACTCTGAGGAAAGGTCCCAGCTGAATAGTCGAGAGAGATCTCTTGCAGATCCTTAGTTTTCCCTCTCTGTGCATCTCTCTCTTCTCTGGTATTCTGTCCTGCAAACTCTTGTTGTCTTGGACTCCTTGACCTTCCAGGTCCACCTTTTCAATTCAGGGAGAGCGCCAAGTTCTTCTTGGGTTCTTCTTATGTTGCATCACAGAAACTTTCTTCAGGCAGTAAGTTAGGGCAACTGTAAGGCTCACTGTCCTTAGTGCTTGATATCCCATGTCTGGAACTGTTGTTTTGTACAGTCTAGTTTTTAGTTGTTTCAGATGAAGGGTAAATCTGATTCTGGTTACTCCATTGCTTTAGTCTGCTTGGGCTGCTATAACAAAATACCAGAGACTTACTGGCTTAAAGAACAGAAACTTATTTTTCATAGTTCTGGAGACTGGGAAGATCAAGGTGCTGGCAAGTTAGGATTCATTCTGAGGCCTCTCCTCTAGGCTTTAGGTGGCCATCACCTTGCTGTATGCTCACATGACCTCTTCTTTATGAAAAGAGAGAATGCTTCAGTTTCATCTTCTTCTTATAAAGACACTAATCCCATCATTGGGGTTCTACCTTAATGACCTAATTACATCCCAAAGACCCCATCTTCTAACACCATCACATTGGGGGTTAAGGCTTCAACATGTAACTTTGGGTGGTGGGTGCACACACACACACAGTCCATAATATCCATCTCGGACATACGTGGAAATCTCTCCAAATTGTGATTTAAGAAGGACTAAGTCTGCAAGATGTTAATAGTCTGTGCATGTGTGATGTTGAGAAACTCTGGGTTAAGCAGAGATAATCAAGGTTGTTTTACTGCAGGGAGTCTCAGAGTTTGTAAGGGACTAATGTGCAGTGTAAATCTCCATGAGGAAAATACATTATAAAACATTTCCCATATTTATTGATCATGAAACTCTAAAAATGGCAGAGCACTTTTGATGAGTCTTACTGTTCTGAGCTTGCTATTTCTTTTTGCATGATTAGGTACCTATTAATTTTTATACCCCCTTGATGATAAGAATGGCTTCTTTTCTTCTTAGTATTTAAAGTGCCTAGTGCTTAACGTTTTGTATACATTATCTCATTTAATCTTCAGAGTAACCAGACCTATTTGGCACTGACTTGCATTTTATAGATGAAGAAATTAAGGTTTATAAAGGTTAGGTAATCTTACCAAGGTCACACAGCTAGCAAATGGTGGAGCTGGGATTCAAGTCCATGTCTGGTAGAGTATAAACAAAAAATATGGGCATATTATGCAAATATTTGTTTGCAACAATAGTTACTATTCCCTCTGGCTCTAGTTCATGGGTAACTAATATGTATGGTTCTCTATAAAGCACTGGTATAGGAACTCTCCCCTTCTCTTTCAACTGCCTCTCTCACGTGGAATAGGTGTTTGGTGGTTTCTTAGGAGTGAAGAGACCTGATGGTAATACTTGGAGGTGTCCTCACATGGTGGTTGAGTATTTATATTGGTAAGAGAAGTCTGGAAGGTCAAGAAGGGTGTTGTTCCCATTCTCTGGCTGAGGCCACTGACCTTGTCCTAGCGCTGAAGTGCTGGGTTGGCCTACTGTTGAGTAGAGTTCCCTTCCTTCATACAGTGCCCCTTTACAACGTTTCTGTATTTGGGCACCACATGGCATTATCCAGATGTCTAACAGATTTGGGGTCCACTCTCAGGATAAAGTTCTATTATCCATCCTCAGATCCAAATTGTCTTTCTTTCCATATATGTATTCAGTTTTTTCCATTTTCTTTACATTCTCACACATGAAATACTTATTCATCTACTGTCTTCTTATACTGGGGGAGGAAACTCGTCAATACAAAAAATAGTATCCCTTCCTCTCCTCCCTCACCATGGGTCAGCTTATCACCCCAGTCTTTGGTGGTATACTGTGCATGTGCTATGGGTGCAAATTAAGTTGTATATTGAAAATAATTTGTTTCCTATTTTAAGAAAACTTTGCAGTGATTCCTTTATAAAAGAGGAATCATTTTGTCTGAGTCATTAAAATAATCCCTCCCCATGCCATGAGTAGGTAGAAACAATGAATAGGCAGAAGCCAAAAGAGGGAGAGAGGGGAACCAAATTCAATGGATGGGAAAAAGTAGCTGAGTCACCAAACTAGTACAGTGCTGGAGCAGAGACAATCACAACTCTGGCTGTCTAAAGAAGCAGCCGATTATAATTAGACCGTACCAGGCTTCCTGAGGGAGCAGCTGCCCCACCAGACAGAGATGATCTGGACCACAGTGGTAGAGCTTTAATTTGCTCAATCACTTCTGAGAGGATCGGCCCATCCACACATCCCTGCTTATCCCATCCCCCATCAGAACCCCAAGCTCCCCAGGCATCAATTACCTGAACTTGCTTTCCTTAATCTGATCTAATGCCACACCCCCCATTCCCCTTTTTAATAAACCATTTCCCTCTACCTCTTGGAGTTCCCAATTCCCAATGTGAGGTCAGTAAACTCCTGTGTTTTTCAATCTCTCCTTTGAAGGTTCTATCCACTTTCTCACTTAACTAAAAGCAGGCTATATCCTGGGGACTCAGTTTCTCTGCAGCCTTTTCAGATGGATGTTGTTTTCTTGTCTCTCATACCTAAAGTGCTTCAGCACCAGCCTTACTCCTCAATGCCAATTTTAGAGTGTTTTCCCCCTTCCCTCTTGCAAACCCCTTCTGCTCCTCTGAGGCTCACACCATCTGGTTATACCACTCTTCCCCCTCCATGCTGCTCTCACCTACTAGTAGTCTCTGAGTCTTTGCTTCTCATTCTCAGGAAGGCTAGCTTGCAACTCAGTTTCCTTCCATATTATCCCACTCCTGTCGTCCTTCTTGGTGATTTCAACATGTATGCTGATGATTCATCGAACACCTTGGTTTTTTGACTTCCTCATATTTTCAATGATGTTTTCTTCCACTCTACTTCAGTTATCCATTGTGCCTTACATGTTCAATCAACAAAAATGGCACCATCTCCAAAATTTCAAATATATATATCTCAATCTGTCTATAAATATTAATCTTCCACATTAAGTGCTTTTACTTTTTTGTTGTGATCTTCAATCCATCCACCTCCTCTATCCATATCCATCACCAACCCCCTCCTTATATTCTCTTTTCTAGCTTATATTTCATGACCCATCATTATAGTTTCTTCCTTGCAACCTTCAACTTCCTTGTACTGTTGAATGAGATTTGGAATCCAATAAACAGCACCCTTCCTCCTGCCTGATTTCTGGAGTACTTGAGACAGAAAATTAAAACCTAGGCTGATGAAAGCAGATGAAGATGATATATCAACTTTCTTACCAACTTTCTTACCAGGGAATGTGGCTAAGTTTTTCAGCAAGGACTAGCTTTTTAAAACTGAACTAGTAGTCACAGGCAGCACTGAACAATTGCAGTCATCCTCTCCCCCTGCCTCCAATTCCATACCATGCAATCCAGACTTTGTAAAGCTCAGGGAATAGAGGAGTAGTGCAGAACATATGTTCACTGTGGGCAGCTGGATCCCAAGAAAAAGATGAGAAGGAGGCTGGCTTTACATGCCCACTCTCTTATCCTAACCTCATCAATAATATCATCACTGTTCTCCAGGGGAGGAGGGAGTGAAGACTGGCTACAGACCAGAATCATTACACCAGTGAGATCCTTCCACAGAGAAGGAAACGTTAGGACTTGGTGACATATTTCCCCTAACACCTCTCTTACTCCACCACACTTGCCCAACTTTCTGTGGTCTTCTCCCTGATAGCACCAGAGTAGTAAAAGATAGTCTTCAAAATACCTTACACGTTTTATCTTGTTTGATCATTTTAAAAACCACACAAGAGAAATCAGATAGGTAGAATCACCTGTTTTATAAGAAAGGAAATTAAATCAATTTGAACTTGTTATTGTCATATATTATAGTTAATATAACATGTAGTTAAATCCATTTTATTTGAGAGGCGGTGGTTTAGTTCCCTCTTATTGCTGTAACAAATTACCACCCACATAAGGGCTTAAACCAACACAGATTTATTATCTTATAGTTCTGGAGATCAAAAGTACTAAAATCAAGGTTTCAGTAGGGCTGAGTTCCTCTGGAGGTTCTAGGGGAGAAGACATTTTCTTGCCTCATCCAGATTCTAAAGGCTGCCTGTATTCCTTGGCTCATGGCCACTTCTTCCATCTTCAAAGCCAGCAGCATGACACCTTCAAATCACTCTCTGACTCATACCCTCCTGCCTCCTTCTTTTACTTATAAGTACAGTTGTCATTACATTGGGCCCACTTGATAACCCACAATAATCCCCCCATCTCAAAATCATTAAGAACATAAGCAAGTCCCTTTTGCCTGTAAGGTACCATATTCACAGTTTTCAGTAATTAGAACACGAACAGCTTTGGGGGACCATTATTTTTTCTACCATAGGAAGGATGGCACCATTGCTTCAAGAAAGAGGTGCGTTTATTCCATGGGAGTACTGTCTCTTACCACATTTGTTACTGAAAAAGCAACCACACAAATAGACATATACATTGAATGCCCAGCACAGTATCTCACTCAGAATAAGCATTAAATGTTATTGAATAAATATTAATATATGCATATCACACATCTAAGAAAATAGTTTTAAGGATAAAGAATAAAGAAGCAATACAAAAACAATTTTCTAATTAATATGAAAAGGCATTGATAATACCTGAAGCCAACTGCCTAAGTTAAAAGAATGATTTTTAAGAAGCTATTTGGATGACGAGCAACATAAAACTTAATCTATAGTCACTGTATGTCAATCTCTCCACCTTCTTATGAATCTATGTCACTTCCCCCTACTGTTTTATATCTAAATTGCCCTAACTATTACATTGATAAATATTTAAAAATATTTGTTAAACATATTTAGGAGAGAAGTACATTTCATTTAATAATAGGTGAGCTGCAACACTTCTGTATTCTATTGCAAATTCTAGTCAGTGAATAAAGGAAGAAAAAGAAATAAAAGGCATACTGATTTGAAAGAAAGAAGCAAAGTTGTCTTTATTGATAGGTGACATACTCTATATGTAGAAAATCCTAGGGAAGCTACAAAAAAGGATAGTAGAAGTAGTAAGTTTTGCAAGATCTCAGGATACAAGGTCAATATAAAAAAATCAATTGCGTGTGTGTATATACATATATATATACACATATATACATACACATCAACAACCATTGAAAATTGAAGTTAAAAATACCATTATTTAAATACAATAGCATAAAAATGTAAAATAATTGGGGATAATTTTAACAAAGTATATGCAAGAACTGTACACTGAAAAATATAAAATGTTGCTGACTGAAATTTAAGAAGACCTAAATAAATGGAGAGATATACCATGTTCATGGACTTGAAGATTCAATACTGTTACAATATCAATTGTCCCCAAACTGATCTGTAGATTCAATACTATCTCAATAAAAATCCCAGCAGGCATTTTTTTTCCTTTTTTCTTTGGGTGCAAATTGAAAAGCTGATTTTAAAAATTATTTAGAAATGTAAAGAAGCTAGAATAGTTAAAATAATTTTGACATATGTGAACAAAGTTAGAGGATTTATACTACCAGATTTCAATATTTACTATAAAACTACAAAAATCAAGACAGTGTGGTATTGAATAAGGACAGACATATATCCATGGAACAGAACAGAGTCCAGAAACCAGCCCACATATATATGATAGTTGATTTTATACAAAGGTGCTGATGTAAAAGGGAAAAGACAGTCTTTTCAGCAAATGGTGTATACCCATGTTTAAAAACATAAACTTCAACCCTTAACTTTCACCACACACAAAAATCAACTTTATAAAAAGGATCATAGACCTAAATGTATACGCTAACCTTTAAAGTTTCTAGAAGAAAACATAGGAAAAAAATCTTTGTGACCTTGAGTTATCCAAATATTTCTTTGATAGGATACAAAAAATACAAACATAAGAGAAAAAATAGCTAACCTGGGCTTCAAAAAAATTAAACTTTTTCTCTTTAAAGGATAGTTAAGAAAATTACGAGAAAAGCCATAGACTGGGAGAAAATTTTGCAAGCCATATAGTATATCCAGAATAAAGAATTCTGACTTAGTAGTAAGAAAATTGATTAAAATGGGAAAAATATTTGAACAGATAGTTTACAAAAGAATATGTAGAAATGGAAAATAAGCATGAAAAGATATTCAACATCATTAGTATTTAGGGAAATACAAATTAAAGCCACCTGTTAGAATGACTAACATGATAATATCAAGAGTTGGTAAGGACTTAGAAGAACTGGAACTCATATGTTGCTAGTGGGAATATAAAATGATAGAAACACTTCAGAAAAGAGTCTGGAGGCTTCTTAGAAAGTTAAATGCATGCTTACATATAACTCAGATATTCTACTCCTAGGTATTTACTCTAGAGAAATGAAGACATATGTCCACGTGAAGGCTTGAAAACAGATGTTTACAGTACCTGTATCCCTAAGCCTAATGCACCCAAACTGAATACAACATGGATGTCCCTTAACAATGGTGGATAAACAAATTGTGAAATATTCATGCAATGAAATCCTACGCAGCAATAAAAAGTAATGAACTATTGATCACACAATATGGATGAAATTGTGTGAAATTCATATGGATGAATTTCAAAACATTATACTGGGCAAAAGGAGCCAGACACAAAAGAGTACACATGTATGATTCCATTTACATGAAACAATAGAAAAGACTAATCTTTAGGGACAGAAGCAAATCAGTGGATGTCTGGAGTTAATGTGTATATGGCAGATTGAATGAGAAGAGACACGACAGGAACTGTTTTGGGTGATGGAAATGTTCTGTGCCTTGAGTGTAGTAGTGGTGACACAGGCATATACACTTTTCAAACCTTATAGAACTGTGCGCTTAAAATGCATTTTATTTTACATAAAATATATGCACAATTTTATTGTACATAAATTATACCTTAATAAAGTTGACTTAAGTAAAAAAAATTGAATGAGTGAAACATTTACATTTTTTTCCTCTCAAAATATTCCTTCCTTTTGGACTTCCACAGGCAACTCCACCAATCAACTTTGTGGGTAAAACAGCCGTGTGACACTGGACAAGCAAGTTCCTCCATCAGTAAAATCAATTAAATAGATGACTTCATTCATTCATTCAATAAGCACTTACTAAAGCATTCTATGGGACAAGCATTATGCTAGTTCCAGAGATATAAAGCTGAAAAAAGAAACCAATTATGTCCTCAGGGAGTCATAGTCTAGTGGAAGAGAAAGACAAGCTAACATATGATTATAATACAGCTCATGTTTATTTAGGGTTTGAGGAGGATTCATGAGAGAAGTCTTCCCTGATGATGCAACACCTGAGTTGGGTTTTGAGGTACAAGTAAGAGGCAAAGAGTGAAGAGAAGGCATTCTAAGCAGAGTGAGCTGTACGGGCAAAGGGCTAAAGGCAAAAGATGTACCTTGTGTTAAGTACTGCAGGTAGTTTAGTAGGTCTGGAACATAAGAATTCATCCTTGTAAGGTCATGGTTGTGTTTTGGTTGGAAGAAGTCAAAAATACTACTCTAGTTGAGCAGTGTGTAGACAGGGGTTCTGTACCCAATAATGATACTCCTATTATAGTGGATCACCTAAAAGGAAAATAACTACCATCAGCTGAGATCCTTTCAGTTGCAAAGAAAATCTTTTAGGTCATGTAACAAAATGGTCCAGGGGCAGACTGGCGGAGCGTGATCTGGGGAGCAAGGACAAAGAATAGCTGTTCACGCTCTCCACTCCTAGGCTGCAGCAGTTACAGACCCTACATCCTTTCTTTTTCATATCCAGCTTCCCTGAAAGATTAAACCAAAGCTTAGTAATCAAGTATCCTTAGCTCTCACTGGTGGTAGATTGTGCACGTATCCTGAAGCAATCCCTGTGGCCAGAGGCATAGCACACGGTGACTGCTTGGCCAGGACCTAGAGGTGCAGAGGGTAGAAGTCAGCCTCATCTGAAGCACATGGGGGAGGAGTTATCTGAAAATAAAAATCAGAGCCTTTGTGGAAGAAGGAAGACTAGATACAAAGGAGGAATTACATTTTAAGAAAAACAAATCCCAATAATTTCTGAATAAGTCAGGAGATACAAACACATATGAACAAATTTCTTCTTCTATCTTCCACATCCAGGATGAATCAATGAAAATTACCTTGAGAATAAAGTGACATAATGAGAGCACAGACGCAAAAAACTGTCACTCAATACTATAAGGGCCATAAGAATGGATGGACAGTTTTATGAGAACAAAGAGAACGAGGAATAATTAATTCTAATTTATAGGCTCCACGGTGTCTTCACAATTGAAAGGCTTTTTGAGTGAGGCCTTGAAAACTAGAGAAGATCCTTCTGACAGAGACAAAATGAATCTCCACAGCTGGCTGAGGCTTAGCATGGAACCTGGTGAGGCTGAAGTGTAGGACGATGGATCAGTGTGGGAGGGAGCACAGGAATTGACAGACCAGGCTGTGAAGAATTTTTCCCACTGTGCTGCGGAGCCTGGCCTTTATTTTTTAAGCAATGGGGAGTTGTTGAATTTTTTAAGCATAGAAGTGACACAATCAAATCTGCATTTAGAGAACTATAGGCATGGACTAGATACAAGAAGACTTCAGACAAGAAGAAACGAGATAAGTATGGGGAGGTAAAGCTAAATTTTGAAATAGAAGGCTGATGGTCTCTATTTTCCCGGCGAAATAGGAGGCGAGAACACATGCTGAGTGTGAGGGGGTGTTATGCAGTTAAGACAAGCTGGAAACTTCAATTAGCCAGAACACTGCATTAGCAAAACATTCTGATCAAAAAGATTATTCAGTACACTCCCTCATAATATAAAATCATAAAAAATTATATTAGTGGGTGAACAGAGATCCACAAGAGCCAAATACAATTTGCCTGTTAAGCTATTTCACCATCAATGCCAATGGCCATAGGTAGAATAATTATGCGAGTATCACTGGTCATTCAGATCCTTATGATCCCTGCAGAGCAGATGTGAAGGGGGTGTCAGGGGTTGGTAGGAGATGGCACAGGAGGATGCAAGAGGAAGGAAGCCAAGTGAGGGGGGGTGGGGAGGTGTGGGGAGTGCGCGAGGCAGCCTGACTGCTCGACGCAGTATTTCAGTAAGCAGCCAAGACCAGCACAAGGCAGAGAGGGGTCTGTGGTGGCAGCGCAGCGTGTGGCAGGTTTGACTTTGGGATTTAGGCCCAGAACTACTGCCTAGAGCCACCTATTCCAAATGAAAGGATCTGTTATGCCATGGTCCCTTCATTTTTTATAAACATAGTGTTATCAGGTAAAATGATATAAATGCTAAAGAAACTGAGCATTCTTCATATATTGTCTTCTGCCATTTGACCTTAAAATGTCATATACAAAATTAATTACAAACAATATCTTATATTTGCTTGGTGCTTTGTTTGCAGTTTAAAAAATCACTTTGAAATATAGTATTTTCTCACTTGGTCCTACACAACCCTGTACGGTAAATAAAGCAGATACAATAATTTCCTACCGTCTGTTGTCCTGTCCCCACCAAATTACAGATAAAAGAGATTAAATTATCTAGAGATATATATTAATAGCTAGGACCAGAATTCCCCAGATTAGCGTACTAGATCACTACATTGCCCCTTTTAAAAAAGTTTATGAATATTCTCTGAAAGAAGCCAAAGATGGGCATTTCTCTACACATTTGACCCGAAGCATTTAAAACTCACTCTCTTCCTAATATTTCTGCATTTTCTCAGAGCAAGGGGAGGAGGGAAACAATAGCCATGAGTGTGTGCGTATGCTCTTACTTAACATACATTTATACACATAAAATGGCAAAGCATATGATTATAACTGTATCATCTCCCAAAGCAATAAAATGGGCCTTATTAAGACTCAATCACAGAATAAATCATTATTTAGTCCTTAGTAGGTCAATAAGTACCTGATGAATAAAATTATATAATATTGATTTTCAAATTAATAAACTAGTTATACCAAACTCCACCACTCTTGAAGTCTTATGTTAAAACCTCACACTTTTGTTAATATATACCATCAAAGTAAAAGACTGATTAAATACATTTGGATAAAACTTAATAAAATTGCAGGCAATCAATAAGAGTACCAATCTATTGATTTAGAGTTTTAGTAAAGTGATCAGCATCTTGAATTTGAATCTAAAATCAAAGGACAATGGTTCTTGGCCTTTTTTTTTTAGGTACTATTATTCCATATTACAGAAATGGTAGGTCTTTAGGAAGTGATATAAAATAAGACCCTTCATTTATACTAAAGAGCAATATAAGATTGATGCTTCGTATAACATCTTCAGTTCTAGAATGAATGTCCACTGCCTACTTCTAGTCTCCCTCAGTGCTCTCCCCAGAAGTAAATCTTGTGAAACCAAGCTTCAGCGAAAGTAGATGTGGTCTTGACTTCATTCCCTTCACTCCTGTGGGTGTTCTCTTTGTATATTTCCAAAGTAACAGAACCTGGCAACAGGCCTCAGCAATGTCAAGCCTTCTAAGCAAGAGATAGAAGGGAGAGAAGTGAGAAGGCACCACCCCATAATTTTATGACTTTCAGGGAGTGAAGAATAAAATATTTTCAGATGGAGACAACTGTATTTGACTTTCCCAGTGGAAACGTTTAAAGTGAGAAATAAAATGGAAAGGGAAGTAAAAAATCTCTGGGGAGTGAAAAGTTGCTAAAAACACCAAAGTACATTTGAATTCCTTCTTAAAAGCATTATCTTTTTCAAGTCTTCTCACATCCTACCCCTCCCCTTGGCTCTGAGTGAAGAGCATTTATAAGACAAAGCAATACATTATCTAGAGAAAAATTTATAAACTAATGTAAAAGAATTGTGCAAGAATCTACATTACCTCTTGAAGTTTATTACAGTATCTTTAGTTCTTATTGCATATATTGTTACATGCCTTTTACAAGTCGGGATTATATATATAGTATGCTCAACTTAGCAGAAGTTATGTTTATTGCTTCTTTCTTGAAAATCAGCAGCATGCAATGCAATATTTGGTGTGAAGTTATTTTTTCAAAAAGTGAAAAACTACTTAGGTTTAACTGAGGAGGGAACATGATCTTTATTGGCTTATATGCAAAGTTTAATTTTGGTTTTATGCAGAGTTTGCATAGTTCATGATTGGTTTCTAATGAAAAACTAGATCTGTTGTCAGTGACCTTGAAGAAGATCAGGTGACAGTGGCAAACAGAAAAATCTGAAGAAGAGGCATAACTTTTAAAGTAGAAAGGTCAGCAAGAACTGCCTGAAACAAAAAACAAAAAGAATTATTAATAGCAAAGTGAAGTCTATGAAATATGGTACAACAGAAACACCATCATAATGTAATTTTGGCATCAACACATACTCAAGTTCTTTGGATTTGTCCTAAATCTTTGTACTAAAGTTATAACTTTCCTTCTTTTTTCTGAATATATTAATGTTAGTTACATGCACAAAATGCTAAAACGTGCAGTAGAAAATAACCTGGACTTTAGCCTTGAGCCTTCTTCAAATATACAAGGTAGCATGAGTTTATAAGAGGTCTAACATTTCAACTTGCTTCTATAAATAAACGTACATTATGAATCCTAGTCCCGTTATTCTAGTGTAAGGAGTAACTGCAGGAAATAATTTTGAGATGGAACTAATGTTTATTCAGTTGCAAGATGCATAAACATCCTCTTCCCTTTAAACAAAGAATGTAGGCAGCTATTTTAAGGATAAAATTTACATTTCCATGAGAGATAACAAATAGAGTAATAAGGTAAGCACTATTTAATTGAACCATATTTCAGATATAAATGATACCATTAAAAAGAAATCAGTTTTAAATAATTAACTCACAGTTTAAAAGAACCACTATGTATCTTTACTACATGATCTAAACACATGCTGTCTCAACTAGTTTTTCTTTGTTCTGAGAGCATAATGCATGGACGTGAGCAATAATAAGGAAGTCCCAGTAGTTCCCATGAAAATTACTAGGTATCTGGTTTCCCATAATGGTTATAATGGTTTCCCATAATAATCTTGTTTATGATCCCTTCATAAGAAGACTTTTCAAATAATTAAGGAAATTTGATTACTTAATATTACTTATCTTGGAACTTACGGGTTTTACCCAAGTTAAAAAATTTGGCTACAAGTAATGTGTGTCCTATGCATCAGACACTAAAATGAGTGAGCCTGGCAATCTCTCAGGAACTATTTCCATCCCATCTGAGTGAAACTTATCCTTACTTCAGCTGCGGCCAGTGATGTCACCTCCATCAGGTTCACTGCTCGGAAAGCAAACACGGCAGCTGCCAGCACTGGAAAAGAATGAACACTATTTCAACTGCTGGCCTATCCTCAGCCCAGCGGAGTCACTGCTGTGCCCACAGTCCGCTACATGAAAGCTCAGAACCGGTGCTTTATACGACTGACCACACCCCCACAGTTTGAGTTAAGGTCTAGTGATGAATGGAAATCCTCTACTCTACTGAACAGTTTCTGATGGCTACACAAACTGAATACCACAGTTTTGGGAAAAAGGAAAAATCAATGGTCTTTAAAAAGCCATTTTATAAATTGTTTCATTTATATCTGCAACGTAAATTATAACAGTTTTAACATGGCATGAAGATCTAATGACTGTCTTTTTTTTTTTTTTTTTTTTTTTTGAGACAGAGTCTCACTCTGTTGCCCAGGCTAGTGTGAGTGCCGTGGCGTCAGCCTAGCTCACAGCAACCTCAATCTCCTGGGCTTAAGCGATCTTCCTGTCTCAGCCTCCCGAGTAGCTGGGACTACAGGCATGTGCCACCATGCCCGGCTAATTTTTTCTATATATATTTTTAGCTGTCCATATAATTCCTTTCTATTTTTAGTAGAGATGGGGTCTCGCTCTTGCTCAGGCTGGTCTCGAACTCCTGAGCTCAAATGATCCGCCCACCTCGGCCTCCCAGAGTGCTAGGATTACAGGCGTGAGCCACCACGCCCGGCCTTAATGACTGTCTTATAAATTCAGGTTTATTCTGATATAGGTATTTCTTACTAATATAATGGAGAGGCTTCTGAAAAGTTATATGATGACCAAATTTTTAAATATATCAGATCACGTTTCATATGTATTAAGGAAGTATCCTGATAGAATCATGGATTTAAAACCTTTTCTTAAAAAATATTTTGTTATATTTACATTTTTATATGCAACATTGACTTTTTAGAATGTCACAAATGGATATATCTGTAGGGAGGGCTGCTGTGGGGCCGATCCTGACATTTACAGTGATGTTGGCTACAAGAAAGAGAAGTTGAAACTTTGAAAATAAACCCATTATAGAACAACTTGTAGGTTAATAAGATACATTAAGTAGAAAACAACACTTGAATTATTGTTTCCATTAAACATATGCATGTCAAAGAAGAGTAATGCTAACACATAATACTTATATAATCTACCATAAAACTCCATGTGAGAGAATGAGTCATGGACAACAGAAGGACCCACGTAAGAGGCAGGTGACACTGATAAGGAGATGGTACTGCCTGGAAATAATTCTTAACTTGTCCTATTTTTTTCCATCATCAGTGATGGTAGTGTATTCCCTACAATGAGTCATTAAAGTTTAGCAAATTAGTAGTAAGAAATATTCAAAATTATTTGGAAGATCGGTTCCTAGGTATACTGCATACCTACTGCAAACATATATATTTTAAAAAATACATTTTTATAATGGAAATAATAATGGCAATCAAGTCTCACACCAATTCTACGAGTTAAATACCATTATTAGCCCACTTTACTAACATAGAAAGTGAGGCACAGTGAGCTGGGTGACATGTTCAGAGTCACACAGGTAGCCTGTGCACCTAACCACTATGTGAAAACACTATTAAGGAAAGCCGTAATGACACATCCATGACATGAAAATCTGTGTGCTTTCCTAAAAATCATCTCCTCTGCTGTTCCTCAGAATGGTTTTCCAGAGAAAGCCTGAAGCATGACGTTATGGTAGTCCTGGGCACTGACACGTGGGTAGTTGTGCCTCAGGAGCAGAAGTCAGGCGCCAGACCTCTTAATTTCCCCAGATAGAAGCAGAGTGCAACCAGTGACTCAGAAGCACAGGTACTTTTCTAGGGAATAAGGTGGCAAAAAAAACCATTACAACTAGTTAGAGAGAAAAAGTCTGGGGAGAAAAAGATGGTAGTGGTAAAATTTAAAAAGTCAAGTCAGCTGGAATTATTCAATATGTAACAAGAGATATAAGAGATCTGGGACCAAGAATTTACTCTTTAATTGAAAAGGAGAAAACTTAAGTATTTTAAAGTCACTTTAAAGTCACGTAATTCATGATTACAAGAATGTCATAAAACAAGTTCTGTGGACCAGCAATTTTTTACAGCTTCCTAGTATCTGGAATCATAATTTGTATAGCGGAGACATTTTAGAAACTAAGGAATATAATCACTACTTCCTTTTTTGTGTATAATTGAACAGAGTCACTAGAAGCTTGACAGGCTGACCAAATACTCTGCTGTGGCAGGAAAGGGTTTTTACACAGTGAGAAACTGTTTTTCCAAGGGGAGATAAGAGGGGGAAAAAGAGCAGTTCACTAATTGACCTCAGCATCCAAAACGCTCATGTGCTCATAACCTTTATTTATCTTGGTGTCACATCACAGGAGTGCCTTTCCGTCTGCTTCATGTTTGGTTTGCCCAGCCCTTCCGCAGAACGGGTTTGTTTGCCAAGGAGAAAAGACCTATACTTTGGGATAGTTTCAACTGAAATTATGTTTTATATGAAATGTAGAAACTCTATTTTCTTTTGGTTTTTTAAACCATTCTTATTACTTTAATTCTAAGCAACTCTATCATGAACATTAAGACACTTTTGCTTCAGAATGCTCTTCAAAAGGCTCTACTTCACAATTAAAGCCAGTGATGTTTATTAAAATATTTCTAAAGACTATATAATAACTCACTTGATCAAAAAAGGAGGTCCTAAAATACTCATGCCAAAAATGTATGAAATAATCAAAACTAATTTTTACACATCTAGATGAAATTATCGACCCCATGGCTTATTATCTGAATCCCATGGTAGGAAAGTTTCCAACAGTCTAGTTCTATTTCTAGATGTTCTAGAATTTTTCCCTGTTGATTTTTAAAAGCACTAAGGGAAAGTAAGTGGATATAATAATGTGAATTACATTTCTACCTATTCATCAGTAAACTTTTTTATTAATCTATTGAGCTCATAGCAAAGTGCCTGGCTTAAAGCAAATACAGCATTCAGTATACATTTATTTCTCTTTTCCTTCAGTTTGCTAAAGGGCAATAAGTCATGGAATGAAAGAATTTAAATTGGAAGAAGCCTTCAAGGTTTTCTAATTCAACATTTCTTTCAAGGTACAAAAGCTCTTGACCCTTCAGGTGACAGTTAAAGAGCCCATTCTCCTTTTGGAAAGGCCTAATTATCAGAAAGTACTTTCTTATATTGAGCCCCCTTCTTTAACATGCTTTAATGTCTTTTAAAAATGATACCAAATGCTATATACAGTAATCTTCAAAATTTCTGGCACATCCAGAGGAGAGTTATTTGGTGGAAAGTCTAAAATTCTGTCACTTGAGAAATCAAAGCAGAAAACAAGGCTACTTGGCTTAGAAAATAGAAGACTCTGGGGAGAAATGGGAATGTGAGAGTAGAAAAAACATGAAAATGACCTTGGTTTAACAGGAGTACATTTTAATAAGCCATATTATCCAGAAATGAAATGGGCCACCTAAGAAGACAGGGATTACTTAACACTGAAGTGTTCAAACAAAGGTTAAGGATTGCTTGTCAGAAATGTTTAAAATACATTGTACCTAAAGCCCTCTAGGATTCCTTCGACCTCTAGATTACATATATCACTGCCATTCAGCCAAAAGAAATGAGACCATTCTTTCCTAACTCATATTTGTATGGGCTTTAAACAAAAAACTGAGAGAGAAGGATACTAGGCATCGTCAAAAACATTAGTGGTCTCTCTGATTACACTAGGGATGACATTTATCTTCATGGTACTTTATTATTAGTGTGGTTTTCCCTTTCAAAATGCCACCCAATTACTATATACCTCTCAGCATTCAAGAATAGGTTAATATGGCACCTACAGAATCTTCATATCTTATTCTTCTTCAGCTAAGAATTATTTCCACAACAGCCCAGACAGGTGATTTTTCAATGCTATCCATTTAAGGTAAGGAAACATTCTGCCGACTTTCCTGATCTCCATCTAGTATTGTGAAGACCTCATAATTATTATTTGAATTTCAATGAATAATATCAACGATAAAAATGACTGGGTTTGCTGTGCATACAAGAAGCAAAATAATATAATTAATAAGAAATATGTGCCCTGTGTATTATTATATAATTGCCTTGTGCATATATCTGTTGTAAGAACTGCTTAAATATAAAATAAGAGATGAATCTGTGGCTTCCTGAACAAAAGATGAAATATTTTTTGTTCTGAGAGAATACCTAAAAGGGGAAACTCAGCCACCAGGGCAGAAGTCAGAGACTAAGGAAAAAAAAAAGGAAAAAGTTTTAAATTCAGTATAAACTGAGGGCCAGAAGAGTTGAGATTTCAGCTGTGTGAGGATACTCAGTTTTCAGTTTAGATTTTAGGTACTTGAGAAGGGTCACAGAATAGAACACTAAGGTAGTCAGAGGAGTCCAGAGTAGAGCAGAAGTATATCTACACTCCACTGCACAGACCTCATGGGTGCTGAGAGAGAGTGAGCCCTGCCCGGACTAAATGAGGGGAAGGGAGGGGAAGGGAGAGGGGGAGAGGGAAAATGAGCTTTCCTGGAGACCAAGAAGAAAAACTAGGAATAGGTTGGTGTTGGGCAGTTAGACAGAAGTGTCAAGATCACAGAACCTCAGTACTTGTCCTCAAAGCCAGATACTAATCTATTAAAGGAATATGAATTAGAAACGACAAATAACTGTAGACTCAAACTCCAATTACAGATGGTGCATGTTAGAAAGAAAAGGGGCCTTTACTATAGGAACATCATGTGTTTTACAACAAAGCATTTACTCTTACCAGCAAGAATTTCCAGAGAGTTGTATCCGAGGATTCTATCCCACAAAAGCAAGAGTTGATCTGTAGCTAAGTATCCGGAGAAAGCTCGAACCATCCACTTAAATGATATGCGAAGTCTGTAAGCAAAGAAGAATGAAAATTAATTTATCACTGGAATTTTTTCTTATGTAAAGACAGTATCAGAAGAGCCTAACCAATTCTATTGTTAAGGTAGCTCCTTTGAGAGTCTTAGAAATCACCTGGGCATATAAAACTAAAATACTTTCTTAAAAGCTGCAAAAGTGCAGTGCTAAGAAACCATGAGTCCTCAAATTAATGGTCTTAGAGTATTAAGAAGAATTACATATGCTGGGCTCTCCTTTATGTTAGAGTTCAGCCTTTATAATACTCATTCCTACATTCTGTTTTTCAGAGTATGTACTAATTAGCTATCAATGAACTGATCTTCTAATACTCTTAACAATTCCAGGCAAGCCATAATAATCTGAATTTTTATTGAAAATACTTGAAAGAATGTTAAACAGCTTCATATTTTTTCAATTTAATAAATTATTTTTCTACATTTCAGTCAAATGGCTACATAGGACAAATAAAATTAATATAACAAGTAGGAGTTTTGAAGGACAAAGAAAAATAGCTTTAAAGCTATGAGACCTTAGAAATAGACTTCTGATTTCAAACCCTTCATTTTAGTGAGGAAGTCATCAAGCTCTGAAAGATCGACCAGAAAATTCAATTGAATTCCATTTTGCAGGGGAAAAAACAAACAAACAACAACAAAAAAAAAACTCTAAGATGTGTGAGATCCCACTATTTATAAGTAGATTATATTATAATAACAATTTATCATTAAAATCACGAAATGAACTTTTTGGCTATCGTTCTTTAGGAGATAAACTAGTCCCTCCATTTCTGTTTCATCTATTAGCATTTAAAAATCCCTTGGCTGTCTGTGAGAGGAGCTAGCCAAACACTTTGCTGGAATTGTTATTATGTTGATAAATAGTTATGCTATTTATTCTCTTAAAGAGAAAAATGGACCCAGAGATTTCCTTAGTTACTGTCATTGTATTATCTTAAGACTGAAAAAGATCCCCAAGTTTCAGAAATTCCTAAATATTGGATCACTATTGTTTTAATATAACAAAATACATGTAAGCAGTAGTATTGACAAATTAAGCTTTTTTGGTTGGCTTTAGAATATCTCTTTATAGGTGCAAAAGAAACTTTAGGCACTGAATATTTTAATACTTAAAAATGCATTTGACTTTTAAGGCTAAATTGTTAACTTCAACTAGTTTCACTTTACTCAAATTCTCAGTGTCACATTAAAGGAATAGTCCTATACATCCCCACCCCCAGACATAGAAATAGTACAGCATCAGTTTTTAGAAATAAGTTTATTAAGGTATAATTTACGTACAGTAGTGCTCCCCTTCTCTGTAGTTTTGCGTTCTGTAATTTCAGTTACCCATCAGTCAACTATGGTCTCAAAATATTAAATGAAAAATTCTAGAAATAAACAATTCATAAGTTTTAAATTGTGTGCTGCTCTGAGGAACATGAGGAAATCTTGCACGGTCCCCACCCTGGACATGAATCACCCTTCTGTCCAATGTATCCATGCTGTAAATGCTACCTGCCTGTTAGTCACTTAGTGGCCATACAGGTTATCAGACTGACTGCCTTGGTATTGCAGTGAGTGTGTTCAAGTAACCCTTATTTTATTTACTGATGGCCCCAAAGTGCAAGAGTAGTGATGCTGGCATATTGTTATAACTGTTCTATTTTATCCTTAGTTATTGTTTTAAATCTCTTACTGTGTCTAATTTACAAATTAAATTTTATTTTAGGTATGTATGTACAGGAAAAAACATAGTATATATAGGGTTTGGTACTGTCCGTGGCTTCAGGAATCCACTAGGGATCTTGGAACATATTCCCTGAAGATAAGAGGGGAATACTGTGTAGTAGAATTTACTCTCATTAGTGTACAATTCTGTGAGTTTTGTATGAAGAAGAATCAATTGGAAATTATAGAACTGAAAAATACAATAACCAAAAAACCACAAACCCCACAAAAATCCCTCACTAGATGGGTCCAATAGCAAAACGGAAATGCCAGAGGAAAGGGCCAGTGAAGTAGAGTACAGGATCAATAGAAAATGTCCACTCTGAACCATAAAGGAAAAAAACATTAAAAAAAATATGAACAAAGTTTCAAGGACCTGTGGGACAATACCAAAAGGTTTTTCCTTTTTCTTTTTTCTTTTACACCAAAAGTTTTAAGATTTGTATCACTGGAATCCCAGAAGAAAAGGAGAATGAGTATGGTACAGAAAAAATACTTGAAGGAATGACAGATGAAAATTTCCCAAATCTGGTAAAAGATACAAACTTACAGATTCAAAAAGCTTAGCAAACCCTAAACAGAATAAACCCAAAGAAATCATGTCTAGATCATCATAATCAAATTGGGGAGAACTAAAAACAAAGATCTTGATAGCAGTCAGGGAAAAATGAGGATTGATACTATTTCTTCCTGAAATGCTTGGTAGAATTTGCCAGTGAAGGCATCTAGGCCTAAAGTTTATTTGTAGGTAGAATGTGATTAATTAAAGCTGTATATTGTAAACCCTCTGGCACCTACCAAAAACATGTTTAAAAAAGTATAAGTAATAATCCAATAGTGGACATAAAATGGAATAAAAAATGTTCAATTCAATTCAGGCAGAGAAAGAGAAAAAAGGAATAAAGAGAACATGGTACAAATAAAAAATTCTAGTAAGATAGATTTCAATCCAATAATATTAATATACATTAGATATAAATGGTACAAACATATAAACACCAATTAAAAAAGACTGCCACATTAGAAGACCCAACTATACCTTGGACAAGAAATCCATTTGAAAAATAAAGATGTTGATAATCAATATTATAAAAGTAACAGAATAAAAATTATAATCAAAAGAAAGGTGAAATAGCTATATTAATATCAGACGTAGTAGATTTATTACCAGGAATAAAGGACATTAGACAATAATAAAGGGATCAATTCTCCTAAAAACAAAGCTTCAAATACATAAAATAAAAACATATACAGCAATGAAGGAAAAAACAGACAAAATCCACAATTATAATTAGACACTCTAACACTTCTCTCTAGAAAATCAATTGAAAAAGTAGACAAAAAATAAATATATAGAAGGTTTGAAAAACATTATCAACAAACTTGGCTTCATTGACATTTATAGGACATTCTGCCCAACATTTGAAAAATACAAATTCTTTTTAAGTGTACAAGAAACATTCACCAAGATAGATCATATTCTGTGTCAAAAAAACCTCAGCAAATTTAAAACAATTGAAATTATATGAAGCATATGCTGTCTAACTGCAATGGAATTAAAATGTAAGTCAATGACAGAAAGATATATCTTTCTAAATATTTAGAAATTAAACACACTTTTATATAACCCATGTTCAAAGAGGAAATCACAAGAGAAATTATAAAATATTTTGAATTGAATGAAAACAAAAAGATAACATGTTAAAATTCACTGGATGGAAGTAAAGGGGTACTCTGAGAGAAATTTGTAACATCAATGCTTATATTAAAAAAAAAGAAGGGCCGGGCGTGGTGGCTCACGCCTGTAATCCTAGCACTCTGGGAGGCCGAGGTGGGCGGATCGTTTGAGCTCAGGAGTTCGAGACCAGCCTGAGCAAGAGTGAGACCCCATCTCTACTAAAAATAGAAAGAAATTATATGGACAGCTAAAAATATATATAGAAAAAATTAGCCGGGCATGGTGGTGCATGCCTGTAGTCCCAGCTACTCGGGAGGCTGAGACAGGAGGATCGCTTGAGCTCAGGAGTTTGAGGTTGCTGTGAGCTAGGCTGATGCCACGGCACTCACTCTAGCCTGGCCAACAGAGTGAGACTCTGTCTCAAAAAAAAAAAAAAAAAAAAAAAAAAGAAAGCTTCTAAATAAATGATCTAAATACCACCCTCAATGAGTAGAAAGACAAGAACAAAATAAACCTAAAGCAAGCAAAAAGAAGGAAATAATACATACAACAGAAGAAATCAATGAAACTGAAACACAAAAACAACAGAGAGAAATCAAAACTGGTTTTTTCAGAGATGAATGAAATTGATAAACCTCTAGCTAGAATAATCAAGAAAAAGAGAAGGACAATACAAATACTAATTGCAGTAATGAGAGAGGTGATGTTACTACTAATCCTATCGATGTTAAAAAGCTAATTAAGAATAAATAGGAAATGCTATGAAAAACTTCATGTCCACAAATATGATAACTTAGATAAAGTGCATAAACTACTGAAGCTCATTCAAGAAGAACTAGATAACCTGACTAGTGCTATATCTATTAAAGAAATTAAATTCAAAATTAAAAAGCTTCCAACAGCATCAGTTTTCATTTATGAAAGCCTTTTAAAAATTGATTTCTATGTTGACAACTAGAATTTTTATACTTTCTCCTGTGTAAGAATTTTCACATTTATCATAAATCATTAAAATAAATTAATTCCTTTTAATGAATAAAGTATATAATAGGCTAGAAAAAAATCAAAATTTTAGTTTCTAGCAATGAAGTAAATATCTTCCTCCTAATAAAGAAAAACCTAGTGACACTCTAATGTTCATTTCACAATAACCAAAAAGAGGTCAATTCACAAGTTAAGAAAAAAAGTTTTGTGCTCAATATAAAATATTTCTGCTACATTCTTGTTTTATAATCTTAATCATGAACAGAATTTTTTTTTTTTTTAAATGGCTACAAAGAAAACAGTGTAACAGAGGGAACAGCCAGAAAAAGGGTAAACCCCACCCTCCCAGCTCTTCTTGAGAATTAAAACCTGCATTCCTGCCTGAGGTCAATGATCAGAGGGGTAAGGGAATGGCTCAAGGGAATTGTCTGGGCAGAGCTCAGGAGGTTGTAAAGGAGATAGGGTAGATCAGGACCATCAACTATGGTTAAACAGTAATAGCCCCAAGCTAAAAACTTTCAAAAGCTCTGTATTTCTGTTTATAGAGGGGATTATGGTACTTTAAGACATGAGTCTACTATCTTCCTCATTTGCTGGCAAACTAATAAATTTCTCTTTTCCTCAAACCACTTGTCTTCGTTCTTCTGATGAGGCCTCAGGGACAAGTGCCAAACTTTTGGTAAAAAGAGCATCAGTTCAGTATCATCAATGGATGATATGAAGTATTGTTTTACACAGGACATTTCTAAAATATCTGAAATTCAATGGTACTTTATAAAAAGGAGATATCTCTCTCTCTATAATCATTTGATCTTGAAACAACTCCATGAGGTATGAATTCTATTGATTTTTAAGATAAAGAAATTGAATTACCTTGATTTAAAAATAAAGAAATTGAAGCTTTGATAAATTAAATAATTTTACCAGGATTATGCAGCTTAACAGAAATGAAATTTGAATATGGGTTAAATTTCCACCCACTCAACCATCCATCTGTTATGGATTCATGTGTGGGGAAGACAAATACTACACTATTCTATTTCCCATTAATTCCTTTTGTGGCCTCAAAAAGTTCATGTTCTTTTCAAATATGCTCTCCTTAATAGGAAAAAATAGTTACAGAGCAGAAGGCAGGAACAAAACACTGGTAGATCATTTGGAAATTTCTGTTGCTGTAGACATTGTTAATTAAAAAGAGAAACAGAACCAATAATATTGAAGTCCAGACCTATTCTACATATTCATCTATAACTCATACTGAGATCAATGAATAAAATTCAGACTTTAGGAATGAAGAATCACAGTGTACAACCATTGATAGATAATTGAGCTGGTTTGCTTAAATAAAAGACAGCAAACTTTGTAGTTTTCAAAAGTGGTTCTCTGATAGATTTGGCCTATGCCGACTTAATGTTAGTATTATCACATTTTTCAGGTACTATTTTTGTTTACACAAATATTTTCCTCGGTTTGGGCTAACATCTTTCATTATCAATAGAAATTAGTTCATTTTGGTGATTCTTGTATGAGACACAAAAATCCTAGTAAATAAGACTTCATTAGGATTTTGGTAATTCTCTTAAGAATTTTTGGCACAATGTTGTCACAATTTACTATTTTACAATTATTGTTTTATTGGGGAAAATGTTAGCTTAATTTCTCTGAATAATTACTACATCTATGCAAGTGTTTTTCAATGATAAATAAAGAGCTTTCTGATGTGAAACTATTCTTCTATTAGGAAAAACATACTTACGGTTGTGCCCCAATTTCTCGTAGATGATAAAAGAGCTGGGGAAGATAAGTTTGAAGAAGAGTTTCAAACAGCAAACAGAGTGACACAATACCCTGGATACAATAATGAATCATAAGAGAAATAGTTATTTTAGTATTTAAAATTAACCATGCCAACAAATTATTCAAATAGAAAATGAGAAACACTATCAACATAAATATTCTTCATATTATTTAAGAGTCAAAAACAGGAACTGTACCAATGGATCTTTAACATTGTGTTTAAAGATCTATTTTATACATACACTTACAGATATGCTAAAGGTCTCCTTTTTAACACAATAGGCTCCACACATAACTCAGTATGTAATATTTGGAGGGTCCAAAGAAAACATCACTTTACAGAAAACCTACTTTGCAAGCCACGTATTATCACTTAGGCCCAGCAAAATGAGTTTTTCCAGTTTCCAGGTATTTCGCTAGTGCTGCAGCCACACCCTTTACTCCCTCTCAATTTTTATGTTCCTTCCCCTCCAGCCTCTGCTCATTGGGGAAAATATTTCCTGCTTTTCTCGCCCTTTCTTTGAAATCTACCCCCAGGAAAAGACTGGCTGCTGACTGCTTAAAATTTACATCAGGAAGTTATCAAACAAGAATGTTTGATTACTTAGTATACACATAATTTTTTTTATTGAAATCTACTTTTTAAAAAGTACAGTATCTGTAAAGCACAAGAAGTAACTGATTTAAACAGATGGTTTTTCAAGTATGTTTATTATTTGACAACTCTGAATAAAGTCTTTCTTGAAGCTCAGCATTCCTCAAGGTTGATCTTTGTAAGGAGGTTTTAATCCTCTTTTTGAATTTCTAAAGAAAAAAGGCTGTCAGGGTTCCAAATAGTTCAGTTTGGCTGCAAGCCAAAAAAGAGATGACTGCCTGTAAGTCTTTGTTCCACTGAATAAAGAAAGGGCTGAGGCAGGCCCAGTTCAATCAATTAGCTGAAAAATGACACCTCAGGGCCAGTATGGAGGGAGAGAAGGAACACCCAGCGCTGCCCAGTGTCGGGCCTCGGTGCTCTGCGCAGGGAGAACACCACTGCTGTGTACTGTGCAACCAGTTTTTTTAAACTCTGAAGCATAAAACGGCATAGAATGTAAGAGTAAAAAATCTGATGCTAAGAATGAGATACTAGAAAATTATTAATGCTAATTGTTATTAATATTTCTGATGATTCTAGATTAAACATTAAGAACTAAATCAAGTTCTCTTAGAGATAAGAAACCTGAGATAATTGGTGTTCCTTTGCTTATCTGTGACATCCTGGAATTCTGTTATTTGCCAACTTTCACTAGCAATGTAAAGGAACAAAACTGGAGATGGAGGAAGGTGGAATAGGAATACACAGGTTTAAACGGGAGGGATAAGGACCAGCTCTTTATTATAATTTAGTAGCAGTAACACAGTCTCTCCTTTAGGGAAATTTGGTAGCGCTGACATATATTCCAATTCAATATTTCTTCTGAAGAGGCAGTAAAGTTACCCACAGGTAGACCAAAGCAGGTCCAAAGGGGTGAAAAAACACTGAAATAAAACCACCACAGCTTTTACTCAAGCGTATGGAAGGAAAAACAAAAGATATGAAAAAGGAGTGGCCAAAATAAAACATAAAAATGCTTAACTCCCAATATGCTTTTCCTTGACTCATACTGGGGGCAAAGGAGGTTTGTATTGAATATATATTAACACAAAGAAAATATCTAGTATGATAAATGATAATTAACCAAATAAGAAATTGACAAACAAGTGACAAATGTTTGATTTTGATTAACAAAGAAAGATGATGATAATTATAACAACAGTCATTTATTTACCAAACACCTGCTAGGAGCCAACTACTAACTACACTGAGTGCTTTGTAGACATCTCTACAGCACTACAGATGACATACATTATTAACTTCATTTCATAGGTAAGAAACCAGGAAAGAAGGTAGAGCCATCTTTGTCAAGGATAATAATACATTCTATGTTTTTCTTTTACTATATAAAAGATAATTTCAATGTAGTCGATATGAGACTTCTTCCTCTCTAATTATAACCCAAAATATTTAAATATCAATTCATCTTCTATTTATGCTATAAAAAAGAAAACATGTTGCTTAACATCACAAATTAAAATCTGTTGCTTTGTAATTTAATTGAGTAGAAGACTTTTTCTTAAAGAAAAAAAGAACAGTTTAGAGTCTGATTTGATTCATTTTTTAATGAACTTACAGAAGGATGAGAAGAAATGGAATGAAGTCTGAAGAAAAAACGCACATACATCTCACGGAATATCTGATACAATTTGGAAGGTTCATGGTATAGAAAACAAAGTGGTGCAACTGAAAGAAAAAAAATTAATTGATAATACTGCAGAACTACTAAAAATTTTTAAATAAATTCATGAAATATGAAAGAATACATCAATATTTTATAGTAATTACATTCATTCATAGACAAGTTTAAAATCATATCTACTTTTATTTTGAAAAGGGGATATATGTACATGTAAAATTCAAACAGCCATTAATTTTACAAAGAAAGGAGTATATTACAAACTATTGTAATCCCAACTAAACAGCTAAGAATGACATAATGGAATCATATAGAAATATTAAAAATTCAGAGTAACTTATAAAAACTACATACAGTCAAGTCTCTCTCTTTTAACTGAAGTAGTAAGAAAGTGAAATCAGGCAACTCATTTTTACTTTGTCCCACAAAAGATTCAGGTCACTTTTAAAAATTTTTAATTTTGGAAGTCAGGTAAGTAAAATATAAAGTGATTTATGACTAACTTTTAGAATTATAGTCTTCAATTAGTTCAAATTAATTCAATTTGAAACTAAAACTTTTGAGTAATAGCTTTACACTATTCATCTATACTGGCACATCTCCATCTATATCAAACAGTTTTCATTGACTTAAAACAATCCAGGCAGAGGATTTAGTTCTCTAATGAATGTAGAATTCAGTTCTCTTTTGCCCCCAGTTCTTAGCAATTAAGCACAGGTGGGTCAACTCAACCAGATATCCCATAGCTGGACGTCAGAAAGTCCTGGTCTTGGAGACTGAACTAACCACGTGATTATTTTACACTGACAAACGTGGTCACGCTTTCCATCTTTTCAAGCCTCAAGAATTTTAGGCGGTATAAACAGATTTATAATGCAGATACATAAAACTACATTACCTAGCTATTAATTTTAATAAAAATGGCTCACTTACAAGGTAATTTCAAACAATAAATTGGACAAATAAGAAGTTCTGCGGTTCTATAATCTGTCGATAATGCTCTGAGAGCAGTAGGTATTAAGTGAGAAGGGAAACCAGTGAGCCAATTTGGCACTCTGCTTTTTGAAAAAGTGGAAGGAAAAACACTGAAATATTTTAAATGCTTACAAACACAAAAGTTCAATTTTCTGGGATAAAGGGCAGTGTCCAGTGTTACTGATGAGTAAGTCGCTGAAGACTAGCATCGCAAGTGAGAAATTTTACTTTTTCTGAAGGGCAAGAGAGAAAATCACTTTTCGGAGGTAAATATCTAAATACATATAATACTAACTACTTGTATAAATGTGGAAAAATTTATACACTGTATATAAATGTTTAAAAACAGACATATCCTTCCACTTCAAAACTAACTTTTAAAACTTATTTTATTATCAAAATAAATTGCTACTTATTAAAATAGCCTAAATTAGGGTGTTCTGTATATTTAAAAATAACTCATGGTTTAAATTGTAATAACAATGTAAGAAAAGGCAATGTGCCACAAATACATGGCATTATTATAAATTCAAAGAGAAGGTTGGAATTTATATACTTTTAAAAAATGACATGTATGTTTCCTCTAATTTTTAAAGTTATTGATATGTAAAAACCTATAATCTGATTCAGATTGATAAAATCTGAATGGGAAAAAAATCTGAAAACAGGATTCATAAAACCGCATTTCTTCCAGTGAAGAAATGAAGAGAAAATTTTAAAATAAGTACTTTTCTACAAACATATAAAATACAAAATTATAATTATTCTTCAAGATACCACATTTAGGTTAACTTCCCTTATGTAGCTATGACATGGAAAAGCTTTAGTCCATTACATATAATATGGAAAAAATATTCTACATGACTTAATTTTTAATTTTAAGTATCTTTCCCTATTTGGTTCTTCCATAAAAATAAATTTAGCTCATAATATTTTTAACCAATTAAATATACTATAGGAATTTATGAAGTTGTAATATACTATACACCTACAATAAAACTTCATTAATCTGCATAAACGTGAGAGGAGAAGGCATTTTTACATTAGAGAAAAATTCTGAACCAATTTTTAAAAGAGATAAGTATTACAATTTTAAAGAAATACAGTAACTAAAGCTGAAGTGGCAACCTTAGGGATGATTTGTGATTATTCTAGTGTACCGGTTCTAAATAAGTGGTTGCTGGTAAAGTATATGTGGATGCTTAAAATAGTTTTCCAAAATAGTATAAATAAACTCCATATCAAATATTTTGCATCATTGTTAACAAATGTTTTCCCCTTGGGTTTGTAAACCTTAGCCTATTTAAATGACCATAAACGTGACTAGGCAGAGGCTGAGTCAATGATGTATTTTGAACACTGAGAATTGCTAAAAGATTTAAACTTTCATGACATCAAGTATCCTCCAACTCATTCAAGTACAATTTCTAAAAACTATTTACTTGAAAAATTTTTATAGTTGGAATTATTAAAGTAGAAGGATAAAACGACAAACATTTTTATTATTAGAGGTAAAAATTTACATTCTTCATCTTTTACGGTTTTCTATTTTAAGTTCTTCCCATGTTTACAAGAGAAATAGGCTGTAAGGTCACTACAAATTATGAACTATGTTATGAAACTTTGGTTAAGAGAATAAAGTACCCTATAATTCAAGCCTGTGACCAACACCATCAAGATAGCATAAAGTCAAGTCCCTAGGTGCTTTGAATTCTTTCCATTGTATGCTAGTTTTAAAAGTTTTACATTATGTCATTTACCAGGACTGTCTGATGTTGAACACTGAGGTGATTTTTACAAAGAAAAGTGTTAATTTATTGCTGATTCTTGTTACAAAGACAAAACATTAATGTATTTCTTTTTATTCTAAAGGTAGAGGGTAGAAATAAAGGGACAACAATCTTAAGTGTATATGTAATACATAAAAATTTAAAAATTAAGTGGCATTAAGGTATAGAGTGTCCTTCCTCTTGGTAATCTTTGCTAAGCTTCTTGCATTCCTCATTCAGTGACACATGGGGCCCAAAAGGCACTCCGAGCTCTCAAGCCTAAACATGCATCTTCCACGTGCATGTACCACAGGATGACCGAATGCTCTAATGTAATTGTGGCTGTGCATACCAGTAGCCTGGAGAAATCATGAGCTCAAACTCAGTGTTGTCCCTTCCTTAGGATTCTTTCTGACATATTTTTCTTAAAAAGACTCTCATGAGGATTAGGAATCAGAAATGTAAGCAACCTGATTTTATACCTATTAGAGCTACACATTAATGTGTATCTCCAGTTTCCATTGGATTGAAAAATGGTAAACCACAGAACCACATTCACAGTATGTTCTAATTCTAATTTGTCAAGAAATCATCATCTAACCAATTATAATGACCTTTTAGTTTTAATTTTTTTAAATGGACATATATAACAACATAACACTCGATGTTTAAAAATGTTCATAATAACTTATGGGTGATTTGACATACAGTGTGATTTTTATGTTTAAGTTTCTAAAGTGTAATAAAAACCTATGGAGGGCTAGTATGCATTTTACTTTGTTTTTTCTTTTATTATCTTACCATATGAAAACAACTGTAGCTCTCAGTTATTTTTTTTAAATTGACAGATAACACTATATGTTTTCATTGTGTACAACATAATGGTTTTAGAGCCCAACTTACCATACATTGAAAATCCATGAAAAGGGATAACACCTAAAAAATAAAAAAGCATTTCTTTTCAATAAGTAGTAGTATGGATTATTAGCAGTATTACTGATTATTAGGAAAACTTTAAAGGATTAAAACTAAAAATAGAAAGGTTTTCTATTTTTTGCTTCAACTTTGTTCATGAATGTCAGAAAGAGTTAGTGATGGTAACCAATAAAAATAAATTTTTAATACCTTCAGAAAAGCAAACAAGAGGTTTTCAAACATATATCCAATTAACTTTCTATTGATAATGATGAAAAATCAAAACTTTGAATATATGTATACAAAAACAGGACAAAAACATAATAAGGTAGGTCACAGAATTAAGTTTAAGAACTTAGAAAGTCAAATGGAGTATGTCCCTCCTAAAACAACTTCACTCTATCAGAATCTAATCTGTTAAAAGATAAGTGAGCTTTTCAAGGCACTTCTTGAAAATATCACTTTCCACTAAACACCATAGGTGTTTACCAAAATTATTAAAAATTAATCATGGGACACAGCTTAGAAGAAATACTGGCAGGAATACAGCACAAATTCAGTATAATCTTTGGCAAAAATTATATATCCTTTTCAAAGAAATACTCAAAGCTTAACTTGGTGTATTAAACATCTTGTCACATTCTAAGTAAAAAATTAGAATTTGTACGGGTTAGGTTCAAAACAGAAGTTCTATAATATATACCATTATATAGTCAACACTGTACGAAATCATGTTGCAAACAGTATAGAAGAAAGCTGAGAAGTTTACTTTTTTGAAAAATAGCATAGAAATGCTTTATTCATCTGACATGTTCCTAGGTAAAACTTAGTGTTCGCAGGGACTGTAAGAGGTCATCTAGAGTAAGTTCTAATAAATAATTAGTTCAGTCTTAGTTTAAAACATGTCTAGCAATAGGGCATGCATTAATATCCAATGCCACCAATTATAATTTTGAATGGGTTTAATTTTGGAAGAGTTATTTCTCATACTGACTCAAACCCTGGCTTCCTGTAATCCCTACTTATTAGTCCCAGTTCCAACCACAAAAGTCACATAGAACAAGTCTAATTTATTTTCTATTCATATATAAAAACTTAAAGAAATATCACCATCAGGATTTTTTTGCTTCAAGACTTTATAAGTTTCTTTAATTTTTCCTCAGATGAAGTAGTCTTGAATATCTTTCCTATTTCATTCTCCTCTTGACAAGCTACAGTTCACCATAGTCCTTAAAGTGAGGTGACTAAAACCTCTAAGCATTTTTCTTCTCTACACACCCCACAGCTAAGATAGTGCACTTGAGCAGTTGTTTCTGGACCTAAGTAAAGGTTTATATTTTTATCTCCATTACATTTCTTCTTTGGTGATCCATTCCAATTGGAGATAATCCTGGATTCTCCTTCTGTTATCTAATGTATTACCTATTCTTCCTGGTTCCACGTTACTGAAAATTTTGGTAAATATACTATCTATGTCCTCATCTAAAGCAATATAAAAATGCTCAACAAGACAAAGGACAGGAATTGTCACTAGAGACCTCCTTCCACACTGATATCAATTTATTAATCAGCACCCTATCGCGATAAGTTAAGAGCAGGGACTGGGTGTCAGACAGATTTGGTTGGGTTCATCTGGCTCTGTCACTTTTAAGAGCTTTGTGTGCCTTTGGGTAAGTTTTTTAACTTCTCTAAGCTTTAGTTTCCTCATCTGTAAATCACAGATATTGTTAGAACTTATATAATATCATTAATGAGATAATGGTTATACTATAGGCTATTTATTATTAATAAATAAATGTCAATTATTATCATTCACAAATTAGTTCATATTTCTTTGTTGTTTCTAGAAGCAAATTATAAAAAATAGTATGAGGAAAATCAATTATGATTCTGAACTGGTATGCCAGGCAAACCATCTTCAGAATTTTGTGCAGCAGAACTTCACAAGCTGTAATTCTCAGGATCGCCCTTTTCCATTTTTCCCTAGTCTTCTAGCACAGATGCATGTTTTGTGCAACTTCAGCTGAATCTTGTGTTGTTTATCAATTTTCTTATTCCTATTTGATTAGCCATTCTGTTCTTTCAAAACTTTCCTGCCCTTCGGGTGTTTAACACTTACGTACCGACCTCACTGCGCCCTCACTAGGAGGCCGATGCCACTGACATGAACTCTCTCATTTGCCTGTTCTTTCTATTTCACCTGTTTTCTCACTTTCAGTCTCCAAGGAAGACATATCCCTTTTCTTTTTCATCCAGCATCTTCACCTGTGCTCTAAATCCTGTTTCCTTCACTTTCACAGTGGTTGGCAAGCGAGAGGTCTGCGGCTTAATTGCTGCCTGTGAGCTAAGAACGGCTTTTACATTTTTAAAGGATTATTTTCACAGACAACAAAGAATAATACGGGACAGGGATTGTTAGTGTCCAGCAAAACTTAACATATTTACCCTCTGGCCGGTTACACAGAAGTTTGCCACCCCTGCTTTGGGATCCCACTTTGTATGCACCCTTCAGCAAATACATATTAAGCCTCTACTCTCTTCTAAGAGATGGAGCTGCCTCTTTCTTAGCGCCAAAAAATCATAGTAAGAACAAGTGAATATTTTTCAGATAGTGGTAAGTGCTACAAAGAAAAATAACAACGAGAAGGAACATGGGGAGGGCAAGGCTTGAGGAAGGCAGAGGAGGCCTCACTGACCAAAGAGCCATGGAAGCATGGAGGGCGAATCGCCTGAGAAGGGTGACGTGGAAGCCCTGGGCTTCACACAGTGACTGTCAGAAACAGGGCTAGTTTACTGAGCACAGCTGGCCTTAAGGTGGATAGTGGCAGGACGCAGGCAAGGGGTGGGTAAGTCTCATGACAGCTTCTCCTATTTCACTGCATCCTTTCAGCCAGGGATATTATAAATATCCTCACGTATAACAGTAATTGTAAAAATAATAATAAAAAGTCCATTTTCTTCCCCGGCACTACTTTCCTGTCAAATCTTTAATCTCTCTTTTCCTCAAAGCCACGCTTGATTTTTTTTTTTTTTTAACTGTCTACATTCATTCCCTTTACTTCCTCATTATATACCCTCAAATGCTTGCAAACTGTTTCATCCCTACGACCCTAACTTCTGGCTGCTAAAGCCAGGGTCTCCTCTCTCTGTGTGCTGTACTTAACGGACTCACAGCAACTGAAGGTTCCTTCTCAAACTTGTGCTGACCAGGCACTGATGACATTATGCAGACCAGGTTCCTTGTCTCTTAGAAACTTCTGTTCTTCAGTTTTTTAAGTTTGTTTTGTTTTGTTTCTGTCTGGTTCTCTCTTCTAGCCACTCCTTAAACATAGCTGCCCTCCAAAACTCTGTCTTACTTGTTTTATCTCTCCCTCTACCAGTATTCTCATTATTAACCCATAATTCCAATCATAAAAGCCCAGTATCCCGGGTCTCTTTCTGGACTCCCTATTGCTGTAAATGACTCATCACCCTCTTAGTCATTCAGACAAGAAGTCATATTTGCTCTCTAGTTCTCCCTCAGTCCTTATACCTAAATGTGATTATGTCCCTTTCCTGTCCCTTTTGTATAATGACTACTTAACTCTTCAGTCTTCGTTCCTCCTCTCTGCCCCACAAGCACAACTCTAATCCTGCCAAACTGATTGCTACCCCTTCAGCCTCAGGGCATAGGCAATGCTCTCCTCTACCTCCAGCCCAGTCCCTGCCCCACCCCTCCAACATTCCTACCTGTACTCCTAGGAAGATCTCCCCAACAGCCCGACCTCCCCACCCCCAAGCAATTCCTTAATCAGCACTCTCTATCAGCTGACGTGCCCTGACTGAGGTATTACTCCTTCTCTGTGTGCCTAGACAAATTGTGCAATTCTGGCTCTGCCATTTTTTAACCTATGTACACTTAGGTAAGTTACTTAACCTGTTTCTTCATCCAAAACTGCTCTTAGACTTAGGCAGGAAGGCTTGAGCTGAGGGCCCCGCTCTGGCCCTCCTCTGGCTGTACCTCTTACCCACAACCCATGCCTCTCCTTTCAGACCACACCCTAGGTACACAGGACACTCAAATTCTCAGCCCAAAGGCTCCTACGCCAGCTTCCAGGGCCTGCCAGTTCTCTTTGGTGGAACCCCCTCCTTATGGGCATGTACAGAGAGGTGGCCCAAGGGTGGCTTTGTGGAAGGTGTGAACAGAGCTGGGACCTGCAGGCTGGCGAGTCCATGTGCATGTCCATGAGACCTGTCCCACGTGTAGGGTGGAGCCATAGATGAGAAGGGGGTCGGATACCACAGGCTGGGGACAGCTGAGGAGACTGAATTTAAAGCTGGCCTTCCAGATTATTATGAAGGCATATGTGTTAAGGCAAGAAAACAGAGTAGACTTTATCAGCTAGTTTATTAGTCTAATTTATAACTTTTAAATATTTAGACTTATGGAAGGTAGGCCTCCATTTGTACTCCTGCTCTGGGCCTTGCAAAAGTTAAGGACAGACCTGCCTTCATCTATAAAGCAGGGACGGGGACAATACCATTGAGGGGGGAGGATTAAATACGATATATGTAATATGATTAGCACAATACTCAACACAAAGTCAGCACTTAACAAGTGTTGTATTCTTTCCCTTATTGTCTTGTAATCATTTTTTATTTTCTTCTCTCCTAGTAGAATAAATCCTTTGATTATAGGAGCTATATCTTATTTATATATTGTTATCCCCAGAGATAAGCACAGTGCCCAGAATACACTAGGCACTCATTAAACACTTGCAGAATGAGGATATGAAGCTCTTGAGAATCCCCCTCTATCATTTTTTAAACCTTTTATTTCCTTCCTTATTGCTATGGAAAAGCCTGAATTCAGGCTCTGATGAACTTTTACCTATGGTGCTGCAAGAGCCTCCTAATCTGTATCCCCTCCTCCAGATTCTCAGCTCTCAAATGAACTTTCTAAATGGCTCAAGTTATCTTCCAAAAATATTGACGAGACCATGAAAAAGACCTCTACATCCACTGAGGGTTTTCCACTGACCATTTACCTATCCATCAAATATTTGCTGAGCTCCTACTCAACCAATTAACTAATACTTAAAAATCTATTCTGTAGCCTCTGGAGATATTAAAATGAATATGGCATCGTTCCTGTATTTAGGGAATTCACAGCCTGGCCTTGTAATATAGGCTGTCTACAAAGCAGAATTCAAGACCTATGATCTGGACTTAAACACTCATGATTATGTCCTGCAACCTGAGATACATCTATCTACCTCACTTTGTCATACCATCCTGACTTCACGTCCTTTATAGTATCACGACACTAGATTTATTATCACCAGAACTCATCAACTTTGGTAGCTCTGAACTTGATAATTCTGTATCCTACTCAGCCATCAAAACCCTACTAAAGCCAACTACAACCTCAGAGAAACACTTCCTGATCTCTTAATCATAATTAATGCTCATTTTTCTGCATTATCATGGCACTTTGTTCATATTTCCAACACTGTGATTTTACTATATTTTGTGATATAATTAGCTATATAACAGATTGTTCCAGAGAATAGGAAGTATGTTTTCTTCATGTTTGTAATACAACTTATGGCGCCATTCACATAGTTGATGATGAATGCATCCTTGCTGAATGAATGACTTGGTGGATAGATGAGTAAATGATGAACAGAGGAGCAACAAGAGAAATATTGATCTTTAGTGAGGCGATCAGAGTTCCATTGTGGGCTTAGCACAAACCAGCTGGGTAACTGTAGGAACATCATGAAATCTCCTTAGCTTCAGTAACCTGCTTGACATGTAAAAGGACTAAGATTGTCTCTGAAGTATCACCTGACTCTAAAATTCAATGTTAACAATTATGTCTAGAGTAAACACAGAAAAATTTGTGAGACTTGAAGAGAACTGTACATATGAAGATTTTCCAATAGTAAGATTCTTTACCAACTTAAAGGTCCTTTGCTTTCTAGAAACTGAAAAAAATTAAAAACCAGATTATAAGGTCAATATTCCTAACGACACAATAGCCACCAGCTCTAGTTCTAGGAACATTTAGAAGGAGAGCTCAGAGAATATCCTTTCTTCTTCAAGTCTCTCCCTCTCTCTGTTCTTTGGTTGAGTCTCTTTTTCTTCCTGTGAACACCCATCTTTTTCTATCTTCCCTCTCTTGCTTTTTCATTTTATTTCCTTTATTACTTATAGACTTTTAACAAATCATAAAAAAGTTTATCTGTCTTTTCTAACTTTTCTACAATAAACATGTTGATATGTGAAAGAAAAGCTAAGAGAGAAAAATAAGTTAATAAATAGAAGGCATGTTTCATGCTTTCCAGAAGTATAAGTACTTATATCTTTCTACATACTAAATCTCAAAGCAGATTTCTATTATCTAAAACCCCTATATTCTTACTTCAAAAACACTTTGCCTACCTCTGTTAAGCCACTACAGAAACATTTCAACAAGCAGATTAAGGTAGTCAGAAAGGAAGCCTTTATTATATTGTTTTCATCTTCTACAAACTTTTATTAGGATCTACTAAGTGGAGGAACATCCTACTCAGGGCAAGGCACTTTTAATAAGGAAGGTTACAATAAATGACTTAGTGAACTGCCAAGCAGCAAAAAGGGATTCAAGGATTAAGAGGCCTCACGTTAATCACACTTTTACTACATTTCTCCCAAGTTCTGAAATCTATAGCTGCTCTCTAAGTAGCTAGGTGACAAGCTATTTGAAGCAAGAACCACATTTCATACTGTGTATTACCTTCAGCACCCAGCACAGTATCTTCTACAAGTGATAGAAATCAATATATGTTGTTAATGATAGAAATTAGAGCATTTATAAATATAATCAAGCCTTGTAAAAAAATATTAAAGTATAAAATTCATTTATGAAAAAGTAATTAAGATATAGGACAGGAGGCTCTCAGTAATCCAATGTTGAAAGAATAAATGACCAATGAAGTCATACAGACATGAATTCGAATCCTGTGTGACTCTGGGCATTTTACCAACCCTCACTGAATCTCTGTTTTCATTTCTGAAAACAGGTAAACAAGATTAACTTCACTGGGTTGTACTAAAACACAAAGGAGTTAATGTACTTAAAGTGCACCAGTATGGTGTTTAGTGCATAGCATATGCTCAATAACCTGTAGCAATTGTATGCTCTCAGAAGGGGAATACCACATTTAAGTATCAGCTTAAACCTAAGAAAATCTTTTTTTGTCAGTACTAGGTAAGGGTAAACTTCAGCTTAGCCAAGATTAGCCAGGGATTATGGCTCCAAAAAAGGCTACACAGTCCACTTTGTCAAAGAAGAACCAAGTCAAATTCTGGCAAACAAAAGGAGGCATAAGAAGCAATGAAGAATCCATTAACACTCTAGGGTGCATACTACCTAGAGAATTTCTTTGATCTTAGGTTGTCATGTTCTTGGCTAGTTTTTCAAAATCCTTTCCTTTGCCTCTCATCACTTTAGTCTTTCAGGGGTCAAGTTCCATTCACCTGGCTATCTCCCAAGAGTGAGCTTCCAACAGGCATCAGGATGCTTGGGACATATCTCATATCTGACCTTAGAGTTCTACAGATCTGCTATGAATATTATTTTAGGATCCTAGCCTTCCCTTATGCACCTAAGAAAGTCTAAAATATTAATTGCCTATTCTATCCAGTATGAGCAACTTCATAAAGTGATGATTTAACATGCCTTTGAAGAAGTTCAGAATGGTAAATGCTGTCAACAAAAATAAATCTTGAACTAGATGAGCTATAAATAGTAAATATGACTCAGAAAATACCCCAAATATTAACATGCTTTGCACTCATTAAATATTTTCCCTTCATTTCCTCACTGTCTCTATGAATATTTGTACCATAACTCTCACATCTGATTCACTTCAACTTCACCCTGGTTGAAAGCAAATTCTTGCACTCTTTCATTTGGGATTACTTAGCACAGTTTATTTAATTCATCTGTTGAAATAGTCACCTCCTCTGTTTATCTTCATTCCACATATAGTCTACAGGTCAGTAAAAGTAGAGATTAGGACAATGGTTAAATTTTTTTCTAGCTATTCCATTATCTTTCTGAATATGAACTTCAGACTTATGACTCTGCTACTTTATTTCAGTAGTTAAAATTTCCCCAAATATCCAAACATAACCGTATTTAAGTATAAACCTAAAAATAATACTTTAAATAAAATTTTAATGAGATTTTCAATTTATGTCTAAAGTTACACTTCAAATGAATTTTGGAATATGAGATGTTTTAAATTTATTCAATATTGGTGACAACATACATTGCTATTTATCAACCTGACACCTGCAGAAAGATTTAAGATGATATATTTTCATTATTTCTTCTAAGCACCTTTCCTAATCTTTGTTGTAATGGGCTGTCCTGTGTACTGTAGGATGTTTATAAGCATCTCTCCCCTGATTGTGACAACCAAAAATGTCTTCAGACATTGCCAAATGTTCTCTGGTGTGTGTGTGTGTGTGTATGTGTGTGTGTGTGTCCGAGTGAGTGTTGTGGGAATTGTCCTTGGTTGAGAATCACTGCTTTAGGGTCTTGAAACTCCCCTACCCAGTGTTCACCAGCAATTAATTATTTTCTCCTGTCTTGTAGGTAACAAATGGTATTAGCAAATTATGATGGTTCCTTGT
Source organism: Eulemur rufifrons (assembly GCF_041146395.1). Lineage (NCBI taxonomy): Eukaryota > Metazoa > Chordata > Mammalia > Primates > Lemuridae > Eulemur > Eulemur rufifrons. Next base: position 18,800,444 of record NC_091001.1, read on the forward strand.
CACTTATAATTCAGTCTCTGTCAGATCTATGTGTATTTTTCCTGTAAATCTGGTCTCCTTGCTTCTATTCTTATTCTTCTGTATTCTGTTTTCATTCCCGCACCCATTCAACAATGTTTACTGAGCACAGACTTTACATGCATGATTCTAGGTGCTAGAAATGTTGGCCATCAAAACTATTAAGGTCCTTGTTCTCTTGAAGCTTACATTCTAGTGACGCTTTTATGCTACACAGTAGTCAGGATAATCTTTTAAAAGTATTAGCCAGGAATTGGAAGAGAGATGTTACTGAGAAGAGTGAAGTAGGGAATTCCTAAACTCCATCCCTCCACTAAAGCAATAGTTAAGTGGCAAGAACTGTTAGAATCAACTATTTTGAACTCTTGGACCTAATAGAAAACTTACAACAACCAGGGGAATGCTTAACGAAGAAAGAATTTTGCTAGGCAGTATAGTATTCTCATTTACCTGCCTACCATCCCCTACTGCCCAACTTGGCAGCAGACATGAAGACAGTGGCCCACATTCCCGGTGCAGCTTGCTGGTACCAGAGGGATCTTGTATCAAAACGTTGTGATTGTGTGTTTTGAACTATCTGGTAGCTACCTGAGGGACTGGCTCAGGAGCTTGCCTTTGTTTCACCTGCCTCATCTCAGATCTTTCTTAGGATTGAATTGGCCTGTCAGGAGACACTTGTCAAAAGCATTTAAAGGAAAATATATACTAGCTGCAGTTACATGGGAGAAGGAATAAAAGATGGGGCACATAGTAAACTGACTGAAAAGCCTGGAAAGGAAGAGGCTGGAGAAGGAGCTACATGAGAGGATAAAGACTCTGTAAAGCATCTGTGTATACAGGGGAATCTAGAAGAGACCTGAGAAGACCTTACAGGCTTTCACCTCTGACTGACTTTTAGGCTCTGTGCAAGCAGAAAGTGAAGGATACGGTAGGGTTGTAAATGGCTTGGCTAAGTCTTGAAGGAGTGCCCCAACACCCTGCCAACCTGCAAAGACTGGCAGAATGTTTCTGTTTTATTTTTGGTTCCAGATGTTTTAAAAAAATCTCTATCAGATAACTTGCTGACCATTAATCTAATGAAACAAAGACTTCAGTGGGCACACAAGACAAAGAATACAATCTTTATTAAAATAGTTTAGAAAAGTCACTAAACAAATACACAACTACAATCCATAATAAGCAACAACAACAAATTTGTGGGGAAGAGGGGAGAATCTGATTTACAGAGATACCACATTATAATGTTCTAGATACCCAATTTTCAACAATGAAAAAAATTGCTAAGCATGCAAAAGAAATAAGAAAGTATTGCCCATTCACAGGAAAAAAAGAAATTGACAGAAACTGTCCCTGAGGAAATTCAGACATTGGACTTATTAGACATGACTTTATTAGTACTATTTTTTTTTTTAAGAGAAGGAGTCTTGCTCTGTTGCCCAGGCTGGAGTGCAATGGCATGATCATAACTTACTGCAGCCTCAAACTCAGGGGCTTCAAGCAATCCTCCTGCCTCACCCTCCTGAGTAGCTGGGTCTACAGGAGTACACCACCACATTCAGCTAATTTTTTAATTTTTTACAGAGATGGGGTCTCGCTATGTGGCCCAGGCCTTAAATGATCCTCCCAAAGTGCTGGGATTATAAGTGGGAGCCAGCACACCCAGCCTAGACAAGACTTCATATCAACTGTCTTTCTAACAGACCTGGCCCTGCCTACCTCTTCTGCATCACCTTGTATCAGCCTATGCTTTGCTCGCCATCACCAGTCATACTGGCCATCTTGGTGTTCTTCAAACCATCAAGCTTGTTCCTGCCTTTGGCCTTCAGACATGCTGTGTACTCCCTCTGGAATGCTCTTCACCCACTTCTTTGCAAGGCTCACTCCACATACTCTGGTCTCTGTTGATATTTTACCTCCTCAGAGGCACCTTTCCTGACTACTTTATCTAAGATAGCCACACCCATCTCAACTCACTACAATTTCTGTTCCCTTTCATTGTTCACTTTATCACTCTCTGAAGTTATTCTCATTACTTGTGTGTTGATTCATTATATGTTTCTCTTACTAGAATGTAAGCTCCTTGGCAGCAAGTACTTTATTTGTGTTGTATACTGTGGATCACCCATCTACAACAGTGAGCCATAACGGGGCTAGATAAATATTTATCAGATGAATACAGACAGTTTATACTTGTTGAGCAAAGAAAAAAAAACACAAAAAGCTTATAAAATTTCTGTGAGAAATGTCCCTCAGCTTAGAAATTTTGCTCACCAGCTATTTAATGAATCTGTTAGAGAAGGACTATCTATTGATGATGCCCCAAATGAAGTGAGAGAGTAGAATGCCTGATGTCACCATGCCTGTCATTTCCATCCTAGGGAAGGTAATCACATGTGTTGATATGGGGGTGGTGAGAAAACCTCCTGCCCCACTGTAAGCACTGACCTGGTCAGGGGCTGAGAAGTGTGACAGTGAGCTGTGGGCAAACCTGGCCATTGGTCCCCTGAGACCAAGAAAGCCTGGCCAGTTTTGGTGGTGGTACTGGTCAAGGTGTCCTTGAGATTTCAAAGTAATACTATCTTTGGCAGAGGTTCAGAGCAGGGTAGGTAATATAAAAATGTTGCCTTAGGTGAAGAAAATAGGACAGCAGACTGACTGGCCTTTGTCTCTCCTTGTTCTGCAACTTCAGAATCATTGTCCAGAGAAAAGAGTCCTCCCTGATTCTGTAAGTTCTAAAACAACCTGAGAGAAGAAATGATTCTGTAGAATTAAATTTATGAACAGCTGTGGGCCTATCCCATCGAGGATTAAACTATTTTTATTCTGAATGAAAATCTTTCTAGAACCTATTACATACATCTTTTACTTTTTCAATATATTGACCACTTTCCTTTCTTCCAAAAGACACTACAATGAGTTCAGCAACATTTTCTGAGGCAGTAGGGCATAGTAGTAAAAATACTGCTTCTGAAGCCAGACAGCTTGGGTTCAAAGCTGGGCTTTGCCTCTCACCATCTGGGCAAGTTAACATTGTGTGCCTCAGTTTCTTTAACTATAAATGTTAGTACCTGCCTCATAGGGTTCTTGTAAGGACTAAATCAGTTAATTACATTACCTGTATAAATCAGTTAGTAAGGACTAAATCTAATACATTATATGTATTAATCAGTTAATAAGGACTAAATCAGTTAATACATGTAATGTACTTAACACACTGCCTGGTATATAGTACTGCTCAAAAACTGTCAGTTGCTACTGCTATGACTACTGTTATGATTATGATTATAGCAATATTTTTTTTAGTGTCTTGAGCTCATTATAAAGATCTTAAATTATAGTATGCTACAATCTAAGGATAGCTTTTTTAAAGGGCATAAGGTTATGGCTTTTACATAAAATGGTCCCAGAATGATTCGCTGGAGTGCTCTCCTATGCTGTTTTATAGCTTTTATATTTTCCTTTGTGAAGTCTCTAGTTTTCACTTCTCACAGTTGCTGGTAATTTTTCATATCTGTATCAGCCTCTTTCCACACTTCTATTTTTTGCAGGGGGCATAAAAAAGTGTAAACCAAGTTTTTAGACATATGTGTTAAGTAAGAAATAATATGTTCTAAACTAAGTTGGAAAAGCTCTCCTCTGACTAGAAAGAAGGCACTTGAGTGCATGGACATCTCTTCTGGCAGGTGTTTTATTTTTTTCTTATTTCCTGTTTCTTAGGTAAATATAAAAAGTTATCAGAAAATTAAGTTTCTGGGGTGAGTGATAGATGTAACGACAGTTATATATAAAGTTAAAATTAGGAAGACTCTAATTTAGTTCAAACAAATATCCTAAATACTCATTACACTCCTACTACATGCTACATACTGGAGGAATAAAAATGAATGATACAGTCCTGAACCTCAAGAAGGCTGCAATTTAGAGGGGAAGATAAAGTATAAACAAAAATATCAAGATAATACAGTTAGAGATGCCAAAGTTTTTCACACCACGTGGTAGTCTAAAAGAAGGGCCCTTAATGTAACCTGGGAACTCAGGGAAAGCTTCCCAGAGAGGATCATCCCTAAACTGAGCCCTGACGACATTCAAGTGAAGAAAGGTTTGATGGGCTACTCTAGGCACGGGAACAGGAGAGCTAATGAGAGATAGGAAGCAGCATAGTGCTTTTGTGAGAGCATGCAGCCGTGTGTGTAAAGAATAAACAGTTTGATATTACTGTGATTAAAAAACGATGATGGGAAATGGTGAGCAATGAAGCTCGGAGGTAGACTCTACAGGGTCAGACTCAAGAGCTCCTCATATGTCATGCTGACATGTGTCATGCTGACATAGGTCATGTTACTTGTTAAGAGATGGGGAGCCATTAAGAAAACCTTGAGAAAAATGGCAATTTTCAGATTTTCATTTTAGATGTATAACTCTGATAGCAGTGTAAAAGACAGAGCCAAACTAGAAAAGACTGGGGGAAGAGAGACCAATCAGAAGGTAGTTTCAATTAACAAGCTAGAGATAGTAAAGCCTGAAAGAGGGCACGGCAGCAGTGACGGTGAGAAAGAGAGGGTCCCAGATGTATTTGGGAGATAAAATTGGAAGGCCCTGGTGACTTAATAGATGAAGTAGGTACAAGACTGAGAGAAATCTAGGATGACTATCAGGTTTTAGGTCTTGAATTACTGCATAAATGATAATGCAATTAACTGAGATAGAAATAGGTGTTTTGTTTTGTTTTAAATTTAGTTTTGTTTTTCCTTTCTTTAGGAGGGTAGGCATAGGAAGATAAATAGTGAGTTCAGGTTGGGACATATTAAGTTTGAGGTAATTATGGGAGAGGTCAGATACAAATTTTATAGAGTAATTAACAAATATATAAAACCATGAAAGTAGATAGAAGCCCCTAGCAAAAAGTGTGAAAGAGAAGAGCAGCAGAACAAGGGTGAGATGTTTAAAGAGAGACAGAGGCAGATGGCCCATGAAAGAAACTGAGTCACCACACTGAGAGGCACAGGGAGACAACAGTGCCGTGAAAGCCAAGGCCAAGTGTGAGTTTCAGACACAGTGGTCAATAAAGCTAAACACACTTATAACATTTTCGGAGGACTCACTGTATGTCAGGCACTGTGCTATCTTATCTACCACATCTCATTTAATCTATTATCCACACGCTACAGATGATGAATCTGAAGTTCGGAGAAGTCATGTAACTTACCCAAGGTCATAAGGTGAGCTGGCAGAACTGGGATCTGAACCCAGGTCTGCTGGATTACAAAGCCCATGTTCTTAATTCTGCTGGAGTAAAAGAACTTCTTCAGGATGCAACTTAATATTATGACAATAAGGACTGCTATATATTGCTTTTCCAAGAAGCATATCTTAAAAATCTAATAAATCTCAAAGGAATATTTAATATTAATACCTAATGAGGTCATTATATGTTTGATCACTTTATATCATTAAAATAGATTTCAGTGATACATTTTTTATAATATCATTATATCATAAATACCAGAATGGTCAAATTATGAGAACAATAACATGTAACACAAGGCAGTCCACTCAAGTAACTACGGCATTGCTCCAATAAAGCCAAATGGAAGGTTCTAGTCTGACTAGTGTTCTTCTCCGAAAAACTAAGTGCCCTGAACTTAGACACCTAAGCCTACTCAGCTTTCTCACAGATTTACCAATAGTCCCCAGAAGAACCAGAGAGGGTATGCATAGTTTAGCACAAACCTAACACAAATGTAAAAATTCATTAAAGTATACATTCCATGGAAGGCTTATTTTAGGTAATAAATGATTATCCATTTAAAGAGAGAGAATAAGCAAGTCACAGTCCTATTAGGAAAGTTGTAATTTTCCTATTTCCCACTAGAGGAAGCAGTAGCCTTACTCTTACCATTTGGTGGATAAAAGACAGCATATTCTTCTAGTCCCAGTTTTCCTATAAGAGAAAATCATAGAGTTTCAATCATTAAGTAAATTAAATCTTGAAAAACCAACTTATTCTGTGAATATACTAAAAATTAATGGAATTTTAAAAACTACTATAAACCAATATTATTTCACTTCAGGATATGGAATTAATTTGAAAATTTACTATCCAATCTTTTGATATTAGCAAACCCTTTCATCAATTAAAGTCAACAATATAAACTTAAGTACAAAGGAAGTGATATAAAAATAATCAAAAGAATAAATGCTTTCGAGCTTCTTAAGTACTCATGAGAAACATCTGTTTATATGCACAGAATTGTTTTGCTACTTATAAATAATTCTAATCTATTCATTAATGCAAGGTCCAACTTTGCAATACTGCATTAGTTTATATTTTTATGAAATGTGCTGATAAGTTAAAAATTAAATGTCTTTAACTGTATAGTAGTCATATTTTCTGAATCCCAAAACAGTTCATATAAGAATGGAACTAAATATTTGAAATCAGAATCGTCCCAGAAAAGTAGATTCACTAAAATCAAATGTTTACCAGAGTCTTAAAAAGTAGCTTTCCCTCAAAACCATTAAGGTTCTTAGTTTTTTTCCCCACTTTTCACTGAGTATCTTTAGATAGTTTTTATCTTGACAGTTTTTCTAATACCTGTGAGTCTATGGAAAAGTCACATGCATTTTTACACTGGGCTTTAAAATAACATCTTTAATTACAAATATGTATTTTTTGTTCTTGTTAAAGTGTGGTGACAGAGAGGAGATGAAGAATAAGAATGAGTGGTTCAGGTTAGGGTGAAGACAACAGGAGATCTTGTGAGGAGAGAACGGAATGAAAAATAGACGACAGATTAAAATTGACTACTGAACTAGGTGCTAAGAGGTGAACAGAACAAATATAAGATATGGTCCCTCAACCATATGGTTATAATCCAGATGAAACCATGAAATGTTAGGGTATAATTGCTAAATTTTCTGGCACAGGCTTTAAGTGTTTGAGACCCTGTTTCTAAAAAAAAAAAAAAAAAAAAAAAATGAAAATTCAGAGGAGAGGAAAACTGATGATAGCTGATAGCTTGGTGGACACGAGGAGGCTAAAGGCTAGTTCTACAAGGACCTGTGATTTTGGGGTGGAGGAGTGGAAAGCCTTCCACATGCAGGGAATATATGGAGGCTAGAATGAATAGGGGGTATTGTGGAATAATCATGGAAGCAAAGTTAGCTAGGTTAAGACAGTAGCAACTGGCTGAGGGCCTTAAAATCCTGGCTGAGTCTAGAGGTGAGCACGTTATATATTAAGCTCTAAAATCAGTTCTTCAGCAGATGATGTTAAAGAAACAAACAAAAGGTTTACGTAAGTTCAATTTAGAAGCACTGCAACTAAGAGAGCCCTAAGAGAGCCCTTGTGTGATTCCAGCACAAGGTAATGTGGCTTGTCCTAGGGTGGGATTGGAGCAATCAGGCAGGTGGGTCAGAATTAGGAAATATAGGACAAACAGTTTCTTTTTTCATGGAAACTGCAGAATGACCATACACAATGGGATCTGCGCATTCAGTGCTGGGTATTCACCACTTAGTAAAAAAGAGAAGGTGGGAAGAGCTCTCACCTAAAGTTAGTTTTCAGGTGATGGCAGGATATTGAAATAGTGATATCTTATAGGCAGCTAGTGATAAAGAGAAGAAAGCACTAAAAAACAGAGCTAATAGCATATGCGTTATATCAAAATTTTAAGTGTGGTGGAACATTTTGAGAGAAAGAATATAAAAGGTAAAAAAAGCAAATCCATGTGATAAACCCATAGAAAAGAAAAGTCAACAGATATAACAAAAACAGCAATAGAGAGAGCAAACAAGGAAGACAATGACAGGTGACTTGAACTGCTGCTTCTGGGATCCACTTTTCCTGTGACTTGTGATAAGATGCTTGGGCACTGATTTGAGTGAGAGTGAAAGGACAGTTACAGTCATCTGAGAGGAAATCTAGTAATTTACCAAAAAAAAAAAAAAAAGAAAGAAAGAAAACACCAATATATGTCATAAAATAAACCAGCATTCTTGGTAGGTTTATGTAAATCTTTAACAATACTTCCTTAAAATTACTAAAATTTTACCTCTTATGTATGATTTCGGTGGTGAAGCACTGTTATATGCAAAGTGACTCAACACAGATGTATCCCGGGAAAAACAGAGTAATACCTGGGTATAACATTGGAAAAAATAAGCAATTAAGCACTGTTATAAAGCCAGATAATTCATTACTATTTCCTACTAGGAAAGCGTTGATGTGTAATTGTTCCCAATTCAGTACAGTGCCTTGTGATGGGAAGAGTGCCCTCTGTCAGTATACCTGTGGTGTTATAGTGGGATGCCAAGTGTCAATGGCCAAAGTTCTTCCAAAGAGTTTTCACTCTTTGCCACCTAAACTTTGATCAACAGCAGAAAATGCAAGTTCCTAACTACCAGTTGATTCTTTTCTTGTGTTTTCTATCTGGGAAAAAGAAACACCTGGGAGAAACTTAGCAGGTGAGATCAACAGCAGAAAATGCAAGTTGCTAACCACCAGTTGATTCTTTTCTTGTGTTTTCTATCTGGGAAAAAGAAACACCTCGGAGAAACTTAGCAGGTGAGAAATGTATAGGGCAGACCCCAGGTAACTACAATGGCATAGGGCAATTTGAAAAGTGCAGGAAATAAATTAGACTCATTGCTGGGATGTAGCAGGCAGTTGGGCATGTCAACTCATTGACCTACACTTATTCAACCCACTGTGCCTGTTACTTACTTTTATCCCTCTGTGCTCCATTCTGGATGATTTCCTCAGATTTTTTTTTAATCAGTTTACTAATTCTCTTCTGCTTCTACTATGTACCAGGTACTGTTCTAGGGGTAATAAGTAGCATCTAGGGGTAATAAGTAGCAAGTGTGATAAATAGTTATATTACATAGTATATTAGGTGCTAAGTGCTATGGGAACAAGGTAAAAGGGAACAGGGAAAGGGTGGTTGTCATTCTAAAGAGGCCAGTCAGGGAAGGCGTCATTGAGAAGGTGACATCTGATCAAAATCTTGAAAGGAGCTGAGAAACTTAGCAGATGGATATCTGGTGAAGAGCATTCCAGACAGAAGAGCCAACAACTGCAAAGGTGCTAAGACAGGAGCATGCCTGATGTTTTGGAGGAGCAGCATGGATGCCAGTGTGGCTGTAGCAGATGAGTTGAAAGAGATACGTCAGAAAGAGAGGACGAATCAGGCAAGGCATTGCAGGCCATTGAGGGGATGTTGGGTTTTACTGGGAGTGAAATGGGGAGCCATTGCAGGATTTTAAGCAGAGAAGTGAAATGATCTAACATATTTTATAAGGATCGCTCTGACCACTGTGAAGAGAATTGGCCATAACGGTCAAGTACAGAAGCAGGTAGACTTGTTAGGAGACTATGGATAGTGGCTTGGACTAAGATAGCAGCAGTGTGTGGTGAGTGTGTGAAGAACCACCCAGAGATCCTTCTCTAAGAATGAAGGACTGTTTAGAGCAGCTGGTAGTGCTATAGCAGACAGTCCTCAGCAACCAGTCCTTTCATGGATTACCTCTACTGAAGAGAGCTATTTTGCTCAAATATCAAGATCACACACCCCCCCTTTTTTTTTTCCTGGAATGGCCCACATCCAATGAAGATGATGTAAGGGAAAAAGGCCTCAACCTCTTGTCCTCCACTCAGGATGGGTCTGAGAGTTGATCCCATCTTCAGAATTCTCTGCAGCATTGGCTGAGGCTTGCATTTAAACTGTATTGCAGCTAGACTTTTCCTTTTGCTTAACCCTGCTTCACTTACTGCGCTTCCACAGTTGTTGATTCTGAGAGCACTCCCTAATAAACCTTCAGTATGCTAATCTCCATCTGAGTTGGCTTCCCTGGGAACCCATCTTACAACATAGTGAAAGTGGAGAAAAATGGTCAGATTCTAAATACACAGTGAAGGCAGGGCCAACAGGATTTGCCAACAGATTGGATGTAGTGTGTGAGAGAAAGACAGGAGTCAAGGATGATAACAAGTTGAAAATGGAAGGATGCTTGATTTGAGCAGGTGGAAAGTTAGGAGTTACTATCCACTGAAACAGAGAAAGCAGCAGGCAGAACAGTTTTGAGAGTGAAATCAGGGCTTCAGTTTTCAATGTGCTAAGTTTGGGATGTCTGCAGGACATCTAAATGGAGACGTTGAATCGGCAGTTGGAGATTTTAGTCTGGAGTACAGGAGTAAAGTTTGAACTGAAGATATATATTTGGGAATTATCAACAGACAAATGGTAACAAAAGCCACAAAATAGGTAAGCTTGGTGAAATCAAGTAAGCGAGTGTAACTAGAGAAGGGAAGACCAAGAACTGAGAGCTGAGTAATTCTAAAATATCAGAGAGAAGAGAAGGAACCAGCCTAGAAGACTAAATCCACCTCTGCTACACACTATGATGCCATGAAGGGGCTTTAGGGCCCCTTCCTTAGCATAGGTCCCTGTGAGTGTTGGAAGTAGCTGGGAGATATAGAGAGTTCTAGGCAAGGAAGGTAAGTCAGGTTGTAATCAGAAAGCATTTCTACGTATGCATTTCTGGTAAACTGTTTAATAAGATCTCAGAAGAAAATGACTTGAATCTCTATGATTCTAATGATTTGCTATTACTTTTTCCTTATTCTAAACAAAAATACATATCCTTACCTGATTTTTTATTTGTAATATTATATTCTCTTTCTTAAAGAAGGCCCTCCAAATTGTATAAGCTTTACATCCCCAAGATGCTGGATTTGCCTCTAGTGACCAACAAAATAAGAGGAAATCTAAAAAGAGTTGGTGTCTTGAAAGCCAAGTGAAGGAAGAACAGAACTGGGTCAAATGCTGCTGAGAGATCAATCAAGAAGAGCATGGAGAATTGGTCTTTGGATTTAGTTATTGGCGACCTTGACAAGAGCTGTTTGAGCTCAAATTGTAGGGCACCATATATGATGTTTGGTATCTGCTTTTTTTTTTAACTTAATGCATTAAAGAGATCTTTTCATATCGATATATATAGAGCTGCTTCGTTCTTCGTTCTGTATCTTTGATGCAGCCCTTAAATTTATCTAATAGGGGTTAGTCTGCTATAAATTAACATTAATAAATTATTTTCAATTTTATGCTATTTCTGACATTACCAAAATAACTAGCCTTTTACTGTGCCATTTCACACATATGAGTGCCTCTGTAGGACAAATACACAGGAATAGAATTGCCCAAATGTATATGCATTGAAAAATGTGATGGCTATTTGGCTGTATATGTACATTATTTGCTATCTTTTATGCAGCATTTCTACATATTTATAGTGGAAAGGGGGCTCTGTGAGTGAGCTCAGTCCCTTATGTTGCCTGACTCTTTATTTTCCACTATATATTCTAAATAATTTTTGCTCATATTTAAAAGAGGGCGGGGCATGGTGGCTGATGCCTGTACTTCTAGCACTTTGGGAGGCCAAGGCCCGAGGATTGCTTGACCCCAGGAGTTTGAGTTTGCAGTGAGCTATGATGACACCACTGCACTCTAGCCCTGGCAACAGAGCAAGACCCTGTCTCAAAACAAAATAAAACAAAACAAACTAATAGGGATTTTAATATTTTATTTGGTAAAGAGGCATTTAACTGAATCATCTTATTAGTTCTAATGTTTTTCAGTCCTATTCCTTGAATTTATATATATGTGTGTGTATATACATACACACACACACACACACACACTTGATAATAATGTTGTGTTCCTTCTGATATCTGTAACTCTATTTTTCTTATCTTATTCATTGGCTAGAAATTCCAAAATGATGTGTGTTCTTTCCTTGCTTTAGAGGAAACATCTCTAATATTTCAATAATAAGCAACATTAATTTACATTAAGATGGTGAATGTTAGTTTCACATAAATACTATTATGTTGAGAAAATATACTTACATTCTAGTGTAGAAAGAGTTAGTATAAAAAGAGTTAGGTACGAAAAATTAATTATTGGGTACAATGTACATTATTTTGGTGATGAGTACACTAAAAGCTCAGACTTAGCCACTATATAACATGTGTATGTAATGGAATTCAACTTGTATCCGCTAAATCTATTGAAAAAAAATTAGGTTGTACAAAAATGTGAATATATTTAACATTACTAAACTGTACACTTAAATGGTTAAGATGGTAAATTTTATGTTATCACAATTAAAAAATTTTATTAAATGGATGCTATCAAATAGTTTCAGATATATTTTTGGTATCTATTTAAACAATATGATTTTTAATTCTTGACCTATTAATGTGATAAATATTTTCTAATAATTAAGCAAAATCATTAGGCTCTAAAAAATCCTAAATTCATAATATGTTATTGATCAAGTAAATAATATTAATCTTTTCTCTTGCCAAACTTTCATGCACCACTGTGGGAGGCAGAATAATGCTCCCATAAAGATGTCCACCTCCTAATCTCTGAAACCTCTGTGCTATGGTTTGTCTCTACCAAAATTCCTATTGAAATTGGATTCCCAATGTAGTGTTGGGAGGTGGGGCCTAGTGGGACGTGTTTGGGTCTTGGGATAGATCCCTCATGAATAGATTAATGTACTCCTGTGAGACTTGCTCAGTTACTGCGAGAGCAGGCTGCTCCTTCTGTATTTGGTCTCTTTGTACATTCCCCCTTCCTCTTCCATTTTCCGCCATGAGTGGAAGTAACATGAGACTTTGACGAGATGGGCTGTCCAATCTTAGACTTTTCAGCCATCAGAATGGTGAATCAAATAAACCTCTATTCTTTATAAATTACCCAGTGTCAAGTATTCTGTTATAGCAACACAAAACAGACTAAGACACTAAGATTAAGACATTAAGTGGATATGTTACCTTACACCAGCATTCCCCAACCTTTTTGGCACCAGGGACTAGTTTCATGGAAGACAACTTTTCCACTGATGGGGAGGGGTGCAGGGTGGAGGGGGCTGAGGGGCAGAGTTTGTGGCCCAGTCCCTAACAGGCCAGTCTGCAGCCCAGGGATTGGAGATCACAGTCTTACACAACAAAACGGATTTTGCAGATGTGATTAAATTGAAGATCTTTAAATGAGAAGATTATTCAGGATTATCTAGGTAGGCCCAATGTAATCACAAGAATCCTTATATATGAAAGAGAGAGGTAGCAGGGTCAGTGTCAGAGAGAGATTTGAAGATGCTATCTGCTGGCTTTGATGATGGAGGAAGGGTCCACAGGCCAAGAAATGCAGGTACACTCTAGAATCTGGAAAGGGCAAAAAAAAAAAAAAAAAAATTCTCAGCCAGGGGTGATGGCTCACGCCTGTATCCTAGCACTCTAGGAGGCCGAGGCGGGTGGATCATTTGAGCTCAGGGGTTCCAGATCAGCCTGAGCAAGAGTGAGACCCCGACTCTACTAAAAAATAGAAAGAAATTAGCTGGACGACTAAAAATTATATAGAAAAAATTAGCCGGGCATGGTGGCACATGCCTGCAGTCCCAGCTATTTGGGAGGCTGAGGCAGAAGGATTGCTTGAGCCCAGGACTTTGAGGTTGCTGTGAGCTAGGCTGATGCCACAGCACTCTAGTCCAGGCAACAGAGTGAGACTCTGTCTCAAAAAAAAAAAAAAAAATCTCCTCCATAGTGTCCAAAAGCAATACAGCCCTGCCAACACCATGATTCTAGCCCAGAGAAACCCATTTCAAACTTCTGAACTTTAGAACTATAAGAGAAAATATTCATTTTAAGCCACTAAATTTATGATAACTTATTACAACAACAAAACTAATACAACTAATAAAATAGTATAATAATAGACTAATACAAGTAATGCAATTAAGTAAAATAATTTAAAAAGAAAATACACTTACAAATATCTTTCTACTATTGCCTAGAGGGAAAACAATTCCTAAAGAAATGTTCATACTAACTTTCCCTTAGTTTAGCAGAGTAGGGGAAGCATAGTAATTTTAGAAGAAGCTCTGTGCTTAAATATATCCCCCTGGAATCCCTAGTGTCCTCAAGAAGACAAGACATCTGAGACTGCTCTAAGGAGAATATTGGTCACTGTAAAGTGATAATGCCAGAGGTGGTACGTTAGACAGTACGGACTGGTGTGCAACCCTGGCATATAAGCAAAGAGCTGCCAACTCCTATCCTAACCTGAGTTGTTGTTTTAACTTCTGAGATTCTAATTTTTATATCTGTAAGAAAATAATAGTTCAATTGAAAATTTGCTAGAAAATATGTTTATATGAAGATGACAATTTCAACCAAATTAAGTAGAAAATTTAACTTTGATTACTTACTAATTAAGGAAAAATTAAACTTTATGGGGATGAGGTTATATATGGTAGTAATTTACTTTATTTAGAAGAATTATAAGAAGCTGGATATGTATAAGTCTAAACTATTAATAGCAGAATTCTACCTAAAATGTCTACATACAGATGAAAAAGATTTACTTGATCTTAAAAATTTTTTTTATTTCTGGAAAATATATTTATGCTAAATGTTTCTGAGAAATAAGCTATTTATATAACAAAACACAAGAAATGACAGATATCAATTGGACAATCATTTTTTATTTTGGTCTTTAACCAGAATGAACAATCACTTTAATATACAACTATTACATAATGTTTTCATTTGTTCTGGTCTTGCATTTTTATCCAAACCAATTTAGTGAATTTCGAATGATAAATTTCTAAAAATGTCTTTTTAAGACACTCTGCCTTAATTTAAATTTTCATAAATTAAAGGGCAATATGGCTTACTGGGCTTTGAAAATGGACAGCCCTGACTTGGAGTGCTGATACCTATATGAGCTTTGGCTCTGAGCCTCTGCTACTTCATCTGTAAAAGGGGAATAAAGCTACCTTACAGGGGTGTTATAAAATAAGTTATAAAGTAGACTCTGGGAAGATGGTAGAGTAGCAAGCACCAACAATCTGTCTCCACTCCTAGACAATAATTGCACGGGCAGAATCAGTCTGATGTAATTATTTTAGAACTCTAGAGTCTATTGAAGTCTTGAAACTTTCAGGGGAAAGGCTGGATGGTAAATTGCAGTCAATTTTGATCAATTTCAGCTCTTACCACATAGGCATCCTCTACACTAAGCCCTTGGTAAGCAGTTTGCATGCAGGTTGAAGGACACGGGGTGGGAAAAAAGCACCCTGTCCTCTGAATACTTGGTATCTGTACTCTGATTGCTGACTGCTGCTTCTGACTGGAAAAGTACAAAGAGTCAAGGGTGGGCATGGGAGAAAGGAGTCATTGTTGTTGATCCTCCCCCCATTGTTGCAAGCCTCTCCCCCTCTGGCTGAAATGACTTTCAGGGGATTTAAAGGGACAATGCCCTCCCCACCCCTTCATTTTTCTCTTTTCTTCCTTTTGAGAACAAGATATTAAAGACTAGGTCATTCAAAAACAACTGCGTATATGGGAAAAAGAAGAAAGTGACAGTGTATGCCCATGGAAAGGTGTCGGCTCACAGACCTTAAGTTTACACCTCAGGCTGATCCTTGGCACAGCAAGAAACTACAATAATCAAAGAAACAAAAATAATGACAACAAAAACAAAAATGAAAAATCCTAGGGAAGGAGGAGAATCTGATTTCCAGAGATTCCACATTATTAGATTCAAATGTCTACTTTTCAATAACAAAAAAAAAAAATCACAAAGAATACAAAGAAGCTGGAAAATATGACCCATTCAAAGGAAAAAAAATATCAACAGAAACTGTCCCTGAAAAAGACCTAAGAGCAAATCTACTCATTAAAGTAGACACAGACATAAAATAACTGTCTTAAAGATGCTCAAAGAACTAAAAGAACATGTGGAGAAAGTCAAGAAATGATGTATGAACAAAATGGAAATACCAATAAAGAGATAGCAAACCTAAAAAGAAACCTCCCAAGGATCTGGAGCTGGAAAGTACAATAACTGAAATAAAAATTCACCAGAGGGATTCAAAGGCAGATTTGAGCAGGCAGAAAAAAGAATCAGCCAACTAGAAGATAGGGCATTAGAAATAATTGAGTCTGTGGAACAGAAATTAAAAAATGGAAGACAAGTAAACAGAGCCTTAGGAACCTGTGGGACACCATCAAGCCAACCAATGTATGCATGTAGGAGTTGCAGAGGGAAAAGAGAGAGAGAAAGAAAGGGGTAGAGAGAATATTTGAAAAAATAATGGCTGAAAACTTCCCAAATTTGATTAAAGACATGAATATAAACATGAAATAAGAAGTTCAACAAACTCCAAGTAAGACGAATTCAAAGAGGCCCACACTAAAATACATTATAACCAAACTATAGAAAGTCAAAGAACTTTGAAAGCAGCTAGAGAGTAGCAACTCATTACATACAAGGGATCCTCTATAAAATTATCAGATTTCTCATCAGAAACTTTGAAGGCTATACACAGTGGGCTGACATATTCAGTGTGATAAAAGAAAAAAAAAAAAACCTTCAACTAAGAATCCCATATTTAGCAAACTGACCTTCAAAAGTGAGGAAGAAATTAAGACTTTCCCACATAAATGAAAGCTGAGAAAGTTTATTACCACTAGATATCCTTTGAGAAATGCTCAAGAGAGTCCTGCAGTATGAAATAAAAGGACATAAGACAGCAACTCAAATCTGAGTGAAAAAATAAAGATGTCAATAAAGGTAAATACATGGGCAATTATAAAAAGTAGTATTATCGTAACAAGGCCAGGCACGGTGGCTCACGCCTGTAATCCTAGCACTCTGGGAGGCTGAGGCAGGAGGATCACTTGAGGTCAAGAGTTTGAGACCAGCCTGACCAAGAGACCTGTCTCTACTACAAATAGAAAAAATTAGCCGAGCATGATGGTGGGTGCCTGTGGTCCCAGCTACTCTGGAGGCTGAGGTAGGAGGATCACTCGAGCCTGGGAATTTGTGATTGCTACAAGCTAGGCTGATGCCACGGCACTCTAGCCCAGGCAACAGAGTAAGACTCTGTCTCAAAAAAAAAAAAAAAAAAAGCAGTATTATTATAACAATGGTTTATAACTCTACTTTTTGTTTTCTGTATTATTTAAGAAACTAACACATTTGAAAAATTATTAATTTAAAATTAGTATTATTGTACTCCACATTTTGTTTTCTATATAATTGAAGATATTAATGCATTTAAAGTAATTAGCTTAAAATGAAAAAATAAAATACTCATGAAGCAAAAAAATTATTAATTTATGTTTTACATACACATGTTTAAAGATATAATACCGTGATGTCATCAACTGAAAGGGGTGAGGACAGTACTGTAAAGGAGTACAGATTCTGTATGTTATTGAAGTTAAACTGGTATAAATTTAAGTTAGAGTGCTGTAACTTTTGGCTGTGAAATGTGATCCCCATGGTAACCACAAAGAAAATAGCAATAGAATATACACACAAGGAAATAAGACGGGAATTTAAACATTTTGCTACAAAAACCCCCAATTAAACCCAAAAGAAGACAGTAATGCAGAATATGAGAGATAAGAAGCTATAAGGTATATAAAAAACAAATGGAAACATGAGAGAAATAGCTTCTCATCAGTAGTTACTTTAAATGCAAATGGATTAAACTCTCCAGTCAAAAGACAGAGATTGACAGAATGAATTAAAAAACATGATCAAACTATATGCCATCTACAAGAGTCTCATTTTAGATCTACAGACACAAATAGGTTGAAAGTAAAAAGATCGAAAAAGATATTCAATGCAAATAGTAACCAAAAGAGAGTAAGGTAGCTATACTCATATCAGACAAAATAGACTTTAAATCAAAAATGTTAGAAGAGACAAAAAAGATTAAATATTAAAGTTTCAGTACAGCAAGATATAAAAACTATAAAAATTTATGCACCTAATAAGAGACTACCAAAATGTATGAAGCAAAAACTGATAGAATTAAAGGGAGAAATAGACAGTTCCACAATAAGTGGAGACTTCAAGATATCACTCTTAATAATGGACAGAACAATCAGAAGGAAATAGAAGACTTAACAGAATAAACTAACTAGATCTAACAAACATACACAGGACACTCTACTAAGGATTTATAAGATAAGCCAAGCATTTGATGGAAGATTTGTCATATAACAGAAAGAGTAAATCTCTATGTCTTCTTTTATATGAATTCTTTCCTATGAATATTTTATATAATTTGGACAATATGTTAACTTATGTAGTTCGTGATAATGCCATTTAGTACTGGAACCTGCAAATGATACTGTCAAACTACCCAATTTCATTGAGTAATAAGTGTCTTCTGTTTGAACACATTAGAAACTCTGATATAATTTAAAACTTTTCAACACCACTAAGGATTTTTAAGAATTTCATGCAAAATAAAAAATAACTAAACTTTAGAATACTAAGATTTACTTATTACTAAAAACATAATTTCGATAATATTCAATGTTGTTGCCTATAAAATTTAGGTAACATTAAGGTGAGGCATTCAGGAGCAGTGCCTGTGTATGCTTGGAACATAGGCCAAGATTTTCTTTAAAGAGGGATTACTGGATGTTTTCTCTTCTGAATGTGGACACAGTGATGCCATGTGCCATCTAATTTTCTAGTCTAGTCACAAAGTCCAGTAAATGGGCTATGACCAACACCAGAGCCAACAACATTAAATTTGTTACATTATCATCAACAATTTTCCCATAGAGCAGCTGTGTTGCTGGGCATCTCTGCCAAAAGAAAGCCTGTAATTGATAATAAGAACAGGCTTTCTTTTGTCTTATTACTATTATACACACACACATAATTTTCTTCCCGGAGAAAAAACAGAACTCAATTTCTGATCATAGTATATTGTTTACAGTACATACAATTACATATATTTTCATTAGTTAAAATAAACTTCTACTAATTCAGGCTAATTATAAAATAAATCATTATGATTCAGTAGGTCTGTGGTGAGGAAAGTAAAAGAAAAAGAAAAAAAAGAAATAATAAAATAAATAATTAAAAAGTATCACTATGGAAAGTATTTTCTTAGTAACTGTGTATATGAGGAAAATTTAATTTTCCATAATTCCCAAAGAGAAAAACTTAGTTTCTGTAGTTACCCTTTTAGATATGTTATGGGGATAAAGATCCACATTAAAGCTTAGAACGATGAATGGATAAAGAAAACTTTCTTTGCTCATCCATAAGAAGTAACTCCTTGTCTGCTAAGTTTTATCATGAGATTGCAGCAGTTCAGTCACATCTTCAGGTTCCACTTCTACTTCTACTTCTCTTGCTATTTTCACCATATCTACAGTTACTTCCTCCACTGAAGTCCTGAACCCCTCAAAGTCATCCATGAAGGTTGGTATCAACTTCTTCCAGACCACTGTTCACATTGGTATTTTGACCTCTCCCCATGAATCACAAATGTTGTGATTTGGCAAAATGTGTCAATGGCATCTAGAATGGTGACTCTTTTCCAGAAGGTTTTTAATTTACTTAGCCCAGATCCACCAGAGGAATCACTATATATGGCAGCTATAGCCTTAGAAAATGTCTTTCTTAAAAAATAAGACTTGAAAGTCAAAATGACTCCTTGATCCATGGGCTACAGAATGGATGTTGTATTAATAGCTGTGAAAACAATTTTAATCTTCTTTGTACATCTCCATCAGAGTTCTGGATGACCCAAGGCATTGTCAATGAGCAGTAATATTTTGAAAGGAATCTTTTTTTCTGAACAGTAGGTCTCAACAGTGGGCTTAAAATATTCAGTAAACCATCCTGTAAATAGATGTGCTGTCATCCAGCCTTTGTTGTTCCATTTATAAAGCATAGGCAGAGTAGACTTGCCATAATTCTTAAGGGCCCCAGGATTTTCAAACAGGTAAATGAGCACTGGCTTTAACTTAAAGTCACTAGATGCATTAGCCCCTAACAAGAGGTAAGTGAAGCCTTAGGGGATACCTTGCATATCATTGAGCAATTCTCACAGAATGTGTCCAGCAGCTGAAATGAGGACATAATCACTAATTGTCTTCAGCATTGGCACTTAAATAAAAAATTCTGGGACAAGAACAAAAGTATGATTCAATATTCTATTATATGTTAAACTTTGAAGCCAGGCATTGACTTCTCCTCTCTAGCTATGAAAGTTCTAGATGGCATCTTCTGCCAATATAAGGCTGTTTCATCTACATTGAAAATTTGTTGTTTAGTGTAGCCCAACTTCATGAATAATCTTACCTAGATCTTCTGGATAACTTGCTACAGCTTCTACAGCAGCATTTGCTGCTTCACCTCACACTTTTACATTATGGAGACAGCCTCTTTCCTTAAACCTCACGAACCAACCTCTACTAGCTTCAGGCTTTTCTTCTGAAGGTTCCTCACCTCTGTCAGGCTTTGTAGACTTGAAGAGCTAGGCCCTTGCTCTGAATTAGGCTTTGGTTTAGGGGAATATTGTGGCTGGTTTGATCTTCTATCCAGAGTACTAAAATTTTTTCCGTATCACCAACACGGCTGTTCCACTTTATTTTCATTCATGTGTTCATTAGAGTGGCACTTTTAATTTCCTTCAAAAACTTTTCCTTTGCATTTACAATTTGGCTAATTTGGTGCAAGAGGACTAGCTTTTGGCCTATCTCAACTTTTGACATGCCTTCCTTACTAAGCTTAATTTTTGACTTAAAGTGAGAGACATAATTCTTCCTTTCACTTGAACACTCAGAGGCCGTTGTAGGATTATTAATTAACCTAATTTCAACTTGTTGTGTCTCAGGGAATAGGGAGGCCTGAGAAGAGGAAGAGAGACGAGGAATGGCTGATCGGTGGAACCGTCAGAATATACACAACATACATCAATTAAGTTTGCCATCTTATATGGGTGTAGTCTGTGGCACTCCAAAACAATTACAGTGGTAATATCAAAGATCACTAATCATAGATTACCATAACATATACAATAATAATAAAAAGGTTTAAAATATCACAAGGATTACCAAAATGTGACACAGAGACATGAACTGTGGTTGGAAAAATGGCACTGATAGACTCGCTTGGCACACGGTTGCTACAAACCTTACATTTGTTAAAAAAAAAAAAAAGCAGTATCTGTGAAGTGCAATAAAGCAAACTGTGCCTACATATTCAAAAATCTATTGAGTAGTAATAATTAGGCATAGGAAAGAAAAGAATTAGATATAAGCTACATGAACAAAAAAACTTTTAGAAGATTTTTGTATTCTCCAACTTTTAATTAGTAACTGACTTTATATTAAAAAATGCAATTTTAAATAACTGCTATTTTAAAATAAAAAAATTTAATTATATATTTGAAATCATAGAAGTCTCTTAAAATTATTTCTGAGTTTATTTAAAATTTTATTTTATAAAGTATTTATACTTTAGCTGTTGGAATATATTGTTGGTTTTTTTTTTGAGACAGAGTCTTACTCTATCACCCTAGCTAGAGTGCAGTAGAGTCATCATAGCTCACTGCAACCTCAAACTCCTGGGCTCATGCGATCCTCCTGCCTCAGCCTCCCAAGTATCATGGGACTATAGGTGTGTGCCATCACGCCCCACTAATTTTTTCTATTTTTAGTAGAGACAGGATTTCCCTTTTGCTCAGGCTGGTCTCGAATTCCTGGGCTCAAGTGATCCTCCTGCCTTGGCCTCCCAGAGTGCTAGGATTACAGGCATGAGCCACCGCGCTCAGCCTGGAATGTATGATTAATTAAACCTTCTTGAGAGATTATTTAATTTTATCTTCTCTCCTAAACATATACATCCCACCAGAACCACTGCCTGCTTATCCAAATAGCTAGAACTGGTTTACATTTAATCAAGTAGAAATTGCTGTGTGGAATCTAGATATTTCCTCCATGACATTTATATTGACATTCACTCAAAATCAAATTATTAATATGTATATATAATCTTAAAAAAAGAACATCACCTAAGCAATTCTATATAAATTACATATTTTCTATTTATGATAAATGCTCTTATTTTAGTAGCTTTGAAAAAAACCTAGGTAAGGATCCAAGCATCTACAATAGCAGCATACAAAATGATTAATCATGATGCTCCAAATTGATTTCAAAACATTTATTTATTCAATACCTTTAATTAAAAAGTATCATGCAAAATGCTTTCTCCAAACACCTTAGGATGGCTTAACTAAGAATTTGACATCCCATTTAAGAATCTGTGCCAACAACAAAGATAGAAAACTTATCCACCAGTACCTCCTGGTTGTAGCATATATGACTAAAAGGAACAGTCCAAAAATTCATTGGGAATTCTTATTCTCCCACCTAATCTTGTTTTAGGTTCTCTAATGTACCTATTATATATTTTAATTTTTAAACTTACCTGATATAAATAATCTTCAAATACAAAATAATAATCATCATTGCTTGCTGTCAACTTCACATCCTATAATTAAAAGTAGAGAGTACTGAAATGAACCCAAATGAACAACTGTAGTACTAAAGCATACATACAATATTTAGAAATAATATTGCAATGAATTTATTACTTTATGATTATAAACTTCTCAATTAGATTTTATCACTGCTATATATTTACTTGAGTAATATATGTGACACGTTATTTGACCTCAAATTCCACATACTTTTTTAGGCTACATTAGTAATTGTTTATTATTTATTTCAATTTTATATCCTTTTAATCTACTATTTAAGTATCATAAAGCTAGAAAAGCAAAGCAGATGAAATCATAACATCCAGAAGCAACCACAGCAATCTACCCTAAATTACTGTTCCAATCTCACTACTCAATTCCACATTCCTGCCATTCCCTCAAAGTACCAAATATGTTTCATGCCTTTGTGATTATTCACTTGCAAGTCACCACTTGCTACTGGGAGGCCAGTAACACCAATTTTCTGCATCATAAACTCATCTTTTAAGGGCCAGTTTATTGATTTCCCCTGGATAGCGTATTAGTTCCTTCCTTTAAATATATCTCTATTCTCACTTTCTGACCTGAGACTACCTTAAAGATTTCTACTCTCACTACAAAGCTTTAGGTTCTTTGTGCCCCAATGTCATAATTGCTTTTTATATACTTAGCACCAGCACAGTGCCTAGCATCTAATTAGTATCCAAAAAGTGTTTGAAGAATGAATAAAATATAAAAATGATAAAATTATTAACAGAAATTAATTATAGTTTCCTGTGATACACTATATCATTATATAGGTACCCCTCCCCAATAACAAACAAGAAAATGAAGCCCAGAAAAATAAACCAAAATATTTGTGCTTCCCCTACAATGTCTCTGAACATTTTGTACATTGATTTAGAACTTGCTGCTTGTGTGCATCAATGCAAAGAACATGGACATTCCAACAGATTTAACTAAGATTTGAAAGCCAGTTCTACTGCTTCTAGCTGTATGACTTTGGTCAGTAACTCTGAGACTAGGTCTTAGTATTTGTAAATGGGGATACCACCGCCTACTTCAGAAAGCATGGGTAAATGCTTAGGATAGTATCAGATACAGAATAGGCATCCAGAAAACTATTTTAAAAATTAACTAAAAGCCCCTTTACTTATAGTAGTCTTCATCTATTTATAAGTAAATATAGATCTTGAACCTTATTTGTATCAAAAAACCCCAGACCTAAAGGACACCATACTTTTGGACCCAATATATAATCAAGTCAACAAATACTGATTGGATGGGATGAAGAACACAATCAAATACTGATTGGATGGGATGAGGGATACGAATATCCTCAAGAAGTCTACAATCTCACTGGCAAGAAAATATACTTAGTGAAAACATAGGAAACATTACAAAGAAATGTTACAGAAATCCATAATAATATGGCTCCAACACTCTGCAAAATTCAAACAGGCTATTGAGCAAAGTGGCAATCCGGGGAGGATGAAATGAGTCATAGATGACTCTAGGGGTAGTGAATGGTGTGCTAAATCTGAGTAATGACATAGATTAAGGAGACAGAAAGAGGCCAGTCTTCTAAGTCAGAAGACAACATGGGCAAAGGCAGAGATCATGTATTCTCAACAGGGGTGATATTGCCTCTATGGTAGTGAAAACTGGTTCTTGGGGGCCAAAAAATTTTACATGTTACAATGGTATGTGGATCTCTAGAGCTCGTCTCTACCCAACAAAATTTATTCTCTGTTATTTAATTTTTCTTTTTTTAGAGAGAAACTAAATGATTTTTCTCTTCAGGGATGTGATAAAGAAGAAAGGTTGAGAAACACTGGTATAAATTGCCAGATCACAGATAAACGGTAGAAAAATGCAGAGGGTGTGGCTACAAGGCAAGTTTTGGGGGAAAAAAAACAAAAACAACCCAGTTTAGATAGAACCATTTATTAAGATAGCTTGAGGGGTGGGGCGGTTGGTGATATCCTGTATTTAGTACTGCCTTGTTCCATTCATTCCTTTAACCTTTAACTAAAGTCATTCTACCTTGTTTTCAATTAGATTTAAAACAAGTCTTTGCTATAGGGAGCTGTAATAAAACTTTACATATTTTTTTTAAATGCTCATTTCCTTAAGGGCTGACTGTAATAATGTTTGGAGTTGTTCCAACAAGATCAGCAGGGCCCAATCAAAAACAACTAGACAGATATCTTCCTAAAAACATTCATGTGCACAGGATTGATGCTATCAAGACTTAATACTCAATTCCTCAGGTACAAACTGTGTACTTTTTTTCTCAAAACATTTCCTTTACTGACTCAAACAGAAATTCATGTTGGCAACAGAGAACTCTCATAGTAGCACTCCCTGCTTTTTTGAGCTTTTTCACTTGTAAATTTCCTCTCATTTGAATAGAAAGAGGTTAAAGGTCTTACAGGCCTAAAGATCTCTTACACTGTTGCTAAAATAATTCACTGAACATGATAATTTGACCTCAAAGTTAACATGAGTATCTGTGATCCAAATCTCATGTAAAACCTCTGTGAGATTCAAGATTTTTCATCAAAGGACTGTATCCTCTAGATTCTCATTTCTGTTTACTGTTCAGTGCGTAGTGGTTAAGAGTATGGTTCTGAAGTCAGATTACCTGGGACCAAATCTTGGCTTTGCTACTTAATATGTGAATTTAAACAAATGTCTTTAATTTTTCATGTCAGTTCTCTCATCTGTAAAATACTAAAATAACAGTACTTTCTGTTTTGCTATAACACCTGTGGCTATGTGGCTTGTAAGTAGAGGAATGATGTCAGTGTAACATGGAAACTGTCTTGGTTCAGGTGCAATTTTTCTTAAGCAAGGAGAGCCACGGCAGTGGGATAGAATCATAACCTTCAGCGGGAAGGTAAAAAGCCTTCAGCTCAGCTGCTGCATAAACGCAAGCCTTTATAGCTGCATTTTCAGAAAATTAAAAACGGACGTTGGCCCTGGGGCTCCCTCTCCAAACAGGCACACCCCCAGCCTGGCACACTTCTCTCAGTTGCTGTACTTCTTGTGCTCACCTTCACAGTAGCCCCACTGGCCCAGAGCACTACACTTCTATTTGCATTATTTTAGCATTTTTGTACATTTTTAATGGCTCCTGCCAGAGCAGCCTGCCTAAGCTGTTTAATTCTACTCCCAAGCTACCAATTATTGTTTTTATTAGCACTCTGGTTACAAAGTTACAAAAGCCTTGAGTGGGCTTACCTCAAACCTTTTTTTCCCATAAGCTCTGTTACTGTTAATGCACGATTTTGCAGAATGTGAGGTTTTTTTCCCCCAGAAAAAAAAATGCATTTATCATTCATAGTCTAAATGCTGGTATCTGCTATACACTTGGATAGTTGTCAGGATTAAATAATATCTATGTCAAGGGTTTGGAACACTATGGCACATAGTAAGCAGTCATCAAATGTTAGTTGCTATTATGACCCTTGGCCATATTCTACTCAGACAAGTTTTCAGGTCCTTTATTATATTGTTTTTCCCATTTCTGAGACCTGTAATATAGAGACCTCCTCTATCTTTTAAATTTTAAATTTAAAATCCAAGTCTTTTAAACAGCCTAATATTAATTCAGAATTAGTCATATATTATGCTTAAAGCATCTACAGTTAGACTCAACTTGATTATCAAATGCTTGGAGGCAAAACCTCAACGTATCCATATCATAAAACTTGAGATGTACTTTACCATATGTCTAGAAACTAAAAGAAATTAAAAGTTACAAATAACTTCAATATAATAAACAAGTAGGCCCTAAAGAATCATGAGGTAAATAAGATAAAAATATTATAGTCTGCTTTTCTTTTCAGATGCATTTTTATTTGATTTGTATGGAAAACATGAGTTTATAATGACAAGAAATGCTTATTCTCTTAATCAAAAAATGGGAGGACTAGGAAAGGATCATGAGGACAGCTTCAAAGGGAAAGAAGATAACACTAAATGCAAACTACACATTTTGAAGGCCAACCTTAACTTTACATGAATAAATTTAATGATCACTTAAAATTATTTTTCAAGGTTAATAGATATCATTGCATATAGTGCAGGCCCTGCATACTGAATACCAATTTTTAATGTTAAAGAAATGGTAAAGACTATGCTTACTTTCACTTACTTTATAAATTAGACTGTCCACCAAAAGGTCATGTTGTATCACATTGGTCTTAAGCTGCTCATAATACAAGATATCCTAAATTTAAAACAAAAAAAAGATTAATCATATTTATAAAGTCAGCCTCAAATTTTAATAAATAATAATCATTAATAGTATTATAAACACTGAGAGAGCAGGAACTCAGTTTTATTCACAACTATATGCTCCATGTCTGACCAATAGTAGATGTTCAATAAATATACCTATTCCCATCACTTGGGATAACATCTGGCACCTGGTAGATATTTAGTCAACATTTGCTAAATTATAATTTAACTTTAGTAGAAAATACAGTATTTATTAAGTACTTATAGGTGCAAAGCACTGTTTTACCCACTTTACATGAGTTAACTCAATTAATCCCATACCAACAAAATGAAATAGGTCAGTGACTATTATTCCATTTACATATGAGAAACTGAAGTCCAGAGAGAAAAGTAACTTGCTACCCCAAGGCCACAAAGCTAGTAAGATTTGATACCAGCAACCCTGGCCCTATAACCTATAAAAAATACCCAGAAGGATTACACTATACTGCCTTTCTAATGCCTAAATTATTATTAATGCAAAATAAAAAGTTTAAACATAACAAATAACCTCTGGTAGTAAAAGCAATCATACAGCACATAAAAGAAGTCAGCTTTTCATATTAGAATATGGTCCCATAATACTATAAAATCTGGTTAACTGCACTGTGATGAGATTAGGCTAATGTTTAATTTAATAGATAGTAAGAAATGGAAGAGAAGGAAAATGGAAAGGAAAGAACAAGTGAGGAAAAGAAGAAGGCAGAGGAGGAAGGGAGAGACAGAGAGAGGGAGACTTGAGACTGTAATCAGGTTAAGCACCAGGCTCATAGTTGGTCCGGGCATGAAGGATGAAGGTAGGATCAATTGGGCAGTAGTTGTGCTGAAACAAGATAGAAATATTAATATTATCCCATTGCTTTAGCTGACCCTTGTATTCCTCTGAATCCTTCCTTTCATCTGCCAGGCACTTTAGTCCTGGCCTCCGCTCATATCCAAAGGCTGCCTGGCTCATGGCACACAACAATCTATACACAACTCTTGCTGAAGACATTCCCTCCAACAAGTAAAAGTTGTAGGACAGGTCATCTGGGACAAGGAGGAATATTTATTGTGTGAACTAAAATAAAATCTTAAGTCCCCCAGATAACTGAATGGACTTCCTCTTGGCCTTGGAGATTCCAGAAAAACCTTAAAGCTGAGTTGCCAGCCATGGGAAGGGAGGTCAAACATGCCTTGTCATGCCCTGTGGTCCCTTTTGGAGCTACTCTTTGTTGCAATAAGGTACTAAATCATTAACAGGCCTAAGGCCACGCAAAACAAAGCTTAAAACATACCTGCAGGACATCAATTTACTTAACAAATCACTTGAGTTTTGCTAAATATCTGGTGGCTTGTCTTTGATTAATAGACAACCTAATACTAAGTTTAAATATTTCAAGCCTTTAGACAAAGCTTCATTTCTCTAACCAAGTACAAATCAAAGAATCTTTAAAACTCACCTACAGCCTATAAGCTCCCCTACCCACGTGCTGCCTTTTTGGGCCGAACCAATGTATTCCTTCCATGTATGATCTTACTGTAATTTCTGGCCCATGAATGGATTATATAATACCAAACTGTAACTCAGCTACTGCAGGCACAGTTTTTCAGAACCTCTTGAAAACATGTGTTTTGGGCGTACATACTTGGCTCAGAATAAATATCTTTAAATTATTTTAAAGAGTGAGTTTTTTTCAGTTAACAATTGTATGTGGCTTTCTTGGCAAGATGATATCTGACGTCAAAGTGCTCTTTGCCCTAAAGATGATCTGGGCATTTACTGGCTATTTTCAGTCATTTTAATTTTAATAAAAAAGCTTTAATTACTTCTCATTGATGTTTTAATTTTTTAACTAAAGCAAAATTATTTTACTGTTTTATTTATCTTCCATTGTATCTATTGAATCTCTCTGGCTAGAATGAATAAGCTAAGGAGTTTAGAGGTTTGCCTCTTTTAAAACATAAAATAAATTTAAAATTATAAACTAACACATGACCATTAAAATAAGTGAAACAATCTAAAGCAAAATAAAGGCAAGTATCTTTTCTCCTTCCGTTCTATCTTCCTGAAGTCTGAAGTAACTAACATTATTTGTATTTTGTATTATATTTGCAATGTTATTTGTAATTCATATTCTTCCATACCTTTCTCTCTGCTTATACACACGTAATCACAGTTGGGAGTTTGAGTTGTTTTATTTTTTTTTTTTTTTTTAGAGACAAGGTCTGGAGTGCAGTGGCCCAATCATAGCTCACTATAACCTCAAACTCCTGGGCTCAAGCAATCCTCCAGCCTCAGCCTCCTGAGTAGCTAGGACCACAGGTATGTGCCACCATGCCCAGCAAATTTTTAAAATTTTTATAGCATATGTCCTGCCAAAGTGAGCACAAATTTTTAAAATTTTTTTTAGAGATGAGATCTCGCTATGTCACCCAGGCTGGTCTTCAACTCCCATCCTCAAGCAATCCTCCCACCTTGGCCCCTGCCAAAGTGCTGGGATTATAGGCATGAGCCCCCACACCTGGCCTCAGTTGTTTTTTAACATGAAATGGAGGGCCGGGCGCGGTGGCTCACGCCTGTAATCCTAGCACTCTGGGAGGCCGAGGCGGGTGGATTGCTCAAGGTCAGGAGTTCAAGACTAGCCTGAGCGAAACCCCGTCTCTACTAAAAATAGAAAGACATTATATGGACAACTAAAAATCTATATAGAAAAAATTAGCCGGGCATAGTGGCGCATGCCTGTAGTCCCAGCTACTCGGGAGGCTGAGGCAGTAGGATCGCTTAAGCCGAGGAGTCTGAGGTTGCTGTGAGCTAAGCTGACGCCACGGCACTCACTCTAGCCTGGGCAACAAAGTGAGACTCTGTCTCAACAAAAAAAAAAAAAAAACATGAAATGGAATCATACAATACCCATTATTTAGCTTCTCTAGCCTAACGATATATCATAGCTGTGCCTCTATGTTATCAATGATAAGTATAAATTTAACTCATTCTTTTTGTTAGCTACATATGCTGTAATATATCTAAAGCTATGGTATAGATGTGTCACAATTTATTTAATCATTTGCCTATAGATGAATTCTCAAGTTGTTTCTGTGTGTTTGTTCCTACAATTAATGTGGTAATAAATATCCTTATGCACTATGCTTTTATATTTATGGGATAAATTGGCAAAAGTAGGATTACAGACTGAAGGCTGTATGTATCTTAAATTGGGCTCCAAATTGCATGACTACTTTCCAAGAGAAAAAAGAAAAATCAATTCAAATTCCCACTAGCACCAAAAGAGTACATTTTATCTATATCCTTACCTTTTAAAATACTCATTTGCAATGAAAAGTGGTATCTCATTGTTGTGTTAATTTGTACTTTCCCCCTCAACAATAAAGTTAAAGATCTTTTCATATATTTACTGGCCATTCGAATTTCCACTTGAATGATTTGCCCTTTACAATATTTACCTATTTTTTAATAGATTACCTCTTAATAATTTGTTGGAATTTGTTTATAAGGAGGATTAACCCTTTGACATTTATGTTGCAAATACTTCTTCAAAATAACATGTTGTTTGATTTTTGTTTATGGTATTCACTGACAATTTTAAAGAATAGGTTATTGTTTTTGGATTTCTTCCTTTAGGAAGGCTCCTCCAACGCATGTTTATACAAATATTTTCCTAATTTTTTTTCTAAAATTACTAATTTTTTTCATTTAAATATTTATAATTACTTACAATTTATTCTTGTAGCTGGTTATCAAAAGGTCTATTTTTTTTCAGAAGGATGGTCAATTATCAACATCACACAATATGGAAATAACATTCATCAGAAATCAAGCAGGTGGTAGGGGAGAGAAGGGGATGGATAAATTTATACCCAAGGGGTACAATGCACACTATCTGGGGGATAGGCACACTCATGACTTTGACTCAAATGGTACAAAAGCAATTAACATAACCAAAACATTTCTACCCCTATAATATTCTGAAAAAAAAATAATCAGCATCATTTATTAAATGAACCATGCATTTCCAAATGAAATAAAATGCTAGATCTATTTATTGACTCCTCATTCTGTTTCTCATAATTTATTTGGCTATTTTAGACATTTAATCTCTACAAGAACTTTAAGATAATTCATCCAATTAAAAATAAAAGTGATTCTCTTACATATTTGTTTATGAAAAACTGACAAGTTTTTTGATATTAAAGCTTTCCACTCAAGAATATGATTCTGATCTTAGCTGTCTGACCATAGGCATATTAATAAACTTTCTGAGCCTGAGTAAAATGATAATAACACCTTTTTGTAGGTTTGATATGAGAAATAAATGAATTAATTAATACATGTAATATGTGCAGAATAGTTTTAAATAAGGGACCTTTAAAAGTTTTTAAGCAGAAGAGCTGAGATATAAGCTTTCAGTTTTAGAAAAAGCAGGGTAGGGAAAAGATTTATAGGGAACAAGGCTGGAAGCAGGAAGACCAAGTAGGAAGTTATTTTAATTTAGGCAAGAAATGATGGTATTGTCAAATTGAGTGGTAGCAATGTGGATATAGAGAAATAGTTGGATTTGAAATATATTTAGGAGTTAAATCAAGAAGGAATTATTGAGTGATATAAGATTCAGACAGAAAGAAAGTTAGGAATGATACCAGGTTTCTGGCTGGGGCATCTTGTTGGACAGTGGTACAGAAAATGGAATTTTCCTTATGAAGAGTTTTAACATCTTGAATTTCTGGTGCTTATGAGATATATAAGTGCTTAAGTCCACTAGACAGTTGCATATGTTTTGTTTTTGAGACAGGGTCTCACTCTGTCACCTAGGCTGGAGTGCAGTGGCCTGATCATAACTCACTGTAACCTTGAACTCCTGGGCTCAAGCCATCCTCCTCTTTTGGCCTCCCAAAGTGCTAGGATTGTAGGTGTAAGCCATTGTGCCCAGCCAACAGTTACATCTGAAGCTCAGGAAAGAGAGATCTGAGAAGAAGATATATAGATTTGAGGTAAATGGTAACTGAAGATACAAGCGCTGATGAGATTTACCAAGGAAATAAATGAATGAGAACAGACAGACCATCAAAAACCCTAACGTAAAAGACGAAGAAGATCCTCCACAAACAAAGGATGTCAGAAAGTGCAGTGTGTCACAAAAGCCAAAGGATATTTCAAAAAGGAACAGCTGATGGAATGAAACACTGCCAAGAAGTGTAAGAGATAGACATTTCTTCTATTTAAATAAAAGAAGGATGAAGAAGGAACAGGTGCCAATGTAATTAACTTTAAAGTTGGGTGAAAGGAATTTGTGTTTCTAATGATGACTTCTATTTCCTTGGGATATTGGAAGGGGAAGTCTTTTGCTATGACTCTGAAGAGAAGTTCTTGAGGACAGTCGATGTCAGAAACAGGCACTGTGGAGACTAGGCACCACGAAAATCTAGGCAGGCCAGGCATTGTTGTGGGCTGAGGTTAGGTTGTAGGAATCTTATTAAGAAATCACTAAAGAAAATCTTAAATGTTAATATTAGTCTTGGCTATTTTATTAGTGAGCAAGTACCTAAAGCAAAAGTATGAGAAAATTTTATCGTTAATTAGGAAACTGAAATTTATAAAAATTTTAAAAGACAAATAATATTTACTAAACATAAATATTTTGACACACACCTAGAGATTAGTGGAAAAGAAAATATATAAAAGCAATCATTTTAAACTGAACACATATTTTCTTTAAAAAAAAAATCAAAGTCAGATAATATTCCATTGAAAATACTAAGTGAATTAACTACCAGGAACTTAAAGTATTATACCCAAAATTTCTGTATTGAAATAAGAATTTAAAGAATAGCTTTATGGGTGTAAAATATGAAATGTTCCATTTATGTCTCTAACTCCTGAACTATGACCACAATTATATGTGCAGGTTATTTTACATGACTGAAAAATGATTGAACAAAAAGTTTTAATCAAGTATTCTCAATAAGAAATATTTTCCTAGGCCGGGCGCGGTGGCTCACGCCTGTAATCCTAGCACTCTGGGAGGCCGAGGCGGGTGGATTGCTCAAGGTCAGGAGTTCGAGACCAGCCTGAGCGAGACCCCGTCTCTACTAAAAATAGAAACACATTATATGGACACCTAAAAATCTATATAGAAAAAATTAGCCGGGCATAGTGGCGCATGCCTGTAGTCCCAGCTACTCGGGAGGCTGAGGCAGTAGGATCGCTTGAGCCCAGGAGTTTGAGGTTGCTGTGAGCTAAGCTGACGCCACGGCACTCACTCTAGCCTGGGCAACAAAGTGAGACTCTGTCTCAACAAAAAAAAAAAAAAAAAAAAAAAGAAATATTTTCCTTCCTTCCCACTCTCCTCCTCTCTCTCTCTCCAAAGTACCACCTGCAACAATTATTTTGGAATTGCTATAGTTCATTGAGATCACACTTTTACAGCTGAAATTATGTGTAAATGATGAAAGATGTTTTAATCAATAAAATCAAGATTGTTTTTCTGAAAATATTAAATTATGGATATTGAATAGACTTCTCATTTTGCATTTAGAAAATTCAGATGGTTACAGCTCAAAAATTCAAGTGTAAAAACCACCTTGGAACATTGTATTAATAGTAAGCAACCATTATCTGGGATTATTGTTTTATTATAATCTGGGATTATTGTTTTATCATTACCTGGGATTATTAGAATGATATTTCTGGAAACTTTCTAAATTTGTATTTGAAATGGCAGTAATTCCTCTGCAAAGAGACAGAATTTGTTAATCTAATTCCTGAACAGTGAAATCAGCAGGTAAACTACAAAGTCAGATCTGGACAAGAGTTACATCTTCTTCCATAAGAATTAATACATTCACAAAAAAATGCTCAACATATACTCAAAACTGTTTTGTAAACTGTTACCTCTAAAATGTCACCACAAAAGATCAGCAATATCATTTGTCTAAATCTGCTCTGAAATAAATCACAAGCCTTCTTCTTTCAAAAAGGAAGCAAGTGATTTTTGACAGTGTTGTTTACCAGAAATTTAAAATATATAGTATACACACACACACACACACACACATAATTTGCAAAGGTTAGAGGTGTAGTTCTTATAATGGGTATTAATAATATTTGACTTTCTTAAAACTTGCCTTATTATTTATAATTAATTTATAACATAATTACATATAATATATAATTATTATGATTACTACCATTAATAGTGACCGGTTATGTTCCAGGCACTGTGTTAAAAGACTCACATACATTATTTCATTTAATTCTCACAACAGTTATGTGATATAAATATTGTTACCTATATTTCAGTGTGGGTTAACTGAGGTTTCAAGAAATTTAAGTACTTGGTCAGTGATATATTTCTAGTAAGTTGGAGGAGACAGAAGTTGAAACCCAGTCTACATGATTCTGAAACCCATGTTTTTATCCATTAGGCTGGAAAACTATTAGTGTGCTATTCATTAAAACCTTTTAAATGTATAACTTCTATGGTTGATGAGCTTAAGAAAAAAAAATCCCCACTAAGAATATTTTGAGAATAATCAACGTTTTATATAATTTTCCTTTACTGAATCTATTACCTGTCTGTTGGTGATTTCTCCTCATATGTATTATATTTCCTAAAATAAAATGTTCTTATACTTAGAAAAATAATATTTCTACATAACCTATCAATTTTTAGAACCACAATAATGGTACATATTTCAAAGGTAACAAAGGGTCAAAGAATTCATTTACTTAAACTGAGTTGCCCTTCTTTATTTCTCCCTATTCTAACATCCCAATTCTACCACACGTCTTCACTGATTTAAATGGTCAGGCTCCACTTCTCATAATATTACTTATTGTTTTGTTGTATATAGAAAGTCACACTATTTCATTGATCATAAATAATATAAACTTCTATATTAAGCATACACTGATTAAATTATATGTTAAATCTTGTCTTAGAACCCAAAACTACAGTGATTTTGAAAATAAAAAGCAGGGTAAATAATAAACTAAGAAACAACAGTTTCTCTATTTTCAATAATTGGTCTTTGAACACTAAATATCAATAGCTCAATTTTGGCCTATCCATTTTTCTTCTTACCTCAGGTTGACTGGAAATATTCAGAATGAGAGCCCACAGCTCAGCTCTCAGCGCTGTGGGACTGCCTTGTCTTACATACTGTTGAGCCGCAGCACTATCTTGTTCTGCTAGAACTGTTAAAAGTATATTAAAAATCTCATTAGAAAATTTGTAATGCAAGAAATATCACTGAAATCTTTCATTATAAACCTTTTGAAAAACTGACATTTAACATATATCTAACATAATTACATCATATATTGACCTTTTTTTACCCTTTGGATTTTGATATTGGCCCTATTTACAGCCCTCCAAGTTTCCAGCCTTAAGCTCCTGTACCTCCTACCCAGCCTGGTAAAAGCTATTTAATACAGGGACCTTGAGATCACCTTGCTTTAACTACAGCTCTACAGATGGGAAACTAGTAATCCATATATATAATAATTTTCAGATTCCACGATCAAGCAGAGTAATATCTACAGAAACCCTAAATCTCTTATGCATATTCTATTAAGTCATGAATGTTCTAATATTTGGAAGTAGTATGGTACATGAAGTAACCCGGCTAAGAATCATAATACACAAGAATATAAGATATCTATTCTCTTAAATGACTTCTTAGCTATTTGCCAAAATCAACAGAAATGAGGGATTTTTTTTAGAAATAAAAACAAAGATTTGATAACCTATTAATTAGGCCAAAATTATTCTTAATCAGCCAAGTTCACAAAATTAACATATCATCTTTTGCTTTCATTTTCATTTTTATTTTCTTTAATGAAAGTATCAGCTATTCATTCTGCAAATAATGGCCGCCCCCCCCCAAAAAAAATAAACAAAAATAAAAAAAATACTAGACAACTGCTGCTGTTTGTCTAACAGTACTGTTTTCTTATATTTTCTTCTTAAAAGGGAGGGGAAAAAAATCTTATACTAAATGAAAATGACATAAGCAAAAGAAACAAAGTAATCACATGAAATAAGAAAGAGATGAAACATATTCTTTAATTTGCTATTGTGTTTAATGAAAGTGCCAAATCATACAAATGAAATATTCTAAATAAATATGATATGGAAAAATTGAACTAGGGACTTTGTTTTGATACATGACAATACAATTGCCATAGCGGGGGTTCATTCTGACACAAAGATCTATCTGCACTTCATATTTGAAAGACAAAACAGAATTTATAAATACAAAGAAAAGAATCTTCAAAATATGGAGAAAAATTATTCCCCAGAATACTAAGAGTTGCTTTGGTTATTAAGCCTTACTATTGTGAACACTCATCAAGAAACGTCACAGTTACATTTTCTCCTGATGCAGGAGCATATTCCCATTAACTCTAATGAGAGGTGTGTGGGTGCATCAAAGAGAGAACATGCCTCTTTGATTTTAAAATGAAATTCTACTGCTGCATGGATTAAGCTAACATCCCTGAGGAATGTGTGTCTGCATTTCCTTTTTAGTGAACAATCTGTGTACTTCTTTATCTGTATTTATTGGTAAAGCCAAAGTGATGCATTTTCTCTCTTATAAAGATTCCCATTATATAATCTGCATAAATATTACTCCTCTTTAGGTTTGTAGCTTTTCAGAAATTAAATCTCATTTGGCGGTATTTGAAGCAGACATTTAGCTAGGACTATCTCATTTTTCAGAAATTATAATAAATATAATTAAAAGCTTACCTTTTTGCCCAATACGTACATGCTCATTTTCAAAAAGTTCTAAAAATGTTAAAAGAAAATAAAATTGCTTAAAAGACACATGTATGAGCAGCCAGATTTGAACCAACATTAGGGTTTTTTGTGTGGTTTTTTTTCTGTTATTTTGTTATTTTAATTATTTTTAAAGCTGGATGGCTCTATAGAAAACTATAAGTAATTATTCTATACATAGAAAAATTTTTTCTAAGTTCTTTAAAGTGTGTAGAAATTAAAAGGGAGTTAAGGTCATTTAATCAGAAGAAAAAATGATGAACTGATTTCTCTTTGTTAAAATGAAACAAAATATCTTCTTATAACACAAAAATGTTTCTGCCCATTCATCTTTGATTTTTTTCCCTAAAAGAAAAATAAAATTTGTTGGCAGCCTCATTTACAAAGTCCTACATCCATTTCAATCTACCGTTGGATATCTAATAAAAGCCTACTACTATATAGGTAAAACCTCACTATACAAATGCCATTTTAAAAGACTACATGGGGAGGATTACTTTTTTTCAAAGAACTAATCAATCATACTGGGAAAAGACTACTCATAAACTAGACCATATTAAAATTTAAAAAACTTCTGTTTCATCAAAAAACACCATTAAGAGAGTGAAAGGATAAGTAACAGAGTGGAAGAATATATTTGTAATACGCATATCTGGCAAGGAACTCCTATCCAGAATATACAAAGAACTCCTGGTAGAAAAAGGCAGATAGCCATCAGACACAAATAGGCAAAGGAGTTGAACAGGTCCTTCCTAAAGGACCAATAAACATCTAAAAAGTTGCTTGACCACATTAGTCATCAGAGAAATGCAATTAAAACCATTATGAAACGCACAACCACCACAATGACTAAAAGAAGACTAATGATTCTAAATGCAAAAGATATGGAGCAAAGTTCTCAACACAGCTGCTAGGAGTGTAAATTGATACAACTGCTTTGGAAAACTGCTCAGCAATATCTACAAGCACTGAACATATACATATCCTATGACAATTAGCAATTCACTCTTAGGTATATATCCTAATGTGTAAATATGCACACCAAGAGACATGTATGAGAATATTCACAGTAGCACTACTGATAATAACCAAATAGTGAAAACAACTCAAGCGACCATCAACAGTAGACTAGATAAATAGTGGTATATTCATATAATAGATTACAGTACACCAATGAGAATGAATAATTTATAATTCTATACAACACTATGGATCTTATAAACAAAAGCAAAAGAAGCCAAACACAAGAGTACATACTACATGATTCCATTTCTATAAAGTACAAAAATAGGCAAAACTAATCTTTGATGTCAGAAGTCAAAATAGTAGTTACTCATGGGGGTGGTAGAGTCTGGATGTGTGCTTAAGGGGGCTTCCAGGATGCTGATAATATTCTCTTTCTTGATCTGGTTGGAGGTTACACTTTGTAAAACTTCACTGATCTGTATACTTATTATTGGTGTACTTTTCATTATGGATGGTATATTTGTATAAAAGTTATTTAAAAATTAGAGCAAAACAAAAAAAGATTATTAAACCATGAGGGGGAGAACTTCTAGATCTTTTCCCCCCATCCCAAAGAAAATTAATTTCTCAACTTCCTTTCCTCTTCTTTCTCCCAACCTGAGAAAGGAGGAGCTGCTTATTGCATTTGTGATATTCCAACAGCAATTAGATAACCTTTTCTAATGAATGAGCTAACTGTGTTAAAGGTCATGAATTTACAGGTGACTCTCTCAGTATGTAGAGTCTGGGTCCTCTGGCAACTTGGTGGCCCTCTTGGCATTTGATTTTCTTTTGACAAGAATGCTCAGGCTCAGGCATTTTGAAGTTCTTATCAGGTATGGCTCAGTGGCCTGCTGGTATGAGATAAAGGCATTGAAGGAAGGAGACCTGTGCTGGACTAAGATTTTGAGACTGTTTTCTAGAAAGCCTGGTCAGTGATATCCAGCTTTAGCACAGCTAAACATAAAATGGGACTGTATGTCTATTTTCCATTTGTGAATATTTCTTATATGTATATAGCTCTCTTGGAAAGAGGTGAAGGGATGGAGGTTGCTAGGGTAAAGAGGGATGAATAGGCCAGGACAGAATCTGGGTAATCCAAGGACATCTAAATGCAGAGCAAACTGCACCATTACTCCCAACAATGAATAACAGGAACAGCCAGTTTTCTATTACCTGAAATACTTTAAAAATCTATCTTTGATATATAAAATTGCCACACTGAGGCAAAATCATCAGAATCTTCTTAATCAAGGAAAGACTAATGTTTGTTTTTGTTTTGTAGATATGCAATATAGTTACAAAACAAATACATGAAATTTCATATTACGTAATTTTTTAGATTTACAAAATAATCCATAAAGCTAGTTTCTTACTAAATAGAATATTTGAAGCCGAGTACCCTATTCTTTTATTCTGTTCCTAAAGTCTCTGATGTAATTATTGAGCTGATTATACAATGACCAAGGAAAGTATCTGGGATCCCTGCTATGATTAGCTATGATTGCCCAGACTCAATAACCGAGGAAGACAATTCTCCAGTGAATACGTGAGATGGTGAATAGTGACAGTGAATAGCATGAGATAGCAGATGCAATGCTCAGCCTGTTAAAGGGGAGACTCTTTCAGAGAATGACAAAGAATATATTACAGGGACTGGAGATGGTTTTCATATGAATCCTATAACTGGTTCTTATCAGTAAACTTGATAAGCATATCACAAAATTGACCTGTACCAACTTGATTTTTTTTCATGCTCCTTTGCTAAGGACTAATTTTAAATTTCTTTTAAAATTCAAATTACGATCCTTTTATGACCATTTCAATCAATGTAATTTTATGCAGTTCAAGAATTTCTTCTCGTGGTGGGGGAGGGAGAAAAAAAAAAGAATTTCTTCTCCTAATATGCTAAAAATGTTTTCTATTCATAATTTTCATTGAATGAATAAAGAACAGTTGAATAATCAAGTTAAAAAAGAAGTTGTCAGCCAATTTTTGATTTCTAATAAAAGGGGATGATACCACTGGATGATAATAATGCTTTATTACCTAAAGTAATATGAAATAAATAATAATCAAAAAGACTTCTTTACAGTAACTATTCAATTATGTGAAATACAATAATTTTGCTTTCTAAATGCTATTTCCTAGCCCAGTAAAAGAAGCCCAAAGAACTGTGTTTCACAGATTGTCCTGACTACTATGTTAATAAATGCATCTATATTAATAGATCATGCCTGGGGAAAAAAAGTTCTCTGGTAAAATGACTTTGGGAGACGCTAAGCTAAAATAATTTAATTAAGACTTCGCATAGTCTTTAAGACAGCAACATACACTGTATATCTTAAGAAAGTATATGGCATAGCCCTGCCCAAATCTCACTTGAAAAGATCCTCTTTTTCACAGACCAGCTTATGAATGTTCCACAGAACATACTTCAGGAAATCTGTACCAACTGAAGATGCTTTTTTCTTTTAGAAATAACAAGCTGTAGAAAAGCCTATTTAGCAGAACCCCCATCTAAGAAGATTCATTATGATGCATTAAAATAATATCAGACTTATGACTCCCCCTTATCACAAAGTCTTATGAACGAATGCTGATCCTGCTTACCCTGTTAACATCAGTCTTATACATACATGGCTTCCACAGTAAGTATGTGGGAGGCGAGGGGGTGTTTGTGTATATTTAAAATAAATACATGTTCATGAAAGTTTATAGAAATAATGGATATGACTAAAGTTTTTTTATTACTGTTAAATAAGTTTTCAATAGTATAATGATAAGGACTTTTCTCCTGACTTTAATATAAAAACTGATAAGTTAATAAGTGAGTAATACTCTTCAAATATAATAATTGAATAACTATAATGATAAAACATAGGTAATATAGATGTTAAAAATGAGTAAGAAAACAATTCCTTTAAGTTACACTTAAAGCTTAATCCTAAATATAAAACTTGCCTCTAGCCAAACACAAATACTAGCAATATTTTTAAACATTAGTATTACTTTTCCAATTTAACCAAAATCATAGACATAGACTAAAAAATAAAAATAATAGTGAATTCTAGGCAAGAGTAGTTATATATGACCCCATTCTTCTTTCCCAGTAATACTGTTGCCTAGCAACTCACGAGCTAGGCAGAAATCCAAGTACTATATTACTAAAAACAATATGATTGGATAAACACTAATTTGACCCAATTTTTAGCAGTCTTGCCTTGAAAAGTAGAGAGAGAAAAATAACTGCGCCAACTAAGAGGTTGTCAACCTCCTCCAGGCAGACTTAGGTGCTCTTTCATCTGCTCCAACAGCTCCTTATATATAATAATAGCAAATACCACATAGAATCCTATTTGTCACTTACCAGTATTTGCTTCCCTAAGAGCAGAGATTCTGTTTTATATCTATGTATTCACCAGTCCCTGGTCCTCTACAGGGTCTCAAACACATTTGTTGTATTATGAGTGAATCAAAGAAGGAAAATCTATACTCTAGGTTAAGAAATATAGTATATTAAGTTTTCTAAAGCATAGTTACTATAAGATTTACAATAATTTTAAATAATTAAAACTGTTTATCTTAAAAGTATATAATTAAAAGTGAAAAATATAAATGTAATTGAAGGTTGTGTTACTATTTCCTTTCCTTTTCTTATATATGACTATCACTTGCCATGAGTCAAAGTATAAGATATTTTATTCTATAAGATATCTTTTTTTTTTTTTTGAGACAGCGTCTCACTCTGTTGCCCGGGCTAGAGTGCTGTGGCATCAGCCTAGCTCACAGCAACCTCAAACTCCTGGGCTCAAGTGATCCTCCTGCCTCAGCCTCCCAAGTAGCTGGGACTACAGGCATGCGCCACCATGCCCGGCTAATTTTTTCTATATATATTTTTAGCTGTCCAGATAATTTCTTTCTATTTTTAGTAGAGACGGGTCTCACTCTTGCTCAGGCTGGTCTCGAACTCCTGAGCTCAAACGATCCACCCACCTCGGCCTCCCAGAGTGCTAGGATTACAGGCATGAGCCACCGCACCTGGCCTATAAGATATCTTATATCTTCTTATAAAATACCTTCTTTAAAAGGTAGCATAGTGTAGCAGACTTTGGAGATAGATTTCTTAGTTTTGAATCCAGGCTCTATCACTAGCTTTGTGACCTTGAGCAAGTTACTTAATATCTCCACTTCTTTCATTTTAAAATGGTGGTAATAGCCCTACTTCGTATCATATAAGAAAATCAAAACCATAATGCACTACCACCATATACTATCAGACTGACTAAAACAAAGACGATGAAATACACCAAGCCTTAGTGAGGACGTACAGCAACTGTGACTCTCACACATCGTTGTTGGAAATATAAACCGGTACTAGCACTTTTGAAAACTCACCGGCAGTTACCTACTAAAGCTTAACTTATACAAACCCTAGGACCCAGAAATGCATTCCCAGGTGCCTAGTCAACAAAAGAATATACAAATATTCACCAAAAGATACATTACTAGAATGATCATAGCAGGCTTGTATGTACTAGCCCCAAATTTGAAACTTTCCAAATATACATCAACAGTAGAACGGATAAGTATGTCTGTGTTATATGCATACAGTGGAACACTGGAACTATAAATACATACAATATGGCTCAATCTCACAAATGTAATTTGAACAAAAGATGACAAATACCAAAGAGACACATTATATGCTTCCATTTATATGAAGTTCAAGAATTGGAAAAACTAAGCTATGCTGTTAGAAATCAGAATAGTGGCTATCTTTGAAATGAGAGATAAAGACTGAAAGAGGGTGAGGGGGGCTTCTGTTTATTGTTCTGAGTGGTATTTTAATAGGTGTGTTCAATTTGTAAAAATTCATGAAGCTGTCCTCTTATGATATATGTGATTTTCTATATATATTATACATGAATAAAATTTTTTAAAATGGTAACAATATATGCCTTATAGAGTTTTGAGAGGTTAAAATGAGATACATGCAACACATAGTATGTGCTCAATAGCCATTTATTATTATTAGTTGTAATAATTATATAATATTACTATTAGCAGAATATTAAATAGCCAACTTCCTTATATTATAGAGGAAGAAACAAGTCCAAAGATGTATAGTGACTTGTCCAAGTCACAAACCTAGCCAGTGGCAGAGGAGAGACTAGGATAGTCCCCTAACCCTTGTCAGTTTAGTTTCCACTACAACATAGGCCTCTCATATGTTAAGTCAATTTTTACTTCCTTTTTACTATAGCTAAATACCAATCTGGTTCTTTTATGAAAATTACATTGTATTTATGCACAAAAAGAGAAAAATTAGGAAAACTGTCTGGATAATTAAAGTTTAAAAGACACTATTTTTAAAGCCTAAGTCTACTTGAGGT
The DNA here is from genome assembly GCF_041146395.1 of Eulemur rufifrons. Classification (NCBI taxonomy): domain Eukaryota; kingdom Metazoa; phylum Chordata; class Mammalia; order Primates; family Lemuridae; genus Eulemur; species Eulemur rufifrons. The sequence continues at coordinate 18,843,312 of NC_091001.1, forward strand.
AGATGCCAGTGTTCACTTAACTTGGTGATACAAAAATAAAAGTAGACAGTAATGGCCAGAAAAGAGAGATATGAGTGTTGTCAATGAAGATTCTGCTAACAAAATAACTTACATAGGCCTAGTGACTTTTCAAAATTATTTTAAATACCTTCAAATAAAAAGACAAAATTTAGTTGCACTCTGGTAATTATAACATACAGGATTTTATTCAACAATTAGCAGTAACTAAAGAGAGGCAAAAGCATGCCTCATTTTCAGATATTAAAAAAGTTGCTAAATTCATTTAGAAATAGCAATAGAAATATTAAACTCACTCTTATATATTATTCATCATTAATTATATGCCATATGAGAGAAATACTAACCAGGAGGCACTTGTGTAGAATCATCTATACCCAGTTGTCCTGTATTTAAGCCAAGTTCTACAAAGCACTCTTTCTGAAAAATAACATATGCAGAATTAATATAGATCTCATACTTTGCTGCACATTATTAAAAGATCTCCTTCACCTAAACATCAGCTGAAATAAAAACCACAATAAAATGAATCTTTCCTTCATTCAAATATCTAAAAAAAGAAAGGACATATTAGACATCTAAATAATAATACATTAGTCTAAAATTAAGGAGCAGAACAACCATGAGACTTTTTACTACAGGTATAACTATGTAATATTTATTATTTTCATGTGAAATAACATGTATGAGTGTTTAGGAAAGATTAATATATATAATGGAAAAAGAAACAAACATATAATATTTCTCCAAATGGAAAGGCTTTAATAATATTTTTTTCCTCCTAATTTTTCCTACCTAAGAAAAGTTTTTACTTTGATACCTTTTGACCAATATGAATGCTGCCACTGTTTAAAACAAAACACCTGCTTTTCAAGAACTGTTCTTGATTTTGCCTTATTAGGTAACAGACTAATTAGTAAAGTAAGGAATGGTAATTATCCTTTTGAATAAAGAACTACTGACATTCAAACCTTTCCTGAAACACACACACACTCACACACATTCTTTCTCCCTCTGTCTTTCTCTCTCTCTCTCTCTCTCTCTCTCTCGCTTTGTCACACACACATAGTGTATATAGCACTTATCAATTTTATCTTCTAAAATCATTGTCTAAAATTACCAACATAATCCTGTATCTGTGCTTTCTATGGTACTTCACGTCATTCAGCTCTTAATCAACTGAACACTGCAAATATCCAAAACAACTTAAATTAATTTTTAAGTAAAATTGGACTATCAAGTGCTCTGCTAAAATAAGGATAAATTGGATTTATTCTCCAGACTTCCTCTACTTATCTAGTAACGTCAAGGGAAAATAATCATGTTTGTCTGGTATTTTTGAAATATATAAAAACTTCATATTATTCACATTATTTTTATGCCCAAAGTAATTAAATATTTCTATTAATATTTGCCTCAATATTTTGTTACTAATTCTAATTGCTAAAACATACTTCCTTCTCCTTAAAAAAATGGAATTAGTTTTAATCTTTCCAAATTATCTAATATTTTAGTTATTAATGTCCCTCATAAGATATTCAGCTAACAAATACGTATACACATTTAATTTTTGTATTGATTTTAAATAATTACCATATTTCAACTGTTAACTAAACTTGATTTTTATCTGCACTAAAAAAAAACACTGCATCTTATGTTAACAACTTTTAATGACTAAAGATGTATAAATTGAAAGTTATTCTTCCATTTTCAACCACTGTTTTTCATTTAAGAAACTCTTCCTTGATTGAAATCATTAGATTGTTAATGATAATGTATTTCATTTTTTTAATAATCTTGATCTTCATACTGCAGAAGGAACTTAGGTCCAAAACACACTTCAATTTCAGGTTCTGTAATTAAAATGGAGAGTTTACTTATGCTAAGATATGTTAAGGAGTATAAACAGGACTCTGAACATCCATTTTCTCCCTTACTGCTCTGGACTATCTTTTACTCAACATCAGCAGATGTGGGCCTTAATCTCAGATTTCCTTCAAATCTCTGCCCAAGTATCATGCCTTCTGGGAAGTATTCCTTGATATTCCAGGCTGAAAGAAGCAACTTTCTATGCACATACATTACCCTTTATCAAGCTCTATGCAAGCATATAGTCACCTCATACTGAAATTGTCTTTTTATTGTCCATCTCTCCCCACTAACCTGCAATTATTAGAAGACAAGGATCATCTCTTACATACATTTGCACCTCCCCCACCCCTGTACTTAGCATAGTGCCCGACATAGCAGAGGGGTTCAGTAAATACTGAACCACACTACTGGGCTCTAATCTCAATCTGCTACCTCCACATGACTAAATTAATAAACAAGAATTAGTCACAACTTCACTTGAGAGTTAATATATCTCAGTTCTAAGAAATTTCCCTTATGAGTCTACATAACATTTTACCTAGGTTTAAGGACTATCCATTACAGGATAGCAGAACTCACTGAGCCTCACCAAGTTCAATACTCATACAGACAGACCAGGGTCACATAAACTGTGCATCCTGGAGTTGAATCATTATATCGCCAGGCCATATGATACAGGGAAGGCAATGACAACTCTCCCAATGACTGCAGAAAAGAAGGACTAACCATACTCTTAGCGCATATAGCCACAATTTCTTGAAAATTAGCCATGGGCTTTTGGTTCTCCAATAGCCTTAAAGCTCTAATACATTCACATTGGCTTAGGTCCCTTCAGACAGACAGAACACACACTAGTCCCACTCACACGTATGCTGAATCTTTTCCTAAATGATTCTTTCCCTACTTCTTTACCTAGCAAATTCCTTTAAGACCTGGAATGGAAGTACATCTGAGCAGACTTCCCACTACTTCCAGGAGAAGAATCTGCCACTACCCTTCTGTACAACCACAGCACTTTCTACAAACCTCTACTAACAGGACTTCTAACACTTCTTTAATATCAATTTTTATCAAAGTTGTAGTAGTAACGGTTAATAGTAAGATACTGCTTACTATCTACATGCTTTATATATTGTATTAGTTTCCTACAGCTGCCAAAAAAAAAAAAAAAAGTACCACAAATTGGGTGACTTCAAGCAATAGGAATTTATTCTCTTACTCCTGGAGGTTGGATGTCCAAAATCAAGGTGACAGTGAGATGTGCTCTCCCTTGAATGCTGTAAGGGACAATCTGTTCCATGTTCTTCTCTTAGCTTCTGGTGTGGTCAGCAATCCTTGGTGATCGTTGGCTTGTAGATGCATCACTGCAATCTCTGCCTCCATGGGCATATGGATTCTTCTGTGTATCTCTCTTCTGTGTCTCTTCTCTTCTTATAAAGACACCAGTCATATTAGATTTAGGGCCCTCCTACTTCAGTAAGACCTCATCTTAACCTCATTACACCTGCAAAGACCCTATTTCCAAAGACAATCACATTGATAGATACTGGAGATTAGGATTTCAACATATCTTCTGGGTAGACATAATTCAACCTTTACCATATATCTTAACTTACTTGATCTGCATAACATTGCTGTAAGATATTATTATCCCTACTTTATAGATGAGAAAACTAAGGCTAAAGAAGACCAATAACTTGCCCAATGTCACACAGCCAGAAAGTGGCAGAGGCAGAATTTAAACCCAGGCTGGTTGGCTTCAGAGTATCATCCCTAACCATCATATGATACTAACTCTACATGCAGTAAATAGTCTGAGAAATCAAATCAACTAAAAAACTTTTAACAACAAAATAGAAGTTCCCTACCTTATATACTCCTCCCTAACACACACTCAAACATATGATTGTAATTGGCCCTCTAGCCAGAAACAATCACTTTAACTTTTTTATCTCTTTTTTCCAAGTGTGTATTGCTATTTTTAATTCACCAATTTCAGATATCATCTATTGATGTTATATTGTAAATGAGGATTTTAGCTTATGTACATTCTCTCACCTTCCTTCCATCATCTCAATATAATTACATATCACTTCTTAATTAAATCCATACTAAGAGTTTGCACTATTGTGACTATGTAAGTATTACTTGCCAGTGAGCCATGTGATATTTATACATATGTTCCTTTCTTATACATTTTTTCACATTATCATAATTAAACCATTTTTTCACTTACATAATTTTCTCTAATCATTTACTTCCTCTTCCTACACCCTTTAACAACTCTGAAAAGATCCTTCTCCAAATAATTTTGCATGTGGTCAAGCCTGTGAGATCATCTATATTTTGGTGTTTTTCTTGCAGGCATTCCTCCTAGAACCTTCCAACCTTTTGCTCCAATCTGGGATTGTTGTGCTCTAGTGTTGTTGTCCTGGAACTTTTCTTCACTGTCATTTCTGGAAATTCTCCTTGTCTTTGGTTAGAATCCTGTTTCCTGGGTTCCATATTTTGCTTTTTGTTCATGACCTTGGTTGAAGTATTTATACCAACAGTTCTCTGGATAACAGTAAATATTTTAGATCACGTACATCAGAAAATGTCTACCACACCTTCATGTTTGATTGACTGTTGGTTATATACATAATTCTAGCCTTGAAATCATTCAGATTTTTAAAGGCATTACTTCAAAATCTTTTTGTTTCCAGTCTTGCTACTGAGAGTCAGATGCCATTCTGGTTCCTGACACCCTGCATATACCTTGCTTTTCTTTTATAAAAAGTTTTTAGTTTTCTCATTTTTAAGTGCATTGGTATGGATCTTTCATTCCATGGCACTGGGTACTTGTTGGGGCTTTTCATATTGGAGATCCATGTCTTTCAGTTCTTGGAAATTTAATAATTATATTCCCTCTGTTTTCTGTTTCTGGTACTCTTACTGGTCACATGTTAGTCTTCCTGGATTGATCTTCTAATTTAAAAAATCTTTTCCCTCCTATTTTTCATCTCTCTGGCTTTTTGCTTTATCTTCTGATAAAGATTTCCTCAGCTTTGTTTTCAAGTCTTCTACTGATATGTATATTTTTTGCATACCATATTCTTGATCCAAAAACCCCTTTTTCATTCTCTAATGTTTTGTTATTTTAATGAAATTCTGTTCTTCTTCCATGAGTAATATCTTCTCTTATATTTCTGAGGATATTAATAGTTTCTTTAAAGTCTTCTTTTGGAAAGACATGGTAATGTGCCCAGGTGAAGACGACCTTGGGTTTACCTTCTCCCAGCACTGTTGCCCTAAAGATGTGGTTGATCACAAAAAATGCTAAGAGGAATGCCAGCTATATTACTAAACAATGTTATTTATAAAAAAATATGACTTTTGATTGGTAAATTATATCTTAAATAGAGGCCTGTGAATAAACTATAAACTGATTGGAAAACACAAGCCTTAGCCATCTTGTGTGGTGCCTTTTGATGGGTCTTAGAAGATATACCCACGTGTATTACAAGAAATGGCTTCTATTGTGTATGAGACTTCCCCGTGTTGTGCCTATGTGACCTTGTCACTTCCATTTGTATGCATTCCTTGTGATGCTTGTGAAATAGCATCTGGATGGCTGTAAGAACTCCTAGTGATCCTTTACCTGATAATGGCATGCTGGGATACTGACATGCTGTTTTATGTCCTATATCAGTCTACAAACCTAAGTGAACCTAATGCCAGGTTGTGTTCTATTGTATCCTGTGAGGTGAATGTAAATCTAAACCAGAAACACCCAATAGTGGTTATTTCCTAAATTGGCTATTTCTTCTTGTTTTTGTTTGTTTGTTTGTTTGTTTGGGGTGGAGTTTGCTTTAGTTTTGGTCTCTGCCTTTCACATTGGAAGAGTGCAAATTTCTGGGAATCCAAGGTTGGTCATTCATGTTTAGGAATGAGGCAATAAAAACCTGACTGGAAGCTCTGTCTGTAAGAATTGGGCAAGAGTGTGGTGGGCTTCCCTGTGAGGCAGTTTCATAGCCAGCCAGCTATCTTTTTTGCAAGGGTTCTCCAAATCCCTATTAGTGTTTTCTCTGGCACTCTAGAGTTGGTGGAGAGTAAGGAGGAGAGGGTAGAGGCTGGGGAAGGCACAGTGGTGGTGGTGGGATGAGAGTAGGAGTCTCACTATTCAGCAGACCTTCCCTTAATCTCTCTGTTTTCAATACTTCATAGCTGCTCTATGTCTGAGGTCTCTGAGTGCACAGCTTCTCTGACTCTATTTCTAGTGAATATACGTCTGCTCTCCCGTGGGGGAGGAGTCATCAGAGTGTGCACAGTAATAGGAATCTGGGGGGTCTAACTCCTCCTGATACAGACTTTCCCATAATCTCCATTTTCAGCCCTGTGGCTCACGATGGCCTTCTGTGACATGCAGTGTCTCCAATTCTAAGCATTTCTAATGTTCTATGTAGAAAATCATCTTGCTTCTTGTGTCTGTCAGGGTCTAGTCACGAAATAGAAACCATGTCAGAAATGTGAATAGGGAAAAATAGAAGAAGCAAACACAGAAAGCATCTATGACTTTTAGGCTAAAGGAGGTTGAACAAAGAAACTAAGAACTCTGGAAAGGGTCTCTCAGCCCTTAAGGCTGAGATTCAAACCTCTATGGAAAGGCCAGGCTCACATTTGTAATCCTATCACTTTGGGAGGCTGAGGCGGGAGGATCGCTTGAGGTCAGGTATTTGAGGAACAGCCTGAGCAAGAGCATGATGCCGTCTCTACAGAAAATAGAAAAATTAGTGGGGCATGGTGGTGCGCAACTCTAGTCCCAGCAACTTTGAAGGCTGAAGCAGAAGGATTGCTAGAGCCCAGGAGTTTAAGGTTACAGTGAGCTATGATGATGTCACTGCACTCTAGACCCCTGGAGACAGAGCAAGACCCTGACTCAAAACAAAAAAAAAACCTCTATGGAGAAGTAGCAGCTGCTACAGAAACATGTAGACAAAGGGTAGTGAAAAACTTGTCAAAAGAAGCAGGCTATAGCTGGGCTAATGAGGACTGCTGAGGTGAGTGTTACTGAGCCTCCTACATGCTGATCTGCTGGTTCCTACACATAGAAACCAGGAAGAGAAGCCCCTTCTTCCTGCTATGGCCTTCCAGAACCTTCTATTGACAAACCTAACATCAAGCTAGCTGCCAAAAGAGAAATGTTTTTAAGTCCAGCTCTAGTTTTATATAATAAAGGAGTGACCAAGAAAAGGAGGATTTTGGCCGGGCGCGGTGGCTCATGCCTGTAATCCTAGCACTCTGGGAGGCCGAGGCGGGTGGATTGCTCAAGGTCAGGAGTTCGAGACCAGCCTGAGCGAGACCCCGTCTCTACTAAAAATGGAAAGACATTATATGGACAACTAAAAATCTATATAGAAAAAATTAGCCGGGCATAGTGGCGCATGCCTGTAGTCCCAGCTACTCGGGAGGCTGAGGCAGTAGGATCGCTTAAGCCGAGGAGTCTGAGGTTGCTGTGAGCTAAGCTGACGCCACGGCACTCACTCTAGCCTGGGCAACAAAGTGAGACTCTGTCTCAACAAAAAAAAAAAAAAAAAAAAGAAAAGGAGGATTTGGAACTGAAAGATAATTAATTAATTATTAGCACACTTCTCACCCATACTTCCCATCTTCTAGAGGTATTTAGGTTTGACCTTCTCCCCTGTTTAAATCATTTATCACAGCTCTCTATCTTAATACAGTAAAGCTGAGAGATATAAGTTGCTTTCTAGTTTCACCAAAGACAATATTTGCATTTCTGTGTTCTTTATTGTTTTAGGGTCACTTTAAACAGACTGATAATTTCTAAACTCCACCATTAGGAAATCTCCCCACCTTTCATTTTAAAACTGACTTCCTCACCAAAATGTGATGATCTCCAGAGCAAACACAGTCTCTATTTCGTTCTTATTTTCCCCATCTTCCTCAGTGACTCACCATGTCATGAGCTCCATAAAAGTTGGTTGAATTAAATAAAATGTACTTTCCTAAAAATAATTTTATAAAACTTATAATTTGTTTCAATCAGTTTTATAGCCATACAGCAGACACCTGAATCCAACATGCTATCTCATAAATCTATGCTGCTTATTAAAATGAGAAATAAGCAAAAGCATTTATAGATCAATGCAAGCTCGTTTTTTGTTCTATTAGCAAAACAACTTGTTCTCTATATATACTTATTTGAAATTAAAAATGTCACTTTATTAATTTGTGTAATGAGTAGATTACCCTATTGCTTTAGATATAAGCAGTACTAAAACATTTTTCTAATGGCGTCTTCTAAAATATGTTAATTTATTTTAAAATGTCTATACTTACCAATTCAGGAATGTCTTTTACTTTCAGAGGAACTTGGATTAAACCCAAATGAGTCCTGAAACTAAGAGAATCACCATTTTCATAATTTGGGTTGCGAAGATTAATTAATACCTTTAAAAACAAATCCAACAAAACTGATTAGTTTCCTTATAGGATGTTTACACTTACCAAATTAGCAGTGATTTCTTGGTGTAGCACCACAAAATTAATAACTATTTGGGTTTATGCATATACTTTAATTATATTCTAAAATAGTATAAAATGGTATTTAAATGTTAAAATATAATACCATAAACATGCTTTATAATTAGGATGGTTTTAACAGTCCAACTAATGCTCTACCAGATAAAACCCTAAAAAGTTAAGAATTTAGTTAGAAATAAAATTTTTGATGGTTAGAAAAAATAAGACTTTCTTGATTATAATATTTTATAAGAGAAGGTAATAGAAAAATTGTTTAATTGTAATATTTATTAGGAAAAATTTTATAACCAACTCTAACACATTTAAAAAAACAGAAATGGACAAGGGTTTTAGAAAGATGGCAGAGTAACACTGCAGGGCATCTCCTCTCAACCAAATCCACAAGGAAAACATATTCAGATGCATAACTGAATATAACAAAAAAGATCATTTTGGAAAATAAGCAGATAAAAAACAACTTAGATATTTATATTCTTTTAATGTAGCAATCTCATATCTATATGTATGAATATAGAATATAATTCTAAAAAATTAAATATGTTTGTAAAGATAGTGCAGAAAGAATGTTAATGAAGTACTACTTTTATGAAAAAATATGAAACAACTGAAATATCTCATTACAGGGAATTACTTAAATTATTGCTATTTCATATAATAAAATACCATTATAATAGGCCTCAATTAATATAGGTAATGACATGAAAAATGTTCATAATATATTAGTAGCTTAAAAAGTATAGTAATGATAGTAGTTATTGCTGTGTGATGATATTGTGGGTAATTTTATTTTAAATTTTATTCTCAAGCATGTTTTAGTTTTCTAACAATATGCATTTTTTTCTGGAAAAAATAAAAAAGAACTTAAAAATATTTTTAATTGAAACTCTTGAAGGAAAGAAACCATCAAGAATCCAGTGGAGGAGATTATAATGACAGAAACAATATCATATCTGAAGAAAGCATTAATAAACTGATAACTAATGGCAGATAAAATATAATGTGCTATATAATACCAAGAGTGTTCTAAAATTGCAAACACTATATTGAAACTAAAAACATCAATGGTATTTGTTTTAAAAATTAAAGATTTAGCAAAGAATCAACAATGTTAAATGTAGACTAATATAGAACAAACAATTTTAGCCTAATTACATAAATAAGGGATCATACTGTATGGGAAACTCACAAACACAATAAATATAAAAAGGTGAAGAAATTGTAAATACATGGGTAACAGAAAAGAGAAAATATTAGAAATGTAGAAACTATAACTAAGGAAATAATTATAGCAAATGTTCTTAAATTAAAGGAGAAAAATCTCAGAGTCAGTACTAAAAGGATCAATTCAGCAACTGTCCTCAAGGAAACAGATTATTATGAGCTACTAAAGAGAAAACATAAAAATTACATGAAATTTCAGCCCGTAAGTGCTAGTAAAGGGAAGCATTTGGGAGAAACTTTTAATAAGCTAAGAGAAAAAAAGCCAATATCATAAAGGTAGTTTCTTACTAATGACTCTTTAAAGTTAAAAGGAAATTATATACAACTCCAAAAGTCCTGAAATATGATAATTTCTATCACAATTTTACTCTGGCAAAATTGGTATCAGAAACAACAGGTTCAGAAAATAGATGACAATACAATGTGAAACATTCATTCATTCATTTACTCATTCATTCTATAAATACTTATTGAGCAGCTATATACTGAGCACTGTTTTACCTGTTGGAGACAGAGCAGTTAAGGTTAGGATTAATTTACAACTGGTTCATGGTAGCGCTATGCTTATTTCCAGGGATACCTAGAAGTCTGGCAGTGACCCTTGACCTAGATGTGGTGACATGTACTAACTAGTCATTTATAATGTGCTATTTAATATCCAAAACTCCCCTGGAGGCATTCCATGTAGATTTGTTTACACTAGTTATTGAAAATGTACACATTGGTGGTTTGCATCTGATTTAACCAGTGGGAGTATAAAAGACCCCTCAAAAAACTTGTGCCTTGGTTCCCTAGACCAAGATATCTTACGTTATCTTGATGGTTTATAACTCAAAAATGAAGCACATCCTGTACAACTGAGAAAGGGCCCGGGGAGCTCTGCTGGAAGTATAGATCTCTATGTGCTTGCATCTGCTTGCTTTCTCTTGCTGAAAGAAAGCCTTATGTGGATGTACCCTGTGAAGTCTTGTGAGTGTTGTCAGTTATCTGATTCTGTAATAGTTGCAGCAGTGAACAAAACAGAATGAAAAACTCCTGCCCCTGGGCAGATTCCATTGTAATGAAAGCAAGCAGAAATAAGCAAAATGAATTAACAGTACATTAAATACGTAATATAAATGCAGTGGAGAAAAACAAAGGTGAAAAAGGGTATAAGGAGTTCCAGGCAGGAGGACCAGGAAAGGCTTTGCTGAGAAGGTGACATTTAAGCAAAGACATGAGGGGTGAGGGAATGTGCAGGCAGATATTTGGGTAAAAATCATTGCAAGCAGAGGAAACAAAGAGCCAAGGCCCTCTAGCTGGGAGGAAGCCAAGGGAAAGCAAGGAGGCTAAAGTGGCTGGAGTAGGACAAATCAGGAGGAAAAATAATAGGTGAACTCAGAGAAATAAAGCAGTATCAAATCAAATGGGGTGTTTGAGGCCACTGTCATGACTTTGACTTTTAAGTATTACAGAATGATATGGTAAGCCACTGGATACCAGAGGAGTGGCTTATCCTGATTTGCATTTAAGGGCCGGCCTCTGGAAGCTGTGCTAAGAACAGATTCTAGGTGGGCAAAAGTAGAAGTAGAAAGACCAGTTAGGAGGCTAGTCCAAACAAGAGATGACGGTAGCTTGGACACAGCAGTGGTGGTGATAAAAACTGGATGGATTCTGGATATATTTTGAAGGTAAAGCTGACAAGATTACATGTAAAGTCCAAGACAAAGAGTGGAATCAAAAACAGGTGAATTAAAATAGAGTTCCAAGTGCTACTGAAGAGTTCTACTTGAATGTTCTATATGCCTCTCAAACTTAACTACACTCATCACCTTCACTAATAGACCTGTTCTTCCTCCTGTATTCTTTATCTCAAGGGCAAGTAACCTCTGCCCAAACACCCAGTCTAGATACTTGAAGGCTATCATTGATCTTTTCTTTTTCTCATAGTCCCTATATCTAATCAGTTCCCAAATCCTATTTAAAAATCTCCCTCAAATCTGTCAAATTCTTTCCATTTCCAGTGCTATTCTCTTAGTTCAGACCCTCATCATGTGTTGCCTAAACTACTGGGGGTAGGGAGTGAGGGGCGGAGAATAAAAAAGAAAAAGATTTCCTGAATACGTGCTAGGCAGCAGGCATGATTTACAGTCACCATTTTTTAAACAAAATCTTCCCAATTGATTTAGCTGACCCTAAACTTTCCATATTCTAATATATTTTTCAAGAACAATTTCCAAATACAGATCTGATCATGTCATTCCACTGCTTCAAAAGCTCTAGGGCTTTTTACATGGTGATCTCTCTGCATGGAGATATTCTTGCATCATCATTTCTTTCACATTGTTCCTTCATTAATATTAATACATGTATATTTGTTTATCCAATACAACCTACCTCAAGAAAATCCTTAGGTGCATAAACAGGTCTGAAAAGGCTTAAATCTATAATAAGATAGATTAAAACAAAATTTCAGTTAATAACTTTATATGCAGTTTTATTAATAATGTTACTGATTCTTTCATATATTGCCATGCAGATAGATTAATGCAAACATTGCTGAGTATTATTTGTCCTACATTATGTTAAGTATTGGGACCATAAAAAGGAAAAGACAATCTCTCCCTTTAACATACTAGATGACATATTCTAGAAGAAATTGTGAGTATCTTATTCATAAATTGTAGTAAATTATTTATAACTGAATTGACCAATGTCAACATAATATAAAGTTTCTACGTGAGAATTCTCAAAGTACTTAGAATATGAACAATGCATTCATAGTGAATTGCTCTTGTTGTATTAAACTAGTCTCCCTTTTGAACTCCAATAACCCACTGCTTCCTCTATTATGGCACTTATTTCCTGTCTAGTCCCTCATACATTTTTTTAAGCAGTAATGAAGGAGAGGAAGAGAGGGTTTATGTACATGCCTGTCTATACAATTATAGGCATCTAACGTAGTAAATGAAATATAGTTGTTGCTTGTAATATATTTATAAATTGACTAGATTTTAAATATTAAAATGAACCAAAATAAATTTTTAAAGTCTTGAAACTTATTTTTCACTATTTAACCTATTTTTAACAACTCAGTGTAAATAAACTTGTAAAATTTTACCTTAATTATTAAGTCTCAAAAATCTGAATAAATTTAATTTACTCTTTTATAAACATGTTCTAAAATTTGCTTTAGAAAGGGATAAATGATCTAAATATTCTCAAAATAGCAGAGAATATAGACCAAAATCAGGAATTCTTAAACTGCAAAGCAGAAGGTTAAGCAAACAAAACAGATGATAGAAAATTAGTGGAGAGAGAAAGTTGCTATCCTTCCAAAAGAATTGTTAATTGTGTTATTTTGCATTCATAGGTAAGAAGGCAATTCTTTTTTTACTATTACATTTTGAAAAAAGTTCTTCACATACCTGGTTCATCGGTTCCCATTTCATTCCATTTATTAAGAAGTTCTTTCTGTTCTCCAACTGGCCTCTAAAAAAGGTAATTTTAAAATGGGTTTCATTTTTTGAAGTTTAGCAATGCAGCTAAAAAACAAGAATCAATAGCTTATTTAAAAGTTTAAATAAACTGCCATTTAAGGAAAAATAATTTCACTAAACATGGTGAACGTTTTTTTGGGAATTACACTTAAATTATTATTATTTAACTATTACATTATATCTAGTCTCAATGGCTCAGTTAGAATATGGTGCTAATGAGTCCAAGAAAAAAAGTAAATGATTTGTACTGGCCAGTAAATATCACAAAGAAAAACTGCTCCTCAGCCACATACTACATCTCTTACCCCATCCAGCAATCTCAGAAATGCATCACAAGGGGGACTGGCCAAGAGAGTGTGACTGTGAGTCAGTAGCATCATCTTCCTATATGAAAAACAGTGTATTACACAATACTACATATTTAGACAGTTTTTCACATAAATTTATCCTTTTTTTACACCATCCTTTTGGTGGCTTCAGTGATTTGTCCTTGGATATTATCCAAAGTATATCCACTCAATCCTGTCCGACAGCAAGGAATAAATAGCAGATGGGGAGAATGAAGTGAAAGAAAACTGGTTCTTTACTACTTGTGAGCAGCTATAAAGAATCCAGAACATTCTTCAACTGGTTTTTCTTTCCTTTCCTGTCTCTCCCTCTCAATGCCCAGAGTGACAGATAAATGTTGAGTATTAGTTCTAAATAGAATTCCAGCTCTACAGAGATGATAAATTATTCTTTTTGTTCCCTATGTTAATACTAAAAGATGGTACCGTATTGCCTATCACAGGATCACAGTATGCCTGAACTCCATCTCTGATTCAAGGAATATGGCTATTGTGCTAATTAGACAAAAAGGAGACTAAATGTAATTAAAATTTTTAAAGTGTACCCATAATATTTATAGCCAAATGTCTAAATTTATACTATAGATTCTATATTTCTATTTTCAAAGATATAGTTTGTTGCAATAATCATCACAGCATACGTGATAGAAATCTATGTAGAATACACCCACATAATTGGCCTTTTACAGATTTTTATTTTAAAACAAGTTGATACACTAGTTTAAAAAATATGGCTAACACTTATATAACAGCATACTTTCTAGTACTTGATTCGCAATAATATGCTTAAACAGAAAGATGTTAAAAATACCTTTCGTGCCAATGGGATACTCAGTTCAGTGCACATACTATTTAAACTCTTCAAAATTCTTTTTTCCCAACTTCCCTGAAACGTAAGGAACAATCTATTATTATTTCTGGTTAATAATACTGAAACTAATAAAAAATACTAAAGATATTATGAGTTATACAGAAATGGTAAAGCTGATTGAGATTGGTTATCTTTATTCATTTGTTCACTCAACAAATATTGATTATTGCCTACCATGTGCCAGATACTACCCTTAGTACTGTAAACTAAGCAATGAATAACAGAAAGTCTCAGTCTTCAAAGAACTGACATTTCAGCTGAGGATGGGAATGAGGATAGATAAAAGAAATAAGTCAACAAGTCATATGGTAATAAACATTATATAGAAAAATAGCAGATAACAAAAAGGTAAATTAAATTCAAGTATTTTATAAATATTTGATACTTAATAAATACTTTATAAGTATTTGAATCCCACTAATGACATAGTAAAAAATAAAAATGTACAGAAATTATATTATAATTTTTCCAAGCATGACATTTCACCCTTAAATACTTCAGCATGCATATTCTTAGAATAAAGACCTTCTCCTACATACCATAGTACCATTATCACACTTAAGAAAATTAATAATATTTTATAATATCATATAATATTTAGTCCATATTCAAAATTTTCCAGTTGTCCCCTAAATATCTTTTATAGCACTTCTTTTTAAAATCCAGGATCCATTTGAAATTCATGCACTACATTACATTTGGTTGTTATGTCTCTCTCAGTGCAGTTTAATCTAATGTCTCTCTGTTTTTTTTCTTTTTCATTATACTGACTTTTATGAAGAGTCCAGGCCAGTTATCTTTTAGAATGTGTCACAATCTGGATTTTTCCTACTATTTTTCACAGTATCGATTACCTTCTCGTCTATCCCTCTATTTCTTATAAACTGGAAATTAAAAATTAATTTTGATGGTTATAGGTTTGATTATCCATATATAACATATTTTAATATACTATTCTTTCTAATTTCAGGCTAAAATGCCATATAATTTTTTTTTGGTCTTTCTAGTAAAATATGCCTACAGGCCACTTCCATCTAATTGAAACCAAAATAAAATAATGCCAAAGTTACAAAATTCAGACCTAATGAGGAGAAAAAGTGAGAATTATATATATTACATTACTCATAAAGGACAGCTAAAATCAATTAATGAAAGTGGAATAATAATAACAGTTCCCTTATAGGGATGTTATAAAGATTAAAGATGTTAATGCATGTAAACTGCTTCAAACAGAAGCATAATAGGATAATAATGATTCTTCAATAACTAATGGCTTTTTCTATAGCTATCATTATTCATAGCTTCTTCTTTAACACACATATTTAAATGTATTACTTTCTTTATATAACTGGAATATGCTCTCCATACTCTACTCCCACCCTACACATTCTTATTCCTACTCTATCTAAATAAACCTTATTCACCTTTTAAAAAAGTGTCAGCTTAAATATCCCTTCCCCTCCATTAAATATTTTCTCACCTGGTCCCCCATCCCAGATAGCATTAGGTGCCTTTGTTTATGGGTTCTCATAGCACCCTGTCCTTCACCTATCATGGTACATATCATAATACTTTGTCTAGGCATAATAGATGCTCAATAACTGAACAGATTTCTACTCTAAGTAATGTTGCAAGTATTTTTCAAAATTTTAATGCAATGGCCTAAGCAATGAATAAACAAAAATTTCAGCTGTAGGAGAAATACAGAGCTGTGTGAAATGTATAAGGTTTAATTTACTAAATATACAGAAATAGATTTTCAAGAATAAAAGAATATTCTCAATAAATTACATGAAATAGCCCAAAAACTAACTCCATTTGTTGGCTTATTTTCAATTATCTTCTTTTACTATAAATAGATCCAAGACTTATTTGGTACCCCTTATTTGAGGAGCTTATTAATGATCAAACATTAATTATAACAATACAACCTATCTTTCACCCCCAACATCCTTATGCCTATTTATCTTATTCATGTTTCAGGTCTCTAAATATCATTTCTTCTAATAAGCCTTCTGTCACCTGCTCTCTCCACTCCAAATTGTGAAGGGAGCTGGTAAGAAAAAGCTTATTTAACAACAAAAAAAAAAACCCCTCACTTCTAATTAATCATTATAATAAAAATATAATTTGCAAAAATACTAAAAGTCCAATACCTGAATTTTATTATTTATTCTATTATATAAGGAACCAAATTGTTAACTATTAAGTTATGATTACAAATATTCTCATTTTCAATAACTCATGAAAATGGCTTTAGAATTGATAAAAAGAATAACTCTCAGACATAAAAACAAAATTAAAGTTACAATAGAAATCAATGTGTGGCTCATAACAAAGATGACCCTTGAAAAACAGAGGCTTGAACTGTGCAGGTCCCCTTATACACAAATTTTTCTTACTAAATATATTGGAGGCCGGGCGCGGTGGCTCACGCCTGTAATCCTAGCACTCTGGGAGGCCGAGGCGGGTGGATCGCTTGAGGTCAGGAGTTCGAGACTAGCCTGAGCAAGAGTGAGACCCCTGTCTCTACTAAAAATAGAAAGAAATTATATGGACAACTAAAATATATATATATATACAAAAAAATTAGCCGGGCATGGGGGTGCATGCCTGTAGTCCCAGCTACTCGGGAGGCTGAGGCAGTAGGATCGCTTAAGTTCAGGAATTTGAGGTTGCTGTGAGCTAGACTGACGCCACGGCACTCACTCTATCCCGGGGAACAAAGTGAGACTCTGTCTCAAAAAAATAAATAAATAAATAAATATATTGGAAAATTTCTGGAGATTTGCAACAATTTGAAAAAACTCACTGATGAACCACGAAGCCAAAGAAATATCAAAAAAAAAAAAATTACAGAACAGTTAGGTATGTCATGAATGCATAAAATATATATAGATACTAGTAGTTCAATTTTATCATTTCCTAGCATAAAATATAAATAAATCTATAATAAAAAATTATCAAAATTTACACACAGACCATAGTGCCATTCAGAGTTGAGAGAAATGTAATCAAATGTAAACATGCAGTATTAAATCATAACTGTAAAATTTAACTGTAGCACATACTGTACTACTGTAATGATTTCACAGTGACCTCCTATTGCTATTGCAGTGAGCTCAAGTGTTGCCATTATCAGCATAAAACACCATGTGAAGCTAATCATCTCCACATGAGCAGTTTGTCTCTCCAGTAAATCGCATATTACAGTAAAAAGTGATCTCTTGAAGTTATAATGTATTTTTCATCATGTTAGGTGCCATACTGTAAACCTTGAATCACCATGAGACCCATACAATGTGCCAGTAGTGATGCTGGAAGTGGTCCCAAGAATCAAAGTCATGACATTACAAGAGAAAGTTGAATTGCTTGATGTGTACCACAGATTGAGGTCTGAAGCTGCGGTTGCCCGCCATTTCAAGACAAATGAATCCAGCCTAAGGACCACTGTTGAAAAAAGAAAAGGAAATTCATGAACCCATTGATGCATCTATGCCAGAAGGCATGAAAACCTTGCACTTTTTTGTGAAGTACCTTTTTATCTAATACTGAAAATGCAGCTTTTATGTGGGTGCAGGATTGCTATGAGAAAGGCACATCAATAGACTAACATGACTCAAGAAAAAGCAAAGTCATTATATGATAATTTAAAGCAAAAGAAAGGAAGGATCTAAAGCTGGAAAATTAAATGCCACCAAAAGATGGTTTAATAATTTTAGAAAGAGGTTTGGCTTAAAAAATGTCAAGATAGCAGGAGAAGCAGCTTCTGCAGAAAAATAAGCTGTAGATGAGCTCCCAGATGCCATTAAGAAAATCATTGAGGAGAATGGATTTCTGCCTGAACAGGTTTTCAATACAGAATAAACTGCTCTATTGTGTAAAAGAAAATGCCACAAAGGACATTTATTAGAAAGGAAGGGAAGTAAGTACTAGGTTTTAAGGCAAGAAGGGACAGGATAGGGTAACTCTACTGTTTTGTGCAAATGCAAGTGGGTCTATGATCAGGACTGCCCCGATCTATAAAGCTGCTAACCCCGGAGCCTTGAAGGGAAAAAATAAACACCAGCTGCCAGCCAGTCTTTTGGTTGTACAGCAAGAAGGCCTGGACAATGAGAACTCTTTTTCTGGATCGGTTCCATCAGTGTTTTGTCCCTGAGGTCAGGAAGTACCTCGCCAGTAAAGGACTGCCTTTAAAGTTATTTTGACATTGGATAATGCCTCTGGCCACCCAGAACCCCATTAGTCCAACACTGAAAGCACTGAAGTGGTCTACTTGCCCCTAAACACAATGTCTCTAATTCAGCTTCTAGATCAGTATGTGATAAGGACCTTTAAGGCTCATTACACATGGTACTCTGTGGAAAGGACTGTCAACAGTATGGAAGAGAACCCCAAAAGAGAGAACACCATCAAAGTCTGGAAGGATCACACCACTGAAAATGCCATTGCTGTTATGGAAAAAGCATGAAAGCCATCAACCCAAAACAATGAGTTCCTGCTGGAGAAAACAGTGCACAGATGTTACGCATGACTTCACAGGATTTACAAAACAGCCAATTAAGGAAATCATGAAAGAGATTGCGAATATGGCAAAAAAGGTGGGCGGTGAAAAGTTTCAAGATATGGATCTTAGAAAAATTTAAGAACTAATAGAAAACACACTAGGGGAATTAACAGAAGATGACTTGATGGAGATGAGTGCTCCTGAACCAGTGCCAGGCAAGGAGGAAGAAGGCGTAGCAGAAGCAGTGCCAGAAAACAAATTGACATTAGATAATCTGGCAGAAGAGTTCTGATTATTTGAGATCATTTTTTACTTCTTTCATAACATGGACCCTCCTATGATATGGGCACTGAAACTAAAGCAAATAGTGGAAGACAAACTGCTACCGTGTAGAAATATTTTTAAAGAAATGAAAAAGCAAAAATGTCAGATGGAAATTATGATGTAGTTCTGTAATTTGTAAAATTATACAAAGTATTCCTGCCTCTCCTGCCTCCCCTTCCACCTCTGCCACCTCTGCCACCTCTGCCACATAAGATAGCAAGACCAACCGTCTTCCTCCTCCTTCCTCAATGGAAAGACAACAAGAAGGATGAAGACCTTTATAATAATCCACTTCTGCTTAATGAATAGTAAATATATTTTTTCTTATGATTTTTGTAATAATATTTTCTTTGCTCTAGCTTACTTTATTGTAAGAATACAGTATGTAATATATATAACAAAAAATATATGTTAATCAACAGTTCATGTTATCAGTAAGGCTTCAGATCAACAGTAAGCTATTAGTAGTCAAGTTTTGGGGAGTCAAAAGTTATATGTGGATTTTTGCCTACTGGGTTGGGGAAGATCAGAGCCTCTAACCCCCGTGTTGGTCAAGGGTCAACTGTACTATACATATTTTCAAGACTGCAATACACAATTGTAATACAGCAAAAAACCTACTAAAAACTCAAACATGAAGGCCATTCAAAAGAGAGAGATGACTTTTGTAATAATATTTTGACAAAATATTCTGAGACATGTTTGTTAACTTATCTTTTAAAGAATTATTTTGGCAAAAACACCTCATTCAGGAGTTTTCTGTAAAATGATTAATCATAGTTCTCCTACACAGATATCCCATTGTACCAAGAATTTCAATTCACTAACTTTAAATTTAACATTAAATGTAATGTAAAGAGAAGACAGTTAAGAGAAAAAGTTATACATAAAAGAAATTAGACATCAGAAGAAAGTATTCTGAGTGGGAAAAGCTAACAAAACACAACTATGGGATTCACATGTGTTTATATGTTACTTTATTAATCCTACAAGATGTGTATCATTACTCTCATTTTAAAAATGAGAAAACTTTTTTTTTTTAATATAAACAAAAAAATTTATTTCTCACAGCTCTGGAGGCTGGGAGGTCCAAGATCAAGGTACTAGTAGATTAAGTGTATAGTGAGGGCCTTTTTCCTCACAGAATTTGGTATTTTCTTCTTGTTTCCTCACATGGTAGAAGGAGAAAACTTTTTTAAAAGAACACATAAAAGCAGAATGAGAAAGAATATTAAGAACTGAAGAAATGCTTTATCAAAATTTTAATTATCATTTTTCTGCACTACACAACTAAAGCAGGAACTTAGAAATAGCCAAGAACAGAAGAAAGAACATGGCTAAAAATTGAGGAAAGAGGAAAGCAATGTCTAATTCAAAAAAAAAACCCAAAAAACAAAAACAGAGTTTTTATGGTTAGAACAGGTAGAAATAAGGTATAATACCTGAGTTTTTAAATAATGAAATTGATTCGACAAACATTTATTTATTGGGTACCTATTAAACATGTCACCAAAGATATATAAAATAGCATTCCTGTCACTAAGAAACACATCACTTTTGTGGTGGAGGTGAGGAGGATAAGACAGATATATAAAAATATGGGACAGACTGCAAAAAGTTCATAAGAGCTATATCAATCCATATGTCATAAACCATAGAAAGAACATGAAAAAATGAGCAGGGAAACAGGAAAGCTAGATACAGCAAAACCAGTTGTCAATGGAACCCATACCACTCCCTTGAAAATCCTAAAAATAATTAAATAAAAGTGACCCCAGTGGTTGGCCATGTCTTGTCCCTCCCCCGTCCCATATCTATAACACTAAGACAAGGTGGTGAGGTCTTTTCCAAGGTACTCCTTGCAAGAACCTCAGTCAGATGATTGAAGAAGTTAGTTCCACAGAAATCTCATATGGTCAGAGAAGTCAGTTCCACAGACATCAGAAACAGGAACAGAATTTCCTGAAAAGGAGGGGTAATTCAAGACGAAACAGCGAGTGGCTGCCTTCACGCTGGGTCATCCTTTAGGTCCCCTCAAGAACTCTAATCTTAATTAAGCGGTATTCACTCATTCCTTCGTTCACTCACTGACTCACTGAATATACCGAATGCCTTCTATACGCCAAGCACAAAATGAGGATCAGAGAGTAGAAGTTACAAGGAGCAGATGACTGTTTAATATAAGAAAGACACTTTCCAACAAGTAGAAAGATTTAATCAAAATATGGTTAAACTCAAAGAAATCGTGAGTTCCTTGTTTCCAGAAATCCTAGAGCAACAGGAGATGAGAAATGAACACTTGCCAGAGTTTGCACAACAAAAACCTGCAGGTCTACTCTAGCTCCAGTTTTATAGATACTTCATTTTTCTCGGTTCCTATGAGAAGGTGAATAAATGAGCCCTACGTCTCAAAATGAAATGCTGAAGAAAAATCATGATTATTTCTGTGCTATTATTTAAATTAAAATTTCAATGTACACTTAATGCCAAAAAATAAATTAAAAGTAATGGTCTTTTTGGTTTACTTAGATAATGCTGCAGTTGGTGGAAATGATAAACATTAAAGTGTTAACATCTGTGAATGCATTGGATTCAAGAGAATAAACATTTTGTAAAAATCACTTGGTAAGGATTACAAAATTATTGCACTTAAAATGAAACATTACCTATTTTTTAACAATGTGTCACAGATGTAGGCTTGTATTACATGTATGCTTGTGTGTCTTGCTGTTAGTCTACTAACTTCTAAAAATCTACAGATTGTAATTGTAACACAAGAAAAGTCTTCTTTTGAAGAAAGCAAGTGTGTTTTTGCTTTTTCTCCAATACATTATTGAAAGTAGAAATTTAATTTGAAGACATGACCATTTTTTAAATTTCTTATAAAATATAGCGTTTTTAATTTAAAAAAAAAATAATAAAATAAAAGTAATGGTCTACCCAAAAGACTTATAAAATAAATATAAAGCTTTAAAATGTTATTTAATAAGAAAATGAATGGCCTTTTACATTAAAAATGTTTAAACAGTAAGACATTTGCCTTTTACCCAAACCCATATCCTCTCTAAATACAATTATTGTTGCCTTCAAATCAGTTTCCCTAATAATTGGAATCTATGGTATTGACTCAAAGGATTTTAGGAGTTGTATAAATAATTTCTAAGTCATGAAAAGCAAAAGATTTATAAAAGAATAGCAATTGTATTAAAATTTTTAAAATGAGTATTGTAGCACTGCTACTTTTTTATAACAATGAAAGTAAAGAGAAGTCTTTAAAATTCATATATATTAAACATGTAGCATGTTAAAAAAAACTTATGAAATTATAAAATCCAAAGATTATTTTCTTCACCCTGACAACAAATAAAACAAAGTAAAACAAAATAATTTTAACCCAACTATCTAATGGAAAAACATTTTAGTAATTCTTCTCCAATTATAAAATAACACATTTATTCTAGATAATTTATAAAACAGAATATGTAAAGAATAAAATAAATCTCCATAAATTCCATCAACCAAAAATAACCACTGTTAAAATATTTTGTTTCTTCTTACATTTTTTAATGCATATATGTGTGTAATTGAGACATATGTATATACACACAAACACACATTATATATTTTTTATTAAAATGAAATTTTTATATTTTTCTTTTTCCATATAAGGTTATAATGTTAACATATATATTTTCCTATTTCATTATATTAATATTTCTTCAAAGTTGACATTTTTGATGTCTATTTAACATTGTTTTTTTAGAAATACCATATTATATTTAAATAAGCTCTACTGTTGTTCATTTAGGTTCTTTTAAATTTTTACTATTATCACAAACAAATTTCTGTGTTTCTGATTCTTTCCTTTATACAAGGTTCTAGAAGCAGAATTACTAGGTAAATGGGTCTGAATATTTTCTAGGAGGGTAAATTAACCGTTTTTTTTTTTTTATTCAATTTGTTCATCTTTTTTTTAACCTCCCAAAATTAGGAGAAATCATTCATCATGTCAAAAAATATCTATTGGGTATCCACTGTGGGCTGGGGACTGTGCCAGATATTGGAGATACAGTGATGAAAAGAGAGACACTGGTCCTGCTTCACAGAGACTACAGAATCCATGTGATGATACAGACAACCCAATTATTACAGTAGGGGAGTACAGGGTACCACAGGGAAAGCACCTGCGCAGCTGAGATCTGGGAGCCAGAAAGCCCACCTAAAGAAACTGTCATCTCACCGGCTAACCTAAACAATATGTAGAAGCTAGCTACAAATATATAGGATTGTGGGGAGGCCGTTTCAGGTGGAAGCAACAGCATAAACAAAAATTCTCCTATTACAACAAGTGAAGGAGGTCAAGCATGATTAGAGAGAAAGAATGTTTGTTTATGTGTGTGGCGGGATGGGGAGGGACAGTGTGAGAAGGCAAGAAGAGATGGGACTGGAATAGTAAAGAGGGGTGAGATCACTTAGAGCCTTGTAAGCCTTAATAAGGAATTTAAGCTCTATCCTTAAGTTGTGGAAGTTTTAAGAAGTGGAGTGACAATACAGAAGACAGAAAGACATATGAGGAAGGGGAAGAGAACTGAAGTATTGTAAAATTAACAAAATTCTCATTTTTGCAAGGTTACTGAATTGATAGAGAACAGGGTAAATTCAACTACATAGTATATCTTAAGTTTGCCTGAGCATTTCTGGGCTACATAGAGAAACAAGCTGAATATTATCAGGTAGTATAAATTCTGAAGCCAGATTGTCCAAGTTCAAATCCAAGCTCTACCACTTATTAGTTTTGTGAGGTTAGACCTATCTAAGACCATAAGAATAACACACCTCAACAGGACCCACACCTTTCACCTCTCACAAAAATCAAATCACAGTGGATAACAGACTTAAACCTAAGGTGTGAAACTATTAGAATTCTAGAAGAAAATGTGGGAAAAACTCTTAAAGACATTGGCCTAGGCAAAGAATTTATGAAGAAGAACCCAAAGGCAATCACAGCAACAACAAAAATAAATAAATGGGACCTGATTAAATTAAAAAGCTTCTGCACAGTCAAAGAAACTGTCACGAGAGCAAACAACCTACAGAATGAGAAAAAATTTTCACATGCTACACATCCGATAAAGGACTGATAACTAGAATCTATTTAGAACTTAGGAAAATCAGCAAGAAAAAATCAAACAACCCTATCAAAAAGTGAGCAAAAGACATGAACAGAAATTTTTCAAAAGCAAACAGAATAATGGCCAACAAACATATGAAAAAATGCTCAACATCTCTAATCATCAGGGAAATGCAAATCAAAACCATAATGAGATATCACTTAACCCCAGTGAGAACGGCCTTTATCAAAAAGTCCCATAACAACAAATGTTGGTGTGGATGTAGAGACACAGGAACACTCATACATTGCTGGTAGGACTGCAAACTAGTGCAATCTCTGTGGAAAGCAATATGGAGACACCTTAAACAGATACAAGTAAACTACCATTTGATCCAGCAATACCATTATTGGGCATCTACCCAAAAGAACAAAAGACATTCTATAACAAAGACATCTGCACCTGAATGTTTATAGCAGCACAATTCACAATTGCAAAGATGTGGAAACAACCCAAGTGCCCATCAATACATGAGTGGATTAACAAAACGTGGTATATGTATACCATGGAGTACTAATCAGCTACAAGAAATAATGGTGATATAGCACCTCTTGTATTTTCCTAGATAGAGCTGGAATCCATACTACTAAGTGAAGTATCCCAAGAATGGAAAAATAAGCACCACATGTACTCACCATCAAATTGGTTTCAGTGATCATCACCTAAGAGCACATTCAGGAATAACATTAATCGGGTGTCAGGCAGATGTTGGGGGGGAGGGGATGGGTGTGTACATACATAATGAGTGCGATGCGCACCGTCTAGGGGATGGACACGTTTGAAGCTCTGACTGGGCGGGGGGGCGGGGGGGGGGGGCGGGAAGGGCAATACACATAACCTAAACTTTTGTACCCCCACAATATGGTGAAATTAAAAAAAAGAGTAATTCACCTCATAGGGTTATCTTAAATATTAAATGGGTGAATACATGTAAAGCACTAGAATGGTACCTGGTGCATGATTAGAGCTCTATTTGCTTACTAGTATTAGTTCACAAGAAAACTTACACATTTGGATTTATAACACTGTGTATCAGTTTCTTCACATACTATTTTCTCTGTAAGATATAGCAAAGAATTTTCCAAAGTATTTCACATGGAAACAGAGTTTCATACTTGCATAAGCTTGAATAACAGTAGATTAAATAAAACTAAACAGGTTTCTTTATTGTGGAACTTCTTTAAGCCTTTAACATGTCAAAATAAATTGTGGGCAACAAAAAAGTACTGGATTAATAATCAAATTATAAAATAAATATCCATGAGTCCACACTAACATAAATAAATAATTGAATAAATAAATAAATCGGAAAGAAAACAAAATTCTTCCATGCAGAAGAATTCCAAATAATTTATACAGATACTCCTTCCTCAAGGTGGAGTATAACTCCTTAAGTGTGGGCTATACTTAATGACCTCCTTCCAAAGAGGACAGTATGGAAAGAAGGGAAAAAGAGTAACATTACAGTGGAGACACCTCACAAATACTCCTTCAGCCCGCTGATCAAGGTCAACATCAACAGTATAAATTATGTTGATACTATGTATCCTGATGTGATGTGCTGAATGCAAATGGCACATTTTGTGGTCTTCTTCCAAAAAACCCACAATCCCAGTCTAATCTTGAGAAAAACATCAGATAAATGCCAACAGAGGTACAGTCTATAAAATACCTGACCAGTACTTCTCAAAACTATCAAGGTCATCAAAAACAAGGAAAGTCTGAGAAACTGTCAAAGCCAAGAGGAGCCTGAGGAAACATGACAACCAAATGTAATGTGGTGTCCTGGATGGGATCTTGGAGCAGAAAAAAGACATTAGGTTAAAAACTAATAAGGATATCTGAATAAAGTATGGACTTTAGTTAACAATAATATGTCAATATTGGATTAATAATTGTAACAAATGTACCATACTAATGTAAGATGTTCATAATAGGAAAAAGTGGGTATTGGATCTATGAGAACTCTCTGTGTTAGCCTTTTAAAGCTCTTCTAAAAAAAATCAAGTCCATTAAAAATAGTAAAATCAATTCTGATTCATCAAGAGGAAAGCAGTGTGCCTAAATTCCCAAACTTATTTGTCCATGGAACCTTTTGTGTGGAGCATCTCTCAGGGCTAGTATTCAGCAGAAAACAGTCTGGAATATGCTGATGCAGAATAAGAAGCCTCACAACCTCATCAGCCTAGAAAATTAAGTACCAGTCTAGCTTTCCAAAAACTTCAGAGAGCTGATTTTCATCTCAAGTCTCAAGACATGATCAAAAGCTAAGTGAAGATAAAATAACTCATAAAACTTTAATAGAAAAAAAATGAGTCAAATTTTTCCAGGGTATAATTCCAAAATATTCTCTGCCTACATTTTACTGAATAAAATGGGGAAAGAAACACAAACTAGATTTTTTTAAAGTTCTTTTTGATTGTAAAGGGCAAAAAACAGCCTGATAAGAAACCACCTAGTGCTCCTACAAAACTTCCTAGCCACCTCCCTTTAATCACACAGCACTGTTTTTCATAGCACTTTCTACCATGTATTACAGTCATTTGTGTCCAAGTCTTATTTCAACTACTAAACCGTGTAGTTACCCAAAGGTAGAATCTGTATCTAATTTGCTACTGAATCTCCACAGCAGAATGTCTTCTACTTCGTAGGCATTCAGTAAATATCTTTTAAATAAATATTATAATAACTGCTGGAAGCGATGGCAAACTCCCATACCATTAATTCAACATAAACTTACCAAGCTCTTGCTACATAAAGGTCAGTGTACTAGATGCAATAGGTATGTAAAAATATTTTTAAACTATTAATTCTTTCAAGAGTCAGATAACAAAAGTCAGGAAGATATATACAGAAATTACTACAATAGAACACAATTTGTGATAAGGGCCATAAAATCATAGAGATATATAAGAGATCAAGAGAGGGAGAGATCTCTTTCAACAAGGGTAATCAAGAAGAGATGCCATCTGAGCTGACCCTTACAAAGTATATGGGATTTTCATAATGCAAAGCAGTTAGAAAGGGCTCTCAAAGACAAAACAAAATCTGAGAAGTGTTAATGATGCAAGAGAAAAAGGCAAAATGATTCACTTGGAAAGACACATAGGACAGTTGTAAGACAGTGGAGACTGACAAAGTGGAAGGGGAAGCTGGGCACAGATAGTAAAAATTCTTAAATGCTGAGCTTTGGAGTAGAAACTTCATTTGTTAGACAACTGCTAGTCATTGAAGGTTGGTTAAAAGGGCACTGAGATACATTAGAAGAGTTCATCTACTTATAATGAAAGTTAATAATATTGAGAATACATAAGGAGATGGGGAGAGAGATAGATTGAAAGTCGGGAGATATGAGAATAAGGCAAGGATGTGAATTAAAGCACAATATCTGACACAAAGTAAACACTCAATAAAAGATAGTCATAATTATCAGCATTATCATCATAATCATTATCGTATCATTATGGCAATAGCCTTGATAATGCAAAGAAAGACTGTAAGACTATGGGAAGAAATAATTTATACAGCTTTAGTGACTATTTGGATATGGAAAACTGATATCAAAGATATCTCAAGTCTAAATTACCAAAATTAATGGAAACCTATAAACAGAAATAGAAAAGTCAGGAAGAGACACTTATTTCAGGAAGAAGGTAATAAAATCAGTTTTCAACATGGTGAATTTGATCTCACAGAAGAAATGTATGACGGATAACTGATCATAGAAGATTAGAGCAAAAAGAGATATGGCAACAGAGAAGATGGAAGCTGTGGAAGCTTGTATGACATAATCTGAATATTTCAAAGTAAGCGGCAAATGTTAAAAATGAGCAAGACAGAGGTAGAATTGGGGGCCACACAAGCATGGAAAGGTTTTAGAACAACCTAAATGGAGAGCAGATAATGAATAAAGATTAATGAAAGTATTGGCAGGTAGCAAAAAGAATCTCTAAAAGTTAAATGAATTTAGACTAGACTAATGGTTAACACAGGACTTGGGTGATTTTTCCCTGAAGTAGTCAAGGGTTTGGGAGAGAAGAGAAAATATTAAACAGATGGTAGAGTGGCCTTAGGCTGAGGACTACAATGGCAGACAGAATAGAAGTCTGATGAGGCAAGAGATTATGAAGTGCAAGAGAGAACATGATGGAATGGAAGTCATGTGATCCAGACTAGATAGCTTTCGTGCAAAGAGGAGAGACCTGCCCAAGAGAATAGGGAGCTGAAGAACTGGATGTTTCAAGAAGAACAAATCTGGAAAGATAGGCAGATATTAACTGGTAGAGGAAGTAATTAGTATGGCTGTGGCCAAAGAATCCATTAGTTCAACAAACATTTATTGAGAGTGTTCTGTGGGCTAGGCACTATGCTAGATGCTGAGGATAAAAAGCATAGTCCCTGCTCTTAAAGAATGAATAATTTAGTGCAGGCATTGGCAAACCTTCTGTAAAAGGGCAGATAGTAAATATTTTAGGCCTTGCAGGTCATCAGGTCTCTATTGTAAGCACTTAACTCTGTCACTGTATTACAAAAGCTGCCACAGACAATATGTAAATGAATAAGCATGACTATTTTCCAATAAAACATATTTTATTAATTCATATAATTTTCCTGTGTCACATGATATTATTTTTATTTTTATTTTTACTTTTCAGCCAGTTAAAAATGTAAACAAAAAAAATTCCTAGCTTGCCGGCCCTATAAAAGTAGATGTCAGGCTGGATTTGGTCCATGGGCTGTAATTTGCCAATCCCTGATGTAAATGGATAAGTCAAAAAAAACAAATAGAGTATATACACAATACACTTATCATCCATGTATATTCTCAGCAACTAGCAGTAGGCTTTAAGAATTGACTTATTATTTACCTCTCTATCTCTTCTTTTCAGTCATGATAGGAAACCAGGCTCTGTGTTTTGTTTTCTACACCTACCATGCTAAAACTGATATTTTCTCTATACCATTTGAAAGTTTTCAACTTCACCAAAAAATATTTAGATACACCTTCTTAGTTTTATTTTCTTGAGTTTAAATCTTTACAACAAAAGACCACACAATTTTTTCATACTAGTATCATTTAACTATCATGCATTATGACAAATAAATATTATCCAATTTCCAGCCCTAAAAGATACCACCTAGAAACAGAAATACAAACTTCTTCAACTATCCCCACATTAAAATTTTTTTTATATCGCCTCCTTTTGTCATCTAATTTTGATAGTTTTTTTTAAATGAAAATAAAAGTTGAAAAATAAAAATCTGCCTAATATCCACTGTTGTGGAATGTGATAACTCAAGCAGCAGAAAATTTTCAAGAGCAGCAGAACTATAATGTTAATTGTCGAAACTGAGTCATGGGTTCATGGTAGTTCTTTAAGGTATTTTTGAAATATTTCGTACTAAAAAGGTTTGAAAAATCCATTTCTGAGACTATGCTGGAGAATGAAGATGAACTGTGACTGCAATGCCCATTAAACACGTCAGCAGTGGCAGTCACAGAGTCCTAGCCAGCACCACGACGAGGAAGGCTTACGGACAGGACTGTGCCGAAGAGAGGTGGGCTAGGCTGTGCAAGGTGAAGGGCAGTTAAAAGAGTTAGGGCACGTGACAGAATGTACTGAGCTTCTATTTTAATAGCTTTTTATAGTTTTTCTACTTAAATTACTTTATTTCATCCTTTAAAAGTGATTCTTAGTTGTTTGCCAGCCCATTTTGATAGCAGGTTCATCTGAGTTCTGTAACAGAATACAATTAGTATGTGACAGCCCGCTGTGAGAACAAATATATTTCAAAGACAGTATCAATAACACTGGCTTCAAAGGGCAAACTTTTACGGCAACAGGGTATAAGTCCATTCACATTTCACTCCTTTACTATCATAGGGCATGAAGACTAGATTGTCACATAATATTTTCATCATATTTTAAATTTCAAGCCAGTATGGTAAATGATATTTTCCCTTCTACTCAATTTTTTCTAGGGTAACTATAGTTAAATAGGCACGATCCTTGGTTACTGAAAATAAAGAGAGAATATACGAATACTATTAACACCAATTTAGTGGTTCTTACCAAGGCTTTCATAATGAATAATACATACTCCTGACAATAATAAGGATCTTTTACTCTGCATAACTCAGCATGCAAAAATGAAATAAAAATGAACAATAGCCGACCTGTGCCTTCCTCATGTATACCAAAGGTTCTTTAAGATGTTCAGGAGGTGCAGCAGGATGACTAGGTAAAGGAAATCTAGGAGCAAAAAGAGGCAGCTAAATATTACACATTTATTCTCTTGGTTAGACATTACTTACCTCTATCGTCCATGTTATAAATAAAACAGAATATTTGTTAGTTCTATATATTTACACAAGGTGCAAGGGCCTACTAAAACTTTAATTCTTACCCTACTAGTATTGAATTTCTAGATTAAAATTTCAATTACATAGGAAAAGTTAAATTGCATGATAATCTGAATTCATAAATTGAGGTAATTTTAAAATTACCTATCTCTGAAAATGCTCACATAAAAATTGTTATAACCATTAATTTTAGCATAGAAATATTATAACATTTAGGGGAATTTTTAAGGTTAAAAAAAATCCATTAACTTACCAATGTATTAATTCATTTCATGTCTCCTAATTTCCTTGTGCACATGATTATATATATTTTTTACATAATTGAAATAGTAATATAAATAATACTTTTGGTAACAGCCATGTTTTAATATGTAATACATAAATTTACAAATTTGATATAATTTAATTCTTTCTGTTATCCAAGTAATATTATATTTTACATTCAAAATGTATTGTTTTTATTAAGAAAATAGATTTATTTAGTCAGCAAATATTTTAGCCATTCTAGGTACTAAGTATAAGGTGATGATTAAGAAAATATTCCCTGTTCTCATGGACTTCACATTCTAACGAAGGACAGCCAATAATTATGAAAACAAACAAATCAATAGAATAATATCAGATAGTAACAAGTGCCATGAGAAAATGAAAGTAGGGTAATGAGATACAAGTAATTTGGGAGGCAGTGAAGGCCTCTAGGGGATATGATATTTGAACTAAGACATGAGTGAGAAGAAGGAGCCAACCAGGCCAGTATCTGGGGGAAGAGCATTCCAGGCAGAGGGACAGCAGGCACAATACTCTGAAGAGGGAATATTTGGAATGTTTAAGGATCAGAAAAAGCCAGCATAGTGGGAACATAATGATTGAAGTGCAGAGAGGTATGAAATCACAGATAGAAAAGGCAGTAGGAAGACACAATGGTTCAATATTTACTTAGAGATTCCAGTCCTTTCCGCAACAATATATAACTCCTACTGAAATGGGTCTTGCACCTACAGCAAAGCAACCACGTTCCATTAATCAAGAACCACAGATTGAATTCTCAAGAAATTCCTGCTCCAAAGTGGGGCGGTAGCATGTGTAAAGGGTTAATAATCTGGCCCAGAGCCTGAGTGTAAAAGGCTCAACTGGCTAGAAGAAACACTTCTGGAATAGAAAAAGGCAACCTATCCCACCCAATCTGTAAGACAGTTTCACAAATTGATTATTTCTGGCAAATTATTTTTTCTATTAAACTCTGCATTCCATGTACTTTTCCCACTCACAAATGAAATAAAAATTGATAGTCTCTAGATACTTCAATATTTCTTGTCTTATATGCAAGACAGTTTAAAATCTATTCACATTACCCAATTTGCTTCCATTTTTAATGGCAATTATGTCTAAATTTAATAAAACTTAGAAAGTTAGAATTGAAACTTAAAAGCATTTACTAATAATCGTAAGAGTTATTTAATGATCAAAGAAATTTACCCAAAAATACAGGTAACAAAAAGAGGCAACTCAAAAGTCATTCATATTAAAACCAAAATCAAGTTAGATATTTATTTATGCAGAAATATTTAACAAAAACCTACTAAATGTTCAAAGTAAAAGAGATATAGAAGTGAACAAAACAGGTCAAAAATCTCTGCCCTCATGGAGCTTACATTTAGTAATATGAAGAGATAAGGGTTGCCAGATAGGAACAGTGCACAGAAATGTATGCAGCACCCTTGACTCTGTTTCTTCTTGTCCCCCAAGTCCCCATATATACCTCTCAGCTTTTCTACCCACTGACAGTATCCTATTTTAGGCAACCATTATCCTTCGCCTATATTCAGTTCCTAAGCAGTTTCCTCTGCTTCCATACTATTTTCAACCTATTCACCACTATGCCTGACTGTCAGCCAGGAGTGATATCTTCCTTTATTCACAAAGCAATTGTATTTCCAGTGTCTAGTATAATGCCTGGCACATACTAGATAACCAATACATTGTTGAATAAATAAAATGCAAATGTGATCATGTTACTACTTTGATTAAATTTTTTAAATGGCACACAAATGCTTTTAGGATCCAGTCTACAAAGCCTTGATTAAGAAGCACATCCCTGTGGACAAATCTAGCATCATCTGTTGTCAAGTTTCCTTCGTTCGCTACCATCCAGCCATACAAACTTTTGTTCTCCTTTGCGCCACTTTCTTTTCCACCTCTAAATCTCTGAGCCTATTGTTCCCTTCTGACTAAAGTGCTTTTCTTCTCTACTCCTTCCCCTAACTCTACCTTAGCTTTCTGATCCCAGCCTGAATATTGTTTCTTTTGGTAAGCCATTATAGCACCCCCAAATCTGAGTTATGTGCCTGCCCCATGGTTCCATGTACTTCCCCAGTCACAGGATTTATTATACTGTAAATGCCTCTTTAAAGTCTGTGTGCCCAACTGGGATGTAAGCTCCACGAAAGCAAAGACCACCTGGCTTGTTCATTATTCTCAGCACATCGCTCAGTGCATAACACATAAGCAAATATATAGTAGCATTTAAAACTAAGAGGGCCAAGAAGAACTATATATGATTAGGACATTTTGGAGGTACCTAGGTCTACTGCCTGAGCACTCTCCCAGTGAAAGCCATGAATGTGTGTACAAGGACTTACCTGAATTTGTGTTCTAGAGTAAAGTACTGATTATCTACAATCCTTCCATTTTAGGGCCACTACTCTTCAACACTCATATCTCTCTAAAGTATGGTAGACATGTGTATATATCAACTGTAACAGTAAACTATGGTATATGTTTTTATAGCTTGTACATATAGAATAAGTTTTTTAAAAGGTTTATTTCTTTAATTTATGTTCCTTAAGGGAAAAGAAGAGGTCATCTAATTCTTTATAAACTGCTCTGTACTTGAAGACCAAGACACAGAAAGAAGCTGGTGCATTTTCATTTTGTGTGTAAAGATTGCCTTAGTTAAATCTTTATAATAAGGTTAGGAATGATAATTACACTGTTTCCTCAATTTAACAAATATTTATCATGTGTTAGTACTGGTACTAACAACTATTTGCTGACTCAATGTCATTTTTATGATGCTATTACTCAAAGAAACACAAAACACAATTCTTGTTCCAGAATATTTTTAATGCAGTCAAGAGATAAGACATAGACATACGGGAGATATAGTAAAACGTATGGCTTTGGAATCAGACGATTGAAGGTCAAGCTCTAGCACTGCCATTTACTAGCTATACAATCTTCAGCAAGTTACTTAAGTGTGCTGCCATAGTTTGAATGTTTGTCCCCTTCAAAACTCATGTTGAAATTTAATTGCCATTGCAATAGTATTAAGAGGTGGGACCTTTGAAAGGTGATTAAGGCATGAGAGCTTCACTCACATGGGTAGGACAGGTGCCGTTATAAGAGGGTGAGTTTTGTCTCTTGCCCTCTCTCATTCTCTCACCTTCTGTCATATGATGATGGAGCAAGAAGGCTCTTGCCAGATGCTGGTACCTTAATATTGGACTTTCCAGCCTCCAGAACTGTGAGCCAATAAATTTATGTTCATTATAAATTACTGAGTCTCAGATATTCTGTTACAGCAGCACAAAACATACCAAGACATAGTCTAAGCCTCAGTTTTCTCATCTGTAAAATGGTGATCATAACAAATTCTACTTCATAGGGTTGTTATGAAAATTACATTACATAAGCCAATGCATATAAACTGCTTAGCACAGTATCTGGCACAAAATAAGCATTTGATCAGTGTAACTTATCATTAATATAATATTGAATAGTTATAAACACAATAATAAATATGTAATCATTTAAAAGGAATAGAAAACATAACTAATCAAACAAAGTAAACACTCAAGTAGAAATAGCTAACCTAGGCTAGATTTACAAATTGCTACTAAATAACAGAGTACAGAAAATTTTCAAGTATATTTGTTAAATAAGAATCTGACTAAAATCTTTGGAATGCTTGGCAAAATGAAGTGTCCTATTTCCAGGTATGATCTGTATAGTTCATGTGATCCACACTTCTCTTAGGCATGAGAGTGTGTGTATATTTTTTTTAATCTCTAATTATTTAATATTACCTAATGAATATTCCTACTTTACTTTTTGCTTTCTTAACTCATCTATCTATTGATTGCTGCCAGTAAAAAACACAACTGAACGTGCTAAGTCCACTTTATTCTTTTAAGTTATGCCAGGGGAACACTTTTTCCTCACTCCCAATATACCCTTTCACGTAAAAAGAGCTCTATTACTATAACATTCTTGGCCTCTCTTTAGGACTTAACGCACTACACCACAGAAGGTTAATGCCTTATCCAACTTTTAAATTTGAGAATAATCTGAACATGCTTACCCTGATCCAGTGCTATTTGACTGGAAGGTTAAGTCTATTTAATTCTGGAGTTCAGTTAAGGGATTCATTTTGTTCTTACACTAAGCTACGTCCTCCTGCCTAGTCTTTATATGTAATCAAAGTGTAATTTTGATCTCCTATCTGCCTTTTTGTTTTATCATATTTCTCAATTTATTCAGAACCCAAGTGACAAGGAAAGGTAGTGTTTATTATTGGACTCCTTCAAAAATCCCAAGTTATTCACAAAATATTTATTTAAAATTCTATTGTATAGTGTACCAAAGATATGGTACTGAATGAAACATAGTCCCTCCTGTCAAGTAAAAGAGCAGTCTGTCACACAGACCAATTTTCAGGAATGCATTAGATACAAAAATAGCGATCATTAGTAGTATTTCCTCAGATAGAGAATCCAATGTTTGGAATTTCATACAATAGGCATCTCTAGTACATATTGTAAACTTAAAACCTTACTTGTCATGATAAATGTCTATTCCTTTGGTGACTAGTGTTACCAAAGGTATGATCACGGTCAACTTCAATTAATAGACAGAACTTATATTTGATGTTATTTAAGAATTCAAAAACCAACTGGGAAGATGGTGATAAGCAAAGAAGTAAATACTAATTTAAAAATAAAATTACCTAAAGCACATATCTACAGGCCTTCATCTGAGTCTCTTTATTTTAGAAACAGTTCTGCTAAATGGGGTTATCTTATTTCCCAGTTAACAGATTAGAAGGGGCAAGTTGGAAATGGGAGTGTTAGAAACTAGAGAATGTTAGAGACACAGATACGGTGATAGCAATAAAAAATAGATAGAAGTAAAAAAAATAGCAGATATAAAAGCTCTATTGGACTATGAACTCCATGAGAGCAAGAATTGTGTTTCTTGTTCTATACTATATCTCTAGTGCCTAGCATAGTGCTGGCACACAGTGGGTACTCAGTAAGTACTTGAAGAATAACAGAATGTTGAATAAACTACAAAAGCTAACATTCTAGATATAGAGTTTTTAAATGGCAAACAAATACACCTTAATAGACCCTGATGCTAAATCTAGATAAAAACACTGATGCTCTTAATAATGACACCAATTTTGCAAAAAAAAGATAATTATGTTTAGAATGGTCAGTTTATAAAGACACAAAAAAAGTGTAATATCCAAAATGGCAATAATAAAAAGAATGTTAATAAATTTCAGTTATCTGAAATATTAAGAGAAAGCTCTTACTCCGTAATTTCCTGGATGAATGAATTATTAATATACAATATCAGGCAGTTAAAAAAAACCCACCTATTCATTATTGTCAGGCAAGACTATAGTAACTTTAGATTGCGTTAACTTACTTGAAATGCTATATAACTACTGAGAAATAATAATACAATGAGTATATGTAGCAATACTGATTTTATTACTCACAAAGTAAATATAGCTAAACAAAACAGTATCTCAAAACAGTGTGGGAAAACTCACACACTAAGTTCACTATAAACAGCATTCTGAAGTTTCTTCTCCCAACCTGTTTGAAAAAAAGAATAAAATATATGAACATATTAGCTTTTTAAATAAACAATATCATAACTAAATTTATCTCACTAAAATTTGGGTATAATATTTATTTGTGAAACAACTTTCTCAACTGTCAATTGCTATGTAAAGTGGAATTAAGGAATTATTTCCTGTATACTTATCACATCCCTTAGCTAACACTGAGTAGCAAAATCATTAACA
The DNA here is from genome assembly GCF_041146395.1 of Eulemur rufifrons. NCBI lineage: Eukaryota > Metazoa > Chordata > Mammalia > Primates > Lemuridae > Eulemur > Eulemur rufifrons. The sequence continues at coordinate 18,880,126 of NC_091001.1, forward strand.
TGTTATTATTTTTAAATAATATCATTATGGCACCATTTTCTCAAGTTGAGAGGAACATTTTCTTCTTTCACTACCAAGGTACTCAATGAATGCCACACTCTTTGGATGCTGTACTACTAATGCTATGAGGAAAGTAAAAAAATCAGTCAGGCCCCTGATGAAGATAAATCACAAGCATGTAGTTACAATTAACTAGTCAATAAAATCCCAGACAACAGAAGCAGATCATTTTGAGTTACCAAGAGTCAGACCAGTTAGTTCAGCTGCTAAATAACTATCTGGGTACCACTTAACATGTCAGTTCTTATGTGCAGAGGTTGGGATAAGGAACCTCTCTCGTGCTCTACAAAAAATTAGGATTTTCTTTTTGTTTTCTTCGAAAGCGTAGAAAAATAGTAGGAAGAAATTGTAAAAAGAAAAAAGCCACAACTGAAAAGTAAAAAGACAAATTACTTAACTAAGGAGATACTTAATATATTCAGGATGTATTTTGACCAGGAAGGTAAACAGTATTTAAAACTGATTAATGCAAAGCAGTCATTCTCACAGTGTTCCTGAATTTTTGCACCATTTTATTAAAACATCTGATTTTCTCCAAATAGAAACCTGTTCAGCCACAGTTTTCACAATTTTAAATGAGTAATTGGAAGCCTGGGGATAAAATATTACCTATTTTGCCTTAAAGAATTAGGAATAAACAAAACATTTCTTTTTTTGCCTTCAATAATTAGGGAAAAACTTACAAACCTGATATTTTAAAGAATTCCTTAATATCTTCTTTTAGTGATTCAAGTTTAATCTCAGGTCTCTGAAGACTGGCCTAATTTTTTTAAAAAGAAGAAAAAGAAGAAGAAACGAAATGACAGGTCAAAAGTAAATCACTTGGGTTGATTTTTAACACAAATGAAATTTTTAAAAAGGAATGTCCAAATGTGTATACTATTTGAAAAGTCTTCTTTGAAGCTAGAGCTTATAACTATCTAGAATAGCTTATAAGAGAGACTTCCTCACCTATTCTTAAAATAGAGGATCTGTGATAGCATACTCAAAATATACAAACTTGCAGCTTATGAGTGCTTAACATCTTTACCTAACATTTCAAGTAGGAAAAATACTCAGGCCGGGCGCGGTGGCTCACGCCTGTAATCCTAGCACTCTGGGAGGCCGAGGCGGGTGGATCGTTTGAGCTCAGGAGTTCAAGACCAGCCTGAGCAAGAGCGAGACCCCGTCTCTACTAAAAATAGAAAGAAATTATATGGACAACTAAAAATATATACAGAAAAAATTAGCCGGGCATGGTGGCGCATGCCTGTAGTCCCAGCTACTCGGGAGGCTGAGGCAGGAGGATCGCTTGAGCCCAGGAGTTTAAGGTTGCTGTGAGCAAGGCTGATGCCACGGCACTCTAGCCTGGGCAACAGAGTGAGACACTGTCTCAAAAAAAAAAAAGAAAAATACTCAGATTTTATAAATTTATTCCCTTACTATTATATCCAACATATATGGCAACTATACTTAATGACCAAAAAACCATTTGCACACATGTAAATGGGTCTTTATATAGGGTCTTCCTCTTTGAATTCCTGCTCAATGTAAACATGCATTTGTTGCATGTATTTATGGCAAATACATAAAACTATTATACTAATTCATAAATGCTTATTATTAATACCTTACCTTCAAGTGCATGCTTTCTATTCTACTGGTTTTTCACACTGTAATTTTTACCAAAAATAATTTTTCCTATTTGTAATGGCTTTGATTGCTCTCAAAGCATAAATGTTTTATCACCTAGCTTTCTCTATCAAATTCTAGCAGCCTATTTCTTAAGAAGGCATTCTATTAGGGGTGTCTCATAAGCATTTCAAACCTAAGAAATCAAAAATTTATCTTATCTTCCACTCATTTCCTTGTTCCTTCTACTCTTTTAATCTTCATCAATGAAATCACCATCCACCAGATCTTCCAAGTCAGAAACTCAAAGTTATTCTCAATTCTACTCTAACTCTTCCATCATTCAACCCCTTTCTGGGAAGATGGCAAAATTTCTACATAAAAACAGAGCAAAAAACCAGACAGTAAAGCCAAAATCCCATGGAAAATACTTACAACAAAACTAGATGATAAGCTATCCCCCACAGATATAAGCAGCTGAGGACAAACCAACAGCCATAAGACCTGTTTGATATTAGCGTCTGTACAGGAAAAAGCAGAAGAAAGCAATGGGGTATCTGATGTATGTGAAAACAAGAGAACTCCCAAACAGCCAACAAATATACACCTGAACACATGATGAGCCAATTTTCAAACAGGAGCTAAAACTGGAAAGGTTTTACCTAATCCAATGTAGCAGGTGAGGTCTGTAGAGACTGGAGCAGTCTAGCACCTGTAAATTCTTATAACTACCAATCAGGGCTCCCTTTCCAGACAAAGTCTAAAAAATGTTGATAAAGTTACCAAAATTGAGCATGACAGAGAACTAACTCATTGCCTTGAAAACTGGCAAAGAAAGAAAAAGGCATTTATCTTGCCTTTCCTATTGGAAATGCACCACTGGATAACCAAATAGTAAATGAGGGGAAATGTCTCTTTAGAAAATATTATAGCTAATAGTTAAAACAGATATAAATATCATAATTTTGCAACCCTCAATGAATTTCTAATTCTAGGCATTGAGCAGAAACAGCTACTAACACTGCAAAGAAGGCAACCAGATATTATGTGGTTCTCAATGAAAGAACACTCTACTGCTTATTGTCATGCTAAAGTCTGACGAAATCTCTGGGTCCAGCTGTCAACTTACAAGACATAAAAGGATAGAGGAACATGCTGAGCCATACCATGAGTTTGCAATCAGAAAAGTCCAGGCTATGGGAAATTCTAAGGTCAAGTGGCCCAGTTCTTCAGATGATAAATTGTAAAGGGGGGAGAAAAAGGAAGGAGAGAACATCTATAGATTGAAAAAAGACTTAAAAGAAATATAAAAAAATTAATTGGCAAGACTAAGGTATAGTGTCTAGGGATACAAATTTGGTTAATGAAACTGTCAAGAAATGCAGAAAAGTGATTACCATAAGCACCATAAACTGCCAGGGAGGGAGGGGTTTGTGATTGGGATTGGGACGGAGCAAATGGAGAGGTTTCTGGTGTGGCTGGCAAAGTTTCACTTTTTAACAGTGAAGACTGGTTGTTACAGAGTCCGTTTCGCCTTATAACAATACATTATAGATTTATATCTATAATATAAATATATACATATATATTTATAGAATAATAAAAAGATCCAAAAAAAGAAAAGAAAAAATATGCACCCCAATCTATTCTTTCTCTCCATTTTAAAGTCCCACATTTAGTCTAGGTCCTCATCACTTCTCATTTGGCTTACAGCAATAGCTTCTGAACTAGACATCTTGCCACCTTACTTAAATTGCAACCACTCTCCACCTGGCATTCTCAAACCCCTTGAATCTATTTTTCTCCTTTCTTAGCATTTATTGCCTCCTCATATACTATATAATTAATTTATTTACTATGCTTATTGGTATATTATCTCATTATACTGGAAGAGGTATGTTCCACTACAGCAGACATCTTTGTCTTTTTCACTGTTGTATCCCAAGTGCCCCGAACAGTTTCACATAGTAGGTGCTCAATGAATGCTTATTGAATGAATGAACCAATTTCTCCCTTTTCCAATCTATCCTCCAGTGTTTTCTTTCTAAAACATTATAGTCTTTCCTGGCTGTGGCTCTTCACAGCACACACAAGAAGTCTAAATTTTTCAACAGGGCATACTTGGCCCTTCACATTGTAGACCCAACTTACCTCTACAAATTCATCTCCTGCTGCTGCTCCACCAAGTTAACAACATCCTCTTTTTACTCACACCTCCTCCCCACACAAACCCTACTCTCTAGTCATAGTGAACTATACTTGCTGATTCGCCAAGTCAAGTCCTTTAAGGGCTCCAGGCTTTTGTTCATGTTTCCTCAGATGGAAGATACTCCCTCACCACCCTGGCAAACACCTACTAACTTCCAAGACAACCCTCAAGTATCACCTTTCCTTACTCCCCCCAGCAAGGATAGAACATTATGTTCCTCTGTTACAGCACTTATCAAATTATATGTAATTTCCAGCTTAGCTATTTAATCTTTTTAACTAGACTATAAATTCAAGGGCAGGGACCAGGTCTTCATTTTTGCATCCCAAGTATTTACCCTGGCGTTAACTGCTGCTTGACAAAATTATGTTGACCAAACCACGTTCCACCCTTTTAAACCAAATTTCTTCCCAAAACAAACAAGGAACTTGATAAAATTATTTTTAACTGAAGAGACTGGTTTCTAGTCTGTTATTCCTAGGAAAGATTTTAAAAGCTGCAAACCCCTGCTCATTATTCAAAAGCACCAGGGCAAAAGGAAATAAGCTTTCTTATACTAGTCTGTATTTAGAAATCATCTAGAGATAGCACAAAATAAAGAATTTTAAAAGAGAAAACTGGTTATTCTTTCTAAACATTTTCAATATTTCAAAGTTGCTAGGCCTCCTACATATACTTTTTATACCGAAGGCAAATCAAATTTACTAACCACCTAAGCTAATTATTAAAAAATCTTCAGAAAGTTGAGAATCAAAAGCAGGACAGTGACAAGAGGACAACATGGAAAGGCACCGTGGTTCTCTAACCCGATTTAGCAGCATAACCCTTTCTGCAAATAAAATCTAAACTCCATTAGGAATCCTACCATATAAAAACACACTGAAAGTGATATTACCATACAATGAGAACGATAGCCTTTTCTCATTTACTAATGTTATGACTAATAATAAAAAGGTACAGCACTATTCTGATGTAGCCTCAATATCCAACTTATTTCTGTATTTTGTTTTGGTTGCTCAATATAGAGAAAAATCCTGATCACAAACATAAGGGCTTGCATTTTTAATTCCCTTCCTGGCAATCTCAGCACACTCCCAAATTAAAACTGATATAGGAAATGGAAAAAGAAGTGGTTGGAAATTTTATTTTGAGGTAAATCCTAAAATTACTTAAATACAAAAATCAAAGAGCTTCAGATACTTATAACTGCTAAAACTATGCATAACATGGTATTACTACCACACGACATATTACTAGCTCACTTGTCACACATCTCAGCAGTATACCATGATAGGGACCTGTGTTGAACAGATGCACTTGTGCTTTGCTGGCCAACACCAAGCCCAACATACCTACTACAGTAGTAACATCACTTGTATAATGTATTCATTCCATGAGCAAACATGCCCAAACCGACATGTTTTAATAGACCCGTGTAGAGTCACAACACATGAAGAAAAATAAAAGAAACAGCTCTTTTACTGGAATGACTCAGAAAAAGTTAGTTTGGAGTACAGTAGTGGATTATGCACTAAGCACTTGATATTTAATGCATTTGAAAGAGTGTTGTTTCTTAATATAATTTTTTTTTTTTTTGAGACAGAGTCTCACTCTGTTGCCCAGGCTAGAGTGAGTGCCGTGGCGTCTGCCTAGCTCACAGCAACCTCAAACTCCTGAGCTCAAGCGATCCTCCTGTCTCAGCCTCCCGAGTAGCTGGGACTACAGGCATGCGCCACTATGCCCGGCTAATTTTTTCTATATATATTTTTTAGCTATCCATATAATTTCTTTCTATTTTTAGTAGAGGTGGGGTCTCGCTCTTGCTCAGGCTGGTCTCGAACTCCTGAGCTCAAACGATCCGCCCACCTCGGCCTCCCAGAGTGCTAGGATTACAGGCGTGAGCCACCACGCCCGGCCTTAATATAATTTTTAAATTAAATATTTTTAAATGAATAGAACTTTTCAGAATCCTTGGATATAACACAGCAGTTTGAAATCCACTTGGGACTAAATGAGAATGGTATTTATTATCAAAATATCTGGAATCTTCTCAGACTTATTTACTAGCTTGGTCAAGTCACTCAATCTCTCTGCATTGCAGTTTTCATCTTTATTTAATAGGGAAAATAATACCTGAAACTAAGTTATTGTGAGGCTCAAATAAAAAAAATTCAAAGTTATTTTTAGGTTGTGAAGCCTAATATAAATTAAAGTTGTTGTGTTATGAAATATAAGATGTGCTCAGATGGCAGTGGACTAAATATTTGTAAAAGATTGGCAGGGAAGAGGGTCAGGGGGACTATAAAGTTCTTCTATGTCAACTAACCATTTAATGCCTGCCTCCCCTTTGCAAGTGATTTTCTAGCTTACAAACTCTAACTTTGAAACTCTAAATTAGCTTTCTAGCTTAGAAACTATCTATATCCTTACTTTAGCCAATTCCATTTTTGAACTATTCTGTTAAAATTTCTTCCTTATTCTGAGCTAAAATTAATTCTCCTTAACATCTGCCACCACCAGTGCCCTCCCACCCCATTCTGAGGTCACAGAAAATAAGCTTTATCCCTTTTCTGTGAGAGACCTTCAAATAGTCAAAGATATCTATTGTGTCTTCCCTAAAGATTTTCTCCTCAAGACCACATATATTCCCAGGAAGATAGCCAATTTAAAACAAACCAAAAAAAGCCACTATAAGAAGAAAATACATTACAAAAGAAGTATCTTGCATAGAAAAAGGAGCAATTAATTCTAATTAAAGAACCCAAAACAACACATGTTGGCGTGGATGTGGAGAGACAGGAACACTCATACACTGCTGGTGGGACTGCAAACTAGTGCAACCCCTGTGGAAAGCATTATGGAGGTATCTTAAACAGATTCAAGTAGACCTGCCATTCGATCCAGCAATCCCATTATTGGGCATATACCCAAAGGAAAAAAGGTCATTCTGTAACAAAGACACATGTACCCGAATGTTTATAGCAGCACAATTCACAATAGCAAAGATGTGGAAACAACCCAAATGCCCATCAATACATGATTGGATTAGTAAGCTGTGGTATATGTATACCATGGAATATTACTCAGCTATAAGGAATGATGAAGATACGACATCTCTATGGTTCTCCTGGAGAGAGTTGGAACCCATTATGTTAAGTGAAGTATCCCAAGAATGGAAAAACAAGCATCACATGTACTCACCAGAAAATTGGTTTCCCTGAACATCACCTAAATACACATCTAGGAACGACACCAATCGGATATCAGACTGAGGTGGAGGGTGGGGGAGGGGATGGGTGTATGCCTACACAATGAGTGCATTGCGCACCGTTTGGGGAATGGTAACGCTTGAAGGTGCTGACTCGGGAAGGGGGGGTGGGGAAGGGAGGGATATATACCTACATGATGGGTGCAACGCACACTATCTGGGGAACAGACACGCCTGGAGCTCTGACTTGGGGAGAAAGGCGGTACATGGGCAACGTATGTAACTTGAAATTCTGTATCCCCCATAACAATAAGATGAAAAAAAAAAAAAGAAAAAAGAAAAGTTCCTAACTAACTTGTGGTTTTATAAAGAGGGACTTCTGCAGTGAAATAGATTAAATAAGGCAGTTGTATAACTGTAATCAATCAAAAAATTGCTTTGCTTTGCTTTTGCGTTTATTCTATAAAAGTCTGCCCCTTATGTTTCTTCAGTGAAGCCCTGAGCTGCATGGTATTTGGTGGTTCCCAATTCATGACCCAGAAAAAAACTCACAGAGCTGAAGAACCAAAAATAAACTTTAAAAAAAAAAAAAAAAAAAAAACTGAAAAAGGGGAGCAAAACAATCTAGGCTGAGTAAACATATTGAACAAAGGTATGAAAATAGTTTTGTGCACTGTCAGTTTATGGAATAGCAAAGATCCAATAGAATGTAAGAAGGGTTGAGCGTGGTGGCTCACACCTGTAACCCTAGCATTTTGGGAGGCCTGAGATGGGAGGATCACTTGAGCCCAGGAGTTTGAGACCAGCCTGAGCAAGAGTGAGACTCTGTCTCTACAAAAAATAGAAAAATTAGCTGGGAATGGTGGCGCTCACCTATAGTCCCAGGTACTTGGGAAACTGAGGCAGAAGGATCATTGGAGCCCAGAAGTTTGAGGTTGCAGTGAGCTACAATGATGCCACTGCATTCTACCCTGGGAGACAAAGCAAGACCCTGTCTCAAAAATAATAATAATAATAATAGTAAGTAAGAAGGAAAAAAAAGTGGAAGATGAAGCTAAAGCACTCTCTCTTATTTCTGTCTATCCTGCTCACCTGTGTCAGATTAATGTTCCTAAAAACCAGCTCCATGCTTTCACTCTCCTCATAATACCTCAATGACCTCTTTACTACCTATAGAATCAAGGCAACCTCACCCAAGCATTTACAACCCTCTAAAAATCTAGTTCCACCCAACCTATATAAACTTATTTCTCTAGAAATGCCCTACAACAGCAACCTTCTACTGGACCTACATTGGGAATTCACTGTCATCTTCCCACCTTGAGTGCCATCTAGGACTTTGCCATTGCTCAGCCATTCCCTCTCAGTATATTTATACACTATTCATTTGCAGTCTTTTTTCAATAATTAATCGAACACTTCCTATGTGCCAGTTCTGGGTATAAAAAGAAAAACAAGATATAACCCTCTCTCCTCCGAGGAACATACTAAAGGATATGAACAAAAAGCTAAGAGAGAAGTGCTATTAAAAAATGGGTATAATGCTCTTTCCCACATCAATCCCCAAATATCCTTATCATTATCTTAATTATCTGGGACTTTGTCTAATTTCTCTCAAGAGTCCATCATCACCACAGATGAGAGTTTCAATTAAAACATGTTGAATTAGGTATCTCCATTGTTTCCTAATTGTTTTGGTTCTTTCCAAAACTGTGCACCAGACTTGTTTCTGTAATTCTAATAGTCCCAGTGGACACACATTGTAGCCAGGAATAAGTTTTAGTTTCAGATTGAATGTTTTGGCTCTGCAAGAGCTGACCATGGCTTATACTCCATCTGTGCTGTATAATTCCAGCCCCGCTCTAGTTTCTCTCACCTGAGGATGGATCCCTCATAGTTTTCTTTGGCTGACATGCCCAAGTTGACCCACTTCTCTGCCAGCACTAGCTCTCTTGTCCCCCTTCCATCCACATCTTTACTTCTTAGACTCCTTTCATGATATACTTTATGCCTGTCTTCAGTTCACAGGTGGTAACCAAATTACTCTTTCTCATTTCAATTTGGTCTTACCTAATTCAAGAACCCTACACGACCTTCTCAAACAGCTCAGTGCTGAAATAAAACATGAAGACATATACTTACACAAAGGAAATCCACATGTTAATATTCATCTTATACTTTAAGTACATATATTCTATGGAGATAAGAACTCCCTTATTTTGAAATCCTTTACATCATCATTCATTTCTTCACTGTTTTATTTTTCAGGAGTAAAAGACACAATAGCCAAAATAGATATGGGTAAGGATGACACCACTCCCTGGTTCACACCAAATGCAATCAGAGTTCCTGAATCAATAATTCATATATCAACTGCAGTAGTCCAATCTGGAGGTCCCCTAGCATATGCCAAATCCTACCTTAAAGAGACAGCAAAAAAAAAAAGAGAAAAGATATTATGCTCTAATCATGGCACAGGCCTTTCAATACCAATATATGTTTTATATATGTTCTATATACTTGAGATATAATTTTATAAGTTTTTTAGTATAGGGTCACTAGTATCGAGATGCTCTGGGGTTCTAGACTTATGACAACAACCTATTATTAGTTGCATTATTTCTTCTCTCCCCAAAGCCTATCTTCCTTCAGGTTCCTTCCTCTCACAATTCTATTATTTATAATGACAATCTTAGTAACAAGACCTATTAAACATTTAATGGAATAGAAATAACATTTGGGGATTTACACAACATCCATTTTAAATACAAATAATGCACGATAACACAAAATAACAATGCTGATTTTGTGTTAGACATCAAATTTGGAATTAGGCTATCACTCCAGTATCTAGAAGATGAGTGAGCAAATTCGATTTTAAGATAGAGGTTGACTTCAAAAAGTAACTCAGGAAAACTTAGAAAATAAAAAAAAATAACCCCTTTCCAGAGAACACAAATTCTATGTTATCACATTGTCAAATAATTGAACTTCAGTATATAAAGGGATACATTAAAATACAGTCAATGTCTATATATGCTAAGAAAAGAGCTAGAGCTGAGGAAAAAATATCTAAAAAATCACATAATTGGCTTTGAAATATGCTACGTGATTTTATTTTTCTCATTAAGTTGGGCCAACACTGCTCCAGCACTTTCTGAGTATACCCAAACAGATAAAATGGAAGCAATGCAGAACATGCTGGGGGCAGGAAAATGCCCTCCTAATTGAATTTTTAAAAGCATGTAACAAATAAACAACCAGTTGTTTAAAAGTATATTATCAAAACTGATTGTTAAGTTGCCTTTTAGAAGTTATTTGATTTCCACTAAATGTCAATGCTAATAGATATAAACTAAGGCAAAGCTGGTACCCATATACTTTTCAAGTCCAAGATTATATTATTTTAAAAGATCTATAATTATATTCTTTTAAAGTATGAATCTATATTATAGATCTCTTGATATAAAATGTAGATCTTCTTTTATTTATCTGCTTCTTAGAACCAGCCAAGCACATTTTTTAGTTTCTCATGTAATCATCTCTTTACCACTGCTTCACCCTTCTTTCCATTCCCTTGCCCAAGTTTCTATTACATCAAGGATTAACCTCCTGATGTTATATGTACAGATCCATAATCCTTTATTTGAAACCCTGAAACCTGAAAAGCTTTGCAAACCAAGTTTTTCATGACTGAATTGGTGGCAAAATCTGTCCTGACTTGAACTCATTTGGTGGCAAAAACCCAATCTGACCTGAATTGACATGAGACTATTTATAGGCCTTATTTATCCCACTTAGTGTGAAAATTCACAAATTTTTGGGCAGAAATATTAATGTATATAATTACAAACTCCTGCCAGACCCTGGTAGGGATATTAAATAACATACAGAATATACATGAATTACCTTTTTAAAATTTAAAAATATGTGAATTCCCAAACATATCTAGCCCCCAGATTTTGGACAAAGGATTGTGGACTAGCATATATTTATTTGTAATACTATCATTTTTCCATGAGGGTACAACGTTATTTTATTCACTGTTGTATTCCTTGGGCCTAGAATTACGCTTGACATATAGTAAAGTCTCAAGAAATATTTGTTGATGATCACATTTAATTAATATAAGTAGAGTTCAAAACAGGAACAAAAATATTTCTTCACAGCAGTAATCACAAAATGAGGTTACATTACACACAGGTCCTGAATCTCTTACTTGCAATTCTGAAACACAAAAAGCTTTGAAAACAAAGCATTTTGTCATCACTGCTTATTTTCTGGAACTTTTAAGATTTTCTATAAATTGAGAAACCACCATTAATTTATTAGATCCCAAATTTGAATAAAAAATATTTAAAGGAGAAACATTTTCAAGAAGAGCAGAGCCTCACACCAGAATTTGAATTCCTTTAGGGCAAGGATGCTTTTAGTAATGTTATATCTCCTAGTGAATGATCTGGCACATAGCAGGCACTCAATACCTATCGTTAAAATGAACATTAAAAGGAATGGGGATTTACTCCATTTACTAAATACACATTGAGCACCTATCTCGTACCAGTCATTTTGCTAGGTGTGAGATGCAGCAAAACTAGAGAGACATAGACTCTTCCTGCCTGTAGGAAACACAGACTTGGAAGCAACCAAGATGTCTTTCAACAGGTAAATGTATAAACAAACTGTGGTAAATGCATACAATAAGATATTATTTGGTTAAAAAAAAAACATTAGCTATCAAGCCACAAAAAGAGAGGAACATTAAATGTATATTGCTACATGAAAGATGCCAGTGAAAAGACTACATACTGTGTAACTATAGATACAGTAAAAAGTGATTGCCAGGGTCTTGGGGTGGGGGAGAGGGAAGGTAGGAATGAACAGGTAAGGCACAGGAGATTTTTTAGGGCAGCGAAACTATTCTATATGACACTGACAAATACATTGTTTATTTGTCAAAACCCATAGTTGCCAAGTACAGTGTCACACACCTATAATCCCAGGTACTCAGAAGGCTGAGGAAGGAAGATCCCTGGGCCAGCCTGGGCAACATAGCAAAACCCACAGAACTACAACACAAAGTACGAACCCTAATGTAAACTACGGACTTTAGTTAATAATAATGTATCAATATTAGTTCAACTGCAACAAATGTACCACACTAATGCAAGATGTTAATAATAGAGGAAACTGTGCAAGGGGAGAGGGATATATGGAAACTGCACTTTCTTGTTCAATTTTTCCATAAATCTAAAACTGTCTGAAGTTTATTAACTTCAAAAGTCTCCCCAAATCGAAAACCCCAGACACAGGCTTCATTAGAGAATTCTTCTAAACATTTAAAAAAATAACAAATCTCATAACACTCTTGCAGCAAATAGAAAATTTCCAAAAGGAGGCAACACTTCTGTACTCATTTTATTAGGCCAACATAACTTTGATATAAAACTTGATAAAGACACTACAAAAAAGGAAAATTAGCTCTTCCCCTAAGCAGCCTGAGGTGATCTGTGAAAATGGTTCGCTATTCACCTGACCTAGAAAACCCCACAAAATCATACAAGTCAAGAGGTTCAAACCTTCATGTTCACTTTAAGAACATTCGTGAAACTGCTCAGGCCATCAAGGGTATCCATATATGAAAAGCTACCAAGTATCTAAAAGATGTCTCTTTAAAGAAACAATGCATACCATTCCGACATTACTATGGTGGAGTTGGTAGTTGTGCCCAGGCAAAACAGTGGGGCTGGACACAAGGTCGGTGGCCCTAAAAGAGTGCTGAATTTTTGCTGCACTTAAAAATGCTTAAAATGCAGAGAGTAATGCTGAACTTAAGGGTTTAGATGTAGATTCTCCGGTCATTGAGCAAATCCAGGTGAACAAAGCACCTAAGATGCGGCACCGAACTTACAGAGCTCATGGTCGGATTAACCCATACATGAGCTCCCCCGGCCACATCTAGATGATCCTCACTGAAAAGGAACAAATTGTTCCAAAATCATAAAAGGAGGTTGCACAGAAGAAAAAGATATCCCAGAAGAAACTGAAGAAACAAAACCTTATGGCATGGGAATAGATGCGATACAAAATAAATGCAAATAACAGTAAAAAAAAAAGGAAGGAAAATTACATGCCAGTCTTTCTCATGGCATAGTAGCAATCCTTAACCACTTATTAGAGTTCTGCTAAGTCTACCATAGAAAGCCACTACAAGAGAATGATATTCCTAGCCTAACAATGAGAAAAAACAGTCTTCAAAGTCAGATTCTAAACTACTTTATCTTTGGCAGAGCACAGGAGAAAACGGAGGCTATTATACAAGGGATAAGAAGAAATCAACTAAAATGTTAACTATTATAGACTATGTATGGACTAGCATGTTAGTTTGGAATAGCTGGAACCCAAAACACAAGGAGAATTCACACTCATTTGCATGCTCTTTTCCATGGGTCTACACCAGGTACCCACACAGAAGATTGGGAGCAGAGCAGGAAGCTGCATAGAGCACCCTTTTGTGGCATAGGTGTGCAGGAAGGCTGCCACTACAGGGCAAGTTTAAAACTGGCTACTTTGGCCAAACTCTCCTCTCATGTCAGGCAATGGCCTTAACCACTGAAAGAAGGTTCGGAAACCCTCCCATTCTGAAGACAAAGCAATAATTTGTTGCTCCTGGGGGTGGAATAGATGCAAAAGCCCTCTGCCTCATAGGAAGTTAAGAAAACTCTTCTGGGCCAGGATCCTACACCAATACAAAGCAGAGATAAACTGGCACTGGGGAAAGGGTAAGTATGTCTCTTTCACCCAATACTTGCTACAGACACCAGACAGAGCTGAGTTGCCAAATGGAAAAGGGGAAGGAACATCCAAAGGTGAGAAAAATCCACTCCCAAGGACAAGGCACACGGACTGAGACAGAAGAATAGAGTCCTACCGTGAGCCTAGGACTGACTAACAAACATACTGCTGCGGGAGGGACAAGCAGAGAGAGATCTCCCTCTGTGTACACTGAAGACAATGACAACAACAACAAAACCCGCACTTGACCCTTGACTATATTGACTGAAGTCCCCACACTCAGTAAAGATATAGAATACTTGAACAAAATTATCAATCTACTTGACCTAATTGACATTTATAGAACAGAAACAGCAGAATAAGCACACTTTTCAAGTGCACATGGAATATTCAACAAGGTAGAACTTATTGTGGGTCATAAAAGAAATATCAACAAATTTAAAAGAACTAAAATCATACATATTGTGTCTTTTTTTTTCTTTTTTTTTTTTTTTGAGACAAGGTCTCCCTCTGTTGCCTGGGCTAGAGTACAGTGGCATTATCACAGCTCACTGCAATCCTCAAATCATGGGCTCAAGTGATCCTCCTACCTCAGCCTCCTGTAGCTAGGACCTGTAGCTAGGACTACAGGTGTGTGTCACCATGCTCAGCTAATATTTTTCAATTTTTTTTTTTTTAGAGATGAAGTCTCACTATGTTGCCCAGGGTTGTCTCAAACTCCTGGCCTCAAACAATAATCCCAACTCAGCCTCCCAAAGTACTAGGATTACAGGTGAGCCACTATATGCCCTCCTATGTTCTTGACCATAATAGAATTAAACTAGAAATCAATCAAAGAAAGCCATCAGAAAAGAATGCATTTCTAAACAACCCATAGGTTAAAGTCACATAATTTTTACAAATTTTTGAATTGAGTGAAAATGATCATGTATCATGTATGATACAATGTATCATAATTCATGAAACCCAGATAAAGCAGTATATGGAGGGAAATTTATAGCATTATAACATTAGAAGAGAATAGAGAGCTAGTTCTTTGAAAATATTAATAAAATTGATAACTCTGTAGCCAGATTAAGCAAAAAAAAAAAAAGATAAAGCACACATTAGATACAGAGAATGAAAGAGGAGCTAGCCCTACAAATCCAACAGACACTAAAAGGAAAATAAAGGATTAATGTAAATAACTTTATGCCAATAAATTTGATAATGTAGATTAAGTGCAGCAAATTATTGAAACATAAAAACTACCAAACCTTACAGAAGCAGCAGCAAATAACCTGAATAGCCCTGAGTAACCCTACAAGTATTTTTTAAATTGAAATTTTTTATTAAAAATGTTCCCACAAAGAAAAATCTAGGCCCTAATGACTTTGCTAGGGATTCTAGCAAGTGTTTAAGGAGAAAATAATATAAATTCTTTGCAAATTCTTCCAGAAAATAGTAGAGGAGGGAATGTTTCCCAACTCATTTTATAAGATCAGCATTATTTGATATCAAAACTCAATAGAAAATGTTACAAGAAACTACAACCCAATATCTTTCATGAATACAGTTGCCAAATCTTCAGCAAAATATTAGCAAATTGAATCAACAGATATAATACATCATAACCAAGTGGAATTTGTCTCAGGAATGCAAAATTGGTGCAACATTCAAAGCCAATCAGAGTTATTCACCACATCAACATGAACAGAAAAAAAATCACATGAACATATCTACAGAGTCAAGAAAAGTATTTAACAAAATTCAACATCCAGGCCGGTTGTGGTGGCTCACGCCTGTAATCCTAACACTCTGGGAGGCCGAGGAGCATGGATCATTTGAGCTCAGAAGTTCGAGACCAGCCTGAGCAAGTGCAAGACCCCGTTTCTCTAATAAAAATAGAAAGAAATTAGCGGACAACTAAAAATATACAGAAAAAATTAGCCAGGCATGGTGGCGCATGCCTGTAGTCCCGGCTACTTGGGAGGCTGAGGCAGAAGGATCACTTGGGCCCAGGAGTTTGAGGTTGCTGTGAGCTAGGCTTATGCCACGGCACTCTAGCCCATGCAACAAAGTAAGACTCTGTCTCAAAAAAAAAAAAAAAAAATTCAATATCCATTCATGATGAAACTCTCAGAAAACCAGGGACAGAAGAGAGCTTCCTGAACCTCATAAAAAGCAACACAATATTGCACTGTAGGCATTATCCAGTACAATAAGTCACAAAAGGAAATAAAAAGCATACAGATTGAAAACAAAGAAGTAAAACTGTCTTTATTTGTCTATGATACATGTACCTTGAAAATCCTAAGTAATCTACAAAAAGGTCCTATAATACGTAAATTTAAGAAGGTCTCAGAATACACAGTAAATATATCAATATCCATTGTATTTGTGTATACTAACAATAAACAATTAGAAATTGAAATGAGAAAAAAATCACCATTTATAACAGCATCAAAAAATATTAAATACTGAGAGGAAATCTTAACAAAAAGTATGCAAGATTTGCATACTGAAACTATAAAACACTGGCAAGAGAAAATTAAAAAGGTATAAATAAATGAAGAGATAAACTATGTTCATGGACCAGAAAACTCAATATTGTTAAAATGTCAATTTCCCTCAGATTGATCTATAGATTCAACGTAATCCCAATCCAAATCCCAACAAGTTTTGTAGTAATTCACAAATCAACCTAAAATAGCCAAAACAATTTTGAAAAAGAGGAACAGAGTTGGAGGACTAACTACTTGTTCTCAAGGCTTATTATAAAGTTACAAAAAGCAAGACAGGGCGGTATTGCATGATGGACAAATAGATCAACGGAACAAAATAGAAAGCCAGAAATAGTTGTGTGTATGCATGTATGTGTGTAATTGATTTTCAACAAAGGTGCCAAGAAAATTAGTGGAGAAAGGATAGGTTTTTTGACAAATCAGTATTGGAAATACTGGACATCTATAAGCAAAAATAAATAAATAAATAAAAATAAAGCTTACCTTGCACTATATACAAAAATTAGCTCAAAATGGATCACAGACCTAAATGTAGAAGCTAAAACTATAAAACTTCTAGAAAAAACATAGGAGAAACTTTTTTTTGAGACTTTGAGTTAGGCAAAGATTTTTAAGTAGGACACAAAAAGCACAAATCATAATAAAAACTTATATCATCAAAATTAAACATTTTTGTTTTTTGAAAGACCCAGTTAAGAAAATGAAAAGATAAGCCACAGACTGGGAGAAAATATTTGCAAGATTCATATCTGATAAAGATTTGTATCATATATAAAGAATCCTTACAACTCAACAATAAAAATACAAACAACACATTTTTTAAATGGGAGAAAGATTTGAACAGACTACTTCACCAAAGAAGATGAGAAAATGCTTAATATCATTAGTCATTAGGAAAATGCAATTAAAGCTACAATGAGATAACATTATGCTCCTACTATAGGTGTGGAATTAATTAGTAAAAATAAACTAAAAACTGGCAACATCAAGTGCTATCAAAGATGCAGAACAACTGGAAGTCTCATAATCGCTGGTGAGAATGTAAAATGGTACAGCCACTTTGGAAAAGTCTGGCAGTTTCTTATAGAATTAAACATTATACTTGCCATATAACTCAGCAATTCCAATCCTAGGTATTTGTCCAAAAAAATAAGAAAACAAATATCCAAGAAAAAAAACCTATACCAGAAATATATATTAGCTTTACTCATAATCTCTAAAACCAGAAAACAATCCAGGTGTCCTTCAAACAATTAAGGATAAACAAATCATAATACATTCAAACAATGAAATGTTACTCAGCAATAAAAAAGGAACAGAACTATTGAAATGCCAACAACATGGATGAATCTCAAAAGCACTATGTTAAATGACAGAAAGGAGGCACAGAAGTTTACATACTTTATGATTCCATTTATATGACATTCACAAAAACAAATTCACAGAAAAAGGCAAAGGTCTCTTGATCAATCTGTGCATCCTCAGTATCTAGCACATTATAAAATACCCAATAAATGCTGGGTAGGTGGATAGAGAAGTAATCATTGCACGGAGGGTAAAATACAAGAAAATGATACAATGACGCGAAAGCAGAAAGATACCTGGGGACCAAGTCCACTCACCCACAAGATGGAAAAAGTGAGGGAAGGCGTGGTCCAAGCTACCTTCAGTAAGTCCAGCTGCTTAAAAAATCAGATTCTTGTATCTATGACCACAAGAATAGATAAATGAATGAGTAAACTCAGCGTTTCTCTGGCCTGAAGAAAGGTGTGATGCGCCCCACCCTTCTTTAAAAATCTATTTTCTACGCCTGGGGCTGAGCAAGCATTGCTTGCACCAGAAGTCTCTAGTTTTTTTGCGAACCAGAGTGGAGCTGGAGACATCAGGCAGCTCTGCCTTGGGTTAGGAGGGTGTAGAAGGAGACGAGACCTCACCGCGGCACCGCCCGTCTCCATCCCTTCCCACCCGGCCTCACTTACCCAGGCCTGCCGTTCCAGCTGAGCGTACAAACTGGAGCCCTTGAGCTTTTGGACTATCTGGGCAATAATGAGAGAGATATCCGACTCCTCCTGCAACATTTCCCCTGCCCTAGCCCGCCGAGCCGCGGGGACAGGCCGCCGGCGCGGAAAGAACGGGCTACCAGGTCCCTCTTAGGGCCAGTGACACTTCTCCGGGACCTTATTAAGCTGGGACTCCTCCAGCGGGCGTTACCAGGCAACTGCCGAGCCGTGTGTCCATTCCTCTCTGGTCCCCTCGGCGCTTGAAGGCCCCAGCACCTGTGTTCCGCCGGCGGAAAAAGGCCCGGGCGGAGAGGTAGCTTTTCATTCCATTGTTCCTGCCTTGTCTACGGTTAAAAGGAGAGAACTGAAGCTCTTTCTTACAGAGCCACAGAGCCTCAATGCACAAAGGAAACCCAGAGAATTGTGTATTTTACTACGTAAAGGATCGTTCTTCCACCTCTCAATCTCTGCAGAAACAGAGCTGCGCACAAGTTGATATGATACGGCAAATTATGCCCAAGAATTGTCAGGCTCTAACACTAGCTGTGTGAACATGGACGAGGTGCTTAAATTTCAGAACTCAGTTTCTGCCTCTGTAAAATAATACCAAGTTCACAGGATGTTGTGATGTTTTACCTCAGCTAAGGTAAAAATGGTGAAAGTGCCTAGCACTGTTCATAGCAGTCCATTTCATCTCATTTTCTTCCGTTTTTATTCCCTGAAGTCATATACCAGAAATAAATAGGCAATCTCTTCTCATCTAACAACTACAAATTAACCACGAAGTATTACTGATAGCTTTTCTGCAAATGATTAGCAATTGAAGAATGAATAAGACATTGTCCCAGTCTTCAGGGAATTTACTGTCTAGATTCCTCCTCTTCCATGTATTCATTCATTCCATCAGTTATTCATAATTCATTCAGGTTTCAATTTATTGAGCATTTGCATACAAGGAACTGTGTAGACACAAAGGTTTAAATAAAATATGGTTCTTGCCTTCAAAGAAATATACAAAAGATTTTTAGGAGAATTAGAGGTAACTGACTTAAATAATTGAGTGACATTCCCAAAGTCCAGTGGCAACCAGAAAAGGGTCTAATGAATAATACATATGTTAGAATAACCTCACCAAAATAATCAAGAATTAATTTCAAATGTGTGTATGTATATATTTTGGGCAAAACAAAAGTAGGATTCCAGGAAAACCAGCCAAGATTGCTGCAAAAGCTACTCTAGATTAACTACATTAAACTTTAATGTGCTTAGGAACCACAAGAGACCTTGTAAATCAAATGAAGGTTCTGATTCAATAGGTCTCTGGTGGGACCTGGAAAACTTTGTTTCTCACAAGTCCCATGAGATCGTGATGCCAGTGATCCAAAGACTACATTCTGAATAGCCAAGAACTAATGCAGGTAAACAATAGGAATTCAAAGGGACTGGACTCCTGACATCTATGCACAACACTCTTAACATTCGTAACACTGCCATCCAGAATACTGTGATGATACGTACAAATTTTAAATAACCCGTTAGATCAAGTGTGGTTATTAAAACAGCTTTAGAAAGAGGCAATCAGGAAAGAAACAAAGCACTTACAGGCATTTAATGGTAGACTCTATAAAACATGTAGTTTCTCTACAAAACATTCTTACAACTCAGAATTTCTCAAACCTGCAGATGAGTGGATCTCTCCAACTCTCTGTATTCCCTCCATCCCAACACCCCTCCCATCCATGAATCTCTACCACACACCTCACTTTGAACAAAAAAAGAAAATTATGGTGACTTCCATTTTTATTTATTTTTTATATGTCAACCCCTTGGTCAATTTGCAAATAGTGACTTCCTTTGAGAGTGAAAGGGGTGGAGTGATTAGTAACTAAAGAGATAAAGATACTTAAGCTTAAAAGGGTTGTAGAACATAGAGGGGAAAATATTAATAGATGAAGCTGTGGAAAAAGAAAAAGCATGGTGCCTGGAGTTGGAAGACATTCTAGCTTCCTTCCTAGCATGTATCCTAGCAATTGCATGAGTCTCTTTCGCTGTCAGAGTTTCAGCTTTCTCATCTGTAACAAGAGAGCAAAATACCCACCTGGTGGGATATTATGAGAACAAATGTACCAAGCATTAAAATATTAATAAACATTGATAAATTAAATATTGAAGCAGAGATGATGAAGCAAAAATAATGCCCAGTTCTATTGATAAGGGCATGGAAAGTAACTAAATAAACATAGCAACACATATGAAGTGCCCAGCACAATCCCTCATACAAGTAGAGACCTCAAATAATTTTTTAAAGGAGAGAACAATTGTAGTCTTAAAGCACCAATTAAGAAGTTTAGATTTGATTCTGAAAGCATATCCAAGCAAAAAAAAAAACTTAATCCTACTATTTTAAAATTGATTTTTACATACATAGAAGCAGGTGTTTTAGAGTATAATTCAATTCTAGAATGCCCTGTACTCTCTTTTTTCAATTCAATTTAACAAAACTTTTCAGAACACCTGCTCTAGGCTAGAAATGGCAAAGAATGCAAAAATGAGTAAGTGGTCCCTTCTCTCAAGAAATTCTCAGTCTTAAAGGAATAATGAGGCCAGTATACAAACAGCTGTAATGGTAGACAGACTGCTTCAGTCTCCCACCTGTGTGTCTAGAAATTTTATTGCTTTAAGGTCATTATCCCATAAGAAATTGAAGGTGCAGGTTCCCATCCCACAAGGGAGAACTTTGCCTTAGAAATCCTTACTGTACCAAGAGTGGGTGGAGATTGAGAAAACCCTCTATTTCTGACATTTCAGATTAAAGCGTGACCCAGCCTACCAGATGAATAGCAAGAGGGGTCCAATTTCATCTGAGTGGTTAGAACTATATAAACAGGGACAAAATTAAAATAGATATACAGGGAAGTGTTCTCAAAATTCCCTCAAATTTAGAACAGAGTTACTTCAGAGTCAACATGTGTAGGATTCTGGGCCCAACCCTGCCTTTCTCAGACCTGCCTTGCTTTGATCTATTTTACATATGATGTTGTGTTGGATTTCACTGGGGAGAGGCAGAGGATGCATTTGAAAACCACTGACTAGTGGCATTACATGGCAAGGATGTGGACCACATCAAAAACAGGCTGCCAGCCTAACACAAAATTGAGGCACACTTCAGGGATACATTGGAACATATCCTTATTTTATTTGCATAACTGTGGCTTGTAAAACCTCTGCCATCCACAGTGGAAAATATTTTCAGTTGTTTTAGGAGACACTGCTTTTAGCATGCTGTGTCTGCAGAATAAATTAAACTGTATGTATTCAGGAATCTATTTAGGATAAATAAAAATTCTTGTGTGTGTAGTGTGTTTCACAAATGGCCTTACAGTCTTTGAGAACAAATGAGGTCATAGTGATGTTAATTACCTGTCACTGGACAGTTAGCCCCCATGTGCTAGCACAGGACCTCAGGCCCCTTCCCGTTACTCCTGTGAGTCCTCAGGAAGTGACACATGTGTGCTCAGGAGAAAGTCTGCTCGTGATCTGCTCTGCTTGTCTCGGTGATGCCTGCTGCCCTCAAGCCACTGTCCAGGGTTCTGTTTCTTGGTCCTACCAAAGCAGCAATTACCAAAGGTGTTTAAACCCCAACGTTCACAAAGCTCCTCTGAATCTGCCTCCCACCTTTCATTACAATGGGGGTCATACCTTGCTTCTGAGTCCAGGCTTTGTATCAAACTATGCTATGCTCCACATTGCCATCCTTCATGCCTCTGGCTCCAGGCAATCACATGTGAATGGGAGGACAGGCTCCATGAGTAATCTCAGAGACTGTGTTGACTGTTTGCAAAATATAAAACTTATAGGAGAAAACCCAACTAGCAGTGGTTTAAATCAGAAGATATTTATTATTACCAACAAGTCTGGAGGAGAATTCCAAGGTTGGTTCAGTGTCTCAACAATGACCTCAAGAATCTAAGCTCTTTCTTTCTTTTCTATTCTACCATCCTCAACACATTGGCTTCCCTCCTCTGGCTTGCTGCTTCAGTCTCAAGATTACTGCTGCAGTTTCAATTATCACGTCCTCCTACTGCTGCCTTGAATGGCAGGAAGGAAGGGGCAAAATTAAAAAGTTTTGAATGGCTGTGCATGTTTTTCTTTTTTGAAAGAAAAGATAGTTTTCCAAGAAACTCTCAAAAAGACTTCCCTATACATCTTATTGCCATGTCACATGACCACCTCTAGTTACAAGGGAATCTGGAGAGAAATGATCTGGTATTTATCCTCAACCCTGGGAGAGAGATGAAAGAGGAGATGAAAGGCTTCTTAGTTCTGCTATATTGTCCAAAATGACTTCCATGTGAGAGTGATGCTGTGATGTCAACACTTATGAATGAGCATCCCTGACTGATATTTGGGCCACAAATAAATTAAATTACTTAAAGTTAGGCAATATCCAGATTATTTACAATTCTCACAGAGTTAGTTATGTGCAGTTTAGACTCAGAATTCAAATTATAGCACTTATATATGCAACATTTTCTTAGTATCATGGTGACATTTTAAATGCTGAAAACCAATAAAGTTAACCCATTGCAAAATAAGGTCTATGAGTACAGAATTATATGGTAAGAGCAGGACATTTGCAAATGTTATTGTAAAAAAGACAAAAATTGATGACTTATAAATAAAGCAGCTTGTTGGTAAATTACTTTTAACTAAGGCCTCCCTGTAGCTAGAGGCTACTCTACTGGAATTTGAGGTTATTCCCTCTATTTGATTATACAAAAGAAATGAACATTAGAAATAGCCTATTCTCTAATGCAATCCATGCTGCTTGGGGCAAAAGAGGTTTACAGATATTAATAAAAAGTGATGTTCTAGTTTCTCTGGGCTCTTCCTCTAGGTTTCAGGTAACAGTAGAGCAAGATCCACTGGCTCATTTTCTCCACAATTCTCTGATCACAACTCTGCTTTCTCACCTCCTCCAAACTACATCTAACACACATGCACACACATTCATACATTTTTACTCCAGGGTGTTTCCTTTTTTATGGTTCCTTCTTGTTTTATATGGTCTTTCCTCCATTGCTTCCTGGGAAACTTTCATGCCTTCTGCCATCTTTTTTTTTCTTCCAGTTCTCTTTTCTTTTCTTTTTTCTTTCTTTCTTTTTTTTTCTTTTTTTTTCTTTTTTTTTTTTTGAGACAGAGTCTCAGTCTGTCACCTGGGCTAGAGTGCAGTGGCATTATCATAGCACACTGCAACCTCAAGCAATCCTCCTGCCTCAGCCTCCTGAGCTGAAACTACAGACATGCATCACCATGCCCAGCTAATTTTTCCTATTTTTAGTAAAGATGGGGTCTCACTCTTGCTCAGGCTGCTCTTAAACTCCTGAGCTCAAGCAACCTTCTGCCTTGGCCTCCCAGAGTACTAAGATTACAGGCATGAGCCACCATGCCCGGCCCCTCCAGTTTTCTTGAAGGTATAGCAGCATGTATGAGACAAGCACATATATAAGAATAGGACAGCTATAATATTGGTACTTGAAATCAAACTGAAGATTGCAGGTGGTCCTGGCTCTATCCATTATGGAAGTTAGCAAGTTGTCCAGGTGGACATAAATGGGAAATTAGGATCAGGTTACAGGCCTAGAAATGTCAGAGGCCCAGTAATCTGGGAGCAGAGCCAATGTGTGGGCAGAGCATGGAACTCTAGTGCATAACTGGTGGGCCTACTGCAGATGCCCTCACCAGGAAAGGGTCCTGGGGCAGAGTTCAAGAGTCTGTTACAAGGACTTGAACCTGAAACAAGCTCTGTGTAGTGGAAGGCACAAAGCCATGGGCCCTGGAACAAAGTGGACATCTTAGCAAGGAGAAGTGTTTCAAATGGGAAACTGAATTAAATGTCTGATACAAAGGAGAAGAGAGAGGGGAAAAGGCAAAGACTACATTAAACGTTGGTTCTTAGCTCAAAATTTCCTTGAGTTCTCATGCTTTATCTCAAACATTCTCGAGACTGTATGTATTCCAAAATACGTTTATTGTAATATAAAAATGTTTTAAATCATGCAACATCCAGAAAATTAATGCACCATTCTTATCCTTGGTTTTCAGTATGCTCTGGTCATGCAGCTGTATGCTCCATAGCATGCAGTCTCCCAGAAGTCCCCATGACATTGAATGCAGTGGCCCAAAGCTGTACCCTGCTATTAAAATGCCCTGTTGTGTTTTCTTTCCCTTCTCTGTCTCACTTCCCCATTCCCCTACCAATGTTTCCTCCTATATACTCTTCATACTCAAATTCTTACTGCAGTGTCTGCTTTCTGGAGGAATCCAACCTATGTCTAGTAGCTAATATGGTGCCTAGAAGGTAGCAGGTACTTAAGAAGTGCTGGGTGAGGGAAAGAATAACCATTTCCAGTTTTCTGCAGGAGGCATTGCTTGAATGGATTTTTTCAGCTTTAAGCATGACTCTACAGTCCAGCAGAGTCCTCCAAACCTTGCACTGGAAAAGAAGAATGCCAAGAGAGTTGTATCAGTTAAGGTTCTTGAGAGGAACAGAACTGGTAGGAGAGGGAGATCGTGAGACAGTGGAGAAGGAGAGGAGGGTAGGGAATGAGGGCACACAGAGAGAGAGAATAAAAATCTAGAAGAGAGAGAAGAGAGACTTTAAGGATTTGGCTTATGTGATTGTGGGGTCTGACAAATCTGAAATCTATAGAGCTGACAAGCAAGCTGGATGTTCAGGCAAGAGTTGATGTTGCAGTCTTCAATCTGAAATCCATAGGGGAGACCAGCAGGCTAGAAACTCAGGTGGAATTTCCATGTTGCAGCCTTGACACAGAATCCCTTCTTCTCTAGGAACCCTTGGTCTGTGCTGTTCAGGTACTCAACTGACTGGATGAGGCCCACCCACATTATGGAGGGTAATTTGTCTTACTTAAAGGCAACTGATTATGAAAGTTTATCACCTCTACAAAATACCTCCATAACAATACCTAGATTAGTGTTTGACCAAATAACTGGGTGCCATAGCCTAGCCAGGTTGACATATAATATTCACCATCACAACAGGTCCAACAAGCTCTTGACATAGCCCCTCAACTGGCCCTTGTCCTGGTCACACCTTCCTCACACAGTCTCATTCTGCTTCGTCTACCTAATAGCCTGATTCTCTCTATAACACTTCCATTTTGATTTTCAGTCTTATGGGGCTCTATGGCTCTCTACCATGCTACTTTGTTCTTCTGTCCATGGTTTCTCTACTGAATTGGACTCCACTCTTGGGGACTCACTTCTTGAGCTGGGTCCACAGCCCCTTCCAGGATGCACCTTGCAAGTGTTTCGGTCCAATGGTCCACTGTACTGGCTTCAAACAAGCTGTGAGATTCTCCCCCAGATTCCCAAAATAAGAATATGTTTGATCCGTGAAACTAAACATAAAATATATGTCAAAGAGCATTTTTGTTAAGAAAAAGGAAATGGAGCAAAATAAAACTGCAGCCCCTGGGAGGAAGGGGAGGAGTAGCTGTGATTCCCCACTAGTATTTTTGTCAGAGCATTTGTTGATTATTGGTGTTACTTGATGTCAAAGCATACTGGAAACACTTTAAAAGAGCATCATTGACACATTACATCACATAAATAAACATCTCCATCTCAGCTGACTCATTTGCTGGAAAATTTTCAGTTAACAATACAAATAAAAAGACGACAGGAAATGTGGATGGTTAAAAAGCATATTTTATAGTTTTCAGGATATGAGTAAAGGTGTAAAATTTTTATAAATTTTAAGGGTTATTTTTATAATCTTGAAACAATGAATTTTTGTCAAAATTAGGACAAACTTTAGAAGTCAAATATTTTGTTTCCTTTTGACAGGAGTAAAATTTGTTCTTTCCAAGAGTAGAATTAAGAGAATTGCTCCAAGTCACACAACACGACGGAGGCAGAGTTCCAAGTTCACTCCCAAGTTTTCTGACAGTTTGTCCCATAATTTTCCACTATTCTAGATTATTTTGGTGTATGTGGCTTGTTGCTATTATTGTCTTTTTTCTTCTCTTTTCTTTTTTTAGCTCCAGAGCTGCAGAGATTCAAAATGGAAGGAAAGAAACTAATAGTACGTCACTTAACCCTTGTTACATCTCACAAAGTAGGGGTTATTGTCTCTAACTTTTACAGACTAAGAAACTAACACTTGAAAGTTAGAGAACATGTCAAAAGTCACAATAAAGTTCAGAATAACAAAGCTGAGATTTGAACCCAATTTTTTCACATTTCTACTCTGGGAAAATGAGGGTAATTTTGGCCTTAAAAATGTTCAGATCCCACTTTTCTTCAACAAGCCCAACTAATGATAAAAATGGCAACTCCAAAACTTTTCAGAAATCCTTCCTTTTCACAATGATAATATTTAAATTTGGGAACTTCTATAGACTAAAAAAGCTTACAAGATATAAAAGGGGAAAAAATATTTTATATTCATTGTGCATTTCTGCACATCTTTGTAAGAACTCCCTTTGGAAATCTAATATCTTTCTCTACATTATTAATTTCCAGATATTAGAATGATAATAATATTTTATTAAATCTTAGAGATGCAATCTTAAAAATGTAAGAGACATGATTAGTAAGAAAAAAAGAATGTGGAACTTTGCAGCTCAATAGTATTATTGTGAAAATATACAATGTTTTCTCTAATAAATGGATAGACCTAACAGTCATTTTTGCTATTTCTCACTTCAAAGATAATAATAAAATTCAGGGCAGTATTAGTTTTGTATCGGAGAACAATTATTTCTTCAAGCTATTTCTTGATTTAAATAGGTCTTATCAGACTTTGAAGTATGTTGGCATTTACCCAAGAGACTATTGTTTCCCTAGAAAGATAGTTGTGAGTCCAGTTTTTTCTTTAGTAACTGAATGACCTGGTCAGAGAGACTGGAATATCATTAAGTTTAAAAAAATTGTTTGGAGGAATCTGATTTAAATTTCAATAGGATTCATTTTTAGGCTCTACAAAGAGGCGAGATCATCTGAGCTCTGGTCATGTGCTTGGATCTTATGGTCAGGTAGACACAGGTCAGATACTGCTATGGTTTGGATGTTCCTCCCCTGCAATCCTCACGTTGAAATTTGATCCCCAATGTTGGAGGTGGGGCCTATTGGGAGGTTCCTGGGCCACGGGGCAGATCCCTCATGAATAGATTAGTACCCTTCCTCAGTGGTGAGTTCTCAGCTCTATTAGTTCCCATTAAAGCCGGTTATTAAAAAATAGCCTGCGGCCGGGTGCGGTGGCTCACGCCTGTAATCCTAGCACTCTGGGAGGCCGAGGTGGGCGGATCGTTTGAGCTCAGGAGTTCGAGACCAGTCTGAGCAAGAGCGAGACCCCATCTCTACTAAAAATAGAAAGAAATTATATGGACAGCTAAAAATATATATAGAAAAAAAATTAGCCGGGCATGGTGGTGCATGCCTGTAGTCCCAGCTACTCGGGAGGCTGAGACAGGAGGATCGCTTGAGCTCAGAGTTTGAGGTTGCTGTGAGCTAGGCTAACGCCACGGCACTCACTCTAGCCTGGGCAACAGAGTGAGACTCTGTCTCAAAAAAAAAAAAAAAAAAAAAAGGAAAACAACAAAAAAAAAAAAAAAAAATAGCCTGCCATCTCCCTCTCTTCTTGCTTCCTGTCTAGTCATGTGATGATCTCTGCACTCACAGGCTGCCCTTTGTCTTCTGCCATAAGTGCAAGCAGCCTGTGGTCCTCACGAGATGCAGATCTTGAACTTTATAGCTATGCATCAGTTAGAGTTCAGTTGCAAAAAGCAGAAACTACCCCAGCTTTCATAAACAGAAAGAGATTTGATACAGGCCATTAAACACAAAATAGTTAGAAAGCCTTAGGAGCAAGTTTTAGACCAAGTCTCCAAAAATGACTCTCAAAATAACTCTGCCAAACTGGCCCACCAAGGCAGCTGCTATCTCCACCACAGTCAGGGGGCAGAGGAATCAGAAGACCACCATCAGGAACTGCTGAGTTTGAGGCTGTGCTGCCTTAGCTGCAATCTAGTGCTCAAGAGGCAACCTCAGCCACCAAACTGTCTCTCAAGACCCTCAGAGCTAGGGACTGGATTCGTCAATGCTGCTGCAGAAAGACCCAGCACCCCCATGACTGTGCTTGTTCCAGCAACATCTGCAGCAGCTGAAGTGAAGCCCCTGCCTCATTTCCACCTTCCAAATCTCAAATGAGGTCATCTAGTTGGGGGATTTAACTTACATTTGGAGACTGGAAGAGAATGTCCTTTTTATTTTGTTTATAATTTACATATAATAATTGTACATGTTTATGGGGTACAGTGTGATGTTTCAATACATGTATACATACTATAATGACACAGTCTAGGGAATTAACAAGTCCATGACCTCAAACCTTTATCATTTCTTTGTGGTGATAACTTTTAAAATTTTCTTTTCTAGCTACTTCAAAATATACAATGCTTTTTTTTTTTTTTTTTTTTTTTTTGAGACAGAGTCTCACTCTGTCACCCAGGCTAGAGTGGCACAGTGGCATCATCATAACTCACTGTGACCTCAAACTCCTGGGAAACGATCCTCCTGTCTCAGCCTCCCAAGTAGCTGGGACTATATGTGTACACTAATTTTTTTCTATTTTTAGCAAGACAGGGTCTTGCTCTTGCTCAGGCTGGTCTTGAACTCATAAGCTCAAGTGATCCTCCCACCTCAGCCTCCCAGGGTGCTATGATTATAGGCGTGAGCCACCATGCCCAGCCTACAATGTATTATTATTAGCTGTAGTCACTCTACTATGTAATAGAACACCAAGACTCTTTCTTCCTAACTAACTGTAACTTTGTACCTATTGACTAACTGCTCCCTATCTCCTCCTGCTCCCTCTCCTCCCCAGCCTCTGGTACCACCATTCTACTACCATCCCCATCTATAAAATCAACTTTTTCAGATTCCACATATGAGTGAGGTCATTCTGTATTTGTCTTTCTGTTCCTGGCTTATTTCACTTAACATTTTGTCTTCCAGGTTCATCCATATTGCTGCAGATGACAGCATTCCATTCTTTTTTATAGCTGAATAATATTCCATTGTGTATGTATGCCACATTTTCTTTATCCATTCATCTACCAACGGACGCTTGTATCTCTTGGTTGTTGTGAATCATGCTACAATAAAAATGGGACTTCAGAGAATGCAGACATCTTAGAGAATGTTTTAAGTTCCCTGGCAGTACAGAAAGACACATTAGAAGGAGATCAGAAGGGATTCTGAGTGTCAATCTACCATATTCACTGTAGATGAATGTATTAGTCTGCTAAGGCTGCACTAACAAACTACCACAGACTGGGTGGCTTAAAAAACAGAAATTTAATTCTCACAGTTCTGGAGGCTGGAAGTCTAAGATCAAGATGTTGCCAGGTTTGTTTTCTCCTAGGTCCCCTCTCCTTGGCTTGCAGACAGCTGCCTTCTTGCTGTGTCCTCATATGGCCCCTCTTCTGTGGGCACGCAAACTCTAGGTGTCTCTTCTTCTTATAAGGACACTATTCCTATTGGATTAGGGCCCCACTCCATGACCTCGTTTAATCTTAATTACTTCTTTAGAGGTCCTATCTCCCAATACAGTCACATTGGGTGTTAAGGCTTCAACATATGAATTTTGGGAGGACACAATTCTGTCCATACAATGAGTAAGATACACCTCTGCCCTGGAAGAATTTAAGAGAAAAGGTCACAAACACATGCATACAGTTTCACATGCTAAATGCCACAACAGAAGTATGTAGAGATTATGGAGAAAGTACAGCACGAGATGTAGGTAAGCCTTTGATGGTAAGTTATACGTGTATGTATAGAGCTTATAAGTAGAATTCTTTATCCTTACTAATTCTTCTTTTCCATTCCAGATGTAGGGTTCTAGTACAAACTTAAGTGTCCAATAGTGAGGAAAAGGGATGGTACAAAATGTACCTATAGTTGGTTGCTGAAGTTCTGCACAAACCTCCACTCCTTTGACTTTAGGAGTAACCTAGTGTGGAAGGGAGGCATGACAACTTGGCTCATTAGCACCCTGTTTATTAATTTAAAAAGACATAAAGGTCACAGTTTTGAACACTCACTAAGAAGTAGGCACAGTGCTAAGACCCTTAAGTGTATATCTCCTTTAACCCTTATCTCAGAATTATCTACATTTTACAGATGCTATTGTCTGTTTGTGTCCCCTTAAAATTCATATGTTGAAACCTAACTCCCAAGGTATTAAGAGGTGGGGCTTTGGGGAGGCGATTAAAACTCTTATAAAAGAGGCCTCAGAGACCTTTGTCCCTGACACCAAGTGAGGACATAGCTGGAACGTGCCATTTATGAACCAGAAAGTGGGCTCTCACCAGACACCAAATCCTCTGGCACCTTGATCTTGGACTTCCCAGTCTCCAGACCTGTGAGCAATAAATTTCTGTTGTTTATAAATTACCCAGTCTGAGGTATTTTGTTACAGCTGCTTGAATAGACTAAGACAACCCCAAGGAAACTAAAGCTTAGAGGTGTTAAATGAGTTACCTTGGGTCACACAGTAGAAAATGGGAAAACTCAGATTTGAATCTGGGCTGTTTCCAATTGACTGGGCTCTTATTTACAGCCAGAAAATCAGATCCTCTGTCTGACTTGCCTAGGATTTTAACTCATAAGGATTGTCACAGGAAGTATCTCAGTCCTGCAGTTAAAACTTTTGAACCAATCAATATCTGACTTTTTTTGTGGCTCAGATTTCTTTCTGCTTTTTAATCATTTTGCTTTCTTTTGAACATTTACCAGTGAAATCATTTAAAACTAATTTTTGCTCTTTACATCCTTTTAGTCACTGACTCTGCTTGTTTTATTCAGTCTTGGTTTTTGGTTATTCCTACCTTTCCCCAATTTCTCTATTTGTCTTATTCTTCTAGGACTTTCTCTCCATGTATCCTTTGGATGGAAACTTGGGACTTAGTTTTCATTCCAGAGGAAAGAAGGAGGTCTAATTAAGTCCATGTGCCTTAGACATACAGATATTTATTTAACACATTTACTGGGTGTCTTTATTGTTCTATGCTCTGTCCTTAGACACTGGGGATTCAGCAGCAAACTGGATAGTCAAGGAACCTGATCTTACTGTCCTTATATCCCATAGAGGAAATGAACTGTAAACACATAAGTGAACTTAATTTAAAAAAGGGTGACTAGTTTAGATAATCATGGTTGTTCTCATGTCTCAAGAAAACAACATGATGAGGGGGTAAATGTGTCTGGTATGTGGATTTGGTGGTCAGGGACGGTGTCTCTGAGGTGGTGACATTTGGCAAGCCTGGCCTAGGCTACTTAACATTAAATCATATTCATCATCCAAATAATGAATACACCTTGAAAGGTAGTTATCACTTTCATGAACAAATGAAAAACAAAGGAAACAGAGCCCAAAATGCTAGTGGTTTCAGGTTTGGTAACTATGGGCAGTAAAGCTTCTGAAGACTGATGAACAGATGTGAATAAGAACAGACCTTTCTCATTTGGTCCAATCTCCTGCTTTAGTAACTTTTTTTCTCCCCTGTTTTCTGGAACCAGGGCTTTCTTTACAAATCTCCCAGTCAGATTAGTGTGAATCCTTGATTCTACAAGTAATGTGTGGATATTCCCTCCTGTTAGTAATCAGTAGAACTCAAGGCTTACGGTTCCAGAGACACTGCCATTATATGGAAATTTTAAAAATGAGTATCTTAATGAACATTTACATTTAAAATACACCTTATTATGCCGACAGTGTGCTAGCTTGTGATTACGAGTTGCAGCTGGATTGCTTCGGTCCTTTCTTTTACATGATATTTTCCTTTCAACTAATTTTTGATTATGTGAATTGTGCTATTTCATATCCAACTAAACTATGTTCACTCATTAAGCTAGCAATCATCAAAATTTGTGGCTTAAATTTCCAATTATAGTCCGGGCAGGAACAAATTGTTCCTCGATGATAATACAGATTTGAATTCGACTAGGTCTGTGACAGTAAATCTGGGTGATAAAAAAATGCAAATATCATCTGATATTTGCAAACAGCTATATGTTTGTCATTATGTAGCCAAAACACCCAGACAATTGACTGTTGCTTTGTTTTGTTTTGTTTTGTTTCAATTTTCCTTCAGATGACTTAGGGTAGATACAGCCAAGGAAATCTTTGAATCTTAAATGCTCAAGTTTCATGCAGATTAAAAACTTCTACAACCAGCATGAATCATCAGTTTTTCTCAGAAAGAAGAGTTACTGCAAGGACTGGGATCTCCATTTCTCATTCAGTTTTCTTAGAAATTCTTTGATCTTAATCTTGAATGTAACCTTTGCTCTTTAAAATGAGCTTCTGAATTTTAAATACAAAATGGAAATACAAAGGAAAACAAAAAACAAACAGACAATGAAGATTGTAATGGCTTTATCGTTCAGCTAAGCATTTTCCTTCCTTGAAAGGCCAAGCAAAACAAAAGGGAGCTGAATGGAAAAATCAAACATTTGGAGACGAACACATCATCTGAGATCATTTCCAGTGATCTCATGAAGCTTGGGACAAGAACTGCTAAGTCTCCTCTCCTCTTCCAGAACTGGTTTATTCCAAAGGAATCATGCTAGTCAACATTCCCTAGGTGTGAAGTATATGTGATAAGTGTCTTTCTGGAGCTACCAAATGCTTCTGAGCTTATAAAATAATGCCTTATGGTGTGGCGGACGGAGACCTAGAATGTATTCAGAAGATCAGGCTCTCATGTTAGTTCTGTACAAATTAGGTGTATAGCTCTTTGGGTCTGTGTTTCATCTGAAAACACAATGTGGCTAGACAAGATGATCTCTCAAGATCTTCCATCAAAAATCTATGATGGTGTAAAGCTAACAAAAGGTCCAGCAGCTCAACAATACTGTATTGTAAGGAAGGAGATATTTGGCAATGTGATGAAAGACCCCAGTATTAAAAAGAATCTGTTGACTTTTCTACTATTCTGCTATATATTGTCATAAATATGATAAACAATTATAATATAAAAGATTAATGCAAATCATAATGATTAATCTAGGGCTATAAGGTAATGATTATACTAGATGAAAATAGCAACTTGATAGGCACTGGCATATGCTCGGATGTATTAAAGTGGATGCAAAAGTAATTGCCGTTTCAGAGCAGGAATTTTACATCATTGTAACTGGGTTCAAACACATCTTTATTAATCAAAATAGGAACTGTTACAATCAACACATTTTTGCCAATGAGAAATAAGTTCGTTTATTCCTGTACCGTAAAAATCCATACTTTGAGATTTAACAAACTCTTGGAAAGCATTTTCTGCATCCTGCTAGTGGTGGAAGCATTTTTCCTGCAAAAAGTTGTCAAGATGCTTGAAGTGGTAGTCGGTTGGCGAGAGGTCAGGTAAATATGGTGGACGAGGCAAAACTCTGTAGCCCAATCCGTTCAACTTTTGAAGCATTGGTTGTGCGACGTGTTGTCAGGCGATGTTGTGGAGAAGAGCTGGGCCCTTTCTGTTAACCAAGGCGGGCTGCAGGCGTTGCAGTTTTCAGTGCATCTCATTGATTTGCTGAGCAGACTTCTCAGATGTAATGGTTTCACAGGGTTCAGAAAGCTGTAGTGGATCAGATCGGCAGCAGACCACCAGCGACTGTGATCTTTTTTTGGTGCAAGTTTGGCTTTGGGGAGTGCTTTGGAGCTTCTTCTTGGTCCAACCACTGAGCTGGTCGGCCCTGGTTGTTGTATAAAATCCACTTTTTGTTGCACATCACAATCTGATTGAGAAATGGTTCATTGCTGTTGCATACAATAATAGAAGACGACACTTCAAAACGACGTTTTTTTTTTTTATTTTCAGTCAGCTCATGAGGCATCCACTTATCAAGCTTTTTCCCCTTTCCAATTGGCTTCAATTGCCCAATGACAGAATGGTCAACATTGAGTTGTTCAGCAACTTCTCATGTAGTTGTAAGAGGATCAGCTTGGATGATTGCTCTCAGTTGGTCATTGTCAACTGCCACCATTCCGATGGCCGGCCACTGCACTCCTCGACTTCAAGGCTCTCATCTCCTTTGCAAAATTTCTTGAACCACCCCTGCACTGTATGTTTGGTAGAAGTTCCTGGGCCAAATGTGTTGTTAATGTTGCGAGTTGTCTTCGCTGCTTTACAATCCATTTTGAACTCGAACAAGAAAAGCGCTCAAATCTGCTTTTTGTCTAACATTATTTCCATAGTCTAAAATAAATATAAAATAAACAACAAGCAATAAGTCATTATATAAATAATAAGCAAAAAAGCATAAAATGAGAAATGTGCATTAAAATGATGTGTAACATAACGACATTTATTTAAGAATGTATTCCAATATCAAATGGCAAACTTCTGCAATGCTAAAACTCCAATTACTTTTGCACTAACCTAATAGTTCAGTTAGATTTATGGAGCAATGACAACAAAAACATACTGCACCTGGCCTGTAGGTCTATATAACAATAATGCAACACAAGAGACTTTCTTGGCTGTAAGTTTAGTGTTCACAGTATCAGCTTCCTTGATTATTAAAGCATTTTGATCTTGTGGTTCTAACTAATCAGGATGATTCAGGATTTCTTGTCTTCAATTTTCTTATCTATAAAATAAGGGGTTTAGCCACAATTACTCTGAGATTCCCCAAACCTCTAAAATTCCAAGATTTTGTATTTTTGGATAATTTGAAAATCTAGACTCTACTTAATTAAATTAAACCAATCTAAGGCATGTATGCTATCAGCTATGCAGAGCCAGAAAAAGAAATACCTTGCCAGCAAGCAAAAAGCCTTCCTAAAGATGGAACTATTGGGCAGCGGGATATCAAAAAGGACACTTCCAAGTGCTATGGTCTCAATTCCCTCAGAAAAACCTCTCTTGCCACCTGACTTACAGAACTAGAGATTCATCTGCTTAACTCAAGCCCTTATCTTCTGGTAAAATACAAATGCTTCTGGAAAGGTCACATATTAAACAATATCAGTCATTCTTATCTTTGTTTGAATGATTCTTTTTTTTCAATTTGACCCTGTCTTGTTCCATAAAGGATTTGAAGCTGTCTACTGGAAAGGAGTTAAGTAAATGCATTTCAAAGATTGGATTTTATAAAAGCCCATGGGAGCCAGGGGAGAATGTAAGAAGGAAGATGCCACCAATGAGGAAAGCTCTATGTAAATTGCAAAGGGCTATAAAAGTATTAGAGATCATTAGTAATAACAGGGAGATGCTGGATGCTTAAATAGAAACCTTGCCCATTTTCCAGTGATTTCAACAGGTCAGATTATTCTTCATTCGTCTTATGGGGCTTAATGTTCCTTGCCTAATTCTTTGGACACTTTATTAAAAAGAAATCTATTCCTAATTTGCTCTTTACCTTGCTCATGTTGCTTTCTTATTTCCTGAATGGCCCAAAATTCTATTAGTCACAGTACTGCCTGGAACCATATTTACACAGTCTCATGATCTTCCCTATTTCCTGGAAATGCAATGATCCTTTCTCTGTATTTTTGTAAATAGGTATCTATTAAGCTCAGGAAGGAAAAATTGACTTCAATTTTAAATGGCTCTCTCAACATTGCCAGAGCTGATTATAGCAAAATGGATAGTTCTGGTATAATCAGCAAAGAAAAATCATAGCCCATTTTTCAAAGAGACTAGTTTTATCCAAACATAGAAGCTTACAGAAATTTTTATGTTGGACTATAAAGATTTTGTTTTGTTTCAGTCACAAAGATAACATATCCTGAAGAAAGAAAGAAAAAAATGAAATTTTGAACCCTGAGAATTAGACTGAAAATATCTCATC
Organism: Eulemur rufifrons; assembly: GCF_041146395.1. Lineage (NCBI taxonomy): Eukaryota > Metazoa > Chordata > Mammalia > Primates > Lemuridae > Eulemur > Eulemur rufifrons. The sequence continues at coordinate 18,916,396 of NC_091001.1, forward strand.
TTACTGAGAGATGTAGGCCCAAGAAATCTGCCACCGAGTCAGAGAGCCAAGAAAGAAAAGAGGCTTTTGGGGGCAGGAAGCTGGCCTCTTGGGGTGGTCTTTCTGCTGGTAGAACCTAATCCGGAACATAAAATATTCTATTAAGACACTGCTTTGCCACTACATAACTATTGGCCTGAATTAGCAGTCTCAAAAACAAGACTGTTCAATCAGAATTAGAAGTTCTATTTATATGCATTTATCTTATGAAAATGAAAATAAGATTCAGCGCTATTTAGTACAAGAACTGCCCACACTCAGTCACTTATTCTCTGGCCATATTGCATACTTAGCATGGGAGGTGTATTGGGGGAAGAATCCCATGAGAAGCTGTGGTAGGCGCAGACATTTCACTTTCAGCAGTTTGGGGCATGTGGACTTGAGCCAGGGGAAGTGGATTTACAGACTGTGTGCTTGAGTTTCAATTAAATCACCCCTCACAAATGGAACAACAACATAAAGAAACCACAGAGCAACTATATGGTATTAATAATGTAAAGACACACACACACAAAATGACAAATCTGTTATTTTGGGACTCCTAATACTAGCCCCTTGTCAGCCACAGGAAAATTTAAAATGTAAAAAAAAATAATATAGCTAGAAGTTAGCCAAAATTCCTTGAAAATATTAATATGTCCATCTGAAATATATGTTTACATCACTCTTTTTTTTTATTTCATCTTATTATTATGGGGGATACAGAATTTCAGGTTACATACGTTGCCCATGTACTGCCTGTCCCCCCAAGTCAAAGCTCCAGGTACATCACTCTTATAAATGATGACCCTCACCTTAAATGTGTCATGTAGTTGAGATATTAGTTATCAGTAGTCCAGAAGCATCACAATTTGCAAGACCTTTAAAAATCAACAGGCAAGGAAGATTCTGGGAAGATGGTAGAGTAGGAAGCACAAGTAATCTGTCTTCTCACCTAGACAATTACAATGACAGAATCTGTCTGATACAACTATTTTGGAGCTCTGAAGTCTATTGAAGGCTTGCAACTTCCAGGCGAAGACTACAATAGTAATTTCAGTCAATATCAGCTCTTAGCTCAGCAGCAGCCATCCTGCAGGGTGAAATGAAAGGACATTCGGTAGTAATTTGAATAGGTATTAAGAAATAAAGACCTCAATAAAGGTAAATACATGGGCAATTATAAAAGGTAGCATTAGTGTAACCTTGACACTCTGCATTTTGTTTTCTACACAATTTAAGAGGCTAACAAAGTAAAAAAAAAAAATACTAGCTTATGTTTTGGGGCACACAGTATAAAAAGGTGTAATTTTGTAACATCAATAACTAAAAAGGGTGGGAATAGAGTGGTAAAGGAGCAGAGTTTTCGTATGTTATTGAAGTTAAGATGGTATAAATTCAAATCAGAGTGTTACAACTTGAAGAGATTAAGTGTAATCCCCATGGTAACCACAAAAAAGTAGATAAAGAATGTATACAAAGTGCAATGAAAAGGAAATTAAATATTTTACTACAAGGAAAAATACAACCAAACACAAAAGAAGACAGTATTGGCAGGAAGTGAGGGACAAGAAAGATACAAGGCATATAGGAAAGAAATAGGAAAATGTTAGAAGTAAGTCCCGTGTTATCATTAATTACTTTAAACATAAATGAATTACATAATAGTTGGAGATGTCAATACCCTACTCTCAATAATGGATAGAAGAACTAGATAGAAGGTAAGTAAGAAAAGAGAACTGAACAACACAATGAACCAACTAGATCCAACAGACACATATGGAACACTATACAACAACATTCTTCACAAGAGCACATGGGACATTCTCCAGGATAGATCATATATTAGGCCACAGATTAAGTCTTAATAGACTTTAAAAGATATATATCATGAAAAAAATATTCTACCACAATGGAATGAAATTGGAAATTAATAGCAGAAGGCAAATTGGAAAACTCACAAATTTGTGGAACAACACACTCTTAAACAACCAGTAGATTAAAGAAGAAATCACAAGGGAAATTAGAAAATACTTAAAGATGAATGAAAACAAAAACATGACATACCAAACCTATGAGACACAGAGAATACAGTGCTAAGGAGAGAAGGTATAGCTGTAAACACTTACATTAAAAAAGAACTCAAATCAATAGCCTAACTTTACCACTTAAGGAACTAGAAAAAGAATGAACTAATCCCAAAAGCAGAAGAAGGAAAGAAATAAGGATTAGAGCAGAGAGAATAAAATAGAGAATAGAAAAATAATAGAGAAAATCAATAAAACCAAAGGCTGGTTGTTTGAAAAGATCAACAAAATTAACAGACTTTTAGCTAGATGGAACAAGAAAAAAAAGAAGACTCAAATTACTAAAATCAGAAATAAAACTAGGGACATTACTACCAATTATACAGAAATAAAAATCATTATAAGAGAGTATTATGAACAATTGTATACAAACATATTGAATAACTTCGATGAAGTAGACAAATTTCTAGAAACACAAAACCCACCAAGACTAAAATGCAAAGAAATAGAAAATATGAACAGCCTACAACTAGTAAGGAGATTGAATCAGTAATGGAAAATCTCCCGACAAAGAAAATCCCTGGACCTGCTGACTTCACTGGTGAATTCTACCAAACATTTAAAGAAGAGCTAATATCAATTTTTCTCAAACTTTTCCACAAAATTAAAGAAGAGCTGACACTACTTAAATCATTCTATGAGGACAGCAATACCTTGATACCAAGGCCAAAGATACTACAAGAAAAGATAACTACAGATCAATATCCCTTATGAATATTAATGCAAAAATTATCAACAAAATACTAGAACTGAATTCAGCAACATAGTAAAAGAATTATATACTATGCCCAAGTGGAGGTTATTCCTGGAATGAGAAGATAGTTTAACATATGAAAATCAATGTATTGTACATAATCCACCATATTAACAAAATGAAGGGGAGAAAAACACATGATCATCTCAATTAATGCAGAAAAAGCATTTGATAAAATTCAACACCATTTTATGATAAAATTCCTCAACAAACTAGGAAGAAGGAAAGTATCCTAATGTAATAAAAGCCATATATGAAAAACCCACAATGAACCCCATGCTTAAGGGTAAAAGACTGAAAGATTTCCCTCTAAGATCAGGAACTAGGCAAGGATGCCTGCCTTTACCACTTCTATTATTACAGTACTGAAAGTTCTTCAGCCAGAGCAGTTAAGCAAGAAAAAGAAATAAAAAGCATCCAAATTGAAAAGGAAAAAATAAAATTACCTCTATTCACAGATGATATGATCTTACATGTAGAAAATTCTAAAGATTGCACAAGAAAATTTGTTAGAGTAAATAAACTCAGCAAATTGACTCAATACAAAGATTACACAAAATCAGTTGCATTTCTATACACTAACAATGAACTATCCAAAAGAGAAATTATGAAAACTATTCCATTTACAATAGTATCCAAAGAATAAAATACTTAGTAATTGACTTAACCAAGGAGGTGAAAGACTCGTACAATAAAAACTACAAAACATTGCTGAAAGACATTAAAGATGACATAAATAAATGGAAAGGTATCCCGTTTTAATTAGAATATTTAATAGTGTTAAGACATCAATACTACCCAAAGCGATCTATTTACAAGTTCAATGCAATCCCTATAAAAATTCCAGCAATGTTACAAAATCAATGTGCACAAATCAGTAGCATTCCTATACACCAACAACAGTCAATCTGAGAATCAAATCAAATACTCAATACCTTTCACAATAGCTACAAAAACAATAAAATACCTAGAAATACATTTAACCAAGGAGATGAAAGATCTCTAAAGAATATATATATGAAACACTGAGGAAGGAAATTGCAGATGATGTAAACAAATGAAAAAACATATCATGCTCATGTATTGGCACAATCAACACTGTTAAAATGGCCATACTACCCAAAGTGATTTATAGATTCAATGCAATCTCTAACAAAATACCAACGTCATTTTTCACAGATCTGGAAAAAATAATTCTACACTTCACTTGGAACCAGAAAAGAGCCTGAATAACCAAAGCAACCTTAAGCACAAGGAACAAATCTGAAGGCATCACTTTATCAAAACTTTAAGCTATACTACAAGGCTACAGTAACCAAAACAGCATGGTACTGACACAAAAATAGAGACATAGACCAATAGAACAGAATAGAGAACCCAGATACAAAACCATCCACATATTACCATCTGATCTTTGACAAAGTAGACAGCAATATACCCTGGGGAAAAGAATCCCTACTCAATAAGTGGTGTTGGGAAAATTGGATAACCACATGTAAAAGATTGAAACAGGATACATATCTCTTACCACTCACAAAAATTAATTCAAGATGGATAACAGACTTAAATATAAGACATGAAACTATAAAAATTCTAGAAGAAAATGTTGGAAAAACTCTTACAGATATCAGCCTAGACAAAGAATTTATGAAAAAGACCCCAAGGGTAATCACAGCAACAGCAAAAATAAATAAATGGGACCTGATTAAATTTAAAAGCTTATACACAGCCAAGAAAATAATAAACAGAGTAAATAGACAACCTAGAGAATGGGGGAAAATATTCACATGCTATATATCTGATAAAGGGCTAATAACCCGCATCTACAAAGAACCCAAGCAAATCAGCAAGAAAAAAATCAAACAACCCCATTAAAAAGTGGACAAAAGACATGAGCAGAATCTTTCAAAAGAAGATAGACTAATGGCCAATAAATATAAGAAAAAATGCTCAACGTCACTAATCATCAAAGAAATGCAAATCAAAACCACAATGAGATATCACCTAAGCCCAATAAGAATGGCTTTCATCAAAAAGTCCCAAAACAATAGATGCTGGTGTTGATGCAGAGAGAAAGGAACACTTACACACTGTTGGTAGGACTGCAAACTGGTACAACATCTATGGAAAATAATATGAAGATTCCTCAAAGAACTAAAAGTAGACTTACCATTTGATCCAGCAATCCCACTACTGGGTATTTACCCACATGAAGAAAAGTCATTTTATCAAAAAGATACTTGCATTAGAATGTTTATTGCAGCACAATTCACAATTGCAAAGATGTGAAATCACCCAAGTGCCTATCAATTCATGAATGGATTAATACAATGTGGTATTTGTATACTATGGAGTACTACTCAGCCATAAAAAAAAATGGTGAACTAATACCTCTTGCATTAATCTGAATGAAACTGGAGACCATTCTTCTAAGTGAAATATCACAAGAATGGAAAAACAAACTCCACATGTACTCACCATTAAATTGGAACTAATCAATAAACACTTATGTTCACATATGGAAATAATATTCATGGGAAGTCAAGAAGGTGGAAAGGGGGAGGGGGGAATGGGTAAATTCACACCTAAAGGGTACAATGTACACTATCTGAGGGCTGGGCATACTTTGACTCAAACGGTACAAAAGCAATTTATGTAACCAAAACGTTTGTATCCCCGCAATATTCTGAAATTTGAGAAAAAAAAACCTGTTTGAAGAAAGCATGGGGCTCATGAGATTGGATTTGGTCATGATTTCTTCTTTTTTTTTTTTCTACAGCAAATACCAGGAGAGAGTGTGAATGCAATCCCCCACTACCACAAATTATGCAGTCGGGTTTCCCACATTTGGGGAAATCACAGGGGTCAGCACATCCAGAGTGCAATGGATAAGTCTTGCCCTGGGGAAACCACCTTCATGATCATGGTATCTCTTCCCTCCCAGGTAAGTATGGCAATGATTTCTTGACCAAAGGCACAGACAATAAAAGAAAAAATAGAAAATTGGAATTTATGAAAATTTGAAAATTTTGTACGTCAAAAGACACTATTGTGTAAAAAGGCAACACACAGAATGGAAGAAAATATTTGCAAATTGTATAACTGATAAAGGATTAATATACAGAATATATAGAGAATTCCTAAAACTCAAAAACAGAAAAACAAAATACCCCATTCAAAAATGGGCAAAGGACTTGAATAGACATTTCTCCACAGAAGATGTACAAATGACCAATAATCACATGAAAAAATGCTCAACATGACTGATCATTAGGGAAATGCAAACCACTTCACATCTATTAGAATGGCTACTAAAAAAAAAGTTTGGTGAGGGGATGTAGAGAAATTGGAACCCTAACGTGTTGTTGGTGAGAATGAAAAATGGTGTAGCTGCTGCGAAAAACAGTATGGTGGTTCTGCAAAAAACTTAAAATAGAATTACCATATGATCCAGCAATTCAACTTCTGGACATGTACCCAACAGAATAGAAAGCAGAGTCTCAAAGAGATATTTGTAAATCCATGTCTACATTATTCACAGAAGCTAAAACATGGGAAAAATTCAAGTGTCCATTGACAGATGGATAAGTAAAATGCATAAACATATTATGAAATATTATTCATCCTTAAAAAAGGAAGGAAATTCTGACATGTGTGAAACTTGAGAACATTATGCTAAGCAAAATAATCCAACCACAAAGAGAAAAATGCTATATGATTCCACTTACATGAGGTACTTAAAGTGGTCAAAATCATAGAGACAGAAAGTAGAATGGTGGTTGCCAGAGGCTAGGGGAGGGAAGAATGGGAGTTATTGTTTGATGAGTACAGAGTTTCATCTTGGCAAGGTGAAAAGAGTTTTGGAGATGAATGTATTTAATACCACTGAACTGTACACTTAAAAATGGTTAAAATGGTCAATTTTATGTGTATTTTACCACAATAAAGAAGAAAAAACCAAGCAAGCACAACATGAAAGACTCCTACTACTTTCAGCAATATTTAAAATCATGTGATATCAATCTAGTACTTTACAACATTTCATTAAATTGAATAACAAATATTTAGAATGCCCACATGAGATGTCTTAAAGCTGAAACCAAACAAGCCACACACCACCATAGGAAACATTTCTTCTTCCCATGATGGTGAAAATGGCTGAAACAATGCACTGAAAACAATTTGGTGACGAATGCATGCATATTCATCTGTCATATGATGCTGTTGGAAGACATGCAAAAAAATACTGCTGTAAAATGGAACAAATTAGAGTTAGCACAAGTTAAGCAGCTTGGGAGGTTTACTATTCCATTGGAGGAAAACACAGATGCTGCCGGCATGCTCCACTTGACAGTTGCAGTGTTTTGTTTCAGTAATGAACATAGGAAGGACTGTTTGTGTGTGTGCACGTGTGTGTGCGTGTGTGTGCGTGCATACGTGTGTGTGTGTGTGTGTGTGTGTGAACCTCTAAGGAAAGGGGTCCAGTGGAAGAAAGAATTCAATAGGAATAACTTTCATTTTAAAAAAAGATGTATATAACAGTTAACACCTCTGTGTTACCCGTGTTAGTGTAACTCCTGCTAGAACAAGAGCTTTGATGGGAATAAAGAAACACATTTGAGGAAAGATTACAAAGATAAATGTCTGTGGTGGAATTGGTATAAATATGTTTTAGTGAGATGAGACATGACCACAAAATTCTCGGGAACCTGTGGTAAACTGAATTATTGGTCTCAATTCTTCATTCCCCTGCTATAAAATTACACTTCTATACCCTCGACATAGACTCATGGTGGGCAGTGTTCTTATGACCCTTGACTTTGGGCTTAGTGTGTGGCTCATTTTGGCCAACGGAATAGTAGAGGCAGTCACGTGAGCAGAGCTTGAAATGTGCTTGCCAAGTTGGCTTGCCTCTGCTCACTTCTGCTTGTCATGAGAAGAACATTATTTTCAAACTTAAAGATGATGCTCATTTTTCCTTTACAAAAAAAGCCATAAATACTACAAATTTGCTGTCCTTTTCTGTAATGACAAGTAAATGTCACCAGAATGATACCCTGCAGATAGTCTTGAAACAAGTAAATACATTGAATTGGTCCCTTCAAGATAAAGGTGTTTTTAACAAGGAGTAAAAAAGTCATTTTTTAAAAAAATATAAGTTTATGCTATGAAGGGATTATTTTCAAAACTGGATTGAAAATTTTCTACAATTATTCCATGATACTGCTCTAAACAATTTATATTTGTTACCTGTAAAAAAACAGCCATATATACATCCTTGAAAAACTTGGAAACTGAATTTTCTACTGCTTAAAATTCTTCTGTTGAGCTTAAGATTAGTGTGTTTTACTGTGCAAGTTATCACATAATAAGAAAGAAATTTTTTTCCAAACAAAAAATTTCAGTGAGTTTTAAACCCATTTTTTAAAAATATAGAGATGAAATACAATTAGTTAGCAAGAAGAAATGATTGACATCAGGGAAGACGGACATTTTCTAACCGAATTTCAATAACAACCCTTGCATAATTGATGGATAGTAATGAAAAATGATCATTATGATTTGGTAAGCAAAGCAAGTGATATACCCTTCCAGTTGGATCGATGTGTCCTTATGAAGTATCTCTTTCAGCTGTGACAGACATAAAATCAAGTGTCAAAATAAGCTGAAATTAGACACGGACATTTGAATTGCTATAATACAAAATGTTAAATCAAGATTTTCAAAAATAATGAAGCATATTCTATCATTTTACTGCCACTAAAAATATTACTACTAATAATATAGAATAATGAATATAAAAATGTTATGAGTACAAAATAATTATGTATCATGAATAATAAAAACTATTTTTAAAATATTTTATTTTTATATCATCCTTTTAAAATATCCATTTTTGCACAATTTTATAATGTATATAATAATGATACATTTTAGTAATTTATAAATAAGTGAACATACTTGTATCCAGAGTAAACCCTCAAAAATATTTTACTGATGGGAGTGGTACAATCAGAAAAGTTTCAAGACCACTCACCTAAAAAGATGACTATTTTTCTTACAGTGATGGGCTTACACCTATGCTTTTCCTCTCCGACATCTTTAGTACCCTTGGTGCCTTCTTCCTTTTTATTCACGCATGCACATCTCCACCCTGTGTTGAAATCAAATAGACAAAAGCATCCTCACTTGATCCTATAACCTTCTCTTGCTGAGATTCTATTTCGTTCCTTTTTGTTGCCAAATTTCTGGACCAAGTAGCCATCAGTGGTGCCGACGTCGCTTGGATAATTGTACCTCCATTGTTTTTTTTTTTTTTTTTTTTTTGTCCTCAACACCATTCCCAACACATGTCTGCTCAGACTCTGTTCTTAAGACTCCACAATATGACATCATGCCTCTGAAACTGATAGCTTGGATGTTCCCACAGATCTTAATGCCAAATGTAAAAGTCTTTCCTTGATCCTTCTCATCCCCAATCAAATTTCTTGCTCCTTCATGTTACTTTTTAGAAATATATTCCAAAAAAATCTCTTGCTGCTATTCTGCATTACTATGGGGAATCCAGTCCCTTACCAGATACAGCTGAATATTACTGGAGTTAGGGATGTGTCACTTATCTCAAGATGCTTATACCAGATTGCTCTGTTGGGTACCTCTACCATCCTGACATTCTTGCCCTGGTTTGGACACAGCCACTTTGCTCATTTCTCATGACCCTGATAAAACAAGTTTATTGTGAAGAATTATCACATACTGCAAGAAAAATTAAGTATGATATCAATCATAAATCAGATGCTAAAAATCCTAAATTTCACAGGCTGTGCCCTTTCATGGCGGGCAGGGAATGGAAATGGAAATGGGACTTCAGGGGCATCCAATATTGATTGTCTACCTCCTTGGCCCTAGGCCAGCCACTGCATTGCCCCTCCTCAATCAGATTAAAGACCCCGCTCTCATGTTCTCTCTTGCCCAAGTTCCAGTGCCCCATATTTAGCCCCATGCAAAGGAAGCTAAACTTCTAAAAGTCTCGTACAATCTCTGCCCCCCAAGAAAGACCATGCTTTTACCTTAATAAAACAGTTTAAGAGTGATGGGGGTGTAGAAAATAAATAAGTAAAATAAAATAAAGCAGTTTAATTCAATGGTCCTCAGCCCTGGCTACACATTAGAGTCAACTGGGGAGCTTTTAAAAAATTCCAGTGATTGGGCCGGGTGCAGTGGCTCACGCCTGTAATCCTAGCACTCTGGGAGGCCAAGGAGGGAGGATCACTTAAGGCCCGGAGTTAAAGACCAGCCTGAGCAAGAGCAAGACCCCGTGTCTACTAAAAAAAAACAGAAAAAAATTAGCTGGACAACTAAAAATAGAAAAAATTAGCCTGGCATGATGGTGCGTGCCTGTGGTCCCAGCTACTCGGGAGGCTGAGGCAGGAGGATCGCTTGAGCCCAGAAGTTTGAGGTTGCTGGAGATAGGCTGATGCTAAGGGACTCTAGCCTGGGCAACAAGGTGAGACTCTGTCTCAAAAAATAAAAAAATTAAAAAAAAAATTCCAGTGATTGAACTGCACCCGTGGAGGTTCTGGTTGACATGTTCTGATTGGTGCCAGGGTATGGTGCTATTTTTAAAAGCTCCCTATGTGGTTTAATATGCAGCCAGAATAAAGAAGTCCCAGCTTCCTTGCTCATTGTTTTAGCTTCTCAATTCCAGTGTTAGAGTTTGTATTCTTTTGCATAGCTAAAAATCTCATCACTCCTTTCACCCACCAAAGTGGATCCCTATTTGTGACAAATAACAAGCAGCAGCTTTGAGATTATTCCTTTTCATTAAAGGCTGCAAAAACCCCAGATCAAATTCTTCATAGGCTGGGTGCAAGACTAAGGTTTCAACTTTTTTCTACATGGGGAGCTCTTCCTAACCAATAGGAAGGCCAGTCCCTATATGGATGTGGGATTGTAGTGGCGGGTTGAGTCCTGTCTCTCTTTTCTAGAACAAACCTAGCAAGATAGCCTAAGCCTCACACGGCTTATACTCTAGTGGGAGGGAACCAATTTATTCTCTTAAAAAGGAAAATATATAAATGCAAATTGCCTTAAGGAAAGGAACAGATTTCTTTAACAGTATATAACAAAGGGATGTGTCTATTTGGGGAGATGAGCTTTGACATTTGAGCCGGGATCTGAAGGACGAGTAGGTGGAATCAGCATGTGCAATGGCTTTGGACCTCCCCAGTTGGTCTGTGGGCTTCTTAAAGAGAGTCATTGGGTCTCAAGCTTTTGCTGTACCGATCCTTCAGTGTCAAGCTTCAGAAGCTCAGCAAATATCTATTGATCTATTCCAAATGGAAAAACATTTCTGTGGTATTAGGTCATTAAATATGAAATGTCCGATTTCAAATCAAAAGTTTAGTTTCTTATATTTCAAACAAAAAGCAGTATAATTAATCAAAATATGCAACTAAACTATTGACAAGTTTTGCCATCTTAACAGTTGCTTGTTTATGCCAGCAGCAAAGAAGCCTAGACAGCAAGCAGTGATGAAATCGTGAAAGGCATTTTCCACAGCTTGTTGAGAACTGAATTTTTCCTTGCAAGAAGTGGTCCAGAGCCTGGAAGAAGTGGTAGTGAGTTGGTGCAAGGCCTGGTGAATATGGTAGATGACAGACAGTTTCCAAGTCCAGCTTCTGTAGTTTGAGCAGCGTTGTTTGTGCAACATGTGGTCAAGCATTGTCTTGCAAGAGGATTGGCCTGTCTCTATTGACCAATCTCGCCTGCTTAATCACAACCTCATCATTTCATCCAACTGGTTGCAGTAGACATCCACTGTAATTGATTGACTAGGTTTCAAAAAGCTGTAGTGAATAATACCAGCTCTGGATCACCAAACACAAACCATTATCATTTTTTGATGAATATTCAATTTTGGACTGTGTTTCTGCACTTCATCTTTATCCAACTATTGTGCTGAATGCCTGTGATTGTCATAAAGAATTGGTTTTTCATCACATGTAACAATATGGTGTAGAAATGGTTCACCTTTATGTCGTGACAGCAAAGAAAGGCAAGCTTCACGACAATTTCTCTCCTGACGCTCCTTTAATTCATGTGGAATCCATCTATCCAATTTCTTTACCTTGCTGAATTGTTTCAAATGGTCCAATATTGTTGGAATAGTAATGTCAAACCTTGCTGCTAAGTCATGTGTAGGTTGAGATGGATTCACTTTCAGCTCATCATTATCCACCTCGGTCTCAGATCACCCACTGGCCCATTTTCAAGATTAAAATTACCAGAATGGAACTTCTGAAACCATCGACATACTGTGCATGAGTTTATTAGTTACATCCTTCTCAAATGTTTTGTTGCTATTTTGAGCTGTCTGCACTGCACTGGTTCTATGATAAAACTCATATTCAAAAATAACACGAATTTTTTACTTATCCATGGTTTCACAAAAATTGCTCTAAAAAAAATTGAAAGATAATCACAAGCCAAACGCGTTTGAAAGATGGAGGATGTACCTTCACAATAAAAAAAAAAAAAATGAAGTTACAAAGTGAAATGTCAGAGATATCAATTGTCAAACTTAGTATTTAAGGAAATTGGACATTCCGTACTTAATAACCTAATATTTGTTATTTTTGCCCATCCACCGTATCTCCTCCAAGTAGAAGAGCAGATCCTCCTCCCTCCAATTGAATGACACCACCACCCCAGTCCCTCGGCCATCCTTCTGGCTATGGAGAATGGTTCCAGGATGGGAAAGTGAATGGGTGAAGCCAAACACAGCCTTTCTCTGGGATTTTTCCGTTTGGAGTTGAAGGGACAAGGAGATAGAAATTGTGAAACTGGAGCTGCCGATAGCCCTCTTCCCTACTGCATTGAGAAATCTCATCTTTAACAGGTGAGAATAAGCAGAGAGAAACCAGAATATACCATGTACAGATGAGCCAGAGTCCCAGAGCATTGGGATCCAGTTCCAATCCCAGATGCCCTTGGAGCTGCCTCGATTCCTGAAATACCTGCTTTACTTTTTTTGAATTTCCCCAGTTATAGGATTCACGATTTGCTTTGCCTCAGTCAATCGCAGATTAGTTAAAATTCTACCTCTTGCAACTGACAGAGCCATAACTAACTAGGCTCAATACCTATTCACAGACAGATTTTTTAGTGGTTTAATTTGTCTTTAATTAATAGGAAAATGTGTAGCCATGATTTATCCCATAAGTAAAATCAACAAACGATATGGCACTGAAGCTATAGAGATGAAATAGAAGTGAGTACTACTGTTATGAACAATCAGTAGTGGAGACACTCAACAAATAGTTGCAGTACAGCATGACAAGGATGATGACAGAATTAAACACAAGGTATGGGAATGTATGATTGCATTATAATTCCAATTTCGTCTTGTCATTTATAATTTATGGAGAATTAGTATTTAAATGGTATTTGTCTCTGTTCTCTCAATACTCTAAGTGTACAGGTGGAAGATTTATTTTAAAATGCAATTAAAGGCCGGGCGTGGTGGCTCACGCCTGTAATCCTAGCACTCTGGGAGGCCGAGGCGGGTGGATTGCTCGAGGTCAGGAGTTCGAGACTAGCCTGAGCAAGAGCGAGACCCCGTCTCTACTAAAAATAGAAAGAAATTATATGGACAACTAAAAATATATATAGAAAAAATGAGCCGGGCATGGTGGCGCATGCCTGTAGTCCCAGCTACTCGGGAGGCTGAGGCAGAAGGATTGCTTGAGCCCAGGAGTTTGAGGTTGCTGTGAGCTAGGCTGACGCCATGGCACTCACTCTAGCCCGGGCAACAGAGCAAGACTCTGTCTCAAAAAAAAAAAAAAAAAAAATGCAATTAAGTTTTTTTTTAAAAAAAAAAAAACAAAACCTTACAATTAACCTTTTCTATTGTATGCCCACTGTGATGTTAATTTGAGGTATCACCTTGTCTGAATTGAAGGACTCCCAGATAGCTGGTGAAGCATTATTTCTGGGTATGTCTGTGAGGGTGTTCCCAAAAGTGACTGGCATTTGAGTAAGTGGACTGAGTAGGGAGATGGGCCTGTGCCCAGCGTGGGTGGGCACCATCCAGTCTTCTGAGAATCAGATAGAACAAAAAGGCAGAGGAAAGGTGAAATATCTCCCTCTCCTTTGGAGCTAGGACACCCTGCTCTCCTTCCCTTGGACATCAGAACTCCATGTTCTCTGATCTTTGGACTAGACTCTGGGACTTGCACCAGTGTCCCCCACCTGCGTTCTCAGGCCTTTGGCCTTGAGTTGAGATTTACGCCATCAGTTTCCCTGGTTTGGAGACTTCCAGACTTGGGATGAGCCGTGCTACCAGCTGCCCTCATTCTCCAGCTTGAGGATGCCTATCACGGGACCTCTCTGCCTCTGTGACCATGTGAGCCAATTCCCCTAGTAAATCCTGTCTCATATACATAAGTATTATATATATGTGTGTGTGTATACATATATATAACGTCATGCCTCACTTAACGATGAAGACACATTTTGAGAAATGTGTTGTTAGGCCATTTCATCATTGTGCAAAAATCACAGAGGGTATTTACACAAACCTCAATGGTATAGCCTACTACACATCCAGGCAGTATGGTATAGCCTCTAGCTTCTAGGCTATTAACCTGTACAGCATGTTACTGTACTAAATACTGTAGGCAATTACTACACAATGGTAAAGATATCACAACATAGAAAATGTACAGTAAAAATATAATAGAAAAGATTAAAAAAAAGGTACACCTATATAGGGGAGTTCCATTATTATCTTACCACTGTCATAAATATGCAGGCCATTGTTGACTGAAATATCTGTGTGGCACGCATGATGCTAGATACATCTGATTGGTCTTTTGCTTTAGAGAATCCTGACTAATACAACCATTAATAATTTTAAATCAGGCCAATCAGCATGACTTTTTCTTTGTTGCAGAGTGAGGAATTACATTAGAACTGGAAGGTTTAGGAAACATATTTGCTATAGACTAAATGTATGTGTCCCCCCCCAAATTCATATGTTGAGACATAATCTCCAATGTGATGGCATTAGGGAGTGGGGCCTTCGGGAGGTGATTATGTCATGAGTGCAGAGTCCTCATGAATGGGATTAGTGCCCTTCCAAAAGAGGCCCCAGAGAGAGTTTCCCCGTGCTTAGGAGAGCCTTGATCTTCCACTCCCTAGCCTTTAGAACTGTGAGAAACAAATTTCTGTTGTTTACAAGCCACCCAGTTGATGGTATTTTTGTTATAGCAGCCTGGATGGACAAAGCCAACATTGTCACAGCAGGAAGGTTGAGGAAACACCTTGTTTCAACCCTTCCTCTCCTCTACCAGGAACAGATTGGCTTTTTGCTTTTTTCACACATTTCTATCTCTTTAAATCATTTTCCTTGGCTCCTTTGCAAGTTGTGTCAAATCCTTTCTAAAATAGAATGAATTAAGACCCAAAGCTCTAATTCAAGATAAGAGGAGCTTCTTCCCTTTGTTTGAGAGTCCTCTGGGGATATATTCAGTGCCAGGCTGGGTGTGCCAGGCAGCACCGAGACAGCCAGAGGAGTGCTGAGGAGCTGCACTCAGCCTCTTGTAGCCTGGGTGGCCTGGGGCAATTAACTAGCCCCTGTGAATCCCAGTTTGCTG
This sequence comes from Eulemur rufifrons, assembly GCF_041146395.1. NCBI lineage: Eukaryota > Metazoa > Chordata > Mammalia > Primates > Lemuridae > Eulemur > Eulemur rufifrons. The sequence continues at coordinate 18,931,914 of NC_091001.1, forward strand.
AACAGGTAAGTGGGATGATGATATTACCTCCCTAGAGGACTCTATAGTGCCTGTCTTGTAATGCAGTAGGTGGCCAATGAATGCCGCCTGCCACCTTTCTATGGTATTGGGTCCAGCGTGGGTCACACTACAATGCCACGCCTCCATCCGTCCTGGGCACAGTAAAGTCTTTCACGATCTAAGTCACAGCCACTTATTTTTGCCCAAAATTATCTCATTTGTTCCTTTAGAAGTTTATTTTATTTTTGATGGATCATTTTCTCTTTGGTAAAGGTGACTTTGAATTATATTTATTTTCCCTAATGTGTTAACAACAATGTTCAGCAGAGTAATCAACAAACAATATAAACAAGCTTAAAAATGTTTTCATCCGCATAATAAGAATTAAATCATTTTGACCTCTGTATCAAGGGGTGCCAATCAGCGCGATTCTCCAGGGTGACTTTTAGCCTCCTGTCAGTCTACTTGAACCACATCTTCCTGAGTTAATGAGGAAAATCATTACCAGATTTTTATTAACTGCCCGAAGCAGTGCTAAGGAGAGGAGATAGACACAGAAACAGAGACAGAGATAGACACACAGAGAAAACCAGGAAGACATGATCTTGGTAACAGAGAGACATTGGGAATACATATGCTTGAATATAACATATAGATAGCAAAAAGCAAAACAAAACATCACCCAAATGAGTACTTTTCCAATGGAGTATTACATCATAAACAGGCAAGGAACTTGAATTCAAGGACAATATAACTGCCTTTTAGGAGTGAGAGCCAAGTTTGAGTACACAATTGACCCCTGAGCAACATGGGTGTGAATTGTGAGGGTCCACTTAAAAACGGATGTTTTTCAATAAACAGACTGGAAAATTTTCTGGAGATTTGCAACAATTTGAAAAAACTCATAGACAAACTGTGTAACCTAAAAATATTGAGAAAATTAGGACAAATAAGGCATAGCATGAATGCATAAAATACATGTAGATACTAGTTTATCATTTGTTACCATAAAATATACACAAATCTATTGTAAGAAGTTAAAATTTGTCAAAACTTACACACACTTGCAGATCATACATGGTATCATTTGCAGTGGAGAGAAATGTAAACAAACGTAAAGATGCAGCATTAAAACACAACGGCATAAAATTAACTGTCCTGCATATGGTAATACAAGTACTGTAAGGATTTCAGAGCCACCTCCTGTTGCCATTGCAGTGAGCTAAAGTGTTATGAGTGTCTGCTTAAAATGCCTCATCTCCACGTGAGCAGCTGTCTCTCCAGTAAATTGCGTGCTGTCACAAAGAGTGATCTCTCGCTGTTCTCACGTGTTTTTTGTCGTGTCGAGTGCAACGTTGTAAACCTTGAATCACCATGGGACCCATACAATGTGCCAGTGGTAATGCTGGAAGTGCTCTCTAGAAGCAGAGAAAAGTCATGACATTACAATAAAAAGTTGAATTGCTTGATGTGTAGCATGCATCGAGGTCTGAAGCTGCAGCTGCCCACCGTTTCAAGATAAATGAATCCAGCCTAAGGACCATTGTAGAAAAAAGAAAAGGAAATTCATGAAGCCATTGATGTAGCTATGCCAGCAGGCATGAAAACCTTTGTGGGTTTTTTTTTTTTATCTTTTTTTGAAATATCTTTTTATCTAGTACTCAAAATGCAGCTTTTATGTGGGTACAGGATTGCTGTAAGAACTCAGCGACAAAAAACAATAGCACCTCTTGTATTATCCTGGACAGAGCAGGAGCCCATTCTACTAAGTGAAGTATCACAAGAATGGAAAAACAAGCACCACATGTACTCACCCTCAAATTGGTATTAACTGATCAACACTTATGTGCACATATAGTAATAACATTTATCGTGTGTCAGGCAGGTGGGGAGGAAGGAGAGGATGGGTATATTCACACCTATTGGGTGTGACGTGCACCGTCTGGTGGATGGACACACTTGAAGCTCTGACTTGGGTGGGGCAAAGGCAATATACGTAACCTAAACATTTATACCCTGTAATATGCTGAAATTAAAAAAAGGATTGCCATAAGAAACATATATCTATAGACTCTAATATGATTCGAGAAAAAGCGAAGTCATCATAAAGCAAAAGGAAGGTGAAGAATCTAAAGCTGGAGAATTGAATGCCAGCAAACGATGGTTTGATAATTTAGAAAGAGGTTTGGCTTAAAAGATGTCAAGCTAATAGGAGAAGCAGTTTCTGCCAGTCAAGCAGCCGCGGAGTTCCCAGACACCGTAAAGAAAATCATTGAGGAGAAAGAGTATCTGCCTGAACAGGTTTTCAACGCAGAAGAAAGTGTCCTATTCTGGAAAAAAATGCTACAAAGGAAATTTATTAGTAAAGAAGAGAAGTAAGCACCAGGATTTAAAGCAAGAAGGGATGGGCTAATTAAACTGCTTTGAGCAAATGCAGTCAATTTACCATCAGGACTGTTTCTATCTACAAAGCTGCTAACTCCTGAGCTTTGAAGGGAAAAGGTAAACACCAGCTGCCAGTCTTTTGGTTGTACAGCAAGAAGGCCTGGACAATAAGAACTCATTTTCTCGATTGGTTCCATTGGTTCTGCTTTATCCCTGCGGTCCGGGAGTACCTTGCCAGTAAAGAACTGCCTTTTAAAGTTCTTTAGATATCAAACAATGCTCCTGGCCACCCTATGAGTCCAACACTGAAGGCGTTGAAGTCTACTTGCCCCTAAACACAATGTCTCTAACTCAGCCTCTACATCAGGGGGTCATAAGGACATTTAAAGCTTATTACACATGGTGGTCTATGGAAAAGATTGTCAACACTACGTAAAAGAACCCCAATACAGAGGCCATCACGAAAGTCTGGAGGGATCACACCATTGAAGATGCCATTGTTGTTATGGAAAAAGCCATCAACTCAAAATAATGAACTCCTGTTGGAGAAAACTATACACAGATGCTGTTCATGATGTCACAGGATCTACAACAGAGCCTGTCAAGGACGTCATGAAAGAGATTGTGGATATGGCAAAAAAAAAAAAAAAAAAATGTTTTCAAGATACAGATCTTGGAGAAACTCAAGAGCCAATAGGCACCACACCAGAGGCATTAACAGAAGATGACTTGCTGGAGACGAGTGCTTCTGAACCAGTGCCAGGCGATCAGGAAGATGACAGAGGAGAAGCAGTGCCAGAAAACAAATTGACACTAGACAGTCTGGCAGGAAGGTTCTGATTATTCAAGACTGCTTTTGACTTCTTTCATACCATGGACCGTCCTATGACATGGGCACTGAAACCAAAGCAAATGGTGGAAAAAGGATTGGTGCCATGCAAGAAGATTTTTAGAGAAATGAAAAACCAAAAAAAGTCAGACGGAAATTATGATGGATTTCTGTAAAGTTACACCAAGTGTGCCTGCCTCTACCACCTCCCCTTCCACCTCCTCCACTTCTTCCACCTCTGCCACCCCTGAGACAGCAAGACCACCCCCCCACTTCCTACCCCTACTCTTCCTACTCCAAGTGAAGATGACGAGGATGAAGACATTCATGACGATCCACTTTCACTTAATGAATAGTAAATATATTTTCTCTTCCTTATGATTTTCTTAATAACATTTTCTTTGCTCTGGCTTACTTTATTGTAACAATACAGCATATAATAAATATAATATACAAAATATGTGTTAATCAACTGTTTATGTTATCAGTAATGTTTCTGGTCAATAGTAGGCTATTCATAATTAAGTTTTGGAGGGGTCAAAAATAGAGTTTATGATCTATTAGGAGGTTGCCAACCAAAAAAAGTAGTAAATATATATATTCCATGAGGTGGTCATTGATCATTATGAAGCAAATAAAGCCAGGTGCTACAGTAGAGGAGAAGGAGGGTGGGAAGTGGGGGATTATATTATTTTAGAAATAATAGTCCAGAGGACATTTTTGTGAAGTGATATTTGAGAAGAGATCTAAATAGAGTGAGGGCCATGCAGATATCTTTAAGAACATTTCATAGGTAGAAGGAAGTGCAAGTGCAAAGGCCCTGAGGCAGGAGTGGCTTGACATGTTTGAGAAACAGTAAGGAGGCCAGTGTGGTGAGAGCATGGAGGAGAGAGAGAAGGAAAGGGGAGGAGATGAAGTCAGAGAGGTGGGGAGTTGGGGGGTGTCCAGGGCCTGGAAGGACACAGAATAGCTTTGGATCTCATTCTGAGTGAGAAGAGAAGCTAGCAGAGGATAAAGGCAGAAGACCGTTTAGGAGGCTTTTGCAATCATACAGCTGAGAATCAATGGTGGCTTAGACAGTGTGGGAAGTGGTGAAAGTGGAGAGAACAATCAGACTTTGGGTAATTTTGAAGGTAGAGCTGACAAAGTCTACTGATGCATTAGATATAAAGTATGGAGAGAGCAAGGGGTCAAGAATGATTCAAAGAGTTTTGGCCTGAGCAACTGGGAGAATGAGTTAACAGCTCCTGAGATGAACAGGAACAAGTTTGAGGTTGGAGCTGGGGTGAGGTGGAGAATCAAGAGTTTGATTTCAGCTGGGCATGGTGGCTCACGCCTGTAATCCTAGCACTCTGAGAGGCCGAGGCAGGCGGATTGTTTGAGCTCAGGAGTTTGAGACCAGCCTGAGCAAGAGCGAGACCCTATCTCTACTAAAAATAGAAAGAAATTATATGGACAGCTAAAAATATATATATATATATAAATTAGCCAGGCATGGTGGCACATGCCTGTAGTCCCAGCTACTCGGGAGGCTGAGGCAGGAGGATTGCTCGAGCCCAGGAGTTTGAGGTTGCTGTGAGCTGGGCTGACGCCACGGCACTCTAGCCCGGGCAACAGAGTGAGACTCTGTCTCAAAAAAAAAAAAAAAGAGTTTGGTTTCAACGTATCAAGCAGGGCCAGGAGACGGGTGAAGCCAGTGAGGCCTTCACCTTACATACAAAATATAAGAGGCTCCCAAAACTCAATAATCAACATAAATAATATTTGAATGCAATATTTAAAAAAAAAAACAAAATTAATACAAAAAATTGATGTTGAACAACCTATCAAAATTTAAAACAAAGACAGGCTATTGCTGGTTTGTTTTATGACCCTGCATTATTTTGCAACAGAAACATTATTTGTATCAGCCTGAGGTCCCTGGGCCACAGGCCATTGTGCTCCCCTCTCCCCTTTAGAGTTGACAATGGCATGCCAGCAGATCAGGCGACACAAGGCTTTACATATAGTCATTTTTTAAAGTGTAGAGCTTATTACATTTTTCCACTTGGTTTCAAATACTAGAGGATATTTTGATACGTGAATCGAGGGGCTCACACGTTTTTCATGTTTTCTTTTGCCTCCGGCTCCAATATGGCTCAGCAGGGCACTGCACCCACGTGGGAATGTTGAATTTGGATACAGATCTGGCGCACAGGAGAAAAGTTGCAACAGGAGCTACGAGACAGGAGTGTGAGCGCATAAAGGTGGTAGGTAAAGCCTGCTTGCAATCAGATGGCAGCTAAGCATGAGGAGAGAGGAGCTAAGACGTCTGAAGAGTAACCTGTGGGGAGGACCACGAGGAACAAGGAGAGACCAGCAAATGTGACAAAGACAGAACAGCCGGGAGAGAGGACCCAAGAGAGTGATGTCACAGAACTCAAGGGACAAAAGCATTGCAAGGAGAAAGGAGCATAAAACTACAGTTGACCCTTAACCAACAGGGGAGCTAGAGGCACTGCTCCCCTGCACAGTAGAAAATCCATGTATAGCTTTGGACGCCCCAAAACTTAACTATGAATAGCCTACTGGTAACTGGAAACCAACTGATAACATAAACAGTCAATTAACTAAATTTTGTATGTCATATGTATCACATACTGTATTGTTATAATAAAGTAAGCTAAAGGAAAAGAAAATGTTATTAAGAAAATCATAAGGAAGAGAAAATATATTTATTACTCATTAAGTGCAAGCAGATCATCATAAAGGTCTTCATCCTCGTCGTCTCCACACTGAGCAGGCTGAGGAGGAGGAGGAAGAAGAGGTTGGTCTTGCTGTCTCAGGGTGGCAGAGGCAGAAGAAAATCCACATATAAGTGGACCCTCGCAGTTCAAACCTATGTTGCTCAAAGATCAGCTGTATACAGAGATAATTTTTTTATCTACCAGATCGGTAATGATTTTTAAGTTTTAATAAACTTGTAGTGGGTTGAATGGTGGGCTCTTAAAAAGATATGTTCAGGTCCTAATCCCCAGAATGTGTGAATGTCACTCATAAAAATCTTGAGATGAGATCATTCTGAATTATCCAGGTGGGCCCTAAATCCAACAGCAAGTGTCTTTGTTAGAGGGAGGCAGTGGGTGATTTCAGACAGAAGAAGATGAGGCCATGTGAAGACAGAGGCAGAGATTGGAGTGATGCAGACACAAGCCAACGAAGCCGCGGACATTCACCAGGAGCTGCAAGGGGCAAGGAAGGATTGTCCCCTAGAGTGACCCTGCTGACACCTTGGTTTTAGACTTCTGGCCTCCAGGACTGTGAAAGAATAACTTTCTATTGTTTTAAGCCACCAATTTGTGGTCATTTGTTACAGCAGCCTCAACAAACCCATATAAAACTCTACTACGATGAAGGTGCGAGGAAACCAGTTCTCTCACATGACAATGGGTGGTAAACTGGACCGTAATGTCTACGGAGGGCAATTTGGCAATATTTATCAACATTTCAAACTAGGAATTCCAATTTCAGGAGTTTGTCGTCCAGCTATATTCAACAAGCATATACAATTATATCTGTGCAAGATTATTCATTGAAGCATTGTTTCAAACAATAAACTGGAAACCATCTAAATTTGTTATCCTTTATGTTAAATGAACTTGACTCTATAGAATACAATAAACATATAACCCTCTTTTTTCTCTCATTGTGGAGCCAGCTCTTTTCTGCCCCTGGATAAAATTGCAAACTACTTTCATATTCTTTCCCCAGACATTTAAGATAATAAAAAGGCCTTTGGTAATTTTAATTATAAGATTGGTCCTATTGTACTTGCCTGAATATCAAGCCCAGAGTAATATTAAACTTGTAATATTCTTATGCTAATGAAGGTTCTCTCCTCCCCCTGCCACAGGTTGGAAGTCTGCGTGGGAGGAGGGGGCCAGGCTGGCTGCGTTTTTCCCTATGTCCCCTCTTCCTGGCCCCACATCAAGTCTGCCTCCAACTTCCTCAGGGCTGGAGGGCTGGAGAGAGATAAGGGACAGAAAAGGCCTTAGCTATTTGTCACAGATGGAATCTGGCAATGGTAGGTGTCAGAGTGGACTGCTGCAATAACAACCCCAAATTAGAGTGACTTCACAGTGAAAGTTCATTCCTTATTCATGTCACAGGCAACAGGCATCAGCATCTCAGCGGGGTAGGGAAGGCAGGACTCTGCACCACTTGGTCATTCGAAACCCCTGCTTTTCCCAGCCTGGGTCTTCTCCATTTTCTAGAGCCTCTCCCTGCTCTGCTGTTGGTGGGGAAAGAGAAAAAGCATGGAGGATCCTGTGGAACATAATTCAGGGCCAGGTGGGAAGATGTCTGTCATATCACTTCTGTCCACGCTCCACTGGCTGTAACTCAGGCACATGGTTCCACCGACCTGCAAGGGCAGCTGGGAAATGTGGTCTTCATGCTCCCGAGTTGGAATGTACAGCATTGTCTCCCTGTATGGAGATTCCCAAAGCTGATCCTTTCTTTTGTGCGGAGCTTTCATGGATTCCCCAGAGTTGCCTCTTGTGATTGTAGTTTCCTTAATGTGGGGAATTTCCCCCTTTGGCTGGCTACTTAAAATTCCTCCAAAACCTGTGGGCATCTAGCCATCCACTCTCTCTGTTGGGGTCATATTACTCCTCCAAAGAGTCATTTGTGTGGAGTTCAAGATGACCCCAAGCTGCATTCTTCCAAATTATCCCCCTGTGGGCCCCACAGGAGGCATCTTTGTTCCCTTTCTATGACGTACATCTTGCTCCCAGTGTGCAGAAAAGACCAGCCAAATTGGTGTCATTTAACTCAACGTAATAGGAAGAAATGTCATAGTAGCCTTTGATAAGTGGAGAGACTGTCTATAAAGGTTTGAGTAGTTACTGTCTCTCTTTGGCTGAGATGTTGGTACAGCAAAGATTACTACTGGAATTGAGATTTCTAGAGGAGTCCACAAATTCCAAGGCAATAATGGGTCATACACTACTTTTTTCTTTAAAATGGCTTTCTTATTTCAACACATGTTCATGTTTTCAAAACAATCTGAAATGCAGAAAACTTTAAAGAAAAAAGTTAACCTTGCCAGTAAACCCATCACTCAGAGATGACATTGTTAATATTTTCATGAATAGTCTTCCAGAACTTATTTTCTGTACAGTTCCTCTTACGGAGAAATTCTTGAGACATGTCCTCACATTGCATCTGACACCTTTGGCATGAGATTCTAATACTGTTTCCTTCTCCCTGAAAGAGACGCGCAAGGTATGTCAGCCAAAGTCACTGCCTCTTTTCCTTTAATGAAGGAACATTAGTGTCATCCACAAATCTGCAGTGTAGAGTTCTTGTTTGCCAAGATTATTCATTTGTTTTTGTCCCCTTAAATTTGGGATGAATTTATTTCTTTTCATCCAAATCAGAAAAAAAAACATTTTAAGTGGATTTCTTCATTGGTGCACAGTTGCTGCCCTGAGACAGAATTCTCTCTCCACCTATTGGGGGCAACCTGACCACTGCAGGCAGCGGGCACACTGCCTCCCGTTCCCAGTCCAAACCACGCTCCAGGATAAATGAGAGAAATTTTCCGTCTTCAAGCAGGGACCGAAACAGAGCAGAGAACATAATCACAACAGCAAATTCCTTTGTAGCATTTACTCTGTGCTGGAGAACTTTAGGCATTAACTCATTGAAACATGCCCACGAACCAAGGAGGTTTAAAACATCATCTCCATTTTACAGATGGGGAAACAGAGGCACAGAAGGGTTAAGGAATAAGGAACTCGCCCAATATCACAAAGCTAGTAAGCGGTAGAGCAGAGCTTTGCACCAAGGTAGTCTATGCACATGACCGTTAGGTAAACAGCCTCTCAAATAGCATCTAAATATTACTTGGGCATTGCTTTTATAGAGAATAAAAGGCTTGAGAAATCCAGACATAAAAGGCATATGAAACCTTTGCTTAAATCTTTAAGATTGCATGTCTGAACAGGAAAATATGAGAAGAGGAAACAAGGCAAGGTGGAAGGAATTCAAGCACTGGTATTAGAAGGACCTAGGTGTGAATTCCAGTGCTGCCATTTCTAGCGTTTCTTACTTTAGAAACATTACTTCACATGTCTACACCTCAGTATGCTCATCTGCCAAATGAGCATAATGATGCCTGTCTCAAAGGATTGCTGAGAAGATGAAACACTATATAGGTGCCTGTGGCCTGCACTCTACCTTCTCGTCCTGTGGCTCCCATGAAACCATGTACAACACCATGTCCAGTTGCTCCACGCTCACCCATATTTTAGTTGCTACTTAGTCATCACTTTTTAGTTTTCCCCAAGGAATGCACTTGCACAGAAGCATTTGTAAATAGACTGTACTGAGGATTCCGGAGGGGAGATGAGGAAGAACTTTACCTATCACCCACCGCAGCAATGACTTAGTGTCTCTTTCCCCAACTCCCCTTCTCTGCTAACCTGCCACAGGGCAGTTTAAGTTCAAGGTCTCTCTTCATCTCTCTTTCTCTCTCTTAACTTTCTTTCCCCAACTCCATACACGCTCAGCCTTCAGACTCCGCCTTCTCCCTCCAAGATCTTTCGCTTCAAGCAATTTTATCAAACCATATTACTTCGGCTCCAAGCTGACTCAGAATTCTACAGTCACATATGCATATTTGACACACTGCTTAGCAAATAAAGAGTCCTCCAGTTATTTTATCAGGACCCACTGTCTTCGTTAGCTATTACTGCATAAAAAGCCACTCCAAAACTTATGGGCTTCCCATAACAAGCGTTCATCATCTCTCTCACTGTTCTTTGGGTGGACTGGGCTCAGCCTGGCGGTTCCTCGGTTCCACGTGGTGCCAGCTGGCATTACAGTCATCAGGAGACAGGAATGCCCAAGATGGTTTACTCACATGGCTGGCAGTTGGAGCTGGCTCTCTGCTGGGAGCCGAACTGGAGCAACTCAGTTCTCCTCCACGTGGCCTCCCCACTTACTGGGGCTTCTCGTAGTGTGGAAACTGGGTCCCAAGCAGGAGCTTTCCAAGCACTTGAAAGCAGAAGCTGCAGCTCTCTTAAGGCACAGGCTTGAAAATTCTTCAGTGAAACCTTCTACCGCTTTCTATTGGTCAAAGCTAGAGCCAGCTCAGATTTAAGAGGAGGGGCAAAGAATTTGTGCCATCTTTAATCCACCACACCCCTCATCTTAAAAAAGGTTTATAAGTAGCAGAATTATTTTTCTTTTACCTATTCAAAGCATTTGGCAAATAAATGCCAGAATGGGGTTTTCTTTTTCTGTTTCTTGCAATGAAACATGAACACTGGAAGGTTTATAGTAGGGGGGATGCAAACGATGGACAGTACTGGCTAGCAATAGACCTTAATTTTCGTATCTGCATATACGTCCTCTCTTTTGCTAAATCTTAGGTCAGAAACTCCAAAACAATTAGGGTCACGTTTATCAGCTAGCCCTTCTTTATCTGCTCCCATCCCTGGCACGGTGCTCATCCCTCCACCCCAGTGTGCACCAGAGTGGGGGTGCATGCTCTGCACCTGGACTGCTCACGGGCTCAGCCTCACCAGCATCACACCCACCAGCTCATCTCTGCGCCAAGACCCCGGCTCGCTCCTCTCCTTTTCTTCATTGTCTTTGCTCATTAAGTTTCTTATCATCTGGATGATACATTTAAAATCAGATAGGAAATCAAAAGGCAATATATTTTGTGTTGCCAGTAAAAAGCCGTTGTCAGACCCTGGCTAGCCACGAGAGCCAAGTCCAAACATTCTCCAGTAGCTGTAATGAAAAGGAATAAAGAGGATTCTTCTGAACTGTGCCATGCCCGCCTCTACTTTAGCAATAATACATTCGGCAATAACCTTGTAAACAGAGCTGAGGAAGCTGGAGGAAAAATCTACTTTGTGATCCAGGTCATTCCTCTTTCTAATTAAAAGAATCTCATAAGTCTAGACGTGGATTAACTTAAATTCCTCTAAAAGTCAGAAAGTAATTTGGACAATAAAAATAATTAAACTTTCCAAATATGTAAGAGCAATTCTTAACAGACTAGGAAAAACAAAAGCTTTTTCCTTAGATATATAAATAATCTTTTAGAGCAGAACAGAGCTGGGTTTTAGGCAATTCCGAGAAGACTGAAATAGCTTCATTTCGGACTCAAGTTGTGTGATCTCTGATGACTTGCAAACATATCTTATTCAGTTGTCTTTTTTGCCTTATGCACGTGCAAACTTTAAAGCGGGCAAACAACACCATAGGGTGATCAGCCACATTGTTCCCGGCGTGCTGGATGGAAGAAAAATTGGCTTTTTAAATAGTTGAATCTATTGATCAGTTCCTTTGTGATTTCTTCTATTGCTTTTATGCTCAGGAAGTCTTTCCTCAACCCAGGATTGGTTCAATATTCCCCTACATCTTCTTCCAGTCCTTTTAGAGTTCCCCTTTGTACAGGTAATTCTTTAACTCTTTAATTGCTAGAATTTATTTTAAAGGATTGCAGTGAACATTCATCATGCTTTGAGTTGCACAGCAACTTTGATACATCCTTTCTGTGCACACGTGTGTAGGACGTGTTCCCACCCTGTCGGTTTGTACTTAACCCACAGTAGAAACCAGAAACTAGATGTCCCAGCTGCCTTTGCAAATAGCCATGTGACCAAGGCTCCAACAATCAGATAATTCCATGTGAAATTTCGATTTAGAAACCAGTGATGAGCAGAAGCAGGGGCCTGCAGAAACCGTGCTGGGGAGGGTGGTGGCACAGGCCTCCAGGTTTTAGAGGCAGTCATGGCAGAGGTTCTGTGGCACCGCCCTTCACCTGGCTACAGTGGTGAGGTCCGGGGGTTGGTACTAGGGAGGGAACCTTTAGGATTTCCACTAGAGCTGGTCTGTGCTATAATTTGGGCTTTGCACCTGGTTGCATAGTCCTCAGGCACAATTCCTGTCCTTCTTAGAGAGTTTCAGGGCTCCCGTGTCCTTTAATAATTGTCTTTTCTAGCTTAAACTAGCTAGGGAACTTTCTGTTGTCAGCAACCAAGAACACTGTCTAATTCAAGTATGCCGTAAGATAAGAACTTATTTTTTTCCAAAATAGTCGATCAATTGCCCCTATACAGATTGTTGAATAATAACAATAATCTATTTTTCCCCCAACTAACCTGAAATGCCATATTATTTTCTTAAATACACAGGGGTCAGTTTCTGTGCTCTTGATTGTGTTTGATTGATCAACAGTCAGTTAAATTGTCTGGAAAAGGAAGGAAAGCAGACGACCACAAACCTTGTTCTGGGCCGTGACAGTGAATTTCTGCTTTGTGATTCTACCCACAGATAATTGTGTTCTTGCCTTGACTGCTATTCGTATCATTTAAAGTAATATGATTTTTACATTCTGAGTCACCACTCTGATTTTTTCCTTTAGACAAAGCCAACTGGGGAGATGTCTAACCCTCTCATACCTGTGCCAAGCAAACATCCTCATGGCAGTTGGAGAATTCTGTTATTTAAAGGTTTGGGGCCAGCAAATAAAAATTGGGTGATGAGCAGAATTTTTTTATTTCCTTACGTAGAACAGGCGGCATAGACAGCTCTCTCTCTCTTCTTTTCCTTGTAAGAAGGGTGGAAATTATGGAGCACATATATGTAACTAGTAGCCCTGTGATAAAGTGGAGAATGGTAGGGTTGGTAGTCAACCAGAGAATGAGGCTCCCTGCTGCCTCAGTCTCTTCTTTAACCAGCTGTTTCCACATGTTCCCACAAGCCTCAAGCTTGAGAGGTAGAGGGGAGAGTCTTAATTTGGGCATCATAAGAACCAGGTTCAATTCCCAGTTTTACCACTCACTGGCTGTGTGACCTCAGGCAACGGGCTCTGTGTATGGGACAACAGCCACAGCAGGGTCTGGAGGGGTGTATTAATTTCCCTGCTGTAACAAATTACTTCACACTTGGTGGCTCAAGACAACAGAAGTGTATTCTCTCACTGTCCTGGAGATTGTAAAGCTGAAATCAAGGTGTTGGCAGGGCTGGTTCTTTCTAAAGGCTCTGAGAGAGAACCTATTCCATGCCGCTCTCCCAGCTTTCAGTGGCGGCCAGCAATCCTTGGCATTCCTGGGCTTCCAGACACATCACTCCAGTTTCTGCTGCATCTTCACACCGCCTTCCTCTCTGGGTGTCTCTGTGTCTTCCCCAGTTCTTATAAGGACATCAGCCATTGGATATAGAACCCAGCCTAAATCCAGGATGATCTCATCTCAGCATACTTAATTATATCTGTAAAGACCCTGTTTCTAAATAAGGTCACATTCTTTGGTTCTGGATGGAACATGAATTTTGAGAGGACACTATTCAATCCATTACAAGAGGCAAAAGGAGATCAAAGACTAGAGTCTGGCTGAGGTCGAGGCCTGGTTCCTGCATTCTGATCTGGGTGCCTGGGAGCCAAACCAAGCTACGGCTCAGAGCCAGATAGTTAATGAAGGGAGCAGGAACCCCGGCCCACCACAGAGGAGCGAGGCAGGAGGGAGATGCGGGGCTGCCAGCCAGAGCAGCAGGAGGGGCAGGACACTTGGAGAAGTATGAACGTAACCAAAGACCTAAGGGAGGTCTGGCAGAGGAAAGACCTTGCTGCTCGAGCTGCCTACCCTGCCCCCCCTTCCGCGAGGATTGCTCCCAGATCCACTGGATCGGGTCCCAGCCTCTCCGGCTCCATAGGAGCCAAGTCTCTGATTCTCGTGCAGTCCCTGAGCTGATGCTGACCAGACAGCTCACACCCACTGCAGCTGGAGTCTGGAACTCGTTCTGCGGGACAGGTGTCTGTTGTGTCTGGGAAAGCTCTGGCTCACCAGGCCAGCTCCCGGCCCAGAAGCCCTCCCTGTGCTTGTTCCCAGGTCCCCTCTGCTTCACCTTCCTGATTTTCCTTACAGCTCCCCACTCGGAACCAAACCCCTGCTCATCTGCTGGGTTAGACCTTCCGGCCTGTATGTTGCTCCATCACTGGATTTTCTACACAAAAATAAGTGTTTACATTCATTAAGGCAAGTAACTCTAGCTACCATAACACATCTCAGTGACTTAACAAAAAGTAGAACATTTATTTCTAGCTTATGAAAAGTCCGATACAGGTCAGATGACACTACTTGGCAGAATGCTTTCAGCGGTGACTCAGGGGATCCATGTTCCTTCTATCACGTGATGCCATCATCTTTGGAGACCTTCGCTTCTAGCCGTGCAGCTGGAGAATAAAACAGCCTGGAGAATGGCACAGTGTATTAGAGTTCCCCAGAGAAACAGAGCCAATAGGATGCGTGTGTGTGTGTGTGTGTGTGTGTGTGTATAGAAAGATTTATTTTAAGGAATTGGGTAATGCGATTATGGAGGCTGGCAAGTCCCAAATCTGCAGGATGGGCCAACAGGCCAGAGGCCAGAAAAGAGCTGATGCTACAGTTCAGGTCCAAGGGGTGTCTGCTGGCACGATTCCTTCTTGCTTGTGGGAGGTCAGTCTTCTGTTCTATGTAGGCCTTTGACAGATGACGCCCACCCACATTATGGAGGTTAATCTGCTTTACTCAGTGTCCACCGATTTAAATGTTAATCCCATCCAAGACACTGTCCTAGAAACATCCAGAATTATATTTGACCACATATCCGGGCACTATGGCCCAGCCAAGTTGACACAAAAAAATTAACCATCGCACGTGGTATATTTTATTATCAGATCTGGAATTGATATTACTCCTGATCACATTCCACTGGCTGTAACTCATTGCAAGGCTGCAATCTATCCACAGGGGAAGCCAAGGAATATAATCTTCCCATGTGTTTAAGGAAGAGGAAACTGGACTGGCGAACGCCCCCTGGTGAATAGCAGTGGATTTTCAACATAGAGAATCCTCATCTGGGAAGGAAGCATCCCGAAGTGTTGGAACCAAGTGAGGAGGATGCCCAACAAATCGCCAAAAAGAGCAGCGAGTGGCGGGATGTAGGATGAGCTGCGAACTCAGACCAGAGGGCAAAGCAAGATCACACCGACCAAACCTATTACCAGTAATCTCATTTCCAAAATTCAATGTAATTAAAATAATTTTAAGTTTTGACCAACAGCCTATACAAAATATTCTTTTGGGATGACATACCTGTGGAAATCACCAGAATGGAAAATGTATTGCTATGTTTTAGGGTTTGTTTTTTTTCTCAATTCTCAGTGCATGGGAAGTCCCTTTTGAGAACTAACTTTGACACAGGCATCCTTCCTCAGCTTAAAAGCCATGGAGTCAAGACAGGATAAAAAGCAATGGTTTTCAGGTAGTAAGAGTATGATGGTTAGAAAATGTAAGAAGTTGAGTCACAAATTACCACTATTGCCTAGTGCTTATACTTTCAAAGGAGAATAATATAATGAAAAGAGCACATGTCTTCTAATGGGACAAATAGAGTTCAGACCCACAGTTCCACCACATCACACATCAGGCAAGTTACTTAATATTTCTAAATCCTATTTATTAATTTTTAAATGGAGATTTTTAAAAAAAAAAAAACCCACTTACCCACAAAAAGAGTATGTGGCACATGGTAAGTGCTCAGATTTGAAGTTACCTAGCAAAGCACCACTTATAATGAGACAGGCATTCTATTAAATGCCCAGCAATCCCATTAAACAACATTATTAGGAGACAAGAAGAAAAGGGTACAAATAAATAAATAAACATTATGAGACTGATATTATTATTGGTCACATTTTCCAGATGAGGAAAATGAGATCAAGAAAAATGTAGTAACTTGCCCAAAGTCACACAGCTAATAAGTAGTATAGCTGGGTCTTTCACCCAGGCAGTCTGATTACAGAGCTTGTGCTTTTAACTATACAGTATCTATAATGTATAACATAGAGTATAGATATAAGATGATGTTGGTTGAGAACACACAAGCACATTATTGTTGGAACAGAACAGGGAATCCAGAAATAGAATGAAGACAGGTTTAGGAAATAGGATAAAGGTGGGGCATTTTAAACCAGAAGAAAAAGGATGTATTTGCTATTTAATAAATTGTCATGAAATAATTAGCTACCAATTAGAAAATTAAAATTCAGATCCTACTTCAAAGAAAGGTAAACTAAAAAGTATTAAAAATGAATTGGAGAAAAGTGAATTATTGATTGAGGAAGATTTTCCTAGTCATGAAATAAAATCAAGAAGATCCCTGTATCAGGAAAAACTGATAAATGTGACTACATAAACAAGGGGGAAATTTTCTATTTGGCAAAATAGAGTTAAATGAGTTACCACTATATATATATATATATATATATATAACAATATAAAGAGTGATTATAAAATCAAGAAGAAAAATTCAAACCAGATAGAAATATGGTCAAATGATAGATTAAGGCAATTCACTGAAAAAAAAATTATGGATGATAAATGGTAAGAAGGAGTGGATTTAAAATAGCAGCAAGATTCCATTTTCCACCTGTTCCCCAGTGAGACATGGCAAACATGTTGAGAACCAGGCACTTTCCTACACGTTGATGGCCGTATAAACCATATAGCCTTTTTGGAACATTATTTGATGATATCTATCAAAAATATGTATAACCTATGACCTAGAAATTCCACTGTTACAACTTGAATCTTCAGAAATACTGGTGACAGTGTTTAAAGATATATGTGTGAGGATATTTATTGCTGTATTGCTTATAATCATAAAAGCTAGACATGCTTTAAGTAATCATCATTGGAGAATGGTTACTATGGTTAACCAGACTTTGAAACTATTATGTTGACTTTGCAAAGAATGAGGTAGAGCTATATATGTTGATCTGGAAAGTGTCCCTAATATACTCTTAAGTAAAAATAAACAATTGCAGAACAGTATAAAAATAGTCTCAATGACCATCCCAAGGAAACAAAAATTGAGAATGAGCAAAGGGAGTATTTTCTTTATGCATACATGCACTGTTTTATTTTTTTCAAAGAATATGTTTGAAATGCATTTAAAAATTCTCTGGAAAGATTCAAAGGTAATTTGTTAACAGTGATTATTTTGGGAGAGTTGAGCTGGGAAGGGTGGGTTAACGGAGGGTAGGATTATGGTTTTAATTTTATGTTCTTTATTGTTTGAAACGTTTGCAGTAAAGATGTATTGATTTTGTGAATGCAAAAACCATAGAGGAAAAAACAATACGAAACAAAAAGCAAAATAATAGAAAATATCATCACTAAGTTCCACAGCTTTTACTGGTTTTTCTTTAATCTCTGTCTCTACAAATAGAGAGAATGGCTGAGAGTGTTTCAAAGCTGAAAATACTCTGAACAACGAGGCCTGATGGCATTTATTCTAAGGTACTCAGGGAATGGGAAGATATTACTGCAAAGCCATTAGCTATTATTTTTCAGCTCCTTGGAAGGATAAAAGAAGCCCTCGAAAAATGAGAAAAGGTCACCATTCCACTCAAAATGAAAAAAAGGATGACCTTCAGTATCACAGGCTAGATATTTCTAATGCTGTTTTTATCACTGGAAAGACATTAGAGAAGATTCTTGAGCAAGTGAAAATGCAGCTCCTAGGAGAAGCAAGACGTTCTTGGCAGCAGGTGGGAGGGCTGTATCATAATGAAATGGCCCCTTGGGCTTTCTAATCACACTCACTTGGGTGGGACCATCCTTTGCTGGTCAAACACGCCAGTCTTGGAGTCAGGTGAGCTGGATCACATGGCTCTGCCACTTCCCAGCACATGGGGTATGATCAGGACTCGGCAGCAGATCAGGACGGGTTCACCGCGCAAAAGCCAGAAAGGGGAGTGTCTTGGCTTTCTCAACCCAAACTCCCAGCTGGGTTATAGAGATGCTGACGTGTTATAAGCTCTGCATTCTTCTGCATCAACTCCATTTTCTGTTGCCTTTTTTTCTACTGTGGCACCTCCTCAAGTTCCATGTCCAGTAAGAAGGCCCTTCTCCACGTCAGCCTCAAGATGAACTTTGATTGGCTGAGGGCAGAGGGTGGGGTCATTGCATGATTTTCACCCAGAGGTAGATTACGCTGATATCCACTTCTGCAGCCATTGGTTGGCTCAACTTCCCAAGGACCTCACACCGAGAGTGGAGAAGCTGACCCCAGTGAAAATTGGGATGGTATCAGAATAAGGGGGAATGGATGCTGGGTGACCAACAAATGTCCACTACAATCCCACATTAGACAAGTCACCAAAAATAACTCAGTCTCAGTTTTCTCATCTATATAAAGGGTGTAAAAAGCCCATCTCATGACATTACTGAGAAGATTAAAGTAATGTGCATAAAATCACTTATAATTCAGAAAGCACTATTCAAATATAAGATAGTATCACTATTGACCTTGAATAACAGGAAGAAAAACCCACATGAGCAAAGAAAAAATAGAAAGAGAGAGAAATCAATCCAGAAAAAGCTATGTCATTCACAAGAAATATGAATATGGCAATGGGAAAAAATTAACCTGAGCCACAGATTTAGAACTGAAGGGATAAACAGGTAAAGCTATGGAGACAGTAAAAAGATCAGTGGTTGCCAGGGGTTATAGCAGGAGCGAGGGAGGAATAGGCGGGGCACACAGGATTTTTGTAGCATAACACTATAGCGGTGGATACACGTCATTACACAGTCGTCCAAATCCATAGAATGTACCACACCAAGAGTGAGCCCTAATGTAATCTATGGCTTTCAGGTGATACGATGTGCTGAGTAGGCTCAGCAGGTGTAAGAGGTTCACCACCGTGGTGGAGGACGTTGATAACGCGGGAGCTGTGCACGCACAATCTGTTGAAGAATTATTCCTGACTCTGGCACAAGGTCTCTCTGGAGCTGGGAACAAGGGAAGTCTCAGCACTGTGAGGGCAAGGGAGGAGTACTCAGTCTTGGCAGCCAGGGAGTGGGAACAGAGGGAGCAAACAGCAGCAAGAACCCAAAATGAGCTCTAAAGACAGATGTTAGTTCTAATCTGTAGACAGGAAAAATGCTGAACTCTCTCCTCAAAGTGTAAATAAAAGCCTACTGGGCCTGCCTCTGTTCCCTGGCTCCCCGGATGGCCCTGGGTCAGCTCTACACACATTTGGAAAGATAAAGGCATTAAGGTTTGTTTTATGAAAAGCAAACATTTGTCCAGCATTTACCTTGTTAAGGCCTGCGTGGGCAGGGCCATTAGATAATGCTTATTTCTCCAGAGGGAATCAACCTTTTTCACTCCAGCGGCAGAATGGAGTCTCCGTGAAGGGTAGCAGCTTGGAAGGCCAACTCTGGTTTAGATCTCACCTCTGCCAAGACCTTGGCAAGTGCTTCAGGATCCTCTCTGGGCTTCCTTTTCCTCATCTACAAAATAAGGATAACACGGATATTCATTTTATAGGCATGCTGTGAGAACAAAATGAATTAACACAAGAAAACTCTAAAGTGCAAGGAAAAAATATTAGTAAAGATTATTACTATAACTAGTCAATATCAAACCAATCAGGGGGAGAGCCCATCTACACAGGTGTGAAATCAGGATTGCAATAAAACTAAAATATTCTTTTTGGTGGTGTTATCTCCTGGAAAGCCTCCTGAGATTAAAAAAAAAAAAGGAAGACAAGAAAAATTACCGTTTATTAAGATCCTTAAGGACCAGGACTATGTCTGTCCTAGTTATTGCTTCATTCTTACCACATGGAATAGTGATAGGAACATATCCGATATTCAATATGTTGTATGTCAAGCAATTGTACTTGCATTGCTTTATTTAATCTTTATGACACCAAAAGGTAGATGTTATCACCATTTGACACATAATCCAAATAAAACAAGGCCACCTTAAAAGAAGCACAAATCAGTGTTTGAAAAAATGTTCAACATCACTAATCATCAGGGAAACGCAAATCAAAACCACAATGAGATATACCTCCTCACCCCAGTTAGGAAAACTATGATCAGAAAGACAAAAAGTAACAAATGCTGGCAAGGATGTGGAGAAAGGGGAACACTTACACACTGTTGGTGGGAACATACATTTGTGAAGCCATTATGAAACAGTGTGGAGTTTTCTCAAAAAACTAAAAATAGAGCTACCATATGATCCAGCAATCCTACTACCGGGTATTCATCCAAATGAAAGGAAATCGGTATATCAAAGAGATACCTGCACCCCCACGTTTATTGCAGCACTATTCACAACAGCCAAAAGATGGAGTCAACCTAAGTGGCCATCAGCAGATGAATGGATAAAGAAAATGTGGTATATACACACAATGGAACACTATTTATTCAGCCACTAAAATAAATGAAATCCTGTCATTGGCAGTAGCATGGATGAACCTGGAGGACACTACGTTAAGTGAAATAAGTCAGGCACAGAAAGATAAATGCTGCATATTCTCACTCATGTAGGAGCTAAAAAAAAAAAATATGAGCTCATAGAAGTAGAGGGTAGAATTATGGTTATTAGAGGCTGGAAAGGGTAGGGCAGAGGGGAGGATGGGGAGAGGTTGATTAAGGGACATAAAATCGCAGCAAGATAGGAGGAATAAGTACCAGTGTTCCGTAGCCCCGTAGGGCGAGTGTAGGTAACAATGATTTATTGTATACCTTCAAAGAGCTAGAAGAGAGGATTTTGTATGTTCCCAACACAAAGAAATGATAGATGTTTGAGGTGATGGGTATCCTAGTTACCCTCATTTGATCATTACACATTGCATGTATATATCGGAATGTCACTCTGTGCCTCAAATATGTACAATTATTGCATGACAACTAAAAAGAAAAGAAAAAATAGATTTAAAAAAAACAGCACAAATCAAACCCAATGGCACTTAAAGCAACAGAAATCTTTACTGGAGGTTGGATTGGGATGGGAGCAGGATGGGGAGGCAGAGCAGATGATGGCAAAGAAGGGACATCACAGAACCCTCCCCAGACGCTCTTTCCAGGACTCAGGAGTCCACTCATTGAGGAGCTGCCTGCTCATCTCTCCTCTCTCTCCACAACGCCAAACTCTCTGATGCTGAATGTTCTCTCTCCCTCTCTCCTCTCCACTCCCAAATCTTTTTCCTCCTGCGGTAAATCCAATGTCACTCCCCTTGTGCTGCTCCCAGCCAATGACTGACTGCAAATGGTGGGGCTAGAGAGCCCAGCGTTCCTGCCCAGCAGGGGCTGCTCTGATGGGCCATCTTTGGTCTGGGCGTCCCATCTACCTTGCCAAGACCTCCTCGAGCTGTGCTGCACACTGAAGCTCTTCTCATTCGATCCTCCTTCCTTCCCACTCTTTCTTCTCAGGTGTCATGCCTGCTTCCTGCTCCCCTGTGCCCCACCCTTTTATCCTGCAGGCATTTCCCCCAATAAATCTCCGTCTAACTCCATCTTGGTGTCTGCTTCTTGAAAGATCAAAAATGACACATCTGCTAAAGCCTAGCTCCAAACGCCATGTCTACATATTTTGCCAGAAAAGAGGCTCCCACTTGCTCTTTTCTGGCTCACCGCTCACCTCTCTGTTTTTCTTAAATAGTGTAATCTAGCCTCTCTTGGTTTTTTAAATTCTCCTCTCTACCTCTCACCCTGCTGGAAGCCATCCAAATTCCTGTAATTGAGCAAGCAGGCAAAGAATCCTTGCTCATTGCAGCTGTGTTACAGTGTGCGGTGTGCCATGTGCGTGTGTAGAAAATTGCAAATATTCATAATCTCATATCTTTCCTTCTTTCTCTGCCCCATGAAGATAAGGGACCCAGGGCTCCAAAAGGTCAAATAACTTGGCCAAGGTCATACACTGAGCACATGATGAAATCACTTTCAATTCCGTATCTTGCTGACTGCAAAGCCCATGCTGTTTCACATGTGTGTACAAGTGTGTGTGTTGGGACTCCAGGTGTTAACTCTAGGATTCAGATGCATCTGGACGAGTAATGGGAGCATCATATCAAGACCCTATTTGCATGAGGCACTGGGGACTCTCCTGGAAGAAAACTCATTCCAGGCTACAGTCAAGTGCACAGGTGTGATCCAGACTTAGCAGGATTAGCATGGAGGAAAAGCTTGAGCCCAGCGTGGGGTCACCTGGTCACTTCCACAGTCTGTCCTCTCACTCAGCCCCCAAGGACTCAAGTCTGAGTCCTGGAAAGAAAGAATTATAATACACATCACTTTTCTCTATATTAATGAAGATGAAAAGCCCACTATTTGCATATCTAGTTTTAATAAAGCAAAGAAGAAAAACATCCAGAGCGCACATGCAGTGTGGAAAATGTTAATCACAAATAAAGTCCCTCTCAATGCAGCCAGAAGCAAGAGCTGCTGGAAGAGTCTGAGTAGTCAGTTCCCACAAGTGAGGGAAATTACCAATGAGACGGGGCCGGAGGAGGGCAGAGAGGATAACAAGGTAAATATTCCAGGAAGCAGCTGTCCCTGGTTCCTGTGGAGCCAACGCCGCTGAGGTTATGCTCAGAATGTTCAATGTCCTATAAAATGCTCTCCATGATCTATAAGCAATGAAGACCTTCCCATATCAGTGCTTTTCTCTCTTTTGTTTTCTTTTGTTTTGTTTTGGTTTTGGTTTTTCTCAAGTAAAAGTTGCTTCCTAGCTTTGGAGACCCTTTCTTTGAATTTAATCACCAGCTTAGCACAGTCCTGGCATGTGGACTGTGTTTAATAAATGAATGATTACTAGTCTATTTAAAATAAAAGCAGATCATGCACACTTCAATCTGGAAATTAAAGGAAAGAAGAGATCACCCCACACTATCCCCAAACTCTTCCACTAAAAGTTTTCAGCTGGTCTAAAAGCTTGTGCATATACTTCTGTTATTTCATGGCTATGGACTCTATATTGCTTGGTTAGAAGAGTCAGCTCCTTGAACCATTCACCAGGGTAAAAGGCTGCCAAGAATTATTTGCAGCATCGGCAAAGATTTGAGGAAAAATGATGCCCTTGAAGATGTGTATCCAATAAATCACTGCTGGCTTTGCACTGGTACCTATGTTTTTCCCTCTGTCCCCAATGTCAACTCTAATCTAGGGCTCCTTTTACCTCTGTCTATAACTCATTGGATAACAAAGTGAGTGCATGAGACATTTCATTGAGGGATAGGATGTTCTATTTCTATTTTTCATCTCATCCTTTAAAAATTCCTACATAATTTGTAAATATTAATAAATAAATGACCTATAATGAAAGCATATGCACACAAATGTTTGGCTGGAGGGTAGATGAAAAAAGTTTGAATACCTGTTTTAGTCTCTTATATCTCAAACTTTCCAGGTCCTTTAAGGCTGTTAAATTTTTTTATTCTCTCACTCATCAGATATTTATAGAGTGCCTACTATGTGCCACCCCTGTTCTAGGTATAAGAATATAACTGTAAGATTGAAAATGTCCTTGCCCTCATGGAACTTACTGGGAGATTTAGAAAGAAAAAAAGTATTTTAAGTATTATAATGCTGTATAGTGTTAGGTACAATAAAAAAAAAATCCGGCAGGTCATGGGGCTAGAGATGGTGGGTGGTGCTATCTTAGATTAGGTAGTTAGAGAAGGTCTCTCTGAGAAGGTGGCATTCAAGGACAAATTTTAAATAAAATAACGGAGTAAGACAAGTGAATGCAGAACAGGCTGCTGTAACAAAGACACTGTGGCACAGCTTCCTAAACAAGGTAGATCTTTATTCCTCTTACCCAAAAGACTGAACGTTAGTGACCCAGAGCTGACATGATAGGGACCTGGAGTCTTCCGCTGGCTTAGCCGCCATGCCCAGTGCAGGGGATGGCCAACAATGACCCACTCAACAGGCCAAATCCAGGCCACTGTTGGTTTTTGTAAATAAAGTTTTATTGGAACACAGCCATGCCCATTCCTTTGCTTACTGTCTATGGCTGCCTTCACAATCTAGGTAAAGTTGAGTAGCTGTGACAGAGACTACACAGCATGCAAAGCCAAAAATAGTTACTTTTTACAGAAAAAGGTTGCTGATCCCTGCTTTAGCTCATCCGTTTGGAGCACACATTTTAAGTGTAGCCTTTTCCCTGGTAAGCAGTTAGCCTCCCTAAAGGAGGAACAACCCTGCAGAGAGATGTGGGCCATTTTCTCTGTCCTCTGTTTACAGAGGTCATTCAGACGGGCTGGGGACGACGTGCATACTGTAAATTCTGCAGCCCCCATTCCCCTCTTGCCACCCTCCCACCATGGGATTTTTGCATCGTAACCCCATCAGATTCGCCACCCCCAGAAATACCCTGATCTACACCCTAGTCCTTCCTCCTCACTGTCCACAAGCCCCAGGGGAAAGGTGGCGAGACCCGGCTGTAGGAGCTTCCAGTGCGCCTACTGCCCCCGTCAAGGCAGTGCGAGCACAGCATGAAAGACTCTCTGAGCTGCATGCCTGGGAGAAATTTGCTTCCTGAAATGAGAAAAATCCCAGCAGGCCAGTTGGGGAGGAGCGCTCCAGCCAGAGGGGAGGAGGGGACAGAGGGCTCAGTGGGGCAGATCTGCCTGAAATACCACCGCCAGCCAGCAAGCACCAGTAGGCTCAGCCCATAAGGTCCCTCCAGCTTTACACAGACCCGGCACTACTGTGGCCTCCACTGCCTGATCGCACCACTGCCGGGCTGGCCAAAGGCCCGTTAGAGGAATGAGGATCTGCATTGTGTCAAGATTTCACAAAGAGAGAAAGACAAAAAGAGTCTCTTCTTTTTATCCCCTGTGTTTGTGAAATTTATCAAGAATGAAGCAACTCAAATAACATCATGAGTTGCGATAAGGTCTGACATAATGGTATTTCATTGACAAGGCTGTGTTTAAAATCACAGATAAAATGAAGCGCATGAGGCTTGAAGTATTACACATAGATTATTTTAAGAGGCAGTGCACCTCTTCCAAAGTTTTGGGGGGTCAGGTCTCTCTTCCATCTTACGGTCCCTGCCTCCCCACCACCACCACCTGGGGGTCGATTCAGGAGGGATACATAATTAGACCCAAAGAAAGAATCCATGGTAGGAGATGACATTGCATTTGAGGCTTTATAATCCCTTAATCTAAAAGTGTCTACCTGGTTCTCTGTGCTAACCACAGCGGTCTGAAAGGTTGGAGGAAAGGACCCAATCGTGCTGTGTTCATCGCAGTGAAATGGGGAGGGAGCACTAACAGAAGCGTGCAGGAAAAAGGAGGGAGGAGTGTGGCCGCACTGGCCCATTACTAAGAGTCAGAGTGCAAGTGAGCAAAGTGGCTCAGGACAGAAAAACAGGGTTGGACACCCTCTGCCTTTTCTTTCAGGGCCTTTCCCCTTAAGTCCCTCTGGTTCTTCTACTTCCTATACCCAAGTCCACACTGGGATAGCCCTGAATGTGGCTTATTCTAAGGAGAATATGACTGATAAGAACCCAGTGTGGTCCCAATACCTACCAACTGCTTTTTAACAGGGATGAAAGGTATAATCTGGTGGATGGAAGGGAGGGCATTTGGAAGGCAGAAGGGAAAGTCTTGGAGGGAGTTTACCTTGCAGTGCCCTCGGAGCACACCAACATGGGTGGCTGCCGCTTTGGCTCTGAAGGTCAGGGAGGCACCTGGGATTCTGAAGGGTGCAGGGAGAGGAAGTTAGACAAAGGGAAGCTGGGGAAAGGGATCCTATTTCAAGAGAAAAAATAGGGAGAGAGGGATTTTTTTAGTAGGTTGTGTGATACAAACGTAATATTTGATATGGCTGCTGTAGAAAACAGTTTGACAATTTCTTAAAAAGTTAAACATACACTTACTATGAGACCCAGCAAGTCCACTCCTGGGAATTTAACCTAGAGAAGTTGACTTGGGTTCACACAATCTATTACAAGAATGTTCGTAGCAGCTCTACTCATAATCGTCCAAAACTGGAAACAACCCAAATTGTCTTCCATAGGTGAACGGGTAAATGTACTGTGATACATCCACCCAAAGGAATACTGCTCAGCAATGTAATAAAAAAGAACAAACTATCGATACACACAACAACTTACATGGATCTCAAAGGCGGAGTGAAAGAAGCCATTCTCAAAAGATCACATACTGTTGGATTCCATTTATAAGACATCCTTGAAAGACAAAATACAGTGATGGAGAACAGCGTTTCCCAGGGGGTGGGGTAAGGGAGGGTGTGACTACAAAGGAAAACATCAGAGAGCTCTTTCTTGATGATGGAACGGTTCTATAACTTGATTGTGGAGATAGTTACATGAATCTATACATGTGTTAAAATTCATAGAACTCTACACACACACCAAAAAGTCTATTTTACTATTTAATAATTTAAAATATTATTTAAGATTTTTAAATACATCTAAAGAAAAAGTGCTTAATATGGCTAACTGGAGACCTGGGTACCATTTTTTACCAGGTATGACTTTGAATAAGTTCATCTATCCATTCATCCATCCTTCTTCCATCCATCCATCCATCATCCCTCCACACATTCACACTAGACAGGCATGAAGGACGCACAGACAGAAGGTAGAGTTTCTGCTCACAAAGAACTCATCCAGTGGAGGAGGCCAAGACGTATATATATGACCCGAACGTGGTTTGACAGAAGTTTGTACATGGCAGGATGGAGGCATCTACAAGGAGACCCTGGCTCAACTGGGAAGGTCAAGAATGGCTTTGCCCTCAGAGCCTTTGTTTCTTCATTTAAAATTTTGGATGAAATAGCTCTTCCTGCCCCACCTATGCTAGAGGCTCACTGGGGGAATCAAGTTCATAAGGAAGATCTGTGACCTAGAGAGCGTGGTTGATTATACAGAAAGGCTTGTGGTCGTCCAGACTCAGAAGGAGCTATTTGGTTTCTCAGAACAACAGGGTGTTTTTAAGAACAATGATTTTGTTGGTAATGTTACAGGGGTAAGGAGAGGACTATCGCTGCATCTCCCCAGGTTGAGGCTGTTATGAAAAATGTTTTTATAAATTTGCTTTAAAAGTTTTTTGAATGAAAACACAATTTTACTTCTATTCAGACTTTCCCCTACTTTATTAATAATTTGATTTCTACAACATTGGCTGGAAGTGAAAATATACAGACTTATGTAGAATTTATAAACTAAAATCAGATGTGATTTTCTCCTACTATTCATCCTAAAAGATCTTTCAGACTTTCATTTTTGTTTTCCTGTAGAAAATAAATCTATAACCAAAAGGTAGAAGTTGAAGGTAGACAATATTTTGGCTTATACAGGGAAGAATTTTTTAAAATTCGCAATGAATAATAATTATCTTTGAGCACTTACTGTATGCCAAGCACTTGGCCAAACATTTTATAGTCATTATCTCATTTAATCCTAACAACTCTAAAGGTAGATACTTTCACTACTTCCATATTACAGATAGGAGATCTGAAGCTCAGAGTGGTGTTATGCAAGTCATCTAGAAAGTCAATGTTAGTGCCAGGATTCCAATCCAGGTGTGTAAACTACAAGGACAGGAGTGAGACTGAGAGGAAATATTTGTAACATAGTTAATAAATGTTTGGCATCTGAATATAATAGTGAGCTCATAAATCAATGACAAAAAGAAAATGCACAAAAAAATGAGCAAAAGAAATGAGCAGGTAATACGCAAAAGAAATATGCAAATGAGCAATAAAATATAAAAAGATACTCAACACCACTCGTAATCAAAGATGCAAGCTGAAACAAGGAGATTACCATTTTTCATCCATCAGTCTGGAGAAAGTCGAAAAGATAGATAACAGTAATGGTGGAATATGGATAAATTATGGGCTTTATACATTGTTGGAGAAAGTACAAATTGGCAGCACTTGTTTTTAAGGGAAATTTGGTGCATTCACATTTTTTTTTAAATGCATATGTTCACTGACCCAGCAATGCCAGTGGTTTGCTGTTTCTTCTAAAGAAACACCTGCTCATGTGCTTGAGAAGGGTGGACAAAAGTGTTCACTGCATCTTTGTTCACAAGAGCAAAAAGCTAGAAACAATTTAAAGTTATTTAGTAAGAAAATGGCAATAGTGTGGTACGTCCATATTATGGAATACTATACAGTAGCTTAAAAGGATATGGCAGACCTATGCAGGCTGAAAAAATATGTAAGATGATTCTTAAGAGAAAAAAAGCAAGTTGCAGGGGGAAAAATGCAATACAATTATCATTTGTGTAAACTCCCCAATAACACACAACCATACTAAGTAATTTCTGTGGCTACATAGTTAGGTGTTTAAGGTATAGAAGAAAAGATATAAAATGAACTGGTAACAATGGTTCTAGGAATGTGCATAGAATGAATTGGTCAAAGGGAATTTAGACATCACCTCTAATGCTTAAATTTTCACTAGAGAAGATGCAGTCCTCTATTATAATACTTCATAAGTAACACAATACTGTAAATCTTAAGAAAGAAAAGAGACCAAACATGTCTGACTCCAGAGCCTAAGTATGTTGTCATATTTGTTCTTAACCTATGATTTATAGTTAGGTTTTTGCAATTTCATGAACTTCCTAAAATTGTGCACACATTGGGTGTGTGCTGGGGGGTACACACTTTTCCTTGGGTGGAGCTTCACAATATTGGATTTCCAAAGGGCAACTGTCTTACTCCATTCCAGTTGCTATGACAAAATACCATACACTGGATGGCTTAGAAACAACAAACATTTATTTCTCACAGTTCTGGAGGCCAAGAAGTTCAAGATCAAGGATCAAGGCGTTGGCAGCTTTGGGTCTGGTGAGAGCCCACTTCCTGGTTTGCAAATAGCTGTCATCTTGCTGTGTCCTCACGTGGCAGAAGAGGAAAGAAAGCTCTCTGGGGCTTCTTTTATAAGGGCACTAATCCCATTCATGAAGTCTCTACTCTCACGATCTAATCGCCTCCCAAAGGCCCCACCTCCAACTACCAACACTTTGGAGATTAGGATTTAACATACGAATACTGGGGCGACACAAACATTCAGGATCCAAGACCAAGAAAAGGTCAAAAACAATTTTAGCAGAAAATGCTCTTGTTCTGCTGTGGCCTTGGGTAAGTTACTCCGCTGTTCTGGATAATCGAGATCATAATATTACTTACCTCCTGGGGCTGATGTGAGGATTATATGAGTCAATGTGTATAAAGCACTTGAAATAGAAGTCAATAAATTATAGCTATTGTTACTACTTTTGTCACTACTGCTATTATTAATAGCTGGGAAAGAGCACTTCATTGAAGAGACTTGAATTCTCAAAATAGTTATATCACAAGCCAAATAGAGAGATAAATCTATCCAGTCTGAAAATCCTACAGTTTCAGACTCTTAAATTTTCTTCCATATATAAAAATGATAAAATGGCATAAATTTTCCCATCTGTTCATTCCTTTACCCAACAAACATCTAGTGAATGCTTATGATGCACTAGACATTGTAGAAATAGCTGGAGATGCTATTGCAGCAAAAGTGGCCCACTATGGTGACAGAGCCTGAAGGCACAATGACATCTGACACTGTGCACTTAGGGGCTATAATTACTCTGTGACTGTTGATACCTTTCAAAGGTAACTGAACTTCAAGTCCAAGCTTTTATTATTTACAGGCATAGAAACTACTACTTTAATCCTTAAATCTGACTTTTCTCCTTTAATTTACTGGGTCATGAAGGGAGCTGAAATCAAGAGTTCCATTCTGGCTCTACTTTCCCAGTAATCAGGCCAAATAAGCATTATGGTGCTTAAACCTTACAAGGCACTTGTGTTTCCAGTTGCTTTCACTTTGAAACCAGTTAATGGATTCAGTAGCTGTTACAATCCCACAATATTAATAGCAAGTGGACGTGTGATTGGATCACATGCCACTGGGCACAACTCTAAAAGGTTCCAGTAAGAGCCATGATACTCGCTCCCCACACCTCTGAGGAATGTGATCCTCAGGGTCTTAGTGACCTAAGGCTGCAGGGGAGACTCCTGGCTTAACTGGAACATGATAACGATGATTTCATAGGACATTTGGGTGTCCGAGCTGGGACATAGGCCTTTCACCAACCCCAGATAGGCATGCCCAACTCTTTGCATCCTCTGATATTCCTGGGAACTTTTGTCTCTTAATTTCCAGAGGAAAAAGGGGTTTGGATGGGGACTGCAGCAGGAGAGTGGGGAGATGTAGGACTACAGTGGGCCTCAGACTGGATTTGACGGGACTGTGTTCACAGGAGGCTTTCTGGGGTCTGGCCCCAGGGGGACTGTTTGGGTGCTCAGTCCCCACTTCTGCATACTGGTGCCCGAGGATTGGCCCCTGCAGAAATAAACAGAGACAGGGTCCTTTCCATGGCTGCGGTGTTCTCATGATCGGATTCCAGGGGCTTCAAGGGTAGTATTGTCCACAGTGGGATGCCGTGGGTCCTCACACAACCCTGCAAGGTTCATGGTATGATCTATACTTTGTGGGTGAAGAACTGGGAATTCAGAGGGATGAAAGTCAATGACGGGCTGGGCGTGGTGCCTCACGCCTATAATCCTAGCACTCTGGGAAGCCGAGGCGGGAGGATCCCTCCAGGTCAGGAGTTCGAGACCAGCCTGAGCAAGAGCAAGACCCCGTCTCTACTAAAAATAGAAATTATATGGACAGTTAAAAATATACATAGAAAATTAGCCGGGCATGGTGGCATGCGCTTGTAGTCCCAGCTATTCAGGAGGCTGAGGCAGGAGGATCGCTTGAGCCCAGGAGTTTGAGGTTGCTGTGAGCTAGGCTGACGCCACGGCACCTGATGCCCAGGCAACAGAGTGAGACTCTGTCTCAAAAAAAAAAAAAAAGAAAGCTCTGACTGAGGTCAGAGCAGTGGAGGTGGCCCAGTGAGGATGCACACTCGAGTCCTCACATGTTCTCCTCATAACAGTTGCCTCTTGGCATTCTTCTCTGAGTAGTTCTTGGGAAGCCTAAGAAAGGGTGAGAAAATTCTAAGCTAATTCTATCTTGGCTTCCTGTTGACTCCCAAGTTAACAGACCCCTCAAGCATCTCCTGAAGTGTCTACCACACTCTGAAATTCCGTTCAGAGATTTGTGCCCTTGAGGCTCAAGGACTCAGAACCCATCGCCGTGAGTGCGCTGAAGACCAGGTGGGAGCAGGAGTCAGTCGTTGGCCTCTGTTCCCACCAGACTCTGGGAATCGTATGGTGACACTTCATGCTGTAGCTGTGTGATGAAACAGGCATGGACGTTGGCACCGGTCCTACTTGGGTCTGCATGCTGATTCTGTGTCTGTAGTCTCTTGGAGACTCATTTTCCTCATCTGCAAAAGGGCTTTATAATAATAGCTACTTCCTAGAGGCCCGGGGAGGAGTGGTGACTGCCGCTCACGTTGAGGAGCTACTACGGTGATGTGCAAAGCACGGCTCTTGGCCTCGTGGAGCTTCAGTCTGGTGGGGAGGCAGAGGATGACCTAACAGAACACAAACACAGCACTGCAAACCAGGGGAAGGGCTCTGAAAGAAAGACCTGGGAGCCTCGTGAGCAGCCAACAGGGAAACTTGTTCCAGCCTGGACTTCAGGAGTGATTTCCCTGAGGAGGCGGCTTCAGCGGGTGGGGGTTAATGAGAGTATGACAGTCCAGGCAGAGAGAACATGTGTGACGACTCTGGGGGAGGGCAAAGGAGTGGCCCAGTGGAGAAGAAAGTCCATGGCACACACAGAAGTGGGGAGGGAAGGGGAGGAGCATGAGACGAGGCCGCAGAGGGATGCGGGGGCCATCCCAGCCATGCAGGGCCTTACTGGACTGGGCCGGAGAGTTTTAAGTAGGGAATGACTTCTTGTTTCTGTTTTAAAACATCACACAGGCTATTGCATGGAAAAGGGATTGGAGGGGTCAGAGGAAAAGTAGAGAGACCAGTGGAAAAGTGGTCCTGCAGCTCCCCGTGGGAGAGATGAGGGTCATGTGCACCAGGGCGACAGCCGTAGAGACGGACAGAAGTGGGAAAATGGGGCCGAGACTTATCTCCAACCCATGAAAGAACAAGACCATTTGATCAAGGCCCAACGAGTGGGGCCTGTGGTAAGGGCTGTGGAGGTTGAGAGAAAAGACAGAGCTACAAGAGCTGTACACTGGAGAAGGCTGCTTGGAGATGGGCTGAAGTTGGGCCCTGAAGAACAGTGGACTCCAATGAGGTGGTGAGGAATCAGACAGGCACGCTTGGGGCTGGGGAAATGCCACCCAAGTCAGCGATGTGAAAGCTACCATGATGTATCCTGAATACAGCTGAGGAGTACTGTGAGAAAAAAAAAAGACCAGAAACTAAAATATGCAGACTCTAATTCACAGTGTTTTAGTTAGGATTAGGCTGCCAGTGGCAGAAAATTCAACACAGCACTGGCTTTATAAAATAAGGATTAATTTTTCTTTCTCATATAAATGAAGTCTCAAGACAAGCAGTGCAGGGCTGGCTAGTATATCAAGTCTAAGATCATCAAGGGTCCAGCCTCCTTTGAGTATCTTGTTCTGCTGCACTCAACATAGGCACTCACCTCATGGTACAA
Source organism: Eulemur rufifrons (assembly GCF_041146395.1). Classification (NCBI taxonomy): domain Eukaryota; kingdom Metazoa; phylum Chordata; class Mammalia; order Primates; family Lemuridae; genus Eulemur; species Eulemur rufifrons. Next base: position 18,964,588 of record NC_091001.1, read on the forward strand.
AGTGGCTGCTCCAGCTCCAATGATCACATCTTCATTCTAGCCAGAGAAATGATGAAAAGGAAAGAAAAGGGCATGCTCTTTCTTTGTAAAGTTACTTTCTAGAAGCTGCATGTTCATTGGCCAGAATGTTGTCACATAGCCCTATCTAACTGCAAAGGAGCTGGAAATACTGCTATTAATTATAGACAATCATGTAACCAGTTAAAAATTGGGGATTCTATTACTATACAGAAAGAGAAGGGAAAAAGTCTGTGCCACATCAGCAGTTGATAGTAATTTGTAAATTAAACATCATCCTTAGCTCTTTAAATAGAGTTCTTATCAAGTGATAAGAAAAACATTAAAACCACAATAAATACTCTATCTGGAATGTTCTTCTCCCAGATTGTCATGAGACTCATTCCCTCAGTTCATATCACCTCCTCAGAAAGGCCTTCTCTGCTCACCCATCACTGTTCATCCCCTAACCTTGCTTTGTTTCCCCTCCTAGCACTTTTCATGATCTGACGTCATACTCTATTCATTTATTTGTTTATTGTGTGTCCCTCACACAATGAGAACTTAGTAAACAGAGGGACTTTGTTTTTCTCACTGCTGTGAACAGTGCCTACATCAGTTCCTGCCACATAGCAGATGTTCAATAAAAATTTGTTGACTGAATAGAGAAATGGACAAAGCACATAAACAACTCATAAAAGATGTTTTGGTTTATCGTAAGTTTGATTTAAAAAGAAATACAGGCTGGGTGCGGTGGCTTATGCCTGTAATCCTAGCACTCTGGGAGGCCAAGGCAGGTGGATCGTTTGAACTCAGGAGTTCAAGACCAGCCTGAGCAAGAACGAGACCCCGTCTCTACCAAAAAAATAGAAAGAAATTATCTGGACAACTAAAAATATATAGAGAGAAAATTAGCAGGGCATGGTGGCACATGCCTGTAGTCCCAGCTACTTGGGAGGCTGAGACAGGAGGATTACTTGAGTCCAGGAGTTTGAGGTTGCTGTGAGCTAGGCTGACGCTACAGCACTTTAGCCCTGGCAACAGAGTGAGACTCTGTCTCAAGAAAGAAAGAAAGAAAGAGAGAGAAAGGAAAGGAAAAGAAAGAAAGAAAAAAAGGAAGAAAGACAACTAATAAACAAAGGTCGGAAATATCAAGCATTTTTGGTAATAAAAGACATGCAAATTAAAGCCACAACGAGGTGCCTTTTTCAATTACTAAATCAGCACAATGAAAATGTTAAATGATAATATCCAAAGCTCACAAAAGTATAATAACCAGTACTAATATAATAAATGGCAGCCTTTTAAAATAGTAACCATGTTTTGGAAAGTGATTGCCAGGCCTGCCAGGCTACCAGCCCCAGGAGCCATGCACCTGGCGTGGACGGCGGCAGGGGGTCACATTTGCTTGCATTCAACATGAGCACTGCTGCTTCCCTGAGTCGTGCTAAAGGCAGACCTGAAGTCGCCCATGTACATCAAATGCCACAAAAATATCTGTACATCACCATCAAATTGGTTTCACTGATCATCACCTAAGAGCACATTCAGTAATAACATTAATTGGGTGTCGGGCAGATGTGGGGGGTAGGGAGGGAATGGGTGTGTGCATACATAATGAGTGCGATGCGCATCGTTTAGGGGATGGACAGGCTTGAAGCTCTGATTTGGGGGGGCGGGCAAGGCAATATATTTAACCTAAACTTTTGTACCCCCATAATATGCTGAAGTAAAAAAAAGTCTGTACATAAATATGTACCACATTGCCACTGATAAAAACAAAAAGCTGAAAATAAAACCTAAATATCCAACTATATGGAAATATTTCAGTAAATTCGAGTACATATTCTTGATGGAATAATAGACATCAACTAAAAATAATACTATAGAGAAGTACTAAGACATGGTCATCCAATAATGCTAAGTGAAAAAAAGAAAGAAATATACAAATAGTATATATGTAAAACATGTTTTTAAATTCTCTGGATGATGAGGTTATAGACTTTTTTACTTTCGTTTTTATCTAAATTTTTTTAAAACCACATTTTTCCATAAAGCCATATTTCTCATTTTGAGGGAAAATTTTATCTTAAAATTACATTTTCAAAAGGGACAAGTAGAATGAATACCGTATATAGGGTATTATTCCAAATTTGTTTTTGTAAAAAATGTGTTTGGAGGAAAAGGCCGAAAGGACACCGGCCAAACCATTATCGCAGGTACCTTTAGGCAGTGGTAGTAAAGCATGCATGATTTTCATGTTCCTCTCAACATAGTTCTCGCTTGTTCTTATCGTTTCTCGAGCCCTTATGACATGCCAAGCACTCTGGGGGGTGCTTTTCACACACTGTGACGCGTGGGATCCCGGCAGCCCCGAGGTGGGTGTCGGCACCGTGAATCCATCTACTCATGAGGAAATGAAGGCTCAGAGACAAGCTACTTGCCCAAAGCCCAGCTACCGCCTGCTAAGGGACAGCTCTTCAAACGGATTCGGTGCTGGCTTTCCTCGGTTGGAGGAGCAGGGCTTTATTCCATGGTGGAATAAAGATTCCATGGAGGAAGATGGCCATGGGGAAGGAACTTCGGGGGTGGTTTCACGCTGCCCTCCGTGGGGACCAGGGGTGCAAGGGAGCCTCAGCCCCCGCACAAACCAAAAGGATTTGTTCTGTCAGACTCGGCTTCAATCCAGATGTCACACTCAAGGATCCAGAAGGCCCCAGGTCGCCCCAAGGCCGCAGGTTCCCCACCCCTACGAGGAGGGGGGCAAGTCCCTGCCAGTCACTGGGGAAGGCTGACATGGTAGAGGAAAGAAAAGAGGAGAGCCCTAGCGGGCAGCAGTCTGAGTGAGTCTGGCGAGACAGTGAGAAGTGAAGGATTTAGAGAGTGACGTTCCGAGCAGCAGAGTGTGGGGGGAGACTGCAGGGAAGCGAGAGAATTTTAAGAAAGGTCAGGCTTCCCTGGAAATTGCGTCTCCCATAACACGAAATTGCCTGTAACTACCTGTGGCTTCTGGGCTGAATTCAGTGACACCACATAGAGGAAAACATCATGGAGGGCCCTGAAATGGATTTGTGTTACATTTATATCTATTTGTCTTTATTTTAAAAAATTGCAACGAGCATGTGATTAAAATTATAATGAGGGAAAAACTACATATTAATCTTTTAGGTGTTTTGGAACAATGTTTCTTAAGACAGAGAATGGTTTGGGGAACAGTTAATAATTTCATTACCCGGGAGCCCATGAGATTGCTCATGATCTTTCTCTCCTTCTGGAGCGGGGTTTGGCAGAGACGAGGGTCCCTGTACCGAAAGGGCTCCGTGGACTGTGGGAGTCCCTGGGCTTCTGCCCTGTCCAGTGCTGTGTGTTTCAGAGAGAGGGGAGGCATTGGAACCGTTCCAGCTGAATTCAGTCGCTTTGTGTCCATTCACCTGGAACTGTGTCCGATCAGAGGACAGGGCTCTGAGGTGACAGGACATTGCCACTTGGCCCAGTCTACTAATCACCTGTCTCCCACAGGGGACTGGGGTTCCATGAGGAAGGGAATTCCATCTTCCCGGCTCATGAGACCCCTGGCACTAGCGCAGCACCTGGCACGTACAAGGCACTCTCTGTGTGTACGCTGAGGAATGGAACCAGGAAATGGGAAGTGCCTCAGCTTCTCCCTTGAAAGTACACCGGAATCTTCCATTGGAATTCTCCTTTTTAGTTGAACTCTAACGTAACATAGGCTCACAAACTCAGAGTGAAAAATCTAGAGTTAGCCAAGACCAGAAAACCCCAAAGTAGTAGAGTTATAAAAGGGTATAACAAGCAATGAAATATTGGCTCCTCTAATTTTTCCCTCTTTTTTCATTCATATTTACCAAGCACATACTACATGTCGGGCACTGTGCTAGAGTACTGAAGATATAAACCCATAGTGTGGGCCGGGCGCGGTGGCTCACGCCTGTAATCCTAGCTCTCTGGGAGGCCGAGGTGGGCGGATCATTTGAGCTCAGGGGTTCGAGACCAGCCTGAGCAAGAGCGAGACCCCATCTCTACTAAAAATAGAAAGAAATTATATGGACAGCTAAAAATATATACAGAAAAAATTAGCTGGGCATGGTGGTGCATGCCTGTAGTCCCAGCTACTCGGGAGGCTGAGACAGGAGGATCGCTTGAGCCCAGGAGTTTGAGGTTGCTGTGAGCTAGGCTGACGCCACGGCACTCACTCTAGCCTGGGCAACAGAGTGAGACTCTGTCTCAAAAAAAAAAAAAAAATAAACCCATAGTGTGGCCATGATATGGGATAAATAGAGCATCCCTAGAATTAATCTTATCCATTAATAATAACAATTAGTATCCAGCACTATGTTCCAGTTGTTGTTCTAAACTCTGTCCATGTATTGTTTTGTTTATAGGTAGCATATTTTATCCCTATTACACATGAGCAAACTGAGACCCAGAAAAATTAAGTAATTTGCTCACATTCCACAGCTGGCCAGGGGTGAAGATCAGGCTTAGGTTTCTGCAGTCTGATGCTTACTCTCATGCTCTTAATGGCTCCCAGGGAGCTCAGGTTATCCTGAGATCGCTGGCCTCCAAATCCCCAGGGATGCTAGATTCAAATGCAGATTTCCAGGCCTGGGACTGAAGGATCAGAGATTCTGGGAGGGAAGTCTGGAAATGCCCATTTCTTAAACCACGAACCCAGGTAATTCAGATGTGCCCTAAAGTTTATGCAATATACACTCAAATTTGCTGCCCCCCTCCTTGTGAGTTCACAAAACCTCTAGCACCCACCTCACCACCCACGCCTACTTCCTGCCAAACAATGAGCAAGCAGAAAAGAACAGAATAGGAAGGAAGGAAGAGGGAGGGAGGGATGGAGGGATGGAAAGAGGAACTTGCCCCAAACTGGGCTCCATTTTGGTTCAGGGCAGGTCAACACCCAGCCCTCTGCTCTCCTGGCCCTTGGACCCGCAGCAGCACTGTGCCCCCAACCTGTTGAAGCAGCTGCTGAGAGGCCCGATGAACCTCAGTAGGCAGCACCCCCTGTGGCTGGTGAGGTCTGCCTGGTTGAAGCAGTGAGAGCAGCCCACTGCTGGCAGCAGCCGGGAGGTGAAATTTCACTGCACTCAGGGCTCAAAACCTGGATGCTTTTCCCTTTCCAAGTCAGAACACTGCTGTTCTGGGTCAGCGCCCAGAAGGCAGGGTTCATAGTCTGTAGGCAGGCACGATTCAGCTAAAAGGATGTGTGGCAGGAAGGAGGAGTAGAGCCGGGAACTCTGGCTCCAAATGGGCTACAAGATACTAGAATAACGATGAAAAGCTCCCAGCTGCAGGAACTGGTGTGTGCTTGGGGTTTGCAGGGTCTTAGAGGGGACATCTGCCACTGGTTCTCACCAGCAAATCATGTGGCCACTCTGAACGTCAGTTTTCTCATTTGTAAAAGGAAAATAGTGAGCATTATTAGAAGGCTATTAATACTGTCAGTGATTTATTGAACACTTTTTGTGTATCAGACACTGTCTGGAGTCAACAAGGTGATTTTGATAACAAATATCTGTGAAGTCATCTTGTTGAAGAAAATGAGCCTCAGAGAGGTTGAGAGACTCACTCAGTATTTCCCAGCAAGCGACCAGTGAAGACAGGATTTGATCCCAGGTCTGTCTGATGCCAAAGTCCGTCCTCCTAATAACTGCCCATAGCTTCTCCAATGTCCCTTCCACCTCTAGTTTCTGTGACTAAGTGTCCCAAACATGAGAGATGTTCATGGTTTCAAAGAAAAGAGATACCACTGTTTTCCCAGCCCCACATGGACAGTAAAAATGCCAGCCAGTTCATCTCTGTCCAGCAGAGACTCAGCAAAGATGTAGCATGTAGCTCTGTTAATGGAAGCACTGCCAATAAACAAGGAGCCCCAGGGGTATCTAACAGAGAGACGAAGTCTCAGCTCAGACAAGCAGTGTGTCAGAAACACGGCTTCCACGGCTGTCATCTGCTTTTCAAAGGATCTGAACTGAGGGGACGAGCTATGCAATGAGTGACAAGGGACAGCACCACAGAGCTTCATGGAAAACCCACACCCCCAAGCTGGTCCCCTTCTCTAACCTCCCTCCTGCTGTCTGCCCCTCACTCATTCCTGCTTCTACCTATCTGTACCTCAAAGGGACCAAGCTCATTCCCACCTCAGGGCCTTTGCACTTGCTGTGACGTCTGCTGAAAATACTACTCCTTCTGCCTGAAAGAAGCTGTCCTCCAGTCTCCATAAGGCTTCCTCCTTCTTGTCATCCTCAGTCCCCTCCTTGAGGAAGCCCTTCCTGACCACTCTGTCTAAATTAAGGGCCCCAATCCATCCCTCCCCATCACGTCTCTTTGCTTTACTTCCTCCGTGGTGCTTAACACTACCTGAAAAGATTTTGCTCGTTATTTGCTGACATCCTAGCAAAGTATTAATATCTGACAAATGGCTGACTCTCAATAAATCTGTGCTGAAAGAATGGATGAATGAATACATGAGTGAACGGGAAATCTTACTAACTTCTTTTGTGATAAGGACTCTGGAACCTATATTCAAAAGTGCTCCCCTCCTCCTAGTTAACAAGGGCAGAGACCACAAGAAATAGCACCGTGGTTAGTAACAACTTAACAACCACCCTGCAGTTATAGCCACACACATTGCTGGGCAAGGTTCCAAAGCTAAAAAAGCACTAATTGCTTTTATATAAGGAGGGAGAAACACAGTCCCTCCGCGTCCTTTAGGCCTGATGGTCTGCATTATTGTATCTGTTACTGTGTTAATTGTCCCTGTCTCACGCAGCCAGTTTGGGCTTTCTTCTGCATATGTCAGGGACGGTGACAGGTTCCTATACAGAGAAGAGAGGTACTGGGGAAGCATGTGTGTGTATGTCTATGCACGTGTACTCATGTATGTGCATAAAAGCAGCCATGCTCTGGGAAGGGTTAACTTGCAGCCAGACTGTCTCCGTGTTCAGGGCCCTAAGACTGGCCCGGGAATGGGCGGGGTGGGCCTGGAAGGTGGAGTGGGCTTGGCTTGCACTGGCTGCCTTTTCCACAACAGGAGTGCAAATGCTTGCCCAGCCGGACTGAGTGTGGTGACCTCGAGCCGCCTTTAGGAATGGCTGAAAAAGCCCACACCTGGAAATCACTCCCTCCCTGCCCCTTCACGGCAGATTGCATTTGGGAGACTCCCCAGTCATTAGAGGAATGAGCCGGGAGTGAGCAATTCGCCAGCTCGCTGGCACTTGCTGGAAAGCAGCAGACGAGGATGGACGTGGTTGACAGCCTTCTTGTGAATAGAAGCAACATCACTCCTCCCTGCGAACTCGGGCTGGAAAATGAGACCCTTTTCTGCTTGGATCAGCCCCACTCTTCCAAAGGTAGGTGTCAGAGACTGTTATTTTAATTCCGAAAACCACTGAGTTGCGGGAGCAATCAGCAGAGGCAAAGGCTGATAAAGAAAATATAACAGAGTCATTTGAGACCAGGCTGGATAAAGTCATATGTTCAGAAGTTTGGATAAGAGATCAGAAAGCAGAATAGAGTCAAATATTGTTCCCCGTGGTAGAGCTGGGCATTCATGAATGGGACTGGGGGGACAAAAGCAGTGGCAGGAAGAGCTGAGAGCAGCAAGAAGGGAGTACAAGTGTCTGAGCTTGAACTTACACGCGTCGCAGAAAAGGTGCTGTCACCACATAGCAGTTGCCTTTTCTTGGGGGGAACCCAGCGTGAGTTGACTAAAGCGAAATAGTGCTTAGCAGCTAGGAAAGAAAGCAATCACTGTTCACGTGAGCTTTGTTCTTAAGAAAAAGTGGTTCCCTGAGTGGTCCTTTAACAAACCCACCTTTTAAAAACAAATGATTCACTTTGTGCTTTCTTCAGTTTGTTTCTGTAAAATGTTGTCAGAACAGGAATCGCAGGGTTGAATGATGTACACCCCTGGGGTGGGGAGGGGTGGCAGAAATGGGCAGGAAGGAACCCCTGGCTAAGGTTTTAGCATTCTGCTCTCATAACCTCATCCCTCCGTCCTGTTCCTGCAAATCCCTGCAGAGTGGCGGCCAGCAGTGCAGATTCTCTTGTACTCCTTGATATTCCTGCTCAGCGTGCTCGGAAACACGCTGGTCATCACGGTGCTGATTCGGAACAAGAGGATGAGGACCGTCACCAACATCTTCCTGCTCTCCCTGGCTGTCAGCGACCTCATGCTCTGCCTCTTCTGCATGCCGTTCAACCTCATCCCCAACCTGCTCAAGGACTTCATCTTCGGGAGCGCTGTTTGCAAGACCACCACCTACTTCATGGGTAAGTTGCTGCGGGTGACTCGCCCCTGACCCCACTCGGCCACCGAGGGGGAGCCCTGCTGAGCGCCAAACGCAGAGCTGGCTGTGCGGGGCTGTGAGCAGGGACATAGGTGCTGCTTTGCAGTGAGTCGGTCCTCAGACGTCCCCAGAAGTCAGTCCCCAGTCATCATCCGTGTCAGAGGTCAGTTTCTAAGAGTGAAATAAGTTAATGTGAAAACACAGAGGAGGTGGATTTTGCTCACTTCTGTTCCAAGGGAAGAGGGATTCAAAAGTGACTTCTAGCTGTTCTACCCCTTTCTGGACGCCGTTGGTGGTACCCTGATCTCCACGCAACTTGAGTGACGGCTTCTGGGGACAGTGAGAGTCGTGGAGAAGGGTTCTTTGCTGTTGTTCCTCTTGTTTTCTTAGGGAGTGGGGGGCTATCGGAAGACTAGTTCCATCACAGTTCTAGACTCATTTCTCAGGATTCACTTCCCAGCCTGTTCCCCTAAAAGCTGGAACCATCTCAGGGAGAGAAAGAGATCGCCCCCTAAATGAGGAATTGAATTTGCTCGTGGGGGCTGTGAGGCCACTAAGCTGACCCTGATTGGGAAGACATGCGGCTCTCTGCCCATGCCAATCAAAATCATGAAAATGAGAAAAATCACGAGAGCTAATATTTTTTGTGCACCAGATGTTGTACTAAGTGCTTTTATTTCCTTGATCTTATTTTATCTCCCAACCACCCCATGAAGTAAATATCCTTCCCTGTCTCACCACGGAGGGAACAGAGGCACAGAGAGGGTCATAATGTGCCTAAAAACACACAGGCGGTAAGAGAGCTGGGATCTGAACCCGTATTAGCAGCCACCACAGTGGCGAGCACGCTGGCTCTGTGGGCCAACTGCTGTGGTTCTCCTGAAGCAGAATAAGAACACATTTCTCGGTCTCCTCTGTCTGCCAAATTGCCTTGTCCCTCGCCCTTTCTGAGAACTGTTGGGAAAGTGCAAGAGGTGGGAATTATTTTTCATTCTGACCCAAGCCTTGTAAAATACGCAGAACTGGGTTGGGCTAAGGCAGGCTTCAGTGACCGGAAAGCTTTCAAAGTCTTTATTTTTCCCAATTGAGGAAGCAGGATTCAGCACAGACAAAATGATGATGAATTACTGACCCTCATGCCACAGACAAATACCAAGAATGTGTCAATCTGTGTTCAAGTCCTCAAAAAAAAAAAAAAACTTACAAATGAAAAGGATCATTTGTTAAATAATTAAGCAATAATAACTAGCATTTCATAGTGCTTTAGACTCCTAAGACCCATCCATATATATCTTATGGTAATATTATTTGAGAACCATAACCAGAGTATGCAAAAGGAGATTTAAAATTAGTGTTTGCATGGTTATGAATGGCACAGAAGTTTTAAGTTTAAAATGGTTAATTTTATGTTGTGTTAATTTCAACTCAATTAAAAGGATTTTCAATGCCCAAAAGAAATAATTCTGAAAGTATTTATAATACTATAGGGATTTTGTTGGTTTTCTAATTCCAGTGATTTGGATTCTTCTCTCAATTTTGCTGTCTCCTCAATGCTATTAATAACAATTAACATTCATTAAACTCCTAATTTGTAGCAAAAAGAAAAGAAAAGAAAAAGAATGCTTGCCTGACAGTGAGTCTACAGTTATAGGGAACCCATTACACTGATTTGACTCTATGGAGTTTTGGACTATACTCTTGACTCAAAATGTCATCAACACTTTAGCAAATCCTACCCTACGACATGAGTTTTTAGATAATGATTTTGGGGTCATAGATTCCTTTAAGACTCTAAGGAAAGCTAGTGCTAGCCTCCCTAGAAAAAAGACATTTTTGGACATAGTTTCAGAGAATTAACTTATATCCATAAAAACAGTGAGAATCTAAGGACCACAAATTTATATTAGTTCTGAGGTTTAAGAAATCATAGTAAGTGATAATCAGAAAAATTAACAGAATTTATAGCTGAAGGTTTCTAAAGGGAATTTTAAGGGGATAATAAGTCATTATAATAAGCATGCATTATATAATACAAAAATTAGGGGAAATTAATATTTTTTGATATGTTTTTAAATAAGGTATATTTGATGTCTTTCCCACTGTAACAGTGATGCATGCTCACTCTAAACGGTACAGAAAAGCAAAAAAGAATGAGAAGGAAGACCCTAGGCCCCCCATGCAGAGAAACCTTTAGTTACAGTACGGAAGTTTCCCCCCTCCATCTTTTTTGCTATGTATTTTTTTCAACAAACTGCTTTTTGAAATTTAGAATGTTTCGCTCTTAAGCACACTGTGTACTAGAAATTTTCAGAAACAGTTTTAACGCCTCCAGCTCAGATCCCAGTGACCTTCCAGGGTCACAGAGTGCTTGAGAATCTTGGGTTTTTAAGGTCAATTTAACTATGCAGATCATGCTCAAAACTAGAGCTTTTCTTCAGGCTTCTCAAAAACCTCTTCTGCGGGTTAGGAACACATTTCATCTCCTCGGTTATTAATTAATGAACACCTCCAGCCTAAGCAGGAGTTAGGTTGTAATCAAAGCTCAATTAACTTATCTAAAAATTGGCAATGAGCTGCATTTGTAAATACATTTCTTTAACTGCCTTTAAATCCTTTTTGGAACCAAGCTAGGAATAAATCATCTTTTAAAAATATACATACACAATATTTCTTTACCCTCTGAGCATTTTCCTTTGCTATCAACCCTGTGCAGATCAGATATGTTTAAGCTAATGTGCAAATAAACTTTGGATTTCAGAGTCAACATAACGAATTTCTTTGTTCCTTTCCCAGGCACCTCTGTGAGTGTATCCACCTTTAATCTGGTAGCCATATCTCTGGAGAGATATGGTGCAATTTGCAAACCCTTACAGTCCCGGGTCTGGCAAACAAAATCTCACGCTTTGAAGGTGATTGCCGCTACCTGGTGCCTTTCCTTCACCATCATGACTCCATACCCCATCTATAGCAGCTTGGTGCCTTTTACCAAAAATAACAACCAGACTGCAAACATGTGCCGCTTTCTACTGCCAAATGATGTTATGCAGCAGTCCTGGTAAGGCTGCATTGTGTTTAGTTTTTTAAATACAACTTGACATAATTGTGCAATATTATGAAAAACTGGAATGCCTTACCCAGAGTGGTAAGAGGATAAGTTTCCTGGAAACTTTTTGGGTAGAGTCATTCTAACCTCATTCCAGGATAACAGTGATAGCAAACACTTAGCTGTAGTGCTCTGTTTTAAATGCTATGTGTATATTAATCAATTAATCCCCTCAAAATGCTATAGGGTAGGTATTATTATTATGCACATTTTAAAGGTGAGTAGACTGAGATTTGGAAAGCTTAAGTTGCCCAAACTCACAGACCTAAGAACAGGCAGAACCTCTGTGCTTAATCACTATGCTTCTAAATGCTCTAGTTGGGGGTTAGGCAAGATGACTTGGAGAGCTATGATTTTCTAAAGAATTGAAGATAGAACAGAGAGTCCAAAATCCTAAGTGGTTTTTCTTAGAGCTGCAGTTCTGGTGCTTGTCCAGAGCACTTTACCAGAAATAAAAAGGCAATATTCTAATATTGGTTCCTTTGCTCACTAGTTGGGTGACCTTGGGCAAATTCACATAACCTCTTTGAGCTTCAGATTCCTTATCTCTCCAAGGAGTTAATAATATAAATATGTTTTAAATCTACCTCATTGTGTGGCTGTAGGGTTCAAAGGAGAGTATGTATATAAAAATAATATTCTAAAAAGGCTACACAAATTCAGGGTATTATGTTTACTAATTCCAAGGATGTTTTAGAAGCACGGAACTAGACATTCAGAAACAGCCCCAAACTGAGATCATCTCTGCTATCTTTACCTTCTGCCTTTTATTTCAATGAAGTAGTGCTTGCATAAAAAGAATTATATTGCAAACGAAAGAGTTATTTCCAAGACTTGAAAAGGAGTCTTATCAAAACATGTCTAATTGAAATGAGAAATGGCCCAGCCACCATGAGCCTCTGACAATTTTATGGCCTAATTGTATAACCTAACACATGCCAGACTGCAAAAATGATTAGGGGCCAGACTCATAAAGGAGGAGGCTGTGATTCCTCAGGAGTCAAACATGTTTAGAGAAAGCATAGCTCTAACTCACCAGGCACTAGAACGACTATGCCACTGTGCCAGCTTCACAGGGTCATGGAGAATGAATGACCATGGAAATTTCTGAGCTGCTCATAGGTCATAAACAGCCGGAATGCCATGTTTTACAAAACCAAGAAGGTTTTCCATCATCCCTTCCTAAGCATTTGATTATTCTGTTGTTACATATTGTGATGCTTAAAAGCATAAGGTTCTAGGGTCATATTGCTTGGGTCCAAATTCCAACTCTGCCCCTAACTATGTGACTTTGGACAAGTTATTTAATCTCTTGAAGTCTCAGCTTTCTCTTCTTTAAGCTTTCATTATTTTTAATATGTAGACTTGTTACAGGCACAGAATTATGCCAAACTTTTCTAATTTAACTAGTCCTTCATCAGAGATCATCTGAAAAGAAAAGTAAACAACTTACAATGACTGAATCTCTAAACATGAAATTTCCAAGAATATTAAATATTAGTAATTAATGTGTTTGCTCAGACCAGTAAAAATAAAGATGAACTCTATTCATTACTTCCTATTAGAGTGTGAAGGCCTAGAGTTGCCGGTTATTAGATTTCTTTTAATTTTATTAGGCACACGTTCCTGTTACTCATCCTCTTTCTTATTCCTGGAATTGTGATGATGGTGGCATATGGATTAATCTCTTTAGAACTCTACCAAGGAATAAAATTCGAGGCTAGCCAGAAGAAATCTGCTAAAGGTAATGATCTTTTAGCTTTATGTATGCCCAAAGAGCTCAAAAGCTTGTTTTCTGTAACTTAAATAGATATCCTCAGAGTGTATATAGAGTATATTGGAGATGTTTCAAAGTATTCTTACGGGACTCTGTGTTATAAGGCACAGGCATGAGACCCATTCTATTTCCTCATCTGTAAAATGGGGAAATAATTCCTTTCAAAAGTGTTCTGAGTGGAATAAAATAATATACACATAACCCAATTATAAGCTGAGGGCCCATGTGTCCCGGACTTTCTGTAAAGTTACATTCAAATGGACACCCTTCAGCAACCCAAACTACTTGTGTTATGCTTCCCATCTGGTCCTGTCTCTCCAGAGGGACTGGAAGAGATTTGATTTATAACGTACAGTCCAGCTTTTTACCTCCTTTCCCATCCTCTCTCCTCCCTTCCATTCTCACACTGAAGCTACCACAAAGCCTCACTCCTTCCCGGTTCCTTACAACCCACTGTCCACTGAAATTAACCCCAGCACCTTCGCTGACATAACCTTTTCCCTTTTCACTCCACCCCCTCACTCAGCTCATTACTATGGAGATAACTTAGTCTCTCCGGCGGATTCCTTGGGGTTTTTCTCTTATTACCCAGATTCCTCACAATAAAAGCAATCTGGAATCTTACCAAGCAAGCAGGAAACGTCCTCCTGCGGAGCTAAGGAAAGGAAGGAGAAGAGGATGAATATTCATTCATTCTTTAATAATTTTTGCCTTTTAATCTACATGCCCATTATTTTTATTATATGTGATATTACGTATATATTATTTTATTCGTTTTAAGTAGCTTTTTATGTGAAGGCGGGAACTAGCATAGATGCGTGCTTACCCATATCCGCGTGGGGCCAACGTGCCGCCCGATACTTAAGTTTGGGTTGACCCTCCTGATGGGGGCGGGGGTGGGTGGGAGTCACGCCTTCCGTCCAGCATGACCCATCCCAAACGATCAGTGACACCTCTTGCCCATCCAGAAAGGAACCCGAGCACCGGCAGCAGCGGCAGGTACGAGGACAGCGACGGGTGCTACCTGCAGAAGCCCGGGCACCCGAGGAAGCTGGCGCTGCGGCAGCTGTCCTCCGGCGGCGGCGGCGGCAGGGTCAACCGCGTGCGGAGCAGCAGCTCCGCCGCCAACCTGATGGCCAAGAAGCGGGTGATCCGCATGCTCATCGTCATCGTGGTCCTCTTCTTCCTGTGCTGGATGCCCATCTTCAGCGCCAACGCCTGGCGGGCCTACGACACCGCCTCTGCAGAGCGCCGCCTCTCAGGGACCCCCATTTCCTTCATCCTCCTCCTCTCCTACACCTCCTCCTGCGTCAACCCCATCATCTACTGCTTCATGAACAAACGCTTCCGCCTCGGCTTCCTGGCCACCTTCCCCTGCTGCCCCAATCCCGGGCCCCCAGGCGCCCGAGGAGAGGCGGGGGAGGAGGAGGAAGGCAGGACGACCGGGGCCTCCCTGACCAGGTACTCGTACAGCCAGGTGAGCGCCTCGGCGCCGCCCCCGTGAGCCCGGCCCTCCCGCCCGCCGGGAAGGGGAAGGGCAGGAGGGCAGAGGAAGAGAGCAGGAGGAGGAAGGCTTCGCTTCCAGGGCGAACTCTTCATTGCCTGCTTTTCATCCTTCCTCTGGATTCCAGAGGGGAAGCTCTGCTGGGGTGGGGCCATGACTTGGTTTCCAGGCAGTTCAAGGCAGGAAATTTTCAGTAACATTCACCATCGGAAAAACCTCAGCAGGCCAGGGGCAGGAGTCCCACGGGGCTCATGCTGCAAATGCAATGGCCAAGCACATGTTGAGAATGAAGATGTGGACCCTACTGCGCTTTAGAAGGTTCTAGAACATGCATGATGGGCTCTGACGCCCACACATTTCTGTGCTCTGCTTTTTCTGCTCATGCAGAATTGTGGTGATTGCTTGGCCCATGGGGAGTCTATCATTCTTTCTTGTATATCCCGTAGCCACCCACCTCATTGTGACCACGGAGGGAACACGCAGCAAACCCTCGCTGGCCATTGTCTGGGGTGACAGAACGGCCTGATTTCTTCAGCCTGAGGTTGGTCAAGGACACTCAGAGACAGAAGCTTATGTCATCACCAGAATAGCATAAGAAATGTTGTCTGAAAGACAGAATTTGGGGCTTAACATTTCTAAAAAGAAAAGAGTATGAGGCACATAGCTCGGTGGGATGCTACCTTACTATGAGGAATGTTAAGTGGCAGAAGGTGCATAGGACTGTTTCTAGTTTAATGATATATATTACTTAATAATTTCTCCTTTGTGTGCTGACATTAAACCTCGTGACTCCTTTGCCTCAACTTAATTCCTCACATTCTTCTACACTTATTCTTTTCCAAAAAGGACCTCCAGGTACAAATGGGAGTTATAAGTTACATGTACCTGGCCAAGGGTGGAAACATGTATAATCAGGCTTAGAATCAAAACTGGCATACTTGGCCTCAGTTAACAAAGAGCTTTTGATTATCAAAGCTGTCTATGCCTTTAAATGCAACCTTTGTGCTTGCTAGTAATTGGTTAATTTTATGTATATGTGTAAATGAAGCATGTAAGTATACTCGTTGCTGTGTTTTTTTTAAAAAAAGAATAGTTAATGGATGTTGGAATTCAGCAAGTGTTACCATTTTACATTCCTTCTTAACAGTTAAAATTTCATGGGAACTTCATTTCTTTGCAAAATTAGTGTTGAAATCTCTCTCCTCTATGTAGAAATCTCAAAGATGATACGAGCTGTGCATTCAGAAACCAGGAACCACATTTCTAGAATAGTATGTGTCAGTCCAGGCTACTAGCACTTGCTTCTGTTTTCAGAGCAACATTTTCCTCTCTGCTTAGATAAATTAAATAAATTAACATGGACATTTTTGAAAGAAGCAAGTTTACATGCTAATGTGAGAAGTAAACAAACAAAAAACAAGTCGAGCTTCATGCCTCTAAGCATCTGAGAAGTGAGCTTTGCTTTTTGTTGTTCTCATGGGGCATGGCCATCCACTGAGCCAGGCCTGACACTCTTGTGTGGCACACAAGAGTCCAGAAAAATCTCTGGGGCGGGGATAAGAAAGGAGAGTGCCAAGAAGTGATGATGGATAGCATAACAGATGTATAATTTGACAAGATGTGAGTAGTGTCATGTTGTTTTTTAGGTGGGGAAATGGTTCTGTGCTAGGTGAGAAGAAATTATTGAGGGCGTAACTATTTATTACAAGGGACTTTTCAAGGCAGACTGTTCCTCAGACTGCCATCTATCAATAATTTAATTAGCTATCACCAGCCATGTCAGTCAAAGATTTCAAGGTTAAAGATTCAGCCAACTGAAACATGTACTGCTACAATGGTAATGATAAAAGGTGTAAGAAATTAAAATGTCTCCAATATTTAAGTCCTAGCTTATCTACATTTTTCCTGCCAGAAGAAGAAGTCTTCCCCTCTGACAGTGTTTGCATATAAATGAAGATAAATTAGCCCCCTGCCCCCAATTATTGGGAACCTCTGCAAGTTCCAAAGGTATGTTAACCTAAAAATAAGGTTCCCAGATTTGGCTGATAAAAATACAGATGCCAGCTAAATTATAATTTCAGGTAAGCAATGAATAGTTTTTAGTATGACTACAAGCTGTGCACTAAAATACATCTGTATTTTATCTGGTAAGCCTACTTTAAAATATTTAAAAAGCACATAAAAATATAAACAAAATTTCCCTGATGTTGAGCAGTAAAATGCCTTTGTTCACTAAATTTATTGGAAAGTCTTTCACATATAGAAGCTTTCTTTAGAAAGAATAAAAAAGCTATTACTTTTAGAATCTGTGTCTGACCTTTGGGAAAGTCCAATTTTATTCCTTAAAAATTTTTTTTAACATAATGCTATTCTAGTACTTTTTTGAGTTAACTGCCTTTCTATCATGCTAAATTAGATTACTAATTTGAATTTGAAATAAAGTGGCTACCAGAATTAAGAAAAAGTCAATTTTCTGGAATTTTCTGGTGTCTTCTAGTAACTTCCATTCATCACATAGTGGCAAGTTAGAACCTGAGCACTGGAATGGAGAGTTGTGTCTTTGCTCTTTAATTAAGCTGCTGTGTCTTGGTGGCTTTTCATGCCCCAGTTGCCGTGGTAATCTCGCTTAGTAAACATGTAGTGCTGAATGAGCATGGATGTATTTCTGTGGTTTGGTTACACATGTCTTGTAGGCTTAACCAGTGTCCCCTGCATTCAAATGAAATGTAACTTTGTGAGGCTTTCGATACCTGTTGAACAGCTACTGTATTTCCTTCTAGCGCTTTGCCCGTGCTCTGCACACCATGAGTGTTCAATAAACGTTGTGGCTGACTCCTGTTGCACCTCCCCTGCTTTTGGCGCCCTCTCTTTCTGTCCACAGCTGTGATTCCCAACAAGAGAAGAAGGCACATTCCTGGGGGAAGAGGGTGGTAACAGAATTTCTAGAAGATTTTTCCCAACTCTATACGCATCCCCACCCAGGGTTCGGATGTGTGAGCATTTGCTGCGATCGCTTCCTCCCATTTTTCTTTCCTCCTCGGCGTGTGTTACTAATGAGATGGTGTTGTGCCTGTGAACGGTGTTAGGGCACAGATAGAAAAGGGTTGGGAACCACTGATCTGTAGGATCCCTTGGCTGGGGGCTCCTCCCGCTCTCATTCCCTTTAAGAACAGTAAAAAACCATCACCGTATGCCTAATCCATGCTAAAGTATCCAGTTCACTTACTAGCACTGATAAATGTTATCAAAGCCATGTGGCTCCCTTGGCTGTCCCCTTCCAGCCATCTGCTCTCCTGCAGGGCCCTTCTGGGGACCTCTGGGAGCCTTTCTGGGCCTCCCTGAACCTGTGCTACGTCTGCTGACTCCCTGCAGCTGGCTCTCAGCTCTAAATGAGGTGCATTCTTTCCTCTTCTCTGGCTTCCTGGCCCTCCCTCAAGTGGAACAAGCCTCCTGGTTTCCTAAACCTGCTCCCAAAGCCAAGGGCCAGCCCAAGCCCCACAACTCCATGCCCAGCCCCCAGCTGTTGGAAGTCCCAGCCTGGGTAGAATTTCACATTGTCCTCTTTGCCCAGGAAGAGAGGTCAGACAAGAAGCATTGTTCATAGGACATAACTGGTGCTTAATAAATGTTTCAGGGAATGAATGGATAAGTTAATGAACGAATACATTCTCGAATGGCATTGTTCCTTGATGCCGGTCCTCTCCTGGTGCCTCTGGGCAGGGCATGCCTTTCCAACCAGAGGCTCCTGTGCAGAGAGTGAAGTAATGCTTGATAAAGGACGAAGTTGACTGGGCAGTTGCATTCTGTTTCCAGTCATCCACCCTGTATATCATGTCCAGAAAATTTTGCTTTCAAGTTTGCTGTTCATAAAAGCCACTTCTACAGGTAAAAAGGATATGCTCTGGACTGGAAGTCCCAAAGTCTGTGTCCCAATCTCAGTGGCTGTTGCTAACTTACTGTGTGGCTTCAGGCAAGTCACACCCACTCCCTGGGTATCAGTTTCCCCTTGTGCATAATGAGAGATGAGGGCTTGTCACCCTATTTCTGATACTGTGTGCCTCAGTGGGTCAGAATTTGCTATCCTCTTATTATTCCACACCCTCCCTTAATTTCATCAGCTTCCCATTGATTTTGTAATCAGAGAAGCTCCTTGACACCCAAGCACATAACCAAGACTGCCAGGCCCAGAACAAAAAAGGTCCCAGAGTGGAGTCTCCAAGCTCCCACACCCTGCTGGGTGAGGACTTCCTAGAGCAACATGTGGAAGGCTCATCCCTGGAATGCCAGCCCTATTCCAGTTAAAATGTAGTCATAAAAATTCACTCTGAAAACAAATTGGCCCAGGATTGAGAGGGGGAATAACATTTATTAAAGCCTGCTCTATATAGTCACTGTGCAAGCCACTGGGAACAGCAGGTGACAACAGACACTGGTAGAGGGATGAATGAATGAATGTCTATTACATGTGGTTTCTTATTTAATTTGCTGAACAACATGTGTGAGGCATGATTTTCCATATTTTTCAGGTGAAGAGGTTGAGGCTCAGAGTGGGTGGTGACATGGCCAAGGTCAGACAGCTAGTAAACAACAGGCAGGCGGAGCCCGGCTGTCATTCCACCAGGCTGCTGTGATTAGGAGGCGTTCATTAGCCTACATGGCCAGGAGTTGGCTGTTCAGTTTCCCATAATGCTTTCTGGTTCCTAGGCCTTGTGCTGTAACCACTCTAAGGAGAAGTCCCTGTCTTTGTCCCCTTCTCCTCCCTCCCCCGTGGACATTTAGTCCTCACTTTGAGCTCCCTGAATGTGGAAAATTTGAAAGCTGGATTTTTGCATTTGTGTCCTAGATGCTTCCATCCCTATGTCTATTTGTAGAAGGAAGATAATATACTTTACCACGTCACGGAAGCCGACAGATGGTATCAGTAAATGCACTTTCACCTCTTTGGCAAATTGCCAGCATTATTAAGGTAGATCTGTTTTCTCAGAGTCATCAGAAAGACAATACAGGCCAACTGACCCATCAGCCTGCAGTGTAAAGCTTCCTGGTTTCCCCATTGCCTGCAACCTTTTTATCAAGTCCCCCTTCCCTGGTGAAATGTACAGGTTATTGTTACCTGCAAAGCACCACTAGAGTGTCCAGATGTCCCCCATGATATCTGAAATGGAGCTAATTGTCACATCCCAAACCACTTCTCTTCCTGATTCTCTCCAGCTGCCAACGGCACTCCCACCCTCCCAGACACTCAGACTCAAATATGGCTCCTAGTTTTACAGATACCATCAGGAAATGGTGAAGAACTTGGTCTTTGGAGTCAGAACAACTTGAATTCCTATCCCAGGCCCAGCTAGCTGTGAACCATGCAGTAAATGACTCAGCCTCCAAGTCTTACATTCTGCATCTGTAAGACCTTATAGTGTTTTCATGAGAATTAAATGATATTAAATAATATTAAAGGATACTAATGATATTAAATTCTAAATGATATTAAGAAGGATACTAGGGGGATTTTTCCAGGACAAAGAGTGACAAGTTATCCAACATTCCAAAGAAAGGGACTAGATGCAATTCCATGATTTGCTAAGAGATAATGAAATCTATTCTTCAACACATACTCCCTCACCTTCTCCTGCCCCTATGAATATAAAGGAGAGAAAAAGAGACAATTTCTTCCCTGAGGGTTGTCAGCTGAGTGGGCAGGGAATTCTGTACCATTTTCTTTTTCCCTCACTGTAGAAACAAGCAAGGGAAACCTCTAGAAACATTTGTGGAGGGTGGAATTTTTATCAAAAGAGAATACTGATATTTCATCCTTCCTCTCAGGGGACCTCAATTTGGGGAAATGGTTCCAAAGGAACTTGTGTTTCCTAGATTCAGGATTTATTTCTGGCCTCTACTGTTGTAAAGTGTTAAGAAAGAGCCTGACTGGAGCTGGGTTTCCAAGGGTGGAGAGTGTTTTAGTCAGTTAGGGCTCCTATGACAAAAATACCATAGACTAGGTGGCTTAAACAATAGAAATTTAGGCTGGGCGCGGTGGCTCACGCCTGTAATCCTAGCACTCTGGGAGGCTGAGGCGGGTGGATCACTCGAGGTCAGGAGTTCGAGACCAGCCTGAGCAGGAGTGAGACCCCGTCTCTACTAAAAATAGAAAGAAATTATATGGACAACTAAAATATATATATACAAAAAATTAGCCGGGCATGGTGGCGCATGCCTGTAGTCCCAGCTACTCGGGAGGCTGAGGCAGGAGGATCGCTTGAGCCCAGGAGTTTGAGGTTGCTGTGAGCTAGGCTGAAGCCACGGCACTCACTCTAGCCCGGGCAACAGAGTGAGACTCTGTCTCAAAAAAAAATAAATAAAATTATAAAAAAAAAAAAAAAAAACAATAGAAATTTAGTCCTCACCATTCTGAAGACTGGGAAGTCCAAGATGGAGGTGTCAGCTGATTTAGTTCCTGGTGAGGGCTCTCTTATTGGCTTGCAGATGGATGCCTTCTGGCTATATCCTCACATGGTAGAGCGAGGGATCATCTCTCTCTCGTCTCTTCTTACAAGGGCCCTAATCCCATTCCTGGGGGCTCCACCCTCATGACCTAATTACCTCCCAAAGGCCCCATCTCCAAATACCATCACACTGAATATGAGGGTTTCAACGTAAGTATTTGGGATGGGGGGACACATTCAGTCCACAGCAGACAGGCGAGGGGGCATGGCTCCACGAACCCAACAAACATCTTGGAAACTGCCAGGCCTGGCCACCCTGGGGCAGAAGCAAGTCAGAGGGGCTATTCCACCAGAGCAGGAGCTGACTGGAGAATGCATCACCTACACCTGAAAATTAGGCAGTGTGTGTGAATGGGAGGGTGGAAGTCACTGGAAAACTCACAAAGTTGCCCCAAAAGAGAAAAAAAAAAAACAGCATTTGTATATCTGCATTTCAAAGGTCATTTGACCATTGAAGAAAAATCCCAAACAATGCCACTTTTGCCCCTTTACCACTGACCTCTCTCACCACCCTCAAGAGAAAGCGATGGAGTAAAAAGGAGAGAGAGAGAGAGAGAGAGAGAACCACCAGCCTCGTCCCCCTGCATGTCTTGTCTGGGACCTGTCTGACTTAGAGGAAAGGAGAAAAGCTTCAACCTGGATGTGAGATGAAAGGTATGATTTACATCATGCTAAATACCAGAGAGGAAGTTGTTCTAAGGAAGAGATGAAAGAGGTGAGAGAAGCTACAGGGTCTGCCAGAGATAGGGTTAGGACAGGGTATCTAACAGATAGGGATTGAAGACAGAGGTAGGAGAAAAATAAAGGTATTTCTTGACTGTTCCACACCTTTCGATATGCTAGTTACATGTGAAGAGTGGCAAACAGTAGGTGCTTAATGAATGATGGCCATTGTAAGTGATATCTAAGACACCTACTTCAGTTACTGGCCTGGTCCGCCTAGTCTTTTTGATGTTTATTGAGAATGCTCTAAATCAGAACTACCTTTGTTACTTATAACCCAGAAAGTCATAGTAGCCGCCCAGCTAGCCGCCCTGCCCCCAATTCTCTCTCCCCTCCACTTCATCCCACTCAAGGTATCAGGCCAGTCTCACCAATATAAGGTTTGGGTCATCTCACTCCCTGTGCCGGCTCAGAGGCTCCCCACCACTTAGAGGTCCAGTTTCCTCAACTGTGGCATAAAGGTCTCCGGACACTGGGAGTCAATCTTCCTTCCTTACCAGTCAATTTCCTCTTCCTTTCAGAGTAGAATGATGTGCTGATTTATGTGACCAAAATGTTTGTACCCCCATAATAATCTGAGATAAGAAAAAAAGAATTATGTCCTGTTCCCCAAACACTTCCTCGCACTCATGCCTCCCTCAGTTTGGGGCATTCTCCCTCTCTTTAGCTCTGTGTGATAAAATCCTATCATTCTTCATGGTTCAGCTTGCCTGTTACTCTCCCATAAAACCTCCAAAATTCTCTGTAACGAGAGATTTCCCCTCTTTCTGTGCCCTCATAACGCCATCTTTGTATACTTTTGGTTGTCTAATGACAGCTCATTCCCCCCACCCTACTCCTCCGTGCCTGCTATGAAACCTCATTACATGCAAGTATTGATGGTTGGTACGGTTTGAATGTGTCCCCCAAGAAGCCTGTGTTGGAAACTTAATCCCCAGTGCAACGGTGTTGGGAGGTGGGGCCTGACATGAGGTGTTTGGGTCATGGAGTACTGTTCTCATGAATGGATTGATGCCGTTATCTTGGGAGTAGGTTCCTCATAAAAGGATGAGTTCAGCCCCCTCTTCCTCTCTCTCACCCTATTTGCCCTTCTGCCATGAGCTGACACAGCAAGAAGCCTCTTACCAGATGCTGCCCCTCAATTTTGGACTTCCCAACCTCCGAAATCATGAACCAATAAATTTCCCTTTATAATAAATTATCCAGTCTCGGGTATTCTGTTATAGCCGCACAAAACAGACCAAGACACTGGTATTATGTTCAGAGAAAAAAACCCTGTTCCAAAGAATAAATCATGATGGATCTATGCTAGGCATAATAACCTCATTCCTTTTGCTAGTTATTTGTTTTGGGGCTAATTTCTGTCCTAGTCTGGCCAGTGATGTTTAACAACATGCCTTCTAGAAAAAAAAAAAAAAGCCCTAATTTGTAGCAAGTTTGCTGATATCTATGGTGTAAATACTACCACCATGGACAATCTCAAGTCACCAGCATGACATCATTGAACAGGGAGCTGGGGAAAGACACATTGTAGCACACCATTTTGTAGCATTTCCACCATGAAGATACAAGAAACATAAACAATGTCAAGAGCATAGATAATAGTTAAATGTAGTAAAATAATTAGGAAGTGAGGCATTTTGAGTATTTATTACCAAGTTTCCTGAAAATTTAACTATTGGCTCTTGCAAGCCAATATAAGCCAACACACCACTTACTCTAGCCAGCGAAATGTAAGAATTCTGCTTGGGGTTTCAGGGTTTATTGGTCAGTGTGGGTTGCATGGTGCTCCAGTAACAACCCCAAAATCCGGCACAGAGCAGCACACACGAAGGTGCCATGCACGCTCACGCACAGAAAGACAACCATGTGAAGAGGTAGCAAGAAGGCAGCCACTGCAAGCCAAGGAGAGGGCCCTCAGCAGAAACCAACCCTGCTGACACCTTGATCTTGTACTTTTAGCCTCCAGAACTGTGAGAAAATAAATGTCTGATGTTTAAGCCACCCAGTCTGTGGTACTTTGTTACGGCAGCCCTAGAAAACGGATATACCACCCCTCCCTGAAAGGTGCGGGGTTCAGAGGGCCACTCTCCTTCCAAAGGCCCAGAACTAGCCCGAGCTTGTCAGAGAATAAGAAACCTTAATAATGTCCCTTACACCCCAGAAAGCTCAAGCTATGTCCCCACACCTGTTCTTAGATCTCTCCTCCCTCAACTGTTTCTGTCTTTCCCCCCTGGTCTCTAATTTCAATAATGTTCCTCAAGCACAGAAGCAGCAGCTGCAACAGGAACACAGCCAGCTGGGGCAAATAAACAAAAGGGCAAGTGAGAATGCAAATGGCTGAGGGCCCGGCTGAAAAATTCTCCAGGGGTGAAGCCAACATATCCCAAAACCTAATTCAGCAGGTGTTTTCTTGGGCACCTTCCAGGTGTAGAGTTGCCAGCCAAAAATATTATAAAAGACACCACTTCAATTTGAATTTCAGATAAGCAGAGAATAGTTTCTTAGTATGTGTGTCTCGTGCCACGTTGTATTTTTATTTGCTGAATCTGGCAACACTCTTCAGGGGCTGTCAGTGGGGTAGGGGTGGGGCAGCAGAGAAGGAAGACTGAGAGATGAGAAATCAAACATGAACGGGAGCCACACTGTGGCCGCACACACAGAGGACGAGATGGAGATTGTCACATAATAGGCACTGAGCCCATGTAAAGGGAGCAAAGGCATGTCTCGTGGTGAGGGGTCTCTGTTGCCTTCCCAGCCCTGTGGGTCCTCATTTGGAGTCAAGCCAAAGTGTCCCCGATGTATCATTTTCCTGCAGCTGCTGTAACAAAATCACCACCAATTTAGTGGCTTAAAATAACACAAATTGATTATCTCACAGTTCGGAAGTGTGAGATGGGTCTCACTGGGCTAATCTCAGGATGCCAGCATGCATTCCTTCTGGAAATTCTAGGAGAGAGTCCATTTCTTATCGCTTCCATTTTCGGGGGGCTGCTTGTATTCCGTAAAACACGTATAACGCCTGCGGTGACTCAGCTCATGTCGGAAGGCAGTTTCGGACGTGCACGTCTCTTTCCTATCCTCACAGCTCCTTGAGGTGGGGATTATTAACTTCATTTTATAGAATGAAGAGATGGAGAAACCTGCCCAGAGCCACATCACCTTGGGACACACATGCCCACTGGCCCCCACCAAACAGGAAACAAGTGAGGGAGCCTCAGGACTAGGACTCGCCACAGCATGTCCCCTTGTGGGAAACTGAGTCCCTTGCAGGGAACTGAGCAGGCGCCTGAGTCCGAACGCTTCTGGCAAATTCTTTGAGTTTTAAGAAGTGCTGCCAGCCGGGGAACAATTTACATGGAATGGGCAAGTGGGAAGCGAGACTGGAGGGGACAGCCAGCCTTTGGCTGTAATGCACCCTACCTCTGTGTCTACAGAAGGAAAGTACAGTCTCGGGTCTCAGGCACACGGACACAGCAGCTTGGCATTTGCCACTTTAAACTCCCAGATGCCAGGCTGTCCTGCCCTCTGAAGGTATAGATAAACAGCACCACTTCCCCAGACCAGCGCGATACTGCACAGACTCCCTGGTAAAAATAAGCCTTCCTTGCGTGCTCTTCCTGCCTCCGCCCCAGGCACCTGGGGGGCAAGCTGAGTGCCCTTTCATCTCCTGCACTGTCCTCCACACAGGGTTTGCCCAAGATGGGTACCAATGTCACCGATCAGCCCCCAGAGGTCACTTGAACAGAAGCCGGCTGGAGGTGGATCCCATGAGGTAGCTCATCATTTTCCCTAATCCGCTTCTCTTGCACTTTAATAGTGGGCTCACCAGGGTTTCCTTCCCCTAACTCCGGAAACTCTGTTGCTGATTCCTCACTCAGACGCCTCCACTACCCTAACTCTGCTGATAACCACATGTGGCCCTCCCCTTCCTTTCTCACCCAGCCCCCAAAGGCCACCAGGCTGGACGTGCAGAGGGCAGGGAGGTCTCTCCCACAGGGCGAATCTGCACCACGTGCGCTGGGTCCCGCTGACCCGCCAGGGCAAGGACTGGCATGAGGCTCACAGCTCTTACCCTTGTGACCGGGACCCAGCACCACCCCAGGAAGCAGAAAGCTGCTGCCTTTACGGTTCCGCTTTCCTATTTACCTGCCCTGTGCCTGCGAACCCAGCTGCCGCCAGATCAAAGCCAAAGGTGAGAAGCTCTGCGCATGTGCCCTGCGGAGCACACAGGGAAATGAGTTTAGGTTTCGTTGTTGTCAGTTTTGATCTGTCAATTTCTGATTTTTAGTTTGGCAATAATAAAATACACTTATTTACTATGAAAATAACCTTTATTATTGCCTTTCCTGTGGGAAAGATAATCCCATTTAAGGTGAGTGAAACTGTAGCTCCTGGCCCCCTGACGCCTTGGGATGTTTGAGAAATCCAGGTATATTGGGCAACTGCTGGGTGTTTTTATCCCCCTTCCCCCTAATATAAACCAAAAAAATAAAGGTCCAGAGAGGGAAATGGAATGTGATCAGCTTTCAGCCAAGGAAGTAGAGTAAGAGGGGCCCGTTGTCCCGCAGCTTGGGGTGGGTGGTGGACAGTGGAGGAATATTTAGAAGAGGGAAGTTCTTTGCAGAATAAAATTAGGATGCGTTAGGAGCTGGGGGTGGGGGGAGTAACAAGTCCTAAAGACCCTGAAACTTAGTTAAGATTCATTGTTCTAACTCTGTGAGGCCCCAAAACACTGAAGGAGATGACTGCAATGCAAGAAATGTTGTGAGCTTGACACAAGCAGCCTTTGATGCGCAGGTTGCCTGTGACAATTAAATTATTGTCCGGCAAATATCCTTTCTCTAGAGATCATCACCACTACCTCAATGGGAGAGGCATGCACTTCCCTGCCCCATTGATACTGAGATTGACCCTGTGACTTGCTTTGGCCAAAATATGGGGGTGGGGCTGGAAGTGAGCATGGGCAGGTTTTGAGCGTAGGACCAGAGAAGGGTTGAGTGTTTCCACTCGCTGCTCAGCATGAAGCCTGTCTAAGAAGAATGAGAGAAAAAGTATGAAGATGGCTAACCAGAGACACCAGCTGCCAGGTCACCTCAGAAGGAAAAGTTTTAGGTGAAAAAGAAGAAACAAACAAACAATCATAGACTGGGTGTAATTCCAAGGGAAAAGTGCCAGAACCTACAGGAGATTCCACCGGAAGAAGTTGCAGAGCGGAACAGGAAGGAGGAAGACATGGGCAAAGGACAACCCTGAGAGCCTTGGAGTCCAGCAGAAAGGGTAGGTGTAGTGGATTCTTTCTTCCTCCCCCACGTCTCTGGCA
Source organism: Eulemur rufifrons (assembly GCF_041146395.1). Lineage (NCBI taxonomy): Eukaryota > Metazoa > Chordata > Mammalia > Primates > Lemuridae > Eulemur > Eulemur rufifrons. The sequence goes on from NC_091001.1 coordinate 18,991,839, forward strand.
GTCAGCAGGCTACCAAGCTGCTGCAGAGCCTTTCTACCCTCACGAGCCCAAAAGCTGCTGCCGCCAGTGAACTGGGACCTTCTTGAGGCCAAAGCAACAGCCTGCCAGCTCCCCTGGGGCACTTCCAGTCACCACAGGCTTCTCCACCCAGCGTGGGCCTTTGTTCTCCACAGGAGGCTTCAGCCCTTCAGTTTTTGTTTGCTTGTTCCCACACAAACATTTTCCCAACTCTGGCCCAGACTGGGGTAGCCACAGGGGGCCAGTGGTCCCAGGGGATCTGTGTGACCCCAGAGCCTGGACATTCCAGGCAGGCTGCCTTCCGGAGAGAGGGACAGAGATGATCAGAGTACTAGCTTTCCTCCATCCAGACTCTTTTCCTCTCTTTCCCCTCCTCTGCCAGTGGAGAGAGACGAGAGACGATTGAGCTAAGGTTCTCAGAAGCTGCTGTTTCTCCCCTGCTGGTGCATACACCACACCAGGACTTGTGTAGAGAATAGAGCTCAAACCTTTCCTCTTAAAGACCTGCAACATACTAGGGGGTGCTAGGACTGTGAGCTCCCTGCTCACTGGCCCTCCCCAGTGCTGCTTGCCCAGCTGCTCTATCAGAGCAGGGCACACCCTGAAACAGAGGGACATCAAACCTGCTTGAGCACCCCGTAGGCAACTCAGGACCAGCATGCTTCTCCCTGGTCAGGGATTGATCTTCAGGGACCAAGGACAGGCCCACAAGCCAGATCCCATACCCCCAGGACTCGATCATGTTGCTCAGGGGCATAGAGAGGAGATTTGTGAATATCGGGAGGCAACGGAGCCTGTGTGGGCAGAAATGAATAGAGAGCACAGTGTGGATCCCAGCCACACCGCACTTGTGGAGCACCCCCTCCCCCCACAGGAAGGCTGCACTCTCAGCCCAGGGCAGGATCCTGGACAGGGAAGCTTCCAGCCAGCAGCACCATCATGGAGGATCTCAGCTAGTTTGAGCTCCTGCCTGCTGGCAGACACCAGAGGGAGACTGTGGAGCAGGGGAGGGGGAGAAAAGCAAAACCTGCTCCTGACAGCCAGACTGTGAATCTCAGATGGCCCCTCCCCCACACAGACTTTCTGGCTGAGTGGGGCCACTTCAGCTCCTCCCTGGTGGCTTTTCCCAGAAGCAGGGAGGAGACCTTTCAGTCCTGCCAAAACAGCTACCTTACCAGGTTTTATGGAGCCTAAAGGTAGGCTCACCCAACCCAGCCCCACCAAGTCTCACTGCCCCACCTGCCTCAGCTATGGAGAATAAGGACTCACCTGGAAGTTACAGGGCCCCACCCACCACCTGGGACATTTGAATACTTCTCCTGAGGGGCTAGAGCCAGTCACAGGACCCAAAAACAACACTGCAGCTTGTTCCTCCCAGCAAGCACCACCTACTGGCAGAGAAGTCAATTTGCACAGCCCTTTACAGCATTTACTGACTCAAACATATAGGGTGTGGTTGATTCTTGCCCACAGTACCACCTACTGTCTCCGAGATTAAACTGGGTGTGCCAATACAATTCACACTGTTAGGAAGACCACAGGGCTGAGAAAAGAGAAAGAATTTCAAAGATCTTTATCTTCTCTCATCAAAGAGAGACAGGAAATAGGCTCACATACAGAGCTTACCACTGCTACAGCCTACAAAAAACTAGCAACTGAGAAAACCACCACACTAAGGATATCTATAACCAAAGCACCCATCCAGAATCTAGATCACCATCAAAGCACCTACAAGCAAAGCCAAAGGTTCTTACTCAATATATGCTATAGACACTCCTTTACAAGTGGGATGGGGGGGAAGCTCCATCTAAACAAAAGAAAATCCAAAAATAAGAAGTGACAGCTGCCCCAGATGAGAAGGAATCAGTCAAAGAACTCTGGAAGTATGAAAAATCAGAGCAAAATGACACCCCCCAAAAGGAACACCAGCTCTCTAGCAATAGATACCAACCAAAATGAAAATATTGAAATGACAGATAAAGAATTCCAAATGTGAATTGTAAGGAAGCTCAATGAAATCCAAGAGAAAATGGGAAACATACTCAAAAAAACCAAAAAAACAATTCAGGAAATGAATGAAAAATTTACTGAAGAGATCAATATATTTAAAAAAAAACAAAATAGAACTTCTGGAAATGAAAAATTCATTTAACACATTAACTGCCATGTGAGTTATTTTTAAGTCACATTAATTTTGAGCCTGGGGTCTAGTGAGGCATATATGTAACTGACATGTCTCTTCACCTTGGGAGCCATGAGTACTATTTTTCAAGTTGCATATAACTTACCACACAAAACAATAAAAAATAACAAATTTGTTATTAAATTAGGAAGGATTGTTTTGTTTTCAAAGTTTTTATTCTATTTTCATAATAAAACACCATGGCCCCAAATAAAAAAAAATTTCTAGTGTGGCCATCAATGTGTTAAGAAAATAAAAAACACAGTGGAAAGTTTTAAAAACAGACTAGATCAGGCAGAAGAAAGAATCTCAGAGCTTGAAGACAACTCTTTCAAATTAAATCAGTCTGTCAAAAATAAAGAACAGAGAATTAAGAGGAATGAACAAAGTCTAAAAGAAATATGGGATTATGTAAAATGGCCAAATATAAGAATCATAGGCGTCCCTGAGGGTGAAGAAGAAAATGCATAAGGGCTGGAAAACATATTTGAGGGAATAATTGAGGAAAACCTCCCTGGTCTTACTAGAGATTTAGACATCCAGGTACAAGAAGCTCAACAAACACTTGGGAGATTCATTGCAAAGAGGCAATCACCAAATCACCTAGTCATCAGACTGGCCAAAGTCAACATGAAGGAGGAAGTCCTGCAAGCTATGAAGTGAAAACATCACGTAACTTACAGAGGAAAACCCATCAGGCTAACTGCAGACTTCTCAACTGAGACCTTACAAGCCGGAAGGGGTTAGGGCTCCATCTTCAGTCTTTTTAAACAGAATAACTGCCAGCATATAATTTTGTATCCTGCAAAACTAAGTTTCATATATGAAGAATAAATAAAGACTTTTCCAGACAAGCAAACAATGAGGGAATTTGCCAAGACCAGACCTGCCCTGCAGGAAATACTCAGAACTGCATTATACATGGATCAGCACAACAGACACCCACCAGAGTGAAACTACCCAAAAGCATAAAACAATAGAACAAGAGGTAAAAAAACAAACAAACAAACAAAAAAACAACAAGGTACTACTCAACAGGATGTACAGAACAGCATCCCACATATCAATTCTGTTAATCAACATGAATGGTCTGAATGCCTCACTCAAGAGACATAGGCTGGCTGAATGGATGAAAAAATACAACCCAAGTGTCTGCTGTCTCCAGGAAACACATCTAACCCACAAGGACTCATACAGGCTCAAGATGAAGGGATGGAAAAAAAATATTCCATGGAAATGAAAACCAAAAGAAAGCAGGTGTAGCCATTCTCATATCAGATAAAATTGACTTTAAATCAACAATAGCAAAGAAAGATAAATATGGTCATTATATAATGGTAAAAGGAGCAATTCAACAAGATGACATAACAATTCTAAATATTTATGCACCTAACACAGGTGCCCGGATTCATAAAGCAAACCCTACTAGATCTAAGCAAAGAGATAAATGGCAGCATTGTAATTGCCAGGAACTTCAACACCCCACTGACAGAACTGGATAGATCATCCAAGCAGAAAATAAAGAGATACTGGACTTAAATGGGACTCGAGAGTAAATGGGCCTAAAAGACATTTACAGAACATTTTACCCAAAAACTACAGAATAAATTATACATTCTTTTCATCAGCACATAGAACTTTCTCCAAGGTTGATCATATCTTAGGCTGCAAAACCTGTCTCAAGAAATGCAAAAAACTAGAAATCATACCATGTATCATTTCAGAACACAGTGGAATAAAACTAGAAATCAACTCCAAGAGAAACACTCAATTCTACACAAAGTCATAGAAATTAAACAACATGATGCTGAACGATTATTGGGTCAATAATGAAATTAAGATGGAAATCAAAATATTTCTCAAACTGAACAACAAAGGGGACACAAGTTATCAAAATGTATGAGACTCAGCAAAAGCAGTTCTAGGCCAGGCGTGGTGGCTCACGCCCATAATCCTAGCATTCTGGGAGGCCGAGGCAGGCTGATCGTTTGAGCTCAGGAGTTCCAAACCAGCCCGAGCAAGAGTGAGACCCCATCTCTACTAAAAGTAGAAAGAAATTATATGGACAACTAAAACTATATATAGAAAAAATTAGCTGGGCATGGTGGCGCATGCCTGTAGTCCCAGCTACTTGGGAGGCTGAGGCAGTAGGATTACTTGAGCCCAGGAGTTTGAGGTTGCTGTGAACTAGGTTGATGCCACAGCACTCTAGCCCGGGCAACAGAGTGAGACTCTGTCTCAAAAAAAAAAAAAAAAAGCAGTTCTAAAGGGAAAATTCGTAGCCTGAAATGCCTACATCAAAAAGACAGAAAGATCACAAATCAACAATCGAATGACATGTCTCAAGGAACTAGAAAAGGAAGAGCAAACCAAACCCAAAGCCAGCAGAAGAAAAGAAATAACTAAGGTCAGAGCAGAACTAAATGACATGGAAAATAAAAAAATAATACAAAGGACCAATGAAACAAAAAGTTAGTTCTTTGAAAAGATAAACAAAATTGATACACCTCTTGCTAGATTAACCAGGAATAGAAGAGAAAGAACCCAAATAAGCTCAGTCAAAATGGACAAGGAGATATTACAACTGATACCACAGAAATACAAAATATAATCTGTGAACACTATAAAAAGCTCTACACACATAAACTCAAAAACTAGAGGAAATGGACAAATTCCACGAAACACACAACCTTCCAAGACTCAGTTGGGAAGAAATAGAACTCCTGAACAGACCAATAATGAGCAAAGAGATTGAAGCAGTAATAAAAAATCTTCTAACCAAAAAAGGAAAAAAAAATCCCCAGACCAGATGGATTCACAGCCAAATTTTACCAGACCTCAAAAGAAGAGCGGTACCCATACCGCAGAAATTATTCCATGACATTGAGAAGAAGGGAATCCTCCCCAGCTCATTCTATGAAGCCAGTATCACTTTGATACCAAAGCCAGGAAAGGACACAACAAAAAAGAAAACTACAGACCAATATCCCTTATGAATTTAGATGCAAAATTCCTCAATAAAATACTAGCAAACTGAATCCAGCAGCATATCAAAAAAAAAAAATAATAATAATCTACCATGACCAAGTGGGCTTCATCCCAGGGATGAATGTGGTTCAGCATATGGAATACAACAAATGTGATTCACCACATGAACAGAAGCAAAAACAAAGATCATATGACCATCTCAATAGATGCAGAAAAAGTATCTGACAAAATTCAGCACCTTTTCATGATAAAAACCCTCAAAAAACTAGACATAGAAGGAATATATCTCAAAATTGTAAAAGCCATATATGACAAACCCACAGCCAAAATCATACTAAATGGGGAAAAGTTTAAAGTATTCCCACTGAGAACTGGAACAAGACAAGGGGGCCCACTGCCACCACTTCCATTCAACATAGTGCTGGAAGTCCTAGCCAGAGCAATCAAGCAAGGGAAAGAAATATAGGGTATCCAAATCAGTAAAGAGGAGGTCAAACTATTGCTTTTTGCCTATGATATGATCTGATATCTAGAAAACCCCAAAGATTGCACCACGAGACTCTTGGAATTGATAAATAAACTTAGCAAAGTCTCAGGTTACAAAATCAATGTACACAAGTCAGTAATATTCCTATACACCAATAACAATCAAGCTGAGCATCAAGTCAAAGATTCAATAGCATTCACTATAGCCACAAAGAAAATAAAATACATAGGAATACACCTAAGCAAGGAGATGAAATATCTCTACACAGAGAACTATGAAACACTGTGGAAAGAAATCATAGATGACACAAACAAATGGAAAAACATATCATACTCATGGACCAGCAGAGTCAACGTTGTTGAAATGTCCATACTGCCCAAAGTGATTTACAGATTCAATGCAATTCCCGTCAAAATACCAATGTCATATTTCACAGATCTAGAAAAATTAATTCTACACTTTGTTTGGAACCAGAAAAGAGCCTGAATGTCCAAAGCAATCTTAAGCAAAAAACAAATCAGGAGGCATCATATTACCAGACTTCAAACTATACTACAAGGACATAGTAATCAAAACAGAATGGTATTGGCACAAAAATAGAGACATAGACCAATGGAACAGAACAGAGAACTCAGACATATTAATATAAGCATCCACATACAGTCAACTGATCTTTGACAAAGCAGACAACAATATACACTGGGAGAAAGAAGCCCTATTCAAGAAATGGTGCTGCAAGAATTGGACAGCCACACGAGGAAGAATGAAACAGAATCCATATCTCTCACCACTCACAAAAATTAATTCAAGATGGATAAAAGACTTAAATGTAAGGCATGAAACCATAAGAATCCTAGAAGAAAATGTTGGGAAAACTCTTCTAGATATCAGTCTAGGCAAAGAATTTATGAAGAAGACCCCAATGGCAATCACAACAACAAAAATAAATAAATGAGACTTAATTAAATTAAAAAGCTTTTACACAGCTAAGGAAATAATCAACACAGCAAATAGACAAACTAAAGAATGGGAGAAAATATTCATAAGGTATACATCTGATAAAGAGCTAATAACCAGAATCTACAAAGAACTCAAGAAAATCAGCAAGAAAAAAACACCCCATTAAAAGTGGGCAAAAGACATGAACAGAAGCTTTTCAGAAGAAAATAGACAAATGGCCAATAAACATGTAAAAACTGCTTGATGTCACTAATCATCAGGGAAATGCAAGCTAAAATGACAATGAGATATCACCTTACATGGTTAGAATGGCTTTTATTAAAAAGTCCAAAAACAACAGGTGTTGGCATAGATGCAGAGAGAAAGGAACACTTATACACTGTTGGTTGGACTGCGAATTAGTACAACCTCTATGGAAAACAGTATGGAGATTCTCAAAGAACTAAAAGTAGACCTACCATTTGATTCAGCAATCCCACTACTGGGTATTTACCCAAAGGAAAAGAAGCCATTTTATCAAAAAGGAACCTGTACTCAAATGTTTATTATAGCACAATTCACAATTGCAAAGATGCGGAATTAACACAAGTGCCCATCAATTCATGAGTGGATTAACAAAATGTGGTACATGTATACTATGGAATACTACTCAGACATGAAAAAGGATGAATTAATGCCTTTTGCAACAATTTGGATGGAACTGGAGATTATAATCCTAAGTGAAGTATCTAAAGAAGGGAAAAATAAACACCACAAGTACTCACTATTAAATTGGAACTAACTGACGAGCACGCATGTGCACAGAGGGAACTGTCTGGGTGATGGGCACACTTATAACCCTGACTCAAGCACAACAAAAGCAATCCATGTAACCAAAAACATTTGTACCTTCATAATATTTTGAAATTAAAAATATATAGATTTATAAAAAAGAAGAAGAATGAAAGACACATGGGCAGATCTGGACCTTACCTGTAGCTTGGAGCCAAGCCCAGTAGAGCCTCGAATATGTCAGCTGAACCCAAATTGACCAATAGACACGGAAGGAAAAAAATAAATGCTTAATAGGTGTCACTCAGTTTTGGATAATTTGTTACACAATATTACTGTAGCAATAGTTGACTGATGCACTGCCCTTTCTTTATTTCCTTCCTCTATCCTTTATCCTACCTCTATCCTTCCTACCTTTATTTCCTACCTCTTTATTTCCTCTCTCTATCTCCTAATCTTTCTCCTCTTCCTTCTCCCTGTCAAAACCTTTCAGCCTAAGAGTCTGGAGTCAAGCCCTTACTTCTTAGTCTGAATTTCAATTGCAGACTTCGCTCTCCCAAACGTATGTGCTTTTCAAGTCACTTGTCTCTTTGCAGAAATACTTTGCAATTAGAATTTCAGAAATCAGCAAGCAGGCGAGAACAGCATTTACAGGCTGAGGATGTCTTTCTTGGATCTCCTGATTTCACAATCCTCGCAGCCTGGAGTCAGCCTTGAGTGAGGGAGACCCCAGCATATAGCTGATTTTTCAGGAAGGTTCAAAATCCTGCAAGAAGGGCTCAGTAAAAGCCACACATCTGTTTCATTCTCTCATTTGCTCAGAGAAAGTAGAATCCTATTGGCAATTCGAGCTGGGCATATGAAGACTTCTCCTTCTCTCCACCCCTCCCTCAAAGTTTGGCCAGATCCCCAGTCCAAATGGCACTATGTGTTCAGGAAGATGATTAATGCAAGCAGAAGGCTCCAGAGAATCTCACAGGGCCCTTTTGTTTATTAAATATAAAAACCCATGTTTAAATATAATGTCAAAGGTATGACACAGACCAACATGATCCAATACAGACTGTTGGCTTTAACCTTCAATAACAAGAGGTTCTTCAAGTTTTGACTTCCGGGCTCAAAGCCTCTAAAGATTTTCTGGGAAGGCTCAAACTACTCAAGGCATAGATCAGCAGAGACCAACAGAATCCATCCATTTCTTTCCGTCATCTGTTCTTAATGGCAGAAGCTGTGGCTTTCAGGTTGGGGTACGGCAGCACATAGTTGGGTCAATATCACCTACTGTAGAAGGAAGCTGTTCCCTGACTGCCCAGCTACAGAACACAGCTATGTTTGCCCATAATACGCCAATTTCTCATGTTCATTCATTCATTACTTTATCAAGCAGTTATTGAGAACCTACTATGTGCCAGGCCCAGCCCCAGAAGCTGGTGCAGGACAATGCCCAGCTCTCCTGGCTTAGATTCTGGAGGTAGAGAAACAGACAACACAGAAGTAAACACATGGGGTTTGATAACAAGGACTATAAAGAAAATCCAATGATGTGATGTGAAACAGCTCAGTTAAAGGGGGTGCATCACACGTAGACAGGAACAGCAGAAGCAGAAGTTTCCCTGCTGCTCACCTTTTGACAGACACTATTCTAAGTACTTCACATATATTAACTCACTTAATCCCCCTCTTTTACAGAGGAGCAAACTGATGCTCAGAGAAGTGAAGTAACTTGCCCTGCCTTGCACAGCTAATAAGTAAAAGAGCAGGAATGCATGTGCGGGTCTTGGCGCCAGTGACCACACTCTCACCCGCTGCACCACATGCTGCTTCGTGGAGCAGGTGAGGCTGGGGTTACAGGAAGGAGCCAGCCACGTGAAGATCTGAGGAAGAGTATTCTAGACAAGAGGTTGAGAAGGTCATTGCAGTCCTCTAGGCAAGTGATGAGGGAGGCATGGGCCAGGCAGCAGCAGGGATGCAGTGAGAAGTGGTAGATTTGGGATCTGTTTCTGCTCTCTGGTGTCATTTCTTATTTAAATGTCCACTGTTCCTGCTAAGCGGGCAGCTGAACAAGGGCCAGGGCCTCATGCAGGCATTTTGTTTGCCCTGTGTCCCAAATGCCTAGTAAAATGTTTGGTTTATAGATTTCTTTATTTTTTAATTTTTTTTTTTATTTCAGGATATTACAGGGGTGCAAATGTTTGGGTTACATATATTGCCCTTGCCCCACCTAAGTCAGAGCTTCAAGTGTGTCCATCCCCTGGGTGGTGCACACTGTACCCATTAGTTGTGTATCTACCCATTCCTCCTCCCCGCCCCCATCTGCCTGACACCCGATGAATGTTATTACTGTATACACACTTAAGTGTTGATATAGGTGTCTTTAATAATTCATTTGGTATTAATTAGTTGGTTAAATAATTAATTAATGAGCCTTGGGCCAGTCTAATGTTGGTTTGAATCCCAAATCCTTCACCTGTTAACTGTTCAACCACGGGCAAGTTACTTAACCTCTCTGATCCTCTCTTTGATTTTATGTCCAACGAGGACAATCAGACAAGCACAAAATTGGGTGTGGAGAGGATTAAATGAGATAGACTTTGTAAAGAGTCAACAGCAAGGCCTCCTCAAGCCAGGTCCTGCAGAAATGTTGGGACCCAACTTTCTTTCCCTACTACATGTAACATCAGAGTTGTTCCTGTGACATGAACCCACTGTAGAATCAAGAGTTGAAAGGGACTCTAAGCCCTTGTTACTTAAAATGTGGTCCAAGGACCAGGCCCATCAGCATCCTGTGGGAGCTGTTAGAAATAAACTCGGGGCTGGGTGTGGTGGCTCATGCCTGTAATCCTAGCACTCTGGGTGGGAGGCTGAGGCAGGAGGATCTCTTGAGGCCAGGAGTTCAAGACCAGCCTGAGCAAGAATGAGGCCCCATCTCTACGAAAAAGTAGCCGGGCATGGTGGCACATGCCTGTAGTCCCAGCTACTCAAGAGGCTGAGATAGGAGGATCGCTTCAGCTCAGGAGTTTGAGGTTGTAGTGAGCTATGATGATGCCACTGCACTCTAGTCTGGGCAACAGAGCAAGACCCTGTCAAAAAAAAAGAAGAAGAAAAAAAAAAGAAAGAAGAAGGAAGGAAGGAAAGAGAGAGGAAGGAAGGAAGGGAGGGAGGGAGGGAGGAAGGGAGAGAGGGAAGGGGGGAGGGAGAGAGGAAGGAAGGAGAAACGAAATGAAACTCTGGCCCCAGCCCAGACCCACTGAAGCAGAATTTCTGAGGGAGAGGCCTGGTTATCTGTATATTTAGGAAGCACTTCCTTCACCCCCGGGTGATTATCATCAAAAACAAAGTTGGGATAGGTTGAGGCTGTTCTAGTCCAGGGTCCCATGTTCTTTGTACTGTCCTAAATACTTGCACTGCAATCCTCTACCTCCCTGGCGCTTGGTGCCTGAGCCTCTACACGTTGCTGCTGATCCATCAGCAGCCACTCAGACACCTGCCACTCCCAGCTGGGCTTCCAATGACTTGACAGCCACTGCATCAGATGCCACCCTGGACCAATCAGCTGGGTTTGTGGGGATCCAGTAGCATCACACACAAGGGGAGCCTGAGGCTGGCTGGCTCACTGACCAGTGTCACAGAGCCCTGGAAATAGTGCCTTCTTTCCTTTGCAATCCTCCAGGCCCACCTGCCATACCTGAGAAACATCACCAAACGGGATTCTGACTGTGGAAGGCGTCCTCCTTTCTGAACCATCAACCACATAAAGAACCTCTAGAGGTAGAAGTATAAGAGGGACAAATTCTTCCTCACCTACTAAACATTTTCCAGGCATGTCTATGTCCATTTATCAACTCTGAACCCAGGGTGTCATAAAAATGTATTTATTTTTTATTTATAATATGTGATCCAACCTTCTGGAAACTAAATTTTCTTCTCAATTGGTGAAGTCATTTTTGGCATGGAACCTGCTTTTCATTGTTGGTGACTGTACCCATATGGTTTTGTTAAGAGAGCCGAAATAAGAACATCCTGCACACCTCTCTGTAATGACTCTGCTTTGCACCTCAATACACCTGCTTGAAAACATCATCTAGAGACCATTTGTATTGGGATGATAAGCTAAGCGATCGTGCTAAAATGTAATTTCCATAATGGCAGCAATCCCATCTGTTATGACCACCCTGCCTGGCACAAGGTGTCCATTCAATACATATATTTCTCAATAAATGTCATAAAGCATAGAGGTGCACACGGACTTTACAAAGATGCTCATCATGAATGGCTTTTACTAAAAAGTCCCAAAACCATAAATGTTGGCATGGATGCAGAGAGATAGGAACACTCATACCCTGCTGGTGGGACTGCAAACTAGTACGACCTCTGTGGAAGGTAATATGGAGATACCTTGAAGAACTAAAAGTAGAACTACCATTTGATCCAGCAATCCCACTACTGGGCATTTACCCAAAGAAAAAAAGACATTCTATAAAACAGACACCTGCACTCGAATGTTTGTAGCAGCACAATTCACAATTGCAAAGAGATGGAAACAACCCAAGTGCCCATCAATATATGAGTGGATTAATAAAATGTGGTATATGTATATCATGGAGTTCTACTCAGACATAAAAAAAAAAATGGTGAACTAATACCTCCTGTATTAACCTTAATGGAACTGGAGCCTGTTCTTCTAAGTGAAGTATCACAAGAATGGAAAAACAAACACCACATGTACTCACCATTAAATTTGAACTAATTGATCAACACTTATGTGCACATATGGAAATAACATTCATCAGAAATCAAACAGGTGGAAGGGGGAGGGGGCAGGGTAAATTCACACCCAACGGGCACAATGCACACTATCTGGTGACTCAAATGATACAAAAGCAATTTATGTAACCAAAACGTTTGTACCCCTGCAATATTCTGAAATTAAAAAAAAAAAACAAGATGCTCATCATGATGAAAGTTGGCGGCCACATCTCGGTTCATGTGTTAGTGTGTATTTTGCTAGTGCTGATTTTTTTGCTGTTACATCAAACTAGAGAAAATCTATTTCCCAGGCCAAGTTCAAACTTGCTGCCATCTACTGGCCAACGCTTACCTGCACACATTTAAACTACCCATGTGAAACGTAAAACATTTGCAGAAAATTACAGAAGCATAATCTATAAAGACTTGACAGTAGGATTCCATTTTCAAAAGTATTAATAAAAACTATTGTTTTGGCTTAATAGTGTTTTTAAAGCTTAGATTATAAATGAGAGCTCAATGAAATTTCTAATCAATAAATTATGTTATATTCCCATTTGATGGATGTGTTGTTTCTGCTGGGATTTATGGTAACTTCTTCACAGGCTGTGAGTCTGGGAGCAATCAAATTGGGTCTGAAAAATGGAGAAGGCCTCCTGAAGATGTTCAGGCCCAGAATGGAGAGATTCAGAAAAGCCTGGCAGGCGGGGCTGCCCACTCAGTAGGATATGCCAGAGTCCACCTTCCACTCTCCCCACCAAAAAAAATGTGTGTGCGTGTGTGTGTGTGTGTGTGTTTACTACACTGTTTTTTTTTTTTTTTTTAGTATCTGCAACTGTCATGGGGGTGCTTGCAGAGGAAAATAACAGCTCCCCTTACACTGCCCCCCCCCAGCTGCATATCAAGGGAAAGTCTGATCCAATAAGTTCAACTGCAGCAGAAAGAGAACACAGAGACAGGTGCATGTACACAGC